>NC_070605.1:35052303-36302303 GCF_027172205.1 Podarcis raffonei | reverse complement strand
TTGGTACCTACAGGATAAACAACTATTTCAGAGAAGCAAATGGTTGCATTTAATAATTGCTGTTAACGTTTGTGTTGGCAGGAGAGGAATGAAAACTGCAGTGAGAAATGCACCCTTCAAGTGGCAGAAGTAATAAGGGGAAGCAGCAACACGTTTTATCATTTCCTATAAACTGGAGAATATAATCCAATCTTATCAACATAACTTTCTGTTTTTGGGAGCATGTGGTTACTTAACAAATTCAGTGATGGCGATACAGGACTGCAGCCACCAAAATTGTCCCATTAGTGCAAGGACTTTTGTCTGCACAACCTCCTTTCCCTCTTCTCTCACCATGTACAACCCATGCACCCACAAAGAGACATGTACATATGCTCTGGGGATTCCCCCAGCCCTCCAGCGCATATTTGGGGCAGCAGGGGAACACAAGCAGAGGGGAGGAAGAGGGAGACATGTTGTGCAGACAGAAATCCCATAGCTATTGGGATGACATTGATAGCTACAACCCAAAGTATTCTTTGCTCTTATTTACAACCAACTCACCACTCACGCCAGTGTGGTGTAGTGGTTAAGAGTGGTGGACTCATAATCTGGTGAACCAGGTTCGCTTCCCTGCTCCTTCACATGCAGCTGCTGGGTGACCTTGGGCCAGTCACACTTCTCTGAAGTCTCTCAGCCCCACTCACCTCACAGAGTGTTTGTTGTGGGGGAGGAAGGGAAAGGAGATTGTTAGCCACTTTGAGACTCCTTAGGGTAGTGATAAAGTGGGATATCAAATCCAAACTCCTCTTCTTCTTCTTCTTCTTCTTCTTCTTCTTCTTCTTCTTCTTCTTCCCCACAGCCTGACACTTGTTATGTGTGGGAGTATATAGGGGAATAAGGAGGGCAGTTGTACCTCCCCCCCATGACCCATAATCCCCATATTCCGAGCTTTTGTTTTTTATATATATAATTCTAGAATATTTAGAATCTAAGATAAGGATCAAAATGTACAGACATTCTTCTTCTTGATTTTTTGTCAGAAACTATTCTTGCTTGTCTTCTTTGCGCTGGAAAGATTCCTGTAGATGCCCACGATTTTATGGTTCCTTGTCTCTTCAGTCTGTACTAGCCCAAGAGGATTTATAGTAGTTGGTATCCTATACCTCACTGATCAGGATAAATCTGGAATAGGATTGCACTGGTAGCCCTTTGGTTGTCCCAATTCAGGTTCTGGTATCTGCCCAACATAGTCTGCAGTGAAAACTGACAAACAGTTTGTTGAGACTTTGTGAAATCTCTCTATTCTCTTTCAGTTGACCTTTCTCATCATCTGGTTACATGAGCAGGGAAAATCCAAGCAGATGTGGTTCACTGGAAAGGAAATATATTTCTTTATAAATAAATTTCAATTTATCAGTGTTCAGGGTTCTTTA
This sequence comes from Podarcis raffonei, assembly GCF_027172205.1. Lineage (NCBI taxonomy): Eukaryota > Metazoa > Chordata > Lepidosauria > Squamata > Lacertidae > Podarcis > Podarcis raffonei. Next base: position 36,300,888 of record NC_070605.1, on the reverse strand, counting down.
CAGAGCAACATAAGCAAAGAAGAGATAGTGTCATAATGGGATTGATTTTATATCATTTTGATCTATGCTTATATGCCCTCTGGGTCTTCAAGGTAGGGCAATCTGTGCATTTATGTCAAATTAATAAAACTGTTGAAAGAGATCAACCTAGCCTTCTTTGGTTTAAATCCAGTTCCTCTATATGGCTTCTCTTCCAAACCTTTTGTTGGACTGGTAGTTTCCAGTTCGGCACCATCCATATTGAAATGTGACAATGAAAACCAAACACAGTAGTATTCAGAGAGGGTCCATGGGCACGACAGCTGGTGCTCCGTGGAAAGAAGAGGTAAAGGGGTGAGGAGGGAAGAGAAAGGTGCCTTAAGACTCCTGCACCAAGTGGGAAAGGCACTTTCAATTTCTTAAGGACCTGAAAGTTATGCGCAGACCTCACTCCCTATCAAAGGCGTGGAAGGAGCTGCTGCTCACCCATCAGTGATGCCAAGAGTCTGTCCTGACTCATTAAGAACAATGAAAAGGGTGTAAGGACTGAAGGGAGTTCTCCACATAGCCCTGTAGTTCATGATCCGTTGCTGATGCGTGAAAGATTTATGAGCAAAACTCCCCGCTGACTGAGAATAAAACAGAATCTGGCTGGCTCCCAAGTACAAAATTGCTTCCTCCTCTCCGGAGACATATACGTAAAACAGATTCTTGTCAGATGGGAAATAACGCTGCATTTCTCCAGTTATTAGTATTTTGAAACAACAACAACAATGAAATAATTAATTACAGCAGTATTTTGGTTTTGAAAGACTGGGTAGCTTAATTTTAAGGCATTCATTCATTTGTCATTATTTTACAACTGAGTTCCAGTAATGTCTTTAATCTGTTGTCATTGAGCGGATAGTGAGCCACAAAAAAGACAGCTTCTGTTCAGCGAAGGCCAGATGCCATATTTGTTTATTTGTATGTCTAGCTTTTTCACAAATAAAGCAGGAGTGACAGGTCTAATATTTACATAAGAAAGTAAGGGGTCGTGAGCCCTGAGCTCTTCTTTACCTTACTTTCCCATTCATATGTATCTGCACAAATAATTTTGCTCTCTACCATCATATTGGTAGGTCCATAGAACATTACAATACTCTGTCATACGTGTATGTGGAGGAAAAACTTAAACACGGTGCAGCAGAGTTTCCAAAAAAATAGACCAGAGGCAATATTTCATCCAGCAGAGCTTTTACTTGTGCTGAAGGCAAATGAGTATAATGGTCAATAATCTAGTACATTCAGGATTGGCACAGTCCATAAAAAATCCAGTTGCAGCACTTACAAAAACTTATAAACTTAAGTTAACTGTACACCAGACCAGAAGGAAGAGAGAGAAGGAGAAAGTAAAACCCAGGCTCCTTCTGGCCTATATTTATAGTCAGCATGACCTTAGTTGCAAGAGATAAGAGAACCAGTTCAAACCAGCTTCCCAGAAGGTATAACCCAAACAATCATTAACCCTTCTGCGTGCTTCTCTCACACAGAGAAGCTTCTAGTAGCTTCTCGAATCCTCTTGTATTAATCAGAAAAGGAATGATCTCCACACATCAGATCAATACTTTCTGCACTAAGAAATGCAAACTGACATACTCAAGTTGAAAAGTTATCCAAAAGAAAAGAAAAGGGGGGCGGATCAGCAGTAGCCAAGACTTTAGAAAGGAACTCAGCTGGAGAATCATCCAAAGACTTTAGAAAGGAACTCAGCTGGAGAATCATCCAAAGTTGAAAGAATGTAGGCCTTGCCAAGCTAGGCAGGGCTGCTTCCTACCATTAGGCAGAGTTAGGCAGTCACTCCAGACTGCAGGTTGTGTGTGGCATGGAGTGACAGGAAAGAGGTTAGACCTGTGTTTGCCACATGACCTGTCCCAGGTGAAGGATGCTGTCCCTTCACCAGTGCTGACAGAAGATTCAACCGCCAATTCCATTGGCTTCTGTATGTGAAATAAGGGTGGGGGCAGCAACATGTCTTGGGTTTGCCCTGATCTAAAAAGGCAGATCCAGGAGCATTCGCAAATGTGAGCCTGTCTGTAAGTGACAGTGTGACATGGTTGTCCCTTGGTGATAATCTGGAGCCAGTAACCCAAAAGTCTCTCCATATTGTATGGATTACATTTCACTTTATCTACCTTCATTCATCTCATTATCGATCTCAGGCAGCCATTCACAGGGAATTCTAACCGCATCTGATGCTAAGGGAGACAAAAGAAGTACTTGTGAGTTGCTGACACCAAACTGTGAACTCTCAGCTGACCAAGAGACAAGATGGAGCACCGTGGAGCCCCACAGTACAAATCCAATGGGAAACAATTCTTCTTCCTTGGCGATCACTTGTAGCCGAGTAAGATTGTCTTCCATAAACACGGTTTTAACAATGAGTCTGTAAGTGACTGTGGAGGCCAATTCTGGATCCACACGTCCTTCCACAATGGGGACATTGGTTTCCAGGCGGGAGTTGATCATGGTGTGGATTTGCCAAGCGTGCCTTCCTCTTAGCACGTTTCTCCCTTGTGTCCTGAGTTCAAGTGTCTTCAAATTGGAGCGCTTGCAGGCCAGTGTTTCCCAATTGTTGGTGCTTATACTACATTTTTTAGATTTGCCTTGAGACAGTCTTTAAACCTCTTAGCAGGGTATCTACACACACATAAAAATGCTGTGGAAATGGTGTTTTTTTTTAAAAAAATGAAAAATACATTGAATTTGCCATAGCTCACTGTTACCATCTAGTGTCACATTTGTATATTGCACTTTACAACACACTTAAAATGTTTTATTTGTAGCTGTATAGCTGAGTCCTGGGTTTAGGAGTACAGCCTTAATCAAGTAATGAATTAAAAGTAATACAATTAGTCAACTAAAAGAAATATAATTGGGTGACAGCCTTCATTTTCTGGCATAGCAGTAGTGTGCACTGTTATTTTGCTAAAAAAGACATTTGAAAAGCTGAGCCTTTAGAAAGCTTTGTGCTTCTACCATTTTACTTATATTCTCATATAACAGCTGCTGCAATGTAAAGCTAGCTTGGGTTCTGTCTTTTCAATTGCAAATGATTATATCTGATAACGATTTTGTGTTTTTCTTAATGACTTCTAATTAGAAAATAGTTATAAATATGTGATTAAGTGTACTCACACTATTAAAATAATTATGCAAATTATGTAAGTGCAGCCCAGTCAGGGAAAAATTTGCATGAGGCAATTAATACAACACATCAACATTTATTCTATGCATGGGCAGCACTCTCTGTTTCATGAAATCTCATTGGAGAGATTTGAGAGGAAAACAAGGATTAATAAGGTACACTGAAAGAGATGTCACTTTTCTGGCCATAAGTAAAACAGATGCATAAGTATGAAAAAGGATACATGGAAGTGGGAGAGAATCATGAAGCCATGAAGCAGTTGAGGAAATTACAAGGCCAATTCACACTATCCCAGTGTGAAGGCAATGTGGGGATGAGAAAAAGAGAAACAAGTATGCTACTATATTGAAGCACTTGCATTACTGCTTCATTGGCCCAGCTTAGATGTGAAACTCTTGCCACACTTCTCCTAAGAGCCATGCTGGAAAACCTCTAGGATTTGTTAAACCACAATTTAGTGTTACATCTCAACAGGAAAACTGTGTCTTGATCTCCTACTACAAACTAGGACAGGCTTCCTCAAACTCGGCCCTCCAGATGTTTTGAGACTACAGTTCCCATCATGGCTAGGGATCATGGGAGTTGTAGGCCAAGGAGGGCCAAGTTTGAGGAAGCCTGAACTAGGATATCAAACCACAGTTTGATCCTGGTTTGTAGACCAGGATTAAGCAGCTATTTCCCAATTCAGATGTAATGGGAAACTGTGGCTTTACAAACCCCAGAGGTTTGTATTACAGCATACAAGAGAGAAGAGGAGAGGGAAGTGTGCAGGCAAGATGTTAATCTGAGTCTAATAAACTGGGCCACTGTGTGTTCAAGTCCTGTTGTTTTTTTAAGCGTAAAAATTTACTTCATTACCAAAGAGCTGCTCTTCTCAGGCCTTGGTGAAGCCTAAATAAAAGAGTTTGTTCATTTCATTTCAGTGGCATTTTCTATTCTGTACTTTTTGTTTTCTTTAGAAATCAGTGCCAGAGTGGAAAAAGTGGATACAGAGATGCTCTTCCCTCATTTGTCTAGTACTTCTCATAATACTAGCACCTGAGGTCACCCAATGAAGCTGATTGTAAAAAGATACAGTACAGACAGAAACTACTATTTCACACAGTGCTTCATTAACCTATGGAATTAGCTCCCTCAAGATGTAATAACAGCCACCAACTTGGATGGCTTTATGAGAAGATGAGACAGAGTAATGGAGGATTAAGCTATTGATGGTCACTGGCCACAAAGGCTATGCTCTACCTCCACTGTTGTGGAGTGTGGAGTTGCTGGGAATCACAAGTGGAAACAGTGCTGTTGCACTCAGTAGCTTTGGGACATCTCATAGGAATCTGGTTGGCTACTGTGAGAACAGCATAGTGGACTACATGGACCTTTAGCTTTGGAGTGAGGGAACAGCTTAACCTTACACTTTAAAGGAACAATAAGTCAAGTATTATTTTTTAAAGTCTCCCATCATGCCTTTCTTTATTTATTTTTTTAAATAGATTTTTATTGGTTTTTTCCACACATAATACAAGACAATACAACACAATACGAGACATACAAACATATAAACACGTATAATTTCTTAACCTTTCATTTCTTAAGCCTTCTTTCAGCGACTTCCCCTTACCTCCCCTTTCTGCATCCCTGTTATCAATTTTTTCAGCATCCCCTAATTTCAGTATAATACTTTCTTTCGATCTTATTTCTCATATCCAATTACTAATTACTGCAATTCTTTTTTGCATTACCCAAGACATTTTAGCATTCATTAATTTTACAACAGTTCTTGAGATAAATTTTAAACTTCTTCCAGTCTTCTTCCACCGTCTCTTTCCCTTGGTCACGGATTCTGCCGGTCATCTCAGCCAGTCCCATATAGTCTATTACCTTAGTCTGCCATTCTTCCAGTGTGGGTAGTTCTTGTGTCTTCCAATACTTCGCTAATAGTACTCTTGCTGCTGTTGTGGCGTACATAAAAAACGTCCTATCTTTCCTTGACACCAATTGGCCTACCATGCCCAGGAGAAAGGCTTCTGGTTTCTTCACAAACGTGCATTTAAGCACCTTTTTCATTTCATTATAAATCATTTCCCAGAATACCTTGATCCTTGGGCACGTCCACCAAAGGTGGTAGAAAGTACCTTCAGTTTCCTTACATTTCCAGCATTTATTATCGGGCATGTGATAAATTTTTGCAAGCTTGACTGGGGTCATGTACCACCTGTAAATCATTTTCATAATGTTCTCTCTCAAGGCATTACATGCCGTAAACTTTATACCGGTGGTCCATAACTGTTCCCAGTCAGCAAACATAATGTTATGACCAATATCTTGCGCCCATTTAATCATAGCTGATTTAACCGTCTCATCCTGTGTATTCCATTTCAACAGCAGGTTATACATTCTTGACAAGTTCTTAGTATTGGGTTCCAATAGCTCTGATTCTAATTTTGACCTCTCCACCTGGAAGCCAATTTTCCTGTCCCCATCATGCCTTTCTTTAAGCACCATGCAATGTTGCTGGAGAGGTGCCTGCAGCTCTTCCTGAATGGAAAAATAACAAGTCCCCAAGGCTTGACCCATGCAGAGGTTCTTGCTTCCCCTGTCTCCGTACTTCCAGATCTGCTCCACAAGGATGGACAGACCATCAGGCAAATGTGCAGACTTCCTTGGGAGGCTGGAAAAGCTAGTGAACAGAGTCATCGCAACCTCCCTGAGCATCCCAAAGGCTCCATAGATCCGTCTCGGTTTTCCCTATGACCTTTTAATATAAGTGTTTCTGCAACAATAGACCTCTTCATGTTTCATAGAAGTGCATTTTTACATTCTGCTCCTATTTAGTAATTACAGCCACAGCTATAAATGAGACAAGAAACAATTGCCCAGACCACAAGAAAAATTATGCTCCCTACACTGTAATCCAAAATGCACACAAGGAAACAAAGTTCCAAATGGGCTGAATTCCATTTCAATCCATCAATATGCTTCCAGTGCCTTCACAGTGGGAAGTTCCACCAAGCTCCTCTAACACATTTTTATTGTTATTGTTATGGCACCTTTCCTCCAGCCAGGACACAGAAGGCAGCGCTACGGAGATAAATGAGATTGCTTAGACTATCAAACAGAGAGGTGACAGGTTTGTTGCGAGCCGGGCAGCCAACCAGCAATGACGCAGCTTTTTCTCTAGGTTTTTAAAATCCGGGATGCATAACAATACAAATGAGCTATGCTTGTAGTATAAAGAGCTCTTCACTCTCCCCCGGTCTTCTGCTTGCTTCCTTAGGTAGCAAGACTGGCAATTGGAGCAATAAAAAGTGCTGAGGTAGAAAAACAACTCACTCTGCCACTGGGATGCTTTGCAGGTTACGACTGGCAAGATAAATTCTACAATATAACACAATACACCAAGCAGCAAATGACCCTCCTCTCTTCCCTTCCTCCCAGCCATAACAAACATAAAACAGCTTAATAGTTTTGTAGGGCTTTTCCTTGACGCCATATGCAACATGTTTCCTAAACAAGACTGGCAAAGCAAGGCCATTTTTTTTATTAAAGAAGCCCAGAGCTCAGTCATCTTTGTACACCCATGTATTTATTTATTTAGAAATGTTACGCCCTTTATTTCTATCTCTAGTGTCTAGTTCAGAGGTGGTGGGCAGCCCATTGCCTGCAGGCCACCCATCGTCTAATTTTATGTCATTTTGTTTCCCCTCCTGCTGAGCAACTGCACATCACAATTATGTGGCATCAGCCTCCTTTCCTGCATTGTTCAGCTGTTCCCAGAAGATCAACAACATGAGGGAAGGTTGAACCTTGAAAGGGGAAGAGCTGCATATCAAGTTACATCTTCATTCACAGTGGAGCTCAATTCATAAACACCACCCATCCATGCATACATACATACATACCCAAACAGCATGTGTGTGACTGACGGAAAGGGATGTGGGCTGAAAAAAAAGTGTGGAGTGATTGTATCCATTCAAACACACAAAAACCACACACACTGTGAATACACAAAGTCTGTGCAGTGTGTGAATGGATAAATGAATGAATGAATGAATGAATGAATGAATGAATGTGTATATGTAAGGCTTGGGAAGCCTTTGACTCATAGGAGACCTGTGAAGGCATTTTCCCCAAGTCATGGACCCCTGCCCCTCTCCATATTACATCAGGTGTTGGGCAAGTAAGCCACAACTGCAAAGAAGCAATGCTGATCAGCTGTTCCAAAAGGGAACAGATGAGCAGCCACACCCTCTTTTCCTCACTGCTGGATCATCAGGAGGGAACACCCTAAACCACAGACAATTAGGCAGTGGGCTGCATGTATTCAGTGGGCAACGGCTTGTCCAGTTCTTAAGTAGAATCAGAAACAAAGGGCATGTTTGTTGGACAGTATACCTCTTTACTGGGAAATGTGAATACTTCCTGGAAAATGTCCAAAATGTCATTGTGTACATTCCCCAAGACATACTGGAGAATGTGGAGAATGCCTGGAGAATGAACAAAATGCAATAAGATATGAACATTCCCCAATGAAGATTATTATATTGACTGAGAAATGTTCACAATTGATAAACCAACCATTGTTGTTATTATACAAATTAGCAACTCAACACACATTACCACAATCAAATGATTACACATATGCACTTACTATCTCACACTGTAACTAGCCTCAAAATGGCTTACCGTAATAGTATAAAACAACAAAATAGTATACAATAAATGACCATGAACCCTGTTTTTTGCAAAAAAAAGTCTATATAGATTGACTGAGCACAACAAAATGATCCCGTTTGGAGGGGTCTTATCCATAGTATTTCAGTTACTGTGTCACTTGCCTGAGATAGCGTGTCTGCTTTCAGGATGGAAAACTCGTTCCCTATGTGACAGTAAGAGGTTTCCTACAAACTCCATATTATTGATGGGAAACGCAGACTTACAGCAATTTCTTTCAGACCGTTGAAACTGATGACCTAAACTAAAGCACCCACTTCAGATGCATTAAGTATTGACAGAAACATAAACTGACAATACAATTTAGAGTGGATTTTCTTTACAATGCAGTTTAATGACAATTGGCCTTTCTATGCTAGTATTAAGAAAGATGGATATCTGAATTTTTGGGAAAGGTCATGAAGAATGTTCTATGGACAAAAAATCTGTGCATTCAAAATTGCATATTTGGAGCGTACCCAAATGCTTATTTTCCTGATGCTGGCATGTTGCTACCTTTCTGCCAGTTGTAACAAATGAGTAAGGATGAGCAGGTTTCCTTTGTGTCAGCACTGCATCCATACCTTGATTTGCCATCCTTCTGCTTCAAACAATGTCAGCCATTTCAGAACTAGAAGAAATTGCTCGGTTTTTAACTGGGCCAAAGTGGCTTGAGGCAACACTGTCCCAATACCACTTTCTGTGAGATTCTATTATAGGAGCCAAACACTATTCAGAGCTACGAACTGTACGTTTGAGCACTCAGCCCTGGGGAGAGGTTCCCAAAGCAGGCTATTAAGCTGCAAAGTTCAAGCTGTTTACTTTTATGAGATAGGGTGACCATGTGTCCTACTTTAAATAAGATAGTCCTCCACTTTAAGACACCTTCTGTTTGAAGGTCTGTCTGTTCCTCCTCTTCCCCTTTCTTTATTCCCTGTGTTTGAAAGCCTTTCTCTGCCATGGCAAGCTACGGCTGTTGTGCAGGCATTCTGCCTTGGCATTTTAGGGGGCAGTGTCATCATTGGGCTGATGACATTTCCACCAGCAATCACAACACATTTCAATTAATAGTAATTGACATACAGTGGTACCTTAGTTTTCGAACATCTCTGTTGACAAACATTTCAGTTTCCGAACGCCGTAAACCTGGAAGTAAATGCTTCGGTTTTCGAACACGCCCCGGAAGCCGAACATTCCACAAGGCTTCCATATTGAGATTTCCGTATTGAGGCTTCCATATTGAATTTTTGGTTTTCAAACATTTCAGAACACAAACAGTCTTCCTGAATGGATTACATTTGAAAACCAAGGTACCACTGTATCGTATTATTGAGCATACCATAAAATTAAACAAACCCACTAATAATTTGTGCTAAGGTCCAACAATTTAAGAGTTTTGGAATTCTGATGAAAACAATAAAAGATATTAAATAGAACATTTAAGAAGGCAGAAACCCCTGCTAGACCATGCAGCCATGTGCCAGAGAGAAAAGCTAGGGCCAGGGGTGCTTCCACACCTGAGTGTGGATTTGCCATGCTTTGTTCACTCACTTACTTGAAAGGTAATAAGCAGCTCTTTCAATTTATTCTTGATCTCAATGAGAAACTCAATACTAAGACCCATCTTGATGAGTGCAAAATAAACACCCTTTTATTCACCATTTGGTCACTGGGCTGGTGGCTGATTGCCAGATTGTTTCATGAGCAAAACCCGACACTGAAAAATAGTGCTGTAAGTATTTTAAGCTTACAAAAATATCAGGCTCACATTCATTCAAAGGCACGGTTATTCTCGCAAATTCCCACCTTGCCTTAACTTTTGATTTCATTTTCACATGCTATCCCTGCCCCAGCATTGGATGGTGCTCATGTAAATGCAGAGAGAGAGAGAGAGAGAGAGAGAGAGAGAGAGAGAGAGCGCAGATCTACTCCAACCACGCAAGGCCTCTAACAAAAACCCAGGTCTGGTCATCATGACTGAATAGAATTCCAAATGGACCGTCACTTGTAATGTGATAACAAAATCAGTTCCTCAGTCAAAAGGTCCTTTTTGCATCCCTTCTTCTATTCCTTTTGTACATGGATATAAAGATCAGAGCCATCTGTCTGAAAGAGATTTGGAATTCTGATGAAAACAATAAAAAGATATTAAACACTTTCTATCCCTCCCAAGTTTGTATTCAGTCTCTCCTTTTGTCAGGGCTGTAATCACACTCCCATCTGTATCCAAAGGATTTACGCAAACAAGGCTTCCTCTGTCAAGAAATCATAGCCAGCAAACGCAGTCACAGACTGCTTAGTCGTGTCAATTATTGTCCCTGAAAGAAGATGCAAGCTAGTATTTAGACATGTGTCAGTTTTATTTATGGATCAGACAGTCTTGCTGGAGTTTGGTATCATCCCAGTTACTGAAGCATACGGTATTGTACTTGTGTTCAATTGAGGGGGGAAATGGGAGGGAAGGCAAAGGAATAAAACAAAGTCTATGTGAACGGTAGAATAATAAAGAAATTCCTAGATGAAAATGAAAAGGCAAACTTTCGCTTTCGTGCAAATGGAGCATCAAGTGTATCTTGTGTCATGGGACTCCCTTGTTTGTATAGGAGCAGAGGCCAACATCTGCCTTCCATCTATATTTCTTTGGGGTCTTTTGTCATGGGTTGCTCAGTAGCCTTTTGTGCCCGACTCAGGAATTATCTTAGCCTCCTACAGAAACTAATCCTTTTATTCAAGCTGAAGAAGAGACTTCCCCAACCTGAAGCCCTCCTGGTGTTTTGGATTCCCATAATTCCCATAATTCTTGACCGCTGGCTATGCTGACCAGGGCTGATGTGACCCACCAAACCAAATGAAATCTTCCATCTACATGTTATGGTCAGTTGAGAAGTTGACAACTCTCTGTTTCATAGTCCTAGGCTCGTGGTGGGCTGCCATTCATGGAAGAAGGATTCTAATCGGCTCGGCAGGTCACAACTTGTACAAGGTTGATAGGCATACATCAGGCTTGCGTCACAAACACTCTTCCCAGAATATACACAGTCAGAATATATGTCCCCTGTGCCTATTCTTGCTTCTCCAACAAGCTCTCCCCCTCCCCCGATGCCACACAGTATTTCCTGTATCAAGCACACAGAGCAAGAAACCGCTTGTTTGCATTTGCTGACCACAGTGAGTTACTCACAACAGGTACATGTCCCAACATGGAAGCTCCAGAACATGCAAATAACTTTCTCCATCCACCTAACCTCTAAGTCAGGGGTAGGCAACCTAAGGCCCATGGGCCAGACGCAGCCCAATCGCCTTCTCAAGCCAGCCCATGGATGGTCTGGGAATCAGTGTGTTTTTACATGAGTAGAATGTGTCCTTTTATTTAAAATGCATCTCTGGGTTATTTGTGGGGCATAGGAATTGGTTCATTATTTTTTTTCAAAATATAGTCCGGCCCACCACATGGTCTGAGGGACGGTGGACTGGCCCACGGCTGAAAAAGGTTGCTGACCCCTGCTCTAAACTAAGTCACACCAGGTGCTTCCTCATTCAGTCCTTTTAGTGCCCCAAAGGAGGAAGCTGCATGCCTAAAAGCAGTGCAAGCATGGTTAGACATGTTAGCACCCTGTAGTATAATTTAAAGTTAAGCAGATATCTGCATGTGGTACTCTGCTTTCATTCAATGCAGGAAACTCGAACCCTAAGGGCATGCACACTTGGGTTTTCTCTACATGGTTTAGATCTACAGCCCCATTTCTTCTAGCTTAAGACCTGACAATAAATGTGTTGCCTGGGTACATGTGCATACCTGTACATCTGTTGAGAAGGACACATGATAACACCTTGGTTCCTACTTATACATTCTCACAGTGCCGTTTCCAGTAAAGTTCTAGGCGTGTCTACCCCAAATTCCAATGAGTTCAGTAATGCTTACACTCCAATATATGGACACAGAGTTGCAGGTTCATCTCTACCTTTTCTATCCGGCTTTCCTACTTCTCCAATTCAGAGTGAAGCCATGCACACACACACACACACACACAATCAAGAAAGTGCCTTGATTCATTATAGACCTACTACTACTACTACGATTTGCAAAGTTGCCTCCTCCCCACAAGAGTTCCATTCCCATCTAGAGGAGCCCCACTCCAGCCTGAAATGCACATCTCTAAAATGAAATTCATAGGTGCCACAGGCTAGAAGTCGATTTATGTGGAGCACTGTGGAGATTTGTTAGTCCACCACATTGCAAGAAGATTTACAGTCATCCTGGTTGTAATGTTTTTAGCACCATCAGTATATGCCTGGAAATTGAACATTCATTTAGTGCTAAGAGCAAAAACAAATTTCTAACAAGGAGCTCCAGAGACAAATGGACACTTTACGCTGAAATATTGAGCTCTTAGAAACACTTTGGCTTCCTCACAGTGGACTACGTATGTTGTGTTATCATTGTACTCTAAAAGGAAAAGAATCATAAGCTTTGTGATAATGTTTTGACAGGGAAAGGTAAATGTACATGAGTGTATTGGATGCTGTTGAATTCCATAAAAATGTGAATTTTCATGACAGTTTAGGAGATTAATTTTTAAAATGTAGTCTAAAAGCTGGAGCTGAAAACAGCATTCTGCCCCTCAATGAGCTTTTCCCTTTAGAGCTACTCAGTGGTTTCAGGGGCTGCTTAACTCCTGCCTTCTAACATGTGTCTTGGCTTGTTTGCGCAAATCTCACAGAACAATTTAGTGTTCAGGAAGCTGTCTAGGTGCATCAGCATTTTCTTTATGGCACGCTATGGTCTTGATAAACTAGGGCCATCCACCAAATCTGAATAGTGGGCGCTTCAAGGAAAACAAAAAGAATGACTTTTCACATAGTGTGTTCTTCAATTATTGCAATGGGATTGGTCTGGAGGTTGCATTTGGTACAGAACATGGCAGCTAGGTTGCTTGTGGGGCTGAACTACCACCAGCATATATCTCCTAGCTTGCAGGGTTCACATTGGGTGCCAATTTACTATCAAGGTGTTGGTGCTAACATATAATCCATGTACATTTCCATACCAGCTTATCCCTGAAACATTCAGTAAATTGCTGAGGTCTGTATGCTTGCCCTGTTCTATAGAATTGTATTCCCACTGAGATACAGCAGGCTCCTGCTATCTGCACTTTCTGGAAACAGTTGAGGTTTTTGACAGTTTTTGACCCAACGGGCTTTCCCAGCTGGATAAATGGGTCTTTACCATGAGTGTCCACTTGTTAGGGTTTTAGATTGAGGTTGAATCCTGACAAGACAGAAGTACTGTTTTGGGGGGACAGGGGGCTGGCAGGTGTGGGGGATTCCTGGTCCTGAATGGGGTAACTGTGCCCCTGAAGGAGTAGGTGTGCAGCCTGGGAGTCATTTTGGACTCACAGCTGTCCATGGTGGCGCAGGTTAATTCTGTGTCCAGGGCGGCTATCTACCAGCTCCACCTGGTACGCAAGCTAAGATCCTAACTGTAATTAATCCAGAATGTGGCAGCTAGACTGGTGACTGGGAGTGGACGCCGGAACCACATAACTCCGGTCCTGAAAGATCTGCATTGGCTCCCAGTACATTTCTGAGCACAATTCAAAGTGTTGGTGCTGACCTTTAAAGCCCTAAATGGCCTCGGTCCTGTATACCCCCATCGTTCAGCCCGGACACTGAGATCCAGCACCGAGGGCCTTCTGGTGGTTCCCTCATTGCGAGAAGTGAGGTTACAGGGAATCTGACAGAGGGCCTTCTCGGTAGTGGCACCCACCCTATGGAACACCCTCCCTTCAGATGTGAAGGAAATAAGCAGCTATCCTATCTTTAAAAGATATTTGAAAGCAGCCCTGTTTAGGGAAGTTTTTAATATTTAATGCTGTATTGTTTTTAACACTTGATTGGGAGCCGCCCAGAGTGCCTGGGGAAACTCAGCCAGATGGGCGGGGTATAAATAAATTATTATTATTATTATTATTATTATTATTATTATTATTATTATTATTATTATTTTATTTAGCCTTGTTTTAAATTTGTTGTATTTGTTGTATTTGCGGTTTTAACTGTTTTCAATTAATTTATGTGTATATTGCCTTAAGACAGTGGTTTAGAAGGCAATTAATAAACTAATTGTATAACTTCAACAACAATTAACCTATGAAACTTCCTACCACAAGGTGTGATGATGGCTTTAAATGGAAATTAGGCAAATTAACAGATGATAAGGCTATTAATCAGACGCAGACAGATACCAGCAACAGTCTTGATGACTCTACTATATCCAGGATCAAATGCACCAGTCTTCTGAATCCCGCTTTCTGGTGAACAACAGAAGAAAGACCTACATTGGCTCCCAGTACGTTTCCAAGCACAATTCAAAGTGTTGGTGCTGACCTTTAAAGTCCTAAATGGCCTCGGCCCAGTGTAACTGAAGGAGCTCCCCCCCAGACCCATTGTTCAGCTAGGACACTGAGGTCCAGCTCTGAAGGCCTTCTGGCCGTTCCCTCACTGCGAGAAGCAAAGTTACAGGGAACCAGGCAGAGGGCCTTCTTGGTTGTGGCGCCCATCCTGTGGAATGCCCTCCCATTAGATGTCAAGGAAATAATATTCAAGGAAATAAACAACTAGACTTTTAGAAGACATCTGAAGGCAGCCCTGTTTAGGGAAGCTTTTAATGTTTGATGTTTTATCGTGTTTTTAATGTTCTGTTGGGAGCTGCCCAGGGTGGATAGGGAAACCCAGTCAGATGGGTGGGGTGTAAATAAATTAATTATTATTATTATTATTATTATTATTATTATTATTATTATTATTAAAGGCAACATGTCTTGCAGGGGCTACATTCCAACTTGGTGAATCACAACTAGTGCTCAAGCAATGTGAACTTTTCCTAATTTCACCCAATCAGCACCTACACTTACAGGATGACGTCCCACAGGCTTCAAGAACACGATGCCTCACTGCAAAGTCATACAGCTAATATAGAACCTTTAAAAATAATAGAAATATGTAATAAAAAGGTAAAGGTACCCCTGCCCGTACGGGCCAGTCGTGTCCGACTCTAGGGTTGTGCGCTCATGTCACTTAAGAGGCTGGGAGCCAGCGCTGTCCGGAGACACTTCCGGGTCACGTGGCCAGCGTGACGAAGCTGCTCTGGCGAGCCAGCACCAGCGCAGCACACGGAAACGCCGTTTACCTTCCTGCTATAAAGCGGTACCTATTTATCTACTTGCACTTAGGGGTGCTTTCGAACTGCTAGGTGGGCAGGAGCTGGGACCGAAAAACGGGAGCTCACCCCGCCGCGGGGATTCGAACCGCCGACCATGCGATCGGCAAGTCCTAGGCACTGAGGTTTTACCCACAGCGCCACCCGCATCCCGAAATATGTAATACTATTGACCTATTCTTCATTCTGTATTAGATCTAAAGTACCTTAGAGACATGTGCTGACCCTGACTTTAATTTAGCCAATAGTTACCTCTCCAGTCGATAAATCGTGATGCTGAGTTCAATGCCAGTCAATATCTGCTTATTACTTTTAGAGTAAGAAGTACTGAGCATGAATTTGATTAATGGAGAAAAGCCTGTGGATTCTGCTATAGTTCTGTTAACATTGCAATTTTTACAGTGTGTGTAGGAGGGAGGGCTTTTCCAAATCTTCAGAGAAGCACTGGTTTGGAATGGGGGAGATTACATTTTATAATGACAATTTTTCAAAAATTAAAGATAAGCCTTTAGGATTCCCGCCAGATAATAGAACTGTAAGTGGGAAAAGCACACTAAATGTGGCATCTCTCTCCAACTGTAAATTCAGTTCCCTGCATTTCTGCAGCAAAAATTAATAATAATCCTGAAGAAAATCTGCCAGCCTTTTAGTGTGAAGTTCTCCTAGTAATCACATTTCTGTGTGCAGTTTTGACAAATCTACAACCTATGCTGCAAAATTTGAAGAGCAAATTTCAAACAATGGCTGGGTTTCGGTTCGCGTATTGTTTCGCAAAATGCGGCTTTGTAGTAGTAGTAGTAATAGTAGTTTGGATTTGATATCCCGCTTTATCACTACCCGAAGGAGTCTCAAAGCGGCTAACACTCTCCTTTCCCTTCCTCCCCCACAACAAACACTCTACGAGGTGAGTGGGGCTGAGAGACTTCAGAGAAGTGTGACTGGCCCAAGGTCACCCAGCAGCTGCATGTGGAGGAACGGAGACACGAACCCGGTTCACCAGATTACGAGACTACTGCTCTTAACCACTACACCACACTGGCTTTGGTGAGTTCACCTTTAAATGGGAGCCAAATCAAATTTATTCTCCATCTCTAACGCCTTTGCAGGATCCCACTTCTCATTTTGTTACTTGCTGGTTCTGTGGTTTTAATTTTTGTAACTCTCCTGGGACCATTCAGTGAAGGATTGGAGTATTATTATTATTATTATTATTATTATTATTATTATTATTATTAAACTACTTGCAAAATATGGTAGAATCTTATGAACGGGGGGGAAATTATAATGTTTCCTACCAATTGAGGGTGCTTTTGAAGCAGATTGTCACCGATTTTCAGAACTGCTTGTTATGGTTAAACATTTTTAAAAAACAAACCTTCTGAATAGACTTTCCTACTCAGTTAACCATATTCTTGAGGGAAAACATAAGGCAGTAGAATTATTAAAGAGCATGTCAGTAATGCACACATCTTTGTTATGTCAGCCCTTTGCCAAAAAAATGGGGGGGAGAGAGATTGATAGTAAAAGCCACTTAACTTTTTTCTTCTTTTGCAGAAATACACCATCTGCTACAGATAGTCTATCTGCCTGTGTTTGATGAATTCACACATATTTTAAAGCCCCAGAGTACCCATTTGAATGGAAATTGAACACTGCTTGTCACTTGAAAAGCTTTTCTTTCCCTTTTTTCCTGGATAGGTTTCACATTTGTTCAATTAAGTGTGTGTATAAGCAATACACTTTACAAAATTTATCCGCAAAATAGAGAGGACCAAAATAATTTTGGTGGCAGATGGCGCAGCTGCTGCTTTTGCAAAGCGATGTGCGGAAGGTGAGGGGACTGGAAATATTGCAGTACTAAGAATATCTGCAGTTTTCAAGCTCCTCTTTCATAATCCAGCTGTGCACAGGTAGAATTTATAGATCTGATCGAAGCAGGAAAGACAGTTGCTGAAATATTTATAAAAGTGCACTTTGCAACAAGTGAATGAATCACTGGCCCCCATCTCTGGATACATTACGTAACCAGTGAGCAAAATGAAACTTACATCCCAGCCTTAAGCATGCTTACCTGGAAGCAAGTTCCAGAGAGCTGGACAGAACATCTTTCCTGCTAAGATATTTGAGAATGCATCTGTGCTTGGAAGAAAATTGAATTCAGTTGAGTTTAACAAGGTGGCATCCCTAGTCACATATGTTGGCTGTGATTAGGGCTGATGTGTTTAGGATCAGGGTCTGAAGGGATCTGGACTTATGCTCTTATGTGCTTCATGGGGGGGGGGGGAACAACACACAGCAAGCCATTCCTTGCAATGCAAAAACTGAAATAAAAAGCACAATGTCTGAGAGTTGACTCTGGCAGAATCTGTTAGGGTAAGCCATTGTAGCACCCTGCTTGTGGTTAACGCTTAGCTGGAATGAAATATTCAACGCAGCAATAGAGAAATTAAAATAATAATTTATTTGTCAGACAAATAAATGATAGGCACAGTGGTATATGGTTACCAAAGCTCTGCCCATGCTCCAGCCCTGATGGCCAGCACTAATATTTCCTCAACCCAGACCCCTTGCTCCTCCTTTGGCTGCCTCTGTCCAATCAGCCTGGTTGAAATTCCTATTGGCTGTTTGCTAGAACCAATCATAAAAGATACACCCATTTCCTATTACCTTTTATGGGAGACAAAGAGCTATATTTCCTTCTATCTATAAATGGCAAACAAGTAGCCATATATCTTACATTTGCCTCAACAAGGCACCTTAATTACCAGATCACCTTTTGCCCTTGTTGCCCCTCCATTCCAAAATAGATGGCTAAAACAGATGCTCATTCTGTCTTACATTTTGTCTTAAACAGAGATCTTGGGTTCACATTCTCACACACCATCAATGAAATAAGAATCTAACATAAGAATCTAACATTTCTTACTTTCTAAATCCTTTGCATCATTACATTTAAGCCAACAAATCTCATACATTAACATAGATCCTTTTCAAAGTAAAACCTCTTCAATTTACACCCCCCTTTCCTGGCCAGCTGCTTTTCCCATTAGCTCTTGCCCTTTAACCTTAGGAAAATGTGGCTAAAGCCTCTAATGGGAGGCACATGGTATTATATTTTGTTAAACAATAAATCCTACTATTTACCAACTCTTAATTAGTGCTTTTGCAGCTTGATTGTATTCTGTTAATATGTAGGGTCAATAACCTTTTGCTCCCAGCCTGTAATTCCCTTTTACAACTTTGAGAATTTTGGCTCCTGCTATAAATCAGGGGGGCCCTTGTCCAGGAGGATAAACATCTGCCAAAGTCCTTAGCCAGCTGGTTTTTCTGCCTGGCATAAAAACATTTGCAAATCTTTAAGCTCATTTTAAAATACAGGCCTTGATCAGATGCCTCACCATGAGGACCATGTATTGCAAGTATTACTATATTGTGTTTTCGTCTCTGGTCTACGCTGTCATACCATATATTGTTATTGTGTAAGTATCATTATATAGTTTGCAGTAAATTTGTTTGTAAAGCTGCTTTTCTGGGTTCAAAAGTGGCCACTAAACCTCCGCTACACACCATTTGCAAGTCATGTTTGCAAGCCCTGATGAGAGCAAACTAAAACATACCCTCCAACATTTCTCCAATGAAAATAGGGACATCCCATTCCATAATGATAATTTTACTATTTATACCCCACACATAATTCATCATCATCATCATTTATACTCCACCCATCTGGCTGGGTTTCCCCAGCCACTCTGGGCAGCTTCCAACAAGATATCAAAATACAGTGGTCTGTTAAACATTAAAAGCTTCCCTAAACAGAGCTGCCTTCAGATGTCTTCTAAAAGTCTGGTAGTTGTTCTCTTTGACAACTAGTGGGAGGGCTCTGGCAGTGTCTTTTCTGTATCATGGTCTAACATAAACAGACCTTTTCAGGGCTGTTCCGAGACAGATCCCAAGGTGTTGGCTGCTATTAGAATACATTTCCTTGGATCTCCGGGTTCTGATCAATTTTAATACATTTCAGTGGAAGGAAAATGTCAAAAACAGTGCAGGAAATTATGCAGTTTTTATGTAATTTAAAAAAAAAAAGACAACTAGTGGGAGGGCATTCCACAGGGCGGGAGCCACTACCGAGAAGACCCTCTGCCTGGTTCCCTGTAACTTGGCTTCTCGCAGCGAGGGAACCACCAGAAGGCCCTCAGCACTGGACCTCAGTGTCCGGGCAGAACAATGGGGTGTAGACGCTCCTTCAGGTATACTGGACCGAGGCCATTTAGGGCTTTAAAAGTCAGCAGCAAAACTTTGAATTGTGCTTGGAAACATACTGGGAGCCAATGTAGATCTTTCAAGACCGATGTTATGGGGTCTTGGTGACCGCTCTCAGTCACCAGTCTAGCTGCCGCATTCTGGATTAGTTGAAGTTTCCGGGTCACCTTCAAAGGTAGCCCCACGTAGAGCACATTGCAGTAGTCCAAGCAGGAGATAACTAGAGTATGCACCACTCTGGCGAGATAGTCCGTGGGCAGGTAGGGTCTTAGCCTGCATAGCAGATGGAGCTGGTAAACAGCCGCCCTGGCCACAGAATTAACCTGCGCCTCCATGGACAGCTGTGTGTCCAAAATGACTCCCAGGCTGCGCACCTGGTCCTTCGGGGCACAGTTACCCCACTCAGGACCAGGGAGTCCTCCACACCTGCCCACCTCCTGTCCCCCCAAAACAGTACAAAAACACATCTTACTGCTTCCAACATATATAAAAACATAATAAAACATTTTTAAAACTTCCCTATACAGGATTGACTTCAGTCGATCCGGGAGTTGGATAACTCCCCACACCCTCCAATATTTCTCCAATGAAAATAGGAAGTGGGGGGCATTCTGGGATCAAATCAGAAACTGGGATGGCTTCTCTAAATCAGGGACATCCCTGGAAAATTGGGACACTTGGAGGGTCAGCTAAAATGGGTGTGCTGCTGACTGCTGAAGCATGGCAATAAGGGTAATGGCAGCAAGCCACTTTCAATAGATTCAGTGGTTGCTGGGAAATTTGGTACAGATTCTGCTAAATATCTGTCTCAAAAAGCCCCAAATTGCTGTGTGAAATATGAACACGATGAACTCATTTTGACCCCTCTCTCACCTCTTGACCATATAAGCATAGCCATATAAGTAAGGTATAATGCCAGGGTAATTGGCACCGTAAATGAGCTGCAGATGAAGCTGAGATATAGACTCTGTTCAGGGCACCATATAGCTAAGGCACCATATATCTACTTATGTCCAGAAACTGCAAACCTGAAGTGTGTTGCAAGTGCATAGCAAGTAATAAATTGTTTGAGCTGAGAGTAGCTTTTGCTTTTTATAAAAGAGAAACATCTTTCTGTTCCAATAATTCTGTATCAAGTGACTGATGTAATTGGGCTGATTTCAGGTGGCCTGCAAAAACTGCTAAGTGGTGTTAACGGCCTCATACACTTGATTAGTGAAGGCAAATTTTAATCAGTGGAACTGAAAATTGAGGTCACATTTTTTTATTTTTGAGACTATTTTGGTCTTCCGGTGCTATTGCAACAGGGAATGAAAAAGTACTAAACTTTCCTAACTATGTGTAAAGGTAAACTAAAGGTAAAAGGACCCCTGACCATTAGGTCCAGTCGTGGCCGACTCTGGGGTTGCAGCGCTCATCTCACTTTATTGGCTGAGGGAGCCGGCATACAGCTTCCGGGTCATGTGGCCAGCATAACTAAGCCATTTCTGGAGAACCAGAGCAGCGCACGGAAACGCCGTTTACCTTCCCGCCAGAGCGGTACCTATTTTATTTACTTGCACTTTGATGTGCTTTCAAACTGCTAGGTTGGCAGGAGCAGGGACCGAGCAATGGAAGCTCACCCCGTCGCAGGGATTTGAACCACCAACCTTCTGATCGGCAAGTCCTAGGCTCTGTGGTTTAACCCACAGCACCACCCGTGTCCCTAACTATGTGTAGTAACTTTTATTTATTAAATTGCATGTTTTCTCACCCTTCCTTCAGTATCTCAGAAAGACACCTATTTGCTTTTTGGGTGTGCACATTTATTTACATCTGCAATGCAATCCTATACATGACTACTCAGAAGGAAGGCAGGATAGCTCAGTCAATAAAAGCATGAGACTCTTAATCTCAGGGTTGAGGGTTCAAGCCTCACATCAGGCAAAAAAAATCCTGCATTGTAGGGGGTTGAACTAAATGACCCTCGTGGTCCCTTCCAACTCTACAATTCTGTTGAGTGTTTGGATTGTAGCCAGTAAACCAAAAAGATCAACAAAAAATGAGTAAACAATTATAAATTATTTAATTGGTAGAAAGACTTAATTTGTCCTTTGTGAACAAACTTACAATAAAGACCAAAACTCTTATCCATATTTTTATGGAGAGAGAGAGAGAGAGAGAGAGAGAGAGAGAGAGAGAGAGAGAGATTGAGAGACTGACTTGGTGGCCTAAATCAATCTGACTTGTAAAATTTATGTCGCCTAAGAGCAGTAGCATATATTATGAAGCAAATAAATAATGGGAGGTGGCATCTGCAGGACAGAATTGCAATCCTACACACATGCTTACCTGGGGGTAAGCTCCATTTAAAACACTAAGACTTGCTTTTGAGTAGAAATGTATAGAATTGCACTAAATGGTCGCTGAATCCTGCCTAGCTGACTGACTGTACCCAGGACCGGATTTAGGTTTGATGAGGCCCTAACCTATTGAAGGTAATGGGGCCCTTTATATGGCCAGCTGTCCTTTGTCAACAACAAATGGTCACTGTTGAATATATGCTATATGGTAATTTATGGACCTAATAGGTATCAAAAGCTATTTGCACATAACAAAATATGTATTTTATCAAAGTAATTGCTGAACTGAAATACAATTAAGAAGAAGTATATGAATAGTGAAATACAACAAAACACTGTTGCTATATGTAGGTTTTATTTTAAATTTTTTATATTATATTTTTGGAAATGTACAGTCTTTTTTTCCCTTTAAATTTTTTTGTGGGGCCCAAGAGAATGGGGCCCTAAACTATAACTTGTTTAGCTTATGTGTACCCTGACTGTACCTCGCAAATGCCCTCCAGCTAGAAATCCCTTGGGGGCATTTGCTGCAAAAAGAACAGTCTGCGTGCAAAGGGTAAACCCTCCCAAATACTGATTACACCAACCCCTTGACCTCATGCTCACAATATCTCAGTAAGCAGATTGGGGGAGCATACATTTGGCAAGTAATCCATGGCTGTGTCCTAGCTTTCTTTGGGATTGCGACCAAAATCTGCACACCAGCTGAGCTCTGATAGTTCATTTCATTTTATAGCATTAAAGATACACTCTAGATTTTCCAGAGTAGGTTACAAACAAAAATCATTTTTCTGCCCTATATGATTTGTACACTATTGCTTTCTTCCATTGTTCTATCCTGAGTCCCTCCCTTTTCCTGCCCCCTTCTTTTGCTCTGTCGCTGTGTTATAAGATACGCCTCAAGGGACAAGTTTCTAATAACATCCCCCTCTTATTCTCCAAGCATTTATATCAATTGCAACAGCAATTTTCAAATAATAAAAAAGTAAATTCACAGGACTGAACTTTATCTGAAGGGAACTCTGACTGTGGTAGAATTATTGCAAACTCTTATCACCTCCAGGAAATGTCTTTCGTTCCTAACTATCATCTCCTCATAAGTCATAAACATGCGTTGTCGTAAACACTACAATGTTTTAGAACTCCAGACAAGTCATGAAAAGTAAGTGTCTCGCCTTACTGTTTTTATGTCAAAGCATAATTCCATCTACACCTAAACTGCTGATAACTGCAGAGAGCCACTAGCAAATCACATAGATCAGCTCGGCCTGTTAAGATATGCTGCGGCTAATGTAGAGAGTGAAGAGATTAGTGTGGTTGTGTGACTCAGGCTACTCTCCTAGCTAGGGATGGGGAGAAGTTCAACATTTCAGTTCACATTTCAAGGTGAATCTGTCGAATTTGCTCTTTTCAAAACAACATGAGAACTTCATCACAGCCATCTTCCGAAATACACCCTTATCCAAATTTTGCAATGTAGTTCTCCAACCAAGCAATGCGCACAAAATGGCATATATTAGGGAAAACATTTATTGAGAAGTGGGTCCATTTGTTGTTGTGTGTTTGTTTTTTAATTTGAAGGCCTAGAACTCTGTGTAACTAATTAAGGTATTTGGTGCAATTTAAGAATCTTGTGGAAAATGTTGACCACTCTTTTTGTTGATTTGTGAGAATGTAACATTTGTCTTTCCTTTCATTGAAAGCTGTAAAGATGTAGTTGTTTGAAAGCATAATATTGTTTCCCATCTACTCTAATCTTTGAGCAGTGAGAGACTCAAGGGGTTCCAGCATTTACTCAGGGTTTGGCTTCCTTGGAATGAAGGTCAGCAGAGACTGTGGTGTTAGGCTATATGGTTAGGCTATATGGTTTTATTTACACAACGTGAAAAAGATCTTGTTTCTCCATTAGTCACAACTTTGGACCCAGTACAGATCAAAAACATGTCTCTCTGTCTGCAGCTTCAAGCATTCAGCTTTTCAACTCACACATACCCTCCACACCTCTGGCTATTGTTCTCCCACATAGCAGCTAGGTAAGGGGAAGCACCATTTATTTGTTATGTGACAACTTCTTTGGTTAGGCATGGTACTTAGCTACCCAGCCAAAACCATTAACTTGACAAAGGAACTGGTATGACAAGCTTGCTCTCCAACGTCCTCCCCCCACAGATACAGGATCCCAAGAATTGGAATGGACCCAGAGTACCATTCAGATGGACACACCCACCCATGCTCATAACAGTATGTAGGTTTATTTAAGGCTATGCATTCTTATCACCAGGGCTTTTTTTCAGGCAGAACTCACCAGAACTCAGTTCCGGCACCTCTCAGGCAGGTTCCGTTGCCATTCTAAGAATACGAGGGAGGTGTTTATGGTAAGTTCTGGCACCTCTTTTTCTAGAAAAATAGCACTGCTTATAATGTCTGTGTATTCTTGTAAAATATTCTCCTTCCTGCACCTGAGTCTGTCAGGTGTTGGAACAGGGAGAGGGGTAGCATAGGCAGAGGTCTGAGGTACACCCCTTCACAAATGCATCTTATAATTTGAGATTGCAGCTGGCAATAATTTCTTGACCTTCCTCTTATCACTGTTTTCCTTCCCTTGCTTCTGTAGAGAAAAGCTCTGAAAACTCCCCTGCCTCCCAGTCGTGCATCTCAAACTGTTAGTCCAACACATTAAACCAGCTAGGACTTTATTTTGACCAGCAGAAACATGAGGGCAAAGGTGTGTGACTCCAAATGGTTTGCTTCTGACCCTAATTTTTCACCTTCTTTTTGGCTAATCGCAGTTTTAATTATCTACAAATTTGTACTTACTCAAAGGCTAACATTCAATTTATCTATGGAAATGCAAGGCACCCCATGTAAAAAAGAGATTTGTCAAACCTTAATGAGATCATTATTATTCATGCTAAATGTAGTTGGAAATGCATTAATAGCAAAACGTTTCTCTCCATTTCCAGAATGCCAGGGGACAGAGGTGACAAAAATATCTGAGTGTGGGTAATAGCTTTGTCATTTATGCCGGAGCTTTTCATACAAAACAAAAAGGAAACAACTTTTCACTACCTTTTGGGGTGCAGGGGAGGCGGGGAGAAAATCTGGATGCACCAGAGCAAGTTACAAATCATTAAAAAGCCCTACACTCTATATGTAATGCTAAATGCAAGTGTTTAATGTGCACAATTTTAATTCCTTAAATGACAGCTACAGGGAGGAGCATAATCTAGACCACAGCATGTGAGGAAAAGGGTTTTTTTAACTCTTTCCCCCTGAGCTGCATTCCCTCCAACCAACCCCCCTCCTCAGAAGCAGCTAGACAACCCAGGATTATATTTATAGTAAATTGTGATTATCACCGGCACAAAGGCTCTAAAAGCATTTCGCATTATCACTTCCTCTAAAAGCAAACTCAGGCAGTGAGCGCTGACAGAAACAAAATAGGAGCATTGAGAAACACAACGGAGGTGTCAGCATGTTCAGGAGAACCCTGAGATTTGCTTGCTTAGAAAGAAAAAAATGTTTTAAGAAAATAAGGAAAGGTGAATGCCCAGTGAGTACTGCACATTCTGAAAGCCATTGAATTTAAGTGGGGCAGGTCATGGGAGTTGAATGCCCTGCTCAGAGCAAATAACTGGGTGGAACTCTGAAGAGGATCACTCTGTTAAAAAGGGAAGATATAGGCCAATGTTTTGTTGCTCATCCCATTTGCAGATCAAAGGTGGCAGCTTACAAGGTTGATGGTTGTTTGTATGATATTGCAACATCCCGGTGTCACACACGTAGCATCCCAACGTTATGTGCATGATGTCAGGACGTTGAGAGGAGCTAGGGCAGGGCGGCGGCATGGCTGGTGGCTCCTGCTCCACCTCCTCCTGGTGTCACCACCAGTGGGAGGCTGCTTTGACCTGCCTTCCCCTCTGTGGCAGGAGGAGAAGGAGGAGAAGTAGCTGGCCACTGGAGCTGCACTCCAACCGGCTCCCTGCTTCATCTCCATGCTTTTGGAACATTGGGAGAGCAGCCCCAACCCATAAAATATAGGGGTGGCCCCTCCTGCAGCTAGTTATCAACTCATTAGGTGGCCTTAACCAAGTCTCTGAACTTCAGCTACACTCTATAACTTGGGGGTAGTTGTTGTAGGGATTACTGAGAGTGTATCTGAATCACTTTCAACATACAGAAGCAATATGCTACTGAATAGCAGAATCTGCATGAGAACAGTGTGGCAGAGCTGTTGCCTTCATGTCTTCTTGGGGGGCTTCCAGGAAGCTTCTGTGAAACAGCTTTCAAGACTAGATGGCCTAATCTGTCAGGGTTCTTTTTATGTTCTCAACTACTACATAGATGCTAAATCAATCTGAAAATAATGGGGGGGAAAAGACTAATGGTTTTAGGCTAAACAAAATAAAAAAATTTCCTTAGAGAACAGCTAAGTTTGTTATTGGTATGGGCTTTCGTGTGCATGCACACTTCTTCAGATACACTGAAACAGAAGTCACCAGACCCATATATATATATATATATATATATATATATATATATATATAGTGAGAGGGTGGGGAGGGGTATTACTCAGAAGGGTGGTGGGAATGGGTGATTGGCTGATAGGTGTGGTAAACCCGTTGACGGCTGTTAACGACGGCAATTGGTCTTACAGGAAAAAGCAAGGGGTGAGATGGTTTTAGGCTGCAACCCTATACATGCTTGCTTGGTTCAGTCACCACTCTGATTGCTTGGGTTGGCCTGGAATTGTCCCAGGTCAGACTGGAGCCATTCCCTAGCACCAGACTGGACTCTGAATCACAGGGGGGCAAGCACAGCCCTGGTTCTCACCTCTGAGTAGATATGCATAGAAATGCATTGTTAGCCATTATTAATAAAATCCATAGCAACTTACATATTGGACTGCTGCATTTCAAAATACCCCACAACATGGAAATGTGGCATGTCATGCTGCAAAATCCCAAATTCTAGATAGATGGATGTCATATGGTCTACCTTTTTCCCTTTTAAACCATTTTCAGCAGATCCTTCTGTGTTTAAAACTACCCACAGAAGCATAGCTGTCCAGACATCAATTCCCTGTCAAATCAAGTGGTGAAAACACCATTATTTGTCTACTGAACACATCTAGAAAAGTTTGCCATTTCTTTGAATGAGTCGCAAATGAGTTTTGACAGCATTTTGCAAAGAAAAGTTGATGGGCCAGCCCTCTGCTTTTGCGGGGAGGGACTGCCACCTGTTGGAAATGAACACAAACTACAAAAACAGCCTGTTTGCACTGTCCTTACGGCAGCAAGCATTGCTGCATATTCCCTTGAACAGCTGCTGCCTTCTGGAGTAGGAAATAATGTGGTACATGGACTAATAATCTGTAAAGCAGTTTCCTCTGGGATAAGTGCTGCTCTCAGGGCAATAGAGGGAGTTATGGCCAATGTCGCTTTTGTCAAAGGGCAGCTCCACATATCATCGCTGCAGAAAACACAGAATATGTGGACACCATACTTGCATGTACATGCATCCTTAAATACCTCTGTATAAACATCTAAGCACCTTGGCCCATTCAGGTTTCTAAACATGCGTAGAGTTTTAAAGATGTGTGTAAATGAAAGTATGAAAACTACGCATTCTGTGTTTACTACAGACAACATGGCTGTAACACTGGTAATCATAATGTATGGAGGTCTCCTTAAACATCTTTTTTCTGTTTATTTGCACATGAATTTAGATTTTAGAGGGAATGCACACTTGTTTAACAACAAACCCACACATTTCCCCCATCCCCAAAGATAATGGACTGTATCTAACCCCCACAGTAGGCACAATTAGGCACAGTAGGCACATCTTAACAGATGTCAGTTAGCAAAGTCCATTAATTTCAATGAGTCTACTCTGAGTATCAGCAACATTGGATTCAACCTAAAATCTCTATTGCATAATTAAATTTGAAGACTTAAGAGCCAGGATATGAATGCGGCAAAATATACTGGACCTCCACTGCTATGTCTTAATTAAAAGACTTTAATTAGCACACAACATCTGAGAGGAAGGCACTACCATAATAAAACAAATTCTCTTACAAAGTAAAAATACAGAATTAACAGAACTAAATGGCACAAAAAGGGGCCAAATTGCCAAGATGGTGTTGATCGCAAAGAATCAGATCCTCAGTTCGGAGGAATGCCTTTCTTCACGCAAATCTTCAGATCTGTTTTATTGTTCAGTGTGCCTAATAAAGCAGTAGGCTGCCTTCCCACTTACGTCTCATGGCAATTGCCTGAAAGTATAAGCAGAATCATTGGTTTCACCCCCAAATAGAGTGAAGTGGAGCCTTAAGATTCCGCCCACTTGCTGTGTTCAATTGCCCATCCTTCAAGATGTTACGGACTCCCACCTGCACGTGTGTGAGAAAGGATTAGTTTTCTTAATCCTGCTGAAGAACAGTTGCTTTGCAAGGATGGTATCTCTCTTACACAGTAGATTTATTTTGAACTACAGGAGCTTTATCAATCTATTGCTGTGGGTATATCACCCAAACGCAAACAGTTAATAATATCTAGACAGGATGGCCATGTGCCCTGCTTTCAGGAGAAGGGCTATTCAGTCCTCTATCTGAAGTCTTCCTGGTCCAAGTCCCTTTCAGAAGAAGCAACCATAACAAGGGCCTCAAAGTTGCTCATTGATGGACACCAGCTAGATCATCTGATCACGCTCTTCCCCACTATGTGAGATGAAATATGTTTCTATTTAATTTATAGAGATTATTTCTAAATCTGCATGGAAATTTTATGTGAACCCATGTCCACTTTTCAGCTCTTTTGGAGCAATTTCTGCTTTTTTGATTATGCTTAAATGGTTGCCCTACATACAGCAAGTGCCATAGTCATTTATTGTGTGCAATTTCTCCTCTCCCTACAGCTTCATAGAATCGCTGCATTCACCTGCTATCTGAATTCATTGTAGGAGCAGGTCTCTGGTCAAGCTGCATTGTGTGATTCATATAAAGCAGCACCAGGCAAGCCTTTCAAAACTCACTTGTTGTATCTGAAGAAGTGTGCATGCTCACTTCTGTATCTGAAGAAGTGTGCATGCACACGAAAGCTCATACCAAGAACTAACTTAGTTGGTCTTTAAGGTGCTACTGGAAGGAAAAAAAATTTTTGTTTTGACTAAAAACTTACTAACTTGGAATCTTGTTTTTCAGCTTGGTTCAGGATTCCAGCATTATTTGGTGCTGTTCTGCTGCCATCCAGTGGTCAACATCTCAATTGCATCAATTTCAGGTAGATAAACTTGGGTGACATTCACACCACCCGTTTTTAAAGCACGTTTATATTATTTTAGAGGTCGTGGCTTCCCACAAAGAATCATGGGGACTGTAGCTTGCCCCACACAGAACTACACATCCCAGCATCCTTAGCAAACCGTAGTTCCAAAGATTTCTTTGGGGAAGCCATGTGCTTTAAAGTTATGGTACAGATGTGACCTTAGTTATAGGTGCCATTGGAAAAATAACTCTTGTTGCTGTTATGCTTCCAAGCCATTGTAAAATCAGAACTCTTAAAGCTAATATGAAGATCTGCTGGTATATTACTCACACAAGAATGCACCCTCCCATTTTTAATTGTATTGCTCTCAACCAAAGTATTTGTCCGAAGCCCCAGGTGTCTGCCACGATACCATGCTGATAAAATCACAGTAGTGAACGACTCCCTTCTCTGTGTCCTCTGAAACTGCTAGCAAAGGGCTACATAGTGTAAATCCTATGAATTGCTTCTGTGGTCCGTAGCTAAGAAGAACACACACAGCTGATTCTGAGCAGTTTTCATGTCATCTTGCATTTGCTGCTCACTGATATCTTGACAAAGGAGGGAAACTGCTGGCAGAAGATATTGAGTAGGGACCAGATCTTGTCTCTCTGAGCAGATAAGGAGGTCATTTGGCCATGAGCAGGAGCAATGATTCAATGAATCAAACCTAGAATTTGCCAGGTAAGATGGCTGAGTTAACAAATGTGTGCTGTCACAACTATAAGAAACGACGCCTCTCTTAAAAGCATGTGCAACTGTGGTATATAATTCTCAGAAGGTCAGGATTGCTGCCAGTTTCTCTTCAGCCTGTTAGCAGGTTCATATTTCACTGCAGACATTTCCGATTTTCACACTAGGTGATCTTTTGACCCAACCTTTCTTCTTCTCAGCTATGAAGTCGTGGACATCATCTCATCACCTGTATTTCTCAATAGGCTTGACAATGATGACCAGAACCTTATTCCTTTGGTCTCTATGTTGAATTATTGTTTGGAAATTACATGTTCTGCCTTGATCCGAATTACAAACTGGCACATTGACATCCTCCTTATATTTTCACTTACCTGTACTCAGGCATCAGCTCCTGATCGCAGATGCTGACATCACACCTAAAGTAATTAAAAGAAGAAACCACCCACTCCAGATATTAGTATCTGTGCATCTGCCCTTATCTTGAAAGGGATATTTTATGGATCTGCTGTTGGTTTCCTTTTAATGCATTTCATGCCTGCCATTCCATTTCCTCTTTTAAATATGAATCTTAATGCTATTTTTCTTAATTATTGTTTACCTTGTTTACCTTGAGTGAGAACTGGCAGGAGGGTGCTATATAGAGTTGTAAAATATAATATTGTTTGTTTAGTTTTGTATCTCCCCCTTCCTCCTGCAGGTGCCCAGGTTGCCAAACAACAAATGATAAGAATAAATTCTACATCAGTTCTCTTCCGACCTTCAGCTGAGGTTGGGTTTTCTCCACTCCAATGAGGAAAAGTATCTCACTGGCTTTCTTCTGAGGGAAGGGGTCATCTCCTCCTCCCATATGTGGCCTGTTTGGGGCCAATAGCCTTGGTGGAGGATGTCAGGAGTTCAGCCTACACTCGAGTAGGACCCTGGCAGAGACACATGCCCAACTGGCATGTTCTCTTCCTCCTGGTCAATCGTTCAGGAGCTTCAAAAGCTTTCTTCAGCCTGAACATCACAGCGACTGATGCCAACCGACACCGGCACACTTAGGGATCCGCAGAGTTTGCGCATCATGCGTAACAGACCTCAGCAGCTCAGCATTTTGGCTAATCTACTTTATTTACATATAAACACACACGGAGCACTGCAACATGGCTCCCTCTCTCTTTAGCATCAGGCAGCAAAGAGAAAAAGAACGAAGGACAATAGTCCCACTTCATGGAACACAGTAACACAAACATCCTGTCTCTGTCACTTCCCACTCTGTGGAGTCAAAACATACACCATCATGTGATAGACAAAAATCCCATGACTGCAATCATAGAGCAAGAATTCTAACAGAGGAAGCTTGCATAATAATATATTGCACATAATGCTCTTCTCCTGAGACTTTCTTTTCTGCTTTGTGGTGGCACCTTACCCTCCCACCCTTGAGCAGAGTGGGCTTAACCAATTGCCAGATGGGACTGAGTAGGAATTGTTTAAGTGCACTCTGATGTTTAGGTGCTCCTTTTCTCCCTACTTCATTCTCCCCCAAATTTGATTGGGTGGGGCTTAATTTGGCTGTTAGGTTTAATTGGCATTTAGTGTGTGTAAGGGAAACCAAAATGCTTGTTTACAAAGCTATTGTACTACCAACCTTACTGTATGCTTGTGAAATGTGGGCCACTTATAAGCACCATCTCCATAGTCCATAAACGGTGTCTCCAAAAAAATTTATACATCACCTGGGAAGACAGGCAAACTAATACCACTGTACTGGAAGAAGCAAAGATCACCAGTGTTGAAGCAATGATTCTTCAACATCAACTTCGTTGGACTGGTCATGTTGTGTGGATGCCTGATGATCGTCTTCCAAAGCAACTACTCTATTCCGAACTTAAAAATGGAAAGCGTAATGCTGGTGGTCAACAGAAGAGGTTTAAAGACTGTCTCAAGGCAAATCTTTAAAAAATGTAGTATAAACACCAACAATTGGTTGTTGCTATGGCAAATTCAATGTATTTTTCAAAACGTTTTTTTAAAAAAGCATTTTCACAGCGTTTTTTATATGTGTGTAGATTCCACCCTGCTAAGAGGTTTAAAGACTGTCTCAAGGCAAATCTTTAAAAATGTAGTATAAACACCAACGATTGGGAAACACTGGCCTGCGAGCACTCCAGTTGGAGAACAGTCTTTACCAAAGGTGTCATGGGGTTTGAAGACACTCGAACTCAGGCCACAAGGGAGAAATGTGCTAAGAGGAAGGCACGCTTGGCAAATCCACACCATGATCAGCTCCTGCCCGGAAACCAATGTCCCCACTGTGGAAGGACGTGTGGATCTAGAATTGGCCTCCACAGTCACTTACGGACTCATTGTTAATGTTAGGATATTTCCGTTCCACCTTAAACAGGGAGCAGGCTGTTGTTTGTCACAAGCCTGCGTACTTCCGACGCACAGGAAGTTTCTGTTTTGTATATAGCTTTTGTTTTCTCTCTGCTGCCTCGACACGCAGGCAGGCAGTCATGTTTTCCTTTGTTCTGACCAACGCTGAATAAATCTGTAAGATATGCTCTCCTGGGTGAATCTTTCATTGTGGAAACTCTGCGAAAAGGGCGTGCATGAGTCCTGGAATATGGACAGCTATTTCTGAGGCTCGTGTCGCTAATTGACCGATACTGTTTCCACGGGAGACTGGGAGACGACGTGGAGGCACGATGGCCTTTGTCTCCCTGGCAGTATCCCAACAGTTAAAACCATGTTTATGGAAGACAATCTTACTCGGCTACGAGTGATTGCCAAAGAGGAAGAAGCGTGTGAGTAAGCACTTTAGATAATGACCAGCGCCTTGAGGCATGTTGGGTAAAAGGCTCTTCACTAACTTAGTGTGACTTAGGTACTTTCTCATTCAAGTATAAACAAACCCATCTCTCATCCCTCATCCTAGTCCAGGAATTGTCATGGCTGCTGAACAAAGTGGGGGAAATTTGATTCAGTTCTCACTGAAAAGTGAACCGGCCTAAATCACACTTTCCAAAATGATATACAAACTGAAACCCAATCATCTCTGAAATTCACTCTCCTCCATATTCTGCAATGTAGTCCTCCAGCCAGGCAATGTGTGCAAAAATGCATGTACTAGGGTAATATAGGCATATAAATGCATATGTTGGTGAAATAACATACAAAAATGGATTGAATGAGGGCCGAATCAGAAACCTAGAAAGACACAGGCCTGGCACCTTTTACCATATGTGGTGGACATGCCCTAAGGATAAGGACTTCTGGGAAAAGATCTATAATGAGTTAAAAAAAATGTTGAAATATACATTTGTAAATAAACCAGAAGCCTTTTTACTTAGAATAATTAGGATTGGAATTGCCCAAAAAAGTTGTTAGATTATTTTTGTATGCCACTACAGCGGCAAGACTGCTATTAGCAAAAAATTGGAAATCTCAACAGTATGAACGGTACCAACGGTAGAAGAATGGCAAATGAAGATGTTGGAGTTTTGGGAGCTGGCTGACCTGACTGGAAGAATCCGCGAACAGAAAAAAGAGGAATACCAAGAAGATTGGATGAAATTTAAAGAATAGCCAAATACAGTGGTACCTCTAGATACAAACGGGATCCGTTCCGGAGCCCCATTCGCATCTAGAGGTAAACATATCTAGTGACGGCACGTCTCCACACTGACGCGTCGCTTTTCGTTGCTTCTGCGCATGCACGTGACGTCATTTTGAGTGTCTGCGCATGCGCAAGCTTCAAAACCCGACGCGCTCTGTTACTTCCGGGTTGCCATTGAGCACAAGTCGAACGCGCTCAACTTGAAGCAAATTTAACCCGAGGTATGACTGTATTGTAATATAAGATAATTAAGAAGATACTTGAAAGTATTAAACAGGCCTAGGATTATAATATGAATGTTGTATAGTAAGATGGAGTTAAGACAATAAGAAAAGAGATGAAGATAGTAAATGGAAGGAACTGATTGTAATAGAAATATGTTTGGGAGAACTGTTACAAGGGAACATAATGAAATTCACTTAGGGGGGATTTGAGGAAGTCACGTAATAATGGAATTTAAAATGAATATAAGAAAGAATATGTGTTTTTATTTTTATTTTTCTTGTAGTATTGTAATGTGTTTTGTTTTGTATGTTTTATATGTTATATTTGTTATAGACGTAAAAAATCAATAAAATTTTTGAAAAAGAAAAAGACAGAGGCCTTGTGGATGGGTGCATTTTGTATCTGAGAGATAAGCCAGTTGCCTGACTTCTGATGCAGTTGCACTCCCTCTGAGGAAGCAGATAGGTAGTTTGGGGATATTCCTGTTGTCACTTGAGCCTCATGTGGCATCTGTGGCTAGGAGTGCCTTTTATCAGCTTCAGCTGGTATGACATTCCCAGATAGGAATAACCTGACCACTGTGGTCAGGGCTGAATTAACCATTAAGCAACATAAGCGTGTGTGTGTGTGTGTGTGTGTGTGTGTGTGTATTATAGGCACCAAAACCTTTTAAGTGCTCAGGGCCTCTAAAGGTCTTAATCCAGCCCTGATGGTAGTTCATGCATTGGTAACCTCAAGACTGGGTTGTTCCAATGTGCTCTGTGAGGGACTGTCTGGAAGCTTCAGCTCATGCAGAATAAGAAGACTAGAAGAGCTTGGATTTGATATCCTGCTTTATCACTACCCTAAGGAGTCTCAAAGCAGCTAACAATCTCCTTTTCCCTTCCTCCCCCACAACAAATACTCTGTGAGGTGAGTGAGCCTGAGAGACTTTAGAGAAGTGTGACTAGCCCAAGGTCACCCAGCAGCTCCATGAGAAGGAGCAGGGAAGCAAACCCGGTTCACCCTATTATGAGTCCACCTCTCTTAACCACTACACCACACTGGCTCTCAGCTATCAGAAGGATGTGACTAGACTGGTGACGGAAATGAACTGCTACCAATCTGTGACATCGGTGTTAAAAGACCTGCACTGGCTACCTGTCTGCTATTGGGGCAGGTTCAAGGTGCCTGTACAAAGCTTTAAATGCCTTTGGCCCAGGATACCTTAAGGACACCTTTGCCCTGTACACGCAAGTTCATTGAGGGCACATTATTTGTGTTTTGCTATGTGCCGGAAGCATGGCTCATGTCACCAAGGAGTCATGCTATCGGTGTTGTGGGACCAACACTGCAGAACTGACAGTGCACAAGACAGGCACCATCCCTACTGTGTTTCAGACACCTGCTCAAAACTGCTTTATGTCAGGGGGCCTTTGCATTGCTACACCCTCACCCTTTCCGCACAGATGTGCTTCTGTTCCCCATGATTCGCCCTTGCAAACAGCAGGAAAGAACCGCGTATACCGCCCCAAATTTTGCCACTTTACCCCCATGATTTTCTGAGCAAATGGACTTGCCAAGGGGTCTTTTCCTGTAAGGGATTAGCTCAGAAATGAGGGCTGAAATTCTGCTACATTCTGCTAGGTTTCTGGAACTTGAAGACCCTGCGGCACTCTGGTAGCAGCTGTGTAGGTCAGAGCAGAGCCACTGCGATACAGTGCCTCCTGCTCCTAATCCACAGTGCCTCGCCAGGAGGGTACTGTACTCAATGGCATCAAAAACAGCTGAGAAATCAAGACGAATCAATACGGTCACACTCCCTCCATCTTTTTCACAATAAAGCTCATCAGTCAGGGTGGCTAATGCTATTTCATGTACCATTTCCAGGCCTCCAGCCTCTTCTCCTTCTCCTAATATGCACTGCTCTGTCTTCCTTGCTCTCAGCCATCCACCAGAGGGCATGCAAACTCCACCTGCCTTTATTAGATCAATGTGGAGAGTAACAAAACTAGCAATCCCCCAACTATTTCCAAAAGCTCTTGCTAAATTTCCATCTTTGTAATTATAATAGGAAAACAACCATGCAGCTCTAATCTTACGTTAATGGGGGGCACTATTGCTGGGTTCATTTTTCTGTTTCTAGAAAGGAATGGTTTTCTGACTGCCAAAGCTTCACTTGGGTTTTGTTGTTATTGCATTTCCGGCCTCCAAGTGGGGGTATGTAAGTAATATTGCATTTTATTATTCAGCCTTTAAGCTGAGCATTGGTCCATCAAGCTCAGTGTTGTCTACACTGATTGACAGCCATTTGAGTTTCAGACAGGAGCTGTCCCTCCATGCGTGGAGATGCCAGGGGTTAAAGGTGGCACTTTTTGCATGCAAATAAAGTATCTGCTCTACTCTGAAGCCGCCTCTATAATATCAGTATTTTGCAGGAGGGATTCAAGCACACATCAGAACTTTAGGTTTGTGTATTTGAAGTGGGATTAAAGTCCTCTGTCACCCTAGCCCACACAAAAATCCACTTTTTCTATTAAAAAAAAGACTTTTTGCAGTTTGTAAAGGAAATGCAATGAAAAGTGTGGGGTGAATGGGAAAACATTTAAACACTCTGCAAGCAAATCGGGATAGATGCAGGATGAATGTTTATTGTAATATAAACCACCCCAAAACAAAGGCTCAAGAAATGCTCAATGAAATATGATACTTGGAGGGACTCTGAGCCTCAGAACTTCTCAGATGTCTACACAGGCTTCATCCCAGCACATGCAATTTACACATTACCTGGCTGGAGAACTGCATCAGAAAATCCAGAGAGAAGTGTGAACGTTGACAGGTAGCTGTATTTTGGTTCTCCTGTTGTTTCTGGATGTGTGGCTTGCATAGGTTTAAAAATGAACAGAGCTGATTTTTCCCCCTATCCCTAATCACTGCCTAAGACTAGACTAGCCTTCCTTCCATAAGGATCATATGCCAGCCTAGGCAAGACCTGCCCTCCAACACCACAGGCCAATACCACTCCTGCAGACGACGTAGCTCCTGCTTTGAAGAAAGTACCAGAGCTCCACTTCCCCAAATCCCTGTCCCTCTACACCCCTGAAATTGACCTTTTGTCCATTGACCTTTGTCACTTCCAAATCAAAACAGCTCAACATTCCTCATAGTTTTGCCTGATCTGCTTTGCTAATTACACGCAGGGTTGCTCCCCGTTATATCGTCTATCAGGAGCCCTTGGCCCTCTTCTCTACAAAAGCAGGAAAAACGTTCGCTTCCAGAGCAGGACTTTGTTTATGCTCTTTTCCAGAACACCCCACCCCATCGACCTTTATAGTCGTTCAATTAGAGCATTCATACCCTTCAAGTATTATTGCTTTGGATTAGTAAATCATACACAGTGGAGCACTTTCGTAGGTACAATGTGTGATAGGTAAATACCTTCTTGGTACACATACCTTGGCATTCAGAGCATGTAATCTGATTAGTTCTTTTTGTAAACGTGCTGGCAGCAATTATGGGCAACTCTTACCGGAATACCCACCTACAAAGCAATTATATAATCTGTGCCACTTGCTTCACCTGTTGGGCTTGTTCCGAGATATGCTCTGCTTCCAGCTAAGCAAGGGATTGAAGAGACATACTCTTTGGCTTCGTTTTAATTAAGCATCTCAATTAATCGGGAGTATTAAAAGGCCTAAAACTATACAAAGCTTCACCAGTAAACCATAACAATGCAGTCATTAGCCGATCAAGTATGCAGAACAACAATTCTGGGTGGATTTGCAAAACAACATTTTCATGTGCTGATGTGGGCTGTTACAAGAAAGCCTGTTTGTGTGATACTTCCATGTAGGTTGACAAACTGCCGTATAGGAGATAGACTGCCAATATGTGCAGGTGGCAGGCATCAAAAGTAGAGATCGATGCTTCTGAGGAGTTCGTCAGACCTGTATTGGATGATGGCTAGCAGATCAAAGCAAATCTAAACAACACTGAGAAATAGATTAAACATGTATTCAGTACATGTTTGTATTGAATAGGTGATAGATTTCTAGAGTTATTATCTGTGAATGCCTCTTGTTCTGATGTGCCCATTCTGTGGATGTGCCACACTGAGGTCTAGGCTGAGAAGATGGAGTTGGGTGCCAGTGATTCTATCTTACGGGCAGGGGACTGGGCTAGATAGGGTGTAGATTTATGTGACTCAGTGAAACAGCTCATTCATTATGACTAAGTCATTTGCTAAACCACCTTCAACTTTGGTTTTCCATTATGCAAGAGGGGAATGTTTTTTGTTGTTTTTTTGTTTGTTTTGTTTTTACTTTGGCAATGTGGTGTCACAGGTCCCCGGAGTTGGTAGTATTCATTTCATTCATTCTTGCAATCTTTTTTCAGTTGACTCCACTCAAAGATAGGTTTACAGAGCAGGAATTGTCAACCTTTTTTTGTACCAGGAGACACATCTTAAATTTGAAGAGAGTGTTTGGAGTCCCAGTCACAAAACGGAGGTTGTAGACTCTCCTTCCTTGGAGATTTTAAAGCAGAGGTTGGATGGCTATATGTCATGGACGCTCTAGCTGAGAGTTCTGTATTGCAGGGGGCTGGACTAGAAGACCCTCAAGGCCCCTTCCAACTCTACAGTTCTTTGATTCTGTTATCTGTATTTTA
The DNA here is from genome assembly GCF_027172205.1 of Podarcis raffonei. Lineage (NCBI taxonomy): Eukaryota > Metazoa > Chordata > Lepidosauria > Squamata > Lacertidae > Podarcis > Podarcis raffonei. Next base: position 36,262,715 of record NC_070605.1, on the reverse strand, counting down.
ATATATATATATATTATATTGCTTTTAGCTTTTCTGGTTTTAATTTCTGTAAGCAGCCTTGATTCCTGGTCCAGGAGAAAGGCAGGATATAATAAATATATTATCACTACTGCTACTATTATTTTCCCACCCCACTGGCAAACTACACACCCGTGGGAAAGCCACAAGTGTGGCATGAACACCAGAGCTGTCTCTTAGTCATGATTCCCAGCAGCTGGTATGTAGAAGCACAGTACCTTTAATCCTAGGGGGAAGGGAGGAGATGAAACAGCCATCACGACTTCACCCATATAAGTGAATTGCAAGAGGTAGTTCTCCGGCCAACGGGTGTTGTCCTCAGGGAGTCTCTCTCCACCCAGTGTCTGCCTGACGCAATGATGGAATTTGCTAGTACAGATCTACACTCTGATGGGCTGGAGCTCAAAGGCAGAGCACAAAGTTCAATCTGCAGCATTTCCAGGTAGTGCTGGAAAACACACCTGCCTGAGAGCTGCTCTTCTGTTCTTATGAGGATGTTATGGGATGTGCTTTAAGATACCAAGCGGGTGGTGGCTGAATCTGTTCCTGGTAGCCTGTTTTGTGTGTGTGTGTGTTTGCAGGGATGGGGAGGCCAAGATGCATGTTTTCCTCCTATCCAGTCTGTTTTCTTTCTTTCTTTCTTTCTTTCTTTCGAAGTCATATAAAACACTTGATCAACAAAAAGCTCTCCAGGCAGTGTATGAGCCCCAGTCCAATTAAAAAACAAGATGCATGAAACTATCACCACTGAAAACAAATATAAATAAAGGCCAATATACAGTACATAGAAGAGGGCCTTTTTAAATGAGCAATGCAAAGAAATAGAGGGAAACAATAGAATGGGGGGAAACAGAGATCTGTTCATGAAAACTGGAGATATGAAAGGAATATTTTGTGCAAAGATTACCATAATAAAGGACAAAAGTGGTAAGGGCCTAACAGAAGCAGAAGACATCAAGAAGAGGTGGCAAGAATACACAGAGGAATTATACCAGAAAGATATGGATGCCTCGTACAACCCAGGCAGTGTGGTTGCTGACCTTGAGCCAGACACCCTGGAGAGTGAAGTCAAATGGGCCTTAGAAAGCACTGCTAATAACAAGGCCAGTGGAAGTGATGGCATTCCAGTTGAACTATTTAAAATCTTAAAAGATGATGCTGTTAAGGTGCTACACTCAATATGCCAGCAGGTTTGGAAAACTCATCAGTGGCCAAAGGATTGGAGAAGATCAGTGTACATCCCAAACCTAAAGAAGGGCAGTGCCAAAGAATGCTCCAACTACCGAACAATTGCACTTGTTTCACATGCTAGCAAATATATGCTTAAAATTCTACAAAGCAGGCTAAAGGGTATTGTCAGGGAACTGCCATCGGAACTAGAGGAGGAGGCGAGGCCCCACAACGATGCTGGAGAGGGGCCAAGCAGGGAGAGAGGCAAGTCTCTTGTTGGGGAAGAAAATCAGCGCTACACCAGGGATAGAGGGGAGCCAATGGGGGAAGCAGAGAGCAGGCTCCGGGACTCTTCACTGGACACCAGCGGGGAGAGCACAGGTCCTCCGCTACCCACGCCCTCCCTGCGCAGAAGACTTCCGCGCAGGGAGAGTAGGAGGAGACTGGGCGTCAAACAACTTTTATGTTGGAAAAGGTTTAAGAAACGCCCACTGACGGATTCTGCCAGCGACTGAACAGCCACGGAGTGGATGGCTGTCCAGCGAGAAATGGTTTAACCAGCCAACCTAGCCCAGAGCGGTGGCTATTTACACACAAGCAACCCCTAAAGCCATTACAGGTATGTGGACCAAGAACTCCCAGAAGTACAAGCTGGATTTCGAAGGGGCAGAGGAACCAGACACCAAATTGCAAACATGTGCTGGATTATGGAGAAAGCTAGAGAGTTCCAGAAAAACATCTACTTCTGCTTTATTGACTACGCAAAAGTCCTTGACTTTGTCAACCACAGCAAACTATGGCAAGTTCTTAAAGAAATGGGAGTGCCTGATCACCTCATCTGTCTCCTGAGAAATCTCTATGTGGGACAAGAAGCTACAGTTAGAACTGGATATGGAACAACTGATTAGTTCAAAATTGGGAAAGGACTACGACAAGGCTGTGTATTGTCTTCCTGCTTATTTAACTTATATGCAGAATTCATCATGTGAAAGGCTGAACTGGATGAATCCCAAGCCAGAATTAAGATTGCCGAAAGAAATATCAACAACCTCAGATATGCAGATGACACAACATTGATGGCAGAAAGTGAGGAAGAATTAAAGAACCTCTTAATGAGGGTGAAAGAGGAGAGTGCAAATTATGGTCTGAAGCTCAACATCAAAAAAACGAAGATCATGGCCACTGGTCCCATCACCTCCTGGCAAATAGAGGGGGAAGAAATAGAGGCAGTGAGAGATTTTACTTTCTTGGGCTCCGTGATCACTGCAGATGGTGACAACAGTCACAAAATTAAAAGACACCTGCTTCTTGGGAGAAAAGCGATGGCAAACCTAGACAGGATCTTAAAAAGCAGAGACATCACCTTGCCGACAAAGGTCTGTATAGTTAAAGCTATGGTTTTCCCAGTAGTGTATGGAAGTGAGAGCTGGACCATAAAGAAGGCTGATTGCCAAAGAATTGATGCTTTTGAATTATGGTGCTGGAGGAGACTCTTGAGAGTCCCATGGACTGCAAGAAGATCAAACCTATCCATTCTGAAGGAAATCAGCCCTGAGTGCTCACTGGAAGGACAGATCCTGAAGCTGAGGCTCCAATACTTTGGCCACCTCATGAGAAGAGAAGACTCCCTGGAGTCTTCCCTGATGTTGGGAAAGATGGAGGGCACAAGGAGAAGGGGACGACAGAGGACGAGATGGTTGGACAGTGTTCTCGAAGCTACAAACATGAGTCTGACCAAACTGCGGGAGGCAGTGGAAGACAGGAGTGCCTGGCATGCTCTGGTCCATGGGATCACGAAGAGTCAGACACGACTAAACAACTAAACAACAACAATACATAGAACTGCCATTATTAAAAACAAAGATAAAGTTAGTAAAACTTTTAACAGATATGGTAACTAAATTATGTATCTGTTGAAACAAAGACATTTTCAGCAGGCCTCTAAAACAGTATAGGATGCCTACCTAATGTCAATAGGCAGAGATAATGTATTCACCCCATAGTACTTAATGATAGCCCCCAAGGATCAAGCTGCTTTTCCCCACAAAGTGGCTGTAGCTCAAGCTAGACTCACCCTTTTCAGAGTTCTGACTGATGGCACAGTGTGACAACATGACTGCAGAACTGAGGAACTGGCTTTTATATATAAGATTATTGTGTGACCATAGCTCTCATCCACTGAGCGGGTCTATAGAAAGGAAACAAACATTGAGAGACAACAGATGGGCAGCATCACTGCAGATGCTACAGATGATATACAAGGAAAGCCGCTGAAAATAAACTTAGCTCTGTTTTGGTGTCTGATTCACAATTTCTCTGGCTGGCTAACATTTGGCAACCGATTTCCAGCTGACATGTTTGTGATGGCTGAAAATATATATGCACCAGGTTCTGCTCCTCATGGTAAATGAATAACACTGCTGGTTACAAGTTTCACAAACTTTGTTCTTATCTGTTCCATGTTTTCCATCTTTGTTTTGATATATTTTGGAACATGCCTGGTCAATAAATCCAGACTTCAAAACACACATTGCCCCTGTTAAAGATTACTGTGCTACTTTAGGGTTGTACTGCAAGCAGAAGAGGACTCGAATCAGAAAATTGTGAATCGTAATAGACTAGCTAGACTGATAGTGCATTTGCTTTCTCAAAAATTATTCCATCTCTTTTTCCTTTGCTTTTTTAGGTTGCTCCAGTTTTCTTGCTAAGATGGTAGGAAAGGATCTACCAGCCTCCAAACGGTCTGTTAAAATGCACATCTTGAAACTCCAGAGCTGTCTCTCCCTACATTCTGTTGGAAATTCCACGTGCTTTATTTATAGCCCTTGGTTGCAACACTTCGGACAAGCTTCAGCCAAACAGTACTGAACTTCAGCTGAGCAAATCCAGCTCGGCAGTCAGCTAGGAACCAGAGTGAGCAGGATATTCATTGCGTTGCGGTGGTACCTGTTCAGCCTGTCCTTCAAACCTTTTGTACCCACTCTGTAAATAAGTGCTTTGGATACCACAGAGACCTTGTGCAAATACAGATTTACAGTGTAATTGTGAGCAAGAACTGGGGACAAAAAGTACTGAAGGCAAATCTCTGCAAGCACTATGGGACCAGAGAACTGCTCCCCCTGTACCCTTGGGTTCAGAGTGCCTTTTTCTATGCCAGTTGTTGCCGGTCCAGATGGAATAGCAGGATCATTTGGCAATGATAAGCTACTATCTCGCCAAAATAGAATCATTATCTCCGGGCTCCCAGAATAGGAAGTACATCCTTTTCCTGTTGTGTTTTTGCCTTCAGTGCTACCATTGCTGTTGGAGGCTGGAGGAACACACCATAATAAGACAGAAATGGGGAACCTCCAGATGTCTGGGATTCCATCTCCCATCAGTCCTCTGCCAGCATGGGCCATGGTGGGAGTTAAAGTCTGGTTACATGTGGAGGACCACAAGTTCCCCATCCCTGCCCTAAGACATTACAACTCTTTAACTGTTGCTAGTGTCCAAGCCATCTTGTTTTTCCCCTCCAGAGTGGACACACCAAGATTCTCAAGGCCCATTTATTGAGCCTTCATCTTGATTAGTTTGTGCATAGTTGCCATGGAGGATATACAGTGTTGCTGTTTATTGAACGTTCATTGAGCAGGGTGTTGTTTGATTTATTTGGACAGAGTTTGCACGGAGGTTATGCAATGTTGTTGTTCAATGAGCATGCATGCTGATTTGTTTGTGCAGGTGTTATATGATATTGTCCAGTGTCACTGTTATCCCACTCTTTTCGATACATTTTGCCATCACTTTTCTTACCACACACACACAAAAAAGTCGTCCCCCCTTTTTCCTTTGGAAGTGGGCTTGTTTTGCAAGAGGACAAGATCCACTTTAGTGGGGCAATCTAAATTTGTCCTGCAAAATAGAGACAGTCTGGAAACGGCTCGAGGTTTAGGATGAATAGTCAGGGCCTGCTGCTCCTATGTAGCTGCTCCTTGAAGTGATTGCCTAATGATAGGGCCAGCCCTTCTCCTAGCATATTTACACACACACACACACACACACACACACACACACAGAGAGAGAGAGAGAGAGAGAGAGAGAGAGAGAGAGAGAGTAGCTGCAGAAGGCTGAGTGGGTGACCAGCGAAGCTGTGACCAGTGATTTCTCCTCTCCAAATCACCACTGCTGCCAACCACCAGCTGCATTCCTCCCTGCAAGAGAAAAGTTGTGGCGTTCCAGGCAGAAGAGTAGATTTTGAGCAAATGCAGAAAATAGAGGCTTTAAGCAAGCCCTCCCCTCACCCCCAGCTGGCCTTTGGCTCAAAATTTTATCTTCTCTTGGCTGCTGCTTTTAAAAAGTCAATAGGAAGAATTGTGGAACTGTCCATCATGTATTGTTTGCCTCAGACACGGCAAATAGGAAAACCAGAATCCAGGCAGAGTTGGCAATACATCCCAGACACCGGAACACAAATGAACTATAGAACGCCAGCCCTATTTCCAGCTGGTTAATGGGCTACTAAACAAACTGAGCAGCTTCTGGGAAAGTGTAATATAAAATAGTTAGCACATACTGTTATCAGCCTTGAGCCAAATCTATTGATAGAATAGAGATTCTACCACCTCATCTGGGGTGGGGTTCATAATAAAGCTTTTCCTTGGAATGGAATAAATACTGCTGATCTGTGTAAGGGGGGAAATCCAACATTACCGTTTACAAGCTAACAGTTTCTGTGTGGTAGAACAAGAAGCTGCTCTCATTTCTCCTTTAACTACAGCCAATTTCTTCAAGCCACAAATGTGACTGGGCAAGCCAGCCTTCTCAGCTCAATGCCTCAAGATGTTTTGGACTACAACTCCCATGCTGGCCTGAAGCCCCATCTTGGGGAAGGTTATGCTAAGTTAGTGTTTGCTGGGGAATTTCATACCACCCCCCAACAACCGTACTTACTATGTGGCCAAGGCTTTTAGAGGGTCAGACTAGACATGGTATTAAATGTGTTTTTTGCATTTAAGGCAGAGGGCTTGTAGTTTTTTAAAGGGAAAATAGCTTCAGCTGAGGGGTTGTGATAATTATTGTGATGGAAGCAGTAGCAGAGGCGGGATTTTACCCTTTTCTCCCCTGCTTCAGATCTGTAATTGGAATTTGCATGCAGAGGAAATACCCATTGGCAGAAGTACCTGCTTCAGGGGAAGGGGTCTCCTTCAGATCACAGCAATGTGGAAAGGGTAAAATTTCACAAACTGCCACAAATCCTGTTCAATGGCAGAGCATCCGTTCTGCATGTAGAATGTTCTAGGTATAATTCTTTGGTGGAATTGATTTATTATTTTAATTATGTACAGATTTTATAAGTTAACCACATTTTGGCAAGTAATTAATTAATAAATCATCATATAATTAATAAATAAATCAATAAATCATATAATTAATAAAGCATCATCATTATTCCTGGCATCTCCAGATAGGACTGGAAGACACTCCAGCCAGAAACCCTGCCAGTCACTATAGACATTAATAAACTGGCTGCAACATTGGTAGGACTTGGAATAAGGCAACTGTCTACATTGCTTCCTATCAGCCCCCCGCCCCAGCAGATGCTAGTGTTTTCCCTTTTCGTTTTTATTTTTAAAAACATCCATGTTAAATGAAAGTGTGCATTTAACACCACATTTTATCTGGTCCTTACCTGTTATTGAATACATCTTAATTTTTAAGGGATGCCTTACTATAGGGTTGATTTAACATGGCATTGAGGAATGCAAAGAAAAAGCCATGCATTCGGTAATAAAAGAGGCATTAGCTTGGCCAGATTGGAGATGGCCCAAGGCATTTTGGTGTCATTAAATCCAAATGGTGCCCCATGGAATAAGAGAACTGAAAATAATGTCAATACATTTCACATCTGGCAACCAATATGCCCCTTTGGTTTCAGATAGTACAAGGGCAAACAAGTCTAAAAAGTCCAGGCACTGGCGGAGGAAAGGGGGGCGGGGGAGCGCACTGCCCTGGCACAATCAGGGAGGGGGTACCATCACAGCTGCCCCCCTGGACATGTGCCATACACACCCCACCACACCGGGTGCCACGCCTTTGCAGGCGGAGCATCACGCCCCCAGGAAACGCACCACGCCCCCACGGGCGGGATGTCACACCCTCGGGATGCGTGCCAGCCACGCCCCTGCCTGCTCTCTGCCCCCAGTGCCAGAGCATGCAGCTTCACCACTGAGCCCAGGACACAATTTTAACAGCCCTCTAGCAGCTATGGTGGCTCATTTACCAGAAGTAATGTATTTAGCGTTTCCTCTGGAAGTGTATACTCAATTCTCACCAAACTAAGCCTCCTGGTGTATATTTTGCTCTAAGAGGCTTAGTTTGGTCAGAATCGAGTATAGTCATACCTTGGAAGTCGAATGGAAGTCCATTCGTGTAGAGATGTTCTCTTTATGTGCCAGTATAGTAAAACACTGGTTCTTTTCTGTGGCATTCTGGGAAACTTTCCTTAGCTACTTTCTTAAGCTTCTGAACCTTAAAATCTTTCTCTGCTTCTCTCTCTCATAGACACGCTGTGTAAAGATGTGCCAGGCACACACAAATTCCATTCTTTGCATTCCACTCTTTTTTCACTCAGGTCACATTAAGTTTACAATGATCTGTTTTCCTTCAGTGTATAATTAATTAGTTGTTCTGTTTTCCTTCAGTGTATAATTAATTATTTGTTTTTATATTCTGATCATAACATTAGTAATTGATTTAGACATAATATAATCAATCATAAATCTAGGTGGATTAAAAGCTTAGATACTTGTCAAAGGTCCATTAGCAAAAGACCCTTTGAAGAATTGGAGATTAATGGATTTTGGGTAACCCCTCCTTATACCTATGTTAACCAATAAGGAACTAGCCTCTTTGTTTGTATTTTAACCAATCAGCCACTAACATATGAGTGGCCATGCTTTTGTAAGATTCAATAAAAGAGAGACACAGATGGGTTTCAGGAACGCTCTCTCAAAAGGCAGCCTTGGAGCTCAGCTGAGGATCTCAAAAACACCATCCGCTTGTTTGCCTTGATTCGAACGCAATTCAACATCTGGTGACCCCGACGTGATTTCGACGAAGTAAGGTACCAGGTCCCTTGCAGAGCTAGGAAACCTCATACTTACCCGACTGGAAAAAAGTCTCAGCGCGCTATTTCATAAGTATGGGAGGGAATCTGACTAAAGGTCAAAAAGCTCACGCAAATGAATTATTTAAATTAGTCAAGCAAAAGGGGGATGGTGTTCAAATTTCCTTAAAAGAAATTGAACAAATGTTAATGGAAATAACGTTCCAATGTCCATTTTATGTAGACAAAGGGTCTCTGGACATAGAGACCTGGCAAAAAATTGGAAAAACGCTTTTTTCTGAGCCAAGGGCTCCGATCAATTGCCTGCTCACTTGGCAAAAATGTGCAAATGCTATTGGTAAATTAGGATTGTCGTCTTCCTTACTTTCTACACCCCTTGCTTCAGCACCTAATCCTCCACCGTACCCACAAATCTTGCCTCCTTTGACTTCACCCTCCTCCTTCCCCCCTCATCTCGAAGCAGCTCCGTGTCAGATTACTACAATCCCCCTCTCTCCCCCTTCTCTGCCTGCCACTCCTCTGCCGATGCCTGTGAGATCTGCAGAAGCTGCATCTCAGCCTGTCGTTTTTCCTTCTCCCCCCCCCCGGTGCATTCTGTTGTTCCAAATGTTTCTGGGGTCGTCCGTGCAGGAATTTCTGAAGCCAGGCAGGAAGGTCTTTTATCTTTAGAGGAACAGTCTGCATGGTCTGGGGAAATGCCGTCACTTTTCCCTTTCACTTATCAGCCTATCCCAGGGACAGCACAGCAACAGGTATTTCATGATAAGCTTCCTTATTCCATAATGAAGGAATTCAGGAAGGCTATCTCTGATTCAGGTCTGAAATCTTCGTATGTCATGGGAATTTTGGAAAGTATATCAACTTCTTATGTAATGTGTCCTAATGATTGGAAAGATCTTATGCATATGATTTTATCCCCTGCACAATATGTGGTCTTTGAAAGTGAATTTAAACATAGTGCGATAGCTCTGGCTGATCCAATGCATACAGCAAGTCAACTTTTTGGATCTGCCCCATTCGATAGCTTGGCTGCACAAGCATTATTGTCAGCTTCGCATTTTAGCCGCACTGCGACCTGTGTCCAGCGCGCCATTCGTAAAGTCCCTGTCTCAGGGCAGCCTCTGAACTCCTTTGTAAATGTTAAGCAGCAACACTCAGAGCCTTACCATCAATTTATTGATAGATTAAAAGAATCAATCTCTAGACAGATAGATAATGAAACAGCTCAGAATGAGTTGATGAAAAAATTAGCCTTTGAGAATGCTAATACTGATTCTAGGAAAGTGTTACAATCTGTCATAAGTCGTTCAAAATATAGTCTTGCAGATATGATACAATCATGTACAGAAATAGGGAGTCAATCTCATGCTATGTCTTTACTTGCCACTGCAATCCAAACTAATAGCAGGCCTACAGGTAATTGCTTCAATTGCAAGCGCCCTGGCCATTTTGCTAAGCAGTGCAGGGCCCCTGGCGGAGGTGCGAATAAAAATACTACCGCAAATACTACTACCAGACCTTCAAAAAAATGTCCAAAGTGTGGAAAAGGGTATCATTGGGCAAATCAATGTAGGTCTCAGGGAAACTCCTTAGGGGCCCAACTCTCAGGCCCGGAAAATTAGAGAGTTCCCCACCCTTAGTTTCTGCTGTTGCAAAAGTTTCTAAAATTGTGCCTTTTGAATTTGCTGTTGATTTGATCAATCAAGAGACCAAAGGCACTGCCTTGCCTGGTGAAATTGTGCTCATGCCTAGCCAAATGGCAGGTCCACTCCCTTCTACAGTCACAGGTTTAATTTTGCCTAAATTTTCTGCGGCAAAACAAGGAATCCAGGTTATTCCAGGTGTTTTACATCATGATTATGTGGGCACCATTATGATACAATTCTGGAGCTTTATGCCAATGCAGTTAACTAAGGGTGAGTCTTTGGCACAATTGGTAATGCTTCCTTCTCCACCTAATGTCGTATCAGCTATTGATAATAATTTGCACGAGCTCTCTTCTTCTATTCCCCCACAGCTACTGGCTGTGACACAGAGAATTGGACGACAAAAACTTCTTCGTAAGTATAAAATCAATGGAAAAATTATAGAAGGCTTGATTGACACAGGTGCTGACGTTTCTGTCATTTCCAGTAATTGTTGGGACCCCACATGGCCCTTAGAATCTGCTCCTACAGTGTGGGGTGTGGGTGGTAACCAGACTTCTTGTAAAAGCGCACAGTGGTTACCTGTCTCTCTGCCAGACAGCTCTGAAATTATTGCATATATTCAGCCCTGTGTGCTAAACATCCACCTCAATTTGTGGGGAAGAGATTTATTGCAACAATTAAATGCTACTATCCAATTAAATGAGTAAGCTTGCTCTTCCCCTCAGCTGGAAATCTACTAACCCTGTATGGATAGAGCAATGGCCTCTTACTGGGGAACGATTAATTGCCTTAAAACAATTGGTCAATCAGCAATTACAGGCTGGCCATATTGAACCTTCAGTTAGTCCTTATAATACTCCAGTTTTTGTTATTAAAAAGAAATCAGGAAAATGGAGATTATTGCATGATTTAAGGCACATAAATAAAATCCTTGAACCCATGGGGCCTTTGCAATGTGGTCTTCCCAATCCAAATGTGATTCCACATTCTTATCAATTGGCTATAATAGATTTGCAAGATTGTTTCTTCTCTATCCCCCTACAGGAGAAAGATCGTATATACTTTGCTTTTACTGTACCTGTAATTAATAATTGTCAACCAACTGAGAGATATCAGTGGAAAGTTCTCCCTCAAGGAATGTTAAACTCCCCTACCATGTGTCAATATTATGTTAATCAAGCCCTTAAGCCTTTCCGTCTTCAGTATCCACACCTTCTGATTTATCATTACACGGATGACGTTCTGATTTGTGCTCCGTGCCTTCCCCCTCATTGGAAACAGGATTTAACAACCTGTCTGTCATTGTATGGTTTAAAAATTGCTCCAGAGAAAGTCCAGGAAACTTCTCCCTTTCAATATTTGGGACACAAAATGATGGCTAGCTACTCTATTCCTATAATCCCTGAACTACATGTTCCTAAAACAATGAAATATGTTCAGTTGCAACAATTGCTGGGTAATATTAACTGGATAAGACCTTATTTTAAAATCCCTCTTGAAGTTTTGCGACCGCTTTTTTCAGCCTTAAAAGGCCATCAATTTCCTGGTGAGCAAATCACCTTGACACCTGCTCAACAGAAAACAGTTGCCCATCTGAAGGAACTCATGAAAATTCACTGGGTTGATCGAGCAATTCCTAATGTTTTGCCCGATGTAGTCATAATGACAGATGCTATCCAACCTTTTGCAGCCATTATCCAGATAGGACCATCTAAAGTTCACATAATTGAATGGATGTATTTACATCATACACCAAAGAATACAGTAACTCCCTTGGTGGATCTCCTTGCTCAGCTTATCTGCAAAGGGCGCCGTCGTAGCAAAGCGCTTTTTGGCACTGATTGTAATCAAATTATTCTGCCTATGCCTTTAGAGCAATGGGAAACTGCTCTCTCCAATAGCATGGATTTGCAGTGTGCATTGGCTAACTTTGTAGGTCAAATAGATTACCATGTCCCTGCAGACACTCGCTTGCAGATGAGCAAACAATTTTCCCTGTCATTCTTTTCTATTCTGTCTCCTACCCCTTTGGATGCCCTGACTGTCTTCACTGACGGGGCTCCCACTAGGGGAGTCGTTGCTTGGCAACAGAACAACGAATGGCAAAGTTTGTACACTTTGCCTCAAAAATCTGCTCAGCGTGCTGAGTTAGCAGCTGCTGTCAAAGCTCTGCATCATTTTGCTTCACAACCTATTAACTTAATAGTTGATAGTTTGTATGTATCAAATGTCATAACACGCATACAGGGCAGTTATGTAAGTCCTTTACTGGATGACAACTTGTTGAGTCTTTTCCTGTCCTTGCAATTGCTTCTTTCTCGTCGTTCTCATCCACTTTTTGTAGTGCACATTCGCTCCCACCAGCCTTTTCCAGGTTTTATTTCTGATGGAAATGCAAAAGCAGATTCTTTGCTTAAGATTCTGCCTGTTTCTCCTATAGAAAGTCATGCCTTTCATCATCAGAATGCTAAAGCCCTTAGCCGCCAATTTCAAATTCCGTTGGAAGCGGCACGTGCAATCATTCAGCAATGTCCTCAATGCTCTAATCAGATTGGCCATCCCAGCCCTGGTGTTAATCCCCGTGGACTTCAAGTCAATCAAATATGGCAAATGGATGTAACACATTTTGCCCCTTTTTCACCCTGGAAGTATCTGCATGTCTGCATTGACACATACTCAGGTTTCCTTTGGGTCACCCCTCAAAGGGGTGAGCAGGTTAAGCATGTTTGCAATCATCTCGTTCGTACCATGTCAGTCATGGGCAAGCCTCATTCTCTAAAAACTGACAATGCCCCAGCATATTGTGCAAAAGGCTTTGCTCAGTTTTGTGAAACATGGGATATTCATCATTTGTTTGGAATCCCTTACAATTCTCAAGGTCAAGCGATAATTGAACGTGCGCATCGCACCCTTAAATCTGCGCTGAACAGGCAGGAAATGAAGGCCGGAATTCCAACCTCTCTCATTGCCTGAAAAGCATCATCTGTTTCACAATCGATATAGTCGCAATATTGAATTGTCTGATGATTGTGATGATCTTGTCTCTCTTCCCAGTAGGTCTGAATATATCTCTTTAGCTGTTTCTCTCTTAGGTGTTCCAGGATTGGCTGTACGTAATAGCAGAAATATTAACTCTCTAGCTTGTTCTGCAGCAAAAGCCCTGAATTTTACTTCTCAAGCACTTCACCTTCTCAACACAGAGCAAGCTGAACTTCACAATGGTTTATTCAAAAACAGAGCTGCTATCGACTACCTTCTTATGCTTCATCATTATGGCTGTGAGCAAGTCGCAGATATGTGCTGTTTTAACATCACTGACAATTCCAAAGCCGTTCAACGTCAAATTTCTCATTTGCAAAATCTTACCCATCATATTAAACAGGACATTGGGTTCTCTGGTTTCTGGGATTCTATTTTTCAGTGGTTCACTGGCTGGTTGCCTAATTTTACTTGGCTTCGTAGTCTTTTTTATTATGCCATAATAATTGTATGTATATTAATTTTGTTCTTTTGCTTCCTCCAATGCATTCCTAGCCTTACAAATCTTTTCTCTCGCTTTTTTTCTCCTCCTGACCCACCGAGTACTCTCCTCGCTGACTATTATTCGAAATGGCAACGCCAAAAATAAACAAAAAGGGGAAATGTGGGTAGAATTATTTTGGGATTTACTGGCAAACCAATAATCCTGAAAGTACTCTTGCCCCATCCACCCTCGCAGTATTATTTTGGGATTCGATGGCAAACCACTGATCCTAAAGCACTGCTGCTTCATTCCACAAGTTGCCTTATTTCGCAAATAAGAAAAGAAAGGAGGAGATGTAGAGATGTTCTCTTTATGTGCCAGTATAGTAAAACACTGGTTCTTTTCTGTGGCATTCTGGGAAACTTTCCTTAGCTACTTTCTTAAGCTTCTGAACCTTAAAATCTTTCTCTGCTTCTCTCTCTCATAGACACGCTGTGTAAAGATGTGCCAGGCACACACAAATTCCATTCTTTGCATTCCACTCTTTTTTCACTCAGGTCACATTAAGTTTACAATGATCTGTTTTCCTTCAGTGTATAATTAATTAGTTGTTTTTATATTCTGATCATAACATTAGTAATTGATTTAGACATAATATAATCAATCATAAATCTAGGTGGATTAAAAGCTTAGATACTTGTCAAAGGTCCATTAGCAAAAGACCCTTTGAAGAATTGGAGATTAATGGATTTTGGGTAACCCCTCCTTATACCTATGTTAACCAATAAGGAACTAGCCTCTTTGTTTGTATTTTAACCAATCAGCCACTAACATATGAGTGGCCATGCTTTTGTAAGATTCAATAAAAGAGAGACACAGATGGGTTTCAGGAACGCTCTCTCAAAAGGCAGCCTTGGAGCTCAGCTGAGGATCTCAAAAACACCATCCGCTTGTTTGCCTTGATTCGAACGCAATTCAACACATTCGACTTCCAAAACATTCGGAAACCAAAGCACGGCTTCTGATTGGCTGCTGGAAGTTCCTGCAGCCAATCAGAAGCCGTGGAAGCCCTGCTGGATGTTCAGGTTCCAAAGAATGTTGGCAAACCGGAACAGTCACTTCCGGGTTTGTGGCGTTCGGGAGCCACTTCTAGAGTTAACACTAAATACATTATTTCTGGCAAATGAGCCACCATTTGCAGCCTGAGAGTGACTGCCCTGGGTCAGATTTTGTTCTCCCTTGCATTGTGTGTTTTTTCAGCTCTACTTTCCAGTAGCGCAAACAGCAGGTTGGCTGGAAAATCCAGTACATGTACAGTGGCCAAATATTTGTTTAACAGAGTCAGCCTTGCTAGGACTATTGTAATTTATTCAGTTGTTCAAGCAGGAGGAAACAAAGGAAGTCTCCATCCACATACAACTATTAGCTGATAAGAACTGAAGGCATGCTTTCCAGGGAGCACACTGCTTGTTACACCTGGCTTCCACGGAATTGCTCACTGCTGATTAAATCAGCATCGCCATATCAGAAGGAATGCTGAGGAATTCTGTGCCATCTGTATTTTTAAGCAAAGCAAGCTGATTCCCACGCTCTTGGGGCTGACCTCCTGATTTGCCATACTGAGGCCTTTGTTGCAGCTTGTGGGCTAGAAAAGGGTGCCTGGTTTGCATACACTCCCTTGGCCTGGCCGCCCGCCCACCGCCATTTCCTGTTCTGCAAGCACTGCTGCCATCTTGCCGCTGCAGCAAGTTTGTCAGCAGACCCTTACAGGGATCTCCGGTATGCTTCTGGGTCACATCATCAGAGCAAGGCATTGGTAACAAGGTGGCCCTGTGGAGGAGCTGCGCTGCTGCCATTTTGCTGCGGCAAACACTGCTCACAGTTTAACAGTAGCAAACTGGCTTGATTTGAGGAAGGATCCCACATTCCTTAACATCCTTTGTGAGAGTGAGATACAAACCCCCCAAGTGTTCCGATTTTCCAAGGACAGTGGCGATGGCTGCAGAGGAGCATCCTGTTGCCTCTCCATGGCCGCTGCTGCCAACCTTTCTTTCCTTTTTTCTTCTTTTTGCTCCTGTCCCTTTTTTGCTTCAATGTTATTTCCTTTATTCTGGTGTATTATAAAAAGATACTTTGCATCAAGCATGAACTTTTGTATAACTTTAAAAAAAATGAGTATGAATAAAAATCGACATTTAAAAACCAAAAGGACTTTCCCCAGACCAAATCCACTCCCAAACCACACCTATCACCCCCCACAAGTGTTTTCCCTGGGTAGAATGCTTCCTTGTACTCTTATAATGCTGCTTGCTTATCTGGATAGAGAGAGAAACTAGCCTACCGTGCAAAGGTAAAATTTGTATTAATGGCTCTGGTCACTTTTGCCCCGGGCCCTGCCCACTCTGAGAAGGTTGCGTAGAAGGAAATGTGACCCTTAGGCTGAAAAAGTTCTCTCAACTCTGCTCTACTCTTCAAAATGTAAACTCAACATCCTTATTTC
Source organism: Podarcis raffonei (assembly GCF_027172205.1). NCBI lineage: Eukaryota > Metazoa > Chordata > Lepidosauria > Squamata > Lacertidae > Podarcis > Podarcis raffonei. The sequence goes on along the minus strand of NC_070605.1, from coordinate 36,246,807 downwards.
TGACCTTCACCGTGATTTCCATGCATGATTTACAAAATGAGAAGAGTGATTAACAAGTTGTGTTGAACTGACAAAATGTTGCTGCTGCGGGGTTTTTTCCAAGGTTCTTAATTTATCCATGGAGGAAAAAACATATTCCGAAGGCATCCCTGCCAGTATGAGTCGGGAAATAGTGGTAAGCCTTGGAACCAGCGCTGGATAAATGCTGGCTGAAGTCAAGACTGCCATGAAGAAAAAACACACACACATTGTGCAATTTGGGGATTTTCTTGGCTGCAGGCCATGCCCTCGCCTGTCAATTCCGTAAGCACTTTCTGCTTCACACAATCTGTCATCCACATCATTCCCCCTGTTTCCAATGCTGAGGGTTTGAGTCATGTTACTTAAACAGCTGAAATGGCAATAGCCATTTCTGAACAGGAAGTATCGGCATGGCAACATTTTGTTACAGTTGGAAGGGGCTGCCCAAAGTGTCATCTGGTCCAACCCCCTACAATGCTGGAACCATCGCTAAAGAATCCCTGACGGATAGCAATCCAACCTCTATTTAAAAACCTCCAGTGAACGAGAGGCCACTACCTTCTGAAGTGCCCACTCCCCACATCAAATGGGGGGTGCCTTTTGTGTGGTCGTGCGCAGCCCCCCAGATCCCAATGCTGCTCCCGGTAATACGGGCTGGCTTCGCCCTCCCCAGGCTGGATACCTGGAGGTCTCCGCCTACCTCAGCCAATCGCCCAATCCCGCCTAGGGAGGCATTGCCAGGGGACCGGCCAGGTAGGGGGAGGGACCACCCTGCACTTGATGTACTGTAGTTGCCATATTCAGAGCTGGGTGTATGATGAAGCAACACAACATCGTTGCTTTGTATGGCACCTTCCAGGTTTGCACAACCTCTCTTTTTCTGTGATTTTTTTTTTAAGTGGGTTAGCATTCAATCCCTGCAGGCCACAACATTTCTCGCTGCTGACTCTCACAGTCGTCAAGTCTCTTGATGCATTCATCTTTGCCTTTGTCCATTTCCATCACCTGAGGACAGTATAGACACAGCCTCAATTTATTGCTCATATAAATTATAAGAAATGCAACAGTAGTAGTGGCACTGTTTCCACTGTCACATCTGCTTTACAGAGGGTCCACACAAGGCGAGCTACTTCTTTAAGCCTTACTGTAGCCGGTCACAATAATGCAACACACACACACAAATACACACGCCTCCACCACCACCACCCTGACTGCCACTCATTATCCCTGATCATTGGCCATGCCAACTGGGAGTTCGCATCTCAAAACATCTGGAGGGTCATGGATATCCCATATAGCATATCAGAGCTTAGCTTTTAACAAAGCATGTTGTAATTTGCCAGTGGCAGGAAATGCACAAGAAGGACTGCGTGCATTCAAATCATAGAATCATAGAATCATAGAGTTGGAAGAGACCACAAGGGCCATCGAGTCCAACCCCCTGCCAAGCAGGAAACACCATCAGAGCACTCCTGACATATGGTTGTCAAGCCTCTGCTTAAAGACCTCCAAAGAAGGAGACTCCACCACACTCCTTGGCAGCAAATTCCACTGTCGAACAGCTCTTACTGTCAGGAAGTTCTTCCTAATGTTTAGGTGGAATCTTCTTTCTTGTAGTTTGGAACCATTGCTCCGTGTCCGCTTCTCTGGAGCAGCAGAAAACAACCTTTCTCCCTCCTCTATGTGACATCCTTTTATATATTTGAACATGGCTATCATATCACCCCTTAACCTCCTCTTCTCCAGGCTAAACATGCCCAGCTCCCTTAGCCGTTCCTCATAAGGCATTGTTTCCAGGCCTTTGACCATTTTGGTTGCCCTCCTCTGGACACGTTCCAGTTTGTCAGTGTCCTTCTTGAACTGTGGTGCCCAGAACTGGACACAGTACTCCAGGTGAGGTCTGACCAGAGCAGAATACAGTGGCACTATTACTTCCTTGATCTAGATGCTATACTCCTATTGATGCAGCCCAGAATTGCATTGGCTTTTTAGCTGCCACGTCACACTGTTGGCTCATGTCAAGTTTGTGGTCAACCAAGACTCCTAGATCCTTTTCACATGTACTGCTCTCAAGCCAGGTGTCACCCAACTTGTATTTGTGCCTCTCATTTTTTTTTTGCCCAAGTGCAATACTTTACATTTCTCCCTGTTAAAATTCATCTTGTTTGTTTTGGCCCAGTTCTCTAATCTGTCAAGGTCGTTTTGAAGTGTGATCCTGTCCTCTGGGGTGTTAGCCACCCCTCCCAGTTTGGTGTCATCTGCAAATTTGATCAGGATGCCCTTGAGTCCATCATCCAAGTCGTTGAAAAAGATGTTGAATAAGACCGGGCCCAAGATAGAACCCTGTGGCACCCCACTAGTCACTCTTCTCCAGGATGAAGAGGAACCCTTTGGGTTCGGTCAGTCAGCCAGTTACAAATCCACTGAGTGGTAGCATAGTCAAGACCGCATTTTACCAGCTTCTGGTAAATGATTCATGAGTTCAATAATTACTGCTTTCAGAAGTAAGAGTTCAGCCTAAACTGTCACAGATCCAGTAGGGTTGTCATATGCCCCCATGGAAGCCTGCAGAAAAGGAGATGAAGGTTGTGGTAGCCAGAGAAGGTGAAGTCTTGTGAAGGTTGGGCTGTAACTAAACTGAGACCAGGCAAAGGCTGCAATTTCCAAGTTGTCGTAAAAACAGAATTAGGCATGATTTGTGGGGAGGCAGCCTCTCTAAAGCCTCTCACCACGTGCTTTGGCCTCATTTCAACTGCACAAGCAGACATAAAAGAAAAGAAACCTGGCTAGACTAGTATTTGTGAAATTGCAGTAAAAAAAAAACCTCTTACCTTTGTTATATAATATCCTTTGCCATTTACTAGAATGATAGCAGTATTTCAGCTATAAAAGTAGTCCCCACTTCTAGGAAAGATGGAGGCACCTGTGGACTTTTCCCTTCCATGCAATATCTAAACACTGCTAGGTTCTTGCTTTCTCTTTAGCCTGACCATTGGGATTGTTTGCTTGTTTTGCACTGACAAGGGCCTCCCACCCTTTACCAATTGCACTTAAGAATGGCTTCCAAGTTTGCACCTCACCAATCTTCTCAAGTGTCTCCAGGGAACAACAGAGAAGTTGTGTGTGAAGACCCCCAAAACCACCCCCCAAAATAAAGACACAATAGACACAGAATTTAGTTTAAGGTTTTTGGCATTAATTTTGGCCACAACTTTATTGATTATAGCATGTGAGTGGTTGCTTAGGCATTGGTTCCAGACTACCTGAACCTGCACAGTGGCAGGAACATGACTGACACTGGGCTCCACCATATGTCAGTAAGGAAAAGCATCCTGGGGGAGTGAGAAGCTGGCTCACAGCTCACCCCAGATGCTCCCAGGGGGTCTGGCGTGGCCCTAGCCCCTTGACAGGGTTCAGAGAAAGGCAAGGTGAGCCCCTGGATTCCTTTAATGGAATTCCCTAGCAGCAGCAATGGAGGGACAGGCACAGCCAACCACGTCCCCTCCGCAAAACATTGAACCAATGCCTTACCGCCAACCTTACAATGTTGTGACGATTTGTTACACGGTAGGCAAAAACCAAGTGGCACCAGCCAAATGGCAAAATTCCTACCGGGCCCCTACTCCAAAAACAGACAACCCCTAGAGAGGCATAGCAAGGCCAAAAGAACAACCCTAAATATAGGGAGGGAGGGAGGGAGGGTGATCTGATGCACATTGCATGAAAGAGAAAGCTCCCAGCAACATGCAACAGCTTAAATAGCCCCTTGGTAGCCAATAGACGACCCAACAGGCCAAATTTCTACCCCAGCAACCAAGGGGCAACCAATGGGGTGTTGTGGCTATCCAAACGGTCCCACCCCACAACAAGGAGGCAGTTTAGGTGATCTAAACTTCCACGATGGAGGACACGATTTGTGGGACTACAAAAAGAGAGAGGAGGGACCAATATCTCTGTCCTGACTGCAGCACAAAATGAGCTCTGAAACCTGGACAAACCAGGCAGGGCCACTTTTGCACACCAAGGGGAGCTCATGTGCCCTAATGTTCCATCAGTGCTATTTGGTCATGTCCATAGGGCATGTCCAGAAAGCCATGGCATATGCAAATGGAAAATCATTTGGGGGATTACGAACATCAGCCTGTCTGAATCACAGCTAATTAGTGACATCAGTTTTATAAGAAAGAATGCTGGCTTTGATAACGGCTAATTTCTCCAGTCCAGAACTGACATACAAAACCGCAGGAGCAATATTAGCTTCCAAGCCATTAATTTTTGTGCCAGACTCAACAACACCTGGATAGTTTATAAGAATCGCATTAATAATGAGAGTCATAAAGGAAGAGATTTATAGCTCCTTGTTTGCAACATGTAGCTACAGTATCAAAGCTACATGGATTACGTCGAAATGTTCTCCCTTCCCTGCCTCAAGGGTCCAAAGGAGAAGCTGTTCTCACCCACCCACAGTTTTACGCAATGAATGACTCAGCTGCCCTCACCTGTAATAAAGAGATCCATTTAATTTGTTTATAGCTAAAAGTAAAAGTGTGCTAGGATTTCAGAACAGCAGGAGCGGCCAACAAGGCTTCGGAAATTTCCACACACATAGTTTTGGATTTCAGTAAGATCCAGGTATCATATTACCCATTGTGTGTTGATCCTATGAGTGGAAGTTCAGTATAAATTAACATAAACCAATTCACCCATTGTGCATTTCTGTGCTAATAAGAACAGATGAGGGAAAGTAAAAGGGTGGCAGTTTGCAAAGTTTCCATGTGTGGATTGTGAATTCTAATCTATGTGAATAAATATGCAGAATTGGGAGTGATAGCTCACTCCAGAATAACAAATCCAGAACATACAGTAATTGTATAGTATGAAGCCAAGAGCTATTTCCAAGAGTTACACTGATGTCAAAAATGTGATGAATGTCAACCTTCATATTGGGTGCTGACAACTGCATTTAGGTAAATGTAAGTTTTAGGTAAATGTAAAATTTAGGTAAACAATTCAGGGGAGGATCTCCGAGTTTTGTGACATTCACACCTTCTTCTGGGATTATCAATATTCAGAAGTAAACATTAAGAGTCACATAATGATATATTTTTAATGGCTTTTGATCAAAAGACCCACTCTCAGAAGGGGTGGGTAGAAGGTGACTCTGAGAATTTTTCTGAGAATTGTTATAAGAATTTTATTTTCTCAAACTTCCCCTAAATGGAGAGTTTCGGGGGACTTTGGACAATATTTGGCGAAATGCTCCTCTCCCCATGACCACACAGCTTTTCCACCTGTGAGCAAGCTGGAGAATTTCAGGTGCAATTATGAATCTATATTTTCAACCCCATTCACTTTAATTTGCAGTATATAGTTTCTTTTTTGTTTTTCGTCTAGTTTTTCAGAAATGTTATTGAATCTTGTATTTTTCTTGTTTTCGTGTAAACTGCTTGGAGATTTTTAAAATTATATTAAGTGGTATAAAAATCATAAGTAAATAAACTACAGCTCATTAAAATAGAAGGAAAACCTTGCAGTCTCAAACTCATAGCCATGATAGAAAAACACACACGCCTGGGAGCTGTTCAAATAAAGGTAACAAGGGCAAGGTGTCCAAGGCCCAGCATACCTGAACAATGGAGCCAATGTTTGGTTGAGGAAATACAGTTCAGTACAAGGATCATGTTGACAGTGTCCTACAAAGGACTGAGCCGATTATCTGAGGCATGCACTTCCCTTTCTTTTTCAAAACATTTCTTAAGAAGTCAAGATCCAGTTTAGCCCCAGATTAGGTGGGGCTGTGGAGGTTTTATTAAGGTAGGGAATGGGTGGGAGGCAAACAGACATGGCAAGTGAGGAAATTAGGGTAGGCCACTGCTGAAATTGGGAAGAACATGAAGGGGAAGTGATGTCTTTACTAGACTAAGACAAGGTACAATTCAGCAAAAAAAAAAGGGGTTGTCTGCAGAAGCGGACAAACGTCGGCTCCCTCGGCCTGTAAAGCGAGATGAGTGCCACAACCCCAGAGTCGTTTGTGACTGGACTTAACTGTCAGGGGTCCCTTTACCTTTACCTTTACTTTTAACTACAGATCGCTATGATGATTCTCATTTTAAATAACCCCACTATATGTAGGCTATAGAGGCTGTGATATATTGCTAGGAGCAATGTTCTTAACTTTCAAAACAATTCTTAACTTAACAAAATAATAACACATATTGCTCCCTCACTTGCCACATGAAATTTGGGCTCATGTTCACATCTTTGTGAACATAAGTGTGCACAGAACAATTTATGGACTCTCCTTAAGAGCAGGGGGATGTTTACTCTTGCCTTCCCAGACTTCTTCTCCAAGATCTTGTCGCTGAGCCAGCATCCTTTTAGTTCAGCCACAAGAGAAGGGATTTATACAGTATGCAGCTAGTTTAAGGTGCTGCTCTGTTGTGATTCTCTGCTGCAGACCAACTTAGCCAGGTGCCTAAGATCTGAGTCTAATGCATTAGAAAAATTTTCTTGGGTTACCGTAAACAAAAATACCAAATGAAAAACCCCAGAGATATTGCCAAATTTTAAAAATCCTCCCGGACAGAAATTTTAATCCTGAAAATGAGGATGTGTCCTGGAAAAACAGGACATATGGCAACCTTAGCAGAAAATGCATGGTTTGTAGAGTGCAAAGTCCCCTCTCTCCTATTTACCCTCAGATTTATTTATTCTGTGGTGGTTTGCAGCTGTGACTGTCATCATCATTTTGCAGCATCCCCCTAGAAGATCAGGAGTGTTGTACAGCTGTCGGCACCTATTTCTACAGTGTGAGAAGACACTTGTGGGGACACTCTCCTGTCTTCTCACACTGCGCTCCCCAACACAGACAGCATGGTAAGAGAGGTGATCATGTAATGGGGGGGTCTTTGTTCCCAGTTCCACCCTCCCAGTGCAACTTCAGACCCTGCAGACAAGGCTATAAACTAGCACACTAGTTTCAGCTCAGCTTTTAAAGGTAATGCTTCACTTTAAGTAGCATGTAGGAGACACAAGTAAAAGACAGAGACAGAGAGAGATACATGAACAACTGGTCATCAAAATTTGTATCTTTCTCCCCCTTAACTATGTCTGATTATGCTGTCTCCCATGGCATGTATTCATATAAACATTGCTGTCAGGAGATAATAAAACTGGTGGCATAGATGTTTTAAAGATATGAGGGCTATGGGGAAGGCTTTGATTTATGCTTGACCTATCTGACCATTATTTGCCTGAGCGAGGAGTTTAGCTTGCTTCACTTTCAAAACAGTAGTTGTGAAACACATATTTTTAAACTGTTTCAAGTCTCTCATAGCCACTTAGTCTGAACAAGTTTTAACCAGAGTGAGCAGAACCGCCATTCAGTAAAACAAATGGCTTGCTTTTATCTAAGAGTGTATTTTACTTTAATTGATAGTTGGTGTTGCCTGCCCTGTCTGTCTCTGCTCTGTCTGCAGCAGCTTTTATACTAGTAAGGAAGTTCATGAATTTATTTGGTTGTTGGTTAAAATAAAAATTGAAAAAGGAGAAAAGGCCACAGATATAAAACCATGTGCCTCAAAATGTTGGTCACAAAAGGTTGTATTCAGATAAGTTTTACTTGGTGTAGACCCACTGAAATTAATAAAACTAAGACATGTCTATTAATTTCAGTGGGTCTGCTCTGGGTAAAGCTAACAGTGGATACAGCCCAAATATTAAACCTGTAACACAATCCAAAGCACATCTACTAACAAGTCCTACTTAAGTTCAGTGGAACTTCCTGCCAGGTAATTATGCAGACAATTGTGACCTAATATAACTAAAGGGACAAATAAAAACATACCACTTCGTGTCTCCAGTGCCGGTGATCTGATTTTAGTGGTAACAAGGCAAATCAGGACCTCCCTTAAAGAGGTGAGACCTGGAAACCGACACCCTGTGTTGTGGGTGGGTACGATTGGTCAGCCACAACACCCGATTGGTAGGTCCCTCATAGCTGGGTGCAATCTGGCCAATGGGACACAGTCCAAACAGTTCGAGGGACCTTTTTATGCCCATGCACGTGACCCAGAGCATCCTCTTCGGTGCGTGCATTCAGAAACCCCACCACCACCTCTCCCTACTTTTAGGGCTTTGCGCTTGACCTTGCTATGCCATCATGTGTTGTCTGTCATTGGGACAGGGGCACGGCAGGAATTTTCCCCACTTGGCTGGTGCCATTTGGGTTTTGCCTGCCGCGTAGCAAATCGTCACAACTTGTAAGGTTGTGGATAGGCTCTGGTTCAGGTGATAGGGATGGGAGAATGCTCTCGCCATCCCTATGTGAAGGGTATTCCGTTAAAGGAATCCAGGGACTCGATGGTTTGGTCAACCCCTGAGAGGGGGTTGTGCCCATGCCTGAGTCCAGGGGGACATTTGGGTGGCGGAGATAGCCTGTTCCCAGCTTTCCATTTATCCAGGTGTTCACCCTTGGCTGACATATGCTGGTGCCCTGGGTCAGCGCTACCTGCATGGCAGGGAGCTAGTTGAACCAGAGCCTATGCAACCAGTCACTTTCTGTAATCAATAAAGTTGTGGCCTAAATTCTGCCAAAAACCAAAACCAAAATTTAAGTCATGTGTGAATTTATTTAGGGGAGAGGTTTCTGGGTCTGAACATGCAAAAACTGAAGGCTTTTCTGGCTAGAAGTAGGACTACATCTTTGGTTCCCAATCCAGTCTTAGTCTTGCTGCTCACCATTAGAGTTACCAAGTGAAAAGGGGGACTGAAGCCCTGCATAAGACTGTGAAGACCCAAGTACAAATTTTACCTAGCCATGAAGTTGACTGAGTCTCTTGGGACAACCACCATCTCACAGCTATCATGAGGCTTTGGGCCATATATCTCCTACCCCTCCTTAAGTTCTGTGGGAGAAGGGTGGCGTCGCAATGCAATAAATAAAATAATATAGTAAAAAGGTGGCTTTGAAATTTAGTGAAGTGCCTGCAGGACACATGCTTTTGCAAGTTGACAGGTCCAATCTCTGGCATCTCCAGGTAGGCTGGGAACCCCCCTGCCTGGAACCCTGGAGTGTTGCTGACGGTGTTGTGTAGGCAACACTGAACTAGTTGGACCAATGGTCTGATTTGGCAGGAGGCAGCTTCCCTGTAATCTAAAATATTAAGATCTTGCTCAATGAAAGGAATGGAAGAATGGCCTCTAACTCATTCACAATTCTCCTCTCATTCATTTACCTTGTCTGACACCAGTTTTTGCAGTGTGCCATTGCCTCAGGGTTATAGTCCCATTGACTGGGGGTTGACTAGTAGGCCATTTGCATGAATATTGCTTTGGCTTTCCAAAGGTTCATGTGACTATTACAGAGAGGAGATACTGTACATAAAAAGTTCTGAAAATATACAGTCCATCTGAAATGCTTTATCCCAGCAGCAGTATGGAAGAAAAGATGAACTTACTATAGTCCTTCAATATGACCTTTATGAAGTATACCATTGCATAATTGCTGGTTACCCAAGCATAAGCATTGCAAGCAAGTATGCCCTAAAGTAATAACCTTGCATGCCAACCTTTATAAATGAGACGCCAGCTGAAAAGCATGCATGCATTCTTGTGTGAAATCAGTTGGTACCAAGAGTTCATTGCTCACAGTGAACAAACATTTCAAAATTGGATCTTTATGCAAGAGAAATTGAAAATACAACACAGTACACTTTACTTTTCTTAGAAAGCTCTCAGTGTTGAGCCTTAGTGAGTTTTACTCAGGTGTTTTTACACAATTTAAAAACTGACTATTAAAAAATACCATTAAAAAAGGGTGGGTCCACTTCAACTGCAGTGGCACAAGGGCCCAAGCATTTTTATTCTGTCAGATGGATAATAAACAGCACATGGTATCTTTATAGCACAGGGTGCAAGCATTGCACCATGCCTGTGTAACTGGTTCATCTGGTTCTCTTCACTCCAAGTTCATTCTGGAAAGACAACATTCAATTTCAGTTAAAGGTGGTTCTACTCAGCCGACAATCCAACCATCAAGGCCCTTTTCCTTGGCTAGGAGCATCAACTTTCCAGGACTGATTAATCAGCTGTACACAACATATACTTCATAATCCACCCATAAAAGAGGAGATTGCATTTGTTCTATCAACTGAGCCAGTGTGGTCTATCTTAAAAGGGACTGCTCCATTACTCCAGGAAGGAATATGCCCTTGCAGCAAGCAAAGCCACCTACAGTTAGCTGCTTCTGTTCAATCACTCAGGTAATTGGTGAGGCTTATCCGTCCTCTCCATGACTTCATAAACACTTTTGGAGCTCCAACTCCAAACCAGCACTTTGAATTGCACCCGGAAACTAATGGGCAGCCAGTGCAGTTGGGCCAGGATCTCTGTAATATATTCAAACCATCTTGACCCAGTGAGCAGCCTGGCTGCTGAATTCTGCACCAGCTGAAGTTTCTGAACTACCTTCAGAGGCAGCCTCACATAGAATGCATTCCTACGCCATCTGGGTGACACAGATGATCAACGCTTTTCTAGATGACCATTAAAAAAATGGACTCTGACTCCAGAGGGAGTCACTTTTCAGCGGCAACCATGTCTCCAACAGCCAATCTGAGTCTTCATGTGAGCAATGTAGGATCTCGTGATCTTAAAATATGTTTCTAAAATTGGAATTATTGTGTGAATATACTTTAGCAGTTGACGTCAGCTTACCTGACTGATCTTCACTGACTGACAATTTTATCACTACTTGATTTATAAGAGGAAAGATACAAGGACTCCTGAAGAAATCATTTAGCCCAATTCCCTGACCCACCCCAACTTTAGCCAAATCATGCAGCCTAACCTTCTAAAAACTGCAACTAAGATCGCTGTTGCAAAAGACGATGAGACCAGAAACCCTCTGCCCCCATATGAACATTTAATTTTACAACAGCAGCAAGACCTTCTCATCAATATTTCAAAGAAAAGCAGTACAGTGGTACCTCGGGTTACAGATGCTTCAGGTTATAGACGCTTCAGGTTACAGACTCCGCTAACCCAGAAATACTACCTCGGGTTAAGAACTTTGCTTCAGGATGAGAACAGAAATCGCGTGGTGCGGCAGCAGCGGGAGGCCCCATTAGCTAAAGTGGTACCTCAGGTTAAGAACAGTTTCCACTTAAGAACGGACCTCCATAACGAATTAAGTTCTTAACCCGAGGTACCACTGTACAAGCATTCCGGCTGACTCCACCATGGCTTCAGTGCTTCCCTCCCTCCCACAACCTTCCCAGCATTTCCTTCCATTTCTAATAACCCTCTCCTCTTCCTCCTTACCAGGACATGTTACTTATCTTCCCCACACAATCCACCCAGCCAGGTTTGCTGGGCCACTGTATGCCCCTCTCTTATCCTGAATGTTCTGGTTTATTGCTCTGAGGCACTTGGCACTGAAGTCATTTTATAACCTATTCCCAAATTGATTTTCACAGGGAAATGCCCTTTAAAGGTTGAACACGTGTGTCAGTTTCTGCTTGTTGCTCTTTCTAGGCGAATTGCTGTGGCATAGAATGGCATGCTGCGGTCCCACCTGACTCAGCATGGAAGCTGCAGGTACAAACAGGAAAGAATGTGTTACACAACAAGACCCTTGCAGATGTTCCATTTGTTTTGAAATGTGGCTTATCTGTGTGTGTTTTTCTTGTTGAGACAGCAGGGGCATTTCAAAAAGGGTTCTGAAAAGTCCCTACTTGAAAGAAAGCAAGATAGACATCTAAACTTAGTTGTATATAGTTTGGCGTTTTTTTGTTTTTCTTTTCAGCCAATATTCATTTCCATCACCTCTAACAACGTGGGTGGGTGCATGACAAAGACAGTGGAAAAACAGAGTGGGGAAATTGTAAGAGCATGAATTAGGAAATGTTTAGCAGTTTTACACCCCAGGGCTATGAATCTTGACTTGAAGGCAACCCCTCCCCTCCCCCGGCCGGGTTCAATGGGATTTATTCTTAAATAAATGTACATGAGATTGAAACTTAGACATTCCATTCATTCCAGTATGAGAGGTTGAAGTGTATACTTAACATTGCCACTAAAATCAATGGCCCTTGAAAGTACTTAACTTAGGCTAAATGAATCACGCTCTAATTCTGAATCCTGATGGATGTAAAGGGGAAAGAAATGTGCCAAACCATTAAGGCTGCAATTTTAGATGCACTTAACTGGAAGTAAGTCCCATCAAACCTAATGTAAGTCACTTCTGAGCACACATATATAAAGTTGCTCTGTTGCACTATTTTCATTTTGCTTTGAGAGTTGCAACATGGAAAAGGTACCTTGAGCCATTCAATTAAAATACAAAGGGCAGCTTGAACAAATAGCAACAGCAACAGTCTCAACAACAATATGAAGCTAACAGATTCAGGTAGATAGCCATGCTGGTCTGACACAGACAAAATAAATTTAAAAAATTAAAAAATTGTCCAGTAGCACCTTAGAGACCAACTAAGTTTGTTCTGGGAATAAGCTTTTGTGTTAGTTAGTCTCTAAGGTACTACTGGACAATTTTTTAATTTTTATTTATTTATTTCATTAAGCTAACAGTTTATCAAAGCCAGCATCCTTTCTTATAAAACAGATGTAACTACTTACATTGCATTTAAATAAATACAAGCATGTTTTAAAGTTGTGCATGAGAAGTCCCTGACTTTCGGTTCTCACCAGTTCAAATGAGTGTTATTTTCTGTTTCCTGGCAAATCACTTCAAACCCTTAGAGCCCAATCCAGTCAAGAAATTTAACATGACCTTGGTTTCAATGGGAGAGTGCAATGCTTAAAATCTTTCCTGTTGGAATCAATGGAATTTTAAAGTGCTTCACTTTGGTTTTATTGTACCACTCAAGATTTCTTGGGATTCGTTGATCTGGCCGAACACAACAATTGCAAATCAAAATAATTCTGTGATAGAAATTCATGCATTTTCCAATTTGCATACTAGGGAACCCAGAGTTTCTTCAAAAGGTTTTAAGCTAAAATCATACCTTGGAGCATTTTAATGAGGTTGCAATTGAGCAATATGTGAAAAGTTTCCTGGTTATGCTGTCAGGAAAAAGAAAATGCAGAAGAAGAAAAAGAAATAATCAGATGAAAGTTGGCAGAACCATTATGGCTACAATTAAACGTACAGTGGTACCTCGGGTTAAGTACTTAATTCGTTCTGTACCACTGTACTTGAATCACATTGCATGACAGCCGTCCATGTCCATGAAACTAGACCTGGATTACATGAAAAAGCATAGCTTTTTCAAAAGTATTGCACCTCTGACTAGCTCTGGTCTAGGGATCTCAAAGAATTCTAACAGAAACGGAAACAGGAATGGAAATTGTCTGTGTGTTCTTATATGTCCCATGTCCACAACAGAAATCAATCCTGCAAATACTACTATTTGTAGCAAATAAGAGTATTTGTAGCAAATAATAGTATACTACAGTGGTACCTCAGGTTACATATGCTTCAGGTTACATACGCTTCAGGTTACAGACTCTGCTAACCCAGAAATATTACCTTGGGTTAAGAACTTTGCTTCAGGATGAGAACAGAAATTGTGCTCCGGCGGCACGGCAGCAGCAGGAGGCCCCATTAGTTAAAGTGGTGCTTCAGGTTAAGAACAGTTTCAGGTTAAGTACGGACCTCCGGAACAAATTAAGTAACCTGAGGTACCACTGTATACTTATTTTACTTCTATGAAGTGACTAAGAATGTTCCTTTTTTGCTATTTTTTTAAAAGGCCCCACGCACTCACACCAATCCAAGCCTCTCTCCCCTGTTTCCCATGGTTTGGGGAACAATGTGACATCCTAGTTCAGTCAGTAGAGCATGAGACTCTTAGTCTCTGAGTTGTGGGTTCAAGTCCCATGTTGGGCAAAAAGATTCCTGCCTTGCATTGGGTTGGACTAAATGATCCTTGCGGTCCCATCCAGCTCTGCAATTCTATGGTTCTGTTCTATGGTTCTATACTGTTATATCTTTCAATTCACACACAATATGTCATTGATTACATTTTTTTCTTCTTTTGAATGTTGTTTCCTTTGCACTGAAAGGAACGGAGTGGGATAATGGAATGGCACTGTAATTTACATTTCATTACGTCAATTATGTAAGTTATGTAATTTCACTGCAGCAGACAGTGAGACGTATGACATAGGTTTGGGAGCAAGACGAACTGCTCCGGAATGGAAATGGCGCTGCATGTGATGAATACAGAGTGGAATGGAAAACAATGCCTTCTTATATCCCTGTTCTGGTCTGTATCTTTTACAAGATTTAGAACACAAGGTGGTGATCTCACGGAAAATCTGGCTTGGCTGATGGGTACTGTGACTTCTTGAAACCATCAGACATAAGCAATCTCTCGGCAGCTTCCTGATGCTACTCTTTTCTCATTTCCTAAGTTCGTGGTTTCAAGCCACATTAATCATCACAGCTACCTGAAAAGTCACCCAGTCAGCAGCCACTATCACAAGTGCCCTACATCAAAACACGACGCAGGTCTTAAGAGGCCTTCATTCCCATGCTGCTTCAACCACATCTAAAACTGAAATCTATATGCCTCTTAAGAAGGGTTGCATATCAGTTTGTCTTACTACAAAGCCGCATGCAACCGTGCATCTTTGTGGAAATATTGAGTCTGGTTTTTTGCACGCATGCATAAAAGAGTCATGTTGGAAGTAGTAAGAAAGAACCACTCTCAATTCATTTTTGCCAATGAGTGTACACCAGGCAGCTAATCCCAGCTCCTTGGTTGATGCAACTGTATTGTGTTCATTTCCAAAAACCTGTGTCTCACAGTCAATTATTATTATTATTATTTTACATTTTAGACCTATGCCCTTGTGCTTTCAAAATGCAATGTGTGAAGAAGCCTTAATCCTCAATTTTATTCTTCATTCATTTACTTAAAGTATTTGCTAGCCGTTTTTCGCACACAGGGACCCAAAGCAACTTACATTAAAACCAGTTAAGAACATCCAATAAAAAAAAAACACCTATAAACACAGCTAAACATACCGGGACTCACTAATCCCACCCCACAAAGAGAGGCCACAATGCCACCCTTCAAATTAAGGGACAAAAGCCTAAGCAAAGAGAAAAATCTTTGCCTGGTACCGAAAATTGGCAAATATGACACCCGGAATCCCTTCATGGGGAGAACATTCTACAAGGAGGGGGGCACCACTGAAAAGGACAAGCCTCATGTTGACACACTCCAAACCCCTGGGGAGGGGACACACTAAGAAGGCCTCAGATTATGATCACATTTGAGAATAGTCCGTGGCCACTACAGTGGTACCTCAGGTTAAGTACTTAATTCGTTCTGGATGCCCGTTCTTAACCTGAAACTGTTCTTAACCTGAAGCACCACTTTAGCTAATGGGCCTCCTGCTGCCGCTGCGCCGCTGGAGCATGATTTCTGTTCTCATCCTGAAGCAAAGTTCTTAACCCGAGGTACTATTTCTGGGTTAGCGGATTCTGTAACCTGAAGCGTCTGTAACCTGAAG
Source organism: Podarcis raffonei (assembly GCF_027172205.1). Lineage (NCBI taxonomy): Eukaryota > Metazoa > Chordata > Lepidosauria > Squamata > Lacertidae > Podarcis > Podarcis raffonei. The sequence goes on along the minus strand of NC_070605.1, from coordinate 36,231,243 downwards.
CATCTGTAACCCGAGGTACCACTGTATAGATATTGCACTCAGGTGAATATAACATTCCCCCTGTGTTGTGTTGATGGGAAGTTTTGCTTCTGCACATGACTCTGGCAAACCGTTCTAAGCTGAAGCATTCCTTCCTCACTCTAGAATGTTCAGTTCACATTGAGTTCATGAAACATTGTACCCTGACCTGTTCTTAATGCATGGTTTTCATGCCTGTCCAATTCTGTGTTCCCTTTCCCAACCTTTAATCTATTGATGATTAATGCTTATATGCAACCTTTGCATTGTATTTGTGTTAACCAATCAGCAACAAGCACATATGTGGCAATGCTGTAATATTCAATAAAAGGGACTCCCCGAGACATGCTCGAGAGATGCCTCCCACATGTCATTCGCCTGTCGTTTATTTCAACCCAACATTGTGTGTTTTTTTAAATCATCATCATAATAATAATAATGAAAAGCAGCAAGTTGAGTGAAGCTCTTGCCAATGGCTCTAAGAGGACAAGTGAAATATTTCCTGGAGCAGCGGTCTCTGCCAAGTGCAGCTGCAAGCCTATTCTCAAAAATTAAGTCTCCCTGTGCCTCTCACTATGTGTTTAAGGGTTGTGTTTGGCTTATTCCTACCTCTAGAATGGATTGTGTGATGTCCTCAGAATGAGGGACAGTAGAGACTGTGGTGTCTTTATGATATAAGGTTTATTTACACATATCTGCAACTTGAGCCTACGATGGAGGGGCTCAAGTATTAACATCCCAAGGACGTCTTGCTTCTCCCATAGCCACAGCCTTGAATTCGAGCAGAAATCAGGCATGGCTCTGTCTCTCAGCTGCCCAGCCTGCTGCCTGCTTCTTCTAGCTTTTTTAACTCACAGTCTTCAATTCTGCATTTTGTCTTCTGACTACCAGACAGTTGAGTGAGGGGGACTCGCCCATTTTCTCTCTGGCACAGAGTCACTTCCTTTGTTTCTTTACGTTGCTGTAACAACCCATACTTAGTCCATTACCAATAAACTTGCCTGGCTATTCCAGCACTTGAATCCTTGTTGGATCCAGGCCCCATCAATATTTTTGGAAAAGGGCCAGCCACCTCAATGTTGAGGGGAGCAGGCATGCTTCAAACATGAGTTTCAGCTTCAGCAACCAACTCCTTCAGTGTGCTCGGCCTCCTCCAGACGAAACAACACATCCTAGGCCCCCTCAATCTTGGGGGCAACTGTGTCCCCCCCAACTCATTACAATAGTTAAGATCTTTGCCTGTGCGGTTAACTTCCTCTGAGATGTGAAAAACAATCAAAGGAAATTAAAAGGAAGCAACATGCTAAATTTCCAGTAAAACGGGAAGCGTAGCATGGGGACAAGTATGATTTCATAGCTGAGGTTTTGCCTTGTCATAGCATTTCATCACACTTTTATTTAGTATCGATGCCATTTGGAGAGAATATAAGTTTCTTTCTTATAAAGACATGACTGCTGTTTGAAACTCACTCAGGCTTCATAAGTCAGCTTATGAAAATTGTTTGTTTGATTGATTCCTTTGATTCACTTGAGAAATCTAAGTGCCCAAGGTGGCTGAGCAAATATGTGTCATTCTAATATTGTCTTTTCATCACTCAACAATCACAACATCAACTGTTGCTGTGTGCATTGGAAGCAACCATTGTAGAATGAAAGACAGGTGGCTCCGCCTATTTTCAGTCTGTCAGGTACACATGTTTTTCTTCATTAGACAGTTATTTCCCACTTTCAAATCCATCGGGGGGGGGAATCCTCATGAAAGTACATGTTTTGAATGTATTTTCTCACAAAGCAAGCAAGTCCAAACATGTTTCTCTCAACAGATGCATTTATAAAGGTATTAATTTCAAAACACAAATTTTGCATACATTTTGATTATAGATAGAAATATGATAGAACCAAGAACTGTATTACAAACCTGGAACCTGTGGAATAATTACATTCCAATCCAAGTATCGGTCTGGTAGGTGTGGATCATGTACCTTTATATCCAGATTCACACAAAAAACACGAATTCTTCAAGAGAGCACCACATTTACAAGTTCCATGTTACCCCATGTCACCCAGCTCACATTCTCACAGTCCATATGAAATGTGTGAGAATCAGCTGAAAAGTTGCACCTCCAGTTAGTAGCTCTATTCCCTTAGTGTGCCAAACTAGATGTGATTTTTATTGTGTGCAAAGTCTTAACATTTTAAATAGGCGCAGGGGTGGCAAGCGGCATTGGAGTCACAGCATGCAATCCCAATTAAAATCTCACATACACTCACCTGCCAGCAGGCTGCTATTCTCCACTGAGAGTTATTGGCAACTTTGGGGAAGGACATTTTTGCTAAGACTGCAGGGGGGACAGAGCACAGTTCAATGGCAGAGCACATCCTCCTCTTGAAAAAAGTAAAAAAAAAAAATCTCCAGGGAAGGCTGGATAAAAACTCACCTAAAACTTTGGACAGACGTTACCTGTCAGTGTCAACTGTACTGAGCTAGGTAGACCAGCAATCTGATTCAGTATAAGGCAGTTCACCATAGCCCCAATTTGGTCTGCTTTCCCGCAATGGCTACTAGATTTTTTGAAAATGTGCTAAAAAAAAATGCACACAATTAGCATCTCATCTAGCATAGAAGCAAACGCTATGTATACATCAGTGGCTTGAAACGCAGCATTTCAAGTTGTATTCTTATATTGCTGTATAGACCAGAGAGAGGGTGGGGATGTCCAGTGTGTAGTGGTTAAGAGCGGTGGACTCGTAATCTGGTGAACCGGGTTCGCTTCCCCGCTCCTCCACATGCAGCTGCTGGGTGACCTTGGGCCAGTCACACTTCTTTGAAGTCTCTCAGCCCCACTCACCTCACAGAGTGTTTGTTGTGGGGGAGGAAGGGATAGGAGAATGTTAGCTGCTTTGAGACTCCTTAGGCTAGTGATAAAGCGGGATAGCAAATACAAACTCTTCTTCTTCTTCCCCATTGCATATTTGTTTCCCCACACTAAACTCCAATTCACTGAAGTCATCATCTGTACAAGCTCAACGAATGTCTGAACTGTACGCACCTCAGTTTAACCTTGGCTTCCACTTTCTAATCAGATGGAAGCTGGCTTGAGGGAAAGCGCATCAAACAGAAGTATTTTTCAATAGCTGCAGAATACCTATGGATTGTGGCTCATGTGTACTCAGTTTCAGACATCAGCAATAGGAGCACGCTGGGGCCAGAGTAAGTGATAATGTGTGCACAACCTTGGTGGAATCAAATTACAGTACAGTAGACCAAAGATTATCGGGCGCATATGGTGTTGCAGAGTAACAGGGAGTACAAGAGCTCCCCTCCACAAAATATCCACAAATGATTTTATTTGCATGGAATTTCTGTAATCTCTATTCTTCTTCGAGAATCAAGGCAAAAAAGAAAAATATGCAGTCTCTTCACACATCCATTCTTCAGAAAAATATAACATTCGTATTAGAATTATCAAGAGGAAGTCCTGTAGGGTTTGCCTGTAGAGTCATTAGATAACATTGCTGATGAAAATGTGGTTGGTTAAATTGTGTTTAAATTTAAAGTACTCAAACTTTGACGATGCCAGACCAGTGGAAATTACAGGCTCATAACCACATTTGTCAGACTTTTCAAATCTTCCTTTTTTGAAGATACGATTGCATGCAATCAACAACGATTCCATATCTCATATTCTGGTCAAAACACATCGCAGTTGTGGGTGTTAACTACAACATGATTCTGCTGATAATGTGCTAACTGCAGTCTCATTTTTAAATTAGCTATCAAGCTCAGCCTGAGTTCAGCTTCAGGAAACCCCAATACCAGCATTGCCTAACATAATGGGGGGGGGGGAGAGATGAAATAATTAAAAAGGGAAACTAATGAATTTTTTGCATTATTTCTGCAAAATTCTCATATTTAGAATCCATCACAATATCTCCATTCAGCATTTCTTCTTGAATTTCTTTACAATTAAGTGCTTATCAGCAACAACATAACAGAAAGCAGTAACTCTAGCCAGGTTAAATGGTTCTATGGTTTATTTGACAAATAAGTGACATGGGATACATAGCAATTTACTTTGTGTCCCCACCACCACCACCCATGCAGTAACGTCGGGCTCCTACTTGGCCCTTCCATACGGAGGGTCTGAGAAAAGTTTGTCTGCTCTGTGACAGGGATGGGAAACCAGAGGCCTTCCTCATGTTGTTGGTCACCAACTCCCATCACCCCCAAGCATGGCTAGAGATAATGGGAGCTGTAGTCCAACAGCATCTGGAGAGCCACCGGTTCCTACACATGCTTTGAACTGCAGTGTGTGATGCAGCTGTGTGCAATATCGTCTCTCCACTCTTGGCCTTTTGCTCCTTGAAGGGGAAAGACTTTGACAATTGTTCCAGGAATCGTGCATACAGTCCTAGAATAGCTGCCTCAGGTGGTAGAACCACAAGAGGTGCCGCCATTGTGGGCTCCCAGCCTGCCTAGCTGTCTCTTGACACCATTGGAGAAGCAGCAGCAGCTTTTCTGGTGAGATAATAATAATAATAATAATAATAATAATAATAATAATTTATTTATACCCTACCCATCTGGCTGAGCTTCCCCAGCCACTCTGGGCAGCTTCCAATCGAGTGTTTAAAATAATACAGCATTAAATATTAAAAACTTCCCTTAACAGGGCTGCCTTCAGATGTCTTTTAAAGAGAAGATAGCTGCTTATTTCCTTCACATCTGAAGGGAGGGCGTTCCACAGGGTGGGCACCACTACCGAGAAGGCCCTCTGCCTGAGTCCCTGTAACCTCACATCTTGGAAGGAGGGAACTGCCAGAAGGCCCTCGGCGCTGGATCTCAGTGTCCGGGCTGAACGATGGGGGTGGAGACGCTCCTTCAGGTATACAGGACTGAGATTTCACCCAAATCTCACAATGTAGCTCTGCGAGGGGCATAGGGGTCTCCTAAGAACTCTCAGCACCTGCAACAACTACAGTTCTTAGGATTCTTTGGAGGAAGTCATAAGTGATTGAAAAGGTGGTGTTGACACTGCTTTTAAAAGTATAGTGTGGATGGGCCCTAGGGTAATGAGAGTTCACTAGCGTAACTAGAGTAGGGCAATACAGAATTCCATGCGCAACCTGGGCAGGGGTGCCAAAAAGGAAAAAACATTGTGCAATATATCAATAGAACAAACTAATATTAAATGACGCAATGTTTTTCTTTAGAAGTTCTGAAGTACTTGGACAAGTTCCCATGGTGTTAGATGTAAAGCCAAGTTTCAGCTTGTTCAGAGATTCACCATTGGAAGTAGACCAGGAAGAGTGACACTCTTGCAGCCTCTAAATGCCGGTGTGTCTCTGGCCTAATACCAGAGCCAGCCCAAGACATTTTGGCACCCAAGGTGAACCAGAAAACAGTGCCCCTCTCCTCACCACAAAAGAAGGGGTCAGAAAAGATCTCTATCAGGAACAAAAGAGGAATAAAGATCTACCTTGGGATTTGCTGCCCCTGTGGATCTTGCAGACCCTCCAAGTGTCCCTGTTTTCCAGGGACATCCCTGATTTAGAGAAGCCGTCCTGGTTTCTGATTTGATCCTGAAATCTTCCGATTTTCCTTAGGACATCCCTATTTTCATTGGAGAAATGTTGGAGGGTATGGAGTTATTTGACTCCCAAGCTGCCTGAAAGCAATTCTGTATAGCGAAGTTTGTTTAATGTTTAATGTTTTATTATGTTTTTATATATGTTGGAAGCTGCCCAGACTGACTGGGTCAACCCAGTCAGATGTGTGGGGTATAAATAGTAAAAAATTATCGTTATGGAATGGGACATCTTTATTTTCATTGGAGAAATGTATGATCTTACCACCTGAGACAGTCACCTCACCTTGCCTTATGCGTGGCCCAGCCTAATATTGTACAGCACTTACAGACACCGAACACAGCTGGGAGAAAGGATAAATTGGAGTAATTGAACTCTGATTGGACTGATTGAATTGGTACAACAGTTTCTGAACTGACAAACACTGTGAAAGAACAGGAGCAGTCTATCACAATGGTGAGAAATCAGAATTTCTGCATTAGTACCACATTCATTTGTTTTCAGCTGTGAAAATGAGTTCCTTTCTATTGCCTGGAAAGAGAATTAAGATCAACAAATTGAACCTGGCTAATCTTGTCACGTTCAAATGGTTATTGGTTTGTGGGGATGTAGAGGCGGGCCTTTTCTCTGGTGGCACTGGTGAAATTCGGCATTCCACTATATTGGCAGATGCATCTGTTTACTCAGGCATTATTTTGATGCATTGACCTTTTAATTAATCTGCTGTTTTTAATGGTAATGTTTTAAGGCACATTTTAATTACAGATGTTTATATATATTTGGAATTTTTAATGGAATTGAATTATTTTGCACTTTAATTATGAATTGTAATTATGGAAGTGTATATTTTAATGCTTGTATAATTGGTTTTATGCTTCTAAGCTACATTACATATAATAATAATAATAATAATAATAATAATAATAATAATAATGGCAGAAAAGGAATATAAAAATGTTTAAATAAAAGGTATGTGTGCACATTCTAAACTCACCCTATGTTGTGCTAATAATTCCTTGCCAGGCCAATCGAGGGTTAACTCCTGTTTTGAACTTTTGATCTCTTTCCTTTATAAGAAGTGTGTGTGGTCCAGATCCAGGGAGTGGAGCATGAATCGACAACTTACAACACCATGAAAGTTCTCTATTCTGAAATTCTGGAAGTATTCAAAGGTGTTAGTGAAATGACCATCTGGGTCGCTTTCTGAATCTTTCACATTGCCTTAAAAGAGACTTTCACAACTTTGAACCACGAGATCGCCATTGCTATAAAAAAACAAAACACCATAGAACAAAATGTTCTCATTGCAGCCATCCTTCATAACCTTTCAACCCCTGTTAGGAAATGAAATCACATCTCAGGAAGCTGAGAGAAAGAGGAACAAGGATCTTGTGGCCAGGGTGAAGGAACTGGCGCCACAGGGCTCTCTGCCACACTTCCGGTGTGACCTTTTTAATGATAGACAAACTTTTTGCCAGTGAAAAAAGAACAGAAAGGCATCTTGTGGCATCTTAAAGACCAACAGTTTGGTTGTGGCTTATGCCCACAAGAAATATATTAAATACTGAAGTGCCACAAGAGGCTTTGCCCCAGTGGTGAGTGACATTAGCACAAGCAGAGCACTGAACTGCAAGTGAATAAGTGCAATTAATTGTTTCAAGTGTATGGCAGGGAAGAGAATTGAAATTTAAATCTTTCAAAGGTTCCAAAAGAATGGGATATTTACATTTTTGCTACTAGAAATCATAGCATTTTAAAAAAAGAAAAAAATAAGACTCTTGTGGCACCTTAAAGACTAATAGATATATTGTAGCACAAGCTTCATGTGCCAGAGGCCATTTCATCAGCTGTCGGATTGGACTTGTCCCGTGAAAGCTTATGCCACATTTACCTTTGTTAGTCTTTTGTGTTTGTTTTTTGCTAACACAGAATGATGCAGCCATCCTTGTGCAAATTGCAAAGACTGATTATTTCTCGACTGTGTGCAAATTTAAGTCTCTGTGAGGAGGGAAATGGGTGGCAAACACATAAGAACAAAAATAGAATATAAATGAATCATCCGATGACTTCATATATTATGGCAGTGCTGGTTTTCCTTCTGTCCACCTTCAGGCAACCTTTTCCACTTCAGCTAATCTGCTCTGGAATTCCTGTATGCCAACTATAGAACCTCTGGATTCTGCAGTTGATTTGGGGAGAAGGTGGGCTCTGACATCACATCTTGTGATTGCACATTGCAAGGAAAGATCCATCATGGTGGACGAGTGATTTATCTACTGTTACTTGATCTCACCCAAGGACCCTTGACAAACTCCCAAGCAATCCTGGCATTCTGCAGAACCACTATACTGTGGTAAATGAGCAGTGCAAACAGGAAAATTCTGTCCAAAATCAGCATTTTTGGTGTGACAAGCCATACAGCATATGCCAACCCTTCTTCGATATTGGATCCCCATACCTTGTTAGGGAGGGACGCGGGTGGCACTGTGGGTTAAACCACAGAGCCTAGGACTTGCCGATCAGAAGGTCGGCGGTTCGAATCCCCATGACGGGGTGAGCTCCCGTTGCTCGGTCCCTGCTCCTGCCCACGTAGCAGTTCAAAAGCACGTCAAAGTGCAAGTAGATAAATAGGTACCACACCGGCAGGAAGGTAAATGGTGTTTCTGTGCGCTGCTCTGGTTCGCCAGAAGCGGCTTAGTCATGCTGGCCACATGACCCGGAAGCTGTATGCCGGCTCCCTTGGCCAATAAAGCGAGATGAGTGCCGCAACCCCAGAGTCGGCCATGACTGGACCTAATGGTCAGGGGTCCCTTTACCTTTACCTTGTTAGGGACCCAACTTCCCTCGTCCTCTCATCCCTGACCATTCAAAATAGGGCAGCCAAAATGATTGAAGGTATGGATTAACTCCCCTACAAGAAAAGGGTGTGGCATTGTGGACTTTTTAGTTTGGAGGAAAATTGAGTAAGTGGTGACATGGTTGAAGTTTATAAAACTATGCATGGCATGGAGAAAGTGGACAGGGAAAAGCCTTTCTCCTTCTCTCATAGCACTAGAACCCATGGCCGTCCAATGGAGCTGATTGTTGGAAGGTTCAGAACAGATAAAAGAAAGTCCTTCTTCACAAGGCACATAGTTAAAAGGCAGAACTCACTCCCACAGGAGGCAGTGGTGGCTTTAAAAGAAATTAGACAAATCCATGGAGGATAAGGCTATCTACAGCTGCTAGTCATGACAGCTGTGTTCCACCTCATTTGTTCAGATGCCTGATTACCGTCTTCCAAAGCAACTACAGTGGTACCTCAGGTTAAGTACTTAATTCGTTCCGGAGGTCTGTATTTAACCTGAAACTGTTCTTAACCTGAAGCACCACTTTAGCTAATGGGGCCTCCTACTGCTGCTGCGCCGCCGGAGCACGATTTCTGTTCTCATCCTGAAGCAAAGTTCTTAACCTGAGGTAATATTTCTGGGTTAGCGGAGTCTGTAACCTGAAGCGTATGTGACCCGAGGTACCACTGTACTCAATTCTGAACTTAAAAATGGAAAGTGTAATGCTGGTGGTCAACAAAAGAGGTTTAAAGATTCTCTCAATGCAAATCTTAATAAGATGTAGTATAAAAACCAAAAACTGGGAAACACTGGCCTGCGAGCACTCCAGTTGGAGAACAGCCCTTACCAAAGGTATCATGGGCTTTGAAGATGCTCAAACTCAGGACGTAAGGGAGAGACGCGCTAAGAGGAAGGCACACTTGGCAAAACCTCACCATGATCAACTCCCGCCCGGAAACCAATGTCCCCACTGTGGAAGGACATGTGGATCCAGAATTGGCCTCCACAGTCACTTACGGACACATCATTAAGACCATGTTCATGGAAGACAATCTCACTTGGCTATGAGTGATTGCCAAAGAAGAAGTTCCACCACCTCCTCAGAGGCATTATGCTTCTGGATACCAGTTGCTGGGAATCTCAGGTGGGCAAAATGCAGCTGCACTCAGGTCCTGCTTGCATGCTTCCTACAGGCATCTGGTTGGGCGCAGTAAGAACAGGATGCTGGACTAGATGGACCATTGTCCTGATCCAGCAGGCTCTTCTTACCTTCTCATGGGCTAAGCTGGATAGGGATGATAGAGGTTGTAGTCCAACAATATATGTGGATGCAATGCTGATGAGTGCCGTCCCACGCTGTGAATGGGGTTTTCTTTGGGGGGTGCCTGTTTGAGGGACCTGATGGCCTATGACTTACTAGGAACGTTGGTCAAAGTCTTCCCAGTTCCATTTTGAACCCCGGACTACATAAACTGGCTCCTCATCACTGCAGTTATGACTCACCTTCCCCAAACTGGTCTTAATTACCCAGAGGCATGTTCTGCTCTCAATGACTGTAACCAGGATCAAAGCCTTCTCACAGAGCTGAGTAGTCTTATCGATCAATTTGGGATTAAAAGCTATTCTCACAGAGCTATGCAACACCTGAAATGATCAACACTTCATGTCCTTGATCAAAATAATATTATAAACAAGTTATGGAACTGCACATAGCTATAACTATTGAGATCAGGACTAACCTGTGCTATGCTCTCTTTCCAGTGCCTTGTGAAAGCACTTTTGTTTAGACAAGGCTACCCAGATACCCAGATACAGTGGTACCTTGGGTTAAGTACTTAATTCGTTCTGCAGGTCTGTTCTTAACCTGAAACTGTTCTTAACCAGAAGCACCACTTTAGCTAATGGGGCCTCCTGCTGCTGCCACGCTGCCGGAGCACGATTTCTGTTCTCATCCTGAAGCAAAGTTCTTCACTATTTCTGGGTTAGCAGAGTCTGTAACCTGAAGCGTATGTAACCCGAGGTACCACTGTATGTAGAAGGCTGATGTTTGTAGCTGTTTTTAGATATATTTTTTGTTTTAAATTGTTTTAAACTGTTTTTACCAATAATCTTATTGTGTTGTTCTCTTTGCAAACTACTTCGAGAGGTTTTTTTGTTTGTTTTTGAACTCAATCTGTGTATCAATTTTATGAAATAAATAAGGCCCCATAGGGGGGAAGAAAAAAACCGGGTCAAGTTGTGCCTTCAAACCCACACTATACATTTAACACACATGGCTTCTCACAATGAATCCTGGGAACTGTAGAGTCTAATGAGCCCCAGGAAGAATAGTTCTGCAAGAGATAAATTACAGTTCCCAGCATTATTTGCAGAAAGCCATGAGTGTTAAGGTGGCATAAATGAACTTCAAACGCGTGAGGTGGGAATTAAAGTTCCTTCCTATACTAGTAGTAAACATTATGTCAATATATTTTGTCTTATTCAGAGCATACTGAATAAACTTCACACTTGGCTGAAATCCCTGTAAGGCTCCTCATCAACCTAGAATCTTGATCCTACTAAGTCCCACGTTATTCCTATGGGGCAGGCCTGGTGTGATGGCCTGGTTTCAAGGGCTACGTGAGTCACAAGCGAACTGTTCTTTTTTCATAACTTTAAAACTGGAATGGAATTTGAATAAAATAAAATAATCTGCTTGAGGAGAGGCAACATCTTAGGGATGGTTCTAATATGCCTCCCAATGTGGCACAGTCCTCCAAAACATGAATTCATCTTTACATCAAAATCATGCTCCATATTACAAGCTTAAGCATCAAAGAGGAGTCTCTGGACACTTATTTTTGAAAGATTGGATCCTCCCTTAAAGAGGGCACGTATTGCGGTGAAACCTGAACAACCGACACCCTGTGTTGTGGGTGGGTACTATTGGCCAGCCACAACACCCGATTGGTAGGTCCCTCAAAGCTGGGTGCAATCTGGCCAATGGGACGCAGTCCAAACCGTTCAAGGGACCTTTTTATGCACGTGACCCAGAGCTTCCTCTTTCGGCGCGTGCATTCAGAACACCCACCCACCTCTCCCTACTTTTAGGGCTGTGCACTTGACCTTGCTATGCCGCCATGTGTTGTCTGTTGTTGGGACAGGGGCACGGCAGGAATTTTTCCCACTTGGCTGATTGGCTGGTGCCATTTGGGTTTCGCCTGCCACGTAGCAAATCGTCACAACTTGTAAGGTTGCAGATAGGCTCTGGTTCAGGTGATAGGGATGGGAGAAGGCGCTCGCCATCCCTATGTGAAGAGTATTCCGTTAAAGGAATCCAGGGACTCGATGGTTTGATCAACCCCTGAGAGGGGGTTGTGCCCATGCCTGAGTCTAGGGGGACATTTGGGTGGCAGACATAGTCCGTTCCCGACTTTTCGCTTAGCCACCATTGGCTGACCTATGCTGGAACTCTGGGTCAGTGCTACCTGCATGACAGGGAGCTAGCCAGAGCCTATGCAACCAGTCACTTTCTGTAATCAATAAAGTTGTGGCCTAAATTCTGCCAAAAACCAAAACCCAAATTTGAGTCATGTGTGAATTTATTTAGGGGGGAGGTTTCTGGGTCTGAACACACAATGGGGAGCATTTCCAAGGAAGCATGTGAAATGGGAGATAGTACAACCATGTGATGCAGGGCTGTAGAGCATTTGCTTCTCCTCATCTAAGGGCTTATCCACACATTTATAAGCTCTTTGTCCAAGCACAACTCTCTCTTTCATTTGCTCCAGAGTCTTCCTTGCAAAAAACCCACTCTTTATAGCTGAATGCAAATGGCAACCCACAGAAAACTCAAATTGCTGTTTGCTCCAATTGAGCGCTAAATAGCATGTTTTCATGGGGAAAGTTCCTGGCAATAAAAAAGAGCATTCAGATATGGAGATTTAAAGCTCAGGCCTGTGCCTGGAAAGAGTGGGGCAAATGGAGAGTGTGGATAAGCCCTAATCCACCTTCGTGGTGTGCTCCTGACTTCAAGAACAGTAGAGTAAGGACTAACTGTCACATTTCGTTGCCTAAGGGACAACTTCATATCCTGTGTATGTGGGGGATAAACAGTTTGCCACCAATTCAATGATCAAGTATTGTTAGGTATTCAGTGATCTGTGTTTGCCTGAGCTTGAGTCTGGACTAAGGATTCTGAGCTCCTGTGTTCTGATTCGATACATGTTGTCCAATCACAGAACATTTCAAGATTTGGGCCTCTGCCATTGACCCTTGAACTCTTGAGTTGTGATTCGCAGTTTGGAAGTGTAGACAGCCAATCACGTTGAGAGTGGGAGTGGCCCAGGCTTTCAGGAATGTATATAAGTAGTTGCTTTGCCCCTGTTCCCCAGTTAGGTAGTTCAAAAGTGGTTTTTGCTGTTATTGCTGTGTCTTGCCTCGTGGGAACCTACCTACACTTCAAGTATGTTGTCCCCATTAAGAAAGTTACCATTTATTATGATCCCAGTCTTTACATGCTTTCTGTCGCCCTGCATTGGTCACCTGAAAAGACCTCTTGAGCTTTGGTTCTCGAAAGATGCAGATTTCATTGCATCTGGTACAGTGGTGCCTCGCAAGACGAAATTAATTCGTTCCGCGAGTTTTTTCGTCTAGCGAACTTTTCGTCTTGCGAAGCACGAAATCCCATAGGAATGCATTGAAATTCAATTAATGTGTTCCTATGGTCAAAAAAAGTCCAAACAAAGCCAAATTTGGTACAAAAAGAGTTTATTAAGTGCTCTTAAAAGTCACACATACTGTAAAGAGCATTTCAAAAATTGAAGGAACAATAAATTAAGTTTCTAAACATGACAGAAAAACATTTAAAAATCAACAAAGTGTACAGTACATTTTCTAAGACTCTGGGGGACAACTCGAAGAAGGTTCCTCTTCCACTCTTTGCTTCTTGCTGAAGAACCTGTCCATGGTCTGCTGCTTCATCCGCCTTTTCAGCACCTCCCTGAAAGACGACATGACCCTCGTATCAAAAGTGTTCGCAAGGTCATGTGTCAGGTCCTTGTCAGGGTGGTGCCGCTGTGCAAAAGCCTGCACATCTTTCCACTTCTGGCAAATGTCCCTCAGTTCTTTGGAGGACAGCCGCTGTGGAACATAGACCTCCGTCGTCACAACCTCCAGGAACTCCGCTGCAAAGTCTTCAGCCGCAGGAACATCAGAACTGGCAGCCTCTCCATGCCTGACCATGCTGTGGATTCCAGATCTTGTCTTGAACCGGTCAAACCATCCTCTGCTTGCCTTGAAGACTTCTGGCTCACCTGAGGTTCCTGGCTGTTCCCGGACGAGGTCTGCGTGCAAGGCCTTGGCCTTCTCACAAATGACGGCCTCAGTCACTGTGTCCCCTGCACGCTGCTTCTCTTCTAACCAGATGAGCAGCAACTTCTCCACCTCCTCCAGAACAGCTGGGCGGTTCTTCACGATCCTGGTGACTCCCTTGGCTGCATCAGTCACAAGGATCTTCTCCCTCATCTTCAGGATGGTGCCGATGGTCGATGGGTTCCTGCCGTACTCCCTGGCGAGGTCTGTCACACGCATTCCACCGTCGTGCTTCCGGATGATCTCCTTCTTCATTTCCAGCGTCACCTTCTCCTTCTTCCTCTCACCAGCCTCTGCAGCAGCAGTCTTCTTGGGTCCCATAGCAGCACAGCTCCTACCTTCGTAAACTCAGAAAGAAAAAAAATCAGTGCTTCACATCCAAAAAATTCAAAAGCACCCAGCCACCCACCACACAGAAATTCAAACCCAGAACCATGTCCTTGAATTCCAAACACCCAACCCAAAATCCAAAAACTGCAAAAAAAAGTTTTAAAAGTTTAACTTACGAAATGGCTGCAAATCACCAAAGTCTTCAAAATCCTCAAATGGCTGCAAAAGAAGTTTTGGAAAAGCTTTAAAAATCACCAAAGTCTTCAAAAACCTCAACTGTTCCCCCAGCCACCCACCCACCACACAGAAATTGCAAACCCCTCCCCAACTGTTGCAAACCCCTCCCCAACTGTTCCCCCAGCCCCTCCCCAACTGTTGCAAACCCCTCCCCAACTGTTGCAAACGCCTCTCCAACTGTTCCCCCAGCCGCCCACCAGACAGAAATTCAAACCCAGATTTTTTAAAAAAAAACAACAACATGGCCCAATGGTCACAGAAAATCATAAAAATTCAAAAAAAACCCACACAAGCTCACAGATTCTTGCAAACCCCTCCTCAACTGTTCCCCCAGCCACCCACCACACAGAAATTCAAACCCAGAATTTTTTTAAAAAAAACAGCAGAGTGGCCCAATGGTCACAAAAAATCATAAAAGTGCAGAAAAAAACCACACACGCTCCCAGATTCTTGCAAACCTCTCCCCAACACCAAGTCCTTGAATTCCAAACACCCCAACCCAAAATCCAAAAACCCAAAAAAAAGTTTTAAAAGTTTAACTTACCAAATGGCTGCAAAAGAAGTTTTGGAAAAGCTTCAAAAATCAGCCAAGTCCTCAAAAACCTCAAAAAAGGCTACCACACCACGTGCTATGTGTTGCTCCTCGAAGTCAAGTCGCAACTGCACCTCTTCAAGCAATGCACCCTGGGTATTAACGGTTTTACGAAAAAGGAAACAAACTTGCAAGACGTTTTCATCTTGCGAAGCAAGCCCATAGGGAAATTCGTCTTGCGAAGCAACTCAAAAAACGGAAAACTCTTTCGTCTAGGAGTTTTTCGTCTTACGAGGCATTCGTCTTGCGGGGCACCACTGTACCTTGGTTTACAAACTTAATCCATTCTGGAAGTCCGTTCTTAAACCAAAGCGTTCTTAAACCAAGGCGTGCTTTCCCATAGCAGCGGGGGACTCAATTTACAAATGGAACACACTCAACAGGAAGTGAAAGTTGTTTTTATTCCAAGGCAAAGTTCACAAACCAAAACACCTTCTTCTGGGTTTGCAGCGTTCTTAATCCAAGTTGTTCATAAACTAAGCTGTTCTTAAATCAGGGAACCACTGTACATCAAAACATGTGCTGCTTGGTTGTTTGGCTTTCTGCAGCGACGTGGGTCATGAAACCACTGCCTTCTTATGCAATACTAAGCATGATGAAGTGACCAGAAAGAATTAGGAATGATGGGGAAGTTCAGCACAGGGGCTTTTCTCCCGCTCTTGCTTACGTAATGTTCCAATTCTGTATGTTATTGTGGTATGAGAGTCAGCTCATTTTATTTCTCTTACGCTAAGACAAGCCCAATGTTTTGTCAAAATGAAAGGGCTGGTTAATTGCAACTGGTGAGGTTGTAAGGAACCACAGTTGACTGGCTCCCATCATCCCTAGCTAGCAGGTCCAGTGGTCAGGAATAATGGGAACTGTAGTCCAAAAACAGCTGGAGACCCAAACTGAGGAAACACTTTCCTTCATTCCTACACTATCTCACCACCCATTACTGGAGACAAGCAGCGGTCTGTTTCCTGCTCTCAACATATGGAGAACTTCAAATGCTACCGGAATCAACAATTTCACTAGAGTAAATCTTGGTTTCAGAGATGAAAGCACATTTTTCCTCCCCAAAGGCTTCTGAGAACAGTACCCTTCACAGAGATGCAATTCCCAACACCCTTAACAAACAAACAAATCTTTATTACTGGGTGCTCCTCGGGCAGCTCCCCAAGCAAGCTGCGCATGGCCGGCACCCGCCTCCCGCGGCGGCCCCAGCCCCAGCTGCTGAGCCGAGTCAGGAAGCGCCACCGACCTCTGTGCGCTATCTTTACTGTGAGGCAGCGAGCCAGAGAGTGGGGCCGTGCCATTCCCGGGAACCTGCCTGGCACACAACCCGTCTTTCAGGGAGCTGCAAAGATGTGATTCCCATCCAGGTTCCGGGGCCCCGCCGGAGCACTGTCCAGCCCCTTGCCTGAGCCACGGATCGCCGTGGCTGCAAAACAGTGGAGCCTATACAGGGTCCAGGGCCTCCTCAAAAGCCCAGCCAGGCTGCATGGCAGAACTTTGGGCAGCATGCTCGGAGCGGCGTCCCCAGCTAGGGCGGGATTCAGCTTCACTGGCAGGGACCACAGTCAACAGTGGCTGCTCCTATGAGAAGTCTCCCCCAAAAATCTCTCCTCAAAACAACAACTCTGTGGAACCCCCCCCCAAAAAAAAGCTCAGCAAATCCGGTCAATCCACCCCCACCCACCCCCAAAAAGCTCAACAACTCTGGGCACTTTGCGATAAAAAAGGGTGTTTTCGGTTGCGGTTTGGGCACCGGTCTCTAAAAGATTCACCACCACTGGTCTATAAGAATCCCAAAGAAGCTAAGAGAGTCTTAAAAAAGGGTTAGGAACATTAGACAAGAGTAAAAAAGCATAAAAGGTTAGTATATATAAGACTATAGCTATCAGTCTACAGAACTCTCTAATATGAGTGCTCATTGTATTTAGTTTGTGGCATAGGTCATCATCCGACGAATTTTGAGCTCTGCTGTGCAGAATCTAGAAACGTTGTATGTTGTAGCAGAATTGGTATCTGAAAGCAGCAGGGAGGTATAGAATTGTCCTGTGCACCCTGAGTACTTATGCAGTCAGGTAAGATGAGGCTAGTACGAATGTCTCTATAATAAAAATACAGTGGCACCTCGGGTTACAGATGCTTCAGGTTACAGATGCTTCAGGTTACAGACTCCACTAACCCAGAAATAGTACCTTGGGTTAAGAACTTTGCTTCAGGATGAGAACAGAAATCATGCAGTGGCGGCGCAGTGGCAGAGGGAGGCCCCATTAGCTAAAGTGGTGCTTTAGGTTAAGAACAGTTTCAGGTTAAGAACGGACCTTCGGAACTAATTAAGTTCTTAACCCGAGGTACCACTGTACTGGAGAAGCACATGCTCTGTTGTTTCTATTTGTCCAGAATCACAGGGGCATGTCTCTCCAAGTAAGCAATCCTCCTGTATCGACTTCAAGGACAGCTGAGGGGAGGGCATGACATCGAGCCAAGGTGTGTATATGCAGCCAAAACACTGTTTCACAAACTGCTGCCACATCAAAATACCAACTGTACAGTCTACATCAAGGATTATTAGGCCGTGGGGCTGTTGTGCCTGGTTCCAGTTCTTCTGCCCTTCCTCCTCTTTACTAAACTGAAAAAAACAATAAAGACTTTGCTTGCACAAAGGGTGGGCCTGCTGCAAAGTGCAGTGCCAATGAGACTCCAGCCACCCACCATCCTAATTTGACCAGGGGCTCTCTGTATTTTTACGCAATTTTGTGTTGTGGGCCTCTAAATTCCTGGCCTCTACCTGGAGCTTCAACCAATCCCATCTCTCTAACAAGTGTTCTGTGAGATTAAACAAGTATGCAATTGTGTTTGTCGTATTGGCACTTTATGCTTGTGCATCATCTTATTGAGCTTACATCTTTTAAAACATGATGTGTCATTTTACATGCTCCCCATTTCCACACCAATGAGATGTTCCAGAAGCAGCGCTTGCCTGGGTTTGATTTCCCTTGCACAATAGCACACTGGCTCTGTTCAGCTCAGAACTGCTTCTTGACTTGTGGAAGAGGGGAAAGATGCCAAGATATCATTCTCCCCCACCCTTTCAGGTGAAAAAGCAGCTTGAGGATGGTGCTTTTGAGCTGAACAATAATGGGGGGGGGTTAACTTGATTGCCCCTTTTCTGCCCAATCCCAACCTGCCTCAGGCTGCATTGAAACTTGGAATATGCATAATTTGAGCTACAACTAGTGCTGCTTTCTCCTCATCTAATCCTCATGTATGAATGACAACGGTATAACTCTCTTTACTTAAAAAGTAAGGGTAAGGATAACATTGGCCTACATTAGTAACTTTGTGAAGGTAGGGTGAAGGATGAATGTATAAAAATAACATTGCTCTTGAAATAAAATACTTTGCTCTACCAGTATCAAACATATTCAAGAGTAGGCTGTTGAGCCTTGCTAAAAATCATCCCACACAAGCACACACACACACACACACACACGGAATCTGAAATGGCACACCCAGTACACATTTTTGCCTGTCTCATGCTCCGCATTAGTACCATATGTTATACAGTGGTACCCTGGGTTACATACGCTTCAGGTTACATATGCTTCAGGTTACAGACTCCGCTAACCCAGAAATAGTGCTTCAGGTTAAGAACTTTGCTTTAGGATGAGAAAAGAAATCATGCTCCGGCGGCGCGGTGGCAGCGGGAGGCCCCATTAGCTAAAGTGGTGCTTCAGGTTAAGAACAGTTTCAGGTTAAGTACGGACCTCCGGAACGAATTAAGTACTTAACCTGAGGTACCACTGTATTTGTTTTTGTTTTTTACTATTTGATGCCTGTTGTTTTCCATTTTATGCCCCATGTTATATCATTTTAACCATTCAAAACATAAAATTGCCCAGGGCACTTCTGACATCTTGAGTGAAAAGTAGATTCCAGGTGTTCTCTGCGTACTTTTAAGCTCAGAGCTTTTCTTTTCAGTTCCTGTTTCGACATTTGGTAGGACAAACAACTTTTGTTTCAAGTACTCTGAAAGGGAAGGGCACTTCAACATATCTTCCTCCTCTTCTTTGTCCACATTTTTTTTAATCTGCAATATATATATATTGCTAACATCCAGAAAAAATACAATGTCTGTGAACATCATCAATCAACAGTGAAATAACATTCAGTAAAATACAGAACATATTCTAAAATATCAGTCAATCAGTTGCTACAAATAATTCATTGGAGGTAAACATGATTAATGAAGATTTCCTATGACAAGTGAGCTCTGCAACAAACCACTGCAGTGCAGAGTTCATGGTTCCATTCTGCCAGCCATGCCCTCTGTTAGGATACTCCATTCCATTCTTCCTCTGACTTGGTATTCCACCCCCTCCCAAACCCACAATGAAGCAGCCACTGAGCACATTCAGGCCTCACCTGGCTTTTTTGAGGTCCACGCTCAGGGTTTTCTTCCTAAAGCTATACGTGTTTGTGTGTACTTCTGGAAAGGTTTTGGTTACCCCCCCAACCTGATACGTCCCTCTTGTGCATGGATGCAGCAATTTTGGCTACATAAGGATCTACACTCACTTCTGAACTTAGGATTTATAGTTAAATAGGACCTCTGTGTTCAGAGGAAGCTTGTATATTTATCAGATGCTGAGCAAAAAAACTAACAGTAATTGTCAGCATTGTGCCTTCCCTGTGAACTTTCCAAAGGTATCTTGCTGGACTCTGTCAGAAAGGAATGCTAAGAAAGATGGACCTTGGTGTAATCCATTATGGCAGTTCTTGTGTTTTGAAACAGGAATCCAGTGGAAATAAGTGCAGACTGGACTTCTAGTTTAAAGAGGAGAAAGATGGCATCTAACCCATAGACCGAATGGAGCAAACAGCACGCAGACCTAGTGGTGGGAGGAAAAAAATCCTTAAATAAGAGACACGGGGGAATGATTAATGGACTTCAATGTCTGTACACTAATGCACAAAGCATGGGAAATAAACAAGATGAGCTTGAGCTCTTGGTACAGCAAACTAAATATGACATAATAGGCATCACTGAAACCTGGTGGGATAAGTCCCACGATTGGAATGTAATAATGGAGGGATACAATCTATTTCAGAGAAAAAGACCAGACAAGAAAGGAGGAGGAGTGGCGTTATATGTCAGGGATGTGTATACCTGTGAAGAGATCCAAGATTTAGAACCTCAAAGTCAAAGTGAGAGCATTTGGGTCAAAATTAAGGGAGAGAAGAATAACAGTGACCTCATTGTGGGAGTTTACTATAGATCCCCAAGCCAAACGGAGGACATAGATGATGCCTTCCTGGAACAGATGGCCAAGCATGCAAAAGGAAGGGAGATAGTAGTAATGGGGGACTTCAATTACCCGGATATTTGTTGGATGTCAAACTCAGCCAAGAGCATAAGGTCAAACAGATTCCTCACTGGCCTTGCAGACAACTTCATTGTCCAGAAAGTGGGAGAAGCAACAAGAGGAACAGCCATTTTAGATCTGGTCCTAACCAATGTTGATGACCTGGTTAGTGGGGTAGAAGTGGAAGGATCATTAGGCGCGAGTGATCATGCTCTTCTGAAGTTTACTATACAGCGGAAAGGAGCAGCCAAGCATACTAGGACTCAATTTCTCGACTTTAAGAAAGCCGACTTCATAAAACTTAGGGAAGTGCTGGGTGAGATCCCATGGACAGTAATACTAAAAGGAAAGGGAGTTCATGATGGCTGGGAGTTTGTTAAGAGGGAGATAGTAAAAGCACAACTTCAGGCAATACCAATGAGACGGAAACATGGAAGGTGCCTGAAGAAGCCAGGGTGGCTATCTAAAGAACTTTTAACTGAGTTAAGATTAAAAAAGGATGTGTACAAAAAATGGAAAAGGGGGGAAACCACCAAAGAGGAATTCAAACAAATAGCCAGCACGTGTAGACACAAAGTCAGAAAAGCTAAAGCACAGAATGAACTCAGGCTTGCTAGAGAGGTTAAAAGCAACAAAAAAGGCTTTTATGGGTATGTTCGTAGCAAAAGGAAGAACAAAGAAACAGTGGGATCACTCAGAGGAGAAGATGGTGAAATGCAAACAGGGGACACAGAAAGGGCTGAACTCCTCAATGCCTTCTTTGCCTCAGTCTTCTCCGATAAAGAAAACAATGCCCGACCTGAAGAATTTGGAGCAAATGATTCAGCAGAGGAAACACAGCCCAGAATAACTAAGGAGATAGTACAAGAATATTTGGCTAGTCTAGATATATTCAAGTCTCCAGGGCCAGATGAACTGCATCCAAGAGTATTAAAAGAACTGGCAGATGTGATTTCAGAACCACTGACAGTCATCTTTGAGAATTCCTGGAGAACGGCGAAGTCCCGGCAGACTGGAGGAGGGCAAATGTTGTCCCTATTTTCAAAAAGGGGGAAAGAGAGGACCCAAATAATTACCGCCCAGTCAGTCTGACATCAATACCAGGGAAGATTCTGGAGCAGATCATTAAGCAAACAGTCTGTGAGCACCTAGAAAGGAATGCTGTGATCACCAATAGTCAGCATGGATTTCTGAAAAATAAGTCATGTCAGACTAACCTGATCTCGTTTTTTGACAGAATTACAAGCCTAGTAGATGAAGGGAACGCAGTGGATGTAGCCTACCTTGATTTCAGCAAGGCATTTGACAAGGTGCCCCATGATATTCTTGTAAAGAAGCTGGTAAAATGCGGTCTTGACTATGCTACCACTCAGTGGATATGTAACTGGATGACTGACCGAACCCAAAGTGTGCTCATCAACGGTTCCTCTTCATCTTGGAGAAAAGTGACTAGTGGGGTGCCACAGGGTTCTGTCTTGGGCCCGGTCTTATTCAACATCTTTATCAACGACTTGGATGATGGACTCAAGGGCATCCTGATCAAATTTGCAGATGACACCAAACTGGGAGGGGTGGCTAACACCCCGGAGGACAGGATCACACTTCAAAACGACCTTGACAGATTAGAGAACTGGGCCAAAACAAACAAGATGAATTTTAACAGGGAGAAATGTAAAGTATTGCACTTGGGCAAAAAAAAATGAGAGGCACAAATACAAGATGGGTGACACCTGGCTTGAGAGCAGTACATGTGAAAAGGATCTAGGAGTCTTGGTTGACCACAAACTTGACATGAGCCAACAGTGTGACGCGGCAGCTAAAAAAGCCAATGCAATTCTGGGCTGCATCAATAGGAGTATAGCATCTAGATCAAGGGAAGTAATAGTGCCACTGTATTCTGCTCTGGTCAGACCTCATCTGGAGTACTGTGTCCAGTTCTGGGCACCACAGTTCAAGAAGGACACTGACAAACTGGAACGTGTCCAGAGGAGGGCAACCAAAATGGTCAAAGGCCTAGAAATGATGCCTTATGAGGAACGGCTAAGGGAGCTGGGCATGTTTAGCCTGGAGAAGAGGAGGTTAAGGGGTGATATGATAGCCATGTTCAAATATATAAAACGATGTCACATAGAGGAGGGAGAAAGGTTGTTTTCTGCTGCTCCAGAGAAGCGGACATGGAGCAATGGATCCAAACTACAAGAAAGAAGATTCCACCTAAACATTAGGAAGAACTTCCTGACAGTAAGAGCTGTTTGACAGTGGAATTTGCTGCCAAGGAGTGTGGTGGAGTCTCCTTCTTTGGAGGTCTTTAAGCAGAGGCTTGACAACCATATGTCAGGAGTGCTCTGATGGTGTTTCCTGCTTGGCAGGGGGTTGGACTCGATGGCCCTTGTGGTCTCTTCCAACTCTATGATTCTATGATTCTATGAACCCAGGGGAAACACAAGAAATAGAAATTGTGTCCATAGTATGTGGAATGCCCTCCAAATTCATCACAGTCATTGGTGTGGTTTTTGCAACATATTTATGTGGAATAAGCCTATGTATACAGTGACATGTTTCTGAAATTTTGTTAAGAAGGCATTTAGCCGTAGGAGCTAGATTAAAGATTTCTCTATTTTAAATATACCACTTCTCCTAAGAAATTCCTCTGTTGGTGGTTTACAGTAAAAATAGCCTCCTTTGAACACACCATTCCATTTTGTATTATGATGCTAGCAGAATGCATCCCTTTTCTAATATTACATTAATTGTTGTCAGCAGTTTGGACAGTAACTTTAGACATGAAAGATGTCCATAAATGCTGACCTATTTATTCTGTTTTTTACAAGCTTCCTCTTAGCCCCTTTCACTTCCTCAGTAGAGTTTCTTCTGCAGCCTTTGTTTTTGTTTAGACAGTGCCTATATTTAAAAAGGAAAAATAGAATGGCCCCATCTACAAAGAGTAAATTTACTTTCTACTATGAAAGAGGCTTTTTAGCCAAAACCTACAGTTCTGCCACAAGACCTTCTGGCATGTAAGATATAACTTCCAAGCCAAACTTTACCTGTAGAAGAGGGTTGGTGTTAAGACAAGCTTGTGCAAGCCACCAGCATTCGCTTCATGAGTCATAGACCTCCTTAAGAATCCACGAGTCCATAAAAATTTGAAATAATGTTACGACTGGAAAAGAATACAAGGCAGTACAGTTTTGTTTGAATCATGGATACAAAGATTGCTTGTTTCTAGAAAAAGAAGTGCCAGAATTCACCATGGACGCTTCCCTTGTTCCCTTATAATGGCAGTGGTGCCCACCTGAGCAGGGCCAGAACTGAGTTCCAGTGAGTTCTGGCTGGGGGGGAATCCCTGGGTACAAATATGTGAAAGAGAGAATAGAACTGGGCCACTGGTTCTGCCCCCAGCCGCCACATGTAAACCTGGAGAAAGCCTATGTGCATATAATGTGTGGAGATGAATTAATGTGGGTCAGATCCGGTGATTGTGAGCTCCTTGCCTGGAAACCTTCCACAAACAGAGCTTATCAAGGCTCCAGTCTTACACCAATGTGAAATCACCTAAAGCAATATACAAAAGCATAACAATTTAAAACTGCCAGTGACAGTGTCTAATCCTTCTGCGAAGTCTGAGCAGACTCATTTAAAGCACAAACACATCCCAAGAATATTGGAAACTGTGGTCTGGAATTGTAGCTTTGTCTGAGGTAAACTACAGTTTCCCGTATGGGAAGGCGGGATAAATGTATGGAGTGTGTGAGGCCTGTGTGTTTTAACTGGATGGTGGTCTGGCACAACAAAACTTCTGGGGATGGAGGTAATTGCTTAATGTAATTAATCCTGATTGAATTCCTAACTACTACTCCGCCTCCTCCTCCTCCTCCTCCTCCTCCTCCTCTTCTTCTTCTTCTTCTTCTTTTTCGGCGATCACTTGTAGCCAAGTAAGATTGTCTTCCATAAACACGGTTTTAACAATGAGTGTGTCAGTGACTGTGAAGGTCAATTCTGGAGCCACACATCCTTCCACAGTGGGGACATTGGTTTCCGGGCAGGAGTTGATCACAGTGTGGATTTGCCAAGCGTGCCTTCCTATTAGCACGTTTCTCCCTTGCGTTCTGAGTTCGAGTGTCTTCAAAGCCCATGGCACCTTTGGTAAAGGCTGTATTAATGGCTGCTCCACAATCCTTTGCTTATCTGAGGGTGACTTTCCACTTGACATTTTTTTACTTAGGTACAAGCACTAAAACTGGATACAAATCCACTCGGTGTGGGTTGATGCTCTCCCACAACTCTGGATTGGTGGTAGTGGAAATGCAGGTGTGTGTGCACTTGTGGTGCCGCCACAACCCGGAGCTCCCCTGAGCTCACCTCCACTTTGTCCATCCTGGGGAGCCCAGCACTGCCATTCTGCCTCCCCCCCCCCATCCTTCATGCAGTGCTTCTGCTACCTGGGCGAAAGGTCACTTGAAAGCTCCACAGAGTTCTGTGATGGAGTTCCTTCATGGAAGGACAGTGAGATATAAATGTATGTGATAAATGAAATAATGATAGCTCTCCACATGCAGAAGCTTTTTCACGTGGGGGGAAGTGTTCCAACATGCAACCTCCCACTAACATTCCCAAGTGGTACAGATTTGTGAGGACTGAACCATGTTTCTTTCCTGTATGACTAGGCTCTGAAATGTGATATCATTCCTCTCAGTAGCCCAGGCAATTTCAGCAGTAATGTTGCTTTTATTGTTTTAATGATTGCTGATTGACAGTTACTGAACTTTAATGTTTTACTGTTGGGCAGTGTGCAAATATCAGAATTAAATTAATAATGCAGGAGTTGTTTAGCATTTGTAGACATACTCAGTCAATGCTTCTCAGACTTTTGTAACTCTGGCAGTAGTGTACCTCATACCATTCAACATTTCTCCAATGAAAATATGGATTTCCCATTCCATAATGATAATTTTACTATTTATGTCCCACACATCTTACTGGGTTGCCCCTGCCACTCTGGGCAGCTTCCAACATATACAGTGTAAAAATATAATAAGACATTAAACATTTTTTTAAAAAACTTCCCTATACAGGATTGCCTTCAGACGACTCGGGGCTCAGATATCTCCATACCCTCCAACATTTCTCCAATGAAAATAGGGACATCCTAAGGGAAAGTGGGGCATTCTGGGATCAAATAAGAAACTGGGATGGCTTCCCTAAATCAGGGACGTCCCTGGAAAACAGGGGCACTTGGAGGGTGTAGTGTACCTGAGGCCAACACAG
Source organism: Podarcis raffonei (assembly GCF_027172205.1). Taxonomy (NCBI): domain Eukaryota; kingdom Metazoa; phylum Chordata; class Lepidosauria; order Squamata; family Lacertidae; genus Podarcis; species Podarcis raffonei. Next base: position 36,205,672 of record NC_070605.1, on the reverse strand, counting down.
TTAACCTAGTGAGCAACTCACTGGAACCCCACAAATGATGCGTAAGGGAATCTCTCATGTACTGTCAGACACATTTATGTAATGACTCAGGCTAAACTCAAGAGATTCCTCTTGCAACCAACCCTACCACTGCCTAAAGATCAGGAACTTCCAGCACCCAACAGCTAATCTATCCCAAGCAGGGTGGAAAAAAAGATGGTCTTCCCCGTCTGTAATAATAGCTCACTGAGACATGTTGATCAGCCAGGCAGAACACCACAATTCCACTAGCTTTAGAATAAATTCTATTACAAATCTGGTTGCCATTTCCTCATGTGATATGAACATCTGCATCTGAACTTCTCTTCAGTATTTTTTTTCTTCCTCTAGTGCTTTTTTAAGGGCTTTTCCACACAGCGTATTCTTTATACAATAAATGTACCATGACTCATTTCTGTTGCAGAAGACCCAGGCATGCTCTCTCGCTCTCTCTAGGTAGAACTTCTGTTGCAGAGATACTGCATTTTCCCAGCATGCAAATCACAGTCTTTCCCAGTGAGGGAACATGCTTATTTTCTTCCAGCACACACTTCCATTGGCGCTGCATGGAATGTGGTATTGCAAATGTCGTGGTGACTAAATATGAGCAACATAACTCCTGCCCACTGAGTTCGCACTTATTTTTATGTTTAACACCTTTAGAGGTTGGCGTGCTCCCCTATTCTACCACTCCAGCACAGGAATAGGCTGGCGTTGGACTTTTCAGTGTTGGACTTTTAGTCAATAAACACTGGTCTCAAGAGATACTACTTTCCGCTAGATATACAGTGGAGATGTGGTGAAGACGGAGTTGTTTTGGTAGTAATGCCACAACTGTAGGACACCCCTCTTGGGGAGATCTGGTGGGCTTTCCTTTTTTCATTATTTTATTTTATTTTATTTTATTTTATTTTATTATTTTAGAAAACCAAACCGCTTATAGACCACTTAAATTCAAAGCAGCATATGACCTGATAAAGTCATACAATAAAACAGGAGAGGGGAATCCTTTTCAACCCAAAGCCTGCATTTCTTTCAAAGCAACCTTCTGAAGGCCAAATGACAGTGGTGAGCAATGCCAGAAGCAAAAGTGTGTGGGACAACAAATGTTCATTTTACCATTGTACAGTAGGTTTATTTCAGCACACACACCACTCCCCAGTCAGGCAAGAAAGATGATCAAAGACACAGAATCACACATTTTCAAAAGGAATGGAAAAAGAATCACAATGGTCATTAGACTCTTCTCCTTATTCTGGAATAGCCCTGGAGAAAATAAGCCGATATGTGCTTTTTTCCTTAAAAAAAATGTTTAGGTGTACTCTCATTTTCCTTCTCATATTGAAATACTGCCTCTCAATGAGGCCAAACTTAGATTCACAAAATGTTTAGGGGTATGCGTACCTCTGCATCCCCCCAGGAAAAAAAAAAGCACTGGGCTTGACTATTGCAGCATAACACGGAACAGACAAAAAAGCTGACAGAAGCTGATCTTACACTGATGCTCTCAAGGTTAAAGGTTCCCACTTCTTGTTTTTGCAAAAGGCAAACCACCATCTCTCTCGCTCTTTATCTGCAATTTTGATCTAGCCCTGCAGAACACCCTTGTGTCTGCTGCGTTTTCAACATAACTTTGCTAGAGTCATAGCCAACTTTAGAGTCAATATTTTTGACATATCTTTACATGTAATGTCGAAGTTACATTCCTCTCAAGGAAACGTAAAAGTTGACCCAGTTCAGCAACCAACATAGTACCAAACCCAATAAAGAGAATCCCTCTCTTCATTCTGAATGGGGAAATAAAATTGATTCATCCTTCTGCTTATGTGCTTAGGTGAAATTTGTTCCATTTGGTTGTATACTTTTTGGTGTTTTGTTTATTGTTTATTACTACTTTTGCTATGTTTGTAGTTCTGTAATTTTTTTTATGCTGTAAGCCACCTTGAGCATACTTTTAACTTTGGACAGGTGGCATATACCATATTTTTCCCTGTATAACACACCTCCGTATATAAGACGCCCCCTATTTTGGGGGACTCAAAATTAAGAAAATGGGGGGTGGAGATTGCCCCCATGTATAAGACTACCCCCCTTTTTAACATTATTTTTTAGTTTAAAAAAACGAGTCATATGCATGGAAAAGTATGGTAAATAAAATGATTAATTGAGGCTCAGGCTTCATTTTACTGCATATTGCCTAGTGCGGATTTGAACTTCATGGCTGAGTGGGCCTTTGAATCTCAGGGCTCTTTCCAACAACCTGTATATTCAGCATTTGTTTCCTTTCTCAAAGCTTACATGCTGACTGTATTATAGCTGCATAAACATCCCTGGTTCAAAATGTAGTCAGGTCATTCTTGTTCTCAATTCACAGTGAAGTTGGTTTTGGGGAAAATGCATAAAAGCACTGTATTTCACAGGATATATAAAGCAAAGATGTGAAATGAATAAGTGGCCACACTAAGCGTGAAGAGAAAATTACTGTGAATAACTAGACCACCTTTGTTCTTCCTGTTTTCCTGGTATGCCTGAACTGTTCCTGTTGAAGACCGAGTGCTGTACTGGATGTACTTTTTGGCTTGTTCCAGCAAAGCAGTTCTTAAGTTCATACGTTCTTTAAAAAAACAGCTTGATCAAGGTTGCTGAATCACCATTGCAGTGTCATTAATGTTATCTAACTAGGCTTAAGAGGCATTAAATCAGCTATATGTAAACAGTCTACCAGGAACTGTCTGTGTTGACCACTACATTGAAACATGTGTTGGAAGGTATGAACAACACTAATCTCTTCCAAGAAAAGTCAGAAGCAAGGAGAAATTTTGTTTGTTGTGGAAATTTGTTTCCACCCCCACTCTGATCTGAAGTGGGGGTGGAAACAAAACATGAAAAAAGATACCTGTAATCAGTATAAAATAACAGCTTGGGGGCCAATTTTGACTGGGGGGGGAATAGCACAGGGGAATGTGTTAAAAATAGGTAACTGTACTTTCTCCCCAAGGGGCAAATAGCAGTGCAAATGTTTCCCCACCTCCAACTGCTCTAGACAAAATAACAACCCCCTTGGGCTGCATTTCAGTTTTTTAAAAAATCAATACGCCAGTGGACAGTGTAGCCCTTTTGCAATGCCTCTGAGGACCCTCCACAGGTAGTCCTGAAAGTTACAGTGCTGCAAACTTCCATTGCTATACAGCCCTATATGAATGGCCAGTGGCATCAGAGGTAGGGCAGGTGCATCGGTTGGATGGAAAGGTACGGCAAAATCCTCATTACCATTCCCCCACTATGGGGAGGGGAATAATCAGGACTGTATCATCCGTTCCTACCTTTAGTCTACAAGCCTATGCACCAGTGGCGTAGTGTGGTTTGTCAGTGCCCGGGGCCATGCAGATGGGTAGGTGAGTGGGAGGGAGAGGAAATGGACAGAGTACACATGTGCATTCAACTGCCTAATGGCATCCACATCACCCAGGAGATCGCAGCTGCAGAGATAAGAAAAGAAGAGTCATTCCGTTGTCTGAAGAGGTCACTTCCGGGTGTGCATGGAGAAGCCGTTATCAACAGAGTCCACCAATGGAAGCATGCAGCTATATTGAGGAAGCACCGGGTGTTGAAATTTTGCACCCTTAACAGTTTTGTGCCCAGGGCAACCACCCCTGTGCCCCCCCATGGTACGCTACTGCAATGCACACTTACCCTGTTCCATTTCATCCTCTGCTTTAACAGTGATTGCCTAGTGAAAGCAAGGCACAAAGGCAATTTAAACTCTATGAACAACTGCAAACCAGAAGTCCATAATCTCAACCATGAACTCACTAAGTTGCCTTTGGCAAACCATTAACCACCACCACCAGCAGCAGCAGCAGCAGCCTCAGTCCCTCTCTGCAACTGGGGCTGTGGATACCAGCCTACTTATCAAGAATAGTAGACAGATTGTTGAGATACTCCATTGTTTCATTTATTTATACAATCCACCTTTCTGTGATAAAATCACCCACAAGGTGGGTACCAGTAACAGCAAAGATCCAGGGGGTGATGCTTGGGGAATGGTTCCCCAATTATAGAGCGGTCCATGAGAGATCATCCATAGGGTAGATTAAAAATAACAGATGTTCAAGTAGACACATCATTTAAAGCACAATCCTGGTCTACCAAGTCCTACTGAGTTCACTGGGATTTACTCCAAGGTAAGTGTATATATTGCAACTCCAAGAATGCTCTGCATAGAGAAAAGGCTGGTTACAAAGATTGCTATTATATTATTATATTATATTATAATTATTATTATTATTATTATTATTATTATTATTATTATTATTATTATTTCTGTTTATTGGTAGTGGTGCTAGTTTTAATTTATTCACTGCAACAACAAAAAACGCAACAGGCAAGTTGTGTCAATAAACAAACAGGACAACTTGCCCAAATTTCATTAAATTGACATAACATCCCTTTCAAGGGTAAATTCTATCCATTTAACATCGCCAAGAGAAATGCCAGATTGCAGATCATGTCTTGTCCTGTTCATTAGCAGTGCCAAGTTGGCTGCGGCCACCTTGATTCACAATGCCAGGAGCAGCTCACTGCACAGAAAGCTTATGATGTGCTCTAGGCATGCCTAAGCAGCATTGTCTCACAACTGTAGCCTTTTATTGTTTTTCTGATAACATGCTATGCCACGTATTTTGCTAGCCCTGTGGACAAATACTTGCTTGCATAGATTCCCATAAGATAGCTGATGTCCATACCAGATAAAGCATTTTCTGACATTCAAAGGTATGTTCATTCTGGCCTGTCCCAATCACACCTGCTTCTTTATGTCAAAGTCTTTATCTCAAATGTCAGTCTTTGTCATTTTGTGACGTCCAGTTTACGGGCTAACCACCAGACCTCAAATCCCCATTTCAACTGGTGTTCGTAGTGTTTAGCAAGATGGTGTATTTCAACATGACGTCTTCCTTTTACAATGTGAGTGACCCACTCCAAATCCAAAGTAAAAATTATCATTCTGCTTTCAAAATATCTTTGCTGTTGTAGCATCGCAGTCGAAATCTAAACTAGAATCTGTGGCTATGTACATACTAGCAGCTTGGGACAGAGCAAGGTCGTTTTTCCTTGAAGTGTTTAGAGTCACATTTTCACATGGCTGTACATACCAGAGAAAGGGTGGGGATAGCTTTACAAGATGCACATTACCTGATCTGTTTCCCCATGCCTGCAATCCCCACGCCTCCTGAACTCCTATTAAATGAAGCTGTGATCTGCACATGCGCTGTCAACTGTGCACATGCAAAGGCTCTCTAAAATGTATGCATAATCACAGCTTATGTATTCAAATTGGATTGAAGCCACTTTGAGGGGAAACATATCAAACAGTTGTGTTTCTTGAAAAACTACAGGATAGATATGGATCGTGGTGATGTAGAAGGAAACAGGAAACCCTTTATCAGTGGCTAGCGCCATGTGTACTCTGCTTCCAACATCAACAGTGAGAGCACACTGGAGTCAGAGTAAATAGTATTGTATGCAGAATGTATCTAAACTGAAACGGTTTAGTTAGAACCAGTACAATGCATACACATCAATATTTCTTTGAAGAAAGCTAATAACCCGGAAGCTGTAAGCCGGCTCCCTCGACCAATAAAGCGAGATGAGCGCCACAACCCCAGAGTCTTCCGTGACTGGACCTAACGGTCAGGGGTCCCTTTACCTTTACCTAGTAATGCTTGTACATTTGTAACTCAAGGTTCACAGCTGTAGTGCCCCTCACCACACATGCACACACAAACCATACTCACTCCCTCCCTAAAGGCTCCTTCCTACTTCCTGTAAATTCATTTTCATTTTTTTCTGCACTGAGCTACCCTTACATGAATTTCCTGGATATTTTTGTTTTGTTTATTTGCATCCTTATTGCCTGTTTGTGCACTGTATGTGTGTCTGTCAGGTCCGTGCCAGGGGGGCAGTCGGGTGAACTTGCCGCAGGCCTCAGAGGGCTAAGACTGCCAGGTGTCTGCCGGACTCACATTCTCATGCCCCAAATGTCCCATACCTCCTAGCTGACCGGGGACTCCCACCCCAGGCCTCAGACAGGTTCTGCACAGGCCTGGTGTGTGTGTGCTCAAGTTTATCTTTCCTCTTTTGGGAAAGACTTCCATTTTCTGAAGTTCCACACAAAGAAGAAAAACCTATGAATGGATGAAGTTTGCTACATCTGTTATTTGGCAAGTATGATTTTTTTCAAAAAGTCCTGCATCTACTATACAGCATAGCATTATACAGCTTTGGAAAATATCGATCTGTTCTGCCCCACTGAATTTTTAGAAAAGCATTTGAAGAGCTGTAGTTCTTCCACACAAGGTAGTGAGACAGAAAGAAACTGGACTGAAGCATTTGCATCATTTGACCATGATTAACGGCTTCATATAGTTTATCTGATGGGGCTGGGGGGAAATACGTCAAATGAAAGGATTTGTCATACAATGGGTGTCAGAACTCAAGCCTTCCCCTGGATTCTTAAAGAAGCTTACAAGATACCAGCAGTACAGCTGATGAAGAAATAACAGCAGATAAAGTAAACAGCAGAGCTGCTTAGAGATTATGGGAGCATTAGAAGGATTTCAACTCTTGGCTGAAAACTAACCTTTAATTATGCAATTTCCTGCACAGAAAAATGCATCACATTCGTCTTATTGACAACAGCAGAAGGGCTGGCTCCAGGGTTTGGGATGGGGAGGCCTATTCAGAGGGAATGCAGCCCTGGGCACAGGAATCACTATGGCACCTGTATCTGGCCACGATTCAAGTTCACTTTATTGGCCCTCACCTCCATATAGCACTCTGTGGGATGGAGACAAAAGTCCAGGTCTTTATAGCTACACTTGTTTCAGATGTTATGGAAAAATGCAGCATACTGGTGACATTGTGCTCCAAATTCCATAATGTCCACTTCTAATGGCTTCATTTGTTATTATATTATATTCATTTACTGCTTAATATCTGAACAGTTTCTATAAAGGTAAAGGTACCCCTGCCCGTACGGGCCAGTCTTGACAGACTCTAGGGTTGTGCGCCCATCTCACTCAAGAGGCCGGGGGCCAGCGCTGTCCGGAGACACTTCCGGGTCACGTGGCCAGTGTGACATCGCTGCTCTGGCGAGCCAGAGCCGCACACGGAAACGCCGTTTACCTTCCCGCTAGTAAGCGGTCCCTATTTATCTACTTGCACCCGGGAGTGCTTTCGAACTGCTAGGTTGGCAGGCGCTGGGACCGAACAACGGGAGCGCACCCCGCCGCGGGGATTCGAACCGCCGACCTTTCGATTGGCAAGCCCTAGGCGCTGAGGCTTTTACCTTTGTTTTTTAAAACTACAAATATGTTTAACAAATAATGGAAAGAAGGGTTCATCCACACTTCCACTTGTTCCGTGTCTAGCAAGGATAGGTCTGAGAGGTTTCCACTTGTCCCATGCACTTTAGGCACAGGTCCAAGTGGTTTTTCATTTGCCCAGCTGCTTTTCCTGGGAAACCCCGCCATTTAATGCTGACTAGGAGCAAACGTCCATTCACAGAAAAAGCAACTGACTGGCCCTTTTTGCTGTGATTAGAATGGGATTGGCAAATGACTGTATTTATGCTGCTTTTATTATGTATTCTTATTCTTATTCTTATTCTTATTCTTATTCTTATTCTTATTCTTATTCTTATTCTTATTCTTATTCTTATTCTTATTTATACCCCGCCCATTATCCATTCATAGGTTTTCCTTCTTTGTGTGGAACTTTCTTCAGTAAACAGAAGTCTTCCCCAAAAGCGACAAAACATCAAACATTAAAAACTGCCTTCAGATGTCTTCTAAAAGTCAGAGAATTGTTTATTTCCTTGACATCTGATGGGAGGGTGTTCCACATGGTGGGCGCCACTACTGAGAAGACCCTCTGCCTGGTTCCCTGTAACCTCACTTCTTGCAGTGGGGGAACCACCTAAAGGCCCTCAGTGCTGGACCTCAGTGCTGAAGGATGGGGGTGGAGTCGCTCCTTCAGGTAAACTGGGCCGAGGCCGTTTAGGGCTTTAAAGGTCAGCACCAACACTTTGAATTGTGCTTGGAAATGTACTGGGAGCCAATGTAGGTCTTTCAGGACCGGTGTTATGTGGTCTCGGTGGCCACTCTCAGTCACCAGTCTAGCTGCCACATTCTGGATTAGTTGTAGTTTCCAGGTCACCTTCAAAGGTGCACCACTTTTTTTCTTGATATTCTTCCTGTCTCTCTCTGTCTCTCTCTCTCTCTCTCTCTCTCTCTACACACACACACACACACACACACACACACACACACACACACAATAAAGAAGCATGAACTCAGTGGGACATACTTCTAAGTATCCATGCATAAGAATAAGCTGAAATTGCAAATCGATAAAACAAGTAAGTCTCTGGGCAGGGCACTAAGTGGCCAATGTGTGCAAGGGAAGCTTTGTAGGCACCACAAAAAGAAAAAGATGAGCCCCTTCTTGTGTTACTTGTATTAGGGAAGAGAAACTGTTATTTGACCAGAAATTTGACCAAAATGCACCCATGTGGGAGAATAAGAGGGAAATGTCAGGGGCTCTAGCGGAGACATCCCCACCCACGCAAGTGAAGAACCAACTAGCCTGGAAACATTGTTTCAAATACTGCTTACACAAAGTGAATCCATTAGGTCATTTTTAAAAAGGGAACTGCGATGTCATTATTGAATATTGAATAATATTGAAAGAACGTGTTGCTTAACTGACACATGAAGATCTTGTGTACTGCTTCCTCAACAGGGCCATCTAACAACTTGCCTAAATGAGCAGAGCCAGCTCCAGGACCTGAGGCAATAGCATATGCCGGGATAGGGAAGAAGCATTTACCTCACTGTCACTTACTGAAAGGAAGAGTGGGAAAGAACACAGCAGGGAGGTCAGCACTGGGCAAATGCAGTGGCAAGAGTGCCATACTAGCTCAATGGTGGACCTTGGGGTCTTAAATTTCAGTAGCATGCCCCTCAACTGTCCCAAGAAAACTAGAACACCTTGTTTTTTTGTGCGAGAGCATGGTGGCCATTTTGGGCGCCACAATCTCACACTACCATCTCGTCCTGAAAAAAGCACTTTTCCCCCGGGCCACAATCCCATGTGGCACCCCCAAGCGTGCATTTTTGGGTGGCAGGCCTTTAAAAAGCATGTCTTTCAAGGCTGCAATTTCATGTGAGTCACTCACACAGGAATGCGACCCCGTAAGACAGTGGCCTGGTTTTTTGCTTCACCATGTTGGAGGTATGTACTAAGTTGTCCTAGCAAACACCTAAGCTAAGGAAAAAAGAAAATTATGACTCCATATCTAATTGGCTTCAACAGAGCTCCTTACACTCACACTTATGGAAATCCAATGCTTCGTAAGTGTCACTGAGGACAATAGTTTGGCATAGATGATCTTCCTAATTTAGTATGATTATCAAACTGGAAAGAACCCACTTTAACTAAGTAAGACATGGGTGAATCAGCAGGGAGTGGATTTAAAACACAAGGAGATGTGCTCACACAACACACTGTGCCTTTTTCTACAGTGTTAATGGTTTCAGTGTTGCCTTTTAATATAAGACTCGTGAACCAAAACCCATTTTAGTGACTACTTTATGATGATGGTGGCAGGGAAACAATTAGACTTCCACCAGTGGCGTGTAGTCAGTAGGGGGACTAGGCTAGTCTCCTAAATGTTTTTGGTAAATTAGCATATTAAAGTATTACGAGGCCTGGTGCCTCGTTCTCAAAGCCCAGGAAGCTTTTGCTTGGCTTCAGGAAGGAGGTGCAATGCTCATGGCAAGATGGCAGGACATCACGCATGGGATGTTGCCTCCGCCCATCGCCCTTGCAAGCTGGTGCCTCTGACCCTAACTGGTCCCCTACACGCACAAAAATTCACTGCACACCACTGAATTCCACCGCCATTTCATATTCTCAATATCTCCAACACAGCTGTTCCAAGTTACATTGGGACGTTCACAACCTAGTCCCTGGGAGGGACTGTGACTAGTTCGCAAAGCATTTTGTAGATTAAATTGCTTGCATCTTCTCCAAGTTGGACTGGTTGTCTGAGGTTACTGTGGAGGCATCTACTGCACCATCTTATCAGGTTGTTATGGATGCCTTTCAGTTTGTTCAGCCTTAGGATGTGGACACAGGAGCTCTGGAGGAACAAGACTGACCACAAGACTGCAACTCCTGGCATTCTTCTCTAATTAAAAAATTACATGTTGCTATCCAAATATATGGTAGAAGTTGTTGGTGCCTCTCTGCAAGATGGCCATAGTCTATTTATACTAAAGAAGGGATCTTTTGGGGGGGGAGGGGGTATTTTAGCAAATACTGTTTGCTATTCCACTCTTGGGTGAGGTGTTAAGGTGCATGGTAGCAATCCACCTCAATGCTTTCCTGGAAAAAGTCAATTATATTAATTCCTTTCATTCTTGCTTTCAGCATGGTTCAGAAGCTGCCTTGGCTGCCCTAGCAGATAACTTATACTAGAAGACAGATTGCGAAGCAGCAATAAATCAGCCGTCAGCCATCTCTTCTTCTCTTGTGAAAGTGACCACATATGAGCTACATATACATTAGCTTCCTTACACTGGACATTCAATGTGGATCAGGTAAAAACAGGGCTTGGACAAATGGGGCGTTGCGGCACAACTGATCGGCTGATCAGTGGTGCTCGCAAAGCCTTCCATGCAGCACTTCCCACCACTGACAATCAACAATGTTGGGAAGTGCTGCGTTCCCACCATTCTCCAGGGCCAGTCCTACCATGCAGCGGCGTGAAGCAATTTGCTTTAGGCAGCACTTTAAATGGGGGTGGGTGAGAGAGATGAAAGCAGGAACTGATGTCTGAATGTTGCAGCAGACTTTTAAAAGTGCTGACCCTAGCAGGGAGCGAGCACCATATGGACTCCATTTTGCTCTGCAAAATGTCTCGGACTGACACTGCCATTCTCTTAGGACACTACATCTTCCTGCTCCCTTACAGCCCCTTTCTTTCCATATCCAACTCATGCCAATACCTTGATCAGTGCAACTGTAGCTCTACAGCAATTAGGTGTTTGGCTGCACTCATTCTGCAATAGAGTGGCATTATTATCATTGCCATTAGTCTTTCTTTGTTTTGTTTTGTTTTGTTTTAACAAAAAGCAAACTCAAAACAGCTTACAATTGAAAAGTGCATAGGTACAAATGCCCTCACACCAGATCCTTTCTGACGTTTTCCTTAACAGATACTGTAACAAGCAAACTTTCCAAGGTTTCCTTTTTTACATTTTTTAAATGCAAACCATAGTAAGTAGATTCAAACCCATTTTCTGATTTACCTATATCACACTATATTATGTGACTATGAAACATCCCCTGGCTCTGTTTCCTTTTGCATATTTCCTTTATTGCCTGTCAATCGAAACTACCTCATGGCCTTAATAAACAGAGAGAGGGTTTGGAAAGCATGTAATGTTCATGTGACTCACCTGAAGAGGCGGCTACAGTACGGTAAATCTAGGCATGGCAATTAATTGCTCATGCAAATTGCAAGATGGTAAGGTTAAAGAGTTCGTGTGTGCTAAAGCATGAAGAGAAGATTTATAGAAAAAAGTGGAGTATGTGTTTGTGTGTATAAATTTAAACATGAAACATGCAGTTCAGTAATGTGCCAAACTCCACCCACAGATTATAAAACCTAAATGCACCCTGAAAAGCAACTTTTGGGAATTTAACTAAAGCATTCCTTTCACAGAAAAATATGAAACTGGAACCACTAAGCTGTTTGACATTCACAGGTCATCACTTGAAGTTGCAACTGTCAAATGATGAACATGCATGTACAGACATCGAATACTGGGAAGCAGATGCTTCTATGCACCATTTTCAGTCCCATGTGGTGCAGCAAGAAAACTGCTAGCACATTTGCAAAGCTAAGCAGGGTCTGGTATGGTTTCAAATTGGATGGGGAACCACGAGTTTCCTGCAGTGCAAAGGGTTGATTGAACTTGATGACCCTCAGGGACCCTTCCAACTCTACAATTATATGATTCTAACTTCCATGTTTAGGTACAAATCAAGCACCTACAGCACAGGAATAGAAATGTACTGGCTTCAATCATCCAAAACTGCCATTTCACTGAGTGGCAGTCAGGGGTGAGACCAATGGATGCAATCCCAATCTGCTATATACATATTGGCTATCTCCCTTTTTGGTTGACTGAACACTATTATGGCTGAATAAATATTGAAGTTTTATTGGGTGAGTTGTTTCTTTAAATGTTGCAGTGGATGGATTTAAAAATGAGGCCCATGCATGTCCAAAAATATGAATGAAGTGTGAAAGGAAAATTGTTGCCTGTTTGTCCACAGACTTTGCTTTTGATTGGAGAGATCCTGTGCACATCTGTTACTCTTCGAGACCAAGAATGATCCCATCTAAAAGCTCATAAGGAGATCAAGATGAAGTTGTTTTAGCTCAAAGCTTTAGCAACAGAGTGCTCCAGTGCAGATCTACGCTGTTTATGACCGCATTGAACTTCCTTTTACTGGGATCCATGACAGACTCATGTCACAGAATGTATGCAACTTTTCACTTTTTAGTTCATGAGACTTTAATTAATCTTAAAACATGTTATTTCACTTTCCTAAAATCCATCCACAGTTTGTATACAACTAGCTTTTATTCAGAGTACACCCACCGAAATTAATAAAAATAAAAGCCTAACAGAACTTCTCCAGCTTTTGTTTATTTACAAAATTATAGACAATCATTAATTTAGGATAGTCATAATGTGCTTTGGCATAACACACAATATAGTCATTACATGGAAAGGCAATATTTGCAGTAACAAGCGCTAACAATATCTGAAAGATAAACATGCATGTATTAAAAATTATGGCACATGACAGACGTTTACGTTTATTAGCATGTCAGATAAGAGTTATCTAGAGCCATTGCTCCATACTTTTCCCAGATGCACACACAATCTATTTTAGATTTGCCCAGAGGGAGAAGGTCAATAGAGAACAATTGAGTATGTGTGAAAGTCTGTCTGTCTCTAACTAACCCATGTAGCTGTAGAATTAATGAGAACAAAGGGCTGAGTCAGGCATGCATCATTATTTGTGCATTTATTTAACAGATTTCTAACCCACCTCTCCTAACACACTTACCATCCAACTTCAAACCTTCCTGCTCAAAGCAGGGATAGAAGAGTATGGCTAATGTGCCCAGCTCTTCAGCCCATCCATTGGGGTAGAGGTGGCAACTTGTGCAGAGGTCTGAGGGGGCTGATTGTGCATGTGTGACATCGGGATGTAGCACAAGACACATAAGAAGGAGCCAGGGGGTGGAGCCAAATGCAGCGGCAGCATGGCCTCAATGGCTGGTGGCTCCTCCTCTCTCTCGCTCAACTTCCTCTTCCTGTCACCCCCACCAGTTGGGGGCTGCTTTTCCCATCTTTCCCTTACACAGCAGGGGGAAGAGGAGGAGCTGCTGGCCACTGAAGCTGCACTGTGCCACTCTTGGCTCCATGTTCAGCCTCCTCTTCCTCCTCCTGACATTAACCAGGAGCTGCTTCCTCTCTCAATATAAGGCAGCTCCCTATGTTCCATGGAGCAAAGCTTTTTTTCAGCCAGAACCAGACGGAACTCAGTTCCGGCACCTCTCAGGTGGGCACCATTGCCATCAAAAGAGAACAAGGGAGGTGTTCATGGTGAGGTCCGGCGCCTCTTTTTCTAGAAAAATAGCACTGAGTTTAAGAACTCTTGAGGAGGTCACTTCTGGGGGAATGCAAATTACAAATTATGGTAGGGATACAAATGGCAGAGTGTGGAACTGAAATATGCCACCCAAGTAGTCACATTCTGGTTTCCTCAAGGGCAGCCACACAGAGTTTATGCAGAATAATATTGATCAGTTTTGATATTCTGTTACATGTGATCGGTGTGTCATGGGCCACAAGTAGGCTGTAGCTTTCACATCCTGAAACACACCTACATGGCTCCGTGACATGCAATGTTTTTGTGTAAGGTCCCTTGAGTAGAGGAGCTTGACAGATGCTTTTCAAACATGGAATATTCACAAGCCAGTAGCAGCATAGCCTAGATTTCTCCTTTGCCAAGTGTCCCTGTTTTCCAGGGATGTTCCTGATTTAGAGAAGCCATCCTGGTTTCTGATTTCATCCCAGAATGTCCTGCTTTTCCTTAGGATGTCCCTATTTTCATTGGAGAGATGTTGGAGGGTATGGTAGGATGTCCCTGTTTTCATGGGAGAAATATTGGAGGGGATGGAGTTATCTGACCAGTAAGTCATCTGAAGACAATCCTGTATAGTGAAGGGGTTTTTTTAATGTTTAATGTTTTATTATGTTTTTTATATGCTGGAAGCTGCCTTGAGTGGCTGAGATCAGAATGTGTGGGGTATAAATAGTAAAATTATCATGATGGAATGGGATGTCCCTATTTTTCATCAGAGAAATGTTGGAGGGCATGCTTCTAATGAAATCTGCCCTTGAACAGTGTAGTCAGATCATCTATGTGTTCTTTGGGGCGGGAGAGGGGAGACTATGCCACACCTTGACTCAAATCAAGGATCAAAAGGCGGAAGCTCTCCTGCTGCTATTACATCATAATGAGTACGAGAACCTTGCATGATTGACCACAATGAACTACAGTTCTGTAAATCCTTTAGCTGCATGTTAAAGAAACAGAGGATGTGGTCAGGAGGTGGAGAGGGAACTGAAATAGAACAGAAGAACTGGGGCCTTGATTATAAACCTGTGTGAGAGGTGAAAACTTTTGGTAATTACAGGTTGGTGGTGTTCATTTAAGCCCTGAAACCTGGAGGTGATGGGGGGCATCGGAAATAGTTTGAAAATTTTCACCCAAGCAGGGGATTTATGTGATAGCAGCTGATGCTAGTGGTGCCCTCTTTCATTTTCAATATTAAATGAAGCCTCTACTTACGATTTACTTTGGGATCTGCATAGCCATACACAAGCTGTTTTCTATAAAACAATTTTCTATAAAACTCTTACAGGATAGACTGATAGGATGGGCCTCTAATAACCTTACCTGACAATCACCAAGGGGTTCTTTTTTATTAAATGCACCCAGGGGAGGAATCAGTAGAGAGTAAATTTCCCTTTCCTCATCCTCTTGCTACAGCAATTAAGTAAACAGTCCCATATCTAGAGACCTTCCAGATTGTCACTATTTTTTGAGTGGGATTGAAACATGTACCAGCAAATTCAGAATGCACAATTATAATTGAGCGGCATTGCATAACAAATATGCTTCCCCAAACAATGGGACTTTTTGAGATAAGGAAAGTGCGGGATACCACTTGCAATGTCACCTATCTTCTCTGCAAACAAATCAGAATAAATGCTCATTAAGTAGCCAACTGTTGTCTAATCTTCTTGCAAATAAATCAGAGCAAATGTTCAATAAACAGATCATGTGGAATCACTCAGAGCCTTGCATATTCCGAGTATGTATGAGACAAGAGGAAGAAAGGAGAGGACAAAGGGTAGAAGGCCAAACTCCATTGCAACGTCACTGCAATATGAGCTCTCAGAGCTATCAGTGTCACACAGCTCCTGAAAGAAATGATTGATTGCATCCTAGAGATTGTAAGTCTAGAGCTTTGTGGCTGTATTGGGTGCCATGGATTTCTGCTTGAAGTGTTAGATTAATAGGAGGCAATTGCTTGATCAAGGATAATACAGGGTGTTATTTCAAACATGGTGTTTTCACTTTGGACTCAGGAAATTAATATAAATAAGAGTTCAGCTACAGGCAATGAACCTGATGCCACTGTATAAATCACTTGGCCAATCAACTGGAAATGGGCAAAACAAAAAGGTTTTGAACAGGGCATCTAAGATAAAGAGAGTGGAAGCCTGACAAATGTGGCAGGGGAGGCAATTCCATAGATGAAGTCCAATCACAGAAAAGGCACAATCCCTAGCAGGCATCACTTCACCATCTCCACACCATATATTTAAAGCACATGACTTCTCCCAAAGAATCCTGGGAACTGTAGTTTGTTGAGGGTGTTAGGAATTGTAGCTCTGTCAGAGATATGTGTGACTTCACACTTAATGATGGAGGGTCTCAGCAGAAGAACTTAACATATGTCTGTGTGGACATAATACCATGCTAAGAACTGTAGAAATTTGGCAGCTTGAGAATTAGACTAGAAGTAGGAAGTTATGGTTGTAACTCCATTTTAGCAAGCTTCCCTGCCCCTGGGGACTTTGCTACCTTTCAACCTCAGTTCTCCGTGTATAAAATAAGAACCCGGAAGATTAGCCTCGCTCAGACTTTGTAAGTATGAATGAGATAAGAACGGCAATAAAGTTCAGGTACTAAAACGTTTGCTTTTATTTGTAATGATCACCTTGCGTGAGAGCAAGGCAAAATGGAGGGATACACAAAGCACACCTCAGAGGGCAGAACAAGCTGAGCCTCGTTGCAGAGAACTTTTGGCGTTTAGGTTGCTTTCCTCATGGCACTGCTGGCAAAGCGAGCTCCACCAAAAAACGATCCCACGGCGGTGGAGAAACAGATCCAAAGCGAAGAAAAACTTCCCTCAGCCCTTTCCTCATCGCACGCACAACATGCCAAGGCAGAGAAAGGCATTGGGCTACATCCAAGCTTTGCATACTTCACCCATCTCCTCTGTTCTCTGGCCAGCACTCCACCTTAGTGACTCACTGTGCCAGTCTATGCTGCTTCACAACCTGCTTTCTTCCACCTCCGCATGTGATTCATAGGAGTTTTGGCATACATGAAGAGTCTTTGGGTTTTGATCTGATGGGCCAACAAATGGAGAACGTGATTGAAATATACCAGGCGTATAGTGCATGGGGGCACAATTTATGCATTTGTTGAGTAAGAACTCTCATTGTGCTCATTAACGTACTGATGGTAATGATGGGTTTTAGAACATTCAAGGCACTTCCCGTGATACATTATCTTGGTAAACCTTACAAGAACTCTAACAAAGAAATAAATCAGTATTGTAGTTGGGGACTAAGGCACACAAGTTAGTCTAGTGAGGGTTTTTATTTTTCCAGTGGGGTAGGCTGTATTCCTGAGTCCCTTCTAATTTCCGAATCCAACAAGGATTCAAGTGTTGGACTAGCCAGGCAAGTTTTGTGATAGGAAATAGGAGCCAATGATTAAGGTAACAAAGGAAGTGGCTGTGTGCAGAAGACAAATGGGTGGGCCTTCCTCAACTCTCTGGTAGTTAGAAAGACAAAAGCCAGAGTTAAGATGTGTGAGCTAGAAGCTAGGCGCTGGAAGAAGGCTGAGCAGCTGGGAGACAGAGCCATGCCTGATTTCTTTTGGAAAGTAAGGCTGTGGCTATGGGGAAAGCAAGACCCTCTGGGAGTGTTAATGGTGTGAGCCGCTACAGCATAGGCTCAGGTTGTATATATGTGTAAATAAACCATATATAAAAGACACCACAGTCTCTGCTTTCCTTCCTTCCAAGGAAATTGAACCCTGGGTAGGCACCTGGATCCCTTGGAAGCTTGCACCACTCCAAGATTGTGGTGGCATGCAACATTATCTCTTTCAAAATTTGATTCTGGAAGAACATAAAATGCTGCAGGCAATGGAATTGTATTTACTTAGAGAATAAGCCTACCAGAGTTCTGATCATTGCCTTAGCCTTGAGGAAGCATCTTAAGAGGAAACGGTTTTGTTCATAGTCAGCCTTTGAGCTCTTCGCCAAAGATGATGTCAACTGTTTAGAAAACTGAAATGAGGCCACCACACATTCAAAGAGATTGTGTGATGTTTGTCATTCAGGGCAACATTTGTAGCCGTTATCTACTCCTGCAAATAAATACGTTTCAACGATTATGTCGGAAATGGTCTGTTTTCTTTCACTCATTTAAAGATGTACTACTACATGGGTAGCTGTTACAAAAGACAACTTTTAAGCCATACTGAATAAATCAGTGATAATATGAGTGCCATTAATGTATCACCTTGCCAAAGATTTCCAAATGGTCTTCAGAGAAGGCTTTGAAGAGATTGTAAAAGCCCATAGGCTTAGGTGATAGCTAAATATGTAAATATGTAATTCATGCCAAGTCTCTTGATTTTGACAAGTTCAATCACAGGGATACTTTGAATTCTACTTTGTGTATTTCTTGTTGAATATGTAGACCTGGGCTGGTGAACCTCTGCTCCTCAACATGCTGCTGGACTTCAAGTCCCATCGTTATTGACCATCTGTCATGCTGGCTGGCACTGGTAGGAGCTGGATTCCAAAAACCAGCAGCAAATTAGCCAACTGTGACGTAGTTAATGTTGGTCTTCTTCAAATAACAGAGCTTATGTAAAAGTTGGAGACATGCTATTTTGAGGGAAGATTTAAATTGTGGTGTATGCAACAAAACCATGAGCATTCCACATCATAAAGCAGCAAAAATGGGTAACTTGTGGCATGCCAGATGTTGCTGGAGTCCACTCCCATCAGCCCCACCCACATGGTCAATGGTCAGTGATGATGAGAGATGTAACCCAACAACATTTGGAATGTCATAGGTTCCCATTCCTGACATAAAGGCTTCATCTTCTAAACAGCTGGACAAGCACTGAAATATGATGTGGAGATTAGAATCAAAGGGAGGAGACATTCTACAAGAGTACAAGCTGTAGAAGATATTGTTTCTCCTGAGGATCCAGACACTGACGATCAATGGAGCATAACTCCAAGACCCTTGTCTACAATCCACATGGGCCCTGAACTGAGCCATGCCTGTTGCAACTCTCAACACTTTTAAAAAGAAACTTGACTTTTTGCAGTTAGGAAAGTAATGGGGAACTGTATTGCGAAGTGCGGAATGAATGAACAAATGATTAAAGGGAATACATCGAAACACCCCACAAGCAAATTAGGATGAATGTTAACCTCCCCACAAACTAATCAGAACAAATGCTCAACAAATATTGTATATAATACAACCTCCATGTAAGTTGCGTGCAAACAAATCAGGTTGAACACTCAATAAATAGGTCATCTGGAGGAGCCATAAACTAATCCAACTGCATTTAAGTTTTGCCTTTTAGGTACCGCTGAAGCAATAGCATCAGTGGGTGTTGGTTCCTCTTGCTTTCTAAGTTAATTAAGCTATCACTTCATTTGATCATAGCTCATGTGCCATGTTCTTTAGCTGCAATCCTTAGCATACTTGCTTATTTGAAAGTTAAGACACTGAAATCAATGAAAAATCAATGGGACTTCAGAGTAACCTTATTAAGTGATAGGGTGTAACACAGGGATTTATTGAGTGTTATAGATGCTAACTACAAAGACTTGGATAAGATCAGCTGTACCATACTCTGATGGGCCATATAAAGAATAATCACGAGAGAAGATAATAGCAGATAATGACTGTTCCAACAGAGGAATTGACAAATCTAAAGAGAAGAGTGGGAGAAGAAATTGACTGGGGTGGCAAGCGCTAGGAAAACTGCCAGTTAATTAAAGAGCTGTAAGTGGCTATAATTAAGGATGACAAGAAGGGGAGAGGTAATTTGCTGGCAGTAAACTAGGCCATAACTAGCAAAGAGCCTGGGGGCCCTTTAAATGAAATATGACATCAACAAGAACATTGAATCAACCAAAACAGATGCCATCAATTTTACATGTTCATGGATCTTTAGCATAGCCACATCTTTAGCACTGGACATTAATTATTTTCCTGTGGTGCTTTAGACATAGGAATTGATTTCTAATGAGAATTTATTTCCCATTAGAGTAGATTATTAAGGGTACACTCAAAGTACCCTTGGCATATACATAAACGTATTTTCCTTTATGCTTTACCAAATACATTGGCTCTCGCAAATTGAATAGACTCAAACTAGGGTGGTATCCAAGTGGATGTTTTGAAATCAGTAGATAAGTTAGTTAAGTCCCTGAGGACAGGTGGGTTTACCATGAATATGACTACCATTTAGATATCACTCCTAAAACTTTAGTTTAAGCTTTAGGGGTGATTGAACTTCCAATTAAAGCCTGCGGCTCTCACATTAATCTTTTCCATGTGAGATGTAAAAATATGGGAAGGACTTGAAGTAATATTCTCAGATTGTGAAATTATAGTGCAAAAGTGATTTCATGATTCAAAATCAAAACAATCATGTAAATTTTAGAGCTATCAGCCTATTAAAAGGAATTATGATCAATCATTTCCATTTTAGCCAATCAATGTTGAAGTGTTTAAAATAATAATTGTAAGACAAATAAAATTAACTTACAATTTTATTAAAAATATTCTCACTCGTTGTTAGAAGGAAATGTCATCCTTAATACATCCTTTCTAAACTTCCTACTACATTAGCACCCTAGAACCAAAACCATAAAGTCTGCTTATTTCTAGTCCCTCTAGATATGCCAATTACCAGAAAAGAACTGTTAATTTTCTGACTTTTCAGTCAGTTCCCAGAATGCTTTGAGTATGAGACAGAATGTGGGACTGGTTGCCAGAATTTTAACTTGCACCAGCAGCATTTTAACTCAAAGTGCACACTTACATGTTCCCAAATTTTGCCTCAGTGCGCCGTCTCACATGCTGATGCATTGGGGACAGAGGCCACATTTATACCATACAGTTAAAGCACTCTTATACCACTTTAAACATTCATTGCTTCCCTCAAAGAATCTTGGGGACTGTAGCTTATTGTTCCCAGGATTCTTTGTGGGAAGCCTTGACTGTTCAAACTCATATAAGAGTGCTTTAGATGTGTGGTGCAGATATGGTGTGTGTGCAGAAAGGTGCTTCCTCCATACTTGTCCCACGCAAGCTTTGTTGGGCAAGGCGGGTGATGTGGAAATTCTGTGATGATGGTGGTGGGAATACCTGTGAGAATTGCTGGAACACCCATGTCTCTGTGGAGCTCTTTTGTCCTCTATGAGGGAACACAGCACTGGGTCCACCTATGTTTTTCCCCCTGCCATGAGCTTAGGAACACATAATAGTTCTGCCTCTGTCGGAGTTCAACTGGAGTCTTCTCCTGGCCCATTCTTCACCCTACCTTGTGATCCTCCAACACACTATGATTTTCAGTTTGGGGAATTCAGTCCTGACAGTATTTTCTACCACTGATTAAAACAGGCCTGCCTTTGGCTTTCCAGTTCCGGTCTGCTTTAATGGAGGCAGCTCCCACGACAGCAGATCGTTGGCAAAGGAAAAACAAGGATGATTGAGGGTCATTATCCATGCTAGTTCCCCCACACACACACCAGGGACAGGGGGAACGGGCTTCACTCGCAGTTCATCTCGATACTTGGCTCTTGCTCCAGCATGGAATGTGGGAGGCAGGGAAGTGCTGAGTGCAAAAGCACTTCACCTACTGATAACCCTCCTATGCCACCACTAAGAAGCAGAGGTACTCCTGTTAATTAGAGCTTAATTTGGACTAATATACAGGCATGTGCTAGAAAAGATGAGATCACAAACTGCGGAATGGATCCAACTGCAAGGTTGTTAAGATTTGAATTTGAGAGAAGACTTAATTCAGTGTAAAAGATGTGGGGGGGGGAGCCTACTGTTTCTCTATACAAGGTTTTTTTCTTTACATTTATAATTCGGCAACCTTCCCTGGAATGTTAGTTCAATTTATGTACGTGCAAGTGAGGAAAGAGGGCACAGGATTGCAGATACGGATTTTATACATTAAATGGAACTGTGTGTGCAAAAAAAAAAAAGTAAAAAGGGAGAGATGCTTTATTTTGCAAAAGACATATATACAGTGGTACCTCGGGTTGCATACGCTTCAGGTTACAGACTCCGCTAACCCAGAAATAGTACCTCGGGTTAAGAACTTTGCTTCAGGATGAGAACAGAGATTGTGCTCTAACGCCGCCACGGCAGCAGGAGGCCCCATTAGCTAAAGTGGTGCTTCAGGTTAAGAACAGTTTCAGGTCAAGAACGGACCTCCAGAACGAATTAAGTACTTAAGCCGAGGTACCACTGTATATATTTGTTCACATCTATTACTACACAATGAAATACACAGCAGTGCCTATGGAATTTCCAGGTGGCCTGCCATTTGGTCACTGACATCCAACCTGCACAATTTTTCTTCAGGCCATGTCCTGATGCTCATAATTTGGGAAATTGTCATATTATTATTTATTACATTTCTTACCCACCCAGAGGACAGGCAAGAAATCTAATAAATAAGATCAAAAGCTGCTGTTTCCTTATAGGGCTCAGCCTGCTCTGCCACACCTGAAGACATCAGAATCTGAAACAATTAATTTACCAGAATAATATTATGAACAAGGTATGGAACAGGTAGATAGACATCTCTAACAAGGCTCTGCTGTGAAAACTATTCAAATTGTGCTTTCGCATCCACATCATACATTTAAAGCACTTATCCCAGGGCCCCCAGGCATGGAATCCTGGGAACTCTAGTTTGTTAAGAATGCTGGGAATTGTAGTTCTGCAAGGAAAACTGCTTGCAGGTTTCCCATGGACATCTGATTGGCCATTGTGAAAATGGAACACTAAACAAGATGGACCATTAGCATGATCCAGAAGGCTCTTCTTAGGTTCTTTTGTTCAAGTATTTTAGTTTAACTGGGACATAGGTCAGAAGTGAATTAAGCCTACAGAAATAAAGATTAAAGGGAGGCATAATAAGAGTGTAAATATTTAAACAGTTGCTTTCCAGATGAAATGTTTTGTGCTCTGTTGCCACAAAGAATAGGGTAAGAGGTTTTTATTATAGGAAAGTATCTTTATGTTAGACATTAGGGGAACTTTTAAATCCTATTTTATCCTTAGACAATGGAACAAAGGGACATTGTAGCATTTTCTTCATGGGAAGGATTTCCCAGAAAGGTCAGCTGGATACATATTCCGGTATTGGTGTGGTAAATATTTTTTCAGGGTGAGGGATTGGATCTGACGATGCTTAAAGATAACTTCCTGTGTATGATGAGAAAAATGCTGCATTGTAAGAGTAGCTGATTGGTAGGAAGGTGCCTCTTTGGTGGAAGAGGGAAGAGGGACCAAAGATCAAAACAATGGACCTGTGCAATAGTATAAAACAGTTGTCGCACTGCCAGTTAAATGGCACAAAAGGAGCTTCTCTAGTTACTGAAACAGTGCAAAGCTGTTGTAAATTGATGACTGAAATATGTTCATCAAACTGAACAACTGTATATGTACTTACTGATTTTGCATAATTCATCCTGTTAATCATGCAAAGAGACAAATGTCTGCATATATACAATAACTCTGCCGACTAGCCATCAGGAATCATGCTTGGCAACCGTGGGTTTTTAAGATTTTGTGAAGCATTGACTACATATTTTCAAGACACATCCTCAAGGACTACAATTTTGGAATTTAATAAGGGGAAGGTGGGGGAACACTGAGACTCTCAAGGTGCTGTTCTGTACCAATTCCTAAATGCTCTGTTCATCTTCCAGATTATAGACAACCTTTGTTATCACTTGGAAAAGGAAAAGTTATTTGTTCAATGTTATGTCAAAAAGCCCAGATTATTGAACTTGTACCCTTAAGAAGGCCTGGATATCAGCAAAACAGTCAGCCAAATCATGAGACGCCAATGCTATTGATTAAACAACTTTATTCCAAAATGTGTATCAGATATTACAAGAAGAAGCTCTGCTTTGGAGATAACATTGCTCCAATTATTTGTCTACAAGACATACTCGGTCAAACAATATGATCAGAATAACTATGGAAAAGATATGCAATGCAGAATAGTCACTCAGGAAACAGTAAATGTACAGAGGGAGTAGACTTAAAAGCATGCTGCATAATTGTATAAGTAAATAACTATATAAATGTATTTAATATGTTTTATCTACATTATCTGAAGTACTAATTTGAAAATTGTCAACAACAACAAAAACAGTTACTACCATTCTTAAAACATTAATACTTGACTGTCTACGATACCTATGAGGTAAAAACAATACAATAGAATTAAATTTCTGCAAAGCCCTGAGAAATACTTTTCTCAATTCAAAAACAGAGAGAGAAATTCAGCATATGAACATAAGACAAACCCTGATGGATCTTTCCAAGGGTTCATGTAATCCAGCACCCTATTTCTAACCATCGTCAGACATATACCTCTGGGAAAGTCATATGCAGGGCATGAAGCAATGATACTCACACCCTGTTTCTTTCCAGGCAACTAACATTCTGAAGATGAAGTTTCCACCTCCCATCATCCCTGACCACTGGACATGGTGTCTGCAAAGGCTGATGGGACATTTTTATTGAGCTATCCATCACAATGCCAAGACTTCCTTTACAATTTACTCTGAGGTCAGCAAATTTAGATCCCATCAGGGTATATGTGAAATGGGATCTTTATGCCCAAGTGTAAATCACTTGACAATTACACTGAATCTCATTTGTCATTTTCTTGCCTATTTGGAGCTCTTTATTCAAACTAATTTGGTGTCATTTGCAAATCCAGTTCCTAACATACTCAAGAAAATGCTTAATCCCTTATCTGAAATGCACAGATGAAGAACCAACTTTAACCTCTCTATGAATGCTTCTTATTAAGTTAGAAACTCTGAAATAACTCTGAAATAAGAAGTGGAAAATATATAATGGTGTGAAAACCAAATGTTATTCCAATTAAATGTAAAGAGAATAACTTAAAAATGAAAAAAAACCCAGTCCAAAATGTTTTCTTTTCTTTTTTTAGTTTTCATAAACTGTTGCTGGAAAACTTGAGATGATAAATCTTCCCTTCATAAATTAGTCTGCAAGGTGACTACACAGGTATCAACTCCCTCAACAAAAACATACCTATAAAAGCCATTAAATGCTTATAAAAACTTTACTGAATTCTACACAGAATTCTCAAATTTAAAAGTTAAAAAATTGTTTTGTCCTGTATCAAACTGCAACAAACTATTACAATTCGAAAATCACAAAGCATCCTATACATGGTACTGCATAAAACACGTATGATATAAATGTTTACTTGCAAAATGTTATGTTAGTATTCTTAAAAAGCTTATGTTTCATGTAATGAACAACAGCTCTAGAGTGTTTAAGTTTCTTTTTGAAAAGTAACAATTATTCTTGCCTGATATTTGTTACACTACTGTTGTAAAGTCAGTTAAATGGACCAGCTCAGACTGATCCAAACTACCTGGGTATGAAACATTCCCATCTGGTTCAGAAGTGTTGCCATTAACCCACTATATAATAGTAAACAAGATATTTTTGTTTCATAGAAACAACTAACATTTGCCTCCACTGGACAAATGGTCTATTTACAGTAACATCGGCTGCCTAACTGACAGCGAGCGTAGGTCATCGTTCACTCATTGAGCTTAATAGACTGGTGATCTCTGCTGAGTCGTTTTTCCTTTCAAGACCCGTCTTATCTGGAGAACGAAAGAGAAACAACGGGTTATCAACGTTCACCGATTCTGACATTATGAAAAAATACATTACAGTTCCAAATACATCTACTAACACCTAACTCTCATTGAACGTGAGGAGACTCAACTTCCAAGGAAACCTGCCTAGTACAGTGGTGCCTCTGGATACAAACGGGATCCGATCCAGAGCCCCATTCACACCCTGAAGCGAACGTAAGACACGACTGTGCATCTGCGTGGGTCACGTTTCGCCGCTTCCGTGCATGCACGTGATGTCACTTTGAGCGTCTGCGCATCGCGAGCGGCAAAACCCAGAAGTAATGCGCTCTGTTACTTCCAGGTCGCTGTGGAGCGCAACCTGAAAATATTTAAACTGAAGTGTATTCACCCCAAGGTATGACTGTACCAGGCTGACAGTTACACATCAACTGAAATTAACAAAGCTATCTATCCAACTAGGTTTCCAGATAAATTCTGATAGTATAAAAGCCAGATTTCATCACCACAGCTGTACAGCCAGTCAAGTCAACAGGATTGTGATAGTTTAGCTGTTTACTGACCTGCCCATGACGCAGTTTCTAAGAAACATACAGGGCATCAAGGATTATTCAGGTAAAGGATTATTAAGGTAAATAATCAACCCAAGCTCAAAAGACTGATGTTTACATCCGTAGCTTTACAGACTGGAATAGCTCAGTCAGTAGAGCATGAGACTCTTAATTTAAATCATGGGTTCGAGCCCTACATTGGACAAAAGATTCCTACACTATAGGGGGTTGGACTAGATGACCCTCATACTCCCTTCCAACTACACAATTCTATGATTCTATGTCCATAATTATGTTGATACCACACATATTTTTATTTTTAGTTGCTCAACATCTTTTTAGCAGTCTGCTAAAATTACCCATGCTCTGTAACTTGAAAGAAAAAAATGTTCACTTTCGAAAGTTGCATTTTTGGCATTTAGGGAAATAAGCAACAGAACTCAATAATTAGAAAGAACCAAACATTACACTCTCAAAGCAAGACTCTCTTCTTAAAAATAAAGTATGAACTTTCTACCTAGGAATAAGGGAGGAATTCAGCTCAGTCTGGATTTTAATGTGAACCCACCTAATTTGCAGTGTGCAAATTGAAATACAGTTATCCTTTGAAATTCATATAATGCATGCATTGGTGATATATATATATTACTAGGAAAAATTCATTGCACAAATTCATATTAGGAGAAATTTGCACTAAAATGGTGATGAGTTTTGATGCAGATTTTTATTTTTGTAAGGCAAACAGATATGGAAATGTGAAGACTGAACTTAAGACGGGGGGGGGGGGGACTGAAAGATGCCAAAACTGACAGAGCTGTCCATCCTGATTACCACCCACTACACTTCAAAAGAGCTCCAGCTAGCTGGATCTCTTACCTCAACTCCTACAGGGCCATCAGGTACTAGGTGAACCGGCTGCTCATTTTCCAAGTTCCTGGCACTGGGATCAGCTCCCTTCCGCATCAACAAGCGAACTGCATCCAGCTGACTCACCCGATGCTGCAAGCTGGCAGCTACATGGAGTGCGGTATTACCATTGTACGCCTGGATGAGGTATGAAAGAAACACCATTATTCTTTAAAAAAATGTATATGCAGGATGCTTTGTTCCTTCAAGCAGCTACATGCTGAATTAGACATAGTGCTTTGTGCTAATCTCTACTGCTAGCTCAACAGTAACGTACCTTGGCATTGATAAAGGAAAGGCAAGTAGGCAGCTCTAAAAACAAACGAAGGAGTTCCACATTTGCTTCTTCCGCTGCTAAGTGAAGGGCAGAACGGCCACTTTTACGATCCTGTACAAGGGGATGGGGAAAAGCCCAGTTAATTTTGCACAATAAGCACTGAACCACTTACAAAATGCCAAAAATAATAATAAATTGCATGAAAACATAAACTGCTCTACATAGTTTCTTTTATTTGTCCCTACAACTTCAGAGGTCGCCACTAATATTTCCATTTTACAGACAGAAGATGAATCTAGGGGATAACAGGGGCACCTAACGATTCAAGGCTGGGGTGGGATTTGAAGTTTGGAACCTTTATCTCCTCTTGTCCGAGTCTAACAGTAGTTTCTATTGGGACACAATGACTCTAGAATAATTAAGACCAAGTAATTCAAGCTTTGACTCCCAAGAGAATCTAGCTTTCAGTCTACTACTGGATTTATCAGTGTTTGCACAACCCAGCAAGAGTCACCCATGATGAAATCCCAATTAAATTAATGAGACGCAAAACAATTCAAGCATGTTTACTCAGAAATAAGCCCCAGTGATTTCAATGTGGTTTACTTCCAAGTATGCTTAGAATTGCAGCCTCAGTTCAATGTTAGTTCCATTAAATTTAATGGAATGTATACCCCTATCCTACACATGTCTACTGACAAGGGCTGATAATAGTCCAAAACATCTGGAGACTGAGGAAGACTGTCTGAAGCTGGTGCAGATCAACTGTTAAATGTGACACTGAAACAGACGCTAAAAAATAGTATGTGACTCAACTCACTGACACAAATCTGGGCTTGTTATCATGATTTTCTTGCCGTACTTACTCTGGCTTCAACAGAGGCCTGCATCTCAATGAGAAATTTGATGGTGTCTGCCAACCTCTTGCCTTTCAACCTTAACTCCTGGACCTCAGGAGTGTGAGGTGACTGCTGGCTCTCTATGTCATGTACCACCGCATTATGGGCCACCACTGCACAGTGCAATGCTGTCAAACCTAATAATGAAACACAACAAGTGAGCAATTTTTAAAAACAACAACAACACTGTTTTGAATGACTCCCTTCTCCGATGACTGACTCAGAAACTTTAGTCAACGCAAATACCAGTAAGCCAGGTTTCAACTGCCGTTTGTTTGTTTGCAATGCAAACCCTTAAAGGATTTTTAACCTGTTTCCAACATCGCTTTAGAGAAAGAGCTACGGTAAAGTTGCTTGGCAACTGGAAGATGTAGAATTAAGTATACACATTTTTGAAAAGCCTTTCCACGTGTAGATACCCTTAACAAAAATATAGTTCAGGTTTACCAGATACCGCTGTCCCAAATAAGAAAAGAATAAAAGATATCCACAGGTTTCAATGGGTAGTTATGATTTTTGATTCCTCTCCTGACAGTGGCACACCAACTTTTTGACTTAAGTTACATGGGGCAGTCATCCTGCTACCATCATGTCCAGCTGGCTTGCTTTTCCAACACAGTGGAGCAGGCTCTGATTTGTATATTGATGAACTGGAGAGCATCAAGTGTAAGATCAAATATGAACGAGTATTTCACTAGCTTAAAGTATTTAGTAGAGGCCCTGATTGCCTTCCCCTGCTCCAAATGTTGCTTTGCATTTTTCTATTTTGAAGTGGATGTCAATAATAAAATATTCCTGTAAAATATTCCATATGAAATCCAAGGGCCTAAGAAGCAACAACAACAAATTCAGCATGTTTTTGTTAGGTTCTTTGCCTAACACAACACAGAAAAGGGACTCTTGGCTTCTCACCATCATAATTTGTTGCCTCCCAGTCTACGTATTGGTTGCTTACAATGGCTCCTTTCTCAATTGCCTGTAGGTGCGAAATGAGAGCATACGTTAATCCTGTACAACTACGCACAATGGTAACTGAAACATCCACATATTATTCTAGATTATTTAGATTATTTTAACCAATATTATTCACTCAGTAAATCTACTGAGATGGCGTTCCACAGTCATGCAGAATATTAGAACTAAGGCTCACAGATTTTTAAAAAAATATTCAATCCTTTTGTAAACGGAATTAGTTATAGTGAAGCCTTTCTTAGCATTCTGCAGAAACAGCTTCCTCCAATTAAATTTCTTGAATGCTCTTTCTTTGTTCAATTTCCTTACTTTTGGGGTGTGGATAGAACTGTGCTACAGGATACACATAGTATTACCACACACAGTCACTTCTAGGGGTAAAAACTACCTTTCTGTGTTCAGATACACTCCTCCTATTGTGGGGAGAACAGGATGTGGTGAGAACTTTGCTGCCGTGTGAGTTGGGGAGTGGCATGCTCCACAGGTCATAACATGTAATGGAATACTAGCTTCTTAGCAGTCATTTACAAGATTCCAAAGCATTAGTATTAGTATAACCCACAAGTACTAGAGGCACCAAAGGAAAGGCATATATATATATATATATATATATTGGATCTTTACTGTACATGCTACATGTCAGGAGAAAGGGAGATAGTTGGAAGATTCAGCTCTGGCCGCTTACCTGAAGGACTTGTGCATGCCCCTTTTCAGCGCACACATGCAAAGGCGTCCTACCCCAGCAATCTGTTGTATTCACTTGCGCCCCAAGGCTAACCAAGTCCTGTACAATGAGGTGCTGGTTTGCAGCCACAGCCACCTGCAGGGCACTCTATAAGAATGAAAAACAAGATGTTCACCAAAATCCTACCAGAAAATAGCAATCACCGAAGTATAATGAAATATTCCCAATAAGCTACAACCATTTCAGAGTGCAGCTTGCCCAATGTACTTCTAAGGCCACCGTTATAAATTAGCCGCCATGTTAACCTTTGAAGTTAATATTAACAGGCGTTCAAAGGTGTTTTGCATTAAGTCTTGGAATCGTACAGTGGGAGCCAGTTACGCTGAGAGCCTCACCTGGCCATTGTGTTCTTTAATATCCAGCATGTGTAGGGCTACCATCTTTCTTGCCAACACATAGGAAACTGCTCGGCGCCCTTGGGCAACTGCAATGTGGAGAAACCTGTGGGGAATAAATACTGTGTTTGTTTCCTTTTTAATATTGAAAAAGCACATGTGTTTAAGGTGTTATGAAAACCCCTTCCCTTAAAAATATCCTAAACCCCAAACAACTTATGGAACTTGCAGACTGCAAGGGATACCATAAATCATTACACTGTTGAATGCACATCTCAATTTAATCCTATTTTGAAGGGCAGTCATAGACGTCTGTGTGACATATTATTTTTAATGCAGAATACAATAATTGACAATTAACGAGAGAGGTGTCTTATTGCAAGCATATTATCTCCATTTTAGTACTGGTTAACAACATGAACAAAACTCACGTGTCACCATCAGCGTCTTTGGCAAGAATTTGATCTTGAGAGATGTTGGCCAGTTTGCTTTCTTCCTGTTCCACTTGCCACTGGAAGAAGGATTTGCCCAGCTGCGCTGTGTTCCTGGCAATACCCTGATGTTGCACAGACATATTTGAAGTAGCCAATGGTACGCCATGTTCTTCAAGAGCACCACAGAAATTACTGGGTAGCTGACTGAAATTCTGAGGGTGGCTGCTGACATCAGCTTGCTGAGGAAGTGGTTGAGGGAGGGGGGCAGAGATGTCTGACCCTTCTGAATCACTTAAGAGAGAAGCAAAGCTTTGAGTAGGGCAGTACTGCAGTTCTTGGCTTTCAAAAACATGCTGATAGTCAGAGGACTGGCTGCTAGTGGAGTGCGGCCTGCAATCCATAAGGGGATTGTAATGCTGAGACAAGTTCTGGGTCTGTGTGGAAGAAAACTGATAATTCTGGGGTAGCTCCATCATCTGTGAGGGGCTGCTTGCTTGAAATGCTTGGTACCTTTGAGGAGGTGACAAAGCTTGTGCTCCAACCATCTCTTGATACTGTTCCCCTGGAGAGTTAGGATTAGTCATGGTGTGAAGCCAGCTCACTTGCACTGTGTTCAAAGAAACTGGGCAGGATTCATTCTTAATATTCATAATGTTCTGCAGCATATCACAACTGCTGTCTTGTTTCGGATCATTCATATGGGTGTCCTCCATGTTGCTATCCATTGATGTTGGTGTCTGTGGAGGTGTCTGTAAAATAAGAGCACACAGATTTTGAATGATCCTGCGCAGGTGAGAAATGTGTTTCAATGTGAGTAATGACTATAGAAATACATACCAGGAGGTGAGGTTGGAAAGGAGCTGTTCTTTTATAACAGGATACATCTGAAAATGAGTCCTGAGCTTTTCTTTTTCGACCATTAGTTAATATGTTCTTCAACTCTAATGAAAAAAAGAGAAAAAATGCTAAGTTTCAGTTTGTACCCTGCTTTTCAAGTATGCTTTTCTAAATACTAACACATCTAAAGCACTTAACGGATATAAGTAAAACACGGTACCTGTGTATGGGTCATAATTTGGTAATCCTCCTTGTACCTGTTTTTTAAAATTAAAAAATGGAATTATTTATAATATAGTGAAAACATTCTCTCCAAGTCCTAAGGCAGCTCTAATGACAAGAGGAACCACGCTAACTTTTTCTAATGTTATATTAATTAAGTTCTAAAATCACATTAACATGTTCTGAAAAATCAGTACACTCTAGATATTTTCAGGAATGTTTTGAGAAGAAGCCCATCATATGCAGACTGCAACCCTTTACAACTTTACCTGGAAGTAAGACCCATGGAACTCAATGAGCTGAGTAGATATGCATAGGACTGCACTGTCCTAAAACTCCATTATTAGTTACAGCTTTTACAATGTATTCTGCTTCATCCAAACAAAGCCACGCAAACTCACTAGGAGTTTCAACCTGCTATATTATCTACTAATCCAGTATGGTACAGGATAATTTAAACAAAACAAAATGTGGCGGGGAAATAGCTTTTACAGTTAATCTTCCAAGCATTTCAACATATTACTCATAAATGTGAAGAGTAGCTGACTGAAAAATTTCCATGTGTGCAGGTAATTTCTGAAAATATTGTTATTCAAACTGATCTCTGATTCTTACATAGTTTGGAAAGCATTACCTCTGTGAACGAGCCAGTAATATCACAAAAGTATATGCATTTCCAGAATCTTAAATATTTCCAGATGATGTTGTTTTGTGATTATAGCTTAATCATACAGTTATATATTTGCAAGACAATTCAAGGAATGTATGAATAAGTTTGTAGAACTTGCTAATTCTAAAATCTGTAGCACCTGCAGATACATGCTTAAACTGGTACACAGAACTGCTGTATCAAGAGGACCCTAAATAATGAAATTTTTATATTGCTGTTTTCTAAAGCTTTTTTCCTATATATCAATAATGAGTTTACTGTGCAACTGCTGGCCCTTCTGTAGCTAAAACAGCACAAGCCATAACAACAACAAGAACAAGCAGCATTTATATGCTGACTTTCTGCCAAGGCTGATTTACAATTTTAAAGGACTAAAACAAATGATATAAAATTTAAAGTTTAACCATGCAGAAGTGGGAGGGGTAAAGTTCTCAGGGAAAACAAAACACAGAATCGCTGATTATGAAAATAAGAATTGCCATTTTAGATCAGACCAAAGCTCTACCAAGCAGAACGTTTGCTCACCGACATACTATACATCTGCAGAAAGTGCTAGTTTTATGATTCTAGCATCTGCCATACTTCTTTGAAATTATGAACATTCCATTTTTAGCTATCAAATCTTATATTCACCGACAAATTGAGGCGCAACAAATTTCTTTTTTTCAAAGGTAGGCAAGCTAGCTGCCATTAATTACCCTACCTAACAGGAATGAATTCCATGTGCTAATTATGCCCTGTATACAGTTGTACACTACTGATATTTTAAAAGATGAGAGACTGTGCCATTTATGATTCTGAATAAAATTATTTTAAAAGAAAAGTAACGTTCCGCACCTTTAATTCATCTGCACCATGGTCTGAGGACATCTGCTTGCTGTTTCTGAGGTGCAGCAACAGCTCTTTCACCGAGTTTTTCACACGAACACCTTGAAAAGGTCCTCTTTGTTGCTTTCCTCCCCCCATACGTTGCTCAACTGTTGAGACACAAACAATGAGAAATAAAATAAAACACTGATAACAATTAAAACAGAATATTGAGTTTTTTAAGAGATGGTGGATTTGTACATAATTTTAGCCAAGAAACATAGCTAATCCTAAGTTAATTACACAAAACCTTTAAAGTATGTACAAAAGATATTTCATCAACTTTGTTGTCACAAACACAAAAGAAACTTCTCTCTCCCCCCCCCCAATTTGAAAGGAAGGTTAGAAGCGGGGAGACACCAGTCCCATATAAAGGATATATTAGCATTAACATGGCTTTACGTGAATGCATTTTCAGAATTACTTGTGCCTGTCACCTCCATAATGAATCCACTTGTCCAAGAAAATGTGCAACCAAAGAGATGAACTGCAAATATTACATTCATTCTCTTATGTCATCATTCCTTTTAACATAGTCTACTCTGCAGGTGAAAAAACAGAAGTGAAAAGAGGAAACAACAATGTACTGTAATACTATCCAAGAGAGAAGTTGTGACTTCATTTTAAAAAGTACAAACCCTTCCAAGTTTATATATAGAAGCACTGAGGTTTACACTACATTTAAATAATCTGAAAAACCACTTGCTGGAGAACTGGAATTTCTGTCTAGAAAAAAAAACCCAACCCAATTTATGGGCAAATGATTTCCTCTTTACAGGTATGCCTAGTCAAAGCAATTAATTGTCCTTCATTAAATTGCCTTATATTGTATCCTTCAAGACAGAACTGGTGTCTACTTGAGAAAATATTGTGAAAAGCAATCAAAAACAAAACAAAATATTTCAATTAATAAACTACTTCAGATTATTACTTGTAGAAAATACAAACCAATGTAAAATAAAAAATATAGTACAACAATAGTTTTCTTATGGAAAAAGATCAAACTGGCCAGAGAAATAAAATCATCACACTATTTTAATATTATGAAGATACACACAACCGATATTGTTATGCTACCTTTTAAGATAATTCCTGAATGAAAGAAAATTTGTGGAAGCAACTTCAGCACTAAAAACACCATGAAATTATATAAAAAGACAACTGAGGTTCTTAACTGTATACCATTTCAACTGCAACAGGTGCATAAGAAACAAAAGCCATTTCAGCTATAAGAAGCATTATTTGGAAATAAAAAATATTACATTGTTTAAATAAATTGTGCCTCTCTGCCTATTTATATTTATATTTGGTATAGATAGCTTTGTCCTTGTTCACTCCACACAACATGTTGTACAAAAAATAAAAGTGAAATCTTTCTACATAATGAATTGTGTTAGCAAATCAATACAAAACGTTCAACTTTCATGAAGTGTTATAAGATTCAAAAGCCTGAATATGAGTCATTTCAGAAAAGTTACCAGACTTAGCCATTTTCTTTTCCAGTTAAATTGGGGGAACCACACTAATCTATTTTATCTTCCAGTACCTGGAATTTTAATTGAACTTTATTTGCAAATCACACTAATGTGCTTAACAAATTATTTGATTTCTCCCTCAGTAATACAGCAAACAACTATAACGAAAAGTTAATACAAGCCAGAATTTTGCAAATTTGTACTTCCTGAATACCAACACACACGAGAAATAATTGACAGAAGATTCTACCTCACTGGAAAGGGTCAGTAGGATAAACTCGCCTCAGACCCACATTAATTGGCATGACTGTAGTATCCTGCTTAAACGCTGCTTAATTCTACCTAAAAGCTTAAGGACATTTCATACCTGAAAATACTGGTTAATTCCAAACTAACTGATATAAAACGCCTTAACTACAATTTTTCAGTTTCTTCACGAAATGGATACAAACTGCTGGCACTTCAGCAGCCTGCCGTGTTGTGCACTTGGGGAAAGAGGGAAAGAGTGCTTCTTGAGGCGGCTTTTACAACTGCATCGTTCAGATACTGCAAACGGGTTGATGGCAACAAGTTTCTTTCATTTATTGGGATATTCCATGCAAAGGGTGAATCTAGACCGGGGGGGGGAGTTGCATTTTGATGCCCATGCACTCAAGTATGAGCGGGACTGATCTCACAATAAGCACCCAAAGCAACTTCCACAACCTTCATAAAACCCTTTCACCAACAGAGCAGCACTGGGGGATGTGCAGGTGCAAAGTGTATTGCAACTTGAGATAGGAAACTCAAGGTGACTTTGGACATATATTTACCATACTGTACTAAAAATCCACAGACCTTTTTCATTATGGAGCCGAGAATACATTCAATGCACTTGGTGGAGCCTAGGCTGGTTTACAGTAATGGTCACTTCCCACGTTATGCTTGGGCATACTGAAATACTTGTGTGTATTTCACCTTTTCAGCCACTGATGTGCTTTCTCTTTGTGTGAGTGTCTGTGTGCACACTCATGTGCAAAGCGCTCCCCTTGCCTACCAATAACAAGCAACTCTGCACTAACTTGCAAATCGGAATGAGGCACTTTGAGCTGTGCAGCTGCATATGTTCATAGCTGTCAACCTTCCCCTTTTTTTGTTGGAAATTCCCTTATTCCAGTACTGTTTCCCGCTGCTATCCCGGATTGTTAGATATCCCATACACTGTCCCCGGGACAGGTGAGGCTGCTGATCCCTTATTTTCAAATCTGAAAGTTGACAGCTATGGCATATGTTGCAGCAACATACAAACAGGAACCCATGCAGTTCTGAAGGGCGAATTAGTGCCTAACCAAAGAAGCCATCTTTTTCAACAGCGCTGAG
This sequence comes from Podarcis raffonei, assembly GCF_027172205.1. NCBI lineage: Eukaryota > Metazoa > Chordata > Lepidosauria > Squamata > Lacertidae > Podarcis > Podarcis raffonei. The sequence continues at coordinate 36,169,646 of NC_070605.1, read as the reverse complement.
AGTAAAGCTACACGGTGGCAGGGAAAGGAACTCAGAAACTAGCCCCCTGAAGGAGACTATGATCCTGGGTTTCCAGACAGGCGTGCATTGCAGGATCCGAGCTCATAGAATCACAGAACTGTATAGTTGGAATGACCCTGGAACCCGAGGCTCATCTATTCCAACCCCCTGGAATGCTGGAAACTCAACTGTTCCAAGTTTTCCAAAGCGGCCACGCAACGCAATTGGCATCAACTTCTATACGGTTTTGAGGGTGGAATGGTATTATTTGTTTTTGTAACAGTCTTTGTTTTATTGGGACCTGGTGGGATATGCATGCATATGCATACGAATACGCACAAACACAAACACACACACTTTCTCTCGCTCGTCATTTAATCCGGATTCACCCTTTCCAAGCAGCCCCCTTATCCTCTCCTTGCCCAAAACCTATCCAAACAACCGAAGTGCCGCGGAGCGTGAGCGCGCTCTCACCGCCCAGAGCGGGATTGCCAAGGCGCAAAGGAGACTATATATATACGACATAAAAAAGAAAGGAAAAGCGGCGGAATACTAAACGCGACGTGCCGCCGACACCACCCTCCGAACGGCCCCCTCGCCTCAGACCGCTTCGTAGAAGAAGCGGCGTAGAAATCCCTCCGCCCTGAGGTTTTGTTTTTCGGGCTGCGCGCGCGACGGATGCATAAAATCTGTATACCTTCCCCAGCTGAGCGCGCGCCGCGCCGGGAATAGCGCCTCGCGCCGAAGTCTCCGCCGCCGCCGCCGCTACTATGGCCCGAGTCGGACCCCGGGGACCCCGGCGAGGAGTGCGTGGGCGAGCAGCTCCCCTCGCTGGAGTGGGGAGAAGCTCCGTAAAAAAAGGCCAGGTTAAAAGGGCTGCTGATGGAACCGTCGACGCCGCCGCCGCCGTCCGGCAGCTCGTCGCGGCTGCTGTCCACAATCATGATGGCTGGTGTCGCGCGGATAGCGAGGAAGAGGCAGGCGGCTGCTTGGGCTCAGCCGGTGCGCTGACGGGGACGGGAAAGGGCTCGGCAGGCGGAGGCGGCTGCCACGGCTCTTATAGCGCCTCCACGCCCCGGCGACGAGGCGGGGGAGGAGGCGGGGCGGGGCGCGGCTGCGTCTCTGCAAGCGGCACTTCCAGTAAGTAGGTCGCCGGCCTCTGTCAACAGCCCTCCCGGCTCTCTCGTGACTCGCCGCCTGACTGCATGGCAGGAGGGGTGGGCTCAGGAGTTGCCTCCAAGCAACCCGAAGGAGCCTCGCCCGCCGTGGCGCGCCATTGGGCACCTGGCGGCGGCTGCTGCAGCGGGAGCATGGAAAGGGAACGGTTTGGAGAATTTACCCGGCGCTCAGAGAGGCGGCTTGCCGCCGCTTCGTGTTCTTCGGCGCCCTGTCCCGCTGAGGAGATGGGCCGCGGGGGAAGACCTCGGCAGCTAGGGTGGTCTCTCTTCACATATGCCCTGTGCGTGACCAGGCGGCTGTTGTTGTTTAGTCGTTTCCGACTCTTCATGACCCCATGGACCAGAGCACGCCAGGCACTCCTGTCTTCCACTGCCTCCCGCAGTTTGGTCAAACTCATGCTGGTAGCTTCGAGAACACTGTCCAACCATCTCGTCCTCTGTCGTCCCCTTCTCCTTTCCCAACATCAGGGTCTTTTCCAGGGAGTCTTCTCTTCTCATGAGGTGGCCAAAGTATTGGAGCCTCAGCCTCACGATCTGTCCTTCCAGTGAGCACTCAGGGCTTATTTCCTTCAGAATGGATAGGTTTGATTTTCTTGCAGTCCATGGGGCTCTCAAGAGTCTCCTCCAGCACCATAATTCAAAAGACCAGGCAGCTAGGCAGACACAACTCTGTCCGATGAAGTTGGTGGTGATACCCGTGTCCCTGTTGCTCCAGTTAACATTTTCCTAAACTGAAAAGGGCGACCAAGAGATATGACCGAGACGTACGAAAATTAAGTGTGGCTGCTTCTCCGTCTAGATCAGTGGTGGCCAAACTTGGCCCTCCAGCTGTTTTGGACTACAACTCCCATCATCCCTAGCTAACAGGACCAGTGGTCAGGGATGATGGGAATTGTTTGGCCACCACTGCTCTAGGTCAGTGCTAACATTTGGGAGTGTTCCTATGAAGCTGAACAGTGGAAAATTGAGGACAAAGAATGTACCTCTCATAGTCGAACTATGGAATTTATTTCCGCAAGATGGATGGCAATGAGATTAGCCATCCCATTTGCATTGGTATGGTCTGAGCTGGGAATTAATCTGTCTTCATAGAAGGCGTGACTACTTCCACTTGTCTGCAATTCCTACCTGCATTTATTGTTAATAATAATAATAATAAATTAGCACTATTAACCCAAGCAATCCCATTCAGATGATGAAACTCCACCACAGCTTTCACTGTCAACCCTTAGCTTGGTTATCTGTTATCACCCTGTTTCTGAATATATTATGGCATAAACCAGGCTTCTCCAACTTGGTGGCCTCCAGATATTGTTGGCTTACAACTCCCATCAGTCCCAACCATCAAGGCCAAAGGTCATGGGTGATGGGAGTTGAAGTCCAGGAACGTCTTGAGGGCCACAGGCTCCCCATCCCTGACATGCCATAATTAAAAGGGTACAGGATTGCCCCTTTAGCGAAGGTAACAAAAAAAGCCTCCACCATTACAAGCTTCCAAACGCTATACCTTATAAATAAATATTCAATTTATTAAGCTAATATATTGAAACATGATATACATGATCTACCTAATGAGGGTTATGAATGTTCCTAACTGATAAAATATAAATTGCCAAAGGTACACCAAATTTTAAAATGCTGAAAACTGATACATTATCCCTTTTATACAGGCATGTATTTTCCTAAATTTTGTTAAAAACAAACAAACTGCATATATATATTATTCAAGGTTGTTGAAGAAGGCACATTTTCATTGGTTTGCTAAAGTTCTGGGCAGCATTCTAAAGGTTAGCAAGGTCTTCCTGCTTCACAGTTGTGAATTATTCATTTTAGCAACTAAAATAAAACAGTGTTCATTCAGTTTAAATTTTGAAGCAAGAATGTTGCCACTCCATGAACATTTGTGGAGGGGACAACCTAGTGGATACTGTGTGAAACACCTTTTCCATATGGGGAATATAGAGTGCCTGGGACCATCAAATATTCCTTGCATTGTCCTGGTCCTCTCTCTCCTTATGAAGTATCTGAGCCTTACTATATTATTAGATGAATCCTTCTGTGAGTTGGCCCATGTGTGTTTGTTGTTTCCATCAGTGGCTGGCAGACGCATTAAACACTGGGAGGGATCCCTCTTCTAGCACTTTTAATCATCATTATGCTGGCTCACCACATTTTTTAAAAGAAGTGTTTTATTTTCCATTACAACGATAATAAACCGACAGTTTTAAGAAACACTGGAGTACTAGTATTCTTACCACATTACCCAACTTCCTCTCTGATTTCGCACTTCCGCTGCAAGACGTTAAAACATTGCCAAATCTACAGCTCTATGTCTCCCCATGCACCAAAAGCAGGATTGATGCTGGAGTACTTTATGTACTTTATGAAAAGCACCCAAGAATCTCTGAATTTGTCCTTCACTCTAGGTCCTCTGCTAAAACTGTGGTGTTCCTTAAGTTTCTCTAGTAACAGGAGCTGCGAGACCTTGGGAAACCAATCCTTATACATACTGATATTTCTACCCAAGCAGCAACCAATACAAACACAATAAGATTCTTATGTGCTTGTTCCCCTTTGGAGTTTCTGAAAGCAACAGCAGAGCTTGTGTTGTATCCTGAACTTGTGGGATTTCACAACATTATTGCTGATCATAGGCTGTTGTTGCAGCATAGGTGTTCTTCTGGAAACCAGAGAAAAAGCAAGATGGAATCGTCTTACTCCACTGTGGGGATTTTTAAACATGGATGTGTTTCTGAAGAAGTGATTCTACTTTGTGCATTCTGATGTGCTGCTGTCATAGAAAGGCCTTTAGTAGCCTTTCCAGGAACAAGAATAATTTAACATTCCTTCATAAGGTCTACACAAGCCAAGATTTCTTTTACTTGTGCACTGCTCTCTCAGACTCCTACAGCTGAGAATTTATTTGAAGGGAATGAAGAGGCAAGATAGTCCCTCCTCCAGGAGAGCCTAAAGTGATCACCTAATTAACATATCCTACAGCCACATGCAGAAACCCCTCTAAAATGTAAAACTCTGCATCTGGACAGAAAAAAATGTAAATGAAGTCTAAAAAAATTGAGTAGGAGAGAATGCTCCATTTCTTGCTACAGTTACCTACAGAAATTCTGTGTGGCATGGACATCTTCAGCAGAACTATAAGTAGTACTCAAATACCACTGAAGTGCTACCAAATGAAGACCAGTGTATCACAGAAACAGGCTCTTCCACCCTGCAGTCCTAAACACCCCAACTTAAACCCACCAGAATGCTCAACATTTACTTCACAATTCAAATCTACTGAGGCAAAACTTCTGTTGTTCAGCTTTTGCAGGGGGGAGGATGAGCCAAAGTCGTTGAGCTTTTTTGGGGGGGACCATCAGCCAAAGTTGTTGAGTTTTTTTGGGGGGGGGAGATGGGGGTCTCGCGATCGACCAGTAGATCACGAGATACTCTGGATAAAAAGCAGTACTGCAGTAGTAGTAGTATCAGTATTAGTAGTAGTAGTATCAGTTGAAATTGCACATAGTATCTGTTCACATAGCTTACTGTGTCAAATAGATTGCTCTTTTTCTGTTTTCCTTTCATTCCATGAATTCATAAACTTGAAACACAAAATGGAGGAGTTTTTAAAAGTGAAAGTGTTTTCCAAGTGTGAGGAAACTAAACAGTCATGCTCAAGGTTTTAATCTGCATCATGATTTGTCAGTTAATTGCACAACTTTTTGAGCTTTGAAACTGATGGCACTAAACAGAGAATCCCCACACACACACACAAAAACTTTAGGTACTGTATTATCATTGATATTCCAGATCTATGGGCCTCTATATGAAAATTTTTTCAAGCTAAAATGACAGCTTTCTGAAGGAAATGCTCCAGCTATCCCATTTTGACAAGGAACACCAGCTTAATTAAATAGTACTGGTGATTCGGTCATGCAGACACACAGACAGCCTAGTTAAGCCAGAGATAGGAATATTAAAGTTCCGTGATTTCCAAGGTAGAGTTAAAAGAACTTGGTAATTTGGTGTCTTGGTAATTTGGTTGTTCTGTCAGTGCAAGCTTTTGCTTTTTTCCCCCTTTCATTTTGATGTTTTAGTCTAGTAACCTTAACACCCATTGGGAATGGATCAACCAATTCTCTTTTTCCAGTTTAAGGAGATGAGAAGCTAGGTTGTTCCCCCTGCCACCTGCTTCTTGGACAAAACCTATTTCCTCTTCAACAGTTGGGCCTAGTGGACATTATCAAGGTTTCCAAAGCACTTCTGAATTTTTTTTAATCAGGTTCTTAACATGATGTGAGATGAGTGGGAGGGATTACAGGGCTGGGCAATTCAGAGTAGGTGACTCAACCTTAGATTGAAAAGGTGGAGACCCATCTCCAAGTGGTTTGCCAAAATAATACGGCCCTACAGTGTTTCATCAGATCTCTAATAGGATTGTTTTATCTGATTATTTTACCAGAAATCTCAGCTACCATCTAAATTTTAAAGCTCTCCGGAATTTTTTCCTGTCTTTCTCCTAATGCCACCGCTAGCACCAAATAAGTTGTTATGTACTAGATTCTCAAATACTGGCTTTATTTCATTGTGGATGGCACATAAGCAAATATATTCCTGCTGTGTGTGAATGCTTGTGTGGTTAATTACAAAAAAATTAGTTATGGATATCATCATAAACTGGAATTTTGCTGTTTTTCCCATCCCTATGTAACATGTAGTTATTCCCACTGAGTCATTCAGAGGAATGGAACTGTAGTAGTTGAAGCATGAGCTGGAAGTCCCCAGTTGAAATCACAGCATGTACTCATTCATTGGTGCCTAGCCAAAGACCAGTTTCCCAGCCTTAACACTTCATTTTGCCATCAAGGTAAACGGGTGGCGCTGTGGTCTAAACCACTGAGCTTCTTGGGCTTGCCGATCAGAAGGTCGGCTCTGTCCCAGCTCCTGCTAACCTAGCAATCTGAAAGCACACCAGCACAAGTAGATAAATAGGTACCGCTGCAGCAGGAAGGTAAATGGCGTTTCCATGTGCTGTGACTTCTGTCATGGTGTTCTATTGTGCCTGTTTAGTCATGCTAGCCACATGACCTGGAAAGCTGTCTGGACAAACGCCGGCTCCCTCAGCCTGAAAGCGAGTCGAGTGCTGCAACCCCATAGTCGCCTTTGACTGGACTTAACCATCCAGGAGTCCTTTACTTTACCTTTACCTTTACCTTTACCTCTGCCATCTGTACTATGGACATGAGTTAATGATCCTGGCCACTATAGCAAGGTTGCTGTGAGGAACCTTGCAGGTGGGTGACACCTGGCTTGAGAGCAGTACATGTGAAAAGGATCTAGGAGTCTTGGTTGACCACAAACTTGACATGAGCCAACAGTGTGACTCGGCAGCTAAGAAAGCCAATGCAATTCTGGGCTGCATCAATAGGAGTATAGCATCTAGATCAAGGGAAGTAATAGTGCCACTGTATTCTGCTCTGGTCAGACCTCACCTGGAGTACTGTGTCCAGTTCTGGGCACCACAGTTCAAGAAGGACACTGACAAACTGGAACGTGTCCAGAGGAGGGCAACCAAAATGGTCAAAGGCCTAGAAACGATGCCTTATGAGGAACGGCTAAGGGAGCTGGGCATGTTTAGCCTGGAGAAGAGGAGGTTAAGGGGTGATATGATAGCCATGTTCAAATATATAAAAGGATGTCACATAGAGGAGGGAGAAATGTTGTTTTCTGCTGCTCCAGAGAAGCGGACACAGAGCAATGGATCCAAACTACAAGAAAGAAGATTCCACCTAAACATTAGGAAGAACTTCCTGACAGTAAGAGCTGTTCGACAGTGGAATTTGCTGCCAAGGAGTGTGGTGGAGTCTCCTTCTTTGGAGGTCTTTAAGCAGAGGCTTGACAACCATATGTCAGGAGTGCTCTGATGGTGTTTCCTGCTTGGCAGGGGGTTGGACTCGATGGCCCTTGTGGTCTCTTCCAACTCTATGATTCTATGATTCTATGAATATTCAGATAATATATATGAAACATATGTAACTTCTAGAAAAAGTTCTGTATATATACCAGACATTGTTATCTAAAGGAACTGAGTGATATTATTTCATTGAATGTCCTGCAAATATCCAAACAGCATTGCATGTGCTGGTTATGAGGTGGGGGGGGGGTCTCTTTGGCCAGGGTTGTTGCTGTTGTTTTTTAATCAAACCCTTCTTCAGGCAGCCAAATAGCATGTCATCATATGAGAGGAGCCAAGGGACAAGCACAGTAGTATAACTATTCCACTCACCCCCAGATTCTGATTTTAAAACCCTGATGTGGTTCTCATGTGCAGGGAGCCTCTGTGAGTACAGGAGCCCCCCCCCCACTTCAGTAGGTCCCCCACCATGAATTGGGTGGCTTAAATGGTGATGAAGGGGGAGCACACTCATCTACCCACACACCCCTCTTAAGGCATTAACAGAATGCCTGGTGCTTAGCTGATAATCTGTCCAGCTCTGTATGCTGGTTTGCCAAAGAGGAATTAATTAAAGCCACACATTGAGCCAAAGTGTTGTAGTGGATAGAGCAGTGGGGCTTTGCCCAGGGAGAACTGCTGGGTTTAAATCCAAACTTAGCAAGGAAGTTCCCAGATGACAACAGGCCAGTCTCTGTCTCTCAGGCCCAACCTGCCAAATAGGGCAGAGGTATGATGTTTATGTCACACAAAACTTCTTCAAGAAAGGAAAACAATATAAACAGATTTTTGTTCACATCAGTCCTCAGAGCTTTTTGCACATTTCACTAGCTATAAGTGTGGCTGGCAAAAAACATACAGCAGTCACTAATCATTCTTGTTTAAAAAGGAATAACTATGACCAACTGAGGCCTAGAAAACAAAGGCTGTCATATTGTGCAAAGTTATGTGCCTGTGGGTCCTATGAAAGTGTGGTAACTATGCTGCTCATATCACAAATGCAGCCCATTAGCATGAATGGGGAGAGTATTGTTGCTTTCATGCCCTGCTTTATCAGGAACCCATAAACATCTGGTTAGCCACTCTGAAAACAGGATGCTGGAGTAGATGAGGATTTGGTGTGAACCAGCAGGGCTCTTCTTAATGGAAAAGTAATTTAAGGTTGTATCCAGTGGTGGCTTTGGAAGCAGAAAGTACTTGCGCTTGTGCAAGGTGGAGCATCCAATTTTTACCAATCCTAGCCCCTGCTACAGCCTTCTGTGCATACTGTTTTGGAGGGTCTCCCAACCATCAGGGGGTTGCAATGGATGAAAGCCAGGTGCCCAGCCCTGTATGCATACAAAGCACAAAACCACCTTATACAAGCAGATATCCACAAAAACTGGTAAAGAAAATAAATCATCTGCACAAGAGAAAGTGAAACTTAAAACCACTATAGCTGTGCCTCTCAAGTTAACCATTCATTTCTTGTATTACAAAATAACTTTTAAAAGTGCCAATTAAACATTTTTTGACCATCAACATTTTATAGATTCTCTAAGGCCAGGAGAAATTCCCAGAGTGGAAAAACTTGGCATTAATAGATCACCGTACATAACGCAGCAAGGAATCAAAGGCGACAGTTGTTTGTGGAAATGATTAATGATTAATCAAGGCCGTAACTTAAAAGGACATTTGCCTGCAAATTTTAAGTCTTACTGAAATGGGAGCATCACAAAAATGACCATGCTTGCAATACACATTTGTCCAATAAAAAATTGTACCTTTTCAATTTCGTGAGCAAAACAGCATAGGAGGTTCCCATGATCACCACTGTACACTTTAGTGCTCGACCAGGTGTGAGGGAGAGCACAGAAGACAGTTGTGCAGGTGATGCTGTTCATGCTAAACCATTGTTTGATATGTAAATGGAGAAGGGACCAGTAACTGTGAAACAGCAGTGCTGTGTGGCCCCTAGGGTTTAGGTTCTTAGAAAAGTGTCCATGCAGAAGCAGCTGAACAGCCTGATCAGATGTGTTTTTATTTAATAAAACAATTGTGTGTGGTTACATCCAGATAGGATGTAACTAAAACATGTAATCACAGCCAAATCTGCAGTTTTCAGGAATGGGTGTAACTGGCACATAAGTCTAATTTGGGCAAAGATGCATTGGATAACAGCCATTAGCTGAACAGCCAAGGATAATGTTCAGTCCAGAAAACTACAAATTTGTGTTTCTATGGGGACTGTTTATAGCTCAGATGTCAACAGGATTTTCTCTCTGTGCCTGCTGCAGAAGGAATGTCGAGAGCAGAAATGCCCCTTCATAGACCTTGACCTCGTCAGCAGAAATAGACTCTTCACACTGCTCAACAAGATAGGATGCTCAGCTTGCGTGCTGAGCATGCTGTTTTATGGAAGTGAGACAGAGGCAACTTACACCTGCCAGGAACAACACCTCAATGCCTTCCGTATGTCCTGCATCAAGACACTCTCAAAGATGTGATCATCCAAGCCCACATTCCCAGCATGTCTCCAGCGATTATTACGCTGACTTGGTCATGTACATAGAATGGATGGTGATGAAGAAGAAGATGCTGATATGGCAGGATCCCCAAGAATGTGGGTGAAGAGGCAAAGTTCAACTATTTCTCTCTTTGTCGGATTCCCAGCAAAATCACTCCTTTGAAGTTATTATTTTCATTTCAAGGGAAGCTCCCATTGGTGCCAATGGAGGCTTCATTTGAAATGCAGATAGCCTTGAAGAGGGGGGTTTTCCTCAAGAACCTGGCAGAGAGAAAAATAGAGGAACAACTGCCTCTCCTCACCACTCACTATGGAGATAGTTCAGATTGTTGCTCATACGACTCCCAAAAATATATGTACATTAACAAAGATCCATATAGTTAAAGCTATGGTTTTCCCAGTAGTGATGTATGGAAGTGAGAGCTGGATCATAAAGAAGGCTGATCGCCGAAGAATTGATGCTTTTGAATTATGGTGCTGGAGGAGACTCTTGAGAGTCCCATGGACTGCAAGAAGATCAAACCTTTCCATTCTTAAGGAAATCAGCCCTGAGTGCTCACTGGAAGGACAGATCGTGAAGCTGAGGCTCCAATACCTTGGCCACCTCATGAGAAGAGAAGACTCCCTGGAAAAGACCCTGATGTTGAGAAAGATGGAGGGCACAAGGAGAAGGGGACGACAGAGGACGAGATGGTTGGACAGTGTTCTCGAAGCTACCAGCATGAGTTTGATCAAACTGCGGGAGGCAGTGGAAGACAGGAGTGCCTGGTGTGCTCTGGTCCATGGGGTCACGAAGAGTCGGACACGACTAAACGACTAAACAACAACAAACTGCATCTAGAGGACTAACATCACATCTAGCTGCAACACAAGTAGCTGCATAGGATTGCAACTTTGGTGTCAAAGAGGCACAGCAGAAGGATAAAAGTTAACTTTACTCAATCTGCCCCTTTGAACAGCATGTGCTGCATTTCCTCTCCTCAATGAAGGTTGCCATAGAATCAAAGAACTGTTGATTTGGAAGAGACCCCAAGGGCCATCTAGTCCAACCCTCTGCAATGCAATAATTTCAACTGAAGCATCCATGACAGGTGGTCATCCAACCTCTACTTTAAAAATTCCAATGAAGAAGAATCCATCGCCTTCTAAAGAAGTCTGTTCCACTGTTGAAAAGCTCTTAGTGTCAGAAAGTTCTTCCAGATGTTTAGTCAGAATGCCCCTTGGTTTCTTTGGCTTGGTTGGAAGCCATTGGTTCGGGTCCTAGCCTTTGAAGCAGGAGAAAACAAACTTGCTCCATCTTCCATGTGACAGCCCTTTAGATATTTGAAGATGACTATCACTGAACTAACAGAAAAACAGCTAAATAAATTAACTGATAAGACTCTTTTATTGACACCATACAGGAAGCTGGTTGCAAGAACATTCACAAAGTAGACAATTTATAATTAGCAAACATTGCATTATCTACACAAATATTTGCTATACCAAAGTGATTGCCACTGATGTCAATCCGCTCTCCCCTGCTCCACGAACAGGAATAAAGTAACACTGTAGAAGTCCAGGTTAATTTACACAAAAGCAGCTGCCCTATCCTTATCACTAGAGAATGGGCTCAGTGCCGACTAATAATAAAAGTGATGTTGTTGATTTTGTTGTTTCCGTTCTTTGCCTTTCCTCCTTTGAGAACTTAAGGCAGCTAACATGAAAAATTCACACACACAAATGAAACCACAGCACAAAACACCATACAGTATAAGGTAAAATATAAGAGCCAACTTTAAATTATGCATGTTGACTCTCCCTTTATGATCAAAAGGCTTGCTGGAACAAATGAATCTTAAGGTGTTGCATGAGTGAAAATAATGTGGAGGAACGTGTCCATGATCTCAACAGGGAGGGATTTCCAAAGTCAGGGTGCCACCATTATGAAGGCCTTGCCTTGTATAGCAGCTCCCATGCTGTGTTGACTGGGTGTCAACTACACTTCTTAAAATCCAAGTTGATTGGTACTGGGGAAGGCACTCCTTCAGGTAATTGGGTCCTCCTGAGCCATTTGCAGCCTTGTAGATCAGTACCAGCATCTTGAATTGGGCCTGGTAGCTCGCTGGCAGCCAGTGCATTGCTTTCAGGACTGGTGTTCTGGGGTTCCATTTAGATGACCTATTCAGAAATTGGGCAGCAGCATTCTGTACTGCTGCCGCTTCCAGACAGTATTCAAAGAAAGTTCCCCATAGAGTGAATTGCAATAATCCAATCAGGAAGTTATCAGAGCATACACTAGTACAACCAAGTTATCCCAGTCCAAGACTGGTTTTAGCAGATGAACCAGCAGAAGCTGGATATAGACTTCTTGCCACTGAGGCCACATGCACTTCCTGTGGCAATTTGAAATCTAGGAGTACTCCTAGACTATGCACCTGTTCTCTAAGGGAAACTGCCTCCCTGTTATTAATATGACATATATCTAATTCTAAGACCTGGGAATCACTAACCCACAAAGCTGCTACCTTGATTAGGATTCAGCTTCTGTTTAATTACCTTGATCCTGCCAATCACTGCCTCCAGACAGCAGCTGAGCACTTGCACAGGCTCTCCTGAATCGGACAGTGTGGAGCAAGAGAGTTGAGCATAATACACATACTGGTAATGCCACACTTTGAATTACCAGATGACACCTCCCAGTGGTTTCATGTAGATATCAAATAACATGGGAGACAGGATAGAACCTTCTATAACTGTTATAGAGCCTAGTGCTCTTTTCATCTCTCTTCCAAAAAAGTGAGGATAGTTTTTTTATTGGAATTGGCATCCATTGGCTAGTGAGATTGCCAGTATGAAGTACAAAAAGTCCTTTTTTGCACATCAAATACTAATTTTTGTTCTGTCACAAGTTCTCATGGAGCTACAAAACGCAATGCAAGAAGAGAATAGATGGGACCCAGGGGTAACATGGGCAACAATATGGGGGCAATTTGCCCTATCAGGGAGAACAGGCTATTTAAGCCCACTCCACACCACACTCTCCCCTCTTCTCATTGAGGTTAATATTGGCCAATGGAACCACAGTGTACATGTCAGGTTCATATACCCAAACAGCACACATTGAAGAGGAAGGAGTTTCTTCAAGCCTTGCTGCATAATCTCATGTGTGGCTGGCAATTGGCTTAGGTGAGGGGATAGTTGAAATCATCCCATCAATCCACCTAACCACCCAGACCTCATCAGTTTTGGTTAATTTGGTTTAATTGTCCTGATTGGGAGATTCTTTCGTTGTTATATTTTAATAAATATAACCTGTTACTCATCTTTATTGTCTCAAGTCTTCTCGGGTGTGTTGGCGATAAAACTATTAGACTTTAAAGTGTCCCGAGATGCTTTTTGGGATTTTTGTTGTCATCAATACTACTACTCTGTGGAAGTTTGAAATATGAATATGATGGTGATCCTTTTTCTGTACAGCTTGATTTTACAAGGATGGCGCCATATATCAAACTGCAGTTTTGTAGGTAGCATTTCTAGAGAACAGTTTAAGGATGTTTTCTAAGGGAAGAGCACAGCAACAATTGCAAGAAAGAGGCTCCAAGGAGACCTAGCATATCTCCTTCAGTTCATCCCTACTGTAGGAGCATGTAAGTAACCCCACATCAAATCCATTGCTATATTAGAAGGAGGAGGAGGAGGAGGAGGAGGAGGGGGAGGGGGAGGAGATCAGCTTTTAAAATGAATTCCAATTCAGTTTGAGGGAAGCCACCAGTTGCCCTAGCAAACACTGTAATACATGTTAATGGTCACATCTGCCTCAAGCCACCTGTCTAGGGCAGCCAAAACTGTTGCAACAACCGGAACACATTCATGCCAACAGCAGGCTTCCTTCTAGGGAGGAGAATCAAATCAGTAAATGATAAGCAACAAATCAACACCCACATGATGCATAGCATGTCTGGGGAAAGAATGGAGAGGCTTTGAGGGCATTCACCTATGTGTAATGTGCTTCCAATGATAAACTAACATTACCGGGTCTACATGGCATCTACCCAAGTGTTCTAATGTGAAATGACTGATATGGAACTTATCCCTACAGTTGTTCTCCGTGCCTAAGAACTGGAAAGGGGCTAATGTAAAACCAATTTTTAAAAAAGGAACCCAGGAAATTATAAGCCACAAACCTAAATGGTTTTTCAAAGGTTTAGACATTCATGGAGTATAAGTCTGTCTATGGCTACTAGCCATGATGGCTGTAAATTACCTCCAGTACTGAGGGAGTATGTCTCCAAATACTGGTGCAAGAGGGGTGAGTGCTGCTGGACTTAAATACAGCTTGTGGGCTTCCCATAGACATTTGGCTGGCCACTGTGAGAACAGAATGGTGGAGCAGATGGCTTTTAGCCTAATCCACCAGGGCTCTTCTTATGGTAATCATAAAGCTGGCTGTGATTTTGCACAAGTATCACTGGGGGGGGGGGGCAGTGATTGTGAAGGGACTGTTCTGTCATGATAGCAGTGTTTCATTGCAACCATGGCTTGGCTCTGGGGCTTTTTCCAATGCCACTTTATATCCTGCAAGATGTGAAGTAGCACCAACACAGAAGACCTTTGGGCAGGGACATGATGAATTTCCCTCACCATTAAATAACCATGGTGAGTCTCTAATGTCTAGGCCTGATGATGTAGCTTCAACTTTGAGTTCTGGTATCTAACCTGCATGGAAGAAGACATCCTCTGGTGCATAAAGGGATTGTGGAATAAGGGCAAAAAAATGACCTACTGTGCTGTTCTAGACAGAATGGCGGGCCCATCTTTGTGCCATCTACCAGCCTTCTGAGTTGACCTCAAGGCGTGTCACACAAATATATTGAATTGTTGTAAGATTGGAAGTTTGTACAGAATAGAGTTAATGGAGCAGAAGATACTGCTGGCTATTCCCTTAAAAGTTCTGGGGAAGTTGTCAGGCACATTTTTTGTTCAGGAAATTACAGACAATGTATGTCTCTATGGGAGCTGACTGTTGACTGATAAATGGCCCAGGAAGGCTAAGAGAAGATTGAAGAAGATGACTTATCCTTGTTCCCTTTAATCAGGGCAAGGAGGAAAGCTGGCCAATTTTCTGCAGATTCCAAGTGTGACACAGACTAAGAGAAAAAGCAGGTTTTTTTCCTGGCTCTTTAAGCCAGCAGCATTTTGGGGTACTGGCTACCTTCCACCAGAGATCTGATATGAGGCAGTGGATTTGGCTGTTCGTTGGAATATTTAATCTACTCAATATGTATATTTGAAAATAAACTCAAATATTATACAACACTGTAAGCCTCCAGTGATCTCCTCCCCCTAAAAAACAATCCTGGGTGAGTACTGAACCCCAGAAATTTGTTGTTGAGAGTGAGCATAACAATATGCACTAAGGACTAAGTGTCCCAGGACTCAGTGGGACTTGCTTCTGAATAAACATAGGATTGCACTGGCAGACATTTACAGATAGCCCCTTTGGCCCTCCAAACTAAAATGGCTACTCATCAGGAAGAGCAGGCCAATTCTGTCTCCATGTCTATTCTGGCAGCACTGTTACAGGACCTAATATCACCCACAACATCAGGGGTTCGTGCAACTGTAGAAATGGATTGTAGTCCACAAAAACGCATGCCATACAACATTAGGCATCAGTCTTCTAGGTGCCACAAGTGTCTCTGTTGTTTATGTTGATAAAACTGCATTTATAATGGAGATTTTGTGATGTATTGAACTATTGTATATTTGCTTGGAAAACTTTTTATGATACCCCAGGCTTATCGTTTAAGAAATTAAAATAATTTCCCAGTTAAAAAGCTAGTTTCTCCACGGCAACATCAACACTTCCCTAAACAATGCAATGACTGGATCTTTGTTTCTCTTTTTCGTTTTGGGAAATCAGGAAGTTTCATTGTCAATTACAGCATTTTGATGCAAACAGTACAATGCCATAGCAGAACAGCTGATTTATTTCATCTTTACAGAGCTTTGTATGGCACATCATACTGCGTATGACATTTCATCTCAATCAGAGCATTATTGGTATCCATCTGTCTCAAGAGACAATGGAGTGTGCCTCCCGGGGTGAGGTCAAACAGCTGTGTTAGCAACACCAAAGTGACCTCCCGGGGGTGCAAGCCTGGGTGGTGTCTATGGAGGTCCTGGGCTGCCCAGACAACAAGTCTCTACGACTCCCTGATGTGGTCCAAAGGAAAGCAGAGCAATATGTTTGGCACCAGCTTGGCTGCAGGAATTGCCAGAAGGAGGCAAACAAGTCACCATCTAACCGTCCAGATTTGTGTAGGATTTACTCCTTAGCCTTTTCTTCTCCTGAAGATATCCCACAAGGCAGCAGAGGTTTAGGATCAGAGTTTTCCTTCTCTTAGATGGGCTACTTTCCCAGGTTAGAGAACCCTATCTGCCCTCACTTTCCCTCTATAGCACATGCAGAAACCGCCTTCTTGACCATTGGACCCACAATTGGTCCCGTCTGCTCAATCTGCTGGAGCCTGTCTTTGCATGCAGAGGAAGACCCTAACTTACCAAGTGTTTGAGACACATCATTGAGCTATGGGGACAATCAGAGCATTAGTTTCTGAGAAATTTACCCCCCCCCAAAAAAAAATCCACCAAAATTATCTTAATAAACACCACCACACCTTTTCCTACTCTGTCTTTTCTGCCAAAAATGAAGTTGCTTTTCCTTCTCCTGCATACCAAATTGAGTTAAAATCTTTTAACTCCATCTTGAGCTATCATGTCCACATGACACACATTTTTAGAACTATCAAAATGCCAGGCCATTTTATCCTCTTCAAAATAACATTTTATTCAACAAGAAATCAATACTTTTCTTTTTATTATTTCATGTGCATTGAATTACTCAAGGGCCTAATGTGCATGAACTAACATGTTCATTAGAAGCAAAAACCAAAACAAAACAGGAAAAGACCTTGATTTAATCTCCTAGGCGGTAATAGACAAGACTGCTCAAGCATGCCATGTCAAATGCCAGCTCTTCTCAAAATCCATGCCAGATTTTCCTTTAAGACTATGGATTTATTTTAGTCTGTGTGCAATACACTGTAGCATCATTACCTCACAGCTCATTCATTTCCTGCAATGAAATGAAACCTCAAATTTACATGTAATGATAAAAAACAAAACTTACTCCTCTTTCTTCTCCTCTCAGTGCAAGGAAGGTGACAGTGGGAGGAAAATCTCCCTAAGTACACCATGTAATTCAATTGTAATAGTATCCCCATGCAGATCACACAGTGAAGTTTAAACTAGTGGCTGTTAAATTACACTCCAAGGAGGCTAATTAGGAGTTCTTTGCAGACAAGATAAACAGTGTTGAACAAGTTCTTCTGAAAAACATTCATGCCTTAGGATTGCCAGGTCATCTGCAGCTCAGACCCTGAGACTCAAAGACCCATCTAGTGAACACTACCACCTCATTCTGCTTAAGTGCAAAAGTTCTCTGCACCCTGTAGAGCTAGTATTTGTGGTTTAAGCAAGTTTACTGCCACCAAGCCATTCCATCCACAGACTGGGCCAGTCCTAGACTAAATGGTACCCTGGTAAGGAAACAGATTTGGTGTGCCTTTCTGAATACCTTCTTTCAATGCATTTGTTGCCTGTTTAATAAATTTGATGCACCATTTGTAGACATCATTTATCATTGACAATAAATTTGCAGGAAAGGATCTGATCACAGATGACTCACACAGGTGTTTTTTTAATGGCCATAGATGTACATTTCTCATGGATTGAAACAAAAAAGAGTTGTAATGAAATCATGACCGTGCAGGTTTGTGTTGCCAGCTTTGTAACCGTGATTATGAACTGTCTGTATTATTGTTTCAGCTATTGAGCGGATAGGCCACGACAGGCACCCCGTCTGCTCAGCACCCTAGGCAGTTGTCTGGGTTGCCTGCCCCTAAATTTAAATGAGTGGCTTTCAAATGATCGCTGGCTCCACATCCAGTGCACTCCTACAGCTAATGCTTAAAGCCGCATTCACACAATGTTAGCCACAATCCATACTGATCCTGCAGTTTCTTGACAAATACTGCTATTTTCCCCCTCAAACCAGGTTCACTCCGATTAGAAAACTTGGATGCAGTGGAAGCAGCAAAGTGAACATACCCAGCAGCCATCACACAGGCACAGAGTACAGTTTAATGAGTAGAAGTTTGTGGGGTTGCAGAGGTGGGGAAACAAAAAATGTCCTGTGTATCAGGTGGAGAAATCCCTGTCCCCTCTCTGATGTGAAATGACTCCATGCAAATGCAACCTGAAACGCGCGCGGGGGGGGGGGGGGTCACCTCGCTGCATTTTAAGCCACTAATGGAAACCCTTCGTTTCCATTTGAAAATGATTCTGTCCATGGATTGCATTGTTACATGCCACCCAAATCTCCAAACGGTGCAAGATTTCAGGGGTCCAGGCACTTACCCAGGATTCATGCTTTCCTTGGAAATGAGGCACAGTGGAGACTGTGGTATCTTTATGATATAGGGTTTATTTACACTCACACATATATAACCTGAGCCTGGTATAGTGAGGTTCCTATCATTACACTCCATGTGGGTCCTGCCATGTTGGAGTCGAACTGTCAGCCCACATTGTGTTGTGACCATCCCCACCCCTCCCGGTTCTCCATCCTGCTGTGTTTAACAGACCAAAACAATTTTCCTCCAGCCCACATCAGGCAAACTTCAATCCTAAAACTAAACTCTCCTTGTCTCTGCCAACTATCTCCTTCTGAGCTCAGGCAGGGGCTGCTCCCAAGAGCCATCTAACTTAATGGCCCATCATCCTGCCATTTGTTAGGTCAGCAACTTGGCCATTACTAAGTAATGACCTCATGAAGAAGCTGGTCTGTGTTATTTTTGACACCAAGAATTCAGAGGTATGCTTAAATTCTAATGCTTTACTGAATCCAGAGATTTAGGGGAGTCTGACCCCCCTCCAAAAAACCCCACAATCTCATAACAATATGCTTGATATCAGGCACATCCCCACATAGCGCAACACAACCAACATCACAATTCTGCTACAATCTAAAAGCAGGACATAACCAGCATGCGGAACAAATAACTCAATTGTCAATCACAAATATAGGGCTGGTACAACCAAAGGACCCACACAAACACAAACAATGGATAAGATAATCACTCACTTTTTCCCTACTTCCCTACTACAACCAGTGTGGTACAGTATAGTGGTGTGTGGTGGGGAGTGAGACACCATGTCAATGACCTTGAGCTCTTTGGAGGAAAGATTGGATATAAATGTAAAAAATTAAACAAAACAAAACCATACATAACATACACCCTTTCCCCTGCGATCTTTCTCTCAGTACAAGATGATGGAGGGGAAAACAACACAAAAACACTGTTGATGTGTCCTCAACTTCTAAGGTTTCCAAAGGCATTTAGCTGGCCATTTTTCCAAACAAAGCGTTGACTAGCTGGTGACATGACATATGATATCTCCAATTTCAAAAAATTAGCGAAAGACAAGAAAATGTGTATGAAATAAAGCAGGCACATTATGATTTTCAATAATGATTTTCACTTTTCTCTTATTGATTCTAAATGTGCAGCAAAGAAGTTCAAGAATTAAAAGCAATCAAGAATTCATTTCTTGAAACTGAACTATTATCTCGAATTCATTTCTTAAAACTGAACTGAACTCATCAAACAGCAGAAAATAAGTTAGGTAGCAATCCTATATGCATTTTCCTGGGAGTAAGTCCCACTGAACTCAATTGGGCTTTTTTCTAAACAGGTATAGGATTGCATTATTTGACTTTGTTCCTGGATTGACTACACTGGATTGACTACACTGTAGTCAATGCACTGCTATTTTTAAACCCCACAAAAAGCAATGGGAATGCTCAGTTTAAAATTTAGGTTCAGAGGAATGAAATGAATCTCAGCAGGAAATGCAGCACATCGTTTCTGCTGAAGTAATATAAAGCTGAGAATAAAATCAACTATGCATTCTACCTGTGTTCAAACATTCAATAATCCTTTGTTGAATATAGTGCTGGTCAGAATGGTAATACAAAAGCCCATAAACAGTTAATTATTTTCTTCTAGAATAACTAAAGTTATACACAAAGTAGTTTTCAAAACTGGAAAATTTTAACTTTGTTACTATTTCTCAAAACCTCTGACATATTAAGTTGATTTCCGTGAAAGCCTGCTGTCTCCCTTTGTACAGTAAAGAGGATTTTTTGTGTTCTGAATATGTTTATTGGTTTGGTAAAAGAAGTAAAAGCAAAAAAGAAATTGAAAGCGAAAGACACAGAGTAACCCTCTCATTCATATTCATAAGACATATATAAAAGAAAGCACACAGAAAAATAGACCCTTTCTTTGGAGAGACAGCAAAGCATGACAACTTACTGATGGCAACAGAGACTGTCAAATTTCTATCAGCTCTATCTATATTCTGTCCAAATTCCTATCAGCTCTATAACTCACCCCATGGTGCCGATGCCAGCTCTGCAGCCGCAACAAAACTCAGAACTCTCTGATTTTGCCACTCCACCCCATGCCATACTGATTCTTACTACAGGGAAACAAGTATGAGCTCAAGCTTCCTGGTTTGTCTCTCTCCAAGCAAAACAGGAATGGCAAGTTGGTTATGTTGGTGTCAGCAGAAGCAAAGTCAACTTTCTCCAGGACCCTCTCAGCATTAAGCATTGTGTGGACTGGGATGCAGGAGGAAGATGGCACCTACTTCCTCAAGCTCCAGTATCTCTCTTCATTAAGGATGGCTCAGAGGAACCCAGAGATGGAAGTGGGCCCTCAACCCATTAACTGGTCCAGTGGTGGGCTTGCCCATGTGCAGTAGATAGACTTTTCTCCCCTGTTGCTATCCTGGGGTGCTAGTAGAGTTATGGTGTGGCACAGTCTTTGCTAGCCTGATGGAAGCTGCAGTATAAAACATCTGGAGGGTACCAGCTTCCTGAAGACTGCTGTGACAAGAGCCAGCAGAACAGTTCCCAGAATTCTCTGAAACAGAGGCTCCAAGGTAGCAAACAAGTTCATACAGAAAGTGTCTTCTGAGCCCTGTAAATTAGCTGGTGGGTTATTACGTGGATGTTTGTGTTATCAACGTAGATTTAGGGTGGTCACTGTAATCATTTACATTTTACATACATTTAAGCTTTACACATGATTATCAGAGCCTTGTTTGTTGCGTTCATTTCCTCCTGACCTCACTTCTTGCCTGTGTGTGTGTGTGTGTGTGTGTGTGTATTTATTTACAGATAGAGATTTATTTCAAACACACACACCTGCCAGCTTAGGATAACACTTCCTGCATCTGATCTGATAATATGGACTCTAGAATACAAAAGCTTGTGCCACAATAAACATGTTTGCTTTAAAAGTACCACACTCCGTGTTGGGTTTGCTCTAAGCCAGAAATAGCTGCTTGTCCACACTACCTTGCCATCTCAACTGTCCCTCATTCCCATTCATACTTAGAGACCCTAATCCAGTTCCATTGAATGACACTGAAGTTCCTGTCAGTTCAAGATGACTTGTCAGTCAGGACCAACCCATCTAATGATTTTTACTGGCAGTTAAGCACAACTAATTCTATTTGGAGCCAACAGGTGCGCATGTGCAGCCAACCACATTTCTCTCTCTCTCTCTCTCTCTCTGTGTGTGTGTGTGTGTGTGTGTTTCCTTAAAAGTTGGCTTTCAATAACCAGAGAGGCAACAAACCCCCTTTCCCCTCCCTGCCCCACAAACCTCAGATTTCCCACGTGCAAATAAAAGAATAATGGAATTGCAGAGTTGGAAGGGACCCCGAGGGCCATCTGGTCCAACAGGAATAACAATAACAACATGAAATAAGTTTCCAAAACTTAAACCAGGCTTGCTGTTTGTTTGTTGACAGAACCTCTGTGTTTTTAACAGAATGAACGAACGAATGAATCTTTATTTGCATCAGCCATCGGCCATAGCAATAAAACAACAATGCGATATACAAAGAATAGAAATAAAAAGTCAATTATATAAAATACATTTTAGGGTTTTGAATCAATAGACAAATAGTGGATCTTAATCTGATTGCCCCAGCTAAAAACTTTGCAACCTTTGCTGTCACCTGCTCATCTTGATCTGCCAAGAGAAAGGACACTGTGGTAGTGGTTGGGCGACCCGGAATGGACAATAAAAGTGTTTTAGACAGAAATTCAGCTGGTGAAAACCTCCATGCCAAGTCTGTCTGCCATGCACCTGTAAAGAGGCCTCTTCCTCTCTCTCCCACACCCCAATATAAATGGCTTTTGTGTGAAAAGCACACGGTTTCGCCTTTTTAAAGGATAAGGAAACATATATATTTATATACCTTCATGTCTCGGGAGTGAAGCTAGGTTTCAGGGAGCGAGCTAGATGGTTTTCCCGGCTGCTTAACGGGTCCTCAGCTGCTTATGTGCTCCGTCTCTATGGCAAAGCGAACATTTCCCTCGGAGGCTTAAAATTTCTGCCGGCAGAAGCTCCCCCGCCCCAAACCCGTCACCGCCACGCGCTGCCTCTCCAGCCAAAAGGGAAAGTTTCACAACGAAGCTCGACGTCTTCGGGGATTCTTTCCTCCCCACCCCCCACCCCCCGCACGCCCCGATATCATTATCGCCTGTGATTCAGTCCTGAGTTGCCTGGTTGGTGTTGCAATGGTTAAAAGGGGGAGGGGTGAAAGGGGAATGTCGTGACGTGAGAGAGGAAGTCGGGGTGGAGGGACGAGAGTTGCAGCTCGGACTTTTTCGGCATGGAGGAAATTCCCTCGCTGGGCGAGCCGGTCACCGGGACGTTCCCCACCCCGCTGAGTTGCCGGAAAACCCGGACCGGTGCCCGGACGACGGAGAGGACTAGTAGTCAAGGCTCCAGGGGTGCTTTTGTTGTTGTTCTCAAAGCAAATAGCGCTGCACACCGTTCGTTAAGGGCAGTCAAAAGATCTGTTTGTTTTTAGAGACCTGCACGAAGTTCTTTATGAAAACCGGAGTCCTTTCGCTTTCCGTTTTGGATGGACTTTTGCTTTCTGTGGGAATGGTAACTTTCCTAGGCCGGGCGTGTGTGTGTGTGCCAGCAAGGATCCACTGGGTCTTTAGGAATGTTTAGTCTCTCCTCTCCAGCCAAGGTTGTCAACATGGTCAATAGGCTGGTCAGAGTGATCAAAACAAGGGAAGCGAGTGCATTGACTGGTTTTGAGAATATGCTTCCAGAGCAAGGAGTAAATATCCTATAAATATTCTGTTTGATTTTTGAAACTAAAATAAAGTAACTCTGACCTTGGCAGTGACAAAACCTGGCCCAACAGGGGATAAAATAAAGTTGTGATCATTTTCTTCAGGGCAATTGCCTCTATCTATCTATCTATCTAAACAGCCACCTACGTGTAGTGTGGTCAAGTATTGCTTTGGAATACCTTGTGATATATGGTGCTCTCTCATTCGTACCTTTACACTTCTGTATAAAATTCAGCACATCTCTACGACCCACTGGGCTTTTGATTTAAGTAGTCCCCCTTTCTCCCTTAAGGGTTCGTAACACTGAGAAGCCTTGTACAGAAGCTGACAGATAGCCAGCCAGGACTGGGGATGAGGACATGGCAGGAGAAATAATGGAACCAGTTCCCTCAGCGGGAAAGACCAATGCACTATGAAGTTACTACCAAAAGAGGGACAGGTGTGAATGGGCCCAGTTCCTGTACCGCAAGACTCAGGCCCAGCCCTACTCATCCGCTGACTGAGGACTGACGGTCATCCCCAATCTCAGTACGGCAGCAATGATGTCCTGGGGTGCTTTGCTCACTTCTCTCAACCGGACAGTGACATGCGGGCAACCATAAAGGCCTTTTACATCACAGGGCTCAGATAAACAGCGCAAGAAACACGAGCCCTTTCTTAAAAGTTCAGCCGTTGAAGGCACCTGCATGGCTTAGGGGATCTGACTCATTTTGAGTTGGTGGATATCACAAATCTATCTCCAACTTAGCTCTCTAGATTCCAGAGCAGTTACCAAGCAGGATGTTCTGCCCTGGGGAGGCCAGGTCTGCCGACATTTCCATCAGCAGTTCTGTACCTCTGGGAAGATATTCATGAGTGCTGGATTGGAGCCAGTAGGTTTGAATGGATGAAAATGTCTGATGCGTGTGCTAGAGAGCTGGGGAAATTGATACAGTGGTACCTCGGGTTAAGTACTTAATTCATTCTGGAGGTTTGTTCTTAACCTGAAACTCTTGTTAACCTGAAGCACCACTTTAGCTAATGGGGCCTCCTGCTGCCGCTGCGCTGCCGGAGCACGATTTCTGTTCTCATCCTGAAGCAAAGTTCTTAACCTGAAGCACTATTTCTGGGTTAGCGGAGTCTGTAACCTGACGCGTATGTAAGCTGAAGCATATGCAACCTGAGGTACCACTGTACACTCATTTAATTTTATTTATTAAGTACGGTATATTTATATCTCACCTTATCCATCCTATGTCGTTTCAAGATGGGTTTAAGCAGTAGTCAGTGATGAGGAAAGGATTGGCATATTAGACTCGCACAACCAAGCACTTGCCACACGCTTTTCAATCAGTTTACATTAAAGCTAGAGTTAAAAGTATGAAGATTTCCAGCAACATGGTTTTCAAAGCATACTGGATAAAATACCCATGGCAACTGGGGTATACGTGTGCATAATCACACTTACGTCAGGGTGTACCATACCAGCTTGAGCAAGCAGCCACAGAATTTTACAGCCTACTAGCATCTACACAGGCTTGCATACATCTCCTGAGCCTGTTTTTGCAGAATGAGCGCCAACCCCAGATGCCAGAGGCAGATGCATGAATTCATTGTGGAGCCTCTTCCCCGGGACTTCCCTCCGCCTCCTGCCTCAGCACTGCCTACAGCAGATACTGTGGGCATGAAGCAAGCGTGTGTGAACCTCTGCCCTCTCCTGTCTGAGTAAGCGGGAAGATGCCCAAGATTGCTGCTACCCCTTCGCAAAGATGATCGTTTTGAAACTTTCCACGTAGCCAGGAAACGCTGAGTGGGTGAAGCCTTCCCGTTCTCTCGAGAGATGCTATATAATTACATCATCGGATTGTGTCGATGCACAACACCGCCGGCCTTAATCGCTTTAAGCTACTTGTTCCAAGGAGCAGATACATTTCATCATTTGCAGTCCAGTCCTATGCAGCTAGGTGTGCCTGTCCACTGAAGTCAACTGCCTTAGGGATGCCTTGCTCTACACAGGATTAAAATGTTCAAGACAATCCTGCACACGTTATTGTGGGAGTAAGCTTCGAGCTCAGTAAAGGAAATACAGAAAGGATTAGACTACAAGAGTACATTACACATGGTCCTGAAATAAGTGTGTTTGCTATGGCCACCAATTTGGATGGCTTTAAAGGGGGATTAGACCAATTCAGGGAGGATAAGACTATCAATGACTATTTGCCACGATGGCTGCCTCCATGGTAAGAGGCATCAATGCTTCTGAATACCAGTTGCTAGAAACCACAGGAGAGGATGGGGCTCTTGTGCTCATGTCCTGCTTGTGAGCTTTCCATCGGCTTCTGGTTGGCCACTGTGAGAACAGGATGCTGGACTAGACGGACCATTGGCCTGATCAGCAGGATCTCCTTACATTCTTATGAGCCAGGAAGGATCTAAAATGACTACCCATTGAGTATTAATCAATACAGTGACTGGGAAGAATATGTGTTGGGGGACTGTGAATCAAATTCTGAGAGCAGAACACAATGTGCCCAGTTGGGCAGTTCCAAACCAGTTAAGGGCTCTTCCAGGGGATCTGTTTATTGAGCATTCATCACATGCTTGCACAAGGTTTGATTGAATATGGTTGTGATTGACTATTCATTCTGATATGTCTTCTGGGAAGTTGTATAACAATTAGCATTTATTATGCTCAAGCATGCTGACTTGCTTGTGGGCTGTTCATATATCTCCCCATTAACCTTTCATTTATTCCACACTTTTGAATGCATTTTGCTTTTCCTTTCCAAACCATAAAAAAGTCTAGTAAAGGGGGGGGGGACTGAGCTAAAGCAACAGGGCACTTTAATCCACTTTCATTGTGCAAACCTAAATATGTTGGTATGCACTTGAATCCCTCCTGCAAAAAACATGACAGTCTGGAGGGACCCTAAAATTCCCAAACCTATCAAAACAGTCATTTTGTTGTATGCATTTGCCCTGGCATATCCAGATGCACCAAAGGTAACGCACAACAGAACCTTCCTTTGAAATGCGTTGAGAAAACTGGCTATCATGTTAGCTTTTTGTACCCATTGGATTTCAAAGATGAACACGGGCAAGTAGCATTCTCCTTTTCTCCTCCAATCAGCCCCAGCCAATATGGGCAATGGGAGCTGACATCTCAACAACACCTGAGGAAGCACAGCCTGCCTTTATCTGTGGTGGAGTCCACAGTGTCAAATGATACAGCCCTTGCCTCAGCTGTCTGGTTGCATAGCTTAGCCTTGGTGCTCTCATTAGCGTTTTAGCTGTCAGCCTTCAAACTCAGGTCCCTGCCTCATGCTCTGTGAAGTTAAAACGCTAGGGAGAGGACATAGCTTAGGGGTCTTGCAGATACCTTATATGCAGAATGTCCGAGGTATCTCTGATTCAAAGGAGCTTTAGGATCAGGGATGGGAAGGCCTCTGTCTGAAGAGCTGCTGTCACTTGTAATAGTAGGCAATAGTATTGTGCTCACTCAATGGACCGATGATGTGACTCCATGTGTTATGTTTTGCTGAGTACTAAGGCCCACCAATTTCAGTGCAACTCACACCAAAGAAGGGACGCGGGTGGCGCTGTGGGTTAAACCACAGAGCCTAGGACTTGCCAATCAGAAGGTTGGTGGTTCGAATCCCCACGACGGGGTGAGCTCCCATTGCTCGGTCCCTGCTCCTGCCAACCTAGCAGTTCGAAAGCACGTCAAAGTGCAAGTAGATAAATAGGTACCGCCCTGGCGGGAAGGTAAATGGCGTTTCCATGCGCTGCCACATGACCCGGAAGCTGTACGCCGGCCCCCTCGGTCAATAAAGCGAGATGAGCATCCCAACCCCAGAGTCGGTCACAACTGAACCTAATGGTCAGAGGTCCCTTTACCTTTACCACACCCAAGGTAAGTGACCATAGGATTGCTGTCTTAAAAAAAAACTGCACTCTGCTCCACAGGTAGCCAATATGGTGCCCTCCATATATTGCTGGACTCCCAACTCCCATCAGTCCCAGCTAGCATGGCCAATGGCCAGAGATGATTGGGACTTGTAGTCCACCACATCTGAATGGCACCATGTCAACTGCTCTACTCTATGCTAATCAGGAGGCAGAGTCGCAGCACAAGGTGGCAGAACTATTTGGAATTATGTTTTCTACGGAGCAAGGAAAGATCTTGAGAAAGAACTGAGGGGAAAGAGAACACTCAAAGTCATGAAAGCAGCACAGTGGCAGAGCCATAACTCCTCGATCCAACTCCGCCTGAGTGCTTGCAGCTGTGGAAAAATCTTCCTTATTTCAAGTGGTAAGAATTTGTTAAGTATGACAAAGTACCTGACCTGTAAGACAAAAGCACCTTTCATACGTAGCTGCAAAATTTGGCAAGAGTGGTGGGAACGTTGCTAACCTTTCTGGATTTCTCTCCTGCCTGTCAATGTGTGTGTATAAGAGTTACCCATTTATGCCTCCTAATTGACACTTTTAAAAATCCTTCATACTTCATTTCTGTGAACGGCTGCTTCAAAATTACTTATACTTTCTCCTTTCACACTTCCAGTGCCAAGAGAAACATAATGAAAATAGCGCAAGAGCTTGTGTGTGGAAAGCACCAGTCAGGAAAAAATGACAGAAACTGGGGGGGGGGGGAGAGAGAAGACCAGCAGCTAATTTCTCTTCCTAAAGCTGAACCAGGCAGAAAGAAAGGGCATGCAAAAGACAAGGGTGATTCACACTGATGAAGAAATTTAGAACCGAGATAGTTGGGATTAGCTGAGTGGGTGCGAGGGCGATGTTCTGCCGAGTTCAGACATGCAAAACTTTCTCCTTGGCGCTAACTACTTAAAGCCGATTTAAGCTGAACCAGATATGAACGAGCCCTAAAAATGAATGCATAATACTGTGTATTCATGTCGGTGGTTCAAATCCAAAACAGAAGGAGGAAAGGGAACGTTGTTTGACCTGTGATGATAATATTGCTGCAGTTATTAGGAGAACCACACAACAAATGTTGCTGGAATACACTGCTTGCTATTTAACAGGGTTAATCTTGGATTTATCCATTCATGGGCGTCCCAGATGTGGTTGCTGTAAATCTTAAATCTCTTGGGAGCCCCCTCCCCCACCTCATAAGCAGAAATTCTACTCTTGGTAGTGCACTGAATGTAGTACTGCCAGCCTAAGATCAATCAATAAAAGACCTACAGTAACATAACTGGTTTGTGATTCATGAGACTCATGACTCATGAAAGTTTTTCTCACAGGTGGGGAGGGTGCTGCTGCACTCATGTTCTGCTTGCGGGCTTCCCATGAGCACCTAGTTGGTTGTTGTAAAGAACAGGAAACTGGATTAGATGGGCTTTGGGCCTGAACCAGCAGTCTTCTTAGGTTTCTATTTTCTAAATTATGAGGAAAGTGTCACCTGTTAATAAAACTGTCAGACTTTTTATTACTTGTGTGTGGCCCCTGATTTATTTTTGGACCCTCCACATCATCTGCAAAAGAGGATACACATCTGCATAAGACATGCTGTATGCATTGATTGATTGATTATTGATTGATTGATTGATTGATTGATTGCAAATTGGATCCTCTTTTGTTAATAGAGTGGAGGGTCCAATCCACATATTGTGTACTGAGCATTCGAAGTTCTGTTGACACATCTGATGGGGAAAAGTTAAGAACCTCCCCCCCTCCCCCCCCCCCGCCATACACACATACAAATTTAAGGTTCAGTAGCTTCATTTTGTAAAACAAAAGTGGTCTTCAAAAAGAATCAGAGCAACATGTAATGGGTTAGAACTTGACTAACTACGCATCTTTACTCAGAATTAAGCCCCAATGAGTTCGATGGGACTTACAAGTATGCATGTATATCATTACAACCTAAGGTGGTTGAAAATAAATCACCTTGTGAAAAGTTAGTTCCTGCTGAAATCAATATTGTCTGTATTCAGTCTGATCCGAGGAAGGATTCTTAAAATATTCTAGAGGGGTAGCAGCATTACTCTGCAGCAGCAGCAGCAACAGCAACAAGCCTTGAAGCTCCCTAAAGACTAAGATATGTGTTATAGGATAAACTTTCATGGACTAGAGTCCATTTCATCAAACATATACAGCATTATCCTCATTGATCAGGCTGTATAACTTTTGTTTGCAAATGTCAGGATTGACAGGAAGGTGTAAATTGGAAATACTATATCCTTCAAACTTTGGGCACTTCCTTTCATCACCGACCGATTGCTGGGTGACTCTTAAATGAATATAGGTTTGATTTTATCTATACAGTACAATAATGTTGTCAAGAAAGCGCCAAGAAATAAAAAAAGATTGCCATACCATACCATCTAGAGGCTAATGTTAGGTATTGCAGGTACTTTTGAGACACTTTTTTTTTTCTCCTCCTTGCTTGGAACTCTGTGAAGGGGGAACTATAATGTCTAGAATTCTTCAAGGGAAATCCGTTGAAGGACCACAATACCTCAAGGACTGCCTCTTTCCATATGAACCTACCCAGACCCTGAGATCATCTTCTGAGGCCCTCCTCTGTGTGCCTCCTCCACGAAAGCTCTTGAGGGTGGCAACACGAGAACAGGCCTTTTCTGCAGCGGCTCCACGTCTGGGGAATGCTCTCCCCAGAGAGGCTTGCCTGGTGTCTTCATTATACACCTTTAGGCTCCAGGCAAAAATGTTCCTTTTTAACCAGGCCTTTGGTTGTTCTGATTTACATCCTATGGCCATTTAAAATGTGTGTTTTTTGGGGGAGGTATTGTTTTTATTTTGATTATGTATTTTGCGGTTTTATATTTTGATTTTATTTTGTGAACTGCCTTGAGACCTCTGGGTATAGGGCAGTATATTATGCAAACAAACAAAAAACCAATAAATAAATCTGAATGTGGTTTGAAGATATAGTGTGCGTGCCACCTGTATAGAACTTCATGAAAGCTTTTCCTGTCAGTTCATAGCTGTCAACTTTTTCCTTTTTTTAAGGGAAATTCTATTCGGAATAAGGGAATTTCCCTTTAAAAAGGGGAAACGTTGACAGCTATGTGTCAGTTCCTTTAATCATCATTTTTCATTCATGCATATCTTCTTTTGTACTATCTTAGGTAAAGGGATCCCTGACCATTAGGTCCAGTTGTGGCCGACTGGGGTTGCAGCGCTCATCTCGCTTTATTGGCCGAGGGAGCCGGCGTACAGCTTCCGGGTCATGTGGCCAGCATAACTAAGCTGCTTCTGGTGAACCAGAGCAGTGCACGGAAACGCCGTTTACCTTCCCGCCGGAGCGGTACCTATTTATCTACTTGCACTTTGACGTGCTTTCGAACTGCTAGGTTGGCAGGAGCAGGGACCGAGCAACGGGAGCTCACCCCGTCACGGGGATTCGAACTGCCAACCTTCTGATCGGCAAGTCCTAGGCTGTGTGGTTGAACCCACAGTGCCACCCGCGTCCCATTTGTACTATCTTAGAGCCACATAAAATTGTGTCTCAGCAGGCTGTATGGTGCACAGATGCACAGCAACAAAGAAGAAAGTGCAGTCATTGTTATAACCATCACGACAAGCCAGGTAGAAAACAAGTATATCTGGGTATGAGCATCATATATTGTGCTGGAGCATGGAGAAAAGCAGGAGGGCACAGGCGAAACCAAACATAAACATGGGAAATTTGAGGACAAGCAGCACTTGAATAAATGTACAGTGGTACCTCAGGTTAAGTACATAATTCGTTCCGGAGGTCTTTACTTAACCTGAAACTGTTCTTAACCTGAAGCACCACTTTAGCTAATGGGGCCTCCCGCTGCCGCCGCACTGCCGGAGCACTATTTCTGTTCTCATCCTGAAGCAAAGTTCTTAACCTGAAGCACTATTTCTGGGTCAGCGGAGTCTGTAACCTGAAGCATATGTAACCTGAAGCGTATGTAACCCGAGGTACCACTGTAATGGTTTAAGTTAGTGGTTTTCAATCAGTGTGCCATGGCAACCCTGGGTTGCCTTGAATGATGGTCAGGGATGCCATAGGCAACACTGGCCTGTATCCTTTCCTTCCCTCCCTCCTAAGATGCCTTTTTGCGTGTCTTCCTCCCAAAGGCTTGGCACAGCTGTTTGTTGCAGCAGCCATGGCTACAAGCTCAGCTGTCAAATGGTGCCTGTGGGGCTGGTCAGGAGGTGCTGGTTAACAGCAGCTGAGGTGGCTTCAGAATAAGCAAGCAAATGGGTGAGGGAGCCCAGCCAGCCAGCCAGCCCTCCAGCCCTTGCTGTTGGGAATGGACAGATAAATCCCAGGCCCCTGTGGGGCAGTGTGAGGAGGGACCTCTCTTTGGGGCGGGGGGGCAGCTCAGAAACCAGGGGTGGCAGTACTGGCTTTCCAGAGGACTCCCAAGGAGAATGGAGAGAAGAGGAGAAGAGGCTGAGGGAACACTCCCCAAGGGAGGGTGTTCGAAAAAGCGTGAGGCTGCCAGCTCTGCAGGCAAGGGGGCAACATAACTGGGCTCCTGAGCCCCACAAGGGAGCTGCAGAAAGAATGTAGTTGGTCAAGGGAGACGTGGACCCAAAAGGTTGAAAACCTCTGCTTTAAGTGATTGTAATAATATAATAATTTATTATTTATACCCCGCCCATCTGGCTGGGCTTCCCCAGCCACTCTGGGCGGCTTCCGACAAAATATTAAAATACCATAATACATCAAACATTAAAAGCTTCCCTAAACAGAGATGCCTTCAGATGTCTTCTAAAAGTCTGGTAGTTGTTGTTTTCTTTGGCATCTAGTGGGAGGGCGTTCCACAGGGAGGGCACCACTACCGAGAAGGCCCTCTGCCTGGTTCCTTGTAACTTGGCTTCTCGCAGTGAGGGAACCAACAGAAGGTCCTCGGTGCTCGGTGTCTGGGTAGAACAATGGGGGTGGAGACGCTCCTTCAGATATACCATATTACACGGTATCAGATTAAAACGTCCAAGAGTATTCAGGGCCAAACCCTCGGTTACAAAATTGGAAGGCAATGATTTGATCGCTCTGCCGCTTTTGAAATTTGCATCACTCACCTTTCCGGTTACAGGAATCACTTTCAGCAAATGATCAAACTTTCAAAACAAGTTAATTGCTAGGGACTGTGGTGTTCTGCATCATGGTAATCAATGGAGAGGAGAACAAGGTGTGTCTCTTGCAATATTAAGCATTGTAAAATTATGGTACGATGAATCTGGAGAGGTAGTAAAGATTGCAGGTAATTGCTTGATATCCACCATTGCAGCTGGATCTTAAACTATGCCCAAAGCAATACTGACAGTTTTCTTTCAAAAATGGGTTTCTACTTTTGCAGGAAACCTTGTAAAGTAAATCTACATGTTAAGAGAAAAAAATAATAGCCTTCCGATTTCAACCTTTTAATTCTTTGCTTGCATAACTTATGTTCATTTGTGTACATTTTTTTTACTGCTAGATTGTTCTTATATCTCATTTCAAAAGAATATTCAGACGCTAACATTGATCCCAGTTCAAGATATTGTCATGCATTTGGACATCTTGATTTCTGTGTCTAGGCCTTTGGCTGGAGAACTAATGAATGGGCAAGAAATCAAATTGTTTTCTCTACTCAGACTTCTGAAGTGGGGTGGCCACATCAAAACTGCATAGGACTCCTACAAAGTTTGTTTTTTAATATCTATCTACTTTTGTAGACTAAGGTGGCCAAAAGAAATATAGCAAAAAAATTCATATAAGGGATATAAGGCAGTGGTTCCCACTTGTTTAAGTACTGCAGACTTATTATGGGTCACTATTTGGTTATTACAGTATTTTACAAAAAGTGAAGCTCCACCTCCAGATTTCACAGTATCATGCTATGGCGTCTTCTAGTAAATTTTTGATGGATGCTGTCCAGATTACTGTTTACAGATTATTTGGAGAAGTGGGGTCAACTGTGTGCATGTTTGATACTTTCCCATTTGGGCTGTTTCAATGCTTCATGCTAGATTTTTAATTTTTCCTTTTATCACCTTGTGAGACTCAGACTCCACTCTCCCATTTTAGATATTTCCTCTCTATTACCACCTGAACTAATTTTCCATTTGGCTCCTCCTGGATTCATCTCTCTTGCTTTCCACCCTAAATCCATAGAAACCTGTTCCTTGGATCCCAGCTTTCGATTGATAGCTATAATTCTTTCCCTCACCTGTTTAATCATTAAATTAAATTGCTGAATAGGTGGGAAACTCCCATTAAAAAAAAACCCAAACAGTTTAGACTAGTGAGAATTTTAGGGAAATGATGCAATTTAGGGATCGAAAATAAATGTGCTCTATTGGAAGTTATCAGGCTGTTTCTGTTAGCTAATTGTTCTTGTGTGAATTTCTGCTGTCTTGTATCTCCTTTATATTATATTGTCCTTCAGATTAATTTTCAATTGTTTCTTTATTTACAGGATTTTTTCCACATTTCCATAACCACCCATATAGTACACGTTATCTCAAATTCTTTTTTACAATTTATTTTTATGCTGCCATTTTATATTTCATTTATACATTCCTTTCATTCTTACTAGTTCAGTTATTACTGAGTATATATGTTTTCATTGTATCCTTGCTGTGATTTAAAATTTTCAAATTTATATTTCCTTTGAGCCAACTCTGGTTTTTTCTAGTTTCTACTTAGAAATGGAATTTTCTGAAAATCTTGATCTTGACAAAATGCAGATACTTTTTGCTGGTTCTGCTAAAAGTAAAAATCATTTCTGCATCTTATACATTTAATATACACATATTATATGTATATACTGTAGACTCCAAGTTTCCTAAAGCGATCAGCAGATAAACAGATACATACATCAATGCATAAAGTTGTATAAAAATACAGTATACTTGTATATTAATTTATAAAATTATGCTACGGGAATAGAGCAACTCATGGGACTTGACTCTTTTATAAGTATATTGTACATATTTTTTGCATATAATAAATCAGGCTTCCTTTTTTTAAAAAAAAGTTGACATTGCACCTGTGTGCTCAATGCAAGTGCCTGGCTGATGTGGGTAAAGCATGATTTGGTTG
Source organism: Podarcis raffonei (assembly GCF_027172205.1). Taxonomy (NCBI): domain Eukaryota; kingdom Metazoa; phylum Chordata; class Lepidosauria; order Squamata; family Lacertidae; genus Podarcis; species Podarcis raffonei. Next base: position 36,135,698 of record NC_070605.1, on the reverse strand, counting down.
GAATTGCCAAATTTTATGTATAAATGTGTTCCAAGTTATTACCACTAGCTGTCCTGACTAAGCTCAATAAATCTACATTTAAGAACCTATTTTTAGCATGGAATTCCTTACTGTTGTCAGTCGACAACAACCAAAATTGGCATTTCGGTCCTGAATACATTTGCCGGCACCCAGCCAGAAACCTTGTAAGCCATGTCCAAAGTCTGGCCCGGGGGCCAATTGTGGCCCGCAGCCCGGTTTAAAACGGCCCCACAGGCAATTCGGAGAAATCAATCTGTTGCGGCCCCTGAGCGCCTGCTGTTCTGCTTGTTCTCCCCTGGAGCCAACGCTCCACCAAGGAAGGTTAGAGGCAGGCAAGGCGGGCTGCAATTGGTGCATCTCCAGCAGCGGCGCTGCGTGATTGGTCGCTTGGCCGATGCTGCTCTTGCAGTGGGTGCTTTTAAAATGTGTGGCGGAAGGGGGTGGGATGATTGGGTTGCTTTTGTTTTTATTTCTATTTTCATTATACGTTGTGGTTTTATATTGTGGTTTTTTGCTGCGAAACGCCCAATCGTGTGCATATTTATAGTATTCAAATGTTCTTTCCCACCCCATGTTTGTGTGTGTGTGTACACAAACACACACACACTACTCATATCTTCCTTCTTTTCAGAAGTTTAAAAGCCATTGTGATGTAGTGGTTAGAGGCCTGCAGGAGAACCAGCTTCAAATTGCCACTCTTACTTAAAACTCACTGCTGTGGTTTAGGGGGAAGTCACTTTTTCCCAGCCTAACCCACCTCACAGGGCTGCTGTGAGAGTTAAAGTGAGGGCAGGGGAGAAGAACCACATAGACTGCCTTGAGCTCCTTGGAGACAGATGGGACAAAAATGGAAAGATGGGTGGATAGATAACGCTGGGATAGCAGTCTTTGTTTCATAACCCCATCTTCCTGAACATGAAGTCCCATAGATTTCTAAAAGCCTACATTTGCATTTCTTGCAAACTTGTGGGTTCAATAGCTATTTCCTCATATGTATTTTGGGAGCTGTAGCTGTTTGGTGCAATAGGTGCCAGCACATGGTACCTTTGGTTGTTCTAACACAGATAACATCTGGTTTCATTGTGCCATCAGGGAAAATAGCAGTCCTATCCATGCAGCCTCCTCAAGCTGTCGACTGTGGAAAAGATCTATGCTCTGACAAATCAACTCCTGAGACCTTCTTCTATCATTTGCAGGGAAAATATTTTCTACCTGGTGGGAACGAGCTGGCCAAATCTGTTGGCAAATGTTTTATTGAGGATTCATTTGGGCTTGGGCGAACACACTTAGACCAAAACCTCTGGCACTGCGCTCACATGATCTCTTCCCCTTCTGGCCAATTTTTAAAATGGCGACTGTAAATAAGAGAAGGAAAGTTGACAGTGAGGGCTGCTGCTTCCAGGACAGGTGGAAAGTCGAATATTTCTTTACTGAAATACGGAATCACTGTGTTTGTGATATGCCAAGAGACTGTGGCTGTTTATAAGGAATTTAACAAGAACTGCGAACACAAAACTAAGTGACTCTCACCTGTGTGACATTTTGCGAATCAAAACCACTACCTTTGAGCCAGACCTAGCCTATGTGCTGCAGTCCAGATCTCAGTTTCACCCTTCACATTAGTGCAGGCAAGTTTGTTTTGTTTTGAATTGAGAGGAATACATTGTCAAATCTCAGTTAATGTCAGTTGGTCTAAATCAGGTATAAATATGTTTGGACACAACATGTATATCTGGTGTTATGTTCCTGTTCATGTTTTTTGAACTTAAAAGCTGACAGACAACCTTTATTACCAATAATATGTAATCCACTTTACAATCTTCCTGACATATATTTCAGCTTCCTGGTTTTGTTTTTTTATCTGGCCTTCAGATATGAAAGGCAGAGTGATTTAACACCTGTTTAGATTTGTCATCCATGTGACGAAATGAAAAGTATGTCGTTTGCAATGAACTTTGCATAAAATAGTTAATTTTAATGGTTCAAAGAACGTCAGGCAAAATGGTCGGCCCTCACACATGTTCACTTCATCAAATCTGGTCCTCTTTGAAAAAAGTTTGGACACCCCGATTGGAAAGTGTCATAGTAAACAGCTAATCATGTCCCAAGTTTCCTAGATGCCTGACCACGCAGTTGCATTTTACTTGTACTGTAGTAGTATAGTCTTGGTCCAAACACCAGCCTATGTGGATGATTGAAACTGTTAGTCAGAGTGTGAGATGAAATGTTGGGAAATTGTAAATAGATGCCACTTGTCAGTATCAGACGTAGGATGAACAAACAACAGAAACATCAAAGGTGACAAATCCAACAGTCAAGTCCTTCCCTTCTTTATAGTCAGATATACTGCCATCCTTTCAGCTGGCCATGAAAAGAAAGAGGTGGCGATAAGATTTGGTGATTTTAAAAAGCTGTCACAGTAACAGCACCAAACATACACATGAGAAGGGATTGTGGATAGAGAAATAGTTTAATGGCAGGTATTGGTGTACTTATTTAATATCAACAAGAACAGGTTCAGAGTAAACAAAACTTGAAATTCAGTTTCTTTATGGTTCAACGGGTAAGATGTTCTGGGCCTACTTTACACACAACAGTTTTTAAAGGACTGGATAATTTCTGTACATTCTTTGTGGGCTTGCAGGAGGTTGGACAACTGGTAGACATGCTTGTTTCCCAAATGTCTTTTAGCCTCCTTCCCATCTCTTATGCCTGATGCCATGCCTTCTTCTGATCAAACCTCTATCTCCTGCAAGACAGTTTCCCTTGAACCATCCCACCCCTTACTCAAACCAGCTTTACTTTCCTGCCCCTCCATCTTTCCCCCGGCCTATTGCCAATACATCTTTGGCTTCATCCAAATCCATGCCCTGATCCATCTACTGTAATCTACAAGTCCCCTCTAGGTGAGGACCATGTCAAGTCTGCCTTCTGTACCCAGGCACATCACTGAAGTGAACCAAAATGTTAAATAGCAACAGTTTGTCTTCAAAACAGCTCTTGCAGACTTTTATTTTAAAAGGAAAAAAATCAGGAATCAATGACATTTCAGACTTGTTTGCTGCGATCTCAAGCATCGTTTTTTGCTACCTGCAGTTCAGATGTCAGCTACCAAAAGCCCCTTGAAAACATGCAGTTCACAGAGAAAGCTAATCAGTCTTAAGATCTTAAAACTTATACCAGTGTGGGTGACATTTGGATTTTGGAAAGTATTGAATAACTTGAATAACCCTTGGAAAGTATCAAATAACTCAGGAGGTAGCCACTGAGCCATACAAAATGTTTATTTTATTAAAACACTCCAACTATTAGTAAAGTGGGTGTCCTGCATGCAGATGTCTTGGGCACCAAAACAGGGGGAGATAAAGGGATGGGGAGGTAGGGGTGTGCACCGGGGAAATGGTTACTTTTCTTCTTTTAGATTTACAAATATTTTGGTAATTCCTTTCTTTTGTAAAACTTTCATTAGTATTCAGTTAATTTGGATTTAGTTCCTCCTTTTTTTCATATTTCAATTATTTTTTGGAAATAATTGTCTTCAGGTTCAATCCCCAGCATCTCCAGTTAAAAGAATTTCAAGCAGCAGAGCTAGCAAATATAGATGTAAATGTGCATTAAGGGCATGCACATACTTCTTCATGCCACGCAGAGTTAAACTATGGAACTCAATCCTGCAGGGGGCAGTGGTGGCCACCAACTTAGATGGATTATACAAATTCATGAGGGTAAGGCTATCAGTGTCTATTAGTCGCAATTGCTATGCTCTGCCTTCGCAGTTGGAGGCAAGTACCGCTTCTGAATGTCAGCTGCTGGAACCCACTGGAGGAGAGAATGCTCTTGTGCTCATATCCTGCTTGCTAGTTTCCCACAAGCAACTGTTCACCCTCTGAGAGAACAGGATGCTGGACTAGATGGGCCATTGGCCTTACCCAGAAGGCTCTTCTTATGTATGTTGTGCATTCAGTGCAGGATGTAAGCACCTTTGGGGAGTGCTGGACAAATGACATCACCCCATGTTGTCCCTGCTCCACACTATTTGTCCAATTAAAGCCCATTCTGCTGGGCTCTCTCTTTGGAAAGAGACCCTCTCTTTGGAAAGATTGCAATATATATATATTGTTTTGCAAAAACTCAGCGGAACCACTAACTGAATGGAAGGCAATGGAGAACACTATTGTGTACTAGTTTGAAAATAAGCCCACCTGTGTGTACAGACATCCCTTGTAGTAGCTGCTGGTTTAGATGCTGTTATTGTGCATAGGTGTGTACACTGTAAAAACAACTCCTGCACATTTCAGAGGCTGCCTGTGTACATAGCCTAAATCAAACAATCTATCTAGGGCAGTATTGTGTGACTTGAAGCAGTTCTCTCTTAAGGTCTCAGGAAAGGTTTTCTTCCAGCTCTGCTACGTGAGAAAAACTCTGCTGGAGCTAGCCAAATGGCCATTTAGTCCATCACCCTGTTCTCACAGTGGCATACCAGTTTGTTGTTTTCCTGTTTTTAGCAGGTCCATATCTTTGCAGGTCCATACCTGCAAGTTGCCTTGAGTCCCATCAGGGGTATGAATAAATTTATAACAATAGTAATACAGGGAGACCCACAAGCTAGACATTCACGGCATTCTTTTAACCAGTATATCTGAAGGAGCGTCTCCACCCCCATCGTTTTACCCAGACGCTGAGGTCCAGCACCGAGGGCCTTCTGGCAGTTCCCTCACTGTGAGAAGCCAAGTTACAGGGAACCAGGCAGAGGGCCTTCTCGGTAGTGGCGCCCTCCCTGTGGAACGCCCTCCCACCAGATGTCAAAGAGAACAACTACCAGACTTTTAAAAGACATCTGAATGCAGCCCTGTTTAGGGAAGCTTTTAATGTTTGATGTATTGCAGTTTTTTAGTATTTTTTTGGAAGCCGCCCAAAGTGGCTGGGGAAGCCCAGCCAGATGGGCGGGGTATAAATAATAAATTATTATTATTATGAAAATGTTGACAACTGAACCTGGAATTTTCAGTATCTCGAACATGTGCTCTGGCATTGTGCTGTGGCCTCTCTCCCTAGCTCCAGGCTGAAGGAGGCGGCTGCTGCTGCGAATACTTTCATTATCTTACCAGATGGTGGCAGAACATTTATTGTAGTGAGAGTGGCAAGTGGAGTTGTGGACACCTTCATTCTCAGGTGTGCATTGCAAAGAGGTATCCACACATATAGTCTTGTTTTTTAAAAAAAAAAAACCAGTCCCCAGACATTCAGTGTATGAATTATGTATGCTACAGTGCAGGCTTGGAGAATCAGATGCAGGTTAGGGGCACCCCAAATCAGCAACAAACAACTAGTGCAGAACGTGTCCAAAAGTGAACTACAGAAACAGAGACCACAATTGATTATGGATTCCTTTTACGAGGCTGTAGTGCGTTTCTACCGGACACACAAAAGACAAGAAAGCATCTAACTGGTTTTTGACAATAACATCTTCTGGGTGCAATTTGTGTGGCAAATGGTGTGCCAGCGACATCTCCCAAGCATCCACAAAGTGCACTCCAATTCCTGAGAACATCTTCCTCATGATTGTGTCAAGCTGATACGAATACCAGTCGCTGTTGAAAAGGCTAACCTCCGGCCCCAGCTCCTGAACGTTAGCGGTTTTGATGACTATCCGTGTCTTGGGACTCCGATCCAGAAGCCGTACGATGGACTTGCGAATGTTCCTCAGTCTCCTGATGTACACTTCTACAGGGAAAGTGCTGAAGTGAGACCAAATAGTTATGGCTATCACAGTGTTCCTCCCGCCTACAATGCGATTCAGTTCGTTGGCAATGTAATGCAGCTCACTGCTAAACACGGTGGAGAAGCGAATAGGGGGCCCGTGGCAGCGGAAGTTTAGTAGAATGTTATGCACCGAGTCCACAGCCATGAAGGGCCCAACATTTTTAGGGCTGCCAAGGTTTAATTCCACGAGATCTGAAACAAACAAACAAGCAAGCAAACAAAAAAGAATTACTGAGTGACTGCCTGTTGCAACTCTCTGCAAAGGAAAACAATACAGTGGTACCTCAGGTTACATACGCTTCAGGTTACAGTCTCCACTAACCCAGAAATATTACCTTGGGTTAAGAACTTTGCTTCAGGATGAGAACAGAAATCGTGCTCTGGTGGTGCAGCGGCAGCAGGAGGCCCCATTAGCTAAAGTGGTGCTTCAGGTTAAGAACAGTTTCAGGTTAAGAACAGACCTCCAGAATGAATTAAATACTTAACCCAAGGTACCACTGTAATTGTTAGGGTCCTCTGTATAACATTCACAAAGGACAGGGGGGGGAAGCAAACACACAAGAGTTTTCATGAGTATCAATTCCAACCATTTCAACTGGCACAGCTTGGAGGATCAATATGAAGCCAGGAAGAAGCATCAGGGTCAAATGCTTCTCCTCTTACCCATCCCAGTGCACTTTGGCAATAAGATAATGCCTTGTATTGAGTCAGAATTGCCCTAATGTCAGCTAATAAAACCAAGAAAATAAGCAAGGTGTGAGGAAGGAGAAAAGGGTCGCATGGAGCAGTGTTCAGCCCGACTCGCTCCCAGCTGCATGAAGCCTGCAGTAATGAACTGGGCCCAAATCTTAAAACAGTGTTTGACAAAGATACTAAACTAGAAACACCTTCTTTGCAGAAGGGAAAGTCTGTTACATTAATTGAACCATCTAAACAGGTATCCCTCATTAAAACAGTCCACTTTGGCCTTTTACTCAGCATTGGTGCCTCTCTTTTGTTCCCCTTATTTGATCTGCCACCAAATCATTACCTTTTCTTGCTATACACTGTTTCTAAACATCTACCCCTTCCTTTCGCTACAACACAAAATCACTTACTGTTCATCCCCCACCTTTGTTACCACCTCTTTCCTCCTGCCTTTCCTGCGCTACTCCTGAGCTATCCTATCTCTGTTCACAGCTCTGCAACCAAGATAATTTGACTTCTTTTCTTGTCAATCGAACCCAGGGCTGGAGCACAACGTTTTGCTGCCTGAGGAAAAGGACAAAATGGCACACGCAAGCACTCGCCACCCGGTCAATATACCGTATTTATCGCCCCATAGGACGCACCGGCCCATAGGACGCACCTAGTTTTTTGGGGGGGAAATAAAGGGGAAAAAATTATTTCCCCCCCAGGTGCTCTGCGCTAATCCCAAAGCTTGGGGCGTGCGGAGCTCAGCGCGCCCCAAGCTTCTGGCTGCCGGCAAGCTCTCCGCTAGCAGTGGGAGAGCCGCGCGGCTAGCGGAGCGCTGCGCTAATCCTGAAGCTTGGGGCGTGCGGAGCTCAGCGCGCCCCAAGCTTCTGACTGCCGGCAAGGTCTCCGCTAGCCGTGGGAGAGCCATGCGGCTCTCCCACGGCTAGCGGAGCGCTGCGCTAATCCTGAAGCTTGGGGTGTGCGGAGCTCAGCGCGCCCCAAGCTTCTGACTGCCGGCAAGGTCTCCGCTAGCAGTGGGAGAGCCGTGTGGCTATCCCATGGCTAGCGGAGCGCTGCGCTAATCCTGAAGCTTGGGGCGTGCGGAGCTCAGCGCACCCCAAGCTTCTGACTGCCGGCAAGGTCTCCGCTAGCAGTGGGAGAGCCGCGCGGCTAGCGGAGCGCTGCGCTAATCCTGAAGCTTGGGGCGTGCGGAGCTCAGCGCACCCCAAGCTTCTGACTGCCGGCAAGGTCTCCGCTAGCAGTGGGAGAGCCGCGCGGCTAGCGGAGCGCTGCGCTAATCCTGAAGCTTGGGGCGTGCGGAGCTCAGCGTGCCCCAAGCTTCTGACTGCCGGCAAGGTCTCCGCTAGCCGTGGGAGAGCCGCACGGCTAGTGGAGCACTGCGCTAATCCCGAAGCTTGGGGCATGCGGATCTCAGCGCGCCCCAAGCTTCTGGGTGCAGCCAAGCTCTCCGCTAGCCCTGGGAGAGCTGGGTCTCCCAAGGCTAGCGGATAGCTTCCTGAAGCCTGGAGAGCGAGAGGGGTCGGTGCGCAATGACCCCCCTTGCTCTCCAGGCTTCAGCGAAAGCCTGCATTCGCCCCATAGGATGCACACACATTTCCCCTTCATTTTTGGAGGGGAAAAAGTGTGTCCTATAGGGCGAAAAATACGGTATATAAAAAACTGATTGGACTTGCAAGTGAATCTTACTTCAAAACTGGCAATAGTATTGTACCCTCCACTCTACCTGAAGCAGCAGCTTGCTTTAGGGGCCCAAGACAGGCTTACACAGTTCTGTCCTCCCAGAGGGGAGCAACTGGGGGCTCAGGAGGAATAGCTGACAACTACCCTATCAACTGCTGCCTGTGGCAGGTGCCTGACTTTGCCTAATGGTAGAGTTGCCCTGCTCAGGTCATCCAATTCCCCTTCTTCCAAATCCAATGCTGTTATCCCATCGCTGTCTACATCCTTAACAAACGACTCCTTCAGAAAGCTTTCCATGCCCTTGCATCACCTCTCAACTTCTCCTTTGCAAACCACACACAAAGAGACACGCATATTCCCTATTAGATCATCCGGTAATGTTGGAGAACTCTATTCTTTTCCATCACTGCTCAAAAATCCATCTCTTCTATAAGGCATTTGGCTCAATCCTGGATTCCTCACTACCAATGCAAGCCTAAATGTGTGTATTTGCACATGCCCTTCCCATTATTACTGCTTCTCCTATTTTTTTCCTTTTCTTTAGCGATAGCTCTCCCATCACTATTAACATATGCAGTGAGAAAGAGAAACCATTTTGTGAGAAAGGGGTGAGACTTGAAAGAATAATCCTGAAGCACATGAAAAGGCCATTCTTAGCCAACTCTTAGGGTGACACAGAATTAGAGAGATTTAAAGTAAATGCCAAAACTTTGCAGTTCTAGCTCTTCCAAATCCCAGAAACACAATCAGCGAAATTAAAATCAGTTACAAAGTCATGACCAAAATCCCACAATCTCTACATCAAGAGTATAAGCATTAACGTTTTCTCATATTTCTGTATATATATCTGAAACACCTGCAAAGGCAAGGCAAAAATAGTGACCTGGAACAAATGTTGTCAGATATTCAAACCACTGCCTGATTGTAGAGTCTCCAAACAAGTGGATAAGTTTCCCTTGTAAACATTCGGTAATATCTGATGACTTGTTAAAATGCCGAATCCACTGTGTTCTTGCTCGCCATTCATCTTCATAATAGTAACCAGAAGGAAACACATCAGGGCTTTGAGATCTTTCCAGATTGTCCATCTCTGAAAGAGAATTTTGAATTGCTAGTTAGAAATGAAAAGTCGTGTGTTATAATTATATAAGTAAATCAAATAGGAGCATAACATCAAGCCTGCTAAAATGCTGGTAATTAAGTTCATGAAGTTTGAAAACATTTAATAACTGAGATTTAATAAGCACACTGTACTAAGTTTCCATATTTTGGAAAGCAATCAATGACATTCATCTTGGTAGACAAATCCTTTTATCTGCAGGTGAATTCCCCCAAAAAATTCAGAGACCCAAGGCTTTTCCAGGCACGTGTGTGTGCAAGAGAGAGAATAGGCTGTTATTACTTGCCTATCATGGAGACTCTAGATATCTTTCTTCAAGGAAGTATTTTTGTTGTAAGTAGATTGCATTTCCCCAGCAATCAATGGCCACAGTCGAATGGAAACTTAAAGCACACAGCACTCACTTTCCTGTTGGATTGTGATCGATATTTTGTTGCTAGGATAATCCAGTATTCCTTTCCACCTACATGCCTAATGCAAATCATGGCTGTGGGGAGTGAAAAGGCAACTACAGTGGTACCTTGGTTCATGCACTCAATCCATTCTGGAAATCTGTTCTTAATCCGAAACTGTTCTTAAACCAAGGCGCGCTTTCCCTAATGAGGCCTTCCACCACCGGTGCCCTTCCACCATTTGGATTCCGTTCTTAGACTGAGGTAAAGTTCTCAAATCGGGACACTATTTCCGGTTTTGCAGAGTTTGTAAACCGAATCGTTCTTAAACCGGACTGCTCTTAAACTGAGGTACCACTGTACTGGCTCATACCCATGGAGATCATTTGTGAGGTGCTACATACTTCCCTCATGACCGGTACCATTTTGTGAATTTTTACAAAAATAACAGATTCTTAAATTTACGTAGGTGCACCACAAAATCACGGGAACTTAACATGACGTCTGAGCAAATCCATATGACTGGCTGAGTTGGTGTTTATCTAATTTAATTTGGCAGGCACTGAGTGCTTGCGTTTAACAATGTTGTCAATAATGTATGCTTGGCAGTCCTTGGTTCAAAACTCATTTCAGCCACAAAGTCATGATTCACTCAGCCTCCTCATCAGCAGTGTAAGGGTAACAATACGGACCTACAGTACAGGATTAAATCTAACATGTGCAAAAGACTTTTGTGGTGTAAAATAAATTAAGGCTTTTTGTGGTTTGAAACAAAGTCTTTCAAATGTTTAACTTTACCTGCATGCCTTAAGGGCCTTACGAGTACAGTATCAGGGCCACTGGAGGATATTGGCACTTTGATATTCACATCACTAAATAAACAAAAACAAAACAAAATTCAGTGATAAAAAGTCACATTTGCCTAAGGTCAAATACCCAAGGCCAAACTGGTACATCACTGTCATAGTTATAACACTCCTCTTTTGATTTTAGCTCTGCGTGTCAATGTAGATTCCCCAGCTATTATTAGTTCAGGCACACAGTGTCCCCAGAAGTCTCTTATTTGCAAGTGGGTGGGTGTATGTGGACTACAAAGCAGAATACAGGGATCCCTCCCCCCTCTCCAGCCTATTTCCCTATTCCTCAAACTTCATCTTATTACACTTTGAGGAACACAGGTGGTGAATTACAGGTTTGTAAAATGTGTTATTGAATTTAATGTGACTGCTTTTTTTTTTTAAAAAAAGGGATGCATTCAGGACTGGGGTCATGGAAGGCTAGGAGGGAGAGTTTAACCATTTCCCATCTTGCTGTGGTCTTGACAAAAAATCCCCCACCCCGGTTTTTAAAAGTTGCTATTTACACTTGGAGGGAAGCTACAACTGGTATAAATGGAATCTTCACTCCTGATGCAAAAGGGAGGATTGCAGCAACAGGATGAAACAGTTAAAATTCCTCTCCCTGCTTGTTGTGGACCTGATCCCAACTTGGCTTTATAAAAAACAAGTTCTGGCACATTAAATTATTGCAGTCGACATATGTAGGAAATCCCTCCATAGAGATGCACATCCACAGTCAAAAGAGGGCTTAACTGTGCCATTAATATACCAATGGTAACTCTTCTCTGCAAAATGTATATTACTAGGGGTTATGGCCAGAACATATACAGTCAAACCTCAGTTCTTGAATGGCTCCGTTTTTTAATGTCTCAGCTCCTGAATACCAAAAACCTGGAAGTAAACCCGGAACCCGAACATCCGACGCGGCTTCCACTTGAGTGCAAGAAACTCTTGCAACCAAACCAATCGGAAGCTGCACCTCGGTTGTCGAATGTTTCGGAAGTCGAACCATCTTCCAGAATGGATTAATTTTGGCAACCGAGGTTTGACTGTACATACTGACATACATATTGGTCCCAATATACATATTGGACAGAAGTCCCAAGGTAAGGGGTCTCTGAAAACTATGGACCTTTCCTCAACAATACAAGTAATTTAAAATGAAATGAAAATATCAGAGAACCAACATAAAACAGTCCCAAACAGAAGCAACAGTGGGGTATGAGAGAGCATGTACCTTTGGAAAAGGCGACTCTCTTCTGAGGTCAGAAGGCCCTTTTGATACCCCCCTTTGTAATGGCTGATCCTCGTGGCGCAAGAGAGCTTTCTTGGCTTGTAGCAAAACCATGGCTCACCGGTGTAAAGATCCGTAAAGTTACACACCGGCATATCTCCTGGCAAACAGACATTGCACACAGTCGTTTCTGAAATTCTCCCTGATTTGAATAGGCTTTTAAAATAGACCCTGTCTGGTCTCTCTTCTCGTAAACGCTGAAGTACTTGGATCCCTTCGCTAGGGTGGACCAGCGCCACAGATACTGTGACCTCCCCTGGCCAGAGTAAAGTGAAAAAAACTCTGTAAGATCCATTCTGGTAATCTACAACTCTTCCTGTGGCTCCAGCCTTCAGGTGAGCGGAGTGGATTCTTGTCTGAAGGTAGTCCCCACCGTAACGCTTTGGCTTGCCTTCATAGTCTTTCATGTGGACCAGCACCTCCAGCTGATCGCCAACCTTGAAATGTGTACGGGTGTTCAGTATCACAAAGTTGCTATGGGAGGGGTCAGTGCTTCTCACAAATGGGGTTTTGTCCTCCGGAGGTTTGGGCCACTGTATAGCAGCAAATAAGGACTCCTCTTCCCCTTGTTCTCTCTTGGACAAGACTTGGTGCTCATATCCACAGTACAGCTTCCTGGGTATTTTAGTCATCTGTAACGATGGCTGTTGGTCATCATCTTCTACCAACCACTTTAAACCTGCTTCGTTCAGATTCTGCAAAAGAAGGAAGCTATTAGAAGCAGGCCTATTCACAGCACAAAGAAAGAGATGTGAAGTGTTCTTTCGAACAGCGTTTATATACCACTCATGGGCTACACAAGCGGTTTGCAGCCAACGAAAAGCATGGTAAGAAAGATCCCCCAAACAGCAAAATGTAACAAGCTTCCTCATACAGAGAGTCAGACCCTTGAGCTGTCAAGCTCAGCATGGTGTACAGTGACTGACAGCAGGGCTGGAGTATTTCAGATCAGGAGGTATTTCCCAGCAGTACCTGGAGCTGCTGTGGACTGAATTTGGGACCTTCTGAATGCAGAGAGTTCCCATTAAACTGCAAGAATACATGGGGCTGCATGATGCAGATGAGAGCCAGTGTGGTGTAGTGGTTAAGAGCGGTAGTCACGTAATCTGGGGAACCGGGTTCGCGTCTCCGCTCCTCCACATGCAGCTGCTGGGTGACCTTGGGCTAGTCACACTTCTCTGAAGTCTCTCAGCCCCACTCACCTCACAGAGTGTTTGTTGTGGGGGAGGAAGGGAAAGGAGAATGTTAGCCGCTTTGAGACTCCTTAAAGGGAGTGAAAGGCGGGATATCAAATCCAAACTCTTCTTCTTCTTCTTCATTGTGATGCCCTGGAATGTCCTGCCCGTCATAGGCGCCTGGCAGGCAACCATGTTGGCTATAGTATGGTGTCAATTTAAAACCTGGCTTTTTACTTAGGCATTTGGGCATGTTGAGGGTAGTTCAGTATCTGACCTGTTTGTTGGCATTATTGAAGATTTTATGCTGAACATGGTTATTATGGGTTGTATTCAGTGTTAGCCCTACTTAGAGAAGACACATTGCAATTAATGTACGTGAATTGCTTAGGTTCGTTAAAATTCAGTAGGTTTACTCTAAGTAAAATTTAGGGATACTTCCTTTACGTTTTTGTGGCTTTGGGTGTTCAAGAATTCCTTTATTATTGTATACTACCAACACAGAGGAGTTCATAAATATTTTAATAAATAAAAAATAGTGTAGAAAGTTCTGCCCAAGATGAGGCTCTAATACAGTAGAATTTTCAAATGGAAGCAATACTGGGAGTTCAGCTGGATGGTTTTTTAATGATAATAAAACTCTGCATGAGATGCTTGTTTTAACTATTTGTAAGCCTTTTTAAAAAACAAAAACAGGAGGGGCCCAAGAAGAAGGCCCCAACTCATTTAGGGCTTTCAAAGTTAAGGGCAAGATATTGAATTGACAAAGTAGTATATAAGCAACTAGTGCAAACCCTTCAGAATCAACATACTGTAATAGGATTTCACCTGGTTAAATCAGTGAAGACCCTGACAGCTGTATTCCACATAAGCTGCAGCTTCCAAACCATCTCCAAGCAAATTTCCCATGGAAGGTGACTAGCACACAGATTACATGCCTATCTATCACTGTCCAGGAATGGCTGTGGCTGGCAAAACAGCTGGTACTCCAAGAGTTTAAAGGATAGCTCTCTACTACAGACAGATGTAAAATTAAGGTATGAAAGAGCACATTCCAAAATGAACACATTCCAGGTTTTTTTGGATATAGGTCTAAATCCTTCTTCCATCTTTTAACACAGGGCTGAGGAACTCCACCCCCCCTGCTGAGGGCCACATTCCTGTCATACACATTCCTCCCACCCTAATCCCCACCCTTCCATGCTATTTTATTGGTATGCCCTTTTCACGATGTACCTAAGAAGAAAATATGGTGCAGTCACATGTATATAATCTGGCATGGAGAAAGCTCTGGTGAACAGGAAGAATGTTGCCCAACTTACTTGCCCTGCCCCAGAAGGAGGTGAGTCACTCACCTCTAATTCGTAAAAGTTGTGTAGTAAAGCCAGAATCGCCAACACTGCCAGAATGAGGCACAAAATCTGTATTTTGGAAAAATTGGGCCACATGATCCCTTCATCTCTCTCTCACCCACGTAAGATGCTGCCATGTTGCCCATATCCCACAGGCGCCAGTGTCATTGTTACTCAGTATTACACAGGAAATCTCATCCGGAGGTTTCTGCTGCATTTCCTCTTCCTGCAAATGCATTTTTAAAAGCTTCCAGTTAGATCTTAAAATACAGCTAAAGTAATAAAAAATGGGTTTCCCACATGACATTTAGGAGTGTTAGAAGCATAAATTAAGCAATTAAAATTTTTAAAAAAGGAACCTGAAAGAAAAACTGATAATGGCATGGCAAATCCTCATTATATCTCAGCTGAGGCAGAACGGCTGTTTAGCATTAAATATACCTTTTCAATGTTGCTTTTGGCTACACCAATAGTAAAACAAACAGATAATAAGTCTTGCACCAGAATTTGTAACCAATCCCCAGTGAAATTAATTCATTTACCTGAATGGATTTTTTCAGAGTCCAGCCGTCCTGAGAACACTACCAGATTAAGGGCCTCTCCATTCTACCCTATGGTGCCTTTGTCCATGACAGAGGTGGGATATTTCTTCTCTAGAAAGCCGCTAATTCAGCAAGTGGTTTACAGTATACGGACATAATACCAGAAGACCTATTTTTATTTCCTCCTTTTCTTCACTCTTTTCATAGTTTTCCCTCAGCCCAATGCCTATTATTTCAAGCTCCCTCTACACCTCAGCCTTCTTCTCATCCTTCTTCCCTGCACTTCCCAACTGCCTGACATCCCCATTTCTTCTTTTCCACCTCCCTGCTGATAGCTTCTCTTGTCCTTAAGCCCTATGTGAAGATGTGTTTAGACTCAAACTAACATTTCACTTCCCTTTCTGTAGCTAAACGGGCAATAAACTAATTGCTGTGTTTGCCAGAGCAGTTAGAATATCTGTGAGCATTCTAGAACTTCAGCACAGTTCAGCTAATGGATGGCCAACAGCACGCAATTCTTAGCCTTTCAGCATCACTTTGAAATCTCCTGTTTTAAGAAAGCTACATGAATTTCAAGATCCTAGATTTAATTTAGGAAACATCCTAATGCTAAACTGAATTATTCTTTTTCCTCTCTCAGTTCTTTCTGAACACCACAATTGGCAATGCTGCCCAACACATACAATATATTGCTAGCTGGGCAATATAGAATCTACTCAGTGGAAGATGGTTGTGAAATTCTATTTAAGAATACACTGAAATAAACAAATTAAAAGACAGAGAGACTTACTCTGAATAAACTTTGCAGTTTTAAGACTCGGTCGGTGCTTGCATTATACGGCACTGAATATTTAACAACGATCATCTGAAGGCTGCTGCTTCCATTGACCTTTGCCTTCTTTCAGGGTCTGTAAATTGATTCAATTATTCCTGTTTATGCTCCAGAAAACTATTCCAGGGACACATTATGAAACAAGCTGCATTTTGTGAACTATTCTAGTAAGGATGGGTTTCTGTTAATGTGCTTTCACTTCATTCCATTATGTAAGAGAATGAATTCTAATTAGCTAGCGAATCCTAATAACACAGTAAGCACTTAGAAAATTAATGCTATGAAGCAGAACATGGCCACACAGATACATATTTAAAAATAATCAGTGCTCCTGCAGTGCAGAGACCACGTGTTAATCATTGCACAGATTATATAAAGGGATTACAGAGATCATATGAAATTCTGAAAGATGACTCCACATTATAAGGGGGAACACATGCTTGAGAATAGATTAATAAGAGTAAAAGGGGGAATCCTACTGTTTTATTTGTATGAATAAACAAGCTGCAAGGTCCAAGAAGGGTGGTCATTTCAGATCCAGGCACTCTTGGTTATAGAGATGTGTTCAGACTGCTGTGCAAGAACAAAAACAAAGGTAGCCAGGAACAGCACGCCACTACAGGTGCTATTTGTTCCATCTGCAGCTGGCTTTCTTCTTCTTCCCTCCTGCAAAACACATAATGCCTTGCTTAAGATTTATGTCAAATAGTGCAAGGCCAGTCTGTATTAAAGACCACTTAATGGAATCTTTCCACAGGGGCCTCCTGCACTCAGACAACATGACCTACTTTCTACTATCATCGAGAGGCAGATAGGGTTTTCACTGTGGCAAAACCCTTTTATTGGAACATGCTCCCTTCTCTGCCCCCACCCTTTAAAACATGTCTGGTTTATTTAGAGCAGTGGTTTCCACATACGAACAGCCTGTGTCCCACATGAACATTTATGAGGATGGCTCACTTAATTTTTTTTCTTCTGCCTGTTGTAGCAATTGTAATGCACTGTGTTAGGTGTTCTGTTGCTTTTAATCGCATTTTTACAAATCACAAGTAGCCAGGAGCATCTAACTGCCAGCCACAGTTTGTGAACCCCAGATTTGGAGCCAATCAGTAAACCTAACTTTCCCATGGATGGGTTTCAAATTAGCAAGTGATACTAAACACTCCACCCTCAAAGGCCTCAAGTCTCAAAGCAAAATTCCAATTCTCAAAGTGCTTGTTTGAGGGGGGGGGGGAGAAGCCAAGGCTTTTCCTTGGAGGCAGATTCAGAAACCTCCAACTTGCTATGTCCCCTTGGACGTAGTCTAGGCTAGTAACTGTATGTGGATTTTCATATTCTACCACTGTTCTGATCTAGTTGTGTGTGAATACTGAGAACCACATACAGATACTGCCTTATGGCTACTCCATGGAGTAATTCCACTGACTACTTAGGTTCATAAATTTCCATGGATCCAATGGATACAACCCTTAGTAACTTTCTAAGTTCCAACCAGCAAACTACCATCAGTACAGAACTAGCAGAGAGAATTTAAAAACAATCTTTTCAGCGGGTTTCTTTTCTGAATTGCCTATAGTTTTGGATGCCTTTAACTCTGTGGGAATCCAAATGGGATAGTTCTGCATGTTCAATAACAACTATGCATGCCTAAAATACCAGTTAAATTAGCAGTCTGAAGAACAAGGCTGAAGCTAGAAAGAGCCCCATATAAGGAGTTTGGAGTGGGGTCCTCAGACCTTCTCTTGGGATATAGCATTCTAAGAGCTCTATCTAAATACAATTCCTAATTTGGAGTAGAAATAAATAATTAGGATCTGCTAGCAGGAAAAAACAACAACTCTTCAGTGAACCCCAAAGCTACAGATTCTAGTCAGAATTTGCAAGATCCAATGTAAAAAGGGGTGGCCAAACCTACCCAGGCCAGCAGGTTTGTGAAAACGAGTTCAAATGATGCCATAGCTGGACCCCACATGCTTTACTATTCTTACTCAGATACTATAGGTTCTTCATCATAGGTTCTATTCAATCACCGTAAGCCATAAACTATGGCTTACCATGACATGCAAAGACAGTATGTGCCAGCTATGAAAAACGGAATTTCCCTGTGAGAGATGATTAGCAAAGGGATCAAAAACAGAACTGCAAATATCATAATGCCTTTATCCAAATCTATGGTGCGACCACACTTGGAATACCATTTACAGTTCTGGTTGCTGTATTTCAAAAAAAGATATTGCAGAATTTTAAAAGATGCAGCCAAACTGATAAGGGAGTAGAGCGAGTGGGGAAAGGGTACGGTAGAGTAGGGTATTGGACATAATAAAGGTGTAGAAAATTACTCAAGGTATGGAGATAGTGGATAAACATGAGGTTTTCTCCCTTTCTTATAATACTAGAATCTGGGATCATCCAATGAAGCTGAAAAGTGAGGGATTCAGGACAGCCAAAATGAAGTACTGAAGCACACACACAATTATACCATGGCATTCACTACCACAAGATCTGGTGATGGCCCCTAGTTTAGGTGGTTTTAAATGGGGCTGGACAAACTCATGAAAGCTATCAGCAACTCCTCACCATCATAGCTATACTACCTCCACATGGGTGGCGCTGTGGTCTAAACTACTGAGCCTCTTGGGCTTGCTGATCAGGAGGTTAGTAGTTTGAATCCCCGCGACGGGATGAGCTCCCATTGCTCAGTCCCAGCTCCTGCCAACCTAGCAGTTTGAAAGCACACCAGTGCAAGTAAATAGGTACCGCTGCAGCAGGAAGGTAAACATCGTTTCTGTGCGCTCTGGCACTCATCACCGTGTCCAGTTGTGCCAGAAGTAGTTTAGTCAGGCTGGCCACATGACCCGAAAAGCTGTCTGTGGACAAACGCCAGCTCCCTCGGCCTGAAAGCCACACCCCATAGTCGCCTTTGACTGGACTTAACCATCCAGGGGTCCTTTACCACCTTTGTTTTTTTACTACCTCCAGCACCAGAGACACCATGGCTTTGAATACTAATTGCTGTGGGAAGACAGCTATTGCCCTCATAATCTGCTTGGTGAGCCTCTCATAGGCATCTGAGTGACAGCTGTGGGAAAGATGCTGGGCTAGATCCAGCAAGATTCTCTCAGGGTCTTCCCTAGTCAGGATTTAGCTGCAGAAGAAGCTGAAATAAAATGAAGAGTACGACTGCCCCCAAATCTTTAGAATCCTCTTTACAATCTTTGTGTATCCACCTGGGGACATTCAAAAAACATGGTCTGCAACAAGGATATACATACCCTCTGTATCCCCACCACCACCACAGCCTTATGGGTTACAGCTGCTAGGAGGGGGTAGCACAGAGGAAGAGCTAAAGACCCCAGGACCACAAGTTCAGAGCCCCCAAAAGGCCTACATGAAAAGGCAAAACAGAAAGGTGTGAGTGGATCCAATAAGAGATTCCCATGGAAGGTGCCCTAGACCATTCAAGAACTTGTGAAGGAATAGATCAAATTCCAGAAGCTGTACAAAAAATCCTTCGCACGTCAACAAGATCTAAAACAGAAAAGCTAAACTCAGGGGAAAGATAGAACCTGCAGCCATATATATTGCTGAACCTTCAGTTATCAGGTTCAAATCCCAGCTCAGCCATGAAGCTTTAGCCAAGTCATTGCATCAATTCCTTTCCTTCTTCATTTTAATGCATTGCAAGTTCCTACTATTTTAGATGCTATCTGGAAATGTCAGTAAGACAATAACAAGGGAGGGGGAGGGAAGCACTATCTTGCAGGAATGACAGGAGGGTAAAAAAAAAAAGATGATCTATATGCTATATAAAGCTGACACCTTGGGATAGGGCTATAAAGCTTTCAAGAAATCCTAACGCTGCAGCCCGACTAACGGTCCCGCCCGAAGTGATAAAGTGCCTCCTTCCCTTCCCGCGCCGCTGGGCCGAATATGTTATACCGACGCTGGATCCAAGCTTCTCCCATGCAGGGACTACCTTCCCCTCCAAGCTCAGTCAGCGAGCAGAAACCGACCCTCCTTAGCAAGCGAAGGAACCCCTCGGAGAGCATACGCAGAGCGCTCTTCCCTGGTGAAATAAAGAGCCCCGAGCAAGAGGGGCTTCGGGGTCACAGCAGGTCTGAGTCCTTCGCGACACCCTCCCCCATCCCCAAATAGGAAAAGCCTCCCGCGCCGGGGCGACTCGGCTCCCCACTCACCAGGGCCCTCGTGCCTCGCGGCGACCCAGCCCCTCCGACCCTCCCGAGCGACGGAAGGCGACTGCGAGGGAAGCCTCCCCTCCCGCGTCGCCCACCTCCTCTTTCGGGTGCTCAGCAGCTGCCCATTGGCTGCCCTCCGCTCGGAGGAGGGTTCGGCGGGCGAGACCACCGCGGAAAGGGGAATTCCTCACGAAGCGCCGGCGCCGCCTCCGCCCGCTGCTTCGCGGGTGTCGCTTGCAGATAGCGGCGCGCTCCCCCTCCTCGTGCCCGGGAGGAAAGTCGTCCGCCCAGCCCCGACGGCGGCGGGCGGCGAGGTTCCTTTTGCTGGCTTGGTGCGTTGGGCACCTGCCCGCCTTGCCTCGGCTCCTGTGCGCGCGCAGGGGGAGACTGGCATCTGGCGAGCAGCAGCGTCTCTTATCTTTGCTGCATCCTCGCTGTTGCGGGGCGGTGCACTCCCCGCACTGCGGTCTGGCCTCGGCGCCTGTCTCCTGCCTGGCCTGCTGCGGTTCTTTCGCACCCCGCTCGCTGCGTTGCTTTGCTCCTCCAGGGCAAGAGCCTGGGGCTCGGGGTGGGCTGGTTTTATGGGAGAATCTG
The DNA here is from genome assembly GCF_027172205.1 of Podarcis raffonei. Taxonomy (NCBI): domain Eukaryota; kingdom Metazoa; phylum Chordata; class Lepidosauria; order Squamata; family Lacertidae; genus Podarcis; species Podarcis raffonei. Next base: position 36,115,202 of record NC_070605.1, on the reverse strand, counting down.
GGGCGGGGTCCCTTCGACGCCGTCAGGTCACTAGGAAGCAACGTGACGAGCGGAAACCGCTCGCAATTTGGGAGCAGCGAAGCGAAGTGCGCTAAGCACACTCCCCGTTAGAATTAAATTAAATGTACGAGACAGCTGCTTCCTGTCATTTAAAAGCGCTGTTAAAATTGAATTGTATTTTAATCGGATTATATTTGCCCAGAGTTGGGCTAGAGTAGCCAGGTACAAAAGGAGAGCAATTCGTTATTCTTAGAATCACATTGTAGAGTTGGAAGACAAATTGGAGTGGATCTGGAGCAGATTTTTGAGGCTGCACAGAGAGCTTGCAAGGGTGGGGGAAAGTTCCATTGTCTTAGCATCTGTCTCTTGCATTAATAGAACAGCAGCTTGGATACAACCTTTATTCGTTTTAGAGCAGTGTTTGACCACGCGCTCTCAAGATTGCAGGCTTGTATCCAATGCTGTACTGTACAAGCAGAGTTCCATAGCATGGCTTCAACCTTCCTCTCCTCGCTTGCCCCCAATATCTCCAAAGGGTCCCCCAACACAATGGAATAGATTTTGGAGGATGTCTGTTGTACAAGTGGAACAGCAGAGGTGGATATAACCTACTTTGTTTATGACTGACCTATGATTACCAATAGGCCATATTCTCAGATTCTCTCCTTCACCAGTTGTACTACTAGCTTCCTTCCTGCTGCTGTGCATCACAATTCCCTTTTCCTCCTTTACAATTATAGTACCGTATTTTTCGCTCTATAACACGCACCTGACCATAACACGCACGTAGTTTTTAGAGGAGGAAATTCCGTAGGCATGCCACCCATAGGCATTCCCTCCATAACACACACAGACATTTCCCCTTACTTTCTAGGAGGAAAAAAGTGAGTGTTATGGTGCAAAAAATACGGTAATTCACAAGAAAGCAGAGCAGCTGCAGAACTAGAAAAAAGTTGCTCTTCCTGTTTCATCTCCCAGTTCTCAGTCTGACATCCTGCAACAAACACCACACTGACATAACCAGCCTCACAATTAAGTGAACCAGCTAATGCAAAGATAGCATTTGACTTTATTAAAGTTTAACTCAGGCTTTTACATATTTGACAGCTGTTCATATAAATGTAACACATCTTTTAAGGATGCAGTGATAGAAAAGGAACCAGATTGTTATGTAAATTTGAGTACTTTTAACACTTACTCTTCCCCATGACAAAAACAAGAAGTTTTGTGATCCTGTTTAGTCTACATAATGCCACAATTTTTCTGCATATATATATATATATATATATATATATATATATATATATTCCAAAGGACCCATAACCCTGCAGACTAGTCCCCCTGCCCCAAATGCTCATAATTAGCTTTTATGCTCTATGTAAGCAAAACATACTGGTATAAATTGTTCAGTATGGCAAAGTTCTGAAAGTTTACACACTGGTATATACTGTGAATGTCTTTACATGCTAAAAGCCTTTTCATTGTTACATGTCGACATCAACATACAAGCAAAATTAAATCTAAATGTATTTAATACAGTTAACTGAAAAGTGTTTGTGCATATGATTTTCAAGCTCCACTGTCATAGATAAACTATCAAAATTCTGAGGATTCTCTGAAAATGTGATTTTCTGTGGCATCAGCTCTCTTACAAAATGTACCTTACATTTTGCACCTACAAAATGTATTGTCTTCCTCAGGATGCTTTTGAACAGCCTGTCGCAACCCAGTCTGGTCAGGCATTTCACCAGATTACAAGCAGAGAAAGAGTTCTCATGTTTCAAGCTGGACACGGCCAACCCATTTCACTGTCAATGAGACCGTTAGATTGCATCCAGACAATACTCCATTGTAGCATGAAAGCACTCCAGAGTAACTATTGGGCAGCCAGTGAGGCACTTGTCAAAATGTCATGACACAGGCCAGACTTTAGTAAGTGATCACAATAGCTTTGGGCAGCAACCAGTGCTGTCCATGTCCAAGCAGAACGGACTTCAAGCCATTATGAGGTGGGGCTTACTTTTTTCTCTCTTCCCCCCTGCAGTTCCCCCAAAAGCCCCCCCCAACCTGCTCCAGAGGTTTGGAGGTCCTCTGGGACAGATCAGGTGGGCATATGGGAAGAGAAAGCTGTATTTTACAAGCAAAGTCTGCTGAAGCGGCATTTGATTTCACCTTTGCTTTTCAGATACCGGTACATGCTTTGTTAATTTAACATTCTCTTTTGAGAGAGATGGGGGTCATTCCAGCACATCTCCTGGAATTTTTTTGGACATAGCAGGAAATAGTTTAAAAATTCTAGGTATACTGCAATGTTCTGTGAGAATTTTTACTTAACTGGGCCAAGGTTGTAACACTCCAAGCTTCTAAAGTGTTGAGTCATTCAACACTTGCAGCTTTCTAATGGAAGACAGATTTCATTAAGCCAGCTGGAAGGCATATGCGCTTTATTCCTTTATTCATTATAATATGCAGATATTATAATTCACAAAGATAGTTTAAAATGTTCAAAATTAAGCTAACTGATTTAAAAGGGCGAAGTTCAAGTGCATGCTTAAAATTCTCCCATTAAAACTAAGGGGACCTAAAATACATAACTATTTGAATTGTGCCTAGTGTTTTTAGACCTCTCTCTCTTGCACAAAACAGGCATTTAGCCAATTAACTACTTGCCTGCAGCCCTTCTTAAGTGATGCATTGGTCCTGTGCCTACAGGAATTAATTTAATCTAATGACCTATAATCATATAGACAATATAAATTCCTATGGGGGGGGTTATAAAATGAAAAGCAGTTATGTGGCTGTGATGTCAGTTCAAGACCCCTTAAGCAAATGCTCAAATGAAATCTATTAGATCTTACATTGCGTATCACTCCATTCTTGCATTCTAAAATACATGATGGTACACCTTGAACCGATAGGCATTTACTTTTATAAAATGTCTATCCATATGTACGTGGCAAAATAATTCCTCCATTTTTGAAGTTGACATCATTTTTCAGACAGCCTATAGCAGCAGTGGCATACTGGATCCTGACCTCACCCACGGGCCACTCTGACAGGTCAGCACAGCTGTGCACCAGTCAGTCACCAGTCATCATGATGACATCAGATGACATCATCAAAGTTATCGATTTGAATCCAAACCACACCTACAAACAGACGAAGTGGGACTGTCTGTTGGCACCCATCACCTGATTAGGACTGTCCACTTACCAAGGAACAATTGGGAATGTTCTCAAGTGTTCCTACCATCAGATGTGGATCAGGTAGGTGTGGTTTTGTGGGAGGGAACAGCCTCATAGGCCAAATTAGGGGGCCATACCAGGCCTCCTTAGGCTCACAGACCAGAGGTTCCCCACCCCTATGCACAATCTTTGTTTAGGAATTAAACAATATTGCTTGGGTAGTGATGGTACAAATCACTATCTCATCTGAATTCTTCCAAGTCTTATGAATAAAAATACCTATTTACCACTCATGGCAGTAACTATTCATAATAATTTTGAAAACCTGTCAAGGAGTTTACACCTGTAGAAACCAGTAAGCTCTGTGTGGGGAGAAGAGCTGTCAATCTCTTGACAGTTGCAACCGGAAAAGGGAGAGTTTCCAAGTCTCCATTAATGCAGGAAACTCCTAGATCCCATGTAGCCAATTCCCCTTCAGCAGTGAACAATTCCAACCACTGGTTTCTTACGTCCCAACCACCAATGTCTTAGGTCCCAGCTAGGGTGCAGATAATGATTTGAACCAAGACACCTCCTAAGATAAAGTGGCAAACCTTAAACTTCAGATGTTGCAGCACCAAGACATGCTTGTGCTAAAATAGCTATAGTATCCTATAAACAGTTAATAACCATGGTCATGTAACCCTCACATGTTAAAAAGAATGTCTCAGCCACCTTTATTTAAGAAATTCCCCAGAATGTGCACTGGTGAAAGAGGAACAATTCTGTTATTTTGACCTTCGGAATGCAATGCTAGAAGCACTGCAACTTCCTTTCCAAGAATACTTTAGCCCTTGAAAGCTCCTAGTAAGCTCTATGGTATCATACAGAAACTCCCCATCATGGCAAATCCTCTTAGATAAAAGACCCCTATGATAAAGGACTCTGTGATAAATGGACCTCAAGCAGCCATGTTTCTAAACTGATATTCAACTATTTCATCTTTCTTTTCTTTTTTTTAAAAAAGATGACTTATAAATGAAAAAAGGCTGGCGAATAAAATATCCAAGCTATGGCTTAGTATCTGAGTTTAAGCATACATTTTCAAACTGTTGGTCAAAATACTTAAAAATTATTGACAGTGAAATGTCTTAACCTTGTATAGCCATCAAATTATAAGTACTCAATGTAACTATTTCAATTACTCCCATTCGTTTATTAAAATGAAGATAATAACACACATGTATGCTTAGTATTTTGGGAAAAGAGAACTGCTTAGTTCACGTAGTAAGGTAATAAGAAAAGTAGTTAGAGTCTTCAAAATTATATTTCATAAAAACCTGTTCAGATCACATAAAAAGTTAAGTGCATCATGTCCACTGTAGTGAAACATACTTGTTACAGATTAACACAGTGTCAGTCAGAGGTTAGATTATTAGCAAAACTATTCACAACCTAAGATGCTTCAACAGCACAGGAGCACAAGTCTCCAAAAATGTATAAAAATCTCATACAAACAACAATAACAAAAACATATTAATGTGGCTTTTCTAACGGAATACCTGCTACACGGTTATGCTAACAGGAAGTGCCTGGAAAGAAGAGTCACAGTCTGTCTGTTTTCCTTCTGCCCTTTCTGCATTCAAATTGCAGATTTCTGGCTGACCAGTTCCACCTTGTCCCGATGCAAGCACCTCTTGGGAGCCTGATGTAGCATTGCATAACACATCTGGGTCTTCTGATGAGGCAGCTGTATTCAGCCTGCAACTGCCTGTTCCATTGGTGCAACTTGTCTTGTCATCATTATCTAGCTGCTCAACCGATTTTAAATACTGCTGGATAAGACTACTGCTGTCTTGCTCACTGTTGAAACTCTCTTTGCAACATTCCTCGTGGTCCAGTTCAATCTCCTCAGCTGCTGCAGGGCACTCGGAAAGCGAATCTTCACATGGTTTGACTGTTTTGAAAGAATTCTCTAGAGAGCTGTCACCATTTACTTCTGCCATGTTTTCTCCACAGCGCTGAGATTCATGAAGGCAGTTCTGGTCAGTCACACAGGAATGGAATCCCGAGTCAGGAAATTCTGGCAAGCATTTCTGATGATAAGCCTCAGTAGCTGAAACGAACCAGGTTGAACTGCCGACAGGAGAAGGTACTTGATTTCGTCCAGGTGAGTCTATATGGACCTTGAAGGGACCCAAAATGCTTGATGAAGGAGTATTCTGCTGCCGGAAAGTAGTGAGATGTGAGTTCACTGAAATTTGCCACTCCTGGATGCATCTAACCTGCAAATACCACACAAAAGGAAATGTTATCATTTCAATTAGACTTATATGCACATCATGTGCCACCATATTTATAGTTTCATATGAAAGAGCAATATTAAGAACTGCATCCTGTGTGAGGTGACCCTTAAGCTACAATCCTATTGACACTTCCTTGAGAATAAGTCCCACTAAACTCAACAAAACTTGCTTCTGAGTAGATAGGCACTATAAATCATGTAAACTATCCAACATGGTACATATATCTCTTCAGCTTATTTGCTTAGCGAGCCATGGTTTTTATTAACACACAGTCAGAAAATGATTTAGAAATGATATTTTTACCTGGTCCCAAAGGAATTTTACAGCTTCCTCTTGCACAAGTCTTTGAAGTTTCTCCTCATCTTTTTCCTTTCTTAATCTACATTTGGTAAACATATAAATATATATGATTTTATAAATAAATTTAAACAATTTGCTGCAGTACTTGTTATGCATTTTATCAGCAGTTTGGTGGACTCTGTATGGGATCTGTATGGGTGAACTTTTCAATCTTCTGACCACAGTAAAACCCTTATTTTTAACTAATATTTTTTTGAAGAGAATGACTCTTTCTGTATATAATTATATTAATGTAATTCTTCAGAGCAGATTGTACCTTCTATTACTTCTAAGACCTTCTGAAGCTGATGGGTTATTCAATTTTCTCCCACCTTGCTCCAAACACAGAATTAGAGACATTAGAGAATTAAGAGTCCCCATCAACTGAGGCCGGACGCTACACCTCCCAAACACTCCTACTGTGTTACATCGTTAGCAGTTAGATAAGTCAATATTTCTATTTAGCCTCAAAATTGTAATTACTTCCAATTTGAAGACGGCTGCCAACTTACTTGTCTACTTCTTCAGTTAAATGTATAATGTGTTCCTGCATTCTACCAAGTCGAATTTCATAACGCACTTCCTTGGCTCTGGGATGGTAGTTCCTTGTGTAAAATCCTCTCCAACAGGCTTGAATCTTGGTGGCTGCTTTGTTCATTTCTTCAAGCATATCTGACTTTTGGATTAAAGTAGCAGTTGCGCTAGAAGGCAATTCTTCTGGATATTTGGCAGGGAAAACAGTTTTGATAACACCCTCTTCTGGAGTTTGTGATCGCTTGAGGTCACTGTGCTCAACATGGTCTTCAGAGGATACATGACAACTGCTAATGCTAGCAGAAAGAGTAGCGGTGGCTGCTGACAAACTAGAAGTGGACGATAGTCCTTCCTCTTGATCTTCCTTTTGAGTTTCCACAGCCTCTGCTGATTTGATGGCACATTCCCCAAGAATCACAGAAGTCATCTCCTGCGTTCCCTTTTTATTAACCTCTTTTATAAATTCAAAGTCAGCATCCTCCATACCTTCTGTCTCAATATTAATTCTGTGTAGTCTCAGTTCTGCAGTAGTAGGAGACACTGGGGAGAGGCCAGACGCAACAGGCATAAAAGTAGACTCTGAGGATAGAAGACTACTGTTCAACTTGTCCTCGTCAGTTTGCATGTCATCCAGGTAGAGATCTCTAGAAATACTTATTTCAGTTTGCTGTGATGAGGGGAAAACATTTTTAACTGCATAGGAATGATCATCATTTGACTTTGTTGCTACCCATGTATTCTTTTTGATAACAGGTTCTGGAAAAGGGTAAGAAGACAAACACTTAACTAGACAGTAACATAACCATTTAGGTCTCCCCTGTATACCTGAGGAACCTCTGTAGAGCATGACTGAGTGACCCCCCGCTTCCTGCTAGCCATCACCTTAGTATGCAACATGTCTGTCCATTCCATTAATTGGATGAAAGGTGGGATTGTCAGTACCATGAGCATCTGCAGGGATGCAGAGGTGGGGAAAGAGCTTAACACTGTCTGATGGGAGTCTTCTCTTGTGCTATGGGCAATAGAGCATCTTGGAAGCCTGCTTCCAACATGCCACCACACACTAATATGACCAAGGGCCATATAAATCTACAGGCTTGATGAAATGGCTAGGGTCACCAAGGAATAGGCCAGGGGTTGGCAAGGCTTACTGGGCATGGGCTGGATCACTCCTGAGGAGAACCTCCGTGGGCCGGGCCAGTGCAGCGTGACGCTGGAAATTGCGCCTGTGCAGAAGCGATTTTCAGCTTCTGGGCATGCACAGAAATTATTTCCGGCACCGCAGACATGCACAGATGCGATTTCCGGAGCCGCAGAAGAAAGTCCCGGCGCCACACCAGTTTAGCACAGCATGCGGGGACTCACCAAATGTGCGGCTCAGTTTGGGGGCGGCTCATGTGCCGGTTAAGTGACCCTTATGGGCCACTTAGGTTGCCGACCTCTGGAACAGGCTAAACTCTCACCTCAAGAGGTGTCTTTGAATGTCGTTCTTTAGGCTTTCACCCGTAAAAATGCATGGTTGCCAATGAAATTAAAGTTCATCCACCCTACCTTTCTCCAACAAATGTGTGGAGAATGCATGGAGAATACCCATGCATTGGTGGGTATAAAGCCAAGGCTGCATTAAGCAGGAAGGAGTTAGGAGTTACTTATTACTGCATAGCTGCAGAACAGAACTGTATACAGTGGAACCTCGAGTTGCGAACGTGATCATTGTGGGAGGCACGTTAGCAACACGCAGTGTTCAAAACCCGCAGCATCACGTCTGCACACACACGGGTCACAATTCTGCGTGATTTAGCACTTCTGTGCATGCACTGAAAGCTGGAAGTAACCCATTCCAGTACTTCCGGGTTCGGCGCAATGCGCAACCAGAAAACGCATAACCTGAAGCGTCTGTAACCCGAGGTACCACTGTAGTATTGAGCTGAAGTAAGTGAATGGATCTCTCTATCTATTTGGATCTCTACAGTTTAACCTGTAAGATCAGATAATAGTTCATGATGCACTAGGATCCCTTAAGTTTATGTAGATAGTGTGTTTGACTTATCTTGTATTTTGATACAATAAACACTCTACACTCTGGAAAGGCTGACAAAGGGAGAGCAAGAAGAGTCCAATGCTCTGCAGGACTACCCTGCTAGAGCTGAGCATGCTCTGCTGATCACATTGGTCAAGGTGTGATATCATAAACACTATCTCTGTCTAACCCAGAATCCTGGTCTTTAGAACCCTTTCCCCTTTCAATTTCAACTCCATCTCTGCTTCCCTAGTTTCATTATTTCAAGTCATAAGGTTCTGCCATCCTCTCTCTCCACCAGCTCCTGCTGGATATCAGTATATTAGACAATGGGCTCATCATCACAAATAGTATTACAGAAACACATGAATCTTACCACTTTCAGTCATTATTTGTGGCCTGTGAACAGGGCTGTTTGGCTCACTGGTAGCAGGCTGCCCTTTATGCAAAGTTGAAGATACAGGTGGCTCATCAGCTTGGCTTTGGTACATCAGTTGCCTCTGGTGCAACCTAAAGACAAGGAGTTTCATTAAAACATCAATGCCAGAGTGGTTCTAAACCAACAGCAAAATATCAGCCAAGAGCCTGGTGAACAAGTCTTTCTGCAAACCAGTTCCTTTGAGTCCAAAACAACAACAATTAGGGTTGATAGTGCCGGGTCTGAAGCTGTCAAGATTAACTAGTTATCCTTTTATTCTTTCTGCCACAAAATAACAATTACTTTGTTAAAATTCCCAACTGTTGACAAAAGATAATGTTCTTACCTTTGCTTATGTAGTATTTTTTCCAGTTTAGCATCCTCTGCAGTTTGGAGCCCAAACATACTAGTAAGAGGACAAACACTGGCAAGATACTGTACTAATTGAATGTGCTGGCCTGGCCGAAACGATCTTCCCTTTCCTTGACTGTAAAGCCATTCTGCTTTCAAGCTAGAGGGAAGAACAATCACCTTGAAAAGAAATATTCTTGGTGAACATTTATAAAATGCTTTTGCACAAAACACTGTGCAATAAAAATAAAGAAAGAGTTTAACCAAAATTGATAAGAAACACCATGCCCAAATGATCAGGGTGCCAAAACAGAGTCTCACAACATCACTTTCTGAAATTGGCCATTGTGAAAGGACTGGAACCACCACAAAACAGTGTCTGCCAGCCCAGAATGATGGTATCAATCGCCACAGAGAGGTTTAGCAAACCAAGGAAAAACTACTCCCCTTTTCTGTCTCCTTGCACAGCAGTTGCCTGCCAAAGTGATCCAAGCTGACTCAGTTTCAACTCCAGGTCCAAAACTGGTTTGAACGTATGTAAAATTGAAGTCTATGTAATCCATTTCCTCCAAGGACCCCTGGAGCTAAGAAGCCACCACACACTTAAGAACCTTGCCCAAGAATGGCATATTGGAGTCTTGGAGGAAATTATCCAGTGGGATCCAGAGGGAGTTCCCCTACCCTGAGCAAGGTCCCACAACAGCTATTCTAAGTCTGGATGGTAATCACTCTGTACTCCAATAAGTCATTTACCACTCTTACGCTGCCAACCAGACCTCATCTGGCTTCTTTAATCAATCAAGGTGGGCAAAGATCCAGTGCACTAGTGGACAATTTCTTACTAATTATTATTATTATTATTATTATTATTATTATTATTATTATTATTATTAGAATTTATATACCGCCCTATACCCAGGGGTCTCAAGGCAGTTCACAGAATACTACAAAGACGTTGTCTACATTCTACGGTTGTATAAATTTATCAAAACAGGAGATACCAAAGCTACATCACTAGGATCTGCTATTCCACTGGCATCTAAGACAGAATGGATGATAGTGATTTTATTCTCAAAGTGTCTAACAAAGTTGACACAGCAGCAGATGGGTAATCCAACTCAAAATAGACTCACAATAACTCTGCTGGATGACTGTAGATGCAATGGGGGTGGAATAAAATAACAGCAATAGCAAATGTAGTTTTTTTACACTGTAAGCAAAAGTAGCCAGTAATGCAATTAAATTTAATAAAATACAAACATACAGAATAGTATGCTACTTCCGTTTAATCAGATTCAATCCAGTGACCTTCAGTTTCTTACCTTTCTTTCTGAGATATCACATAGCCATCAAGGACTTTAAGATTGAGACACCAACTGACAATATATGGCCTATAATCAAATCCTGGGATGGAAGGTGTGGCCATCACACAGGGATTGTTCATTATTGACAGTTGCTCTAGCTCAGTAAAGGAAGCCAAGAACGAAATCTGAAAGCAAACAATAGCTTTGTTGATTAATTGAAATTTTCCTGTGCTCAGCAATTTGCTTTCATGGGATAAACAACAGCATGGCACATTCAGCCACATTTTTCATACACAATGAGCTATTTGAGGGAGGAAAGAAGAAAAAAATGACTTGCTCCTTTCCATTCAGAGCAGCTCTTTTCTTTTTGTTCTGTGTCTCAAAACTTACATTGTTTGTAATGGATTTTTTTTCAGAGATTAGCTTAGTACATAAATTAATGCTACTACTCACCAATATGCAACCTACAGCCCTAATCTAGTTCAATTCCCTGTCCTCAAACAGAATAGCACGTACCTAAGATTTTCTCAATAGATACCAATCAAAGCTTTTTAACCTATTGAATGGGACTATGCATGGTCATAATCATATTGATGTCCCAAAGCATAAAAGATTTTGCTTAATTACAAAACATTCACAATATATAGGAATCTAAATTTCAGGATACTTTAGAGTTCAGACACTGACAACCCTTGTCTAGACCTGAAATTGACATTGGTTAAGGGGAGAGGGCATGAAAAATATTTGGAGAGAGAGAAAAAGGTTTAAATATTTTCATAAGGACATCTGATGGCTTCAGATAATGAGGAGATTCAGGAAGTTAGCATTCCGTTTGGTTGCTGTTGCAGGAGAGCAATAATTAATAAGGGGCAGCAGAGTCCAACTGCTGTTTGACACTTCTTACCCTCAAATCATCTTTTAGTTGTAGGAGGCAGTTATGAGTTACCGGTCTCTACAGCCACAGCAGGCGCTGTGATTCTCCCATGGTTTGACTTTACCCCTGGAGGTGCTCTCCACTGTCTCTCGAGACAGATGGATGCCAGAAATCACATGGAGGGAGAAGTGGAACAGAAAGGTTCACTTGATCTATTCACCTGGGAGACTGGCTGCCATTTGGGTCCTTTCCTACCTGAACTATTTGCATTCACGCTGCCAATTATGAGAGCTATCTAATGTTAGGAAATGGGGGCTCTACCATTTCACCTTCTCCTTTGCTTTTGGGTTGGATCTATTTGGCTTTCAGCCTGCAGACAGGAGCTTTTTAGTCTTTGTACAGTGTTTTATACATTTTATGTACTTTAACACTGATTTTTTGTTGTTGTTGTTATCAACAGATTCAGGCAGGGACACTGTACAACAGGCATAGGCAAACTCGGGCCTCCAAATGTTTTTGGGACTACAACTCCCATCATCCCTAGCTAACAGGACCAGTGGTCAGGGATGATGGGAATTGTAGTCTCAAAACATCTGGAGGGCCGAGTTTGCCTATGCCTGCTGTACAACAAAGAAACTTAATGTGAATTACTACCAAAAGAGACTCTGTCCCTCATAATGCCTCTTGCCTTTCTGGAGTAAATGTTTAATAATGGCTAATCATTATTGTTTATTTGCTTTAGTAGCTGACACTGCGCTACCACCAGCTGCTTTGTACTGAGTCCCATATTGTTATGGATACAAGTAGGAAACTAAAAATGTAGTGAAGAAAACTTAGCTGAATATAAGACAAAGTTGCAAGTAAAGCATTCTCAAAATATGTACAGTATTCAGTTTTGTTGACAAATGGTTTTCTTACCTCATTCAAGTCTCTGATTTCATTTTCTGCTAATGAAAGAATACCCAGACTCTGAGGCAAGCAAGCAGGTGCTGTACGCAAGGATGTTATGATATTTCCATGCAGTAACAGAGTCTTAAGAGACAACAGAATAGGAGAAAAATGCAACATGTACTCATTTGTTTAAATAACATACAAGAATTCCTTCAAACATTCAAAAAGGCCTGTGTAATATCATCATCATCATCATTACTAAACATGCCTTTGTTAAATAGTGCAAACATAAAATTTAAAATGACTGGCAATATAGGCTTTAAAAAATATTAAAGGAAATGTTTTAACAAAAAGGCATTTGCCTTTGGTTTAAGTGGAAGCTAGTTTACGCTTTAATTCTAGTGAAACTAATTGACAAATTAGCCATGACTTCCCCTTAATTTCAGTGGGTCTAAAATGTGACTAACTTCCTTCAGTTTTAAAGGGATTGATAGCTCAGAACTTCAGCATTACACTTGAAAGAGCTGTACAGCACAATCCTGTTCATGTTTACCCAGAAGTAAATCCCACTGAATTCAGTGGAACCTAATCCCAGACAAGTGGTTGTAGGACTGCAGCCTTAATGAAAAACAGCCCTCTCCTCTCAGCAAAGAAAATAATTCAATCCAACCAGCATTCACCTTTAACAATAATAGCTTGGAGATATCTCCTATCTGGGATATATTGTTGTCCGACAAATCAAGATGTTGAAGAGATGTGCAGGTATTGATCTGGTCTATAGTCTACAGGAAGAGAAAACATAAATTATGCATGTTTCTGAACAAACCATCCACAGAAAGCAATTGCATCAGCCATAGAACTTCCTCCCAAAATTGAACACTGTCTTAAACTAACACCTATTTTTTAAAGCAGGATTGGGGCAATAAAGGAGGAGAAATGTAATGGCTATGGAAGCAGGAGAAGTAGAGAGAAATAAAGTAAAAGGGACACAAAGGTAGGATGAGGATGTGATGCAGACTGCTCTGCCAACAGCAGAAAGACAACATTTAGTTTTTGAAACCACTGAAAGACAACACATTTTACTTTTTTTTAGGGAAGCAAACACATTCTGGTTTTAAAATATGACACCTATTTGAAACATTTGCACCTTGCTTTTCCCTATAAATGTTCAAGGTGGTTCATGATAGAACCATAAGATATCACAAAAAATTAAAGATAAAACACAGTAACTAAACAAAATAGCAAGCCAAGAGATTAAAAACAGTTAAGACGGTAACAATGAAATTTCATATACCCCCCCCCCCATAAAAGCCCTGCCCTTTCCAAGAGCAGCATATATGCCTGGTGATAGTTAGGCCTTTAAAGGTCTTTTTAAAATGAAAACTTTTTACATCGCAGCAGGTGGTCAATGAGAAGGAGAACCAAAGAAGATTGTGGGATTGCGGGAGAAAATGAAAAAAAATCCGAAGTCTGGGTGTGACAGCAGAAAAGGTCATTTCCCTTTTTCCACTGAAATGTGAGTTCAGAACTGACAGGAGGACCTTTTAGTGTGGTGGGAAACTCATAAGAGGAAGCGGTTCTTCAGAATTATGGTATTAAGTTTACCTTCAAGTTATTTCCGGCCAGGTTCAGCCATTCCAAATGCACCAGATCCTTCAGTCCCTCTACACAGCCAATACTGTTGTGAGGCAAGTTTAATACTCGAAGCTGAGTCAGCTTTGCTACACCCATCATCCGCACCAACCGATTGTTGGCTACTGACAACTGCAAAATAACAGAGCAAAGAAAGGCCTCACTGAGGTAGGACTCCTAAAATATTTTCCTGGGAGGAAGGCCCATCAAACTCAAAGCAGCTTAGTTCTGTATATAGGACTGAGATATTCAGTCAGCAGAATGTAAGACAGTAATGATATGGGTTTTGACTTCACAGTCTAATTACAACCTTTTCTATAGTTTTCGCATGTAGGCCCAAGAAAGTTCAAATTAAAAACAATGAAAGAACACAGAATTTACAGAAACAATATAAAAAGCAATGAGAAGGGTTTAAAAGTCATTTAAGGCATGAGAGGATGGACCTCCCCTGTTTCCTTGAAGAATAAAGGCAGTATCAGGTTTAAATGTCTGGAGAGGATGTTCCACAGGAACTCATCTCCGAGAGCTACCCATAATGTCAGTAGGCCAGGTCCTCAGAACAGGGCCTTTAAAGCAGATGTTAGCTGGCAGCCAGGTTTATGGAAGTTCAGGAGGTTCATTAAATAACCACCTCCCAAGCCACTAAAGGCATCAGAGGACAGACCTCTTTTGTTGCTTGAGAGAGTAAAGATAGCACCAAGTGTATATGGTTGGAGAAGAAGTTGCATAGTGCTCTGAAGCTAAACAGAAGAGAATGGATTTTAAATATATATTTAACTTCACCCAAAATTATTTTCCTATGCTTTTTCCTTTAAGTATAAAGCAAAGATAACCTAATAAGCACAGCACTGTATCACAGACATATGGAACTAACCTGCATCAGGTTCTTGCAGCTCTCCAAGTGCTCCAATTTAATTAGCTGGTTTTTATCCAAAATCAAAGTATGTGTATCTGCGTCACAAGCCAAAGTGGAACCCAATTTCTGTAAACCCTGGCCTGACCAATTAATTAATGAACCTAAGAGAAAAGGGGGGGGGGAATGGAAGTTTTAAAAAATGAAGAACTGGGGAAAGGTACATAGTAGTCAGGTTTGAATTTCATTTTAAACAAGTGTTTAAAATTAAACTGCAGTTTCATGTGAGCACATTCTTTACTCCTCCCCAGTCCTGATGCTGCCACTAGAGAGGAAGCCCATCAGAGGCCGGCTTCCTGTTACATGCAAACCAATGTTTCAGGTTCATTTCCTTCTATTATTGGGAAGCGAAGGTGATGTGGAGGCAGTGGCAACCAAAGTGGGAGAGTATTGACTCATGAACAAGCATATTGTACAGGCACACTGCTTGTTTGCATTAAGCCATAGTTTAAAGTATGATTTGATGTGATGCACAAACCAGCTAAAGCTTGGAAATTCATTTTTTTTATATTTGGAAAAAGGTTTAAAAGAACGTTCACCATAAGCAACATATTTAAAATAATGTCAAAATACTCTAATCTTAGAAGCCACTGTGAATTCTCAGTTCTGTATATTTATATTTAAATGTAAAGGTGATAATAGAAAGAAGATGAATCTTTATCCAATTAATTTTTGAAACAGAGAATTAGCACCAAAAATCAAGTTTTATCAGTATACAAAGGCTGCTATGGAAAGCCACCACTTAAATGGGTGTGGGCCGTCTGCCTCATTCATTCAGCTGCATTTCCGTAAGGCCAATCTGCTTGGGTGGAATCTAGAAAATACATCCTACTAAAGGGCTGTTTTGAACGTGAACTCCCACTTCCCAAGGAGGACTTATATGTTCAAAATGTGCCAGGAATCAGCCTGCTAATAAGATACATTCTACAGATGTTAATTTCTGGTGCGCAATGTGAGGTCTTATCCAGCAAAACAATCCTCCTTCTAATTACAGGGTATTTCTGCAAACTTAAAACAATAGTATGTCAATCCCTTTCCTTGTGTGAAATAAAAAATGCTGTGTAATATTGTGTTCTTTCTTGGGTGATAAAAATGTCTCATGTTATTATAGCTAGTTGTTGTTTTTTCCTGAGAAAGCCTTATAATGTAACTCGGGAATCTAAGTTTCAGCAAACTCTTTCACGGTGGAACCGTTCTCTGACTCTGAGCAATGCTGGCAACTAATACCAGAGCACCCTTCAAAATGCTAGCCAGATAACATGGGATTATTCCATGACAGCAGCACCCTGCATGCCAACCATTGTCCTGTGTGTTTTATATGGCAGGCTGCACCTGCCCATTAGGCGCCTGCTTATGGATCGGGAATAGGAGAAGATAGGTTTGGACGCGCGTCCCTTTCCCTTCTGCAGGTTTTCGTGCCAACGAAGGGACAGCAGAGCTTCTAGCCTCTCCTCTGACCGGCCCTGCAAGGTTTCAAAAAGCACCCACTCCCCACAATAGAGAAAAAGAGAACTGTGTTACGCAGGGCCCTCTGGGATTTAGAGTCCAAGGCAAAACAGACTCGGGACGTTAACAAAGATACGCAGCGAGGAAAAAACTACGGCCCCCACAAGGCACCGCGCGGCAGCCCCGCAACGGTCCAAGCCTTGAATAGAGCTCTCGCCGAGTCTTCCCGACTTGGATAAAACACACACAATGAGGGGGGAGGGACAGGGGACGCCTTTAGGCACCGCGACCCGCTCCGTACCTTCCCTGCCGCCCATGGCTGGCTTAGCCGCCTCCGTTTTCGCCGCCGCCGCTGGTGCCGCCGCCATACTTCCCGCTTGCTCGCAACGCTAGGCAACCGGGCGGGCTCTGGACGCTGATTGGACGGTGAAAACCACTGAGGGAAAAAACAATTTTCAGAAACAGCAGGTGGCAATAGAAGGCTCTGAAGGGGCCGCGGCGTCGCGAAGAGTGATTTTTTCGAGCATTTTAGGAAATAGACGAGCCTCCGGAGAAAGCGCACCGCTTCCCATCATGCACCGGCGCAGCTCCCAGGGTGCCCCGCGCGAGTATAGAATCCGGTTTCCCATGATCCTCTCTTTCTCTTCGCCGTTGGAGTTGCCTGTGAGGGAGCTCCCGCAGCCGCCATTATGAAGTAAGGACCGGTGCCCGGCTCTAATCCGGCGCCATCCTTCGCTTGGAGCGCCTGGAGAGGGTTGGGTGACGGGGGATGCTGGCCTCGCTAATCTTTTTCCCCGTTTCGCGTTCTCTTTCTCGCAATGCAGGGTCGAGTTGTGCAGCTTCAGCGGGTACAAGATCTACCCAGGCCACGGCCGCCGCTATGCGCGTACGGACGGCAAGGTAAAGAGGAAATAAGGGGCAGAGGAATTGGGAGTAGCAGCGGGCTTGGCTAAACCCTGGAAGTAGCCAAGTGGGAACTAATGGTGTCCCAGATTCTTTATGGTATAATGTGATATTTCGTGAGGGAGAGGAGCTGCTGTTGACTCGAGGTCTTGCAAACTGATCTAAAACTGTCTTAGCCTACGAGACTGATATTTTTGTGTTACGGGAGGATTATAATGGTTTCTAAATGATGTAAGTTTCCTTTTTCTATTCCTGAAGTGAAATTGGATAATAAATAAGAATAACAAGAACAACTGAAGTCCGAATAATAATCTGATTCATTCTATTTGCGTGAAAGTATTTGGCGATGTTATAAATAGAATTGAGTCCATTTGGTCAGTATGTGTGTGATTTTTTTTACACCTTACGGTAGTTAAAATGTTGGTGGTTTAGCATTTGAATAGGATAAATAGTACATGGCAGTATCGTATATTTCTATTCGCTCAGTAGGGCTGAGAAGGTCTGGAAAGGGGTTAATTTAACCTACGATTTGCTATTAAAACTGAATTACTGTTTCGTGAAATCATGCACATCTAACAAGTGTGTCACCAACATGAAAAGTTTGGAAAGCTTGTGAGCCTACATCTGGTACATAGTACTGTATGTGTGGCATGTAAAGTAAACACTTAAAATGAACTCAATGTTTCAGGTTTTCCAGTTTTTGAATGCAAAATGTGAGTCTGCATTCCTTTCCAAGAGAAACCCCCGTCAGATCAACTGGACTGTTTTGTACAGGCGGAAGCACAAGAAAGGACAGTCGGTAAGTATGCTGTGCCTCATAAATGGACAAGGGGTTATATATATTTAAATATGCCTATGTAGCAGCTTAGCATGTAGCATGATCTGTTCAGTTAGTCTACGGTGTTTTGTGGTAGTGTCTGGTTTTCACATAAGAGCTCTTTTGTGATGACTGAAAAGTGAATATTGTTTTGAGATAGATGGTGATAAAAAATAATACAGTATTAGGACATTGCTTTAGAGGAAAGAGGCTGAAAGGTTGCTTTAGAGGAAAGAGGGAGAAAGGTTGTTTTGGAGGGAGAAAGGTTGTTTTCTGCTGCTCCAGAGAAGCGGACACGGAGCAATGGATCCAAACTACAAGAAAGAAGATTCCACCTAAACGTTAGGAAGAACTTCCTGACAGTAAGAGCTGTTCGACAGTGGAATTTGCTGCCAAGGAGTGTGGTGGAGTCTCCTTCTTTGGAGGTCTTTAAGCAGAGGCTTGACAACCATATGTCAGGAGTGCTCTGGTGGTGTTTCCTGCTTGGCAGGGGGTTGGACTCGATGGCCCTTGTGGTCTCTTCCAACTCTATGATTCTATTATTCTATTAATTGAAGTTGGTGACTAGGGTTGGAAATGGTTCTTTTTAAGTTTTTTGCCTCCTGTAGCAAATGTTTTCAATAATGAACTCTTGTGGCTAGTTCATTGAAAAAGCAGAGAACTGCTTGGTAGCACAATCCTGTACATATATATTCTGAAGTATGTTCAGTCTTAAAGTCAGAGAAAAATAGCCAACATAACATTGACTCGGTGTTATTTAGAGAATATGTGAGCTTTTATGCATTCTTTGTGACAGATTTATGTTGGAATCACCCTTTGATATATCCATATTTTGTCTGAAATAATTAGATGATAAAGCAGTGTCCATTGAGCACTCCTCTGGGAACGTGAAATAGACCTTAAATCTAGAAAAATTCAATGTGATTTTTTATTTATATTAAATGATTTGCACCTTGCCTTTCAAGTTGGATAACAAATATAGCAACAGAATAGAAATGATGCCATATAAAAATGAAATGCAACATCAATACCCTGAGTTCAAATGATTGATTCCACAAGCTGTACTTTTTTTAGAGGTGGATGCATTTGAAGCTTAAAGAAAGAAATCGTAGCAGTTATTTAGAAGTGTAGTGTATGGACTTATGTTATCAGGCTCTTCAGAGGTTTATGAAAAAGGTGTGTTCCCAATAGTGAATAGATTTTTTTAGTAGAGTAAGCCCTCAATTTTGGGTGTAACGGCGGGTGGGATTGCCAAAATTCCCAGATAGGACGCCCCTCTTTTTTGCCAAGTGTGTAAAGCTGAATGTGCACAAGTTGCAGGCTCTTACTGTATTTCTCTTTCTTCATTGCTTAGGAAGAGGTACAAAAGAAACGTACCCGCCGTGCTGTCAAGTGCCATAGGGCAATTACAGGTGCCTCTTTGGCTGAAATAATGGCCAAGAGAAATCAAAAGCCTGAAGTGCGAAAAGCCCAAAGGGAACAGGCCATTAGGTGAGTAATTATAACATTTTATTGGTTTCTATTTTTACAATAATGGCATTATTCTATAATTTGTTTATTTTACTTAAAAAGTATGCTGTTAATACAGATATTTTGTGGGGATGGGGTGGAAACAAAAGATAAACAAACCATGCAATATTAAAACAAGTTCACTGACACAATTAAAGGCAATTAAACCACCAGCGAATTCAGCCAAAAAACTTATTTTCTGTTTTCATTGTGATCATTGTTTGAATGTAAACAGGTGACACCTTGTAGAATATCCATTTTTGACAATTGGGTTAAATATTGGTTAGCCTGCATTAAAAAAATGTGATTGCCAGGATCCTGTCCACTCCCTAACGATGAGTACTTGTCTCCAATGCCATGCTGAAATATGGAGACATTCCCAATTCCTTGCCCCAACCTCAAGAGGAGGGCTGGGGTTCATCCATTCTACACCAGTTTCAAAACATTTGGAGCCCTCATAATGGACAATGCAGCACAGGCTATCTTTAGTTCTCCTCCCAAGTTTAGGGACTTGGATAATCTCCAAAGCCGTCTATATCATTTTCGAGTGTCAGATGTAAAAGTAGTGCAGTGAAGTAATTAGCCTTGTTTTAATTTTTGTGTATTTATTTTATAAAATGAATATACTTACTGATGGTAAGAAAAATAATTCAAAGCAGTTATTATGCTTTGTGTAAAATGGTACAATAAGAAGTAATGCATTTTATGACCTGGTCTTTGCATTTAGGAGATGGGGTAGGCAGTTTCAGATTTCAATGCTCCACTTTTTTTTTAAAAGAAACTGTAAAGAGAGCTAAACAGAGCTGGGAAAGTTTCTTTCCTCAGTTTGCAAGGAAGTGCTCAAAAATGGGGTTGCCTACCTATAGTCAGGAATAGTCTTGCCCAGAGGTTTTCCACCTTTGAGTCCATGGCTCCCTTACCCAACTACCTTCTTTCTGCAGCACCCCTGTGGGGCTCAGGAGCCCAGTTATGTCACCCCTTGCCTGCAGAGCTGGCAGGCTCTCAACCTTTTTCGAACACCCTCCCTTGTGGAGTGTTCCCTTAGCCTCCTCTCCTTGAGAGTCCTCTGGGCAGCCGCTGCTGCTGCCCCTGGTCTCTGAACACATACACACACACACACTGCCCAAAGAGAGGTGCTTCCTCACACTGCCTCACAAGAGCCTGGGGAAGAGGATGCCCTCAGCCTTTGTGGCCCAATGGAGACTGGCCAGAAGTGAATGTGAGGCTAGCGGGGGCTGCCAGACCTGCATGGCGGAAAGGCTCCCCTTCAGCACTGGGCACTCAGCTCCGAGGCAAGAAAAGCTAGCGTGGAACCTGGCTGGGCTTGCTCCTAGCAACCAGCATGCCCTGGCCAGACCCAGAGGCATCATTTGCCTGGGGAGATTGTAGCCAGGGCTGCTGCAACAGTCAGCCATCTAACCTTGGGGAGGCAGAGACACAAGAGGGCATCAGAGGAGGAAGGGAAGGAAAGGGGGACAGAGGCCAGTGTTCCTCATGGCATGCCTGAACATCCTTCAAGGCACCCCAGGGTGCCACGGCATACTGGTTGAAAACCACTGGCCAATACTGTCACCTCATTCTGCTGTATTTGAAGACGAAGCCTATTTCTTAATCCATTCTGGAATGTGAAAGCAATGAATAATAATAATATAATTCCCAGCCACTCTGGGCAGCTTCCAACCGAATATTAAAAACAATACAGCATCAAACATCAAAAACTTCCCTAAACAGGGCTGCCTTCAGTTGTCTTTTAAAAGTAAAATACTTGCTTATTGCCTTGACATCTGATGGGAGGGCGTTCCACAGGGCAGATGCCACTACCGAGAAGGCCCTCTGCCTGGTTTCCTATAACCTCACTTCTCGCAGCAAGGGAACCGCCAGAAGGCCCTCGGCACTGGACCTCAGTGTCCAGGCTGGATGATGGGGGTGGAGATGCTCCTTCAGGTATAAAGGACCCATGCCGTTTAGGGCTTTAAAGGTCAGCACCAACACTTTGAACTGTGAATTGTGCATTTATTCTTAACACAAAGTCTGTTCCTGTAAATATCATTTACAGAGCTGCCAAGGAAGCAAAGAAGGCTAAGCAGGCTACTAAGAAAACTGTACCCTCCACAACAAAGGTAATGTTTACCCAAAGAATGGCTAAAGATGAGAAGTTGTGTGTGCTTTCTGAGTTTCCTCCTAATAGTTCTTTAAAACTCCAAAAGCAAGATATGACCTTTAAATTTAGCATTTTTCTGTGTTGCATAATAATCCCATGAAAATATCTGTTCCAGTTAATTTGCTGAATCCCTTGCACCATCCCATTTTTTATTATTTCCTGCCTTTCAGGGTTTTGTACATTGGGGTTCCTTCTGTTATCCTTTGAGAAGCCCTGTTAGCTAAGGCGCAAAAGATGACACAAGTAGTCCTTCTAAGCCCAGAATTCTAACCATTACATCATGTTGGGGCTCTGTTCCGCATAGGAGCAGACTATTAAGAAACCATTTGGCTGTTCTATTTTTACCTAAATTTATTAATTAAGCATATTTGTAATTGTCCTGTATCATGTCTATCAGGGCACAAACATAATCGAAAAATAGTAGTTCATTAATTGCTGTGAAGCAGGTAAGTGTCATATAGCCATGAGTATTGGTAGCACATGGGTCTCATTCCTATCTCTAGCTATGCAAAGTCAACACTTGAGTGATCCTTTCCATACAGGGAACAGCCACAGTAAGCTTTAAAAGAATTAAAGTGAAAGTTAGACTGTTGTCTGGTTGATCCTCAGGTCTGCTAGTTTATTCAAGGGGTATAGCTCACATTCTCCTATGTTACTTCCATTGGTTGGGAATAATATAATAGTGTGGGGTTGTCTTCCTTTATTGTCCCTGTTAAATAGCAGGCATTAATTTGTATTTTCACTTTAAACCTGATACTTCCCTTTGTGCATTCACAATTATTGACCTAATTTACAGTGATAAATAACCAAGTAGCATATTCTCATTCATTCTGTTTTCTGTTCATAGGCACCTACAAAGGCTGCTCCAAAGCAAAAAATCATGAAGCCGGTAAAAGTTTCTGCTCCTCGTGTTGGTGGAAAACGCTAACTTTTTTGACTGCTTTGGTTACATGAAATAAACATTTGACATGTAAACTGTCTGTTTCTTGGTCACTTCTGGGGATTTTGTGTAATTTTCTTACCTTAAATATTAAAAGTTATTTATACGTCATTAATGACTAGAAAGGTGGGCATAATGGCTAGAATGATAGGCAAGGATTTTTGTGGGGGAAAACTAAAAATGCCTTTTGTAAGACAGTTAAGAAATGCTAGTGTTTATTTCGTTAGAATGCAAAAAGATGTTGGGGAACATTTAATTAAGAAAAATAAAATAAAAACATTTAAATTATCAATTTAATAACTGGTATTTAAAAACATTCAAAAGATGAGTAAAATCCAATGGTAGCTAAAAAGAAAACAAGTAACATTCCATTTGTATTCAAACACACCTTGATTGATTCACCTTAAATTCTACTCCACTTTACGTTCTCCCTGTTATCTCTGCCTTCCTTCAGTGTTTCATGTGAATCTAAAATCCACTGCAGAATTGATAAATTTTACTCAGATTTGCTGTCCATACTGCTTCATATGTTTTCTAAACAATGGTGCAAATTTGACCACAAAACAAGTATTCTAAAAACAGACAACCTCTCAAGTGGTGGGAGTACTGGTGGAGGATCCCCTTGAGCCTGGAGCACATGGTGGAGCTGACAGGCAGCCTGGACTGGAAACAGCAGGAGAGCAGGCTCCCCTGGAGAAACCCCATCTTGGAGCTCCCTGGCGCCTTGAAGACTGGGTGTGCAAGGTTCACTTCTTGCAGTGAGGGAACCACCAGAAGGTGCTGAATGATGGGTTGGAGATGCTCCTTTAGGTATACAGGGCCGAGGCCGTTTAGGGCTTTCAAGGTCAGCACCAACACTTTTCAGATTTCAGTGCTTGGAAACATACTGGGAACCAATGTAGGTCTTTCAGGACTGGTGTTAAGATTCCTATACACAGTTTTTCTCAACTATTCAGAAATCGGACTCATTGCGTTGAAAGGGACTTAAACCCAGGCAAGTATGTTTAGGATTGCAGTCCATTACTGCAAGCCTATATTCCAGACACACTGCACCCTACCCACTACCTTGACTGATTCCATTAGGTGTTCCTGCCTGATAAAACCATATAGCCTGATACTAGATGGGTTTATAAGAGACAATTCTATGCATACACAAAGAAGTTGCATCAAAATTTGAGAGCTGAATAAAAAATGTATAGGATTTTGCTGTTCTGTTTATCTGCATATGAGCAGAACCTTAATAGTACTCTTCAGATTTCACAGAAATCTGAGATGGGCACTTGACTGGCATGTTACTAGATTTTATACTGTATATCAATGACATACAGTACAGAAAGGTAATTTCATTTTCCATATTCTCCATTGTTTGGCCTTATTTTAAGGAGTGGAGAGAAAGTTCTGAAGAGCAGCGGTAAAGCACATGCCGGGCATTCAAATTTTTTAACATAGGACTGGAGTCGTTTGTAAGTAGACGAAGCTGAGGTAGACGCTCCAAAGTTGTCCCTATGTAATGACTTCAGAGTTGTATCATCGAATAGAACAAGAAATCTAAAACCAAAGATTCAGCAATCTTCAAACGAGGCAATTTAATAAATTAGCTATTGTCCTTTCAATAAATTATTTTACATTGAGTTCACAATTTATTATGCAGCCATACGAGTAAAAAGAACAAACAGTTAAGTACACTGGGACGTTTGGGTGGGATATTTTGCCTACTTTAAAGATGGCGGCGGCAGCCGAAACACCGGGCTCTAGTATCGCCTGCGCTTAAGCAGCCACTAACCCGAGCCGAAGCAGGCATCACTTGCCCGCTCCAAACATGGCGGCATTTCCCCCGCCCCCAAACCCCTTCCCTCATCTCCGTTGAGGGCTAGGCGACATCTATCCCTGACCTCACTTCCGCTTGTGCAGCAGCCATTTTGTCTTTCCGTTGATCCTGCTGCCCGAGCTTCTTCCTCCCACCCGTCGCCGCGGACCACGAAACTCCAGTTCCACCCCCTGGGGCCTGACTCTAGTCTAGACCCGACGGCTTGCTTTTTACCCCGCCAGGCAACTTGCTTTCCCCCCGACCACTCTCGCCGCCACCCACCTGCTCCCCGTTCTTGCTTTTCCCACCCATTCACCCCGGTCCCGTCTCCTTCGTGGCAACCTGTGACAGGAGACGCTTCCCCCACCCCAGCCTCCCCGTCCTCCTTCGGCTCCGAGGGACCCCAAGTGCGCACCCCACTTCCCTCAGAAGGCTCGGCTGTCCCGATCCTCCCTCCGCCGCCGAAGCGAGCCTCGGGAAAGCGAGTGAGGAGGAGGAGGGCAAGGTCCGGGCGGGCGGGCGTCCCTCCCTCGCGCGCCCGGCCATGTCGAGCGAGGAGAGCTACCTGGCCATCCTGCGCTACCTGACCAACGAGCGCGAGCCTTACGCGCCGGGCACCGAGGGCAACGCCAAGCGCAAGATCCGCAAGGCGGCCGCCTGCTACGTGGTGCGCGGCGGGACCCTCTACTACCAGCGCCGGCAGCGGGACCAGCAGCGCTTCGCCGAGCTCGAGGTGGTGCTGCAGGCCGAGCGACGCGCCCGGCTCATCCGGGCGGCGCATCTGGAGCCCGACGGCGCCCACCGGACGCGCCTGCAGACCTGGCAGCGCCTCTCCAAGCGCTACTGGTGGCGAGGTGAGCGGGGAAAGGGGGGGGCGGGGAAGCGACGGGTCTCCGGGCCCGAGCCAGCCAAACGCCACACGCGCCACTCGCCCGCCACACCTCCTGCTCCGGGCTTGGAGCGAGGAGCGCCGCCCCTGGTCTAGGCGGACGGAGCTCGCCTCCTCCTCGGAGCTGCTGCAAGACAGGAGGGGAGCGAGGGGTTGGCTGTGTCCTAGGACGAACTCGGAGGAGGAGGGGTTCCCCTTAAAAACACACACACACACACAAATAATCCCCCGCCGAATGCACCCGAGCCTCGTTCCTTAGTGAGCATGTGCTCGCCTGTCCAGCCCCAATGCAGCATCCCTTGCAGTCAGAGGGCGATGTTGACAAGAAGGGTGGTGGGCTGCTTTGTGGATTTTGGCTGTGGCAGAGTCTTAAAGTGAATAATAATAATAATAATAATAATAATAATAATAATTAATAATAATAATTTATTATTTGTACCCCGCCCATCTGGCTGGGTTTCCCCAGCCACTCTGGGCGGCTTCCATAAAAACCAAAGATACAGTAAAATATCACAGATTAAAAACTTCCCTGAACAGGGCTGCCTTAAGATGTCTTCTGAATGTCAGGTAGTTATTTATCGCTTTGACATCTGATGAGAGGGTGTTCCACAGGGTGGGCGCCACTACCGAGAAGGCCCTCTGCCTGGTTCCCTGTAGCTTTGCTTCTCGCAATGAGGGAACCGCCAGAAGGCCCTCGGCACTGGACCTCAGTGTCCGGGCGGAACGATGGGGGTGGAGACGCTGCTTCAGGTATACGTAGTTTTCAGGTGTCTTCAGCTCAGTGTCCGTCCCCCCAATACATTTTGAAACTTAGGTAGATGCCTCCTTTTTGTTTTAACGTTTATCATTTTACATAGATCGCCTGTGTTCAGATGGCTTTGCCCTGATGTGGTTCTCACAAGGAGACTCTCAACTAAGACTTGTCCTCCTTGTTTGTTTTCCTATTTGTCATGTTGAACTAAGCCATAGTTTGGCTTAGCATGTTGGCCAAACCCAAGGCTCACGGTTTGGTTCTGTCCAAGGTTTATCCTGTAACCAAGCAATATCATGATTTGACTGGGAGACCTAAACCATGATTTAGGATCAGCACAGATGGGAAGTCTAGTTTCAACTGTGCTCATTGGGAAACAAGTTCTGCTGATTTCAGCAGATCTTCAAGTAAGTTCCTATTTCCAGATGAAAAAAATCTATTTTTGAGTAAACGGGTTGACTGCAAGTTGTTGTTTTTTAATCCTGGAAGCGCACTTCGTTTTTGCAAGGTTTTTTCTTTCTTTTTTTGCATAACTATAAAGAGCAAAAATAAGAGCAGACATTAACATGGTTAAGTTGATATTTCAGCTGTATAGAATGTGCTAATGTGTTCATTAGATAATATAACTGTTTCAGAGAAGATCTAATACAGTGGACCTGCAGAGACATTAATGGTTTAAAAACAATTATTAAGAATATTTTAATTCAAAATATGAGGTTTTCCTGTATATCTAGCACAATATCTTATTTGGGGTTTGTTTTTAAAAGCCTGTAATGGGAGGACCACACAGAAAGAAGACTAGCAACTTCAAGCATATAAATATAGCAACTCACTGCTGTGTAGGCAGAGGACCAACTTGGTAGGGATTGTAGACTCTAAACATTGTCTACAAAGGACAAAAAAAACAAAACCCTTTAGCAGCATTATGCACAGGCTTGCTTGTGAACCAGGAGCATTTCTCAGAGGGTCAAAGAATGTGACATGGCAATCGGTCTAACAAAGACATATCTGCTGAGGAACTTCCTGTGTTGTTGGTTCCAAAGTGTGGGGATTGCAAAAGGAAAAAAGCGGTGGGCAGGCCCATCTTGCATGGAAATGTGTGCACCTTTCAGCAAGTGCATCATTGCCATGATTTGGCACATGGATCAGAAGGAAGGGTCAAGTAGGCAACATGGAGATGCAGCTTGAAGGAGTGGATGTCTTGAATTAATGCATGCAACTCTGATTTGCACTAAGTCACACAAGGAGGTCTGGTAGAAGGTGGAATTGTTGATTCTTGTTTATTCTGTTTCCATACAGTCTGAGTGGAATTATCATCAAAATGAAAGACAAATTTTGTTATTTTCTAGAATTACTTGCTGAATATTACCTGAAAGGACAAAGGTGAATACATCCTTTTTTGCATCAATGAAGCAATATTTACAATGATTTTTTTTTTTTGGCATGCCTTTCTTTAGGTATTCTGAAGCAAGTTAAAGATTATATTAAGGAATGTAGCAAATGCCAGGAAAAATTGGATCGTTCCAGATCTTTGTCTGATCCTTCTGAAATGCTGGAAGAACTAGGTTTAGACACAATATCTCACGAAGATAGTAATGAAACAGATGATGAATTAAGTAACTCAGTGTCGCTTCCAGCAACTTTGCCAAAACCTGTGAAAAAGAAGCCAATAGCCAAACATGAGCTTGTTTTTGTAAGTAACTTTTTATACAATCTGGTACCAAGGTTTATTTTATATTTGTATTACTTAATGATGTAAATGAAAGATTTAAGCTAGGATTTACAAGTGAACAAAGTTTAAACACACTGCTTGTTACTTTTTCTTTTTTTAAAAAAACCCAGGTTGATAGTAAAGGTCTTGTGAAACAAACTTCTCCAAAGCATTCTCTGTCAGTCTTAAACCAACTGAATCAGCAGCGGCTTTCCAGTCAGTTTTGTGATGTTACTTTGCTTATTGAAGGTGAAGTGCACAAAGCACACAAATCTATATTGGCAGCCAACAGTGAGTACTTCAGAGAACTTTTCATCGAAAAAGGAGCTATTTCCAGTCATGAAGCTGTGGTGGATCTTTCAGGTAATCTGATCTAAGCAAAAACAACAACCCATAAATAATGGGGGGGGGGGGACTATTCAGAATTTGTTTGGTCAAATAGAAAAGATGTTGAAAACCTGTAGGGTATCTTGTCCCGTCCCCCCACCCCCAACACCATCAAAAAGGACTGAATGATTTCATTTTGTCTGTTTGCATACTATGCTTAGATTGATAGGTAGTTGATTTAGTCAGACAAATTTCCCCAGCTGGTTTATTTATTTAATAGATCTTTACCCTGCCCTTTCAGGACAAGAAACTCCCCCAAGGCTTACAGTAATTCTTTATTAAGTATATTAATTACAGATCAAAAATATTGAAATAACCAGATAAAAGCAGCAGAGAGCACATTAAAAATTAATAAAACTCTGAACAAAACAGAAGTTTTTAAAGATATGCTGAAAGACAGATAGCAACAAGGCCATATATACTTCCCTACAGAGAAAATTCCACAAGATGTTGGGTCACTGCTGAAAAGAGCCTGTTTGATGCTTGCCATATTATAAACCGCCCTGTGATCTTTGGATGAAGGGTGGTATTGAAATTATATATATGAATGATCGACCTCGATGGAAGGACAGAAAGCTGATGGTGAGCAGGATGCAGGGCTATATACATTGCCTGATCCAGCAGGGCTGCCCTTCAAGACATGCATACCATTCAGTATGATATGCTGTCTCCAGAACTAAGTCCCACAGTTTCTTTGTTTCTGCTGGCATTTCATATGCACAAACAGGAGGAGCTAACAGGGTGTGGTAGTAGAGGATGGAGATGTCAGGGACACAGAACTACTGCTGCTGATATGTGAGTAAGGAAGTTAGGTCTCTGCTGCCAGAGTGTATGGGAGAAGTTGCATTAGATCCTAAATACAGGGAATAATATACTGCTATACTGGCCATATTTAAAAATCATGCAGCCACAAACATAAGACATTAAAACAAAGTGAACTTAAAGAAACTAGTTACATCTAGCTGCAGAAAAGCCTCTTAAGCATGTTTCAAACAAATGGAACATCTCTTTTTCTGCTTGTATAGTTTCTCCAGAAAATATGTTAGGGGTTCCTATTCAATAGAGACCAGAGCAGGCAACCTTTACTTTGAGAGGGCTTCTGGGACTGTCATATGGATAGGCCACACAGTGTCTGATTTCTAAAATCCTTCAGCTGCACTTCTAAGGTATTCCTCCCAAAGTTGCCTAATTTGTCCTGGCAGTATTCATTTTCTCTTCAGAACTCCAAGAATGTGGTCATACAAATCAAAAATTATCCCTGAGGACTTTGTTCATATGGTTTGAGGCTGTTATTATAGTTAGCTGGTAATGAACAAAAACAGCAATTTATTTCTGAATAGTGATCATCTCTTAAAACCCTTTTGTCACCTTCTTCCTTATTTGTTGCAGGCTTTCGCAAGGCCAGCTTCCTCCCTTTGCTAGAATTTGCTTATACCTCTGAGCTGACGTTTGATTTCTGCAATATGGCAGCAGTAGCTGAGCTGGCCCAACATCTCGTCATGACAGAAGTCCTGGAAATCTGCGAAAATGTGCACAAGCAAATGGAAGATAAGCAAATCACAGTGTACCAAAAAGGAGATGTTCAGATAGTCGAGGTAGCGCAAACTCTTTTAGAACAGAACGAAAGTGAGGTAGCTCAGAATCTTTCTGAGCAGAACGAAAGCCCATTGAACCCAGCGGACAGCGTGGAGCAGCCTTTACCTACAGAAGATGCTGTAGCAACTGTGAATGGAACATGTTCGAGTACTGATGTGGAAGAAATGGCTACACCTGAGGCTGCACCGCAAACTGCTTCAGAGCCTCTCGTGGACAATCCTCCAGAGCCTCTAGTGCAATCTACTTGTGTAGAAATGACCGAAACTGAAGAAAAAACCCAAATCGTAGAATGTACCACAAGTCAGACTGTTTCTGTAGTGCAGTCAGAGCCTCCAGCAGCAGAACAAGTCATTATCAGCACTCGGGCAGAAAGCGATACCGATCAGAACGATGGAAGTGAACAAAACGTGATCAGCGAAGCAAATGCAGGTGCTGCCTCTGAAGATAATCCGGAAGGACTTAAGCGAAAACGTGGCAGGCCATGTAAAACGCAGAGCACTCCTCAGTCTCAGTCAGAGACCTCAGTTTCCGGTCAAGATGACACCTACAAAAGCAAGCTACGTCAGCGTTCTGTGAGTGAGGGAGGCTATATCAAGTTGCACAAGGGTATTGAGAAAAAACTACAAAATAGAAAGCCAGCAGCCAAATCAGCCATTCAGCAGGTATGCTCAAAATCTTACCGCCCAAAAAACTTTAATTGTGTCCACTGAGCTATTTGTTTGCTTGTTTGTTTGTTCGTAGTAATAAGGATATATCTTTGCTTCCCTTTCTTGCATTTCAATCCCAGCAAGGCTTCCAAGGTGGTTTACAATAAAAAATAATTTTAAAAGATGTAATGTATACAAAATCGAAACATCATCAGATGTAATGATTAAAACAGTCAACAAAGGTAAATTCAACAGTACAAGAAAACAATTCCAGTTCCACTGTCTGTTTGCGATCTCGCTGCTTCCTGCTGTACCCTTAATACAGTGGTGCCCCGCAAGACGAATGCCTCGCAAGACGAAAAACTCGCTAGACGAAAGAGTTTTCCGTTTTTTGAGTCGTTCCGCAAGACGAATTTCCCTATGGGCTTGCTTCGCAAGACAAAACGTCTTGCAAGTTTGTTTCCTTTTTCTTAAAGCCGCTAAGCCGTTAATAGCCGCTAAGCCGCTAATAGCCACTAAGCCACTAATAGCTGTGCTTCGCAAGACGAAAAAACCGCAAGACGAAGAGACTCGCAGAACGGATTAATTTCGTCTTGCGAGGCACCACTGTATCAGGGGCAGACATAACAGGGCCTTGCCAGAGCATGTGAATTCACTAGAAAGATATGCAGGAGATATTCAAGGACCGCTTTCCCCCATATCAAGGTCTAGAGGGTGGCAACCTGAGTACAGGCCTTTTCTCTGGTGACTCCTTGTTTGTAGAATGCTCCCCCCCAGGGAGGCTAGCCTGTTGCCATCATTATATATCTTTAGGCACCAAGCAAACAAAACCTTTCCTTTATAACCAGGACTTTGCCTTCAGCTATCTTTGGCCTTTTAGAAGTGGTTGGGATGTTTTTAATATATTTCTGTTTCCTCTTCATTGAAATATATCTGTGTGGGGTTTATTGTCTATTTGTTTGGTTGTAAGTTGCTTTGGCCTGGGCGAGATAAAGCGACAGACAAATTTAATAAATGATGATGATTTCACTGTGAATATGCCCTAACTTGTTCCTTCCTTTCAGGAGACTTATTGCAACATTTGAGAACCTATGAATTAATGTGTAGAAGCCTTGAGTAAGCACAGCCTATATGTAAACTACTTGTACAGTGGTACCTCGGGTTACGTACGCTTCAGGTTACATACACTTCAGTTTATAGACTCCGCTAACCCAGAAATAGTACCCCAGGTTAAGAATTTAGCTTCAGGATGAGAACAGAAATAGTGCTCCGGCCGCGCGGCGGCAGTAGGAGGCCCCATTAGCTAAAGTGGTGCTTCAGGTTAAGAACAGTTTCAGGTTAAGAACGGACTTCTGGAACGAATTAAGTACATAACCCGAGGTACCACTGTAGAGTGGTTTGGTAATGTGTAAGCAGAAAACTGTAATCACAACTTCACCATGACATGCCTCTTAATTCAAAACTAGATTTGTGCTCCATTATTGAACACTTTGGTCATTGCAGCTCCTACGTTGCTCTATATAGAGGTGAGCATGCACCAAATAGCGTCACTCCTTGGAGTCTACATGTACAGCATGAACATCTGTAGCAAAGGATATGGCAGACATACAGCTGTACAAGTGAAGACTTCAGTGTGACCTGGGTCCCCAATCATGTAGAATTCTAGCTGTACACACAAACGCTTTGGTGCTAACATACATTGGTGCTGTACACACAGAGAACAGGTGCTGGAATAACCTGGTACGCTTCTGCTCCTGTGGAGAGGGCTCACATGTCTGAAGAGGGTTCACATGTTGTGGAATTCTGAGCTAATACGAGCATGTAGGTTTTATGGGGAATATCACATATATCTTCCTCATGTCCCTTTGCTAAAATTGCTGAGATATTCTAAAAGAAAACTTCCTTTGCTATTTGGGTTGTTGATTTTACAGTCCCTCCCTCCCCCTATGTAATGTTAATTGTAACCAATCCTTTTCAATTAGGTTGCCATGAAGCTAGTGCAAAGAGGCAAGAAGATGAAGCAGCCCAAGAGAGACACTTCAGAGCACAGTGAGACAGAAGCTCAGCACAAATGTGGTGAATGTGGAATGGTTTTTCAGAGGCGTTATGCTCTTATAATGCACACGCTGAAGCATGAAAGGACAAAGAATTTTAAATGTCCAGTAAGTTTCCCCTTAAAATTACTCTAAACTGGCACTTCTGTAGCAATGCTTGTTCATGCATTTATTACTTAACTTTATTTTTTTATTTTTTTAAATTGTACAAACTACCATTTAATACAGAGTTTAAAAACGGCTCAAATGTTATGTAAATGTTAACAATAAATTAAAAGCATCATGCGATTGAACGTTCCCTGAGATTTGTCATTCAATAACTTAAGAAATATAGATCTTTCAATAAATCTTTTGGTTTTGTTAATCTGTGTTGTCCTAGAATATATTAATTTAAACAGTCTCTCGGTAAACCATAATGTCTCAAACCAATATACAGTATTGTTAGAGGAGCATTGTTTCCCCTTGTTGTTTTTTGCTAAAATTGTTTGGTTGCTTCTAGCAAATTGACATATGGAACTGTGTTTTTTAGATAACCCCAGTAGTATCTTAGGATACCAAAGCTTAGGTTACCCAAGTGTTTTTGTAACTGATTATATTACAAAAGTTCTGAAAGATAGGAAATTCCCAATATATGTGCAGAAAAATCTGCCTGTGTCATCTCACAGCTCCAGCAATTGTCCTGTCCTTTTCTATAAATCAGGTTTAATGTGTATGGTGTTAAATTCAATTGCTATTAGATTTTAAAATTTCCCTTTAAATTTGCTGAAACTAGCCTGGCTAGTGAATGAGTACACAGTCATTTCCATTCATCAGTTCTTGTTTCATGTCCAACATCTTGGCAGGGGGTTGGACTCGATGGCCCTTGTGGTCTCTTCCAACTCTATGATTCTATGATTCTATGATTCTATGATCTCTCTATTCTTTAAATGCTAGATTAATTGAGTTGTGTACAGCCTACCACTTCCCTTTGATAATCCATTTGGCATTTAACATTGCAATAATCTCCCAGCGTGGTTTCTCAAAAGATAACAATTCCAACTTAAACTCTCATCACTGCTCTTAAATATGTTTCAGCTCTCCAGTCAGATAGCTTAGATTCATAGTCTCTACATCTTGGAGTGTTACAAGGCAAATGTTGTCACCATTCCTGTCTGCAATTTGTAATATGTATAAAGTGGAACAGACTTTTAGAATTTGAGTTGTCACAGATCTCTTAGTCAGATCTATACATTACTTTTATCTGTAAGGTATGCAAGCCTAGAAGTAAGTCGCTTATCTAGTAGATGGAGAGAACTCTTCCAGCTACAAAACTGTTACATGAATCTCTGATTCTTAGTGTTAAGATTTCAAGTGACATATCAAAACAATTTTATGTTTCTCAGCTGTGCAAAAAAGAGTTTCAGTATGGTGCCTCTCTGCGAGCCCACCTTGTTCGCCATACCCGAAAAAACGAAGTGACTGTTGCAACTGCCAGTATAGAGGAGAGTGGTGCAGCTATGAAGGGCAGAACTAAACGGGAGTTTATCTGTGATATATGTGGAAGAAGTTTGCCTAAACTCTACTCTCTGAGAATCCATATGTTGAAACATACAGGTGTAAAGCCACATGCATGTAAGGTAAAAGTAATGCTTTATGGTCTCACATTTTTGATGTATTTCTTCTTGTGATATTTTAGCCATGTGGCTTAAAGCTTATACGAAGTTCAATTGCTATCTGAAAGTAACAGAATTCATAACAATGAATACTGCTGAAATGAAGGAAAAGTGGATGGGAACTTTGTGTTAAGTTTTAATGTAGCCTAGAAAAACCTTGAAAAACTTCAGTATTAGGCTGTGAAACCTTTCATTAATTATAAACCATAGTTAAAATCTTGATTCTGCATTACTTCAAAAAGCTGGATGCTATGGCCACCATGTTTCATTTACTTAATCCCAAAGGCCTAGATTTCAGTTTGAACTCGCATTGGCTCCAATGATACCTAAATAATATTTAGCTAAGTCATACCTAGAGTAGATATGTACAGAGTACAGTTGAAATCAATTGAGGTAAGTTACTGAAGCCTATTCATTTCATTATGTCTGCTCCGCAACTAATGTTGATATCACCCAGCCAGTTTGGCTTTTATATGTATTGGGTGAAATCCAATGCTGCCATTCCACTGGCAGAACAGCTTTTGATCCAGCAGTGGTGTCTGAGCGCTTCTGAAATATTCTGAGCGACCTGTTCTTCAAGACCTCCCAACAACCCACTGGAGGGGTGTGACGACTGCAGAGGGAATGGACGTGGGAGAAAATCACCTTTTCTTACATTAGCTGATGCCTCCACTGGATCAAAAGCTATTATGTGAGCAGAACAGTAGCGATTGATTTCATTGATTATAAAAACATCTAATTACATTTGCAGGTGTACCATAGGTGTTGGGAGTTTAGTAGGCAGACTTGCTACGTTTATTTTCTGTTTTGCAATTTTCAAGATTGAAATTTGAATTGGTCATGCTAGGCTTCTAAGATCATCAATTATTATCTCAGTTTGCACTGTCATTAAAGGGTATGCATTACCTAAAAAAGATTTCTCAGGTGCTCTCTGTCTCTCTGGAGCTTTGAGTTTTACTAGAATAAGTTTTTTCTTCATCACTGAAATGCTAAACTACTTCTTCAGGTACAAATTGTGGGCTGTATCCAACTAAGTAGCTCTGCTAGCCCAAGGATTTCTGCTTTCACACGGGAGGTTTGCCACCCTCTCTTCTCCCACATGTCCACTCTGTACTCCCCAAATCTGCTCCAGAGGATTGGGAAGCCCCCCAGAACAGATTTAAGGGGGCACAGGAAGAGGAGAGGGGAGGGAGATGAAGTCCCTTCAGCAGCCAAAGGTAGTTGCACTAGTGGATCTGTTTAGTTGGATACTAAATCCCTTTGTCTTCTTGTCTCCTAGTTTTGCCATAAAACTCCTCTTACTTTACCATCTAATGCTTCCTTTATCGTAGGCAGTTGCTGTCTGTTTGGAGGGATGGTAACATTTGCTGACAATTTGATCTCTTGCAGATTTGTGGAAAGTCGTTTACTTACAAACACGGTTTAAAGATGCACCTCGCGCTCCATGAGGCACAGAAGCAGTTTAAATGTGAATTGTGTGATAAGTCTTTTGTCACAAAAAGAAGTCTTCAGGAGCATATAAGCATTCACACAGGTAAATGAGAGAGACCCTTTCTTATTAATGAAAAAGTAACACCTGCACTATGCTTTCATGGGGGTGTATAAACTGAATGCACTCAAACTACAAATATTTAGCTAGTGGTTTCAGTTCAGTGAAATTCAGCATTCCAGCCATATGTGATGAGGGAGCTGAGAGACTAGAGCTCTCCTGTTTCAATTTTCAACTGGCAGCTTTGAATCAGTATATTAAATTCAGCTTTATTTTATATTAATTGCTTATTTTATGAACATTGTTTCATTGTTTCATGAACAGTTTTTATATTAATTGCTTATTTTATGAACAGTTGAATCAGCTAAAAAAGGGGAATGAAATTATTTTCTCTGCATCCCTTACCACAACTTATCTCCCATTTGTCTGTAGTACAGGGTGAGGCTTTTCCCTCTGTCTTCTTTGTAGTCCCTGTTCCCGCAGTCTCTTTTCTGTAGCCACTGCCTAACTATTCATCATCTCCTGTGAGCTGCTTCCATTTCTACAGAACCATATCTCTACAAATTTCTCTGTAATTCTGATGCCTTCTTGACCCTGTTGTACTCATTCTTTTCTTCTGCCTTAGCTGGCTTCTTCTAAAGAATATTTGAATTATTGGTCAGTTGAATTATTGGTCAATTATTCAATGCCTAAATATTTTTCCTACATGTGTAAAAAGACTGGAGTGCCTTAGCTGTCCCTGTGCCATAATTGTCAACAGCATACCTACCTACTCTCACCTTCCTTTCATCCCATTTGCTGCCTCTACCCCCTTTTCCTAGTGAATATTCTTCTTTTTCTTCTTTGTTAAACTTGTATACCACCTTTCACCTGAAGATCACAGTGCAGTACACAGCATAAAAATACAAAACAAGAACAAAAAATACATAATTAAAAAACATAGCATTTTGCTGACAATGGACTCCAAAACTCCTGTCTTGTTATAGCCTACACTCCCTGGTAGATGGAGCCTAGTTGGGCTCTCAGTCAGTCAGCAGAGACTGGAGTGGGAAAGGATTCCTTCTGAGGACCAAAGATGCAAAAAAGGCTGGCTTCCTCAAGAGGAGGAATTCCAGCAGCTGTGGAGGAGGGCCAGATGAACAGCTCACTTCTTCCACTGATGGTTTCTAGCTGCTACTACCTCTGAGAGCAAAGTATCTATTTTCCTCAACTAACCTCCTTCCTGTTATATTTGCTCGCATTGTCTTCTCTCATATTTTAGTCAAAACCATGAAAGGAAATGCATTTCAAAAGCATTTTTAATGTTAAAAAGAATTTTGTTTTTTTGCCTTAAGTTGAATACGATAGCATCTATTAAAGCCATTGCCGCTATTATTTTGTCAGGAGAATCAAAATACTTTTGTTCACACTGTGGAAAGTCTTTCCATAGAGCTTCAGGACTTAGCAAGCATATAAAGAAACACCAGCCAAAACCTGAAATTCGGGGATATCAGTGTACTCAGTAAGTATGAATAGAATTGCAAGCCTTTAAATGTTTTAAGTGTATTTTTGCCAAATTCAGTGGGTATCAAAATGAATTCCCATGTTACTTTTACAGAAATCTGCCAGGCTGTTTCAGGCAAGCCATGTCCGCTCCACAATATATGATGTCGTGTGTGGGGTAGATAAGGGTGAGGCTTGACTCCCTGCTTCCCAGACACCTGACATTGAGATATCTCAGTTAGTAGAGCATGAGACTCTTAATCTCAGGATTGTGGGTCCTGCCTTGCAGGAGGGTTTGGACTATATAATCCTTGTGGTCCCTTTCCAACTCAACGATTCTATAGCAATCAGCTGGCTGTTGGGCGCTTCAGAAGTGCCATACAAAGCACTCTGCACATCACTTCTCAAGTGCCCAACAACCAGCTCATTGTGAGGGATTTGGGGAGCGCTGCACAGAGTGCTTTGCAAACCTTGTGCTTGACGCTTCCCAAACACTGAGCACCGGGCTCGCTGTGTGCAGGCAGTACTTTCCAATCATCTGACAATTAACTGGTTGTCAGGTGTTTGGGAAGGGTGGCACACAAGGCTGAGCAAGCCCTTCAAACTGCTTCTCCCCCCTGGACCAACTTTTACAGGTGTCAATTGCTCAAAGCCACTTTGATTTCAGACACGTGGTTGGTCCTGCCCATCTGTCAAAGGTGAGCTACAGTGGTGGTTGGGAGATGAAGACCTGGCCCACCAGGCCAAAACTGTTCTCCATCCCTGGTATAGAATATATGTGGTTTTAATGTGAAAACAGAGTTTTGCTCTCATTACACTTCATTTCTTATGACTTGTACAGGGTGAGTCCTTTAAAAGAGGCCCCGTGGATACAGAGTACACATGTTCCACAGGGCATCTTTTAAAAGACCCACCCAGTACAATGTAACTTGTGATAGCATAGGGGTGAGTGAGTGGCTGTGGGTTTCTTAGGGAAGGAGAGTTTATTTGTCTTTAAAAGGCATGGGAACAATTTTTCAGTAGAAAATTTGGGCTTCAAAATCAGACTCATTTCTTTTTTACAAAAAATTTTTATGTTATATTACATTTTGTAGCTAAGACCACTATAAATCAAACAAGCTTGCTTGTCAAGAAAAAAAAAGAAAGTGAATAAAAAGGGAGGGGGGGAGGGAATCAAATTGTTTTCTATAAGGGTAGAGGATTAGCCCGTCATCAGACTTTTGTAGCATAGCAAGTTGGGCCATACTTTTGTGAAGTATTAGACGCCTGTTAATGGGGATTATTTTTATAGGTTTTAATTTTTTTGACTAACATTAATTTCAGTGTATCTATTCTAACCTGCCACCCTGGGCTCCTTTGGGAGGGAAAGCAGGACAGAAATCTAATAAATAAAAATAAGCAACTCTCCAGATCCATCCCATAGTTACATTAACATGAAATAACAGTCTGGTTGGGCATGCAGCTTATAGCTGTACCTCAAATACCTTTCCCAGTAGGTTCCTTTAACCAAATGTGTACAATTGTGTACTGTTTCAGATGTGAGAAAAGTTTCTATGAACCCCGAGATCTCCGACAGCACATGAACAAGCATCTTGGGGTGAAACCATTCCAGTGCCAATCCTGTGGAAAGTGCTATAGTTGGAAAAAAGATTGGTATTCTCATGTGAAGTCCCATTCTGTTACTGAGCCTTACAGGTAAATAAACTAGTCTAAGCTTTGAATAAATAGTCTAAGCTTTGATGATAAAGACCTGTAGCCAAGTCAGTGTGTACTTTGTAATTCTGCTTGTGCATAATGGAATGCCTTTTGGATGAATATTTTAAAATTCTGTGTCACAGCCATCAGGAATTATATTAAATTATCGCCTCAACTTAGTCACTAGACTTCCTACAGCTCCTTAAAAGTTTCTTAATATGTTAAAAGGCAGCTTGCTACATTTGTTGTGACCTGGAGGTACTCCAGCCTCCTTCACAAGACAGGGTGGTGGGGGTGGTGGTTTCCAAAAGTTGTTTAACAGATTAGCCCATATAGAATCTAGCCTGTGGTTATCCATTTTACAGTGTGTGTCCTATTGGAGTTCCAGAAAAAAGCTGTATAATGCAATTGTAGCATGAGGAATAAAGAGTACAGTGCGCTTGCAACTCATGCCACACAGGGACTTTGTACTCACCAAGTAATCTGATTGGGGTAAAAATGACTTCTCAGCCCAAATACATATTATTGTAAGAGTTATAAATACTTTTAGGACTTTTCTATACAGTGGTGCCTCGCAAGACGAAAATAATCCGTTCCGCGAGTCTCTTCATCTAGCGGTTTTTTCGTCTTGCGAAGCAACCCTATTAGCGGATTAGCGCTATTAGCGGTTTAGCGGCTATTAAAGGCTTAGCGGCTAAAAGGCTATTAGCGGCTTAGCGGCTTAGAAAAGGGGGGGGGGAGCGAAAAAAATCACAAGACTCGCAAGACGTTTTCGTCTTGCGAAGCAAGCCCATAGGGAAATTCGTCTTGCGAAGTGCATCGAAAAACGGAAAACCCTTTCGTCTAGCGGGTTTTTCGTCTTGCGAGGCATTCGTCTTGCGGGGCACCACTGTATTGCTCTAAACGTCTTCTCTCGTTTTTTTAGGTGCAATGTGTGTGGCAAAGAATTCTATGAGAAAGCTTTGTACAGAAGGCATGTCAAGAAAGCAACTCATGGGAAAAAAGGAAGAGCAAAGCAAAATTTGGAACGTATTTGTGAGCA
The DNA here is from genome assembly GCF_027172205.1 of Podarcis raffonei. Classification (NCBI taxonomy): domain Eukaryota; kingdom Metazoa; phylum Chordata; class Lepidosauria; order Squamata; family Lacertidae; genus Podarcis; species Podarcis raffonei. Next base: position 36,075,478 of record NC_070605.1, on the reverse strand, counting down.
CTGTGGGAGAAAATTCACCCAGCTTCGGGAGTACAGAAGACACATGAACAACCATGAGGGTAAATCTGACAAGTTTAATCTTAAGAATAGTGCCATGTTTCAATAAATGAACAAAAATTGGGACTTAGAAAACATTAAATTTAAGGGGGAAATGGTTCCAGTCAGCACTGCTTTGAGATGGGCTAAAAATAATGGACTGGGTATAAATAAATGGTGCATTTATGAAATGACGAAAAAATTAATGAACGAATGAGACTATCATGCAGTAGCCAGACTGCCATGCTTTTCTTAGCTCGCTATAATTTTTCTACATAAATCTTTGTAGCGGACTTCAGTGACTTTCAAGTATGCTTTATGAATCCAGCCCATGGACCTGATTAGACCCACCAGAGCTCCCCATTGGGCCTGCAATGCCATTTTGGAAATGCCCAGTGTCTTCAGGTGTGGGGCAGGAAGAAACCTTGCTCAGCTGAAAGGGCATTTGCAGACCAAGCAGCTGATCAGTGTTGCATGGAAAGCCTTAAGCAAAGCACTGAGTAAGGTATCAGTCAGCTGATTGTTGGCTCTTCAGAAGCACCTTTCAAAGCATTGTGCAAGAGCACTTTGAAAGGGGCTCCTGAAGACACCTGCGGGCAAAAGGTGACTGGGTTTCATGTGCCAAAGTTTGCCCACAAAACAGGAGGGTAACCATTTGACCCACTGGCCAGATCCAATCGCCCACCCATGCAGTAAATCGTTAAGGAAAGTATTGTAATGTTAATAAAAACACTATTTCAACAAAGGTTCAAATGCAGAAAACGCTCCAAGTGGCTGGTAGCAATATATTGTAACATGGGCAGATGAAAAAAGAGTGAGTACTCTATTGTAATTTGGGGGTCTGAACTAATTGATACAGGAGTATTTCTTAATTACTCTTTTGGTAACCAGTAGGTTTTCCTTCGCTTTTCAAATGTTGTTACCTCCTTTCTTTCTTATTTTGTTAAATAGGTGTTAAACCCTTTGAATGTCTGACCTGTGGAGTGGCTTGGGCTGATGCACGTTCTTTAAAGCGCCATGTACGGTCACACACTGGAGAGAGGCCTTATGTTTGTCCAGTATGCAATGAAGCCTACATAGATGCCCGCACCTTAAGGAAGCACATGACCAAGTTCCACCGGGATTATGTACCTTGTAAAATTATGCTGGAAAAGGACACACTTCAGTTTCATAATCAGGGAACCCAAGTAGAACATGCCATCAGCATTCTAACATCTGATGTGCCAGAACAAGAAACAGAGGTTTGCAGTGAAGAGATTGAAACAGTAGTAGTGACTGAAGAAACACTGGAAACAGGTGCAACTGCTGAAGACTGTACAACAGTTTCCACACTTTCTGACCAAAGTATCATGCAGGTCGTCAATTATGTGTTGGCACAACAAGGACAGAAAATGACTGAGGTCACAGAAGCCATTCAAACTGTAGAAGTGGAGGTAGAACATGTTTCTGATCCAGACTGAATACAAAAGTTCACAAATAAGGAAGGTGACCTGGGTGAAGCGGCATGCAATTATCAAAGTATTAACCGTCGTACTGGTTGGATTTTTACAGTAATAGCTCCAGAACACTGCTCAGAGTTTCTTGAATGTGTAATACCAACCTCTGTAATAAAACGCAAAATCAAAGACTTTCCATATAAGCCATGGACATGTACTAAGACTACTGATCAGTTGTAATCACTTAGTAAAATCTCAAAAATAAAGTCATTGGTGTGGTAGTGTTAGGTATGTTGTAGTTTTTGTTTTCCCCTCTGCAGTTTGCTTTTACAGTGGTACCATGGGTTAAGAACTTAATTCATTCTGGAGGTCCACTTTAGCTAATGGGGCTAAGTTCTTAACCCGAGGTACTATTTCTGGGTTAGCGGAGTCTGTAACCTGAAGCGTCTGTAACCAGAGGTACCACTGTATACTGCTGTTTTGGCTTTGTTGGGCAGTTTGGTATGCTACGGAGTTGTGCCAGTCACTTAAAAACCCAGCTATGTTTGAAGTTCACTGAAAAGCAGGATAGGAGTTTGATCTGCAAGTTTACCTATGAACCTGTTATCGATATAGATGAATATTCTGATCATGGGAAGGACTGAGGCGGTGAGTTGTACTCCAGTGTGTATGTTGGGGCAAATCTCTGCTGCATTGTACATTCCTGCACTTTTTCAGTTTTGTCTCTTGCATAACCTGTAAAAGTACTTTTAAGATTGCATGTCCTACAACTAGCAAACATATTTGTATACTTTATATATACATGCTGGTGCAATTATGCTTCATTAAGAGCACTGTAAACAAAGAAAAACTAAGGAATGTGCTGTGTATATGAAAGCCAAGAGTGGTTATTTTATTTTGTTGTACATTTCAACTTCCATGAAACCTAACTTTTGTATATGCAGTTTTGAGAGGTAAGGAATTAAAGCCTAGTTGCCAAGATTAATAATTTTAAAAAGAAAAACTTGACCCATTAAGAGATAGATGCAAAAGAGCACCATAGGGTTCCAATTGAGTTGTTTATCAAACCATAACAGATGAAATCTATATCCATAGCAGTGATATTGAGCTACTGTTGGTAAACTCTAATCAAGCCAATTACTATTTATTATAGAGGCTTGAAGTTTGTATTTGTAAAGAAATTAATTTCTGAATCAATTAGGAGCTAAGCTGTTACCTGTTCTCTGTAAAAACAGACCAACAGAACCAATGCCTTATATGAAGTACAGCATCTCCTCCCATAATGGGGATATTGAGTCTTTGTTTTCTGCAGATTGTAAGTGGTGATTGTCTCTTATAAAGCTACCAGTAACAATTTACTGAAGCAGAAAGCAAAATTGTTTAGTGTCTGTAAATTATGTATACCTTGATTAGTCATATATTCAAGAAAACTATTCACAAGGACTATAGAACTCAGTATGCTTGTTAAAAAAACAAAATGTAACCATGTGAAACATGAAGGCAAGGGACGTGTAACAGGAGCAGACTTGGCTACAGGTTCTAGTCCCCCCCTACTTTAAAAATACAGTCAAGCCAGCGATTGAATGGGTATAAGCACAACCATGTGGATCCAGTATGGCAACATCTGTGTCAGTGGCAACGTGGCTTCATCTCAAAAGTTGTTTAAAATATTATAGTGTCAGTAATGATGTCTCCTTCTAAACATTCTAAATTGTTTACTGTACACATAACTAGTTCAGGCTTTCACCTATCTTAAAAGAATCATGAAATTCCGGTTGAAATTCTGATACCTGGCAACAGTAGTTAACTTACAGGGGTCCAAGTTTTCATCTGTCTCACTTTGTTTTCATTAAACAAAGGATCGCCAGTTAAAGAATACTGTTGTGTTATGTTGCTAGTTGGTGTGAGAAAAGATGTGAAGTTGTTTGTTGTTCAGTCGTGATGTATTTGAAACATTGCTTCCTCCAGTGACAGCAAGAAGCCCTGATATTGCAGAAATTTAAATTCTCAGGATTATATCAATCTACAGTATAGGTATTTTAGTCTTGACCTTAAATCTAAACACAAATTTTAATAGTAGAAACAAACTAGAGCTTGTTTAAAACTGGAAAAGTATTCCTGTATTATATTAGTATGCATGTACATGGTACTATATAAAGAAGGTATCTACAGCAAGGGACTTACAAGCAAGAAAAAGAGAAAAGAGCTACTGGGATGTAATTTCTCTGTTCAAAGGATAGGAGAGGCTATTCTTTCACAAAGTGGTTACATTGTAGGTAATGAACTGGAAGGGGTAGGACCTCTGGAAGGCGCACATTATGCTCTTTCTGGAGTAATTTGTCCACCTTTGGTCCCCACCCTGCACTCAGCTCTCACCAGTGGCTACTAGAAGCTGTCAGCCTGAAACAGTGACTATACCCGGGAAATAGCTTCAACTGGCCAGCTAAAGCAGGTGAAGATTGGTGATGGGTCTCAAACCCTCAGTAAGGTAGGGGCTTCCCCTGCATGTGAATACAGGCTCTGGCAGATTTAGTGGACAAGACCAATAGTGGGTCCAATAGTCAAGGTGGTGGTTTCTGCATGTGCTGTAGACAGACGTGAGGGGCAGATGGCGCTCGTCAACCTGGGAAGGTAGCCCATCTAGGAGAAGGAAAACTGATTTTAAACCTCTGCTGCCCTGTAGGAGAAGAAAAGGCTAAGGATTAAACCCTCAAGAGTGGAGTCCCTAAGATGATTGGATGGCACCCTGAATGCCTCCTTCCAACAACTCCTGCAGCCAAGCTGTGCTTTCCTTTGAACCACATCAGCAAGGGGTCTTGTAATGCCTTGGCAGCTCAGAACCTCCATATGCACTGCCCAGACTTGAGCCCCAAGGCGGTCACTTCAATGCTGCTAAAGCAGCGATTTGACTTCCCTGGAGGTGCATTCCATTGTCTCTCGAGACAGATGCCAACAATGCAGAAGGGGAGAGAAATGGAAGGATAAACAGGCTAGAATATGCAACTGGCTTGGTTACAGAAAAGCAACCACCTTGCATGCAGGTACCCTTCAGATTTTTAGACTACAGCTCCCATAATCTCGAAGCATTGGCCATGATGAGCTGCAGTCCTGAACATCTGAAGGGTTGGGGAAAGTTGCAGTATAGTATTGGAGGCTAAGGTATTGTCAAAATATTAACTCCTCAGAGCAAGGAGGAAATATCCATTACCCTGGTGCTGCAGCAGATGACATCACCATTGCTCTAATAGTCCCAAAGCTGTACTCCTTAACTATACCACTAACAATGGCAAGAGGTAGCACTAGCAGTTGGTGTCATGCCTGACAGATATCCTCCACTGGACAAACCCAGGTTCATCATAGGCTTTGACAGCTACTGAAGTTAACAGGGAGTTTCGACTAGAGCGGAAATCTTGCAGCCAGTAGTCTTCCTCTGCTGGGTTAAAAACCTCATCCCAGACACCCATACTGGTACCCAGTGGGAGTGGTGGGGTATTAGAAGCTAGGATCTTTTGCCCATACTCCAAGCAGCTCTAGAAAATATCACAATGCCTTACAACCCACTGTGTAAGCAAAACTCGTCACCCTGGAATGCCCAATTACAAGACATTCTCTTGAACCAAGAAAGAAGCAGTAATGACTAATATCGTAACCTGCACCCCTAATTTCCTAGTGCCTGTTTTACATTATCTTTTCAAAATGGTTTACTTATTGCTGCATCGTCTCGTTTTTCTATAATTCATTAAAACAGATGTACTGCTATCCTAACAAAAGGCCTCAAACCAGCTTAGTGGCACATAAATATACAAATGACAGTAAGACAACAAAACTTAAACAGCAAGATTCCCTGATATATTTTCATTCTTCCTGAAACCACAATGTGGGTCCTCCGAAAAAGGAGCTCCACAATTGTAAAGATGCACTGGTATGTCTTAAAAGTCAGCACCTGCTCTTATATCTTGCAGTTGATTTGATTCATTTTGACAGCTTCTGAGATGTGTATACAATATTGAACTTTTTTAAAAAAAACCTTTTTTAGGATTCAATAGTGCTGGCACAAAATAGTATGCAAGCTTTTGAGTTTCCCAGAACTCTTGCAAGCCAGATATTAAGCAAAGGTGGCGAAAGTATGATAGTGTGTGTTCTAGGGAACTTAAGCTTGCTCCCCATTTTGAAATACTACCTGTAATTTGATTAAATAGTGTAATAAACATGTTGCTACGCTCCAATCGTTACACCTGTGATGACACATTTTAATTAAAATCAACAGAATTGAAGTACCTCTAACTGGCTTGCCACAGGTGCATGAACTGGAACTGCTCCGATGCCTGGAAACCAGCAGCTGGCACTTAGGAATTTTACATATCTTGAGCCACATAAAAATATTGTGCCAGGAGATGGGACTATTGTAGAACATGCTCACAATTTGCGTGTAGTGAGGAATTTGTGTTTTGTACGTCAGTTTCAGTCGAGCTAAGTCAAACGCTGTAAGTGATCTCATGAAACAACTAGAAATGGGATGGGTAGCAGAAAACAGTGTGCTTTCTTTTTGTTGGTAGGTCCAGCTCTTAGTGGTGCTCCTATCCCTTTAAAGTTCATTCAAACCAAAATTTTCATCTGCATAACATTTCTTGTCACTGCAACTGCATGTACATGAAATGATAGCTTTGGGTGAAATTATTTTCTGAGCAGCTCTTAGAAATACAGGAGCCCTCTCAGCTTGGTAACCTCTTGCCACCCATTTAAAAGTACAATTTTAATACTCTTGTTAATGTATCACAAGCAATAAAACAACAGCAAACACCAAGATGAAGTACTCACTACTACTTAGTTCAGCAAAAAGAGGCTGGTTAGATTTGTGTTCTTGCCTCACACTTTTGACATTTGACTTTGGGGGCAATACCAGCCTTATTGTACAATACCAACTATAGTATGATAGTGCTAGAGTTATAGAGTAACAGCCTGGTCATACGCTTATTTGTAATGCTTCATATTTTATACTGAGCTCTATATATGTACACACAAATGTTCTGGCCCTCTGCTGTTTATTTCACATTTTACTTCTGTATAAGCAGACCAACATTTTGGCAATACAGCAGTTTTAATTTAGTTCCAATTGCTGGAATTGAGCAGCAAGTTTATAGCAACGTGTTAGCTGTTAAACAAATATTCCATATTCTTCTCTCCAATTACTAATTCCGCCTAGATACCATTTCACTATTAGGGCAGATTCAGAAACCTCCGTGAGTGCAGCTTTATTACCATAACTTGAAATTTTGCCAAATTCAGCCTGCTAAAGAGTAATAAATCAAGGTGAAGGCTGCTGAGCTGGCAGCATGTACCCCAGTTCCGATCTGGAGATAAGCAGACAAAGCAAAGGAGCAGGAATAGCACACTGAGATTCCTGAAAAAGGCAGTTGACAGCAAGCTGCTTTTTTAAAAAGCATCCTGAAAAACAGGATTAATGCTCTAGACACCCATTCCTGACCTCTATTTGACAAACAAGCAATGACAAATATTTTGTTTGCAGAGAGGTTAGCATGCAAACATATCAAATCCTCTAAAGTAGTGGCTTTCAGATCTTCACAAAGCCCTGTCCAAACCCATCATGGAACCCGCAGAGCAGCAGGAGACTGGGAAAGGTTTACACTGAGTTTACGGAGGGTAGTAGCCATGCCTGTTGGGCATCATCACCAGAAATGAAAGTGCCCCCAGACTTCTCCAATGGCTGCACAGACTAAAGATCAGCAACAGAAAACATGCAGTTTTTCCAAGTACATTTGTCACTACTGATCTCACTGGGAAATCCTAGGAATCATGAGAACCCACTTTGAAAAATTCTTTTCTACACCAAAAGAAATCTGTGATAAGAAAACAAATTGAAAAAGCAACTCCTGCCTTTTGTAGAAGTAATGCAGTCACTTCAGTGGTCAGTATTTCAAATCAGAAAAATGAAGGGCTGATAGCTTAAGCTAAACATACTACTTACAGGTGCTTCATTAAAGGATGGTAAATTATTAAGTGGAGCACATCTTATATCTTGCTCTCTTCAAAATAGTTTCCAAGTCTGATTCATAATTTGTTGAAATTCATGGTGGCCTTGAGAAGCTCCTTTAATCTGGAAATATTCTTTATCTTAAATAAATTCTCCACTTTGAGAAATTTGGCTAGTCAGATGTAGCAGGGAGAAAAAATTGTGTACACACAAATAAGACAGTGACGTTAGCCAAGGGTTTTTGTAAAAAAAGGTTGCGTTCATACTTGCCTTGGTAAATGTAAGCATATATACCACTTCCTTTGTTTATAATACATGAAATTGACATGGAATTTAGTTTTACTTGACAAGTTTTTATACTTAAAAACACTAGCCTCAGCAGCTAGAGTCCATGGCTAAAGATTATACAGCATCAGCACAAGCAAAGCTCAAAGAAGAATAAGTTACAGCTTTTGGTTCCCACCATTTCTTCCCCAACTTGGAAATAAATCATGACAAATACTCCAGACTTTTCCTTCCTCCTTCAAAGAGTTCTTGTGAAACTTCAAGAGGTTAGCGTATCATAAGCCCGAGGTAAAGGATTTGTGAACTTTTTCATTGCTTTGATGGTGGGGAGGGTACTGAAAACAAGCACACATTAAGATTATTATTTAGAATGGGGCTAAAGCTGACCATGGCATTGGTCACCCAAAGGCTATAAATTAATTAATAAATTGAAGGGCTGTGTGTGTGTGGGGGGGTGAGTTTAGGTACATAAATGGTTAAAAGTGCCATCTTTCCTTTTCCCTGATTAATGGTTAGTTAAGGGCTAATTGTGCCATTGGCTTCAATAATAAGGAGCCAAGATAAATCATCTTTTTTAAAGTCTTGAACTTTCACAAGTAATTCAACAACTGCAGCTCTAGAGAAATAACTTGTTTACATCTCTTATGTTTATAACAAAGCCTTTAAAGAAAATATACGTTACAGATTTTTAACTGCAAACAAAAATTCACATACAAATACAAAACTGCTTAGATCTTACACACAGATGTCTACATGGTCAAAGCTCTTCTAAATTGTAAAAAGAAAACTTGGACGCATATTTCCCCCACCAGATAATCTCGTTGTGCTGAAGTGAGAGTGACTAACATACAGTAGGTGATCTGTAATATGATCATGATATTCACACTACATATGAAAACTAGTAATTTAGACCCATATACTGCTTCTGAAGTGTTTTATCTATTTCAGCTACTCCGGTCAATTGGGACTGCTGATATTACCTAACCCCAGACTACTTACACAACTTAAATCCTGCTGAAAAGTCCTCAAGTGTTTTAGGTATTTGTCCAGGTAGATTAGGGAAATAAGAATTGACAGGAAACTCTATTGCTAAAAGAAATTAAGTCTCAACAGTGTTCCAGCAATACAAAATGTAAAACAGCTGGGGATAAAAGTGTAAAGTTATGTTGCACGGATTGCTTTAATGACAAAACTAAAGTGGATTAAAATGCTGTCTGAAAATCCAAGAGTGTCCCTTACTTAAAAATACAATATGAAGGTCTTCTAGTATTTAAAGTAAAGCTTTAAACCAAAATATGGATTAATGCTTCTAACGGTTGGTTTGTGTGTGGCTTTCTTTTCCTCTTAAGGGATTATGGGAAATATTGAAAACAAAACTAAAGCAGGATAAAAGTACAATCATCATTTTGATAATGCCTTTTTCTGCTGATATTCTTTATCGGTCTCAAATTGACAAAGGAACATTAACAAGCACTGGTCAAGACTCATGATTAAGAAAACAATCAAAATACTGATTTACCTTTTTCCTAATATTTATACACATGTAAGACCGATGTCTAAGAGTGGAATAGGCCACAGAGAAATTACACAAAGTTTCTAAACAGGACTATAGATCTAAACTACCACAGCCAGAAGTCTGAGTTTATGGATGTTTAAAATACTAAATGACTTTTTGCAGTAGTCTTTTCAGGTTCTATGCTGACCAGAAAGCTAGAGTCTATCAAACTCAATGTATAGCAAGTTACTCCCCTTCTATAAAAGTAGCCTTAAGGAGACAAGCAATCTATTACAAAGTAGGAGCTGGAATTCTTGAGCGCAGCAGCATTTAATTTAAATGGATTAAAGAGACAGTAACCTTTCCTCTGTCTTCATATAAGAATAGTTGTAAAAGAAAATTCTTAAAAAGGTACCACTTCCAATGTCTTTATTTTCCATAACCTTGTGAAATTAATTGCACGAAGCTACAAAATTAGCAAATGCTTTGAAATCTGTATACAAAACATAAATTACCTCTACTTTTAAACTCAGTTTTTTTGTGCACCACTTAGAAACTTTTAAAAGTGGCACCCAAAATAGCCATACACCACTCTAAAAAAGGAAACTGTTCCTTTAATATCATACCCTCCCATTTCTCCCAACACTCAGATCTCAATACACAACTAGTCATCATGTTCACGGACATTTCCAAGGTGAGATTTCATGTTCCGTTCCCATAACTTCTGGTTGTCAGAAAACCCATGCTTTCCTTTGTTGAAAGAATTTGGTCCTGCTGAAGTTGGAGTATCCCTGTGATAACAGAAAAATAAGCATGTAGCCAACTTTATCAGTTTCATATTAAGTTTAGAAGTCCAGGTACACACGCTAACCTGCTAACATGCAGTAGGTACCTTCTTAAGTTTGCTGTTCAGAAAAATTTAACACCATCATATCTTTCATTGTGAGGCAATGAAAGATGCCTCTAGAACTACTCTCACACAATGAAAAAAATAATAGTGCAGAAATGTCTTCTATGCAGCTACAAAGCAGCAGTTAGTGACAATGCCCACAATATTGAACCTGGGAATACTATGCAGTGCGCATACACACACACACACACACACACTTTTAATATGTTGAATATTAAAACCCCAATATATTAATATTGCTTGTCTGCCTAGAGCTAGATGGACCATGACCTTAGAGTCAGTTTATAATAAAAGTTGTATCTGCATAATGAACAGTCACAGACTGTTCAATGTGCTAAGATACTTTTTCCAGATTAGCTTCCATAAACTCTCAGGTTTTGGGTCATTATGATTCAGAGATATTACATAACTTTCAAAAATATTGTACTGAAAGACATAACCTGAGCGGGGTGAAAAGTGGGTATGAGACAGAAGAGACAAGACAGGATGGGATGAGAAGATCTCATATAGTTTTGGCCATAACAAGAAAAACTGTGAAAGGTTTTGAAATGATGTTGTTGCAGAAAGCAAAACTACAAAAGCTACTATGTAGAACATATTTCTGTCACCCCACATTTCCCTAAAATAACAAGCAAGTGCAACTCTACCTTCCAATGTTCTTCATGCGCATTTTAGCTTCTGGTGGCATCTCTTCAGGTTCACTCTATTTTCAAAGAAAAGATGAACATAAGAAAATAGTTACAAATTCTGATCAGTAGGAGTAAAATTGTGGCATATGAAATAATGAACACATTACAAGCCTCTTCTAAATTCATGTTTACACTTAATAACTTTATATTTACATTCAGAACAAAGCAGGCAGTTGCAGCTCTATATCTAGAGGGATCAGATCTGAGCCAGGGAGAAGTATACACGTTTTTCTGACACATGCCCCCTTCCATGAACCTTTTTTTATTCTCAAATTAAAATTCAAGGTTCTATCACCAATACTGCCAAAGACAAAAACCAAAACAGATCCAAGTTCCCCACCCAAAGAACACATAGCATTTACATTTCTCTCATCTGCCTTCTGCCAGTTCTATTAAGAAGCAAAGATAACAGACTCAAATTCAAGTCAGAGGGACGATTGGTTTCACACACCAGGGGGCAGTAGTAATGTGTTTTAGAAACACAGGAATAAAAAAACCACTCCAAGTCTGAAAAAAGCAAAGGCTGGAAAAATACTTTAGATTTGTACCGTATATCAGCCTTGTGCAGAAACAGGGAAAATGTCAACTGTCAAATTTTAAAGACAGCTTGGCAACAAAGAGTGATACCCAGCTATGGTGCCTGCTGGCACAGCTGGCTTCTGCTCTCACAAATGGGCTTGCCCCTTCTGTTCTCTGCAAGCCCCCTGCTGTGTCCCAAAATGTGTCCCCTCCAGAGCAAACAGGAGGTGGGGCAGGGCTTCGGGAAGAAGGGGAAATCACTGACACAATATTGGACCTCATGCCAAAGTGTTTAAATTATTTGAAATTCAAATTTCAAAGGGCATTTACAGATTTCAGATTTTAGCAGAATCCCATGTGTTTGTTATATTGGACTAGTAGTATATGATACTTTCTCTTTCCTGTACCCATACTTGTCCTGGTCAGAGAACACCATACTTCTCTATTCTAAGAAAATATATTTACTTACATCTTCATCTTCGTTGAAGATTGCTGCTACAGAAAGCGTTTTTGGAGCTAGGGTTGGAATAGGCTCTTTAGGTTTCTGAAAGAGAACAAAGACAGCACTTGTTTTTTGTCCTGTGTTGTGAGGGTTTTTTGCTTTGTTATACGTATTTGTGGTTCTTGTGGTATTTCCCAAATCTACCTGGAAATCCCCATTAGCCACTGAAAGGTGGAATAGTTTAGAAAACAGCAATAAGCCCCTTATGTTCTTTAGATGCTTGTCAATGGATATTTGTACCTTTAACCAAGGCTCATGCATTATATTTATTGATATAAGAATATATTAGTGTAGCTATCTTTTACCAGTGTAGCTAAACAAGACCACCAGTATTTTGCTATGTACTCAGTACTGCATAACACCTAAGTCAGAAAAATCACCAACTTCAAAAGAATTTTTTCAAGCAAACACCACACCCACCAATAGCTTCCAGAATTTCATTCCCTTGCAGCAGTGTATTATTATAAATGTTTATGGATCAATTAATATTGAAATAAATAGCTTTATTATTTTTTATGCTTAACTAGCATCCTACCCCAAAAAACACCTTTATACAACTTTATAATTCACAAGAAATTGTGAATAGGTGTATGTCAATCTGAACTTTTTCTACAATTTATTACTGTTGATCATGGCATGCGTAAGAAGGTTAGCATAACCTCATCTCAAATGTGTCCTGGAAAGCATTAGGAGACATACAGCGCTCCTAATTCCTCGTGTAAAGATCATCATATGTAAATCTAATGAAAATATTATTAAGCAAATAAGCAAAATAGGAAATAGACAGGAAACTAGGATAAATTCATTAGCACATTAGAATGATTGGAATTATAGGGAATGCTTATCTCAAAGCCCACCTTCCTCCTCCATTAGAATTCACTGCCTAAAATTAATACAAAACCCCTAGATTTCCAATTGTTAGTTAGCTTTTGAAGCCCCAACCAAGAACTTACTCAGCGTTCTTAAAGAGCCAACACATGCTCCAATTGTGTATACCTGGACAGGCATAATCTACCCTGCTTCCATTTCTTGACTTGCTAGTAGTGTGGGTTCTGTGGCGAAATTGCCACACTCAGTTTCTGTAGATTTTTGAGACTAGTTAGGGATTCTTTCACTCTTTAGATTAAAGTGTGTCGGTATTGTAGGATTTGCTGCCTGTATATCTATTCTGTCACCTTCATTTCACATAATAAACCAAGCTTTCTTTAATCCTTTTGTGTAAGAACTTCCTTTGGGCAGAAGATTAAGTGTAGACACATAGTCATAACAGATGTACACCATAACTCTAGCAAAATATCCTAAAACACTTGGCAGTGTGTGTATGAATACACGTGCATGCTGGACATGCATGTGGGTTCAGATACATAGTTTGTAACAGTTACAATATTTTTAATGTTTATTGATCAATGAATAATGAAATAAAAAACTGTAATTTGTTTTTTTACTACTTAACTAGCATGCTACCACAAAAAAGACACTGCAACTTTATAATTCACAATAAAACATTCCAATAACTTACATTTGCTCCAAGCTTGATGGATATTGCAGGTGGTTTCTTTGCAACCTGTGTGCCAATGGCAAACCCAAACTTGGACATTTTGGCAGGAGCAGGCTTTGTGTCGGGGTCGTCAGTTTCTTCATCAGTTGCCGGCTTCTCCACACTGTGACTCGAACTTTCCCCTCCATTACTGGAAGAAACAGTCTTAGTTTTCACAGGTTTTTCTGCCTCTTCTTCAGGTCCTGGTGAAGTCGAAACAACTTACCAAGATGAGCTATTTTTACTGAGTGGACTGATGGGAGCAGCAACCTCATAAAGCACTGTTATGCAGAGGAGACTTTTGCACTTACAGTGTCAGCACCTCCACAACTGTTTATACAGAGCACACTGTAAGAACATAGACATATAGTGAAGGGAGCTCCAATCACGTGACTAATGCAGAACAAAATTCTTCAGTTACACAAAAAGAAATCAAAATAAGTCTTTAAAGCCACAGGGCACCACTATTACTACTGCCAAGGGCAATTCAGATCAAGGTACAGCAAATTATTAAAGCACACATCTTGATTGAATAATTTTAGAGGTCTTGCTTTGAACAGCCCCCATTTATACTCATTACTGTATCTATCTTAGATTATAGTTGTAACATTGATATTTAAAGCACAAATGCTTACATCACAATAAAGTTCTTAAGGTGGAATCTAATTGGTGTATTTGCACTCATGGAACAGCTTTTGATCTAGCAGATCACAGATGCCTCTGCTAAGGAACAACAGTGTCCATTGTTTCTCCCTACAACAGTGCCCAGAAAAACTGGACACAGAGAATTGGGAGTCCCGCTGAATAGCAAGGAAGGTGGTACAGGAAGAAATCAGCAAGAAATGCCTCCCCTCTAATTTGCAGAGGCATCTGCTGGAACAAAAGTCCTTCTGCAAGTGCAAAGGCACTAATTGAATTCCATCCTTTGACTTTAAGAAGTTCAGTGAAAAAAGCTTGACATCTTTTAAGAATATAGCACTTGTATTTATATAGCACTTTGTGGGTTCAAAGAAGGAAATCAGGATTAAAAATATGTGACCACCATAAAAAGTCTAAAATGACACATGACTTAAGTTTTGATGCTGAGGGCAGGGAAAAAGAAGAGGAAATGGCTGCAGTCCTCGACAAATTCACAACCAGTGTGCAACTGTACTCAAATTACAGGGATTGTTACTCAAATTAGAGTTGTTTTAACCAGCAAAAAAAGGGAAGTCTGTCCATCTCTTATTATTCAATTCATTCATTATACTTAGTTAATCCCAAAATGTTACCTGGCCTAGTCTACAGCGGGAATTGTATAATACTGCGGGTGGGTAGCACCAATATTGTATCTCTTCATGTGCACTGGCTAACTTTATACAGATTAACAGGGCACCTTCCTACATTCTTAGAAAAGGATTAGACAAATTCATGGAAGGTTATGAATGCTACTAGCCACAATGGCTATGTTCTTCCACAACACATGGAAGCAACATGCCTCTGAATATCAGTTGCTGGGAATTGCAGGTGGTCAGAGCACTGTTGCATTCAGGTCTTGCTTACAGTCTTCTCATAAGCATCTGGATAGTCATTGAGAGACTAGGATACTGGACTAGATGGGCCTTTGGACTGATCCAGCAGGGCTCTTTTATATTTTTAAGACATTAAAAGTTATAACGATACATAGAGAAGATGGTTTTTAACACCTGCTTAACACTGTTGTGTCTCCCCAGGCATTTTTCAGAACATTGATATCAGCTGTATGCAAACATGCCTCTGTTCATTGCGTAATTTTACTGGATTCATTTTTATTTTATGGTACACTCCTTTGACTTTTTTAAAAAATATGAAAGTCAATAAACATCCTTAAAAATACTGAAAACTGTAATGCCAAATTGAGAATATGGGCATATGGTTGAACACATTTAGTTGGAAACGTAACTTTTATTCCTAAAAATTGACACGGCGAAGTTTCAGAAGAAAGCAACTACTGTAGCATTATCCCTGTAAAGGAATAGTGTGTGTTTGTAGTCAAACCCTGCCCATGTCCAGCTACACGAAAGCCCCTGAGAGTCCAGTGTTGCGTCTATAGAGGACTGCAGCCTTGGGCCAATGTTGCGCTACATTTTGAAGGGACTGGGATTATTTACACGGGCGCCCATCTGCTTTACGAAACAGCTGCACTTCAGCAGCGCAATGTTTCAGGCCAAGCGGCTCTTTGCAATCCTTGCCCTGCCACAGGGCGTGATATACTGTGTATTAGGCACTACGACGTCTTCCACGAGGGGTTCCCACTCCCGCCCAGCCACAGGGACGGGGAAGAAGCGGAATTGTGAAGGATACAGATTGGAAAGCCGAGGCACCGGGAAATGCAGCATTCAGGCAGCCCGGGGGGGGGAGGGGAGGGGATTTTGGTGAGTCTGCAGAACGACCTTCACCCACGGAAGCCACGGGGCGTCAGAAGCCGCGCGAAAGACGAAGCTGCGACTTGGCTCCCGTCAGAGGCAGCGAACTCGCCTCCGGTAAGCAGCCAAATCTCTCAAGGGCTCTTGAGGGAAGAAGGTGGTACCTGGAGCCCGCCGCCGCTCCCCCCTCCGAAACCAGCCCTCGACCCTCTCCCGCCCAAACCCAGCCACAAGCGGGCCCCCCCCCACACTCCCGACCAGAGCCTCGCATAGCAACGCAGCGTGTTTACCTCCGTCAAGAAGCGGCCGCTTCAGCTTCACGTCGCCTCCTTTGCCGTCCGCCATTTTGCCCCACCTCCTCCTCCCCGCGGCTGCGTCCACGGACTATGCGCAGCGACGCCGCTCAAGCCCGCCCACGCCTCGCGCCGTCAGCGGGAGCAGAGAAGAGGCGGCTAGAGAGGCTCCTGCGTTCTCTCGGCTCGCTCCGCTTCCGGGCGGAAGTGGTCGCAACTTCCGGTTTGGAGCTGCCGCTTTTTTTTCTAGCAGTAGACGCAAGGGGATTGGTGTTCCTCGAACGCCTGTTGATTGGTCGTGACGTCATCCCTCGCGCTTCGCTCCTCCCCCCCGCACCCAGCCACCCTCCATCGTTCAGATCTGAGGAGCGCTGTCATTTTCGGAGAATCGTCGTTGGAAGGGAGCACGAGGGTCATCTAGTCCAACCCCCTGCAATGCAGGAATCTTTTTTTTTGCCCGCTGCGGGACTCAAGCCCTGAGGTTAAAGAGTCTCATGCTCTAGCGACTGAGCTGAATTAGGGCGAGGGAGTCTCCTTGACTCAAGAGCTCGAGGCCATCCAGTGAAATGGGCAGCGCATTCCGGAGGGATAAAAGTCCTCTCCCGCGCGCTAGTAATACGTGGGAAGGAGCCTGGCCTCCTGAGTCGACTGTTTCCTTGAGTAAAGAGTTAACTTCACTTACCCTCCTACACCAAAGAGTCCCAAGTAAGCTTATCAGTCATGGGATAATGGGCCATGTGTTCTTCTGGATCAGTAATTGTTTAAGGAGCAGCAAGTAGAAACAAATGGACAGTTTTCACAGAGGGTTATAACAAATGGGCCCCCTCAAGCATCTATGTGTGACTGATGCTTTTTAACTGGTTCATAATGATCTGGAATTCAGGGTGAGAAGTGAAGTAGTCACATCTGCTGGTGACATCAAATAGTTCAGGATGATAAAAGCAAAAACAGGATTTTGAGTTCCAAAAATGATCTCTCCAAACTGGGTGAATGGGTATCAAGGAAAACAATTCAGTGTATGCAAGTCTAAAGTGATGCACATTAGGACAAAAAAAAACCCTTGACAGATATGCTAATAAGAGTGAATTGGTAAGCAAAGGTTTGCGGACAGCATAATGAAAATGTTGATTCATGCACAGCAGCTGTGAAAAATGTGAATTCTGTATTAGGAGTCATTAGGAAAGAAACTGAAAAGATGTATAAATTATGCAAGTTGTAGAAAGGTTTTGTCCCTGTCAAAATAACTGGAGTAATCTGATGAAACTGAATATGGGAAGATTCAGCAAAACAAAAGGAAGTACTTCTTCATACAGTACATAAACTGGAATTTGCTGTCAGACAATGTATTGATGGCCACCAATTTGGATGGAGTTGATGGAGAATAAGGCCACAGTGGTACCTCGGGTTAAGAACTTAATTCGTTCTGGAGGTCCGTTCTTAACCTGAAACTGTTCTTAACCTGAGGTATCAATTTAGCTAATGGGGCCTCCTGCTGCCGCCGCACAATTTCTGTTCTCATCCTGAAGCAAAGTTCTTAACCCAAGGTACTATTTCTGGGTTGGCAGTCTGTAACCTGAAGTGTCTGTAACCTGAGGTACTACTGTATTAATGGTGGCTAGTCAGGTGGATGTATACTACCTCTGTATGCCTCTGAACACCAGATACTAGGGAACATGAACGGGGAGAGCTGCATTCATATTCTGCTTTTGGGCTTTCCATAGACATGTACTTGACTATTGATGGGTCATGAATCTGATCCTGCAGGATCTTCTTATGTTCTTAGAATTGTTTTTTCTATTGTATCTTTTGCTGTAATTATCAGTTGTTCAATGCTTGGGTGGCCCTTGGGCCAAAAAGCACCACATAAGCCACAATAATGATGATGGATCCAATTTGTAATTAACATTAAATATCTAGCTTTTTCCTTGTAAAAAAAGGCCACATAACTAACATAAATCAAATAAATTTCCATTTATTTTTCAATGCTACCACAGCTAAGCTCGTATTTACATACATCTACGTAATACCTGAATACAATGGTCATATTTGCAATTTACCAGAAAATGTAGGTTCCTTCTTGTCCAACAACTTTATAAAGCAGGTAAAATTCATTGTGCTGCCCTAGCATTCAGAAATTGTTCCTAGTACAGCAACAGCAGCATGCTGCTGAACTCTCAGTTGCTTCAGGTCTGAGCTAACCAGTGGGGGCTGAAGAAATCTATTCTGCTTTACCAAGTATGGGCACTGACACCCTGGACATCGTCTGTGGATCTTTAGAAGCCAAGGGTGCTTGTTAATGATATAAACCTTCATGACCTCATCTTATAGTTAAGTATTGTGAGGGAAGTTCATTTGGCATCCACAGCTTGAAAGCCAATTCCCTTACTAGAATAGGGTAGTGAAGGAGTGAAGGTTACAACATGCACTGTCACATTTTGATATTATTGGGCTCTTGAATAACTTCTGGAACTTATGACTGAATATTGAATAACAGGCAATAAATATGTCACATTCATTTTTGTAGAAAAGCATATTCTTGTGTCACTTTGGCTGACACCCATGCAACTCAAGAGCAAGAGAAAAGTTTAAGCAGTTAAAATCTTAAGGTTAAATCTTGATTTAATTCAAACTTACAATCAGTCAAACACTGGGTGGCTAACATGCTATTAAGACACATCTTCCCACCAGTTTTTCTGTGTTTGCCGCCTGGAGAAATTTTGTGCAAACTGCTTGTGTGCCTTTCTTTGACCAGCCATTTTTTCATGCAACTTTGTTTTCTTCCATGTGTCAATTTGCTCCTTTGACCAGGAAGACATATTCACAAAGCCTTCGTGTTTTCTTTGTGGAACAAACTGCAGAGCTTCCTTCCAATTCCCAGTATCTTTCAGTGTTAATAAGATGCGCATCATTTGATCCAGAGTGAGATTTTTGGCACCCTCCGCCCATTGCAAGCACCTATCCAAAGGAAGGCGTGCTGTTGCCAAGTCCAGCCGTTTTGCATTAGCAAGGGAGAGTCCAGTCTTCATTGATTTATCAACTATTGACCCAATTATATAGATCTTATCATGCTCAAATGTTTTCATCACATTGGGAGAATCAGCAGTTAAGTAGACAAGTTGATCTTTTGGAAAGACTTCAACATAAGACTTTTCTGTCACAGTCACAAACAACTTGTCCCATGCTTCTCCGTAACGTTTGACAAATTCTTTGTGATACGGACCACCTGCTTTGAGATTACAATAATGCAAGTGAAATGGGTCCAAAGCTCTACGATTGGCCCCTTCAGATTCCATCAGCTGTTTCACTGTATTCTCCATTTCTCTGCGTGACATATAATTTTCGTAGTTCATATCATACACCAGAGGCTGACCAAAGATCATAGACTGGGCTGCTCTCCAGTTGTACACGGCATCCTGTGACCTAGTCCAAAACTTAGGGAGAAATGTATTTGGTAGCTCACCACCAGCATTTTCCTGAGTGTTTAGCATTCGTTCCTTGTTTGCTTCGTTTCGTTTTTCTTTCTTTTCTCTGTCAGCTTTCTTCCTGTTTTCTTTTATAGCCAAGAATTTTAAGTACTTCCTTATGGAACTCTTGGTGGGACATTCATTTAAAGTCTTGAAATCTTCTTCGCTAATATTTTCTGGAACAAGTCTGCCCGATAGTCTCCACATCTCAATAAGTTCCCTAGTAACCGCTAAAGGAGAATCTTCTTCACTCTGTGATGTTCTTTCAGTGGCTTCTTCTTGCTGTGCAGACCGCATTACATGTTTCCATCCATCCAAATCTAGTTTCTCAGTAGCACTCGGGGAGGAGTCCTTGTTCAACCAAGCCGACAAAACCAAAGTTCTACAAGTTATGACTCTGCTGGGCATTATTAAAAAGAATCTCCTTTTTGTCCCATCTGATGCTGCTAATTGGAAGACAGATCTTCTAATAATATTAAATAGATGCATATTTTAGAAGTTTGTAATTGGAAATGTGATGTTTGGCTGTTATCTGCAATTATACATAGAAAACAGAAGATAATTCAGTATTAGCAAGCTGAAGCTGCTCCTAATCTTAACTATCTTAAAATACTGCTCACTTTGTATGTCAGTAAAAACATGCATTCTAGTCTTGTAATAGAGCAAGGGAGAATTGATGAAGCTGTCTAAAGGTGCTGTTCTGTACCTCTTTACCTAGAAGTAAACTCAATGGGACTTTCTTCAGGGTAAAGATTTAAAGGAGTGGGGGAACCATGGCCAAAAGGCAGCCTTCTGAGTGTTTCTTCTGACCGACAGGACCCTTCCTATGCAATGCCACACCCCCTCACTAGGCCTCCTTCATGCCCTGCTTGAGTGTACCTGGAATGTGTCACTGAACTGTAATAATGTCATTTACTTCCTAGAAGAGGAGGAGGGGTATTGTAGAAATGGCTGGTTTTTGGGTGGCTACAATTCACTGCTCCACCCTCTTTTGCCCCAGACCCTACCCTCCACTTGCATACAGCCCCTGGAGGTCTCCTCATTAGGGAATGCAACCCTAAAACGAAAACAAGCTCCCCGAGCCCTGATGAATAGGATTGTACTGTGGAAATTAAGAGACTTTAGGCAACTGAAAATGCCAGTTGGAGAAATGAATGTGATAGATACTGAGAAATAAAAGGCTGGACATAAAAGGAAATGCTGGGGTGGGACAAAGCTGTGGGATGCTTCAAAGAGAGGGATAAGTTTGTCTCTTATGAATAACTTGTTGGAAAACTCAGTGTATGGATATAAGGAGGAGCATCAGAGTTCCTCAGTTCAATAACCCTGCCCTCTATATAGCTCCATGCATTGATATTTTAACAACAAATAACACTGAAGAACCAATAGAATTATCAGCCTTTTCTCCTTTCACCCTCATAGGCCCTTCGCTTACATCAGCAACAAAGTCATCCAATTTCAAAGCATAATGCAAAAGTCTTCCTAACTGGGAAAAATAGGTTATTCACTTTACATCAGACATTTATTAAAAACTCAATATTTTGAAATAAAATGTTTAGAAATTCATATGAGAAAATACATTCAAAATGCATTTTTAAAAACCCAAATATTAATGTGGAAACAGCATGTACAAGACTTGTAAATGAACTCATGTGAAAATCTCACAGACCAGAAACTTTTTGATATGCCCATCTTTAATTACAGTACATGGGCCCCACTAATTTCAGTAAAGCTTTCAAATGAGCTCCATCTGCATTACCACCTTGATTCAAAATAACTTTATATATAACTAATTTTATTGCTGGTGGCTAAATTCAATAAACACAATTTGCAGTCCTAAAATGAGGACTAGGAGCAATTGGGCCTCGGGCCAGAAATATCTATGAAATAAGAAGATTGGTTTTATAGAAATATTAAGTTACCTTTCCTTTTGTCAAGTATTCAGTTATTTGCTACTATGCTTTGAAGCCCACAGGTTCTGGAAGAAAGCATAGGTTTGAGAATATTAAAACTGGTTTCCACATGGTTAAAGTGCTTTAAGAAATAAGAAGTTTGACAACTTTCCTCCACCAATGATCAGCTACAGCATCATAGGGAATTGTTCTCTAAGCTGCACAAAAGACACATGTCATATAGAACTCTTTTGAAGACTTCAGATAACTCTTTTAAAGGTCCCCCCCCCCCAGGTCAGTCTTCTCACCCCTGTGTTGTCCTTTATCAGGACACCTCCCTTTTGCCATCTACACCATTGGGGAAGAGAAACTGAAGAGCCATAGTTCAGTTGTGGAGCACTGTGCAGACGGTCCAAGATTCAATCTCCAGGTAGGCTTTCCTGTTTGAAACCCTAAGAGAGCTGCAGAAAATTCTAAAATAGATGGACCGCTGATCTAGCTTGGTATAAACAAGCTTCCTATGATCTTTTAACTCCAGACGAGGAAATCAGTTGCCTTTCTGATAAAAGGAGAAGCAGGAAAAAGAGGGAGTTATCTGTTTCTCTATGGAATCAACATTCACTGCCTTGTGCACTTTTAACACCCATCTTCCAGCTCCACACACATTCGTTCAAGTGTCTTCCTCACAGCAGCCACAGTAAAACACAGCTAAGTGCACTTAAGCCCATTAGTTTCAACCAGATGGAGGCTACAAACCTATAGGATACAGCAGGCATGGCCAAACTTGGCCCTCCAGCTGTTTTGGGACTACAACTCCCATCATCCCTAGCTAACAGGACCAGTGGTCAGGGGTGATGGGAATTGGGGTCCCAAAACAGGTGGAGGGCCAAGTTTGGCCATGCCTGGCATACTGGTTTACCCAGGAGTAACTCTTAGCTGGACTCGAGGGGACTTACTTCTGAGTAGGTACACCCAGAAATCCAACGTGCGCCAACGCAACTTTATATATTTGAAGGTCCGTAATGCCGTTCACATTCTGCTATCCCAGCACTACACCCGCTCAGAAAATATTTTCGGCGCCATCCTAAACAATCACCTCAAACTGAAGCTCCGCGCGCTCCACTCCTCTGCACATGCCCGGTCCGGCTCCAATCACCTTCCCGCCGGAAGTGGGTATGCGCATGCTCCCTTCTCCCCTCCCTTCGAATACTTCCGCTAACGTCACTAGGCCATTTATCCATTTCGGAAGGAGCTGAGCAATCGTTGCCACTGGTTGGCCGGTTTCCGAGCCAATCACGGGGCGCTGCAAGGAGAGAAGTAAGAGCTTCGCGACTGCCCGCTTTCTGCGTGAAAGAAGCTTGTGCGCATGCGCTCCGCATGGGTCGGTGGCCGCGCTGCAGCAGCTTGTCTGAGCCTCCCACCTCTCTCAATCGCCATGAGCTTCTTGCTGCCCAAGCTCGGCAGCAAAAAGGAGGTGGATGAGGCAATCAAGAGCGTGGCCGAGAAAGTCCTGGTCCTCCGCTTTGGTAGAGATGAAGATCGTGTCTGCATGCAGCTGGACGATACTGTGAGCAGGCGAATTTTGCTCCTTGCAATCGCATTTTCCCCCCGCACTCCCAGTAGGAATTTGTTGTCTGGGGCAACCAAGTCAGACACTTTTTCCCCCCACACACCCACCGCTGTGAACAAAAGAGGACATTTTACTGCCAAATTTCATATGAAAGTATTCAGTGTTAATAAGAAGTAATTTAATAATAAATGTTTTATTAATAAAGTAGCATCTGCGTACATTGTGCTTTACAAAGAACGGGTCCCATGCAGAGGCTTAAGTATAAAAATATAATAAGGGAAGTCGGGAGGGCAAGGGAGGGAAAAGGAGACACTGGGTAAAATATCAAACACTCTTTGGAAGACTTAAATTTCATTTTTACTGGTTTAATTTCCTTCCCCCTTTAAAATATTTACATTACATAGAACTGTATGGCAAGAGATAGTGCTTTGGTATCCTGGTCCTAACCCAGATTACCAACACTTCAGCCCTACTGATATTTTGACAGCACAAAGTTGTGCTGCTGTTGGCCCCAGAATTAAACTGGCATTAGCTACTCCTTCATGTCATTCCCGCCCCCACCCCCCCACCCCGCAAAAAAGAAAACCCCACATGCACTGGTGCTTCAATTATCAATCTGTTCTCAAAATGTGTTAAATTTAATTCAATACTTTATTTCTTGCCCTCTCATATTGGGCAGTATAACTTTTTATAACCTTTTCTCTACAGCTTGCAAAAACATCTCATGACTTAAGTAAAATGGCTGCAATTTACTTGGTGGATGTAAACAAAGTGCCAGTGTACACCCAATATTTTGACATCAGCTATATTCCATCAACTGTCTTCTTTTTCAACGGGCAGCATATGAAAGTGGATTATGGGTAAGTTGGTTTGCATGTAACCCAAGTCCAAGCTATTCTTGGTATGATATTTGCTTGTGGCCATTTGTGATGTTAGCAAGCATCAACAATGCACAAATATTATGCACAAATAAATGCACCTAATAAATATTATTGTTAGATTTATCATAATATGACCAAGTCCTTATGTTTATTTTATGTTCTGATTTTTACTCCATCCTTCTACATTACTGTAGAAATTTGTGTGGGTGCCACAATACACTACTTCCCCCCCAGTAATTTTTAAACATCTATAGCCTTTCCCTAACCCTTAATATTATTAATACTGGCTTCCAAGGTCCTTGGTCATTAATTGATTTTATTGATAAATATTTTACTGAATATTGTTTTATTACTGTGAACATAATTGGTATTTTCTTTGTAAATAAAAAATGGTACAGAAATCTATTAACAATATAGGTAGTAATTTAACACTAAGGAGAGTGGCTGCTTAATTGCAACATAGATTTTTAAATGCATGTATCAAATGCACTATGGCCATTACTACGAATCAGGATCTCTATAATAAAGGCCTAACATCTTTTAATTCTTAGTTTTGCTTTGACACTGGAGCACAGAGCATTCATATGTAAACAAATGGACATACATGTGTGCGTATATAGCCAGATGGGATAAAAATCAAATTTGGTATCTTGTCTATAGAACCTATTTGTTAATATTGGAGGCAAGAAGACATTGAGAGGTGTCTATTCTGAGAGGTAAAACCATTATTATTATTATTATTAATAATAATACCTTTATTGTCAATGTACAAACTGTGTACAATTAAATTAACCGAGTCTCCCTCCCCCCCACAAAAACACTCAATCTTATTGCACTCTGTGTGCTTGTTGCACAACACACCAACCCCGAAAGTTAGTTGCTCTATATTATTTTCCGTTCAGCAGCCTAACAGCCCACAGATAGAAACTGTTTTTTAGCCTGTTGGTACGTCTGATTATACTTCTATATCTCCTGCCCAAGGGTAGAAGATTAAAGAGGTGCTGGCCAGGGTGTGAATCGTGCCTGAGAATTTTTCTTGCTCTACTAAGGCATTGATCCCTTGTGATGTCATCTAGCTGGCTCAGGGGACAGCCCATGATATCATGTGCTGTGTTCACCACCCTCTGTAAATACCTTCTGTGCACAGAAGTCATATCAAATCTAGAGTTGCAAAGGATTTACTCCTTAATTCCAAATGTATCCCACTATATTTTACTCAGAGTAGACTCCATGAAATCAATAGACCTAAATTATTCATGTCCATTAATGGGTTTGGTGTGAATATTGTTTTAACATTGGATACAACCCACAAGAGCCACAGTGAACGTAACAGCCACAGGCTCAGGTTGCTTTAAAGGGGGATGAGACAAAGTTCAAGGAGAAAACAATTGCAGCTGAATAAAACATCCATGTTCAGAGGAGGCCTGCCCTTG
The DNA here is from genome assembly GCF_027172205.1 of Podarcis raffonei. Classification (NCBI taxonomy): domain Eukaryota; kingdom Metazoa; phylum Chordata; class Lepidosauria; order Squamata; family Lacertidae; genus Podarcis; species Podarcis raffonei. Next base: position 36,050,160 of record NC_070605.1, on the reverse strand, counting down.
AAGCTGCTGCCTTGAATTCCTTGTGGGCTTCCTGGAACCATCTCTCTGGAAAACAGAATGCTGGACTACATTGATCTTTGATCTGATCCTGCAAGGTTCATGTAGGCATTCTGTCACTTTAAAGCAGGGGCTGGGAACTTTGTTTAGCAGGAAGGTTGCAGTTTGTCCTGGACAACCTCGTGGGCAGAGACAAGCAAAAGTGGAAGTGAAGGATGCAGCTCTTACGTTTGTGTAATAAGCTACATTTCAACCACACAAAAACCAAAGGTTTCTACAGTGGTACCTTCAGGTTACAGACGCTTCAGGTTACAGACTCCTCTAACCCAGAAATAGTGCTTCAGGTTAAGAACTTTGCTTCAGGATAAGAACAGAAATTGTGCTCCGGCGGCATGGCAGCAGCAGGAGGCCCCATTAGCTAAAGTGGTACCTCAGGTTAAGAACAGTTTCAGGTTAAGAACGGACCTCCGGAACGAATTAAGTTCTTAACCCGAGATACCACTGTATACTACATTTAACAGGATATACCTTTTAATCATCAACGCCTCTAAGCCAGGGGTAGGGAGCCTCTGGCCCAACAGGCCTCCTTATTTGGTCAGCCAGGCTGTTTCATGCAAAACTATCCAGCCCACCTGTCAAAATTGGCCCAGGGGAGTGGGCCCATAGGGTTCCCCAGCCTGCTGTTAAGTGGCTTGCATCTCTCCATCCAGGTAAGCAAAATGCAACATCACAGTTAAGAACATGTTCCAGCCTGGCCAAGGTACTTGAGGAAGAGTCTCAAAGCCTGAGGTAGAGTCTCAAAAAGCTACATTTGGCCCCTAATGTTTCTCATCCCTGCTTTAAAGACTAAATGATTTGAGGCATGAGTTTTTTTAGGGTTCAGACTTGGAGCTATGACTATTTCAGAATTTAAGCTTCCAGCTTTCATTTACTTTGTTCCCTTTTGCTTTCCTACTTAGATCTCCAGATCACACTAAATTTGTGGGAAGTTTCAAAACAAAACAAGACTTCATAGATTTGATTGAGGTGATTTACCGTGGAGCAATGCGTGGAAAACTAATCGTACGAAGCCCGATTGATCCAAAGAATATTCCCAAGTATGACCTTCTGTATCAAGGCATTTAATGCCCCACTGGGAGAGGAGTGACAGGTGGAATATGAACTGCTTAAAGCTGATGATTCCACGTCTTCTGCAAACATATGCCAATTGCATTTTGAAAGCGAATGGAAGAAAGGAGCCGAGACTGGTCTTTTGTACACAGGATCATATTGGTCAGCCTCAGAGACAGACATTCATTAATTCATTTTTCAATGGAATTGACTGGAATTGCTTAGGCTGCAACTTATTTAATTCTAATATGTCAAAGAAGCTGCAGTAGAATAATATGTTCTTGTTCTAAATAAATGCTTTCGGGCTATATAAGGATATAATTAACAAGAATCATTCTAGAGCTGCCATGTCCTGTAGAAGCATCCTGAAGAAAAGGTAAAAGTAATGACTGGGTTTTTATTCTGAAATGTTATAACTACTCCCAATATCTGTCCTAACTTCCCAGCCATCAGCTGAACACTACATCTTCAGAAATATAAGGTATTTCTAGTTTCACAACCCAAAATGGGAAATTCTCTTTTGGAAAAGGATGGGGGTGGGAGTTTAAATATTAAAATTGGTTTATTTAAAAAATAAATATTTTAAGATATTAAGAATTAAACTCAACTGTATTGTGTCAAAGTATGATGATGCAATAGGAAGGATGCATGAGTAAACCCATCTTTCAAGCAAAGTTTTCTCATTCTTTTTGCTATGCACTGAAGTTTCCACTCAAAATTGCAATGTATACAGTGATTTATTCAGATTAAACCCCAGACTTTTCAAAGGAAGGAAGGAAGTTTTGCCAGAAACAAGGAACAGTTGTTACATTTACATTCACATAAAGCTTCAGAAATGGAAATGGGACAACAAATATTAAACTGGTAATGGTATGCTCCATATTTAGATAAAGTACTTTTACCTCAACGATAAGCTTAAGCATCGAAGCTAGTACAAAACTTCTATTAGAAGAAAAAATGGTTATGAATAACAGATGCTTAACTTGTTTTCATTGATTTGCTCCTTGTAAGAATAGGTGAACGATTGAACGGTTGTTTGGTGAAGATTTTCAGTGCATTCTTAAGATAATTGAAAATGGACTGTAGACTAGAGGAAGGAGCCAGGCTATAATTTTCAGTTCCTGTGGAGACTGTAGGGCAATCCACTTTCACCATAAAGCCTATTGACTTATCTAAAGGTTCACTGTGTGATACCCACTCTCGGCAATGTTTCCATATCCAGGCCTGCACCTGGGAAATGCCTTGTGTCTGGTGCGGTGTGTGGTGTGCGGAGTCAATAAGTGCAACTGCACCTACTTTGTTCATTACCTCTGAAGTTCTCTGCATGAGGAGGTCGATGAAAACCAAACCTCCATAGCCATGGGCAATGAAAGCCACCTTTTCCGCTTTGCTCTTTGAAATGAAATGGTCCCAAACGTAGCTTGTATGCTCTTCAGGACTACTGCTCTCTCTCTTTGGGACTGTCAAGGGTAATTGTAGTGGACATGTGGAGTCTTTTTTCTCAGACAGGCTTAAGCATTCTTGTTCTGTCTTCAGTTCAATGAAGTTATCATTGGGATTTAAAACAATCACTCCCCAAGAACACTGCAGAGCCTTTATGATGAATGGTATTTGAGATCCGTGTTGGAGGCCCTCATGAACGATGACTTTTCGTCCCCACTGACCTGCATGAAAAGGTCCCTTGTCTTGAAGAAGGATGACAAGAGTTGAGCAATTAGTTAAGGCATTCTCACTCATGAAAAAAAAACTGCAGAGGTCATTGTCTGGAGCATCTGTTGGGATGTAAACCTTTTGCAGTTTGCATTTCTTTTCCAGGAGCTCGAAAACATACTGCGTAATTAAGCATCCAAGAAATTGATAATGTCGGTGATTAGCATTATCTGAATCTTGATAATCATAAACAAAAGGTTCATTGGTATCCATATGCCTAAGCTCCCCATTTTTATTAAAGTCATATTTGAGAATTTCTGGACATTCTGAACCATTTATTAGTTTTCTGAAGCTCAAGTCTTCATTCATCTGTGACCACTACAAATAAAACAGACAGATCATGACATAAACAAAAAACCATACTTTTCTTAAACAACTGTATTCAAGTTCTTGTAAAAATATTGTAGAAAATCTTAAAATATCACTGTTCAGGTGGGGACAGCAGTAAAAATAACTTTAACTTACCGTAAATCAGTGCAACTTAAAAAGTGACAAATATTTCTGTTTGTTGCATTTGTATCCTGTTCCATTTTCAAAGTAGCACAGAATGATGAGAGGTTTATTAGATGTTTTAAAGTGCTGGTGAGGCCCAAACCCACTAAACTTCAGTGTAAAACTTTAGTAGATACCTTCAGATCATTCTCTAAACTGGGTAATATTAGCCACCACTGTAGTAACAGATAAAAAGTAGATCAGTTTAAACCCAGGATATATTTCTAGTATACTTCTACTTGACTTTTGCCAGTATCCAGTGAAGTAGTTCTATTGGTGCCAAGACTTTTGGCTGTGAAGCAGTCTTTCCTCTCCATCTCCTCTCCCCTTATGCCCCCTGCACAGACACCCCTAAATACAGAACATACTTACATTCATGTTGCTTGAGAAAAACAGCAAAGGCTTCTAGGCAGTTCTGGATATTTTGCTTCAGAGATCTGTCTGAACAGAGTCAACTATTAAGATGTTGTAGTTCAGGGCTTATTGTTTCCTAATCAATTATAGCTATGGTGCCAAATTTAAGGGCAAACAATATACAAACTCAGTTGTGCACCACATGCTAAAGATAGGCATGAAAATATATAATGTAGGAAAGGGCTTCCTAATCGTTGTATTGAGGTTTCCTTGTTCTTTGCATTTCATCCAGTTCTTTAATTCTGTAAACACCATATTGAATTTTTAAATTGCTCCCAAGTTAAAACTGCCATACGTGCCCTATATGGCCAAAACACATACAACATTACACCTATGCAATCCACACAACTTGAAATGTGCACTAGGTAGAATATTGTAGGCCTACTCCTTATGAATGTGATGTATGAAACTAACCTTGATACCTAGGGGATTGTAAACCTACATATGCCCACAATACACATCTAAACATCTACTTGTGCATCACAATTTCTACTATTCAACAAGTTATTTTCAAAGAAGCATTATAGGACTGCACCCTTATTTATTTATATAAAGAAAATTACATGCAGAAAGATATAACCAAAATCATATACACACACGAAGAAAAGGAAGCAGCAAACTCAGGTTTCCAATTTTATGGAACTCCCAGATAAATGTAGACCCTGTCCCTGCCTTTCCTCCTCCTCCTCCCTCCTTCTCAGGAGCCTCCTGGCTATTATCAAGACCTGAGAAAACCAGACATAGGGAAACTCCTTCACACCTTATAATTCAGGCCCCTTATCTGTTACATTCCTTTGGCGAGCACAGAAAGAAAAGGCCATTAGTGGCGAAACAAAGCAGGGACTGAATTACTTCAAGCACTTGATGGATTGCAGGATACAAAAACAGGGAGGAGCTTCAAAGGGTATCTGAAAACTTTCCACTAACTTCCTTTGACACATATGAAAAAGCAGGCAATATCTTTCAGCAAGCATTTCTGTTTACAGAAGCAAATGGCATTACAGTGGACGCTCGGGTTGCAAACGTGATCCTTGCGGCAGGCACGTTCGCAACCTGCAGTGTTCGCAACCCGTGGTGCCACGTCTGCACACGCGCGGGTTGAGATTCAGCACTTTTGAGCAAAGTGAGATTTAGCGCTTCTGCGCATGCGCGACTGCCGGAACCCGGAAGTAACCCGTTCCAGTACTTCCGGGTTTTGGCGCATCCGTAACCCGAAAAAACGCAACCTGAAGCATCTGTAACCCAAGGTATGACTGTAGTTATGTTACATACAGACTAGAAATATATTTCTAAGATTCTACACCCTCTCTTTTGAATTTCTGGTGAATGCTTAAGACCTTTTTTTATCCCAGCAGACAGTTTAACTGTATTCTAATTTTATAGTTTTAACTGATTTTTATCTCTCTTGTATTCAGTTACTTAGAGATTATTGTAATTAAGTAGTATATAAATTATCAATAAAAAAAGCCCACAAGATACACAAGATGAGAAAAAAACTGCTCCTTTTCCCTTATAGGGTATCCAAGAGCCCATATAGAGTCCTTTTGTAGGTTCTCTATTGGTAGGAGAAAATAACAGACCAACCAGAGAATATTGAGAATAAAAGCAACTAGGAAGCCTGATCTTTATTAAAGCCTGGACGCTTGGGTTGCGAACGTGGGCCGTGCTGGATGCACGTTCACAACCCGCAGCGGCGCATCTGCACACGCGCAGCTTGCGATTCGCTGCTTCTGCACATGCGCGACCGCCAAAACCTGGAAGTAACCCGTTCCAGTACTTCCAGGTTTCGGCAGGTCCGTAACCCGAAGAAATGCAACCTGAAGCATCTGTAACCCGAGGTATGACTGTGTGTGTGTGTGTGTGTGTATAGATAGATAGATAGATAGGTAAAGGTAAAGGTACCCCTGCCCGTATGGGCCAGTCTTGCCAGACTCTAGGGTTGTGCGCTCATCTCACTCTATAGGCCGGGAGCCAGCGTTGTCTGCAGACACTTCTGGGTCACGTGGCCAGTGTGACAAGCTGCATCTGGCGAGCCAGCGCAGCACACGGAACGCCGTTTACCTTCCCGCTGGTAAGCGGTCCCTATTTATCTACTTGCACCCGAGGGTGCTTTTGAACTGCTAGGCTGGCAGGCGCTGGGACCGAGCAGCGGGAGCACACCCCGCCGCGGGGATTCGAACAGCCGACCATGCGATCGGCAAGTCCTAGGCGCTGAGGTTTTACCCACAGCGCCACCCGCGTCCCTTCTGTATAGATAGATATAAAAAGACCTTAAAATTCATACAACAGTTATCTCCTCATGCCTGTTTCTAGAGACAGAAGTGAAGATTTTAATATTGCTGGGATTGAGCACGACTGTGTCTACACCTCCAAGCAGAAAGAAAGTGTAAGCCAAGTCATATGAACAATACTGTACTTGAAATGGGTGAGAGTACATCTTTAGGAAGAGAAAAAGAAAGGAAAACATGATAGCAGTTAGAGCTATGCTTAATTAGCACAAAAGGGCAAGCAACAGGAAACAGGTGGCTGGAACCCAGCCCAGAAAGCCATCTCCTTGCAGGGCGTCACTTCATCTCTCATACTGTATTCCGTTTTTTCCAAGAGGCAAACCAGTAACCTTTTTCTCCCTTCGCTTGCGCAACACCCACTGTATGAAAAGGCAGGCAAGCGCGCTGCAAAGCTCACTCAAGAGTGGCTTACTATTTTTCTTACTTTAAATGAACCAACGCAACCACCACCCCCCCATGTTAACTTTTTAAAGCTTTGTTTTCCCGTTGCAGTTTCGAAACAAGACCATGAAGGGATGGCGGCGGGGGGGAGGCGTGAGTGCATGCGAGGGGAGGGCCTCCTCAGCCAGCCCCGGAGAGGCAAAGTGGGGCGGAGAGAGGCCCGAAAGCCGAGGAAACTGATGCGCCATGCCCGGCACGTGGCCGCCTGGCTCGGCTTCCCCACCGAAGAGAAAGCGGCGGGGCGGCGCCTGTGCCGGAAGTGCGCAGGGCAGACCAAGCGGCTCCCGGCGCCACTCCGGATCAACAAAGCCGAGCGCGCTCGGAGGGGTGCCGTGGCGTTTCCGTGGCCAGGTGAGAGGAGAGAGGGGCGGGTGGTGAAGGGGCCGGACCTACCCCGGGTTTGTTTTCTTTTCCCCGGAACACGCCCGGATCCGCTTCCTTTCTGAGGGATGCTGGTCCTGCGGTCGTGATTGCATTTTAAATACTCCCAGGCACCATAAATAATGTGATGTTTGTCCCATCAGAGGCGAGCGGGTGGGATCAGGGGAGGCTCATCTTTAATAGGAGTTGACGGCGTAGCTCTTTTGCCAGTGTGCCTTTCTTACTCCCATGTAAACGCGTTTAGGGTTGCAGTCTCAGTCCCTGTGCATGCTTGCTCGGAAGGAAGCCGGGCTGCTTTCGGTTGGCGTCCACGTCCTAGTTAAACGTACACAGGGGGTTGTAAATCCCCAGGTTTTTTATATTATGCGTATCGCGAAGTGTCCGACCTAAACGACTAAACAACAACAACGAAGCCCTTGCCCACCTGTCTTACAGAAAGGAGTCCTTGTTGCTGCCGCAGCGAAAACAACCGAGAGCCTTTTATTGCCTTGGAAATTAACGGATATTTATGCCATCAGCATTTGGGGGCTCGGGCCATTTCATCAGATGCATGGTGTGTTATCCCCGGTTCACCCAGTCATTAATAATAACAGGAATAGATAAAATACTGTAAACATTGAGGCAATGCAAAAGATGCAGTCTAGATGTACAGATGTTTCCTTGCAAGGTTCAAGTTCACAAAAAGACATTGATTCAGCTATGAAGCTTTTCTTATTACTTCGTCTCCAGGCCAAGAAAAGGTTTGACTGTGGCATTTTGTCATGTCAAGCATCTAGCTGTTAATTACAAAAGTCTTGCTGAAAGAAGGGTGAGACTCTTGTTGTCAGGTGATTTTTAGAGAACAACCTTTTTTACAGTGACATGCAGCTTTTGGTTTTTGTCCCCCCCCCCAATTGTTCATTGATACAGTCATACCTCGGGATAAATACGCTTCAGGTTGAGCGCTTTCAGGTTGCGCTCCGCAGTGACCTGGAAGTAACGGAGTGCATTACTTCCAGGTTTCGCCACTCGTGCATGCGCAGACGGTCAAAATGACATCACGCGCATGTGCGGAAGTGGCGAAACGTGACATGCGCAGACGCACTGTCGCGTCTTACGTTCTATTCGGGATGCGAACGGGGCTCTGGAACGGATCCCGTTCGCATCCCGAGGTACCACTGTATTGTATTGTGTTCTTGTTGCTGTCATGGTGGGTTAATATCTCTACTTCACACACATGTATGTGTTATAGGGGGAGATGTATCATTTTTACTCTCCCAATTAGAAATGCAATACTAATAGTTAACTAGCACTAACTTGGGCGGTGTGTGTATGTGTCAAACGTGGCTCCTTCCAGGCATCACTGACTGGCCTTCAGAACGCTTCCAAGACTGCATTCCAGCTGGTTCTGCTTTGCACATTGCATATTTTTGCTTGGTTGGGATGTGTCCTTGAACTCTGATAATGCCTCTTGCTTAACTGGATGAAGGACAGGGAGAGAGGTATGTGCGTGTGTGTAGAAACTCACTTCTTTTACAGACATAACATTTACACTTGTTGCTCTTTCTGGTCAGCCTATCGCTGGCCTCTCTGAAGGTTTCCCAGGAGGGAATGTCACTCTCACACTAAAAAATAGGTTCTCCAACCGTGCTGTAGATGATGTCTCACACTACCACTTTCCCAGCATCTCTTGCTGTACCAAGCCTTATGGACCACTACATGTTAACCCACAAGGAGATATGCTAACATTACTAGTGATTCACTGAGTGTGCACCAATTATAAAGAGGAGCACGACTCAAAATCCAGACAGAACACAGGGACACGGGTGGCGCTGTGGGTTAAACCACAGAGCCTAGGACTTGCTGATCAGAAGGTCAGCGGTTCAAATCCCCGCAACGGGGTGAGCTCCCGTTGCTCAGTCCCTGCTCCTGTCAACCTAGCAGTTCGAAAGCACCTCAAAGTGCAAGTAGATAAATACGGGAAGGTGTTTCCGTGCACTGCTCTGGTTCGCCAGAAGTGGCTTAGTCATGCTGGCCACATGACCCAGAAGCTGTACGCCAGCTCCCTTGGCCAGTAAAGCGAGATGAGCACCACAACCCCAGAGTTGGCCACGACTGGACCTAATGGTCAGGGTTCCCTTTACCCTTTACCTATTGATGTTGTAGTCAAATCTGCCAAAAGCCACTCAGAAATTTGAACCCAATGGGTCTATTTAGAATCATTTACACATAATGCTCAGTATAGCTAGTGCAGAAAGGGGTGTGGAATAGAGGGGGAAAGGAAGGAACATGCCCGGAGGAGGAAGAAGAGGGAGGAATATGCCGGTCCATGGGGCATTTTCAGTTTCCTCTCCATTGCACCATTACATTTGCCTGTGTCAGAATTCTTTTAATAGTCTAAATCTGTGATGCAGAAGATGCCATACCAATTAGACCTTTTTCTTTCAAAGTAGTGCTTAGCATAGAAAAGGCTCCTGGATTGGTGGATGTTCTGTTTCCCAATCAACTTGGAACTTGCCAAACGAAACGGCACAGACCAGCTTTTTATCAGTTAATGTCCTTGTAGTAGCAGAAATGAAAACAATGGGCATGTCGTTAATGCCGCCTCCTTATGATTTGACATCCTTGGGATCAGCAGTTGCCTTGGAGCTGTATACAGATTTTGGAGAAAGCAATCACCAGAGAAGCATTTTTATTCACCTGGGATGTGCCTACCTTTAACATCTGGGAAATATGCATTGCCTCCTGATGATACTTTAATTAGCTACTTTTGGAAATGCTGGTTATAACACGATTCACAATACTGCTACTTTCTGTCTGCCTTTTACAGCAGCAGCTATGGAGGGACATGGAAAAAAATCATCACCAAGTCAGCCTAAAGTAAGTTGTCCTTGATCTACATCCATTATTTTGGGAGTGTAGCTCATAATATTTGGTAGCTTTTCTAAAATGTCACCATTTGGATGGATCGGAATAACATTTACATGTAAATAAACAAATGTCTGCCACATTCTTAGAAATGAAAAATATATGAGCATAACTACAATGGCCGTAAGACTGACCTGTTTGGATAATTAAAACTCTTATGTCTAATGAATATTGCTTCTATTTACGTAACGTTGATATATGTTTGTACTATTACAGTGGTGCCTCGCAAGACGAAATTAATTCGTTCCGCAAGTTTTTTTCTTCTTGCGAGTTTTTCGTCTTGCGAAGCACGGTTTCCCACAGGAATGCATTGAAAATCCATTAATGCGTTCCTATGGAGACCGCCTTCAGACCAGCCTTCTGAAGGCTGGCGGTGGGAAGAAAAGCCCTTCTCCCGCCGCCAGCCTTCAGAAGAGTTCCCGCAGGGTTGCCTAGGCTGCGGATAGCAGAGCGCCCCTCGCGCGGGGCAGACATCTGCAGCTTGGGGAGCCCTGCAGGAGTTCCCCGCAGGGCTCTCCAAGCTGCGGATAGCAGCCTGCTGCCCGGCGCGAGGGGCGCTCTGCTTCAGAGCGCCCCTTGCGCCGGGCAGACATCCACAGCTTGGGGAGCCCTGTAGGACTTCCCCGCAGGGCTCTCCAAGCTGCGGATAGCAGCCTGCTGCCCCGCGCGAGGGGCGCTCTGCTTCAGAGCGCCCCTCGCGCAGGGCAGACATTCGCAGCTTGGGGAGCCCTGCAGGACTTCCTCGCAGGGCTCTCCAAGCTGCGGATAGCAGCCTGCTGCCCCACACGAGGGGTGCTCTTAAGCAGAGCGCCCCTCGCGTGGGGCAGACATCTGCAGCTTGGGGAGCCCTGCAGGATGAATGCTGTTCTGAATGTTGGCGGTGGGGAGGAAAGCCCTCCTCCCACCACAAGCCTTCAGGACAGGTCCGGGAACAGAGGGGAAGGCGCGCTGCGCTTCCCCGCTGTCCCCGGAGATTTCCCTATGGGCTTTCGTCTTGCGAAGCAAGCCCATAGGGAAATTCGTCTTGCAAAGCCGCTAAAAATCGGAAAACCCTTTCGTCTTGCGGGTTTTTCGTTTAGCGAGGCATTCGTCTTGCGGGGCACCACTGTACTACATTATACATGGGGCTGCATCTGAAGACAGTTTGGATACTTCAGCTAGTGCATAATTTGGTGGTCAGGTTTGTCACCTGGACAAGATGGTGTGAACATATTGCACTGATCCTGGTCCAACTGCACTGATTATCAGTTAGTTTCCCAGCCCAATTCACAATGCTGGTTTAGACTTAAAAAGCCTTAAATGGCTCTTGTATGAACCAACCCGGACCTTGTGATCATCATCTGAGCCCCTTCTTCTTGTGTCTCCTCCATGAGGAGGGTGACAATACAAGAGTGCCCCTTTTCTGCAGTGTCTCCCCGTTTGTGGAATGCTTGCCTGGTGCCTTCTCTACCCATCAAGGCACCAGGTGAATATGTTCCTCTGTGAGTAGGCCTGATTAACATTCTGTGGCCTGTTAAATGTGTTTGTGGGGGAAGGGTTATTGGTTTTTGTTGTATTATGTATCTTGTGTTCTCATTTTGTGAACCGCCCTGTGATCTTTGGATGAAGGGCGGTATACAAATTTAATTGTTGTTGTTGTTGTTAAATGCTGCTGAGCATGCTGTCTTTAACAGTATTCAAAATAAAAGCTAACTGGTGCTACACTCAATATGCCAGCAAATTTGGAAAACTCAGCAGTGGCCAGAAGATTGGAGAAGATCAGTCTACATCCCAATCCCAAAGAAGGGGAGTGCCAAAGAATGCTCCAACTACCGCACAATTGCACTCATTTCACAAGCTAGAAGGTTATGCTTAAAATTCTACAAGGAAGGCTCAAGCAGTATGTGGATCGAGAACTCCCAGAAGTCCAAGCTGGATTTAGAAGAGGCAGAGGAACCAGAGACCAAATTGCAAACATGCGCTGGATTATGGAGAAAGCTAGAGAGTTCCAGAAAGACATCTACTTCTGCTTCATTGACTATGCAAAAGCCTTTGACTGTGTCAACCACAGCAAACTATGGCAAGTTCTTAAAGAAATGGGAGTGCCTGATCACCTCATCTGTCTCCTGAGAAATCTCTATGTGGGACAAGAAGCTACAGTTAGAACTGGATATGGAACAACTGATTGGTTTAAAATTGGGAAAGGAGTACGACAAGGCTGTATTTTGTCTCCCTGCTTATTTAATTTATATGCAGAATGCATCATGCGAAAGGCTGGGCTGGATGAATCCCAAGCTGGAATTAAGATTGCCGGAAGAAATATCAACAACCTCAGATATGCAGATGACACAACCTTGATGGCAGAAAGTGAGGAGGAATTAAAGAACCTTTTAATGAGGGTGAAAGAGGAGAGCGCAAAATATGGTCTGAAGCTCAACATCAAAAAAACGAAGATCATGGCCACTGGTCCCATCACCTCCTGGCAAATAGAAGGGGAAGAAATGGAGGCAGTGAGAGATTTTACTTTCTTGGGCTCCATGATCACTGCAGATGGTGACAGCAGCCACGAAATTAAAAGACGCCTGCTTCTTGGGAGAAGGGCAATGACAGGCCTAGACAGCATCTTGAGAAGTAGAGACGTCACCTTGCCAACAAAGGTCCGTATAGTTAAAGCCATGGTTTTCCCAGTAGTGATGTATGGAAGTGAGAGCTGGACCATAAAGAAGGCTGATCGCCGAAGAATTGATGCTTTTGAATTATGGTGCTGGAGAAGACTCTTGAGAGTCCCATGGACTGCAAGAAGATCAAACGCATCCATTCTTAAGGAAATCAGCCCTGAGTGCTCACTGGAAGGACAGATCGTGAAGCTGAGGCTCCAGTACTTTGGCCACCTCATGAGAAGAGAAGACTCCCTGGAGAAGACCCTGATGTTGGGAAAGATGGAGGGCACAAGGAGAAGGGGGCGACAGAGGACGAGGTGGTTGGATAGTGTTTTCGAGGTTACCAGCATGAGTTTGACCAAACTGCGGGAGGTAGTGGAGGACAGAGGTGCCTGGCGTGCTCTGGTCCATGGGGTCACGAAGAGTCGGACACGACTAAACGACTAAACAACAACAACAACGCCTTACTTGTTGCCATCTTCACTGGAAGTCTCACAAGTTCAGTGCCCCGAGTTCCAAATGCAAATATCATAATTTACTAGTTTCTGTACCTTAACTCTTTTTTCCTTGAATGTTAGTGTGTGGAGTTCAGTGTTGTTTTGTTGTTTTCTTTTCCATTCTTTTGCTGCAAAAAATGCAAATGCAATGTTTCATTCCAGTATCGAATACCAAAGAAGAAATCCTCACAGTCAGATGATGTCCATGTTCAGTCCCCACTGTCTAGACTTTCCCACCCATGGGATCGCACATTGCAAGAGGTAAACAGAAGTTTATTGTTTTCTGCACTGCTATGAAGGGCTTGGGAAGAGCTATTTTAGGGCACGCATTATTCATGTTTTGAAAATTAAATATTCTATAATTACAGTGGTACCTCTGGTTAAGTACTTAATTTGTTCCATAGGTCCGTTCTTAACCTGAAACTGTTTTTAACCTGAAACACCACTTTAGCTAGTGGTGCCTCCCGCTGCTGCCGCACCGCCACTACGCAATTTCTGTTCTCATCCTGAAGCAAAGTTCTTAACCCAAGGTACTATTTCTGGGTTAGTGGCGTCTTTAACCTGAAGCGTATGTAACCCGAGGTACCACTGTATTTAAATATCTAGTTTTGCACTTTATGATAAATAACACATTGAGCTGACACTTTATGAAAAACGAAGAAGGACGAAACTATTTAACACCTTTCATTTGTTCATTTTGACTGCAGTTTTCTATGCAATAAAAGCAAGATACGGAGGAGGGGTCTCTCATAAGAAGCACTTATGTCCTCTCCTCCCCACGTGCTTGTTGCAAGGACACTGCATCTCAGCAAGCCCATCCATTTAAATGGGCAGGTCTGAAGCAGACAGACAGACAGACAGATATCTCATACACACCCCTTTCTCTCACTCAGACACAGACAAAAAGTCAGCAAGTGCCCAGGGAGAAAGAGAGCGTCTCTGTGCTGTGTACTGAAAGGCTTCCTTTCTCAATGTACACCACAGAAAGGCAATAAACTGCCCTTGTGAAAGAAAGCAAACTCTTTATTCACGGGCAACTTGATAGCAGGACTCAGTCATGCTTCCTCTTCCCTGCTGCTGAGCTGTTCCATACTTGTGGTGGTGGCAAATTGTACAGGGGAAACCTCCCCACCCTGCAATCTTGTCCCCCCCCTCTTCCATGCTTAGCTGATCAGAGGGAACCAGCAGGACAAAAGAGGCTTGAGAGAGGGGCTAGCATGGGGAGAGGCCTGCTGGCTGCATCCAGCCCATGGACTGGAGGATGCCTTGGCTCATCCAGCAGGCTGCTCCTCCTCACATGCATGACTTTGCTTCTGCTGGGAGCATCTGTGCGCTGAAGGCTTGACTACGGAACCTACTGCTATAAGGAGAGGCCTCCACTTAGAGCAGAGTTGGCGAAGCTGTGGCCTTCCAGAGTTACAGGGCTCCCATCAACCCTAAAGAGTATGGCCAGTGGTCAGAGGTGATGGAAATTAACAGTCCAGCAATATCTGGAGGGTCATAGTTTTCCAATCCTTTATTGAGAAGGGCAGGTTGGCCAAGCTTCCACAGTGTTTTTGCTCAATGGTGGTGCACTAAGCACAGAGACCTGGTGGCAGAAGGGAGGCTATCCTTAAAAGAGATCATTCTGTGCCCTGCACTACGCATGTGCAAGGTCTGAGATCACAGCCTTTGGCTACACGTGCAGATTGCTAGTTTTCAGGGATGCAATATGCCAAATCGTGTATATAGTGGTACCTCGGGTTACATACGCTTCAGGTTACAGACGCTTCAGGTTGCAGACTCCGCTAACCCAGAAATAGTTCCTCGGGTTAAGAACTTTGCTTCAGGATGAGAACAGAAATCGCATGGCGGTGGCACGGCAGCAACGGGAGGCCCCATTAGCTAAAGTGGTGCTTCAGGTTAAGAACAGTTTCAGGTTAAGAACGGACCTCTGGAACGAATTAAGTACGTAACCAGAGGTACCACTGTAATTGGAACCCATTAAAAAAGCCTGCAAATACCCTGCTCCACCCCTTCCCTGGTTCCATCCTTTCAGAGATGTTTCAGTGACGTCTTTATTATGATTCTGTGTCACTTCCTGGTTTGGAGCAATTTGTGTTTACATGGTCGCACACATATTGAAAGTGTGTGGGGGGGGGGGTCTGCCTGTATAGCATTCCATTTCCATAATTTCCATAGATTTGTGGGACATGGAGCAGATTGAAGTATACTAGCGAGATAAGAGAGTTAGAGGAGTTCCATCCACTGTGAAACTGGGTTCATTTGCTGAATGCTTGTGCAGCCCTTTGGGTAAAGTGTAAGGAGTGAGAAGGGCCACAGACTCAAGACTGTAACTGAAATAAATGAAATTGTTTGGGAATCTGCTTCATATTGCATCCGACCATTGGTCCATCTAGCCCATTATTGTCAATACTTGCTGGCAGTGGCTTTCCTTCATTTATTTCTGTCCTCTTTTCACACCTCCCCCCCCCCTTGTTCAAACACCCTGCTGCCTGACCGTCAACTTCAGTGGACATCAAGGTCTAAAAATAACAATTTTAACGCAAAGTGGGGAAGAAAAAGACCTTTTGAGAAACGTTACATCAATGATGAAGGACCAGCATTTGGGTAAGTGGAGGATGCTTCAGAACTCAAGGCCACAGTGCTGAGTATTTTGGGTACTGCAAGCCTATGATGTAGGACAGCAGTGTTTAGCTAATTAAACAGTTAGTTAGATTGATCAATTAAGGGGAAAAATTAAAATAGTGCTCCTGATTAATCGGATAGTAGGTTTTTAATTTTTTGTAAGTTATCAAAGCTAGATGGCAAGTGCCTTCCTAGAAGAATTCTGTTTTCTTTCACATAGGAGTGAGTATATTTTCTAAGGTGACTCCTGCTATGGTACTGTGTGTACGATCTAGAAACAAAGGAAAAGAAAGAGCGTTTTATTCATATGCAAATGTATGCAGATTTAATCTAGTAGAATGTGGTTGAATCCTGTATCTGTGTGCTCAGAGGAGGTCATTGGGACATAACTTCCAGGGAAGTGGAATTGCAGCCTACAAGTCATATGCTTGTTTAAACATCTTTAATCAGAAGACAGCCTGACTAGGAAGCCATAGTCTTCAAAGTTGAATTTTTAGGGGATTTAGGTTTCTAAGCTCACCAATCTTGAGGTGATCTGTATTAAAAATAAGCAATGAAACAAGCAAAATATAAAATTGTCTATACCACAACAAAAATATTCATAGAAGTTTAAACTCCACCAGTTTGGGTTTGAATGCCAGTACAAAGAAACAAATCTTGCAACACTTGTGGGAAATTATTGGCTCACTTTGATGAATCTCCAAGAGGAGAATACAGTGGTGCCCTGCAAGACGAATGCCTTGCAAGACGAAAAACTCGCTAGACGAAAGGGTTTTCTGTTTTTTGAGTCGTTCCACAAGACGAATTTCCCTATGGGCTTGCTTCGGAAGACGAAACGTCTTGCGAGTTCTTGCGAGTTTGTTTCCTTTTTCTTAAAGCCGCTAAGCCGTTAATAGCCGCTAAGCCGCTAATAGCCGCTAAGCCACTAATAGCCGTGCTTCGCAAGATGAAAAAACCGCAAGACGAAGAGACTCGCGGAATGGATTAATTTCGTCTTGCGAGGCACCACTGTACCATGACTGTATGTCATTGAATAATCCACTGAGAGTGCTCCTCTGTTTGCTCTCAAGGCAAGGGGTGACTTCTAATTTATATAGGAACATACCTGAGATTAAACTCATGGGAGATAGATTATTACAATAACTAATACTGACATACATTCATAGTCAAGTTATTTGTAAGTTGTGTTTGTAACGATTCACACAACCTTGAATGTTATAAACTTTTAATGGCTTGTTGCACATCTAAAACCTCAATATCAAGCATATTTACATGGATATCCAAATGATTTTCAGGTGAGTTTCCACATATACATGGTCTAAGCATAAATATAATAATAAGTTCTGTATATTGCTTAGACAGGCCCGTAACAATTTATATGACAGTAAAAATGATTATTCCATATTATAGTATAGAATGCAATGAAAATCTTATACCAATCATTAGACCATAATGGGTGGAAGCAGATGCCTGGTCCTGCTATTTGCTAAAGGATTATTCCAGATTTTCTGTTATTTCTCTTACATATTGTTATATGAATATTTCTTGTCTCTCTTAGTAAAATCAGGCTGATGGTTGGACACCTCAGAGAGTTCATTGTGGGTACCTGCTTGATTTCCATTATTTCGAATGAAGCGGCGAGCCGTGAGGCTGTATGCTAGGCAAAACTACCAGTGGTCAACCACGTGGCAACAGAAGGTGGAGGGGAACTTTGCCCTTACATTTCAACACTGCATAGCAGTGGAGCGTGGTGATGCTGCCACAGTCAGAGATGTGAAAGTGTATTGTTGCTATGTTGGATAGATGTGCCAGCATTGATGCAGATTGCTGACATCAGTAGGAGCAACAATATCCCCAGCCATCATGTCCCTGTACAATGTTGGCTTCAGCACTCTAACCTCTACTGCTGCCTCTCAGCACAGGAAGGCAATGGAAGGAATCCCTGGTCCATCTCTATCACAACACAGCAGATACTAGCAGTTTTGCCAAGCATACCAGCTCACCCATCACTACTGTGATACTGGAGGTCCAGCTCCAAGGCCTTCTGGCGGTTCCCTCACTGCGAGAAGCGAAGTTACAGGGAACCAGGCAGAGGGCCTTCTCGGTAGTGGCGCCCGCCCTGCAGAACGCCCTCCCATTAGATGTCAAGGAAATAAACAACTATCTGACTTTTAGAAGACATCTGAAGGCAGCCCTGTTTAGGGAAGTTTTTAATGTTTGAAGTTTTATTGTATTTTTTATATTTTGTTGGACGCCGCCCAGAATGGCTGGGGGAACCCAGCCAGATGAGCAGGGTATAAATAAATAACAACAACAACAACAACAACAACAACAACAACAACAACAACAATTATTATTATTATTATTATTATTATTATTATTATTATTTATTAATTCCCCAGTATTTTTTTTGTTCTTGGTGTGTGGGTGCACACACACACACACACACAGTCATGGGAAAAAGAAAGCACACCCTCATTTGAATTCTGTCATTCACATGACACAGTGTAATATGTCATGTGTTTCTGTTCATCTGAGGTTGTATTAACCTAATTTTAAGACCTGCTAAGGAACAGATGATTGTTATTATGTCCTGATATTTAAAACCACAGAATTCAAAGAGGTTTCTGGTGTGGGATGGGGGGAGCTCAAGTTCCCCACCCCAGCTCTAAAAGGTGACAAACAAACGTTCTTTGGGATTGCACTGGTTTGACTGTTGATATGCCCCATGGCAAGCAATTATGTGCTGGAGCAGTGGCTTTTAGGACCGGGCTGTGTCTCATGCTCCCTGCTGTGTCTCATGGACTCAGTACATGTTACAGTATATGTTTGTCTCATTTTACCCATGGAACAACTCTTAGAGGCTAAAAAAGCTTGGCATTGGTGCTTCATCCTTATTTAATGATGCTTCTTGGTTGTTATAGAAACTATTCTACCTGGCTGGTGCTAGGCCTATAATTATGAGGGGTAAGGGAAGCTGAGGAGAGGACTTGTATTGTAGCCTTTCAGGCCTTGCCCACGGGTGGGAAGAGCATTGCTCCCGGGGAAGGAAGAAGGAGCCAATACAGACACCGAGGGGTTAATTCAGAGAAAGAGCTTTTATTCTGCCATCCGGGTAGCAGAAGGAACCTGCGTGATAATTCACAAGCAAGTACAACTTTTACAGCCATTGCACACAGCATATATTCCCTCCAGCACCTCCCCCCCCCCGACCCAGGAGCCCTGCCTCATGAGTTTCCCTGAGCATGAACAGAAACTCCTGTCTTGGGACTCCTGGCGCCCTTCCCAGGAAAAGGGGGTTGAGAAGCCTGCGCGTCAGCGTGTCCAAGATTTGTTGCAACTGGGTAAGATAAGCTGGATGCGCGCTGGCAAGGCCACTGGAGGCCTGGGAAGCAAAAAGCATTGTTTTCTCAGCCTTTTTGTTACAGCGAAACTAATGCTAGCTAATGCTTTTCTAGCTACTGAATCCTCAGAGAAAGTAATTTAAAAAGTCTTGAGGCCTGGTTGTGGGGGGTGACTACACAGGTTTTTGGGTAACCTAACCTGTCCTAACCTGTCCCCTTCAATATGTAATTGGGGGCCCTTGAAGATTTGCTCAGGGTTCTGCTTCTTGACTTCAAGTCAGTGAAGTGGAGCCTTCAAAGCCTGTGACAAGCAGATATTATTTTTAATGGCCAGTTATGTAGATCATAGGTATAACTACGCAAAGAATGTTTCCATAAATGTACTGATTTTATTTTGTGCAGCCCAGCTTGCGCTGCTTTCATTTTACTTTCACTTTAGGCTTGAGTCAATAATCTTATAAAATAGATACCGTTGTCTCTGTTGCCAGCAGTAGTAAAAGAAACAGGCCGGTTCTTAAATGTGAAGTGAATACATGTCTACATCACTGTGACTATTAGCGTTTCTTAGGCAACAGAACTAGCAGCTGTTCTATTGGAGATGCAACTTGTTTAAAAATGCATGTAGCTGTGACTTTAAGTAAACTAAAGTAAATGCAACTTCCTTTATTTGGTGCTTGTGTTTTATATAGGCACACATTTGTGGAAAATATCTAAGAAGTATCTTGAATGCATTAGCATGTGACAGTTTTCTCTGTGCAGACTAGAATCCGGTGCAGCCATATATAATCTCTCTGAGGCCATGTTTACATGCTGTGTTTGCGATAAAGGCATGATAGCCTCCAGGGAAGCCTCTTTATTGTTCTGTGCAGCGTTCATGTCTCTTCTTTGGTTTATGGTTGGCCAGCGTAGCAGCTGCTGGTTTGTACAGTTCTAAAGTTTCATTTTTTAAAAAAGACATTTCTACACTGCTAAACAGTCCTGGACTCCAGCTGATTTTCTGAAGTGACCTCGGAAGGAACAAGAAGAGACTGCTCCAATTTCCTGGCATCTCTGAACCCAGTGGAAGACATTACACAGCTGTGAGGCACTTCTAGCCAGGATTTTGAATTGGCTGGTTCTCTTCTAGTACAGCTATTTCCTTTCTAGGTTGAAGTCCTGATTTCTCTGGCTTCCTTAGGATTATTCTGTATCAGAAAATTTCCAACCTTGGCTTTTGCAGAGTTTTACATTGCCATTCATAATCTTTCAGTGAAGTCATCTAATTTTCATTTGTCACTTCTGAAGACATAAATTAGTGCACTGCAGGTGCCTCTGAAGCAAGCGTTGGTAAACTTTTAAGGCATGATTCACTAGGTTCACTTTAAAGAAGGCTTCAGTGGCCAAGCACACAATATATAGTAAGCAAAGCTTTTTCAATGAAGAATATGTAAAAAGATTAGGTGTGGAAAGAACATTTACTTCCATCTCTCTAAAATAAAATACAATATACATTCTTGGCTGAGGGCATCTAAAATGAAAATACAATGTTGGGATTATTACACCCTCCGAAGAATCTTAGTTGAACTCGTGTATCTTATTTAGACTTTAGTTACCTTATTTATCATCATCATTATTATTATATGTATGACAGGCAACCCAAAGTTATCTTGACGAATGTCCTGAAGACGGAAATAGGAAGAAAATACATAAAGACACAGCTTATAACTGATATAACTCATGGTGTCCAGTTGCAGTCAGATCAACAAACCTCACCATCTGTTGACAGTGTAGAGATACGGGAAATATTAAGTCTTCTTCAGCAAAACCTTTTTATATCTAGAAGGTATGTTTTGTTAAGTCTGGCTGTCTCAGACATAATACAGCTTTGCCTACATATTATTAAAATAAATTGCATGTGATTGTATTCCCTGTTACGTTAGCCGTTTCTCACTTTTCAATGCATCATTATGAAGCACCCTTGTGACTTCCATTTTGGGATTGTTTAGAATGAGATTAAATATGTCTACATTTGTCTCTTGTAAAACTTCAGCTAGTTGCTTTCTAACAGTGGGACTAATTCTAGCTAGGCTATTTGGATTATTCAATAGTGAGTTATTCTCGTAATGCTTAACTTTTGTTTAGCATCATTAACATCTTCAGGAGACATGAATTTCCATTCTTGCCTCTTCCTCCCCCTCAGAAAAGAGTGAGTTGCAGTTTTTCCTCTATTCCCCTCCCCACCCCTGCACATGCTGAATCTTCTTTGGACTATTTTCTCAGTCCTTCTCTTTGCAATGAAAACATAATTATGTTACCAATAGCAACTTGTCCATTCCTTTGTGAGCCCCTTGGCTTTCCCATAGGACTTTTTATACTCCTCCCAACCAAACACTGTGTTTTGCATTGAAAATACCCTTTGACATGAAAAATAATTGATTGATAGATAAGGCACGTGGAGAGGTAATAGATTAACTTTACCTATAGTTCAGTGCAGCTATACTGAACATCAAGAAAAAAGCATTCATCCCCGAATTGTAGTATTCTGGTTGACTTATGTGTCAGTGTCTTGCAAGATGTAAGAACCTGGCTTGAGCCAAATATTTTAAATAAGCAAGAAACCTAGTACTGTAGTGTCTACTTGATGATTAGCAAAGCTACACTTTTCCCTTCTCTTCATTTGCTACAGATGCATTAGAATGCAGAAGGAATTGAATTTTAAATCAGACGCCTGCATGCAGGCCATAACATAAGATGCAGTGACATAAAAAAGTAGACAAATTGGAGCCATCAACTTAATACAATAAAGTTTTAAAAGATCTAGCCTGGATCATCACCATAGGAAGGCAGTGCCTGCCATATTCAGTAGCATGTTCATAGTTTGCACCATTACTCATGCATACAAAGTTGGTTGAAAAATAATTTTGCAATAGTCTTGTACTTTTGAACAGATAGCCATCTCTACGTAGGTCTATTTTTGCTGCTCCTTCTCTTCAGTGTCAGCAGATATGATTAGCACATCCAAGAATATCAGCCAGTGGCTTCTGAAATGGATGGCAAAAGACTACAGTTAATCAGGGTTTTGTCATTCATTTTTGTATACATAGTTTGTCAGCTTATAGCTATTTAAATAGTAAGATCTGCTATAGTTGAACATTTTTTCTTCTGTTGAGAGCGGATTTACATTTTTTGCATGACATGTAATAAAACAATGCCGAGATGCCAACAGGAGCTTAAAATTATCGGTAACACTTCTTCTGATAGATCTTATCTGAATCTCTCCTTTGGGACCCTTCACTTATTTGCCATCATCTGTTTTTCTTCACTTTTATTGTAAACTTCTTGATAGTTATGTTTAATAAAACTCGGGATTACTTAAACAGTTTCAATACAATAATTCAGCCAAACATTCATTTGATGGGTTTCAGAATGCTAATTATTATATGTATGGCAGGCAACCCAAAGTTACCTTGACAGATGTTCTGAGGACGAAAACAGGAAGAAAATACATTCAAAGGCACCTTTTAACTGATCCTAGTCTATCTGATGCTAACAAGTTGCAATCAGATGAACAGACCTCCTCAACCATTGCCAGCCTAGAGTCATGTCAAAAAATAAGCTCTCAAGAAAGCCGTATTTTACCTAAAAGGTACGTCATTCAGCAATTTATTGATTTTTTTAAAAAAAAATTTTATTTTTTTTGGTCCT
Source organism: Podarcis raffonei (assembly GCF_027172205.1). Lineage (NCBI taxonomy): Eukaryota > Metazoa > Chordata > Lepidosauria > Squamata > Lacertidae > Podarcis > Podarcis raffonei. The sequence goes on along the minus strand of NC_070605.1, from coordinate 36,027,628 downwards.
TAATTTATCACTAAAACTATGATTTGGTTGAAAACAATACATACAGTGGTACCTCGGGTTACATACACTTCAGATTACAGACTCCGCTAACCCAGAAATAGTGCTTCAGGTTAAGAACTTTGCTTCAGGATGAGAACAGAAATCGTGCCCCGGCGGCATGGCAGCAGTGGGAGGCCCCATTAACTAAAGTGGTGCTTCAGGTTAAAAACAGTTTCAGGTTAAGAACGGACCTCCAGAACGAATTGAGTACTTAACCCGAGGTACCACTGTACAGGAATATACGTAATCGCCATTGGTCAAAATCCGGTCAAAGTTAATTACTTTGAAATGCCATTGATTTCAGCTGGGGAGCTACGCACATGCTTAATTCACTAATTGAAATCAGTAGGATTTTGAATAACTTTGACCCTTTGTTTTTGTGCAAGCTTATGTTTTGTTTTAATTCATAGCCATGATTTGCAATGATTGCCATGGATGTAACTACCTGTAGAATGATGCCTTTCACCTTTATTCCTCCAAAAAGACTATTACGGAGAAAAGCATTTTTTCAGAATTTTTAGTGTGCCAGCATGGAAATAAATCAGAAGCCAGCATAATATCCCTACATACTACCTAAAATATAAAACTCGAAGCTTAGAGGTTCTTTTTAAAGCATGATGGAAGCTATACTGTATTTGGAATTCAACTCTTTCCATCATAGCACTTAATATAAAACTGTAGCTATATGCTGGAGCTGTCATACTAAAGACCTGGAACTCATTTCATCCCTTTGTGTTAAGCTAGTGCAGAAGTTGTGCATCTGGGCAGCCCACTTCCAGCAGTGGTCAACTTCTGGGCAGCCCTCAGACCCCTCTTCCCAACTGATTCCCCCCACCTCTGCTGCCCAGCTGTTTAGCCATAGAGATAGTGTTCAAAATCCCCCAGGCACCTTTTGGGATTGACGCGAGTCCAACTGTGACCAAGTGAAGATGTCTTGTTGCCAGGTTTTGCGACTGACATCTCCACCACCTGGCTGGCACGCAGCAGCGTTTTCTGCTGCTGCATGCACCCCAGCAACAAAATACGCTGCTGCCAGCCAGCCAGCCAATCCGTGATGTCTTGTCGCTGTTTTATTCTGGATTGTTTTACTTGATATTTTAATGTGTTGTAAACCACTTGGCCATTTTTTTCTTTAAAATGTAAAGTGGCATAAAATGAAATGAATAATAATAACATTAATAAGCGCCATTGTAAAAAAGAAATGACGACTAGACCATCTGTTGTGGCAACCGTAGCCTAGGTTTCAGGTGCTTATATATCTGAGTTTCTAACAGAGAGGGGCTCTCTAGCTATTCCTTGTGCTTATTAGCTGGGCAGCAGAAGGAGGTACATGATGGGATCACTGCAATCCCATTACATGCCTCCTCACTTTATGTGGGATGCCTTTGAAGTGGCAGTGAATTTGGTACAAAATGTGACTGCTAGGATGCTGACTGGAACTGGTAAAATGGAGCACATTACCACAATCATGTTTTATCTAAGCTGGCTATCTGTTTTCAACCTTTATTCAAGGTGCTAGCTTTGCCCTTAAAAGTTGTAAACTGTTTTCGTAAGAGTCCTCTCTCCCCTCCTCCAAAAGAAGATGGCGGCTTATATGGGCCACTTTAAGAGGCCTTTCTTCAGGTTCCTCTGTGGCCAGATGTGTGATGAGTTTGTACATCAGACGGTCTGCTCTGCAGTGGTGTTCAGAATTTAGGACAACTTTCCTAGGGAGCTTCCATCCCAGGTGGCAAAGACTCACTTATTTTAGCAGACTTTTTGTGGGGTACTAGATTAATTTGCAACTACTGCTGCTTCCGATTCTGCTTTGCTTTGCTTATTTCAACAATGTTACACTAAATATACATTTGGTTTTTGTATGCCATCTTGACTATGGAAGGGTGGGGTACGGCTACTGGAAATCCACAAGTTTATGACATAGTATGTGACAAGCCGGTGCCATGCAAATGGGCCAGCAGTTATTTTAAGATGGAGGAAAAATATGGTTTACTTTGAAGCAGAAACACTCAAACTCACTATGGGTTATTTGGCATTTCTTTTACTAGAAAACAGAAGGGGGGACAAACAATAATAGAGGGAACAGACAGTATTTGTTATTGCATCTTCAGAATACAGGCGTACCTCAGAGATATTCCGGGTTCAGTTCCAGACCACTGCAATCAAGCAAATGCCGCAATAAAGGGAGTCACACCATTTATACTGTTTCCCAGTGCATATAGAAGTTATGTTTACACTATACTGTGGTCTATTAAGCCAGGCCCCCCCTGGCTGAAGAGGCAGGAGGGGGAAAACCCAGCTGCAGCCCTAGCCAGCTCCACTTGAGTGGCCAGAAGAGGGGCAGTGGGGGCTTGGCTGCCTGCAGCTGTACCCACATCCTCGTGAGGAGCAATATCTGCAGAGCACAGCAAAATGAAGTATGCGTGTATATAGCACTTGGGCTTGAAATATTTGTATGTGATTGCTTGAAATGGGGGACTTCTGGGTATTGAAAACCAACAGATTAAGCTTTATAGGGAGTTAGTACAGTGGTACCTCGGGTTACAGACGCTTCAGGTTACAGACACCGCTAACCCAGAAATAGTGCTTCAGGTTAAGAACTTTGCTTCAGGATGAGAACAGAAATCGCGCAGAGGCGGTGCAGCGGCAGGCCCCATTAGCTAAAGTGCTACCTCAGGTTAAGAACAGTTTCAGGTTAAGAACGAACCTCCGGAATGAATTAAGTTCTTAACCCGAAGTACCACTGTACAAGTAACCAACTTTAAAAATTACTTTAGCAGTAGTTTTTGCATTTTACACTCTTGCGAAATGTGTGAAGACTGATACCGGAGATGATAGAGGGAAAATGTGGGTCTTTGATACTTGCACTTGGTTTAACTTTCAAAATTCAGTGTGTTTGAGTTGAATCAACATAACAGATTATTTCCTATTTCTTTCTTTTATTTCACTGAAAATATCCCAGCAAGTCAGATCCAATAAATATTTTTTTGTCCACATTTCAAAGTGCTGTTGTTTGTCAGTGAGTTCATTTCCTTGGCATAAGGTTTGGACATAAGACTATGAAAGCCAATGTGGTGTGGTGGGAGACCTGGGTTTAAAATCCCAGGTGGCCACAAAGCTCACTGGGTGATCTTGGGCCAGTCACTGCCTCGCAGGCTAAGCTACCTGACAGGGTTCTTGTGGGCCTTAAAGAGGGGCAAGGGGGGAGAACTACATATGCTGCCTTGAGCAGCAGAACACTGTATGCTAAAGAACGGAGGTTACAGAAAATACCATCTGTAAAAGGATGGTTAGGAAAGGTGAGGGTTTTTTTTCTAACTGGCCAAACAGACATTTATGGTTACAAGGAAAAGTAATAATTTCATACTAACTGGAAGTCTTTTCCTGAGTATTGCTAAATAAATAGAGTGATACCTCCAGTTGCAAACAGGATTTGTTCCAGAGGTCCGGCTGCATCCCAAGGAATTCGCAACTGGAGGACCGTTTCTGTAAATGTGTGCTTCTATGCGTGCGGTGTGGTGAAACCTGGAAAAATGCTTCTGGGTTTGCTGCGTTCACATCCCGAAGTTTACATATCCAGAGGGATAAGTAAGTGGAGATACGACTGTACATTACTTTCTCAGTCAAAGGGAAGTCTCAAAGTACTTTAAGGTATATTTATATCACAGGAAAATGCATCAGAGGAATATATAGTATATTAATAGTAAAATTCTTATTCTTGAACAGTGTCTGTTGATTTCTGTATTTCTTTTTCTGTGGGCTGTGTCTAACGCTGTGCATGCAGGTCTAACACTCACACAACAGAATGTCTTCTCTCACTGCTCACCCTCAGAATCTGCTCTGAGGGGTCCCTCTGAAGCAGATTGTGAGGGTTTGCGAGGGGCTGTGGAGGAGAAGAAGAGAAAGTTCCATTCTGCAAACAGAAGTCTGCTGTGCTAGTGGAAAATCAGGATTGGATATGTCCAACTAGTTGTTACTGCTAATGGAAATATAATCACAGAAGATGGAGATGGATAGATAGATCTTATTTATATTCCTTTAATTTGCTAAGGCGGTGGAAATATAGTGAGATTGTCTGCTGGCTTCTTTCTGATTGATATGCTAAATCAATAGCAATTTATTATATTTGTATTTTTTAATATGCCTGCATGTAACACCCATTACTTGATACGTAAGTCTAGTTAACTTGTTTAATAACAGCACAATCTTTTACCCACAATTAAGTTCCATTGTGTGCAGTAGGCTTACATCCTATTAAGTGCATTTAGGAGGTAGGGTTGCAGCCCCTGTGTATGTAAACATATTTTTGATTACATATATCAGGGGAAATGGAAAATGTTTCTTTCCCCCAACCTTCCTTTTCCTCCCTTCCTATAGTATGGAAGGAAGGAGGGACAGACTGAGCCTAACTTGAAACCATACAATCCAAATTGTTGTCACAGATATCACTTAGACTATGATTATTTGCCAGAGATGGACTATGAGTCTTGTTGAGATCTGTTTGAAGGAGCATGAATTGGTTTTATTTTTAGTGACCATTGTGAAGGTTATAAACCAGGTAAGCAGTTGTAGCATCGTGAAATATACCTAAACAGTACTCATTGTTCTTGAAAACATATGGGTGATTAATGTTTTGGTGTATTTTTCTCCACAGGCATGGGACATCTCAACGAAGGCCGAATGACCAGAAACCATATAAAGAAGCAGAAACTCATAGCACTTTTTTGCCTTTAAAAAGATGTGACGTGCTTCTAGAAGGTTAGTATTTTAGAAATTATGTAATATATTTTAGTATTTGGATATGGCATTTGAACTAACGGAATTTGCTGAGATAGGGTTCTCCTTCGTCCAAACTAAGTCATGGTTCTCTGTCTCTGAAGCTTTATGCCAGGGGTCAGCAAACTTTTTCAGTAGGGGGCCGGTCCACTGTCCCACAGACCTTGTGGGGGGCCAGACTATATTTTGAAAAAAAATAATGAATGAATTCCTATGCCCCACAAATAACCCAGAGATGCATTTTAAATAAAAGCACACATCCTACTCATGTAAATACACCAGGCAGGCCCCACAAATAACCCAGAGATGCATTTTAAATAAAAGGACACATTCTACTCATGTAAAAGCATGCTGGTTCCCGGACCGTCTGCGGGCCGGATTTAGAAGGCGATGGGACGGGATCCGGCCCCCGGGCCTTGGTTTGCCTAATCATGCTTTATGCAGTACAGTTTATGAAAGTTTTCTTATCTCCACAAAATAGAAATCCAGGCTCTTTGATCATTTAATCCTTGAAATAAGTTTGACAGATTTCAGGCCATGAAATGTGTTTTGTGCCTTAATGCAAATTTTGTAAGCATGCTAATTTCTTTAAACTTGATGAAACTTATTTCTGTGTAATGAGTTTAGGGTTAGGGTCTTGGAAATTCAAGGTTGCCCTAATGTTTAGCACAGTTAACTACCCCTTCATAAATTCAGTTAATGGATGATATAGCATGGATATCTTTTTCCTGCATATATGAATGAGTGGTAGTTCCAATATGTTGAATAACTGAATCCAGAAGGTGCCAGTTATTTCACATTCTTAGATTCTTCAATAAGGGATAAAAGTGGCTTTTTTAGAGGAATAAGGCAAGTTTTAAATATTTCTTACCTTGATTGTGAAACATATAGAACATATATATGAAGAGAGGGAGGAATAGTTTCCAGAGTCAGAATTCAACTTGGAACATGTGAGGTTGCAAAAATGTTTAGACTCCAATCTTATCAAGGCTTAGCAAACACAGTAAGTCTTATCTCTGAGCAACATGCATAGGGTTGCCCTGTTAATATCCCCTTTAATGTAAAGTTTTCTGCTTATGTCTAAAGCAGTAAAACAAGCATGCATGGCTAAGAGTATGCCTATATTAATTTGCTAATTCCTTTATTTAAAAAAAAGACTGTAACATAAAGAATAAAGAAAGAGATTGGCCAGAGAAAACAAGAAAAGATTCCAAGAATCTCTATCCGAGATTGAGGGAAGCAACCTTTCAAATCAATGAGAGCAGAAAAAGAAGGAGTGATGTTTTCTCAAATCAATGGAACATATATTCCTCACCGAAATCACCACTACCAAGTGTAAGTAACTTTTGCATGTTTTGGTAGCAGTAAAGATTGAGAAATTGTGCCAGTGCCTTATAAGTCATTTTACATTTAATGCATACATACGTCAGTATATAGTAAGATATAATTCCCTATAGTGTTTGTACCAAGCTCTGAAAATAAAAAGGCTCAGATACATAAGCAAGGCAATCTGTTTTCGAGTCTTATGTGAAAAGCTTTGCACGCAAAAATGGGCTGAAAAGGTTTAGAAGAATCTAGATTTTCCAGAGGCCTCTAGGCTCAAGGCCATGTTGAGATATAGAGGTTTCTGAGCTTCCCACCTCTGGTGGAGCTTATATTCCTCCCATAGTGGTCCGGGTTTACTGCATGAGCGTGGCAGGTTTTGCAGGAAGGAGATACTTGATTTTATGAGGAGGAGAACAGCTGGGAGGCCCGTAGCAGTGACTGTCTCTGTGGTCACATTCGAGGCAATCTGAGGCTCAGGAGCTTCCGTGCAACTTTTTCCACTCCTAACCTTAATCGGGTTCTTTCCACTGTTCCTTTGAGTTCACGCAGCAGTGGGTTTAATTGAAAGCTTATTCGTAAATTCCCATGTGTGAAGAAACTTCACTTTTACTGCCCAGAGTCATCCTGAATTTTTCATTGCATTTTAATTTTGCAGAAAGAACAGAGAACAGAACCAATTCAGTCACCTGGCTGCAGGAGCTCAGGTGAGAATTGCCAGAGTCATACGCACAGCCCTCAGCAGGAAAATATTCCCCAACCATTGGAAACGGACTGTAGTGAAGCATTTGCCAGCACTAATGAGAACACTGCTGCTCACTGTCCAGGGGAAAAATGGTCCTACTCTTCTCCCAAGAGAAAGCAGCCTTCCTTCACCAGCAAGGATGAGCAGGTTTCCCCACTCCTCAGCTCTCCTCAGAAGAAGAAAGCGAATACAACTCTACCTCCCAAAGAGCCACTGAATAGATCTGAAAGGAATAAAAAGTCGGCTGATTCAGCTGAACCAAGTATGTAACTGTAACTCCCTTCCCTTGTTTCCAGTCACTTGGAGTTAGAGCCTTACACCACTTTCATTTTGCTTTAGTTGTGCTTTCTAGCGATGAAGAAGAGGGACATGCAGAGACAGAAGATCCAGAGAGAGACCTGCAGACTGGGAAAAGCCTCAAACCTGAGAAGAAGGAAATGGAACAAGAAGCTGTGTTACCTTTGTCAGAAGGGCAGCTATCACAGGTTGCAGCTGAAGGTGAAACAGAACAGGTAAACAATCAGCTCTATAGGAGCTTTTCCCTCCCTTTATCATGCTAGAAGCCATATCATGTATCACTCCTGTATGATCTGGTCACCCCCATAGATATCAAAAAGCATAGTGCACACCACTTCTAACCAAATTTTCAGTGGAGCTTACTTCACGAAGCTCTTCTTAGAATTACGGCCTCACAGTGAATTCTATTCCTTTGGTAATAGCTGCATAAATGGCACCACCATGTGGCAAAAAATGATTACCAGGGATTCAGTACATTATCAGCCCGGTACATTCAGTATGGTACCTTATCATTTGCTTCAAGCAGTAGAAACTTGATTGTTATCATTATCTGTGCATGACACATGTAAAACGGGGGATATGGAATGTCTACTTTAAAAACTCTTTATTTTTTTAAAAAAAACATTCTTAGAAGTTTGAAATTTGGAGGAGTGGGGAGAGGAGACAGCCTCAACATGTGTGTGTTGTTTATTTTATAGGTTTCAGCTGAACCACTTAAACCGTGCTCCTCTGCAGATCATAGCACCTTTGGCGATCAGATGGGTCTTGCATTAGATATAAATTTTGAAATAATTTATATTGGAAAATATAAAGGAAAAGCAACAGGTTGTGCCAGAGTAAGTTTACTGCTACTGATCCATGGCGGTCGGGAGCTTTTGCATAAAGTTCTTGAACTTGCCTTTCTTGAACAACAGCCTCCCCTCATTCTGAGCCAGAAACGGGGGGCAGAAGGCATCAGAATAATTTTTTGAATATAGCACTGGAGTCTGCTATCCAAAGGAAAAAGGTGAAAAGATTCCACTGAGCTTCCAATAGTAGCCCCTAATGTGTGCCTAAGCAGCTCTTTGGCTCATGAGCTTTGTCTCTGGCCAGCATCCAGTCTGCAATTGCAAGTATATATATTCCTGCTTGTTGCCTTTGTCCATGGAGTTTTCTTGGCAGGGATACTGGAGTGGCTTGCCGGTTCCTGCTCCAGGTGGATCACGTTTGGTCAAAACTCTCCACTATGACCTGTCCATTTTGGGTGGCCCTGCACAGCATAGCTCATAGCTTCTCTGAGTTATTCAAGCCCCTTCGCCACGGCAAGGCAGTGATCCATGATCCATGAAGGGATCACTGCCTTGCGGGAGGCAGTGGAAGACAGGAGTGCCTGGCGTGCTCTGGTCCATGGGGTCACGAAGAGTCGGACACAACTAAACGACTAAACAAAGGCATATCCTGCTTAGATGTAGTGAGATGTAGACATGCTAAAAAAAAAGGTGCAAAACTGCAGTCTAAGTGTTATACATTAGCTTGCTTCATTGTATGTTAATGTGATCTTATTTTGAAAGTCCCTCAGTTTAAAAAAGGGTTTGTGGCACGAAGTGGGGATGCTGCTATTTACCTTAAAAATAAGCTACTTTCTTAAAAATAAGTTTATTAAATGTTCACCTTTTGAGTAGAACATACTGCGAGGTAAATGCACTTAAGATTGCCAGGCAAGTGTTAATTTTAGATTCCAAATTTGCAACATAAAGTTTGGTCAAAACACTCACTTATTCACTTTCCTCTGATTTAATTTCTAATGTATTAGCAGAATGTGTTTCCAAACAGTACTGTTGAAAATACTTTTTCTCTCTCTCTCTTTTCTTTTTAAGTTTACCGTCAGCTACATTCAGATCCCATTTGAAGGTAAGGCTCTATGATATTTTATTGCAGTTTGGTCAGCCATTTATATAAATAACAGTTATGTTTAGAAGATTGAAATAAGCTATGTTTTTACAGTGTTGCATGTCACGGTTCCTAGACTAGGAGTGAGGACAAGAGCTCGGAATATGAGGAAAGGGGAGTGAGACTGTACAGCACAGCCTTCTTGATAACGCCCCCGGCCACCAATTAACCCCCAACTGACATGGTGGGAGTCCCAGGGGCTGCCCCTTCCCAGCCTGTGGACGATGAACAGGGTTCAGAGGCACAATAAGCTGGGACAGAGTGGGAGAGTTCAGAGGAGGAGGCTCGCCCAGCGATCTCTTTTGCGGAGAGATGGTGCTTCAAGAGAAGATTGGAGTCTTGTCCCCCTGGAAGAGGTTCCTCGCTTCAGTTCAGGAATTCCTACAGACATAGCCATTCTTGCAAGTAGTCAAGCTTTGCTTAACAGCTAGGCAGGCCAGCAGAGGAACCTGTTGGAACAACTTCACAGCTACCATCCAGTCTTGCAACTTAGTGAAAATCTTGGACTCCTGAACTTTGACCCTTCCTGTTGGCCTCTATTGTTGCTATTCCTTTGCCTTGCAGAAACACCTGGACTAGATTCTGCTCTTTGCTGACCACTGAATTTGTACTGTTAGACTGCTGTAATAAATGTTCACTTTAGTACTTACAAGTAAACACACCAGTGGTTTAGTCTTGGGCAGGAGCCAGGGCATTGCTAATAAATAATAAAGTCTAATACTCCCTCAGCTTTTTCAGAAGTGTCTAATATTTACATGTATTGGGGCAGGATGGCAATTTTGAATACAATTCACAACTCCAGCAAAAAGAGAAGTAGAGTACTCCAGGCTCAGGTTTAAAACATCTCCAATTTTAAAAAGATGATAGCAAACAACTGTAAGAACTCTGCCTTAAAGACCCTTGTAAACTGCTTCCAGTCGGAATGGACAGTACTGAATTAAATGGACAAAGAAATTGACCTGGTATAAGTCAGTCTCCCTTCAATTTCACATAATAGGTTGTTTTGGAAAGAAGTGTTGGCTGCTAGAGATAATGAGTCAAGCTTAGGATATCTGATATACCAGAAGCGTGACAAGTTTTGAATGAATGACTGTTCACATTTTTCAGAAATGATTTCATGTTCTTGAGAATCATGGTTTTGCATCTTGCTTAGTGATTATTTCCTTGAAAAACGGTAATGTGAAGCTGTGGTTGCTGGTGCAAGTCAATCCTGTATATCATCTTGTGTATTTCAAATTCTGTTCCCTGCAGTGGCTCATAAGAAGATTGAACTGTCAGTGGATTCTGAGCACTTAAGAAAGTTTGGGCTGTGGATAAATAAAGATTCTTCAACTTCAAGGAACTGCAATACCTTTTTTCTTTGGCTGTCATCAGATTATGTGGAGCAGATTGAAAAACAAATTGGAACGCTTATATTAAACAAGCAAGGTAGTTGGGAAATAATTAAATAATTTGATTCATACCCAGAAATGGATGGAGAGAGCTGGAGAGTCCTTGTGGCTCACGAGCCCGAAGAGGATGTTGGTGAGAGCGGAGAAGGGACTAGAGGCGCAGTGGGGCTTTGTTCGGCTGCTCAGGCTCCCCGTCTAATAGCTGATGTGCATGGTGACGCAGCAGCCACTGCCATTGCTTCTTCTTGCAGCCTCCAGCTGGTCCCAGAGCTTCTATTCTAGTTGTGGATATTTTTGGTACAGTATTTTTGATCTGGATTGGAGAGCCGCAGAGAGGATATTTAAATGGCGCTTAGGGTAGCACTGTGGGTTAAACCACAGAGCCTAGGACTTGGTGATCAGAAGGTCAGCGGTTCGAATCCCCGCGATGGGGTGAGCTCCCGTTGTTCAGTCCCTGCTCCTGCCAACCTACAAGTTCGAAAGCACGTCAAAGTGCAAGTAGATAAATAGGTACCGCTCCAGCGGGAAGGTAAACAGCATTTCTGTGTGCTGCTCTGGTTCACCAGAAGCAGCTTAGTCATGCTGGCCACATGACCCAGAAGCTGTACGCCGGCTCCCTCGGCCAGTAAAGCGAGATGAGCACAGCAACCCCAGAGTCAGTCACGACTGGACCTAATGGTCAGGGGTCCCTTTACTTTACCTTTTACTAGGGGGTGCTTTTCCCTTAACACTTGCGGAGCACCGGAACGTAACCCCCAAATAAGTGGGGAGTCACCTGTAGGCAGCTTCCAGTGTGAACCAGGTCCTCCATGGGAGCAAAGAGTCATGCTGAAGTGCATATCCACGACCTTGACACCCCTACTCCCACTTCCCTTCTGTGTAAGCTAAAGTGTTGGGAGAGCAACCCCATCATCACCACCACCACCGAGCCCAAGTTCAGTAGGTGGCAACTGATGGCAACCAGCTGTAATCCCTATTCGTGGATGGCCTCCTAGCAGTAACTCTTGTGCATCAGGTGGATATCTTTTTATGCTCTCAGAACTTCTTAAATGTCACTTGGTTGCTCTTCTTTTTCACCTACAATGCTTTTATGTCCTGTTTGCTTCTGCTACTTGTATATTTTCAGTTTTCTGCTTTCTGTTCTTTTCTTAATTTTTGTTGTTGTTTCCCCACGCTGAGAGCAGTATTAAACAGATGAATAAGCAAAGAAAGAAAATATTTTAAATCTACTGTTTCAGTGGAAGATAACAGTTTACAGAGACATTGCAATATGTTGTTGTTGTCATGTTTGCACTTCTGTTTGTAAGCTGCTTTGATCGACTCATTTTTGTGAAGAGGGAAAGTGGGCACACCTTTAAATTAATTAGATTTTGTCTCATAGACTTGTTTTGTATTATTTCTGCTCTGCCTTCTGCCTAAGCTACTGACTGAATTGCATAGATAAGTGAATAATTGCAGCTCCATAGTGCTTCCTGTAAGTCGCTGCTAACACATTGCTTTTTCATTTCTTACAGCTAAGAGTGTTGAGTTTATTTTTATTAAGCTGCCTCAGCTGCTCACAGAAGATGATCAGGTCATTCTGAAAAAAATAATTGTGGAAGTGAGCAAGAAGAATGCCTCTCCAGACCTCTGTGACTACTTACTGTGGGAGGACGCTGTTGAGTTTCTTAAAGAAATCCCACGTGAGGAAAATGCCTTCCTTGATCAGTGCTATGAAGCATCCCAGCAGCACTTACAGAAGGACAGCACTTCAGTTCTGATGGAACCACCCCCTCGGGTAAATCAGTTATTCTCAAATGATTTATTTGGAGTTGCCAGAGCTGGGAAGGAAAATAACAGTTTCCTGGAGGGAACACTGTGCATTTAAAACTCAGAACCTTTACCATTAATTTTAACACTTTCCAGAGGTGTAGCTGTGTTAAGTCTTCTGCAGTAGAAACAACAGAATCTTGCGGCACCTTGAAAGACTGAGAGTGGAATCCAGAGACGCTTGAGAAGACTTCATCATCCTCTCCTCCCCACTGCAGCCTCATGCATGCCCCCCACCCACAAATGACAGAATTGTAGAGTTGGAAGGGACCCTCAGGATCATCTAGTCCAGCGGTTCTCAACCTGCGGGTCCCCAGATGTTGTTGGACTACAACTCCCATCATCCCTAGCTAGCAAGGCCAGAGCTCAGGGATGATGGGAGTTGTAGTCCAGCAACATCTGGGGACCCACAGGTTGAGAACCGCTGGTTCTAGAACCACACTGCAGTGCAGGAATCCAGGCCCATACAGAGCTCATCTGAGGCCTTGGGTAGGAGTCTTGTTAAAGTTATAAACCCAAACAAAAAAGCAGCCGGTCCCTGGTGGAGCCTCCCCCCCCCCCCAGCTGGCTGATCCCTCAGAGGCCTGGGGCAAGTGTACCTGACTGCCGCCCCCCACCCTCTGCACGGGCCTGCAGGAATCTCCACTAGACCATATAGAATTGTCATATATTTTCACATATTATGAAGCCTTTACTATTGCTACAAGGCCTTTAACCCTCCCCTGCCTTCTATACCTAGGCACCCATATTATCTTCAGAGCACCAGTTCAGAGCTCTTACTATGATCAGACACATTCATCAATTTAGAGTCAGGGGTGTTGCCATCCAGCATACCTTGTACGTTCTTCTGTAATTGCACTGTTTTGTTGATGTTCCCTTGAGTTGCCACCAGTGAGACAAAACAACAGACCTGACTGTGTTACCTCTCAACAGATTTCCTTCTAGGCAGAATCTACCAAACTTTCTCATTAGCCATTCCTTTGAGCTGCAGGTGCTTCATTGCATCCTTCGTCTTTCCTCTACTCCCCCCATTCATTTGTCCTGTCCTCCCCCTCCATTTGCTCTTTCATTTCCCCAGCCCTATTCTCTCAAGCATTCGCACGCCAACTCACTTCCTTCTCTCCTATAGTGCCAGGCTGCTTTTCCTCTCGCCAACTCAGACACTTGCTTGGACAGCTTCTTTCATTCACTCCCTTACTCTTGTTAGTCCTTCCTGGATGCGCTCTCCCTCCCTTTCCTGTCCAGGACGCCACCAGCACCTCCTTTGCCACCAGCTGCTGTTTTATCTTCCAGCTACTAGGGTATCTTCTAAGCCACTTCTGCACTTCTGGGTTGCCAAGCTTTGCGTTTATGTGTTCTTCTCATCTCCAGCAACTCCCTATATGGGCAATGGCCACTTCCCTGCTCTATTTTACCATTCACTTCTATATTGTGCAAAATGTGAGGGTCTCACTGGCCTTGGGGCATTCATATTTTTCAGAGTTATAGGATTAGTTCTTGGGTCTAGAGCTGATTTGAAGAGAGAGCCCTCATTCTTGCTTGTTGGCAATTCAGGGGTTTCCCTATGTGGAGTTCATCATAATCAAAGTGAGATAAACATCCATAGCTCGCTCCCTTGACGTCAGCTCCTAGAGACCAATACCTATATCATCCGCCCTGCCTCCCTGTTGCAGACCAGCTTCTGCTTCCAGTATCAGGAGAGAGGGAGCAGGGGTTAGATTTCTCAGCTGGTCACTTCAGCAGCCAAATAAAATTTCACATTGACCAGGAACAAGGGAAGTTAGTGTAACTTGGTGTGGTGTACTCACATAATTAACTGGTCCCAATATATTATTGAGAGAAATGTATGCAATAAAAGTATTTTTATGGATTATATCATTTGTTTAGGGGTGGCATATTCTAGTCAATGAGATATCTGGACATTGGTTTCATTTGAACGTGATGCTGGGCACTAGGAACTCCCAACTATGCTTTTATCTCTAACACGGACTCTTTGTCCCCAGGCATGTCTCTAGAGGCCAGGTTTTCCGCGGTACGAAGTACCCACAGCTTCTATGCAAGCTGTTTGGGGCCCAAACACTTGGCAGTTCATCCTTGTGCACCTCTGTTCCATTTTCTGTAAATTGATGATGATAACCATCTCCATTGGGTGGCTGGTCAAGGCAGCAACCTTTATAAAACATTCCCAAGAGGAGGTGCCATGTAAAGGCAAGAAACTGTAACCTTATGGGGTTTCTCAGTCTTTGTGTAAAAATTTTGTTTGACTGGAATCAGCTTTATGTAACAAGTAGGCACTTAGAAAGCAGCCATTAGTTTAGAACCTGTCCCTGGAATATGTATTTAATGGAACATATTCTAATTCTGTCTGATATTGCTCTTGTAATAATTCTATGTTGAATATACTTCAATAGGAATAGGGTAACATTTCAAGGTGCTGAAGGAGAAGGTCTTTTCTGTGTAGAAGTTGTCCCTATACGCAGGAGAAACAGTTTTCTAAGGAGATTTCTATTCTGAATTGACGATTTCCTATATCTTACATGCCAAATAACAGATTTAGTGAGGGGGGATGGGAAAGTGTATTTTAAGTCGCCATATGTGATTTCTTGAAGCCAACTTTCAAGTTTCAGCTGACCTACTTGCAACTTTCTTATCCTTACTGGAGCCTTTAACAAAGACAAAGAAAGATGATTTTGCCTTTCTCTCTGGCAGGAATCAAAACCAAGCCTCAACAAGCCCAGTTACATGCTACTGCAGAAGCCAAATAATGGTCATTATTCCTTTTCCATCACTTCCGTGCAGAAGAACGAGTGGAAAGAGTTGCGAGCGACTGGACCCGTTCAGAAGTATGTATGGTTGGTTACATGATACTGACATGTCCAGAAGGAAATTATACAGTGGTACCTCGGGTTAAGTACTTAATTTGTTCCGGAGGTCTGTTCTTAACCTGAAACTGTTCTTACCCTGAAGCACCACTTTAGCTAATGGGGCCTCCTGCTGCTGCCGCGCCGCCGGAGCACGATTTCTGTTCTCATTCTGAAGCAAAGTTCTTAACCTAAAGCACTATTTCTGGCTTAGTGGAGTATGTAACCTGAAGCATATGTAACCCGAGGTACCACTGTGTAGGGAAACACCCACTGGCTTCATTAGTTGTTAAGAATTACCTTGAAAGACTGAAATGAAATACATTGCAGAAATATAAAGTTGTTGGTGAAGATGTGTTTCTTCATTCGTCATTCTAGCTCCAAACCAGGAAAGCATTGTAGACAAAGCAGGAGATAAAGGATGGTCTTTTTGAGTTTGTTTGATTTTTGGTTAGCATGGAATGCTGAGTCAGCAGTGGCATAGCATGAATACATGGGCTCCCAGAGAGGAGATTGAGGCTGCTTTGCTCCTGTGGCCTGTTGCCGTGGTGCTGCTGTGAGCTAAGCTGTGGTTTGGCTGAGCAGGTCATCCAAACCTTTGTTCATGGTTTTATCCCCAGACAAAGCATGAGGTATAGCCAAGATTTTTTCTATGGCTTAGCACATGCTATGTTATGGCTTAGCTTGGTGTTACTTGTGAACAGAGCCATTTATCTCTTGTCCACCTTTATAGATAAATGATAAAATAGCTTGTTGTACTCTCCTGTCATTCGTTACAACTTAATAAGAACTAGATCTGCTTTTCATTGAATTATCAGAAGGTATTTAATGTCTCTTTTGCTTTCTAGCTTGATTGTTTACCCTCCCCCACCTGCCAAAGGGGGACTGGGTGTCACAAGAGAAGATTTGGAGTGTTTAGAGTATGGAGAATTCCTCAATGATGTGATCATTGACTTTTACCTTAAGTAAGTGTAGTAGAGTAAAGTAAGTATAGTATATAATATATTCCACTCTGGTTACGTGGTGCTAACATCATTGCGGGAGACTTCAACCATGTAGAACTTAAAACAGTGCTCCCAACGCTCTATCAGCATGTGAAATGTCCCACAAGAGGGGACAAGACACTAGATAAAGTTTATTCGAATGTAAATCACGGCTATAGGGCTTTACAGCTGCCACACTTGGGCCAGTCCGACCATATGTCTTTGTTCCTGGTACCAGCATATATCCCACTCAGGAAACGGGCTCCCACAATATTAAAATCTGTTAAAATCTGGCCTGAAGGTGCTATTCACCAGCTGCAGGACTGTTTTGAGAGAACTAATTGGGATATTTTCGATCGTTCAGACCTGGAGGAGCACACGGCGGCAGTTCTGTGCTATATCAATCACTGCACAGACACTGTCACAGTAAACAAATCCATCCGGTTTTATCCCAATCAGAAACCCTGGATGAATAGAGAGGTCCAGGGCCTGTTGCGGGAAAGGAACAGGGCTTTCAGGTCAGGCGAGGTGCAGCTTTACAGTGTGGCAAGAGCAAACTTGAAGAGGGGTATTCGACAGGCAAAACGGGATTATAGGCTGAGGATTGAGGACAATTTAAGGAGCAACAACACAAGACAGATGTGGCAGGGGATTCAGCACATTACCAACTACAAACCTAACCTTGGTGCTGTCGACGGTGACCCTTTGCTGGCGGAGGAGCTTAACCTCTTCTTTGCTCGCTTCGAGAAGGAGCCACCTGAGACGCCGGTATTACAGCCACCAGCCCATAGGGGCCCCTCATTCACGGTAGAGGAGCATGAGGTGAGAAAGGTATTGAGGATGGTGAATCCGAGGAAGGCGGCTGGACCTGATGGCATCACTGGAAAGGTGTTGAAGGGCTGTGCGGATCAGCTGGCGAGGGTCTTTACTAAGATCTTCAACAAGTCCTTACACCAGTCTATTGTCCCACCCTGCCTGAAGTCGTCAACTATTGTCCCTCTGCCTAAAAAATCCACAATCAGTAGTTTGAACGACTACAGACCAGTTGCACTGACTCCAATCATCATGAAGTGTTTTGAGAAACTGATGCGCCGTCATATTATTTCCTGTCTTCCATCAACTTTTGACAACTACCAGTTTGCATACAGGGCAAATAGATCCACAGAGGACGCTATCACCACCACTCTCCATGCTGCTCTGTCCCATCTGGAGCAGCCGGGGAGTTATGTGAGGCTGCTGTTTGTGGACTTTAGCTCAGCTTTTAACACTATCCTCCCCCATAGACTGGTGTCCAAGCTAGAGGCGATTGGACTCTCCAACTCCACCTGTCTCTGGGTTTTGGATTTTTTGTCAGAACGTTCTCAGAGGGTTAGAGTAGGGTCACATATGTCCACAGCCCTTAGCCTTAACACCGGCTCACCACAGGGTTGTGTGTTGAGTCCCCTGCTCTATGCTCTCTATACGTATGACTGTACAGCCACCTATTCCAGCAACAAAATCATCAAGTTTGCTGATGACACTACGGTGGTAGGGCTCATTTCAGGAGGGGATGAGTCCGCCTATCGGGACGAGGTGGAGCGGCTCTGTGTTTGGTGTGGAGAGAACAATCTGGCTCTTAATACGGCTAAGACCAAGGAATTAGTGGTGGATTACAGGAAAAAAAAGGCGGACATTCAGCCCTTGCATATCAATGGGGAACGGGTGGAGAGGGTGGCGGAATTCAGGTTTTTGGGAGTAACTATCGATCAGGGCATGACTTGGAGCGCAAATACCACTGCTCTGGTGAAGAAGGCCCAGCAGAGAATTTATTTCCTCAGACTTTTAAAGAAGAACAATCTGAGTGAGAGACTGCTGGTGTCCTTCTACCGAGGCTCCATAGAGAGCATTCTTACATACTGTATTTGTGCTTGGTTCTCCAGTTGTACAGCTAGGGAGAGGAAGGTGCTCCAGAAGGTCATAACCACAGCACAAAGGATTATTGGTCAACCTCTCCCATCTTTGGAAGAATTGTACGGTTCCCGTTGTCTTAGGAAAGCAAACAACATCCTGCAGGATTCATCTCACCCGGGATACAGTCTGTTTGCACTACTGCCTTCTGGCAGGAGATATAGAAACATCAAGTCAAGGACAAATAGACTGAAAAACAGTTTTTACCCGAGAGCTGTGGCCCTTTTGAATGCTGTAACTCGATAGTGTGACCTGGGAGATTGATGGGTGTGGGTGTGGCTGGAATGTGGTTTGTTGGTTGTTGTTGTTGTTTTGCTTTTGTTGTTTTTAAGGGATGGCATCCAATTTCGTTGCACTTGTGCAATGTTGCACGTGTGTAATGACAATAAAGAATCTATCTATCTATCTATCTAACGCCTGTGGGGAGACTCATTTCCACCCCTGCCTTTGTACATGAATGAATACAAGATAAATTTCCACATGCATAATATTTGCACATCTTTTGCGTTTTTGGTAGGTATTTGTTGTTGGAAAAAGCCCCCAAAGAACTTGCTGAGCGGTCCCATATATTTAGCAGCTTCTTCTATAAGTGCCTGACCAGGACAGAGGCAAGCACTGAAGAAAACCCAAATCTTTCGTAAGTTATCTTTCAGTGTTTTCTGGTCTGCCTTGCAGTCACTTCCTTCTGGAAAAAGGTGTTTCCTAATACCTGGTGTGGGCCAGCTAATACTCTATAATGGATTTGCCTATTTTGCGTATTAAGGATCAATATGAACAATTTATATCCTCTTTTGCTGGATTTGGAGGGTCTGAAGAAAATGCTTCTTCTGGTTCTGACAGACGGAATTAACTGGTTTGTTATCCACACAGGATAGCACAAAGAAGACACGGAAGAGTAAAAAGATGGACTCGACATGTAAACATTTTTAGTAAAGACTACATTTTTGTGCCTGTGAATGAAGAGTAAGTTTGCTGCATTAATTGAAATCTAAGTCTTTTCTCAACTTGTAACTTCAGTTGCAGAACATTTAGCTTGTATTTATACTCTGCACACTCAAAGAGTTGCCTGTGTATATAGAAGCCTATATCTGTTTAGTTTCCAAACTGATAAGCACTCAGTTGCCCAAGTTTGCTATTAGGAGGAATTATAATGTTGCTTACAGATTTAAAATAGAAATGGTCTACGTACTTGGTGTATGTACAGTTGATATCTAGAGCTTGGGTAGGTGTTTCTAAAAGTGAGTATAAAGCCTGAAATTGTTTAATGTCTGCATGCATCCTTTATTGTAATTTAATTTTTAGTTAGGCACAATGCAGAAAGAGGGAAGCACTCTTTTGATTATATCGAGCATTGTTGTTCTCAGATCTTAATGGATATCACAGTGGGAAAAGGCAATCGTAGTTCCAATTTTCCCCCCCTCTTTCTTTTTTTAAAGTATCAGATACTGACTTTCTCTTCCTTTCCAGGTCTCATTGGTACATTGCAGTTATTTGCTTCCCTTGGCTGGAAAAAGTTGTATATGAGGATTGCCCAGATCAAGGTTCACCGCAGTCATGCGCCCAGCAATCTCCACGTCAGCCAGAAATTAAACATGGCACTATTAGAACAGAATCAGTTTTGGTCTTTAATGATACCAGGAGTGATAAAGAGCAGCAAGACTTAAATAGCAACCTACAGTCCAAAGGTAATGTTTTAAGAACATATGCTAGATGATGATATATGGTTTAGAAATACAATTGTATACAAACCTCTTGGACGAATGAATTTGCAGGTAAGCTAATTGGCTCCAGAGAACAATTTGTAGACTACTTACCCATGTAAGAATCAGTTTGTTGACTTAAGAGTACACCAGTGTTCTATGAATCGCTCACTGATAAAATTATCTCTGAATGTCAACACAAGGCGTACAGTCTCAGCATTTGCTCATCAATGCTGCAATAATAGAAGTAGCTCTGAAAAAAATGTTTCATTTTAACTGAGCGCTTGAGTTAATGCAGTGGAAGTGTTGGTAACCAGCTGGCAAAGATGAAATAATATTCTTTTACATATTATTCTGTCACTGAGAATTACCTTGCTGCAGAAGATTTCCTTCAGTTTATGACCAGGGCTTTTGCATGCCACACATTTTCAGTATAAACCCCCCTCCTCCAATGTCATTGTTATTTTAAACTATATTCTGTTGTCTTTGGCATATTAGATAATGTTCCGCAAGCAACTGTGTCCCCAGGATTGGATCACAAAGCTCTCAAAGTAAGTGACTTTGGCCATGTTTGGATGATCATATCTCAGCTTAACAAGCTGTGATGTAAATGAGCCTTTTGCTCACACCTGCAGCAATGTGACCAGTCAAAGCAGGAAGCTTACAGTGAACTGTGGTTTGGAAAGGCAGGATATACATTAATTAAACTGAACAAGAAGTGCTTTTGTTTAACTGCTAATATATTGGGTAAGGGTCATATTTGCTTATTTGGTCTTGCTTCTTCTGATCATAGTTTGTGAATGTGTTTTTCAGAGCTCCTCAAGCACTTCTAAAATGAAGAAAATTTGCAAAAGGTGGGCATTTACATTTGTAATAATACTACAATATGGGGCCATATTCACTTTTTCTACACATACTAATAATAGTCATTAGTTATCCTAGTGGTACAAATCTATTTTATTGAAATTTCTCCTGAAATTCTTAAAACAAGCATTGATCCTTTGTGTAATGGAAAATAAACATATTTTTTCTTTTGTATAGGCCATGTATCCTCATCTTAGATTCCCTAAAGGCAAGTTCTGTGCAGAATACAGTTCAGGTCTTGAGAGAGTGAGTAATGCTGTGTTTCATTTGATTCTGCTTTTTAACGGATAATTGTGTTTAAAGTGATATTGATCTAAGTCTGTTTTTATTGTATATACTGTGAGCAACCTGGTGCTCTTGTATTTTGAAGGAAGGATATGCTATTAAAACGGTATGTAATATAGAGTGTTGCTCTAATATTTTAGTATGTTCATTTCTATTTCTTATAGCCTTACTCTTATAGATCCCTGCAACCGAATCGATAAATGCTTGCATGTAATTTTGCTTTGTAAATCAAGACAAGAGACTGCATGTTTTGAACATTTTAAGTTGCACATTTCAACTGAAAGTTACATTGCCAATAAGCAGCAGTGGACAGCCAACACAATCTGCTCCAGAACCAACATTGAGTAGACCCAAAGACCTGGATAGCCCCCAGAATATCACATAATAAATAGTGTGCTAGCTTTCAAGTTCAATCAAGCCAGATGGAAAGGTGGGTGGGAAGCTCATGGAGTCTGATAACAAATAGGATCCATCTTAAGACTGTGGCCAGATGGAGACTCCATGGCTTCAACTTCAGTCAGGTTTTTCCTCTCTATGCCCCATACATAGCTCTGTTTGCCATCTAACCTAAAGAAGAGTTCTGGAGAACTCAATAGCTTGCATACTATTTTGTGATACTGTATTTAGTTAGACCTAATAAAGATACTAGGGACGCGGGTGGTGCTGTGGTCTAAACCACTGAGCCTTGGGCTTGCCGATCGGAAGGTTGGTGGTTCAAATCCCCGCGACGGGGTGAGCTCCCGTTGCTCGGTCCCTGCTCCTGCCAACCTAGCAGTTTGAAAGCATGTCAAAGTGCAAGTAGATAAATAGGTACCGCTCCGGTGGGAAGGTAAACGGCGTTTCCGTGCGCTACTCTGGTTCGCCAGAAGTGGCTTAGTCATGCTGGCCACATGACCCGGAAGCTGTATGCCGGCTCCCTCGGCCAATAAAGCGAGATGAGCGCCGCAACCCCAGAGTCGGTCACGACTGGACCTAATGGTCAGGGGTCTCTTTAAAGGTAAAGGTACCCCTGCCCGTACGGGCCAGTCTTGACAGACTCTAGGGTTGTGCGCTCATCTCACTCTATAGGCCGGGAGCCAGCGCTGTCCGAAGACACTTCCGGGTCACGTGGTCAGCGTGACGAAGCTACCCTGGCGAGGCAGAGCCGCACACGGAAACGCCGTTTACCTTCCCGCTAGTAAGCGGTCCCTATTTATCTACTTGCACCCGGGGGTGCTTTCGAACTGCTAGGTTGGCAGGCGCTGGGACCGAGCAACGGGAGCGCACCCCGCCGCGGGGATTCGAACCACCGACCATGCGATCGGCAAGTCCTAGGCGCTGAGGTTTTACCCACAGCGCCACCCGCGTCCCAATAAATAAAGATACCTAATAAAGATACTGCCCTAATATTAAAATCAGTGTGACAAATTAACGATGGTTAGCTTCCCACGTTGATGAGGATATAAATGCAGCTAACTTAGGTTACAACTTACCTGGAAGTAATCCCTGTTGGAACCTTTAGGGCTTACTTTAGCGTAGACATGTTTAGGATTGCAGTCTTAACCTGCATCCACCCACCATATCTTTCTCTGTTTTTATTTCAGATATCTAGAAGCAGAGTGTGAAGCAAAACGCACATTTCGGGTGTTTGACAAATCAACAATGGTGGATTTCTGTCCGAGAGTTCCCAAGCAGCATAACAATAGCGACTGTGGAGTATATTTACTCCAATACGTGGAAACTTTTTTCCAGGTGCAAAGCATTTCAGTGGTCCTTTGGGATGCCATTTTAAATTTTCTGGATAGAACTCTCAAATCCTTCCTTCCATAGGCAACTTGAGGAATGAGAAGGCCGATTTGATAGCTTCCAGTGCCTGCTTGGGGTGGGGGGGGTAGTATTTTCATTCTTAGCTATTTTTGTTACTGCTTCTGGATTTACTTTATGTTCAATATCTGGTGCAGAATGACCTATCTACTTGGTAGTAACTATTTATTCTGCTTGCAGGCAGATTTAACCTTTGATTAAATTTACAAACAACATAAGTTTATTCCTGTTTCAGGAATATGTGGGGGGGTTTGTGATTTCTTGTCTCTTTGCAGGGGACTCTGATTATTCTGAATCCCCTTCCTGGTCTGCAGTTCTGGCATTCTATGAGAAAACTCTGAGCGAGCAACCCTTTTCATTTATTCATCTTACTTTAAATACTTATCTGCATGGATATGGATATAGATTCCAAAAAGGTCCAAAGAGGCTTAAGAATAAAAAAAAATCAGTAATAGAAATTAACATATTTTAGTGTCATAACACTAAAACATCAACAAAATGAAATCAAGGAAATAATCGGCGCAGGCCTTTGCACCCAAGTTTTTATTAGCTTCATATTACAATAAGAGGACAAGGCTTGGGGAATCTTAAGAGGCAGAGCATAAACAGAACATTAAGTATCCATAATGTTTAGCAGTAGTTGGATGGATGTGGACACCTCACCCCATGATCTACCAATATGGGCTTGCGCTTGTTCTAGGCCAGGCATAGGCAAGCTCGGCCCTCCAGATGTTTTGGGACTACAACTCCCATCATCCCTAGCCAACAGGACCAGTGGTCAGGGATGATGGGGGTTGTAGTGTCAAAACATCTGGAGGGCCGAGTTTGCCTATGCCTGTTCTAGGCAGCTCCTGGAAGTGCAGTTCTATCCAGCATTGTGCAACAGTTCTCGGAAGAGCAACAATGCACAAACTCATTCCACGCACCCTTTCCCCCCCCCTCCAACTCATTGACAACGTATGTTTGTCTTAATTATAGTTTGTTTAATACGAAGTGAACAGTGGGATTTTTTGCCAGGAGAGCAGGATATTTTGTGTCTTTGTGCCTTTTTAAATTAATGTAACACTACTCTTTTCTCTCTCTTTTTTTAATCACCAGAATCCTATTGTTAACTTTGAACTTCCAATGCACCTGGAGCGGTGGTTCCCTCGCCAGATGGTGAGAAGCAAGCGGGAAGAAATTAGAGACTTAGTCTTGCAGCTTCACTTGCAGCAGCAGAGTGGCACCAAAAGCTAGCCTGAATTTCCTTCCGATTTTGCAAAAGAACTTTGTCCCAGACGTACTGGAAATCCGATCGGCAGCGTTTGTGCCTCCATTCTTGCAGAGAAGAAAAACTGCAGATAAAATTGTGTGCATTTTATATCCGAGTTGATCTGTAGGTCATTGTGAGAAAATGGAACTACAAAATAGCAATTATGTAACTTAAAGTAAATATTTGTGACATCGACCAATTTTATTTGGAATATAGAAGCAGCATAACTGGAATGTGCTGCAGAGATGGGAAAACATTTTAGCCCTAAAGGGTTCATTCCTAGTTTCCAGATACATCTGGAACTGTGTGAAACTACACGAAAGGGAGACATTAACAACCCATTTTAGGTAGGGATTCTTCCCTTGTGATGTCTTAAAGTCATAGTGTGTGCTCTTGCAGACATCTCTCCCATGTCAAAAATGGTGTTGTTGAACAGATGTTTATTCTGGTTGCTTTGAATAGGTCACAAATGCTACTGGTCTCAGTGTTGTTGTTTTTTTGGATTCTGACATACCTTGCTCTTTCTTAGAAGTTGACATGCCTAAAACCTTGCTCTGTTACATTTTTGGAATTCAAGAGTGGAATGTAAAACCATTCCTGAAATTTAGAAAGAGATGTTCGGGTTTTTTTCCTGTGTCTGACTTGATCACTTAAACCAGATTCAGAGCTGTAATCGTTCTCTGCTGTGCAGCAGTTAAACGAATGCTATGAATACTATGTATTTCACGATATAATAATATAAGGCCATATGGTCTTCGCTGTACTGGATACAGTTGTAGCTTACATCTGACAGGGCATCACCCTGGCAAGAGTTGTTTTAGTGTTTCAGTAATTGTATTTGTTTGTGGGGAGTGGGGAGAGCAATGTGATTGTTAATCACTTGAGCTAAAATCCTGTTTTCACTTAGGGTGAAGCCCATGTAGCATGAGCAGGCATTTGCTTGTGCAGAGGGGCTTCTCCCTCTTCTGCTTCTCCAGCCGCCCACTCTGGGACTCTGGGGCAGAATTTGTGGTATGTGGGTGGCAGGAACTGAAGGAGAAGAGAAACAGGAAGCCCCACTGCATTTCCATTGCACAATCAGGTGGGCACCATTGGTTGTCACCCTTACCTGCAAGTTAAGTCCCACAGAACACAATGGGACTTAGAACCAGGTAAGCATGCGCAGGGTTACGTTGTGAATAATGTAACCAAATTCTATGGAAGGGAAAACTGCTGGTTTTAAAACAGGCACTGACTCAGTTATTTCAGAGACATAATATACTTTGAAAAGCTGAATGCTTGTGATTCCCCCAAGTACCTATACTTGTAGGAAGAGCTAATCATGCAAGAGGTTCAGCTGAAGTAAAAGTCATTTGTGTTACATTGTCAAATATTTAAATCTGGATTGATCATGTATTTGATAAGCTACAAGCACTGACTGAATAAATATAGCTCCTTTTTTCAGAAAGATGTGAGTTGGCTCACGGACATGCTTCTGCCATAATTCATAACAGAAGGAATAAGAGACCTGTTAGAGAAGGGGTTGTATATCATTACTGTGTTTGAAAATTGTGTTTCAAACAACAGCAACCCAGAACTCCCATATTATAAACTAGAACCACCACTAATGACTTGGGACAAACAAGACAAAGCCCGGAAACTTGAAGTGAAAATTCCTTTTAAGCACAGAAATACTTGTTTCTTTGCATTGACTACTGAAATTGTAATGGCTATCAAGTACAAATACTTTTGAAGACTCACGTCGCATACCCTTTTTCCTGCATGAGATAAAGGGGGGGGGGGGAGAGACTACATACACTGCCAGTTGTGAACATGGTAAGATTGTGTATTTCGCTATGATTCCAGATATTTTGAAACAAAATTTCCAATACATGTAATCACAGCAAAATAGACATTTGATGTTGCCCTCAAATGTACATTTTCTGTATGCACATAGTAACTATCTTTTCCCCCCTTTTTTTAAAGTATGTGAGAAGTGTGGCACTGAGCCAAAATAAGTGTCACAGAAAAAAGAAAAAGTTGCTTAGAAGTTACTTTGCTAAGTATTTTCACTACAGCCAGTGGTACCTAGCAGGGACACTTGACACATATATTTCTTGGCCTATGGCTGTTTAATTGGATTTTCTGCTCACATTTCTGTTGAAAATACTCCCATGTCCTTTGCCATTCGAATGTGAATCGTCTTGGTGTAACTTTCATGGGGCTTACATGTTTCGTGTTCAGCCAGATCTTCATTCTTTCTCATATGAGCTCCACACTGTCTTTCTCTCATGTATTATTGACTTGCTTCATATCAATGAGAATACCAGAGGAAAGAAGAACCATCTGAGCCCTAGTATATATAGAGTACAAGGTGATAAAGCTTGCAGGGCTGTCTTCCCTCAGAATCTAAAGCATCTCAGTAAGAACCCAGCAGCAATAAATGCCTCCAAACTTATTTATTAATTTAGAATGGTCACATTGTTTATATTGAATGGCATATTGGAGTGGATGGGTGTTTAATTCTTATAAATTGTAATGTCTGTTTTAAGTTTATTCCATAAAATTACCTGCCTGTTTTGGATCTTGAGTTCATTTGTATGTTTTTTTTTTCAAATTAAAAGAAGCAGCAACTTTGTTAGAACATAATTGTTTGTTGCATTTTTTTTTACCCTTCCATTCGTTCAGGATCATATACCGGGTTCCCTACCTCTTATCTTCACAACAATCCTGTGAGGTAATAATTTGGCCAGCTTTACATGACTAAACTTTGGTGTCCCTGGCTGTCCAGTTGTTTGTCTCGTGAGACAATGGAAGAGTGTGCCTTCAGGGATGAAGGCAAGCTGTTGGAGAGTTACAGCGCCTGCTGTGGCTGTTGAGACCAGTACAAGAGAGGCATGCTATGTTACAGCTGGGGTAGATGAAGGCGTGCGGTTGTTCTGATGCATGTCTACCAAGACATTATACCATATTGGCCACATATCTTACATGCATACAGTTAAGGGTTTTTTTCAGTTTTAAGTTCCGTTTGCCCCATTTTCCACATCAGTATGCAAACTTTAAAGTTCTGCATGCAATTGTCTAGAATAGGGGTCTGCAACTTTTAAGACAAAAAGAGCCACTTGGACCCGTTTCCAAAGAAAAAAAACTGGGAGCCGCAAAACTCATCATTATAAAAATAACTTTTTTGTCACTTTTTTATTATTTCTTTGTTTGACCCCTCAGAATTACTCCTCCTCATAGAAATAAACGTTAAATTAACAAGTTACCTTTTTGTGTGTGTGTGTTCTTCACTCCCCTTCAAAACAGTGACCAGCGTACATGCTCCCTTTCAATGCAGTGACCAGCGTACATGCCCCTTACAATGTAGCGGGCGGGCGGGAAGGTGACATCGGGGCAGGGCGTGACTAACGCACGCACCGCCCCCATGCGACGTCACAGCCAGTACAGCGCCCGCCACAGTGGGGAGTGTCAGGGCGCACAATGCACCTCCTCCCCTCGCTACTATCCGCCCCGGAGCCGCAGCAAAGGTGTAAAAGAGCCACATGCGGCTCCGGAACCACGGGTTGCAGACCCCTGGTCTAGAAGGATTGTATGGACAGGCAGCAGCTCTCCAGAGTTTCAGGTGGGAATCTTTCCTAGCCTTACCTGGAAATGTCAGTGGATATGAACTGGGGATCTCTTCCATGCAAATCATGTCCCTTCCCCAAAATCATTCAGTGTCCTAAAGGCTACAAGCTGATGGTAAGAAGTGTACAGCCACTAGTTTAGGAGCCCTTGTGGAGAGTATATTAAATAGGTGTTTCCTGTGCAGAATATAGACTTTTATTTGCTATTCGGTTGTACAGTTGTTTTTGTTACAAGAAGAAGAAGGAAGAGTTTGGATTGGATATCCCGCTTTATCACTACCCTAAGGAGTCTCAAAGCAGCTAACATTCTCCTTTCCCTTCCTCCCCTACAACAAACACTCTGTGAGGTGAGTGGGGCTGAGAGACTTCAAAGAAGTGTGACTAGCCCAAGGTCACCCAGCAGCTGCATGTGGAGGAGCGGGGAAGCGAACCCTGTTCACCAGATTATGAGTCCACCGCTCTGAACCACTACACCACTCAGCCTCTGCCTTCATGGCTAACCAGTGCTAGAGAGCTGTGCCAATGCCTTTCCTGTAACAAAATGCAGAGGTTGGGCAATATAAAGGCTGGGATTTCTCTCCAACCTGTGATGTCTTTTGTGCTGGTAGTTCCAGGGTATGAGTTTGGTGGGAGTATTCTAGGTCAAGAATAGCCAACACAGTGCTTTCCTAATGTTGGACTATTGACTCCTATCATCTGTGACCACTGACAATTTTGGCTGAGGCTGATGGGAGCTGGGATTCCAACTCCATCTAAAATGCACCATGTTGGCTACTATTCTAGCTGGATTCAATGGGGCCCATAAGCATTACATTGTCTATCCCTGGTATTGTGCAATTTAGTATGCTGTGTATTCTGTGTTCTAGTTAGTTTTCATTTCCAGTATAGGCAGCAACCATTTTAGGCACATCCGATTGATATGCAGGCCCTTTGGGACCCGGAAGAGGGCACAACAGAAGTGGGGCAGGCCATGCTTATATGTGCTCTGCTGACCCATGGAACCCCCCGCCAAATAGTTGCCGCTTGTATGCACAGTATGTGCATGTATAAAATACATGTTTTTGTTTAGTGCGATTATGCAAAACGGAAAGGATGAGAATCACTGTTTCTACTGCCTAGTACAGCAACAATAATTTTATTATTTATATGTTGCCCATCTGACTGGGTTTCCCCAGCCACTCTGGGCGGCTCCCAACAAAATCATAAAAACTCAACAAAACCTCAAACATTAAAAACTACCCAGTACAGGGCTGCCTTCAGATGTCTTCTAAGTCATATAGTTGTTTATCTGTTTGACACCTGATGGGAGGGTGTATTCTTTTTGCCCTGTCTCCTCAAAACGGGTAGGGGTGGAGAAATTGCCAGGAAGAACAATAGACAGGACCTTGCATCAGCATACCTGAGGGTTGTCACATGGCTAAAATGGATCAGTTGTGGTCTCTTATGACAATAGCAAAAGCACCCTCGAAAGAGAATCTCCAAGCAATGACCATGATGCTAACATAAGTTATTGTTTGGACAGCAAGCTGCTGCTGCTTTTCTTTTAAGACAGTCAATGAAAATTGTTCTTAATTAAGTGTGAAAGGTACTGTCCTTGTGTGGACTGCCAGTTAACGACATGACAAGCTCTGGTAAATCTGGCTTAGCTGGCCAGCTTAAAACTGAAAAATTATCTCTCTGGTCTATTGGCTAACATCAAGGAGCTTCTTCTTCGCCGCCTCTTGTGATTCCCAAAATGAAAATGGAATAATTTCTTTTAACAAAACAATTGTAGACATTTGGGACTCACTTTTGTTGCAGAAATCAATCCTTTTTTTAATCCAAGACAATTACCAGTGACACCAGACCTTCTCTAAGAACAGACTGTTACTGGATGGTTAACACGTTCAGGTCAGCTAGCACTGCTAAAAAGGAACTTGGTTCTTTTCCCTTTGCCTTTAAAAAAAAAATTCCAAAAGAAATATGTGTGACTTTTATTGGAAGATCTACTTAGGAGTCTGGATATTCATATTGATTGAAGGGGAATTTCAAGCATTTGCAGGTAAGAAAATACTCCTGTTTTCTGCCATCCTCTGAACTGTCTTTGAATCTTATGTTTACCAAAAAAAAATATTTTAGAGTGATAGAAAATAGGGTTACATGTATACAGAGTCAGACCACTGAAATATATACGTGCTGAGGTAAGTGAAAAACTGAGTATCTGTTTTGCATTAATGTTAATGTAGCAACTTTTGTTGCAATAGGGCTTCACTCTACAATTAATAATGTTTCCCATCTCCCATACCATCTGCCTATAGATTTTCACCCAATAGGCTGCTATATAGTCTTTTAAGTAGTTACAGTTAGCTGTTCAGTTTGATATCACATAACACTTTTATGTGGTAGTCTATATTGGCTGTAGTTGCTGTCTTTCATTTACTGGACTGTTTAACTGTTTAGATATCTCCCCCTATCTAATTTTCCAAGTTAAAATGATTATTCCTGCACTTGTAGAAGCAAGTCATTTGAGGTGCATCACATGAACGAAAAAATGTGATTGGTTCCCAAATACAAAATTTAATACAACATGACTTGAACACATCAGCCGTCCACTCGATAATAGCTCCTTTATGAAATTAGATACATAAATTGTGGCAGGTTTAATGTGTTTTTGTCTTCTACTAGTTGCAGGATGTTGTAAACAGGTTTAAAATAAATTGCTGCAAGCCCTGTAACATGGAGTAATTCTGTCTTACAATGTGTGAGATGTGACACTTGATCACTGGTCTTCAACTGTTGGGTTGGGACCCACTTCAGAGTCACAGCCTGATCTAAGATGGGTCACAGCAGCTGTGCTACCGACTTACCAATATATAGTAAAGAAAAAAGGAAATGGCCCATCAAATGCATGTTTGTATTAAAGTTGGGTCCTCCTGGGTCTGCAAAAGTTGAAGACTACTACACTAGTCCATGTCTCTGTGAGAAAGGACTTGGCAGAACATGATGTATCTACACCTAAGCAATGATATAATGTCTTTGCAATAGGGTAAAGCAGTTGCATTTATGTCTTCCAGGTCCTTGTGCAAGCAGAAATCCTTGTTTTCCTTAGCATTCACTCATGTTTTCCTTGTTTTCCTTAGCATTCACTCATTACAACCAATATAACCTTAAAATAGATTTGGGGGACATGTAGAAAACAAACTTAGTGAAGATAGCCTCCTTTGAAATATAGACCATTATTTGGTGTTGTCCATTATATTGGTGTGCTAAGCGAAAACAATAATGAACAAGTTAGATTTCTTTAGCTAGGCTTACACTGAAGATTTACTTTTTATTTGCAACCACCTTAGAGTGACATAGTAAGAACAAGAGAATAATGGTGCATGTTGGATAGTTATTAAAATATAGCACCAAACAGGCAGGGCAGGAGCCAGAACCTTCTGTCTCTATTAGCACCTATGTTACCTGAATGAATACAGAAATAAGCATACACAAAACAAATTAGTTTGGTTAAATGTTATGGAACGGATCCATACAAAGTTAATTGAACTTAGGTCCATTTAAATTATTGGGGCTTAATCTGAGTCAGGATTGATTTGTGCCATTAACTTCAATGGGACTTTAGTTAAACTTATTGAGGATGATGTCCAATGTTCATCATACTCAGAGTAGACCCATTAATCTCAATGGGTCTGCTCTTGAGTACGATTAACAACTTTAGTCTAGATCCATCTCTGCATCTATTTATTTAACTGAAACTCAGCGGTATTGTGAAATATATGTGCAGCTACTTAAAGAGATTTGTTTGTGATGTAATTTTGCAGAAGAAACCTATTCAGCTACAGAGGACATAGAAGCCAAGGAGCCTACATCAGATCTTCCACCAAATGGCTGGCGATCAGTTAGAAGCTTTCCCCAGTTTCCAGATTCTAAGCATCTTCTTGATTTCAGGGAATCTGAGAAATTCAGCAGACGCTTGTTGCGAAGAAAGAGATCAATTTTCTTTCCTACTGGAGTTAAAGTGTGTCCAGATGAGTCTATTGAGCAGGCTATTGCTAACCATCTGAAATACTTCAAACTCAGAGGTAAGTGAGTGTTGTAAGGCTGAGACCAACTTTCTTGCAAATCAGTGCATTTAGTAGGGAGGCGAACCCTAGATGTCTGGTGAATAACTGATCAAAAAACTGAATTAAAAGTTTCAAGAAGTTTCTTGAGACTTCTGATCAATTAGATAGATACATGTGCAAACCTATTTGTCTCCGAGAATTGTAAGCTTACTGAAAGAGGCCCATGCATGCTTATCAAGGAAATGATGTCATAAAATATGTAAAGATAGTGGGTTTAGACCCACCCCTGCAAGGAGAAGATGGAGATAGAAAAGATCGTAGATACAGACAGAAACTGTACAAGCATTGGAAATGTTCAGGCTAGGCTCAAAGTCTTTATGAGCATGTGGGTGTTTAAGGTTAACATGTTTGCTATGGCTAGAGATGTAACCAGTTTAGAGGTGGTTTGTGATAATAATGTTGCTGTAAAGTGTACAAAATATCAGGGTTCACTGTGAAAGGCCTTTGCAAGACTAAGTAAGCTGTATTTACGTGGCAAACGTCAGGCATGCAACAGAACTTTTGAAGTTCCCTTTGCTAAAATCAAACCCCTCATCATGCCGCCCAATATGTACAGTTCAGAGAAGTTTCAGAGGCAACCCATAATGCACTGCCAGCTGTTGAGAGGGTAAAATGCAATTGAGTACACATTGAAATATGAGAGCAGACCTCAACAAAGTTTATTTTAGCTCACATCTCAGTGACAATTGGTCTTCTGCGCCTGCCTGTGTGAAATTGGCCTTTGCTCTAAATATTTGTTCCCTGATAGCCTCACAGCTGGAACCAATTTGCAAATCTCCTGTCAGTCTCCCCACAGAAGCAGAGCACTGGACAACACACAGCAGGGGTACCATTTAGAGAGGAGCACAGAGCAGGGAAGGGAATCCCTTTGCCTTTGAATTTCAGGCCAAATAACATTACTTGTCAAGAGCCCCTATTTGCAGGGTTATTTCCCTCTAACATTTTGGATATCAAATTATGGACACTCCCATGTACTTACGATTAGCATGTTTAAGAAATGTGTTCTTTGCAAAATTCTGGTATGAAATGGCAAGCTCTAAACCTCCTGCCCTCAGACATTGGGATGTATTCATGAGATCCCATGCTTCTCTAGATTTCGCAATGCAGTTCTTGACACAAGAAGCATACAAAAATGTGCTTTAAAATTCATGTTAAAAATGCATATTTTGTGGGGAATGCATTCAAAATAGGTAGAGTAACATAAACAAAACCACAAGGGATCATTATGACTGTAGGAAAGTATATTGAACAAAGTTCCTCACTCAACATTGGGTTTTTAATCGAAGGAGGATTGTATAGTCTAGCATTTGAACTATGCACCTTTCACCTCCTATCAGTCCTCTTTCTCTGCCACTACTATTAGATAAGCTTAAGGATGCTGACAAGGTTTTCCTTTCTTGCGTAGAGGAATGCCTTGCTATGGGTGGGGAAGGTTAGAGGGAGGCTCCTCTAAGAGCCTTTCTCCATCAGGCCAAAAGCCCATTTAGTCCAGCATCTTGTTCTCACAGTGACCAATCGAGGTGCCTGTGGAAAGCCTGCAAGCAAGACCTGAGCAGAGCAGCATTCTCCTCACTTGTGAGTACCAGACAACTGGTACTGCATCTGATATTGGAGGTAGAATGTAGCCAATGTGGCTAGCAGCCTTTGACAACCGTATCCTCCATTAATTCGCCTAGTCCTCTTTTAAAGCCATCCTAGCTGGTGGCTGGCACTACCACTTTATGGGAGCAAATTCCATAGTTCTAGTTTTGCGCTGTATGATGCAGTGCTTTATTTTGTCTGCCTGAAATCTTACAGCATTCAGCTTCACTTGATGCCCTCATATTCTAGAACTAAGAAGGAGGAAAAACTGTTTGTGCACTCCTCTTACCTTAACTTTTCATCTTAGGTGAATTATTCCATCCCCTTCTCCTTCTGCGTACAGTCTGTACCTTTAAAGTATCTCTCATTCTTTCCCTCAAAGAATTCCAGGCACTGTTGTCTACCCCTCACAGAGTTACAATTCCCAGCATTCTTTAACATCCACCCACACACGCAGTCAAGAGCTAGAGGATTCTTATGTGCTGCCAGAAAAGTTAATCTTATTGGTTTAAAATTTCTAATTTAAGCAACCCACCCCCTTAAAGCTGGCAATTGTAGAGGCATCCCACATTATTTTTTTCCCTCTTGAGTAACCAACAATTGCACATTTGTCTGTGCAGTTTTAAAAGAAGATAGTTTGCCTGAGTCAATATACTACTAGTTGCCGTACATGATTCAACCCTTAAGAAGTACAAATGGGATTATGGCTGGATTACATCTGAGCACTGCTCACTTACACAAATGACCAAGCAAGCTACGCCACCCCCCTTGTAAGCATCCCATACCTGTCATGTGCTGTCCCTCCAGTTAACCTAGCAAATCCCTTTCTATAGAATGAGACGTAATAGGCTAAATCACTCTTACTGCTGGGAAAGATAAATAGCTCTTGGAACAATAAAACCCATGCCAAACGAGCGCTTCCTGAAAAGAATCATGCCTCTTGTAAGAAACAAAATCTTGTGAGAATTTTTCAGTCATACAGTTTCAGAAAGAGAATGTAATAAAAGCATTTGGTAGAAACAACAATATTTATAACAGAAAACTATTCTCAAATAAGGTACTCATAGATGTAAAGATGAAAAGGAACAGGTCACAGAAGGGTTCAGGATCGATGAGAGGGAGTTGTATTATACATCCTTGGTGAGTGCCATGGGCACTGTCCAATAGGTGCTTGTGATTCTTGCAGAAACGTATTTCAAATAGTACTCCAATTTTTGATTGCCTTAATAGCTGGGGGGGGGGATCATATTTTCCTATTGACTATACTGAGGTTTGAGTAATGGGCAAAATGTAGTATCTGAAACAGAAGCTTGTCATGCCAATGAAAAACAACTTCACATTTCCCATGTGAAAGTCCTCATCTACTGTAGTAGATGTACAGTAGACTTTAGACTGTTTATTTCAGCCCAACAAAGTCAATTTATATAGCTTGTACCAACATGTTGACTTTTGCATTGCTAACTTTTTTATAAACTGCTTTGAGGTCTTATTACAATCAAGCAGTATATAAATTTTGTTAAAGAGATAAATAAATACTGAAAATCTAGGCTGTTCAAAGGGATCCAGCTGCAATAGATGCTTTAGCTATCCATTATTAGCCATTATGTGAGACAAGTTGCTGCAAAATCAGCTTTAGGGTTTACTAATCCTGGCCAGGGTTTGTGCATGTGTGGGTGGTGTGGGTGTTGCTTTTGGACCAGCTGCTGACAGAGGAAGATGCAAAGCCAGCTCCTTTTCTTCCTCTGCTGTTTTTCAAGCTTTACATCAGATATGAAGAATCCAAGGCCTCTCCAAATATTGTTGGACTCCAACTCATATCAACCCCAGCCACTATGGCCGGCGGTCAGGGGTGATGGAAGCTGGAGACATTTGGAGGGTCGCAATCTCCCAAACCCTGCTTTATGTGCACAGAAAGAGTATGAGCTAGGCTTGAACCCCTGACCCAATGAAACCCACCAGTTTTTCCCTCAGAGCTGCTCAAATACATTCTGTGGCCTGGAGGCCCTACTCAGGCACCAGTATGTTTTATTTCAACAGCTGATAGTGCTGATTGATACCTACCTCTTGTTGACTATATACAGTGGTACCTCAGGTTACATACGCTTCAGGTTACAGACTCCACTAACCCAGAAATACTACCTCCGTTTAAGAACTTTGCTTCAGGATGAGAACAGAAATCGTGCTCCAGCGGCATGGTGGCAGTGGGAGGCCCCATAAGCTAAAGTGGTGCTTCAGATTAAGAACAGTTTCAGGTTAAGAACGAATTAAGTCCACTGTATGTCCAACCACCCGAGTAGAATGCTACAGAAGTTTACTCAGCAGCTTAGGTTCAAAATATGCTTCTGTGTTGAACTGGTTGTGGTTTTCATGATACCACACAACTCTCTTTAAGGTGGGGTTCAGTGGTTTGCAAAATCACAGACTGCTGGTAAGCAGGGAAGTGGCTAATTGCACCTCTTTCAACCATGCTAATGCTTTAAACATCCTTGGAGTAATAAGATTCTCTTTCATATTTCAATATTGCTCAGTGTGCACAATAAGAATTTCTATCGATAACGTGTTTCGTTTTCCTGTGTGGTGGAAGCATATAAGTCTGGTTTTTGTGGGTTTCCCTGGCACGGCAGAAGGTGCACTGACTTCCTGAAGCTTTATCCTTTCTGTCCACCAGAGAGGACATACCTTGCTAAGTTCATGTTTGGCTAATGCAATAAGAACCTACAGATGGTGCCGAGCTTTTGAGACTGGACTCAGTGGGGTGGCTGCTGTCACACTAACTAACTGGAAGGACGGATATTAAATCCCTAAGCTAGCAAGACCTGATTGAGGCAGTTAAAAGGAAGAACAGCTTGCATTCAGATACCGTAGCCTTGCCTAATTCATTTTTTAAATGAAACCTCAATTAAAAGGGGATGAGGCATTGTAATCAAGAGGACTAGGAGCATGAAACTATTAAAGAAAACAACAGGGGTCCTTAGCAAGAAAATTGGCCTGTGTTAAATAAAATTGCCATTAATTAACATTTGCAATTACTGCAAGTGTCAGAGTAGCCAGACCATTGTCTGTTGGCATTTGAAAACTTAGTAGAAGCAGACACCAGTCCTTTACCACAGTCTTCTCTTCACCTCCGTATCATTCCCTTTTTCCTGCACTCAGTGCCCTGTGTGTCCATATAGCTCCCTCCCTGCAAGATGAACTGGATCACTTGCTAGAATTGTAAACAAATGAAGCTAAATATTATTTAGTGTTCTTACTAAATATTGTTCTTTCTCCAAACCTTTATTAGGCATTGCAGATATAAACCACCTTAAAGCATCCATATACAAAAAAATTAAAATATATACAAAGAAACAGCCATATAAGACATGTTGTTGTTGTTTAGTCGTGTCTGACTCTTCGTGACCCCATGGACCAGAGCACGCCAGGCACTCCTGTATTCCACTGCCTCCCAGAGTTTGGTCAAACTCATGCTGGTAGCTTCGAGAACACTGTCCAACCATCTCGTCCTCTGTCGTCCCCTTCTCCTTGTGCCCTCCATCTTTCCCAACATCAGGGTCTTTTCCAGGGAGTCTTCTCTTCTCATGAGGTGGCCAAAGTATTGGAGCTTCAACTTCAGGATCTGTCCTTCCTGTGAGCACTCAGTGAGCACTTATATACTGTAGTAATTTCTGTTCTTGTCAGATGAGCTTTGGGCTGCATACACATTACTGCCGTAAAATGCATTTTGTTGTTCTTTTTCTCAATTTGGATCAAAGCTGTTTGGGGGGAAAGCCCATCAAAATGCAGTATTTCATAAGAAGCAAGAGGATAGATATTAGATGGATGTGGATTGTGGCTAATGTCATGCGTACATCGCTTCCCAAAACAGAAGTCAGAGTGCACTTGATGCAGAGTAAACAGGGGTGTGTTTAAAGCCTTGGTTTCCCAAACTTTTCTGGTGGACTATTCCCACACACTGAAGCCCTGTTCTCTACCTGTCTTTCTTTAATTATTGTCATAACATACTCCCCCCCCCCCGATGATTGAAAATTGCCGCTGTTCAGTATAGAACCAAACATGAGACACCTTGGAAAGGAGGTGCTGGTGTTGAGCAAGACTATTTCTTGAAGGTAGCGCTACTTCTGCTGTGAAGGCGAGCAGATCAGAGCCCCTGTACTTTTTAGGATTTGTGTAGTGGATGACATTATTTTAGGAGGTGCCTCATTATGCCACTTGCTCCCCCCTTCCTTGGCCTTCAGCCCCAAAGTCTGGCCCTGATGATATCATTGCATCAGCATTAGCGCTGAAAGAAAATTTAGAGAATATCAAAATGTTCCTGAACATGTTACTTGCAAACTGTTGCATTTGTATTCTCCTCTACCATTAATGATATTGTTGGTTTGAGGGATATATATATATATATATATATATATATATATATATGGGGGGGGGTAATACTGATTTTATTAAGGTTTGGTTTCTGTGTTCAGCCACAAGAGTAATTTTTGAACAGTGTCCCGTGAAGTTAAATCCCAAAAGCAAGTTTTTTAAAATAAGTGTTTAAAATGAAAAACCTCCAGTTTCTGAAATGCCAGATTTTGAAGTTGTATTTCAGTTCTAGTCTTCAGCTATTGCAACTCAAATTTGCCTGTGATGTATCAGTCTCAGTGCAACAAAAATATAGCTTTCAAATAGGAAGCCACAGTCCCTCCTCAAATGCCAATATAAAGAGGCAGATACCTTACAGCACCTATTTCAAACACTACTTCAATCTATAATCTCCTACAGGAAATTTATTGCAGTTGCCAAACCCATCTACAACAGTCCCAAGTTATCTGTCTGGAGGTCGAGTTAATGAAAGCAGTCTGTTTATAACTGCTTAATAAGGAAGAAGAGTGTGGCATTTATCGACTCATCGTTATGTGAGCTACATTTAGCACATACCAAAGATTACAGAAATAACAATAATAAATTACTAATACATGACTGACTTGATGCAGACAGTAAAGATGCAATGTAAATGTCTATGTTTATTTAAAATAAAATAAAATGGTATAAGCTAATTTCAAAAGCTCCTTATCTTTAGGGAAAATAGGAAGGAAAAGCACAATTGATGTAAATGAACATAAAAATATAGGCGGTATAATTTTTTGTGTTGAATAAAATTTGGGTTTTATGGTCGTTGATACTATAAAGGCTTGCACTGTCTTTGAAATTAAGTCCAGGGAGTATCCAGCATAGAGTTGTCCCAACCCCCACCTTTCTAAGCTGATTGACGAAAACCACTTTCCTGAGACTAGTTCAAGGTCATCCTTTTCTGCCAGGGCCTGCTTCTGCCTCTTAAGACTTTCACTGAAACAAACCCCATCCCACTTGTCCTCCCTTCTGTGTGTAACCTCGGAACAAGGTTGTGGCTAGCATGCTGGAATGTTGGTACAGTGGTACCTCGGGTTAAGAACTTAATTCGTTCTGGAGGTCCGTTCTCAACCTGAAAATTCTTAACCTGAGGTACCACTTTAGCTAACAGGGCCTCCCACTGCCACCGCGTGATTTCTGTTCTCATCCTGAAGCAAAGTTCTTAACCCGAGGTACTATTTCTGGGTTAGCAGAGTCTGTAACTGAAGCGTCTGTAACCTGAAGCGTCTGTAACCCGAGATACCACTGTACTTGATTTTTGTAGGCTAAATCCACTTCATTCTCCCCACCCCTCCAATTTCTCCCCCTCTTTCCCCTAAGCAACAAGAAAGAACCTTCCTCTATCTTTTTTTAATCTTAGGTTGCAGAGCATAATGCGACCAACTATAATGTGCTCAGATGAATGGCGGGAGGGGTAGGTAGAGGTGGGGGAGAGAGAGCTTTGCAGTTACAAACTGCAGAGCTAACAAGAGCCTGCTAAGAGAGCATTTCAGTGCTGAGTGCTGCTGCAGTTTCATTCCCTTCTCACTACGCTCCTGTAGCCACTGGACAACTCTGATCCATTCTGCTGAGAAGTGCAAGAGGAATATTTCAATGGCTGTACCTGGAATCTTTAGAGTAATTCTGTCCTCCCTCTCCAGAAAGGCATGTAGGAAGCATTCATGGGGCTCCCCATTTTATCCTTGCA
Source organism: Podarcis raffonei (assembly GCF_027172205.1). Taxonomy (NCBI): domain Eukaryota; kingdom Metazoa; phylum Chordata; class Lepidosauria; order Squamata; family Lacertidae; genus Podarcis; species Podarcis raffonei. Next base: position 35,988,253 of record NC_070605.1, on the reverse strand, counting down.
ACAGTTCTACTAGGTAAGTTAGGCAGAAATGCGGTGACTGGCCCAAGCTCTGAATTAGACGATCTGTGCTCCCCAATCCAAATCCCGCACACTGAATATAGGTCCTGATGCTAGCAGTTGTTAACGTGAGAAAACAACTTTGCAGCCCCCCGTTTCCAGGGGCTGAGCGACCTTCTAGATTAGAATGGCAGGAAGTAGTAGTGAGGCTGTATCAGGAAGGTGGAATCACTAAAAAACAGGTTTACCCCCTCACAAAAGTGTTCCAACCCACCACTGGATTTGAAGCATGGTCTCTATGCTCAGAGGCAGTATACTGCTGCTCCGAAACGATTTTTTTATAATAAAAGTTAACAATTCAATGAATGAAGAGGTGTAAGACCTGGAGTGGGATTCAACTGTGGCAACCCACCAGCGCAGCAGCTACACTGCTAGGAAGAGCCCTGTTCTAGCACAGGGCAATAAAATAAAAAAGGTAAAGGACCCCTGGACGGTTAAGTCCAGTCAAAGGCGACTATGGGGTTGCAGCACTCATCTCGCTTTCAGGCTGAGGGAGCTGGCGTTTGTCCACAGACAGCTTTCCAGGTCATGTGGCCAGCATGACTAAACCACTTCTGGTGTAACGGAACACTGTGATAGAAACCAGAGCGCACAGAAATGCTGTTTACCTTCCCGCCACAGCAGTACCTATTTATCTACTTGCATTGGCGTGCTTTCGAACTGCTAGGTTGGCAGGAGCTGGGAAGAGAAATGGGAGCTCACGCTGTCATGCAGATTCAAATCACCGACCTCCTGATGGGCAAGCCCAAGAGGCTCAGTGGTTTAGACTACAGCGCCACCCACGTCCTATAGGGCTATAGCTGGATCCAACAGGCAGCTTGGGCCAGCTGAAGTGTTGTGCTGTTTTAACCGATCATGCACTGTTTTGTACTGTTATGCTACTTCTGCTTGCACAACAAACATATATTGCACAGCAGTGTCTGCTTTCCCACTTCTTGCAGTAAAAGACAATGGATTTTACCCCTGGACATCCCCCCCCAGCTGAAAACAGGATGTGAGACTAGATGAGTGGTCTGATCAAGCAGATCAATCATAGAATTGGGAGTTGGAAGAAATCTTAGACGTCTTCTTGTCCAGCCCTCCCTGCTCAGTGCAGGATCTGCAATGCATTATGGGACTTACGTTATCCCTGAGAGATGGTTGCCCAGCATCTGCTTAAATACCTCCAGTGAACGAGTGATCACTACCTCTCAAGGCTGTCTGTTTCATTGCTGAACAGTTTTTACCATTAGGAACTTTCTCCTAACGTTTGGGTGAACTGTTTCCTTGCAGTTTCTGCTCATTGGGGCTATTCTTGCCTCCCAGAGCAACCAAGTTCAAGTCTGTTTCATTGTCTGCATGACAACCTGTGATGGTAGTGCACAATAATAATACTTTTAATTTTTTCTTTTGCAGTGTGCCAGGAAGCAGTATGGGAAGTCTTCAAAACATTCTGGGATAGGCTCCCAGGACACAAAGAGTACCAAAATTGGCTGGATCTCTGTGAAGAAGAAACTATGAGTATATTTGAGATGGGCACCAACTTCAGCCAGTCTGAGGAGCATCAAAGCCTCATAATGAAGGTAGGTAAGGGAACAGATTAAAAATCTCTCAGCCGGAAGCCTTTGACTAGTAAGAAAGACCAAAATGTTATTTTGCTGGTTCGACTTTTATTTAACGCCTTGAAATGGAAGTAGTTCACACAATTAAATTTCAGTAACGCTTGCTTAGCTTTCTGAAGTTTTACAAAGATGTCTTTCCTCTTTAGCTTATTGCTTATTATTATTATTATTATTAGTAGTAGTAGTAGTATACCTCCCTATACACAAACCCCCCCCCCAAAAAAAAAACTGGCTTCACAAATGCCAGGACTAACAATCCGCAGACTGGTCTGTTTCCATTCCCCAATGTTTTTATATTGATTTTTGTTATTTTTCTGCTGTTTCAATATTGACTTATGTATTAAAAATTATTGTTGCCAAAAAATACATAACCAAAGCAAAGGAGAAGATCCCCAATTATGGGGGGTGAAGGAGCCCAAGCCATCTAATGAAGATTTTGGAGATACTGGGTAGAATTCAATGTTGCTTGTATATTGTATTTTATTGCATTACAATTTGAATTCCATAGAATTCACATTGTCATACAGCATAAGAAGTAAAAGCAATAAAGTGCAATTAAAATCAATATGAGTATTTAATGCAATGGATGTGCTCCCATCTTCAACCATCTTCAGCCATGCAGGGGACCACCTGAGTGATGTTCACAGTCAGTCCACTGATTTGTTTGCCACTCTGGGCAGCTTCTAACAAAGATTAAAAACTTTAAAAACTTCCCTGAACAGGGCTGTCTTCAGATGTCTTCTAAATGTCAGGTAGTTGTTTATCTCTTTGACATCTGATGGGAGGGTGTTCCACAGGGCGGGCGCCGCTACCAAAAAGGCCCTCTGCCTGGTTGCCTGTAGATTTGCTTCTCACAGTGAGGGAACCACCAGAAGGCCCTTGGTGCTGGACCTCAGTATCCAGGCAGAATGATGGGGGTGGAGACGCTCCTTCAGGTATACTGGGCCAAGGCCATTTAGGGCTTTAAAGGTCAACACCAACACTTTGAATTGTGCTCGGAAACGTACTGGTTTAGCACTATGTGTGAACCTGGGTGGGGATAAATAATCCAAGCTGGTTTGAATCATCTGTACCTAATTTGCCTTTCAGGCACCTTCAGACAATAAGCTATTCTTGTTTTCTGGCATAGCATGCTTGGGTTGATCTATGGGGAATAGAGACAAATTGGTTTAGGGATTGTTGGTCCTGGCATTTAGGCAAAGGTTCAAACTTAACAGGTTTTGTGGTTGCTTCCAACTCTGATTCCATGCTTTTGTTATTCCACTAAGTTATTCCACTTTCTTCTTAGTGCTCAAAAAACAATAATTCTAAGTGCCTTGTGTGGCAAGGAAGTAAAGAAAAGGTAAAGCTTACCTTCCAGTCAGCTACATTTGTAAGAAAAATAATGTTATGACATTATCCGGATTTGCAAAGTGATAGCATGGCATGCAAAGGGGGATATTTTTTTTATCAATTTTTGCATGTGTCCAAAAGCCTAACCAAAGAATTAGTAATATTTGGCAGTGATTTGAAGTTCTTCCAAAGGGCTATACTAACCAGCCCACTTTCTCATCAGCCAATGCAAAACTTGCTTCTACCCACCACCCAATCATTTTGTGCTAGCACAGAGCCCAGGAATGAAACTGGGTAGGGAGGGAAGGAGGGCTACCTAGCCAAAGATCTCAGCACCAAACTAAGATATGAGCATGCGGGCATTATACTAAATAGAAATATTCATTATTATGATAACACATCACTAACTACTGAAGAATTATTTTTCTTTTGCATTTTGAAAACAGTTAATATTTTTAATAGCATGATCGGTATGTATATTACAGCTCCTTTGATATTTGTAGCTCATAGAAATATTTAATCACGTATCTTCAATGTTCAGATGCACAAGATTAAAGTAATACGGGATCAGAAAGGGGATTCCCTAATCCTTAGAGGATTTATTGTCAAAGAACATATTGCAGGAGGAGTTAGCAGCCAGCAGTTCTATTTAGCTGATTGCAGCCTCCGGGAGCTTGTGACCAGGACTTGTAAATAGGGGTGTTTTGAAGGGGAGGCCCAGAGTTCTGTCTCACGGTGTACCTAGGACCAAGAGACATTAATGGCAAGGGAGCAGCTGCAGTGACTTGCAACATCTGTACCATATTTGTCTTTCTGCGTGAGAGTACGCAAATCCACACCTGCAGTAAGTGCAAGCCTTCCTGGAAGAGAAAGTACAGCAACTTGAGGTCCATCTACCCACACTTTGAGCTGCTGGGCAAGGCGAGGAAATTAGTGATAGAGCAGAGTGGACTGTCCTGAAACTGCGATGCATGTGGGGTGCCCCTAGAGAGGAGGGAGATAACCCATTGCAGGAGATAAATCCTCGGAGGAATGTGGCACACCGAAGCAGGACTGTTGGGAGCCATGTTACTGGAGCTGCAGAATCTATTCCATGCCCTCACCCCAGACACTGATTCTGGGCCAATGGAGCAAGGACAGCTGCTGTAGACCTCAGAATGCACCCAGGTGGCTGTGGAAGGTACAATGTACAGAATGATTCCTGCTACTTCCCTAGGAGGAAGAGAAATGTGGTGGTAGGTGACACCCTACTGCCTGGCTGACAATTTCATTTCCCAGAAGGTAGAAGAACCAACAAGGGGATTATCTATCTATCCTCACCAACAGGGAGGAACTGATCGACGAAGTGGAAGTACTGGGAAACTTGGGAGGAAGTGATTATGTACTCTTGGGCTTCATGATACAGAGGCAACGGAAAGTTGAGTAGTCAGACACGCACTCTGGACTTTAATAAGGCTGATTTCAAAAAGCTTAAGGAACTACTGGGTGATGGTCAGAAATAAAGTGGTACCTCGGTTTATGAACTTAATCCGTTCTGGAAGTCCGTTCTTAAACTGAAACCATTCTCAAACCAAGGCGCGCTTTCCCTAATGAGACCTGCTGCCGCCGGTGTCCTTCCACCGTTCGGCTTCTGTTCTTATACCGAGGTAAAGTTTGAAAACTGGGACACTATTTCCGATTTTGAAGAGTTCGTAAATCGAATCATTCGTAAACAGGGCTGTTCTTAAACCGAGGTACCACTGTACTCAAAGAGGAAGGAGTATAAGATAGATGGGAATTTCTTAAAGGTGTAATATTGTAGCTACGAAGGCAGAAAATTCCAACAATAAAGAAAAGTGGGAGGCATCTAAAGAAGCCAGTGTGACTGCCTAAAGAGCTTACAGATGAGCTGAGATTTAGGAAGGGCATGTAAAAGAAATGGAATAAAGGGGAAATCACAAAGGAAGACAATGACAAGTTGCCAACAGTTATAGGGAGAAGGTCAGGTGAACCAAAGCTGAGAATGAGCTCAGACATGCAAGAGAGGTTAAAAATAATTTTAAAAGGTTTATTTGGTTATTTTCAAAGCAAGAGAAAGAACAAGCAGGTGATAGGTTCTCTGTATAGAGAAGACAGAGAAATGCTATTGGGTGACAGAGAGAAGGTGGAATTGCTCAACACCTACTTTGCCTCTGTCTTCACCCAATAGGAAAACAGTGCCCAACCTGTTGGTACTGCAGCCCAATATAGGAAAAGTGGGTAGTAAAGGAACACTTAGCTATGTTAAATGAATTCAAATCTCCAGGGCCTGATGAGCTGCACCCAAGGATACTAAAGGAGCTTGTGGATGTAATCTCAAAGCCTCTATAATCTTTGAGAATTCTTGGAGAACAGGTGAGGTCCCTGCAAACCAGAAGCAGGCAAATGTTGTGCCCATCTTCAAAAAGGAGAAAAAAGAAGACCCAGGTAACTCCTGAGTCAGCTTGATGTCCATACCAGGAAAGGACCTAGAACAGATAATTTAATGGATGGTATGTGAGCTCTTCGAAAAGGATGCTGTGGTTATTAAGACCCAGCATGGATTTCTCAAAAACATGTAATGCAAAATGAATCTCATTTCTTTCTTTATTATTTTTAATAGAGTTACAAGCTTTGGAGGATGAGGGGATCAGGGGAATACTGTGGATGTAGTATATCTTAATTTCATTAAGGCTTTTGACAAAGTCCCCCATGATATTCTTGCAATGAACTGGTAAAATGTGGAATGGACGAGTTACCTGTTAAGTGGATTTGTAGCTAGTTGACTGACCCAAACCCAAAGTGTTCTCACTAATAGTTCCTCATCATCCTGGAAAAAAGTGACAAGTGAGGTGCTGCAGGGTTCTGTCCTGGGCCCCTTGTTGTTCAGCATCTTTAAGAAGGATATTAACAAGCTGGAATGTGTGCAGAGGAGAACAACCAATATGGTTCTGCAAGGTTCTGGAAACCAAGCTTTCTAAGGAACAGTTGAGGGAGTTGGGTATGTTTCATCTGGAGAAGCAGAGGCTGGGAGGGGGTATGATAGTCATCTTCAAATATCTAAAGGTCTGTCGCAAGGAAGATGCAGCAAGCTTGGAAGGTGTTTGACTCTCCTTCATTGAGTTTTGAAGCAGAGGCTGGTTGGCCATCATGGATGATTTAGTTGAGATTCCTGCATTGCGGAAGGTTGAACTAGACGGCCCTCAGGGTCCCTTCTAATTTCAAACCCCTTTGGTGTGGCAGTTTTAAGTAAAGAACAAACTAAATTAATGTTAGCGTTTGGAATTTAACCCTTGATTATTAATATGTAGTTCCGGTAGGGGTATTACCCAAACAACTGCTGTAGGAAATGGCAGCCCTCTTTCTTGTTCCCTCCTTTGCCTACCTAATATTGAGTTCAATTTCCCTTATGTTCTGGTATCATTATGCTGAGTGTGTCCCTACAGAAGCCTATGGAGAAAACTGGGGGAAGAGAAACAAACATTGTAGTGATGTCAGAGTATACGGTACATTGAATTAGACATTTCAAATAGAGATGCGGAGAATGCAACATAGAGTTGGCAGTGGCGGTTTTGCATTTTTTTGTAATGTATAGTTCTATCCTTAGTTACGTACAGTTCCACCAGAACTTGAAATAAGCAAATGAAATGGCTTTTCTTCTCCATTCCATATGGTTTCTTGGGTTTTATTGTGCCTATTTCAAGAATGTTTGTTCTTGAACTATATTGTGTTTGGTTTCCTGGCTTGTCCACTCTCTACCTAGTGATGCACAATCACTATTTTATTCATACACAGTACAACAAGTTTGGGTTCAATATCTTGAGACAAGAATTAACATGGTGGTTTTATTAATTAGCAGAAAACAACAGCCAGTTTTCTGCTGGAGTTTCTTCAAATCCACTTTCACACCATTCGAAAGGGATCATCTCTAAACTCTCTCCCTAATGTTTATTGTCAGGAAATGTCTCTAAAGTACTTCAGTCCCTGCACCCAGAATCTTCTGACCCAGGATCAAACTCAGGGAAAACTATGTGTAATTGGGTCAGAAACTGGCAGAGCACAGTGCTGATTGGTTGGAGGTTCATGATGTCACAAACCCATCTTCCCATCACCCTGGGAACAGTTTTTCAATTTTGTGTGCGTGTGTGCTAAAAGTAAATAAAGAAGGCACCAGATGAACAAATGAGCAAATATACAAGCAATTCTTTAAAAAACAGAAGTAGCCTGAAGCATAGTGGCTACTACCTCTGTCAAAAAAAACATTGTAAAATGGAGGGGAGAAGTGGTGCTTTGCTCTGTGGGAGAGAGAAAAACAATTATTTCTGTTTTTAAGGCACATTTGTGTGCACTTCAAGATTATCTTTAATTCCAGACTTTGGAGCAGAGCCCCAAGATTTTCCAGACATTTCCCTATAACTTTGAGCTTGTTATCACATTAGTATTGCAAGTGGCTTCTTTTGGAAGTCTTTGGCAAAGACTTTCAGACAAGTATGCCAAGGCTCAAGTTAGATATGAATAAGCACGACTTTATCCTTTCCCTCTTTTTAACTAACAACATGTGCAGATGTCTTGATGTTTATTCACAGTTATATTTACTTGGGATTCATCAACCCTAGCAGCTTAATTTGCCTCAACTTGCAACTCTAGTTTTCAGCCAGGCACTTAGTACTATATTATGCAGACACAGGTTTTCTAGATATGTCTTTTTCACTTTTAATAGTAAACCCTGTCCAATTTTGTTACAGCTTATGGTTGAAACATATTAGTGTATGTACTTACTGCATGCGTAATAATCATGTAGCATTATCTGTTAGTTGTTTATTAGTGAAGCACTTGATGTTACTTGGTTTTTTTTTTAATATTAAAAAGCATAGACAGCCTTCCCTTTCTTTTAGGGGAGTCATAGGACTCAGCTATACAGTTGCAAATAAAACATTTTAAGTGTGTTTTAAATGCAATACACAATGTTACACTAGACAGTGATGGTGAGGCTTATGGAAAAATCCAATGTATTTTTTAAAAAATCTTTTTTTAAAAAAAAAGCATTTTCAGAATGGTTTTTCTATGTGTTGGAGAGTTGGAAGGCACCCATAGGATTGTCTAGCCCAGCCCTCTGCAATACAGGAATGATAGCAGTTCCCTGTGAAGAGGGATTGATTATGATTTTAACAGGCCTGTTTAGACTGTGACCCTGTATATTTTATGGAATTAGACACAAGGCACTGGCAGGTCCAATGAAATAGTTGCAAGGTTACTTTAGTATTCTCGTTGCCAATTCGGAGCCACTGAGAAGCACACTAAGAACTCAGCCGGCCGGCTTCTTTTCAGTGGAAAAGGAAACTACTCATACACAGAGACATAGGATTGCCTTAGACAAGAGAGAATTAGTCACCCCTACCCCATTACACACCCAGAAACTAATCAGACTAGCAATTGAGTTTTACTCTAACAATGGCAACAGGACACCATCCTTGACTGCGCTTGAGGGCAACAGGCTAGCTTAGAGGGTATAGGGGCAAGGCTACAAGCTTTCTTCTCCAACACCTCACTAATATTCCATGCTCTCTCACTGCCTAAGGCAGCTGCCTCACTCAGCCTAAAGGCAGAGGAGGTCCTGCACACACATATAAGCCTTTGCACGCAGCTTCTCCCACCACTGAACTGGGGATTCCTTGCAGGCAAGGAAGCTCTATGTGCATCTTGGGCCAAGGAAGGGAGCACAAAGCATCTTGTTGCTGAGCTGGGAAAATGCCCCTAGATACGAAATCCCGAGTTTGCCTGAAACTCATGCACTGAGGGAGCAATGAGAATTGCTCGACTTGAAGGAAACTTTTGGAAGGCAGACATAATACAATTCATTTCAAACTGGTATGCTCTTGGCATCCGTCCATCTCGGGAGACAGTGGAGGAGTGAGACTTAGGGGGTCAAGGCAAACGGTTGGAAGGTTGCAGCACTTGCTGTGGCTGTAGAGAGTGATGCGGGAGAGACATATTTTGTTGCAGCTGGGGCAGATGAAGGTGTCCAGTTGTGCTGCTACAGAGGCACCACAGTATTTCTTCTCTCTGTGCTCTTCTCAATGGTTATTCCTCCTCTGGTCACCGCTGTGAGTACAGAACCTGAGTGCCTGTCTCCAGATACAGCAGTCGTCTGCCGTTGTGCTTATTTTAAATTGTATTGTTTTAACATTTTGATGTTTGCCACCTTGGGCTCCTGTGGGTAGGACATAAATTTAATAAATAGAATAAAATAAAGCCAAGGGATGAGCACCAGTATTTCTGATCCCGTGCAGTGTGTTTCGTGCATTCTTTCAAAGCCACCTGCCCAGAGTCCTAAGCCCAGACAGCAGGAGTGAGTGCCTAATCCCACAATATCCAGGGTGACAGCACGCTTACATGTGCCATCAAACCGAAACACTTCTGGTAAGTGCTATTTTAAGCCTGCTGGTCTTGACCGGGTCACCTGCCTAAGCAATTTAGAGAGAGATGCGTTTTGGGGAAATAGTTATTTTCCTTATTCAAGTTTACTACTTAGAGGAATTGTATGGCCATGGAGCGGGAAAAAGGATAATTCCTGGTTGTTATTCAGGGAGCAAATGGACTACTGATGCTTTGCTTTATTGGTGGTTTTAGAAAGGTGTCGAGAACGCAGCAATTTATTGTAATAATATTCTCTGGCCATACAGAGTCATAGGACTAAGGTGTTAAGAAAGACAAACACTTTTGAAGTGTCCTTCATTCAAGGGATATTCCTGATTTTAACCTTTTATTGGATTTTATTAGCAAAGTCATAGGCATTTGCGTAAAATTTCATGAGGGCGTGCACTCAGCAAATTTTATTCATTTATTTTAAAAGTGAACATTGAACACATAATTAAAAAGGACATTAATTTTTGTTCATCAAACAAAGAAACTAAAACTTAACTAAACAAATTTCCAACTATGTTACTTTAAAAATACAAACTTAAAAAATGAGGCACAAAATACCAATTTTTGGTACTTTTTTTAGCCTGTACACATGCCTATGATAAAAGTACAATTTTATATTGTATACTTGTCACTCCCTTGATAGCTTGCTTTTATGCTGCCCTAATTAATTATTATTATTATTATTATTATTATTATTATTATTATTATTATTATTATTATCCCGCTCTCCCCAGCCGAGACTGGGCTCAGGGCAGCTAACACCAAATATATAATACATTAAAAACACAAAATGATATTGCTTGTGCACGCGCACGCGCGCGCACACACACACACACACACACAGCAACCAAAATCTGTCATTCTATTCTTCTGAATTTGCCTGTATTATAATGGTTCTAGAGAACTGTAGTGATGAATGCCACACTAATTGTGGATGGCTTTGGGCATAGCTCTTCAACAGTTAAACAAATCATATTCCTCCAGTTGTTTGCGTTCAGTTTTGCTGGTGGTTCTCAGAAAGCTTGAATGGCGTTTGATCACATTAACAAGACCACATAAGTTTTCCAAAGCGACATGAAGAAATTGGATTTCAATTTAACCTTTCCCCTCCCCGTCTTGAATTTTCTGAATATAATATACAGTAGGCCATGTGGTAAAGCACCATTTAATATAAACCAAAAAACCTAGCAATGTGATTTGAGTAATCCATCTGAAGTTTTCCTGTTCACCTGAACAGATGCAGCCAAGGATCTTTGCAAGGGGCTTTCTCTCTGTAGGCTCACCTGCGCTAGACAAGAATGGGAGTGGGATCACAGAGGGTGCAAAAATATAACTTTTAAATTAGCAAAATGCAATAACTTACCCGGAATTTAATTTTCTATTTTTCTAGAAGCTGTCCTATGCTAAAGACGCAATGGGTGGGTGAGTATCAACATTACCCTGCATTCTACAAATAGTGTATATCATTAGACATATGAAGTAGCATTTCAACCATTTGTGCTTCTTTTAAAATTTTGGTTTCTTGTCAGTTCCTGCAGCGACTGGGCGTGTGGGTAAGTCACTTATACAATTTTAAAGCTTTAGTCTACTCCCTTTCCTGCTCTGCCTGGTGTTCAGTTTTATGAAAGCATCGTAAGAATATGCTTCATATAAATATCAAAAAGTGGCACTAGAGGCTTAAACAGACTGAAGGTACCATGTGTAAACCTCAAAGCAGACTCACGACCCAATGCACCTTTGGCATGTGTCTTTCTCATATATATATATGTAATTTCATACCTATGAAGGGTTGACATTCAAACCCTAATGCACTTTTCTGATAACCAGGGTTCCAAAAGATAAGATAACAAACGATTCAATTTGTTAATCAAAGAACTGTGTGCAACTGTTTCCTCACACTCAAGGGAGTTTTGCAGTTGTGCTTCTGGAATAGCAGCTGCTCATCCCACGTGACAAAAGTGCAGGCGATTTTCAAAAGCAGTTTGTGATGTGGTATGGAGGCCTGCTATTCAAAGAAAAGCATTTTAAAAACCCTCCTGGGCTGGGTGGGTCCAAGGAACTATTTGGCTTCCTGTCTATATATTGTGTATAAGGGCTAGAACTAACTGTGGCTGCCATTGGCCATCATTGCAAATAAATTCTGCAGGTAGATTTGGGAATGCAAATGTAAGCAATGCACTCACTGGAAAGATAACACAAAATACTCTTAAACAGAATATAAATGCTCTTATAAAATGACTGCATAACTACAATAGCACTTTTTTTTAAAAAAAATGACATTCTAAGAGTTTGACTAGTTTAGGTTCTAAACCAGGGATAGTAAACCTGTGGTCCTTCAGAGGTTATTGGACTCCCATCAGTCCTAGCCAGGATGGCCAGTGTTAGGGGACTGTGGCAGTTGTCGTCCAACAACATTCAAAGGGCCATAGATATAAGTGCTGTGTGCTTTATTATTATATAATGTTTTTGGTATTTAAATATCCAGAGACCATTTTCTTTCTTTTTTTTCCAAATCACCACAACTACTGAGATACCTTCTTGACTATGCTGTCCATGTAAAAAGTTTGAATAGCAAGGCTGGGGTTTGACCACATTTGTGGAATTCCCCATGAACAAAATCTGGGTTTGTGTGTTTTTTACTGGAAGAGTAATTACAGTTGCATGCAAAATCTGTCTCCAAGTTCAAGTTTGGACGTATCAAGTTTTGAGATCCAAAACTCCTTTATTTTAGATTTCTTCCTATTCTATATGGCACTAGTCTCTTTAATTTTGAACAGAATTTTCTGCACTATGTGTTTCAATACTGCATTGTTTTATATAAACCTGGCGTGTCTTTGGATGTGCTTTTAAATCTTGACCACAAAGATCTGTCTAAGTTGAGGCCTGTCCTGGAGAGAACAAGAGCACTTCAAACACGGAGTTGTTTGAAACCAACTATTTTTCTTGTGTGAGAAACAACTTCAACTAATTTTTAAAGGAATTTTTATAGTGTCATTATTTTTTGAAGTACTGGGACATGTGTACTCAAGTGCTGAGAGGCTGGATTCTGTTTGCAAGGCTGAAATTCCAATACGTGGTCCATCCCCACCCCCCGAAAATCAGGAGGCAGCCAGGGATGGCTTCCAAGTCCAGACATTCCATGGAGCAATAAACTGGCATTGTAACTAAGGAATCAGAACTGCATTTAGATGTCAAGAAATCATGCTGCTTTCTATTAAACATGACAGGAAAAGCTGCTCTTTTTCAAAGAGCAGCTAAGAGAAGAAAACAAATATGTCTGAAGTAGAATTAACTTCAGCATAGTTACTATTCCAATAATTGAAATCGCAGCAGATTCACATGCTGTGTGGCAGCTGTATTATGTGTCCAACATGCACCAAGTGTGAAGGGGATGCATGCATCTCCAAGCATGCGCAAGAGTTAGCAGATGTGTTGTTTTCACTTCTTACACCAGATGCTAGGCAGGTGCCAAATGTGGCTACCATACTCTCCAACATTTCATTGAAGAAAACAGAGATGCACTTGATGTGCTTGTAACACATCTATTTTCACAAAAAGCTTCATTTCCTGTCTTAACTTACTCTGATGTATTAACTCAGCAGTAGTCTGTCCTGCAGTGGCTTTTGAAGCAGTTTATAAACACACTGACTATAACTGTTTCCTTTGGGGCAAGGAGCACCTTAAGAATATTTATAATTTCACAACTGATACAATTTCCACAAGAATTTAGGATGTATCCAACAGTGTTGCTCAGCTGACAGTAGGAGTTCTGTCAGCAGAATGGGGAAAGAGGCCATTTTTTGAGATACCCCTCCCCACTGAAGCTCCCTCACACCCCTGAATCTGTTCTAGATGGTTGGAGGACCCTGAAGAGGACATTTGGGGAGCTTGGGGAAAATAGAACAGCTGGAAATTTATTCACCCCCTGTTCTGCTGACTCTTATTGTCAACAGTGATACCACTGGATACAATCCTATGTGGATAGGCCATTGGGGAGATGGAATGGAAAGGAGGCAGTTCACTGGCATTTGATGTCCACATGAATGCATTTAGAAGTTCTCCAATGAGAAGGTTTAACTAAAATATGGGGGTTACAAAGAGAAGGTGTCCAGTTATTGTGCACACTCCTTTTTCTGCCCTTTGAGAGTAGGTGCCAAAGAGATGCTCCAACAGGCATGCTCAAGAATGCCGACCACAGGGCAGAGATGGCCAACTGCACTCTTAAATACTATGAACACTTCAAGGCTGATTGCTCCCTTAACACTCTCACAGGGGAGAGTATGGAGAGGACAAAGGGAAGAGGTACTGCATTGCCTGCCTGCTCTTCTCTTTCTCCAGTGGCAACATGGTGGTTGGACTAGTGACCTGAAATATAGTGGCAGAGCTATCAGGCTGGCTTCAGATTTGGAAAGTGAGGGTCTTATGCATGGGCAAGTTGGCTTGGTGTTTTGTGTTTCTGTGAAGGCATGAGGACAGGCCCGTACAGAGCTTGTCTGAGGCCCGAAGCAGATGTCCCCAGTCGGCTGGAAGGCCCAGGGTGTTCTTCGAATGAGAGTGTAAGTCTGGCAGGCTCCTGGTGCCCACTCCCCAGCCAGCTTAGCCCTCCAAGGCCCGGGGCAAGTGTAACTGGCTGCCCCCCCCCCCGGCCTGGAGGCTGTGTGTGTGTGAGAGAGAATGGATGAATGGGTTATGTGCCTGAATGGATGGGTCTTGCTTGTGTGCTTTTGTGTCTCTCTGAATGGGCGGGTGATGTGTGAGAGGGAGATAAGGAGGGAAAGAGAGAAGGGGTGATAGAGGGAATGTGAGAATCAGTTATTCACATGCACTTTGGCTCTGCTCACCATTTATAAATGGCCCCAGTGACTTTCCCCCGACACGATGCAGTCCTCAATTTCAAAAAGGTTGCCCAGCCATTACATACATGCATGCATGAGCAGGGCAGCCCAAGATATTTTTATCCCGATTCAAAGGACAAGATGGTGCACACACACCCTTTCAATGGCAGTTGAATTTTAGTTCAACACTGGTGGCCAGACAGCATCCTCCTCTGCACCTGAGAGCCATGGGAAGGGTTAGAAGGTGCAGTTTCAGGTTGTGTGGGGCACTCACAGATCTGTCCTCCAACTCCTTGCTGCCACACCCCACACACCAGTGTCTCCTGTTTAAGGTAGCCACTTCACTTTGCCTTGTGTATGAGAGTTGAGAGGTACCCAACCTGCCACTCAAATATTTAACTTCTAGAGATCAAAGAGAAGGGTTCAAACTTAAAGGACATATAAATTAAGGTGGCAAATCAACTTAAAATGCTTTGTTGGCAGCCTTAGTTTTCGCCTTGTTTTCATAGTCTTAAAACAAGTTGTTCTACAAAAAAAGTCTGGCACAATGTTATAAAACTACAGCTTTGGCTATGTCTCCCTTAGCACCTCATAAAATCTCACCCGGACTTGGGAAAATAGTTGTGCATAGGTGATTTCAGCTAATTATTGTGTACTGGATAGTTTTGGAGTAGCTAGAAAATGAAGATGTTTTGTTTTTATTGCATAACTTACTTCCAGGAATAGCTCAGTTGGTTTTACTGACTATTATGCAACACTAGGATAAAAGTATGTTCCAATATAACTGATGTTTCATGAATGTAGAAAGAGACTTGGCTCTTTAAAAGTTGTAGAAGACCAAGTCCTTAAATCAGTATTGATTGTTATTTTTTTATTAGGCTTTGTATCCTTCTATACACATGTATGATTTAAATGGGAAATGGTGTTCAGGGTAAAAAAGCCTTAAACTTGAAAGAAAAAATGGCAATATATTCAGTACTGCACACCAAATCATAAACTTTGCCTTCATACCTTGCTATATAATCTATGTCATAATGAAAGCTCGAAATTGTTATTGAAATCAAATAAGCACCTGTGGATTCTTGTGAGGAGTGGGAAGGAATTGACTTAATTTTTGTTTTTACTCCAAAGATCAAGAGTGCTGACTCATAAGATGGTTGTCTAGCTTCTAACTAATCTGGCCCTGAGATACTTGAAGGCAGGGCCGGCCCACCTGTGAGGCAAGGTGAGGTTACTACCTCAGGCAGCAAAATCCACAGGGGCAGCAGATCCCAATGGAGATCTTCCCCGCCCCCCTTGTTCCTGATGTATCTCTTCACTCCCCCATTCTTTCCTAGTGGGGAGGGAGGACCATTTTGTGCTTTGCCTCAGGCACCAAAATGTCTTGGTCCAGCCCTGCTTGAAAGAACACCTGCTTCCTCTTCAGTTAAGATCCTCAGAGCATCTCTGCTGTTGTCTGTGATGAAGAGCAGGGTTTTCTCTGCAGTGGCACATTCCACCTAGAATGCCCTACCTAGGAAGTTCCAGCCTTCCCTTTCCTCTTTTGTTGTTTGTGTCGAATTTTAGATGAAGAGTGCTATTTAGCTCATGTCTTCCTGTGGGTTTCCTGCAGGCATCTGGTTAGTCACTGTGATCACCAACTAGATGGAACTTTGGTCTAATCCAGCAAAACTGCTCTTACATTTCTTGTTATAAGCTCCTTGGGGCAGGGATCTGCCCTTTTATACTGTTTGAAACACCATGCACATTGAAGATGCTTAAATAAATAACAACATGGACAGCTGATTATGACTTCTTTGTTCTGAAATGGATTTGCACTATAGGTGATTGTAGATGTCATTGGGAAATAATTTGGGAATGCCAATTAACCCCAAAATCCCACTTATGTAAGGAACTACAAAACAAAAAACAAACAAAAAACAGCTGACTGCCTGAATTCAGAAAGGCATACAGATCTTGACTCACTATTTAACCAAAACAGCAACCAGCAGCATTTACGGTAAAACACAGACCTATGCAGCATTTGCAAAGCGTGGGAAACGTAGGTTGTTAGCCCTCTAAATGTCGCATAACGTCGCAAAATTGTGATTGTGGCCAGAATGGACGAATTCTATTAAATACAACCCCACCCTCTGCTATTATAATTAGAAAAATCAGGTGTGGGATTTTAGAACGTCATGTATGGTTAATAAATGCTAAGAGAGTACATTCGTTTCAGAACAAATACTATGAAACTTTGGGAGGCGAAGGTTAAAATTGGGCCTTCCCTTGGACAATTCAATGTCCTGGTTCTCACACCACATAAGCCAAACAAACATTAACAAACATTCACTCTTTCCTGATTTGCAAAACATAGGAAGTTGCCTTATACTGACTCAGACCAGTGGTCCAGACCTAGTTCAGTACAGTGGTACCTCGGGTTAAGAACTTAATTTGTTCTGGAGGTCTGTTCTTAACCTGAAACTGTTCTTAACCTGAAGCACCACTTTAGCTAATGGGGCCTCCGGCTGCCGCCGCGCCGCCGCTGCACAATTTCTGTTCTCATCCTGAAGCAAAGTTCTTAACCTGAGATACTATTTCTGGGTTAGCGGAGTCTGTAACCTGAAGCGTATGTAACCTGAAGCGTATGTAACCCAAGGTACCAGTGTATTGTCTACATCCCAACCAACTCATTGGGGTTTCAGACAGGCATCTTTCTCAGCTCCACATGTATATATCAGGGGTTGAACCAACAATTTTCTGCATTCTAAGAATTTGCTCTACCATTGAGCTATGGCTGTTTCCCTTTGAAGTAACCTAGAGTACTATTGGTTTACTTGCAAATGACGAATAGTTCCTTAACTTACTGTTTGCAGCCTCCAATTTTTTGGGTGATCTTGAAACAGCAGTTGAGAATTTCCATCTATTATTGTTGTTGATGTGTGTTTAATGTGTATATGCTGAGGTATTTTTGACTTTATGCTCCAACACATAGCTTTTCAAATTTTGGCCTTATGATTATATTATAGAATTTAAGCAGATAATAAAATAGCTGGCTTCTACACTCATGATTATTTTTGTACTATTTCTATGTCAGTTTTTCAGGGCAGCTAACAAAATCAAAAACAAAATATTACAATAAATACATAAAAACAATATAAACCGGCATAAAAACCAATAGCAGTAGAGGTAAAAAAACAGAAGGCAAGAATAATATTGAAACAATGCAAGACTCCACAGCAATAAAAGATTGGGTAAATGAGAAGAGCACCTTGCACCAACCTTCTTACCACAGTAGGTGGGGGAAACTGAAGAAATGCCTCTGTAGAAGAAATCCATTATTTGGCAGAATCATGTGGGAGAAGGGCAGTTCATATTGTACAGTCCTTTTAAAGATAAATACTAGCACCTTAATTTAGGCCTGGAAAAGGATTAGAAGCTAGAACAGCTCTTCCAAGACTGACTAGATGTGCTCCGTACATCTGGCCTTGGTTATAAATTTAGCAGTTGTGTGCTAACTGCTAACTCTAGTATCTGAACTGTATTCAAGGGCAGCCCCACATGCAACACACAACCAAACAGCACACAATATATGTTACCAGAACAATAGAAACTGTAGCATGGCCCGACTAGTGCCCACTGTTTTGAGGTTTTGGCAAGCCTAAAACGGCTTTATTCACGTCAGATTTTAATGAATATACTGCTTCTGCTGTTGTTTTATTTGGTGTTTTGTTGATGCTGCTCATGTTATTGGTTGTAGTTGTTTTACTTGGAACTTTATATGTTCTTTCATTGTTTTATAATTGTTTTCTTTGACTGCAATCCACCTTGTAAATTCATTGGATTAAACATGGAATATGTGTGTGGAATCCAGAGTTAGTTAGACCTAAATCCTAACTAACACTGGATATCCCTTATTATAATTGGATGTAAACTTAAGAGAAGTATTGTCTAATCTTAAAAGAGGGGCTGGGGGCTCTTTTATTTATATCTCAGATTTTTGAAACGTAATGTTTAATAGTTGATAAGCCCAATGCAAAAATGAGTTATTTCCCAGTAATTCATATTCATTTAATTACAAAGGATATCAGGTGCTTTAAGGTTTGCCATATGGCTGGAATTTCCTGGACATCCCTGGAATACTGTAGTCGGAAGCAGTGTCTGATCGCCAAAAAAATGTCTGGGAAAATACAGACGTATGGCAAGACATGTGTCATTTTTGCCGATTTTCCTTAAAAATAGCTCAAAAACTTTCTGAAATATGGCAACCTGAAATGCACCTTATATGGCAAATTCAGAGTATCTTACCACTTTTTGATAATAGGAGATACAAAGGCTAAAGTAAAATTAAACATTGTGCTATGATGGATGCTTTGTCTGCACAAGCATTGCAGGTTGCCTAATGAAACAATTCCCTCAGCTAACCTCCTCACTGTTCTGAGGGGTCTCCCGCCCCACCCTGCAGTCCTTGCACAGGCCTTCTGCTGATAGGGTGGGATTCAATAATGATCCCATGTCTTCTGTCTGACAGTGTGCATCAGACATTGTCAGTAACCCCGACAATGCCAGTAATCCAGAGCAATTAGTAATCCTGCAGCACTTAACCAACTGAATTTAGATTTTCCAGCAGTCTGGGAGCTAATGAATATAGGAATCTGCTTTACACTGAGTGGCAACGACTGTCCAGGATTTCAGTCAGGGCTTTCTCCCAGCCTATCGGGCAATGCCAGGGACTGAATCTGGAACCTTCTACATGCAGAGCACGTGCTGTACCACTGAGCCCTGGCCCTCTTCCTATGCTTTTGATAGTGTTTCCTCCATGAAAACCCAGAAAAAGCCCAGAAATGCCTTTCTAGAAAACAAAGGTGTGAAGCCTTTCTGCAGCTTCCCAAAAATATTACACTGTGGCTCTGATCCACCTAAAGTTAGAACCTTGAAGTTCTATCACAACCTCCAGCATGTGTTTAAACTTACAATGTTTACCCCAGGAGACTTCAGTACAGATCCAAAATATGCTTCTAGCTTAAATACTTGTGTTTTTTCATGGTACAGTACATTCCCCTTTTAGAATCGCAGAACTGTAGAGTTGGATGGGATCCTGAGGACCATCTAGTTCAACTCCCTGCAATGCAGGAATCTCAACGGTTGGCAATCAGTGGCAAGCAAAATTGTAGACTGACAGAGCAATCTTGTGTGCATCTTACTCAGAAGTAAGTCCCACTGAGTTCAATGGAACTTACTCCCAAGCACATGTGTTCTTAGGATTGCAGCCTAATTTTGGATGAATTGGGGCCAGTGTGGGAAACAGCCCTTGCTCACCTGACTGGCATATCATAAAAATAAAACAATTATCTACTCTGAAAATAATTGTTGAGCAGAGTATAACTTCCATGCTAAATTTCTCTACTTTAAATAGCAGCAGGAGAAAAATCAAAATGGAGTCATGAAGAAGGGGATTTTAGAAACAAAACAAAAACCTTTACCTTCATGATGTGATCTTAAGGAAAATCCCTCTTCAAAAGCTGCTTTTTGTGTTGTGAGGGAAGCTGCCAATACAAATAGCAGCTATTGGGGGTGGGATATTTGTCAGGATTTTGCTATGGAATTGAAATGTTAGAAGACCACTCTGCCCTCATGAAGGTCCCAGTCCCAATTAGTTCCCCTCAAGGTGGTATGTAAAATAGAAATATTAAGCATGTGAATAGTCCAAACTATGCATTTACCTGAGTTGTTTCACCCTTGGTAAAGTAAAAGGGGTACAATGACATTGCAGGACAGTTGGCCTGTTTCCTTTTTGCAGAGAGTATTTTTACCTCATAACTGGAAATCTCTGTAAAAATTAACATGCAGATTCCCTCAGGTTTTCAGCAGAAGCATGGCTACACTTACTATGGAATTTGTCTATTGGTGAGGTTGCCTGAGTTCCAAACCTTAACAGTGTTGAATAGGCCTAGGTGACTGAAGTTCTCTGTTCTCTGTACTTAGGTCTCTATTGTTTACAAAAATCTGCTTATACATTTAATACATTTTTAATATTTTGCTTAATACTCAGCCAAGCTGATCCAGAGCTTCATTTATGCAGGTAGGCAATAGATATTATAGTATTGTTATGTATCATTTTATCGATAAGTAAGTTATGATAGGAACTCCATGGACCAATTTTTTCTCACTGAAGCTGTTGGGTTGGACAAGCATAACTGAAGGTAAAATCCACCTCACCAGTTTTGTGTTCTGCAGCAAGGGTAGAACAAAGGAAAAAGAAAATATATTTTAATTTAAACAGGTAGTAGATATTTCATTTTCAATATCTGGGGACCCCTATACCTTGATCTGAGCTTTCACAAGAATTCCCATTCTGCAAGAGAAATAAAAGTTTGTGGTGTGTTATGTCCCTTCTGAACCAATAAAGCACCACTGTTTAATTTTGTAATATGGTTGAACTCTAAAGAGAAAAATTAGGCAATTAAATAGACCAGGTTCTGTCCAGAAGTTACGTCATTGGCTTCAAGATGTATTTAGGGATAAATTTGTTACCTCTTACATTCCATGTGATTTCCCCCTTAACATTTTTTTTACTTTAAATATAACAACATTACATTGCGTAATACTAAAAGTTACACAAACATTTCTAGTTGTTATTTTGTTGTTGGTTTTTTAAAACCCTACAGCTCTCTTCTCCTTCATTATGAATTAAAACAAACAAGACTATTTGACTGTAAACATTTGTTTTTCTATATTATTTTCTGTGGAGAGATGGGATGGCTAATCAGGTCTTCTCAATGCTGGTACCTTAGTTGTACCAATCAGTTTGCATAGTAACACCTTTAATGATGTGGGGTGGGGGGCAGCAGGTTAAAAAAAGTGTTTTCCTATGGTTTCAGTGGCTTTCAGTGATTTGGTGGTTGTTAAATGGTTTATGTGGGATCCATTGCTATTGGGAAAAGATGGTGTTGTTCCTTCTGCAGCTGCAGTTGTAATGAATTGTTATTTGTTTAAAACTATATGTTGAAAGCCACGTTGGAAATTTTATTTGGAAAGGTGGGATAGAAATATTTAAAATATTTCATCAACATTAAAACACCTTTTTAGCAAGAGTTCAGAAAATGCCCTTAGCATAAGTTACCCCCTGGATTTCATTTTATATAATTTGTCTTTTACATATTGTGAGGAAAGGAAGTGTAGAACAAGGCTCAGGCCCCATTTGCTTCAGTAGCAGGGAAGTTATAATCACTCAATTTCTTCTCTGAGATTCCTGGTTCCCTCTCTGGCCATGAGGCGACATGGAGGGTGTTCCTTCTATGCTTTCCCCTTCCTTTTTATTTTATATGTGTGTGTCCTGTCAATTTCCTGTCTTTATTACTTCAATCACAAGCAGGCCACTACTCGTGAGGAGGCCTCACTCAGGACCAGGAGAATAATTTTAGGCCTCCTAGTGAGAGAGTCTCACTCCCTCTGCCAACGAAAGATGGCTGACTGGGTGAACCTACTTCCTTGGTAGGGTTGCTGTTTCCCTTCTCCCCTCTTTGCTCAGTATTCAGAAACAAATGGCAGGAGAGAATGCACACTGTGGTGGTTCATTTTGTGCAAACGTGACTATTTCCTCCCTCAAAAAGGGTTACTATTTATGCAATGACATCCTAACTGAGGCTACTATCAAGCTCTTCCAGCTTGAACGCTGCATCGAAAAAGTTCCTAGTAATGTAGCTATTATCATTCTTTCAAGAACCATACACAGCTTCTAATATTATCATTTAAAGATGAGATTTAGCTAGTGGTGAATTGTGGTTTCTCTCTCTGAGAAAGTGGTGGTGTGCATTATTTTTTTAAAACCACTATAATCATGTGGAAGAAAGAAAAAGATGTCCAAAAATATGAAGAATCCTCTTTGGTCAAAGGCATGGTGAAATTAGTTCAAAATTTCTGTCTAGATTTGAAAATCCAAATGGCTTCCATGGTAGTAAAAATATAACAAGTGACAATTTGCTGCCTTTTGGTGGTTCTCCAAACTCTGAACTGGTCTATCTCTTTCTGCCTAATGGCTGTCCCTACTCTGTCACACTGGAAATTATACTTTATTATTTAGTAGGTGTAGGCATGATTATATGGGAAATTAAAGCTCCTGTATTTAGAGGGTATTTTACCATTTCTTCTAGAAAAAGCTTTTCCAAACTATTAATGAGTCTACAATTGCTGTCATAATCTTTTCCTATCCAAGATTCATCTATATATATTTTTTAAAAGATATTTATTGAAGTTTTACAAAGAGAAAAAAGTTACAGAGCAAAAAAGAAGAAAAAGGATAAATACTACAAAAAAACAAAAATACATAGGGGGGGAAAAAGCAAAATACAGAAAAAATAGAAAATAGTTAAAAACAAATCAATCTTTTCATATCTTAGATTTCATTTACTTATTTCCCTGACCTCCTCACATCTCCCTTTTTTGTATTCCTGTTCACATGGTTAATTCAGCAAATCCTTACCCTCTTTATTTTTATCTTAATTCTATATCTTAACATATTATAACTTTATATTTTCATTCCAAGATTCATCTATATAACTAATAATGAAATTGCTAATAGAGAGAAAGCTGTAATTTGATCAAAACTATTCTTTAAATAGAAAATAGGTTGCTAGAATAAATGATTAGGTTTTGTAATGATATAATAATCAAAGCTAATGTATAAACAGCAGCAACATGACAGCCTGTGAACTTTGTAATAGCTGTGTCTTCTTGTCTTTTAGCCTGTTCTGGTTCTGCTTGAACCACATATAGTGTGGTGCAGAGATGAAGATAGTGTTTGATTTAGACAAGAACAACACCATTCAAAATCACACCTCAATCAGCAGTGCCTTGGTTGATTTTAGGAGAGACAGAGGAAGTACTGATCCCTTGTATTTCCCCTTTGCATTCCTTTATAATGTATGAAGTAAAAATCCACTCATCTCTCCCCACGGTAAAATGTGAAAGGTGTTGCTTTATTTGGAGAAAGCACATCTCACTTAACCTATCTTGGTGTTTCCATATGCTGTATCATACTGTCTCATGTATCAACATGTCCTAAATTTGTGCATCTTGCCGCAAAGCTGTTCTTTAGCATCCAACCTGGATAAACGACAAACAAGATTGGATTAGTTTGCCATATTTCTTAATTCTCCTTCTAGGAATTGGTTGAATATTTGCTTAATTTATTGCTGACAAAGAAAAAAGAATTAAGAAATGGCCCAACAACTATTATATTCTTATGCTATTTTAAAAACTCATGAAATAAATGTGCTTAAGTTATGGCTGTTTAGATTTAATCTAATAATACGAAAATAGGTCCTATTTCTATTAGGAATTCAACAACAGAAAAGTTCCCTTAAAGAGGGAAGGATCACAGCTCAATGGTAGAGAATATGTTGTATAAAATCTCATGTTCAGTTCCTGAAATCTCCAGTTAAAAGATGATCAGGCAGCAGGAATGACATTTGCCTGAGATGTTAGAGAGTCACTGGCAGTCAGAGAGTATTGGACTAGATGGACAAATAATACGACACAGCTTCCTGCGTTCTTGGAGTTGTGCAATGTATTGCTGGAAGAAGGTGCCAGATAAACATTTATGGGGAGTGGTTTTAGTACTGGATTCCTAAATTCAAACAGTTTTCTCCAAGTCCAAAATTACATGATGACTATACATGACATTCCATAAATTTATTCCTGGAGTTGGCTTACATGTTGGCAAACCTAACCATCATTTGCACTAAGTGGGATTGGCCATGACAATATATATGCAGAACTGTAACGTAGACTTAAAATGTCAGGAGACAATATGGTCAATTCCTGTTGCTAGAGGGAAATATTGTGGCAACCATCTCTATCAAGCATATTTATTGCATGGACAAAATGCATCGTGTTATTCTGTACGTGTGGTGTTCAGCGTGTGAAAAGGACTGTACCCCATCTTACAAAGAGGTGGGATTTATAGTCCCAATGTGAGAATCTTAACTGGGTTTTTGTTGCTAGTGAATTCTTCCTTATGATTAATTCAAAGAACTATGGGCCCCTCCAGACGTCTGGTTGTTATTCCCTATTCAGATGCTGCCAGAGTGGTCATGTGCGGTCTTGCTTTCAATAAAGTTTGCACCTACAAAAGTTTTGGGACAGTCACATTGCTTCATTTCCTTCCAGTCAGTTCATATCCTGTAACTCCCTGCTGAAATCCCATAATTTTTCATAACATAGAATGTTCTGGTTCATTTTTGACCTGTTTATGTTGTACTATAGCCTCTCTGGGCAGTAATCATGTGGGTAGCATTGGGGAAGCATCACATAATCAATTCAAGCAGAATAAATCCACCACTAATGCATTATCATCATCATCATCATCATCATCATCATCATCATTATGTCAAGAACAAGTTGCAAAGTACACCTCACCATGGAATGGTGGCTGGTGAGATATTATTACACTAGGATAGTTAGAGGCCACTGCCTCTTTCACACTCAGTTTTGGGGCTGGAAAAGTACCAGAAACATTGTGGGAGATCGCCAAACTCTGCCCTCCTCATATTTTATCTGCACCCATCTCTCATGTTTTATGGGGTCCACTGAATACAACCTACCAGTGATGCACATATACCCCCCCCCCACACAACATGAACCAGCAAAGTTTTATGAGGATTTTATTCAGCAATTCTCCTCAGCTTGTTAAAAGGTCCCTGAGGCTTACACATGTTAAGGGCAAGATTGTTTTTGAAAGAAAACTTAATCCCATTTTTACACTTAATCCTTTTGTTGTCTTTGGTTCTCAGTTTTGGGCTGCCAACGCCTTCTCCGACTGGGGATGCTACCACATTGAGAGGTCTGTTCTCCTTTATTCATATGTTAATTTTGCAGTAAATGAGTAAGAAGACTTGAGGCTTTCAATTAGTGAAGGACATCTTTATTCATAGGATTGCAGGGTCTCATGACTTTCCTTTCTTTGGTGTCTTGTGGGTACATGGAGGTTGACACTGAGCTGCTCTAAACATATCTGAAATTAGAAGGGGCATATTTGCGTGTGTCCAGAAAGCTGTGATTAAGCTGCAGTAGGGCAAGTCAGTATTTGTGTTGTGGCTCAGGTTCGAGTCAGTGTTATTCCTGCCACATTGTCATGAAGCAAACCATAAAAATAACACAAAATGTCTGATGTAGCTTTACTGAATCACAGTGACCACCATTTTTAAATTTTGCGAACATTTCAAGACATTTTCCCCCCCAGGTTGGCAGATTTCATTTTTTTCAACTTTGTTTATACCATCTAGCAATGAATTAATTGACTAAGGGTATATATTGCATGTTTTCCACCTTAGATGCAGCTGCCAATGTTCCACCACCTGATGTGGTCTCAGTTGAGAGTCCTTCAGAGAGTACCACTGACAAAATTGAAGACACAGAAGTATGTGTAATGAGCTCCTTGTTAGACTGGTTTTGGGGATAAGAAACTGTATTCACTTTTCATTCACTTTTCCTTTCTAGATTTGTCAAGCTGTTTATGTGGAAGAACAGCACACAAACTGAAATAACAAAACAAATAAGTAAATAACTCCAAGCAATAAAAATGCTTCTTAGTAAAAATGTCTTTCATGTTTAAGGCACTCTCTAGAACTGGCTTCCTCAACCTCGGGCCCCCAGGTATTTTTGGCCTACAACTCCCATGATCCCTAGCTAGCAGGAATATTGGTAAGGGATGATGGGAACTGTAGTCTCAAAACATCTGGAGGGCTGAGGTTGAGGAAGCCTGCTCTAGAAATTATAGTGAGCATATGACTCCCCTGTTACAACTGCTCCAATGGCTATCACTCTGTTTCCAAGCACAATTCAATGTGCTGGTTATGACCTACGGAGCCCTATACGGCTTAGGTCTAGGCTATCTGAAAGACTGTATTGCCTCATACAAACCTGCCTGGGCTCTGAGACCTTCGGGGAGGTTCTTTTCTGTATCCCATCACCCTCACCGGCACACTTGGTAAGGGACCTGGGAGAGGGCCTTCTTGGTGGCTGCTCCCTTAATTTGGAACTTCCTCCCTACCTAGAGGAGTAAGACTGGCTCCTTGTTGTGGCAGGTGAAGACTTCCTTGTTCCAACAGGCTTTGGGGAACTGACTGCTTTTAAGGCAAGAGTTGGTGCTGTGGTGATTTTATTGTAATTATCTTATGTGATCATTGTGTGTGTGTGTGTGTGTGTGTGTGTGTGTGTGTGTGTGTGTGGGAGTGGTTGCTTTTTATATGTTTCTAAGCTGTTTCTATTTTAGCTTGTAACCTTGAGTCTCTGTTGGGGGGGGGGAGGTGGGATCACAATGATGATGACAGAAGTGTAACCAAGATGATGTGTAACATATGTTTTTATTTCCAAATCCTTGAAGGCTGACACTTTTGAAAATCCAGCACTTTATTTAGAAAGAATTCTATTTCTATTCAGTGTTTGATAGCATTTCATAGCCTTAAAAGTCTAGAAGGGAGACAAAAGTCATCCAAATTGGTTGGTCCTTATGCCTACAAGACAAATAAGAGGTGCAAATACCTTTTCTTTCTTCTCTCCTAACCCCACCTACCTCCCTTGATTTAGCCCCATCTTTCCTGATTCCTACTCCCCAATATGTCCTGACATCACCACTCCCCAATATCTCCCTTGCCTCACTTTCTGTTCTGGTAAGCAGGTTTAGCAGGATTGTGCATTGTTTCAAAACCTTATAAGAAGTGGTTGACTAGCAATGGCAGCTGAATGAAATAAATAAGTACATTATAGGAAACTATGACACTTCCATAGCACCTTTGACTGTTTTTCAGAAACTATTGTTTGTTTCTAGTCGAGGTGCAGTGGAAATTGAGTCTTATCTTCAACCACATTCCTATGCCTAAGAGGTAGAAATTTGAAAAGCATTGCACCAGAAACAAGTGGCACAATAGAGCCTTCCTATGTGAAAGGGTCCTCACTTAATTACTGCCCCGCTGGCTCCACCTTTAAGATCACATGACTTTCTCTCCACTAACATCACTGGAATAGGTGGGGACCTCTGTTGAAGGACTGTCTATGTAAGTAGGCTTCCCCAGGAACTTGAATTCCGGTTTTCCAGGGGTTCAGCTCCTTGTGAAGCCTACTTGCATAGAGATCTATGCACATAGGTGTAACTGTATGCAGGTGAAAAGCCTAACATGGCAAGTTGGGGCTGGAGCTGGTGGAAGCCACCCAGCCTTGAAGGTGGAGCCATCAATTCAGCCTTGCTGCCCAGTAATCGCGTGAGGAACCCTTTGCATGTATAATGGAGGAATAGCCCCCTTTGTACTAATTTAAGTTGGTGTTTAACCTGTACTGGTGAAAGGATGGTTTCTAACCACAATTCGCTAAGTAAAATTAATTTCTTTTTCATCAGATCAATAATGAGATAAAGAGAGATGAGAAACTGGTGACGCCAGCTCATGAACAGATGGTTGAGTTCAGCATTCTTCTTCCTGAGGAGAAATACACCACTGAGCTGAGCGACCCCTTTACTGAAGAATCCCAGCAACTCTCGCTGCAGTTTATTTCTGAAGTAATTGCATTACTTGTACTTTTTTGATATGGTATACGTGCCCAGAATTCTTTGAGAAGGGAAATGTGCTTTGAATGTGCTTTAATGGTTTAGTGCAGTGGTTCCCAACCTTTTTTTCGCCATGCCCCACCTAAGCATCTCTAAAATCCTAATGCCTGCCCCCCCATGACATATAATTTTTATTATTCAGAAATTAAAGTCCTATTCACGTGGAGGAAGCCTAAAAGGCCATTAACTGTTAATAACTCATTCTCAAATTGCCCTCCTTAAAAATCAAATTGCCCCCCTGTGGGGCATGTGCCCCACGTTGGGAACCACGGGCATAGTGTGTACATAGCCCAATATATGGACTGAAATATAAATACACTACAGATTACACTTCTCAAAAATTTTGCGGTATAATTTTAAACTCAGAAAAGTACTAAAATGTAGTATATATTACAATGAAATACATTTAGAAATGCATGCACTGATATATGTAAATATGTATGTATGTACTTGTTTACGAATTTTTGTATTCATGAGGAAATAAAGTGGAAAGAGGACTTAGGAATGTGACATGCACCAGGAGCAGACTAATCCTTCCAGCTCTTCAGTACTGAAATCTTTAGTAACATAGAAAGCTGCCTTATACTGAGTGAGACCATTGGTGCATCTTGCTCAGTACTTTCTACAAGTGTCTCTTCCTGGAGATCCTGGGGATTTAACCTGAGACCTTGTGCCTACAAGAGATGCTCTGCCCCTAAGCTTTTTCCCACTCTTTCTCTGTCACACCCATCCACACACCAACCACAGAAAGGTCTCTCATCCCTTCCTTCTACCTTCTGGTGAAGGAAGTTCTGTGAGCTGAGACTTGTTTTTCTCTGCATCTGGCATCCTTGCTGAGAGAGGTTGGCACTGGAGGAAAACAAACCCTCTGGAATCTGGAAATCTTCCTGACTTCCCCTGCTCTCACAGGATCTGAGCTCACAGATGCAGGTGTGTTC
This sequence comes from Podarcis raffonei, assembly GCF_027172205.1. NCBI lineage: Eukaryota > Metazoa > Chordata > Lepidosauria > Squamata > Lacertidae > Podarcis > Podarcis raffonei. The sequence continues at coordinate 35,959,488 of NC_070605.1, read as the reverse complement.
TTTGTGACCTCATATTATTACTGTAACCAAACCTTCCTCGTCTCACAATTGTTGCCCTTTCTCATAACCTAACATCTGTTTATATTATAAGCGACATGAATGATCGGTTTTGATCTTTCCCTCCTTATAAAAGCAAGTTGGTCTGGGTGACGGGATCATTTTAAGGCGCTCACATGCACGACTGGGCACCTTCCAAATGTCTCTTTAGTTTGGGCCTGCCTTAAGTTGCCAATAGCATTATGTGCTTTTGATCACCACTGCCTCTCTAACCACCTTGGTCCAGCTGTTATTGTGAGATCTGTGAAATAACAGTAACAATTACAGTACCCCCCCAACTCACCTGGATCATGCCTTGGCAAACCCTTTTGAATTCAATATACTGGGACTCATCTTCTGACAGATACTGTATCATATGGGGAATAGATAAATTCTATCCCACAGCCAAAGAGAACCACTGCAACTGTTATACATGGCCAGATTAGGAGAGACGTCTTAATTTTCCTACATACGTGGCCAAGTAACGGTGCCATACTATAAACGAAAGAAATGTCTGATCGGACAAAGGCCACTTGGCATCTGAATGGCCCTTTCATCCTTTGCCTAGTTCTTTCTGTGCTTGGACAAAGACACCCTTCCTATTTTGCAGCACTTGGATGGTTTTGATTCTGGGCAAAGTGTGTTTCAAAAGCAGATTTTTTAAAAATGGAAAGGAATTATTCTGTTGAGATGAAGGGTCAAATTGCTTTTCTGCTTTATTGTGAATGCACATGAAGCAGCCTTTTCCTTGTTCTTCGAGGTGTGGGATGCATTTCTACAATTCTTTTGCTTTTCGTTTCTAAACCTTAGCAGACTTTGCTTTTAGGATTCATAGCTGTGCATAACCTACATTCTATTTAAGTAAACCTGTCTTTTTTCTAAACTGTATTATATTGTTGCACACCTCTCAAATCAAAGGATTTCCAGGGTTCGGTTTCCTCAGAATGAGGGGCAGCGGAGACTGTGGTGTCTTATGAGATATTGTTTATTTACACATATATACAACCCAAGCCTACAATGGAGGGGCTCACAGCATTAACACCCCAAGAAGGTTTTGCTTCTCCCATAGCCATGACCTTGGATCTCAGCAGGAATCAGGTATTGGCTCTGCCTCTCAGCTGCCCAGCCTGCTTCCTGCTTTTAGCTCACACACCTCAGCTTTGCCTTTTGTCTTTCCAACTGACACTTGACAGAGCAGGCCCCACCCATTTTTCCTCTGGCACAGAGACACTTCCTTTGTTACTTTGACGACCCATACTTAGCCTATTACCAAGAAACTTGCCTGGCTACTCCAACATTGAATTCTTGTTGGATTTAGCAATTAGAAGGGAATCAGCCTACCCGCCCTCTGCAAACTTACAACACTATGTACATAGGGAAGAAATAGCATTGGGTAGTATTAAACGGCATTTTTGCACTAGCACAAGGATTAGTGCAAGGGAATTTCCCCCTCTGCTCCCCCTGTGCACCCCCATGCACATCCTGTACCCCCTCTAAATCTGCTCTGGAGAGTTGGGGAGTCCCTGGAACACATTGGGGGGCTCATGGGGGGAGGAGAGGGGGGAATTGTTTGGTTGCACTACATTGAATACATCCCAATATTTTAGCGTACTGAAGACCAACTGATGGCTTGATATCCCTTCATACAGTTTATACATTATCCTTTATTCCAGAGGTTATAGTCATTTGCTGCTTAAAAAAGAAAAGAAAAAAGGGGGCAGATGTATACTTCAGCCCTCACATAAAGGAGAACACACTGCAAAAGGGAAAATGCTATATCTTTCATGCAACTATTCCTAGAGACTTAGCCTCCAGAACCTGCACTACAATGAGCAATAAGTGAATGTTTAGATGGAACAACAAAGGGTTTGGGCAGTGGAAAGGAGCTATAATCTCCCTCTTGTCTTTCAAATAGATTCAAAATGCATATGAAGGGCTGCCTGGATACAAGAATATCCATGTAACTGAGTTCAGGTATGATATCCTGTAATATAAAAACATTTTTATTCTATTAATGTTGCTGGTACAAAACTTCACATTTATACTGCTGCTGACTTACTCATTTGTTTTGTGTTGTGAGTTAGTTTGGTTTCCTTTGTTAGACTGAGGGTGTCTTCATATGTTACATTTCCCAACGTGTAGAAAAGTGATGCCCCATTTATGTCATTTCAAAAAAACCACAATTTTTATACGAGGGAAATGTTCCCTTTCTTCAGACTAGTACAGATTTCAGAACAGTAATTCTAATTATTTACACAATCCTCCACTGGCCACTATCGAGCACAGCATTACGTGGACCTAAATGCACTTAAGTGGACCAACAATAGGCTGCATGCACATCATGTGTTTAAAGCACATGAGTTCCCTCAAGGAATTCTGGGAACAGTAGCTTACCCCTCTCAGAGCTATATTACACCCTTAACAACCAATAGTTCCTAGAATTCTTTGAAGAAAGTCATTTGCTTTAAGTCATATAAGTCCATTGCTTTATTTCTCTCTCCTCTTAAAAATTATAACAATGTTAGTGGATGACATAATTCTGTCTACAGAAGAACGAATCATTCTCATGATCAATTGCTCTGGCCTTTGATATTATGTTACATTGTTTTTAGGACTGGTTGTGGTTGTAAACTGTTTTAAACTGTTTTTAATGTTTTATTTTACACTGCTGTGACGTGGCCTGGAATCTTCTGGTGAAGGGGGGAATATAGTAATAATAATTCACATTTGTATGATGTTGTGCCTTCTCCACAATCAGCTTGTTAGTTTGGGAGATATCCAAACACCACACTGCGAGTTTCAGGGCTGCACTGAGTGTACTGTATGCAGTCTAAATTCAAAATGTTCTGTATACCACAACATACTGTGGGCAAGGGCATAATTCTGACTTCATATAAACTGATAAAAATGAACTGAGGTGTATTTTAATTCAAGTTTGCTGCAGTATGGAAGTAGAATAATGATGAACCATGAACAAATATTTTCAGATATGTGTTCTTTAGCTTATCAGGGGCTAGAGAGGTGCACTGAATGGTAATGCTTACATATGGGGAAAAAACTTCATTTTAACTTCTTGCCTTCCCTTCTCCCCTCACTTTTAGATCTTCTCAGGATGAAAGGTACACAAAACCTTCAAATGCTTACTTGTGTGATAGCTAATTAATTTCCTTCCTTATATGCAGTAGCATCCCTTTCCAGTGAAACGATGGAGCCAAACTATAGCAGCAGGATATTGTTTGAAAGCTGTTGAGATCAATGCATTTCCAGGTTCTTTATGTTTGTTCATGTGAATAAATCCACTTAGCCTGTGAAAGTTCAGTTCCCAAGTATTTAGCCATTATCAGATTTGGAGAGAAAGATCAGAATGAAATATAATTTGTGACGGGTATGGAATCTTTGAAAGAATAGAACAGTAGTACCATTCATCCTTCTCTCTAACAGCTCCTTTCTTAAACATTTAGTGGCGTGGAGGTTCTGTACACTGTGGTTTTTGATGGAGAAGCCATCAGCAATGCCACCTGGGACCTGATTAACCTCCAGTCCAACAAAGTGGAAGACAATGCCTTTCTAGAGATGGAAGATAATCCCACCGTTGTTTACACAGTCAGTGACTTCAGAAATTATATTGCTGAAATCCTTCATAAGAATGCTTTACTTGAGAATGCCTCATTGAACTTGGACCCCGACTCTCTCCAGCTCATTAATGGTGTGTATTAAATAAGAAATGTCATTTCTGTCCACTTTAAAAATGTGCAACGTCTGCCCCCAGGAATTTAATAGATTGTGACTTGTTATGGGTTTCCTCTTCAAGCTCTTAAACCAAAGCCACTATTTTGTCTCTCTAGATCAAGCCTCATGTATTTGAATTTATGGCCAAGTAGTCCTTGCCCATGTCCCCATTATATGCAGTCCATAGATTATGAGGATGGGTGGCTGAGAAGTGGGCTACAGAGTAAAAAACTGAGCAAGGGAAATGAATTCAGGATGCTAGCAAAGTGATTCATCAAAGAATCTTCTACAGCACTGCAGAGAAGCCTAACACGTGTTGCTTTTCTCTGCAGCCACTGCCCTTAGAACCAATCTGTATATGACATTAGATCTTTCTTTCCATTTCCAGGTTTCCTGATAATTAATCAGTCCTCTCAGTTGATGGATCCCTCAGTTGACACACTCATAGAAACACACTTTAAATGCAAATACACATTTAACATCACTTCTAGTTTGGCTCTTAGGCAACTCATTCTAGTGCAAGATGCAAATGAACCAAACGTGTTCTAGTATAATTTGAAACCACAGTGGATCCTGGGAAATAAGCTAATTTGCATCCTGTGGCTGCTTTCCTCAGTCTCTTCATGCCATTGGATGTACAGTGGTACCTCGGGTTAAATTCGTTCCGGAGGTGCGTTCTTAACCTGAAACTGTTCTTAACCTGAAGCGCCACTTTAGCTAATAGGGCCATCCTGAAGCAAAGTTCTGAACCCGAGGTACTATTTCTGGCTTAGTGGAGTCTGTAACCTGAAGCATATGTAACCCGAGGTACCACTGTATCTATTCTGTTTGCTCCAGCCACAACTTGGGCATTACTCTAGCATTTCTGGCTCCTATAGGACTGAGCAGGGTGTGTGTGTGTGTTTAATATACCCTGTTCAGAAAGTACTACACATAAGTCTTAGGAAATATTTAGAACCTTTGTTCTGAAAATAACCTAATCCTTTGCCAGAGGAGAGCACAATCTCAAGAAAAGTCAAACTGGGCAATCAAATTCTGTAACTGTTTTGTGTGATCATCAATTTAGAGAGTACAAAATGTACATTCAGTACTCTTCAAGTAGAGTATAGTCGTGCACTTGCCCCGGAGAGCAAGCTGAGTTGTGCACATTTGCTATTCTCCGAACTCCTACTAGCAGTATTGTTGCTTAGAAGCATGCGTGTTTCTTCATTGAGATAGGAAATGAAATCAGTGCACTTAAGATCACAAGCAATTTAGAACTCTGTATAAGATACATGACTGTCTTCCTTGTTTCTTGTCTTCACAGTAAAGGAAGTGTTCTCTTCTGTAACAGAAGACCCGACTCGAATTACTGCTAGGCCCATTGATGATGTAAGTTTGTTTTCTTGTATTGGCCTGGTTCAAACATCATGCTAAGCCAAATCTTGGCTTCGTGCAAACATACAAGCATGCTGGCTGCCGAAGAGGAGACCACATCTCCTTTGCTCATCCCCAGTCACTTTGCTGCAGCCTGTGCTGAGCTAATCTGTAGTTTGGCCTAGCAGTTAGTTTAAACCTGAGCTCATGGTTTAACTCTTCTGTAAAAACCACATGACATAAAGTACCACAGGACGAACCTTGATTACAACTCGTGGTTCATCTGTAAACAGTTAAAGCATGAGCAGGAATTTGGTTGATATGCTGGACCAAACTATGGCTAAGCTCAGTGTGGTGCAGCAGCAAAATAACTGGGGAGGGTCAAAGGAGGCACAATCTCTCTTTAGAAAGCCAAGAGGCTCAGCCATTCACACTAAGCCATTTTTGTTCTAGCAGTTCTTTGCCCTTTAGCCACTTATGAAGTTAACTGAATAATTCAAGTACAATAAGGTAACACTCAAATATTTTCTTTGGGGGGGGGAATCAAAATATTCTCAAATCCTTCATGCAACAATAAGTACTTCATACAGGGTTTAGTCCTTTCTTAGTCATTTAAATTATTTTGGATATATCCACGAAACAGGTACAATATTAGACTGAATATGCTGTCTTGCTGGCAGAAAGCTTTGGAAAATAATTTGTTTTTGCAGAGTGGTATTTCTATCGTATTTTGTAGATTCTTCAAATAGCTTGTGCATAAAAATCCAAACTTGCCAGCATCATATTGCATTTCTTAATGTAGTGTACCATTCTGAGAATTCTTGAATAATATTAGATGCCACAGGAACATCTCTCTGAATTTAAGTAAGTGATGAAGTGTAATTCCTGGCAGACATATGCAAATGCTCCAAATGTTTCTATTGAAAAGTAATTGCTCCCAGTCTTTGTGTTTATTTTGCTACTTGTGTACATTTCTCTAGGTTACATAGTACTATCTTTTCATGGTTTTGCTCACATTCCTTTAAAATGTTAGTTACTCATATGACAGCCAATGAAGATTGGGAGAAGGGTGGGAGTCAGGCATTAGGAGAGATCATCTTCTGTCTTCTACAGTGAAGCCCCACAGCTTTTTCAATGAAGAGCAGTGATATGATTGGGAAGTTCTCAGTAGAGTGTGTAGGTGCTGAACCTTTTCCCCACTGGCTATTTTATTCTCTGAATTCCCCAGCTGCTTTCCCACCCCACAGAGCTCCGGGTGCATGATGGAAGGTAAACATGCATCTATACACTTTTTCTAATCACGGAAAATGAGCAATTTGAGCTGGAGCAATTGTGGGTAGGGATTAAGCAGCTTCCTGTAACTTCTCTGCACACTGTGGTTGCTTCTGGAGAGCACTTTACAAAAAAGAGCTGTTGTAGCTTTGTCTGATTACTGTGTAACATCTCTGCCACTAAGACAGCACAGGTTGTTGAAAATAGGAGATTGATTTAACTACATGCAGATCAGAAGCAGAGGTGGAGCTAGCTGCTCCAGCACTCGGAGTGGCACACATGCTGTGCACCCAGGGCCAGGGGGGTGCCACAGTGAGCATCCCAGGGGCAAGACACTTTGCCAGCAGCCTTCATTCCCTCCCTCTCCCTTTTGACAGCTCAGGGGAGGCTCCCCCCCCCAGGAAGCAGTCCGGGAGCGGGGGGCAATGGCACACCGCCTGCCTGCAACTCCCAAGCCTCCCTCGAGCTGTCAAAACGAAGGGGGGAAGGCCACCAGCAAAGCGGTGCAGCTCCCCCCTTTCCCCTGACAGCTCGGGGTAGGCTTGGGAGTCACGGGCAGCACACTGAATGTCACCCCCCCTCAGTGATGACACCCGGGGCGTCTTGTCCCCACTGCCCCCTTCCTCCGCCCCGATCAGAAGTATATTCTGCTCACATCTCTAAGCTTGATGGCCAGAGAATCTAGCACTTTCTCCTTCTAGTACTGCGTCAGCAATGCTCAATGGCATTCAACTAATGGCTACATGAAGATGGATGAATATAAATGAACAGAATGGTAATTAGACATAGTGTGCAGCTAATCAGTTGCCTGCAAAGTGGTACAGAGAATCCCCACCCGCCACACCTGGTTCTCCAGATGGGACAATACAAATTTATAGATGGTGGCTACATGCCCATTGTTGTTAATGGATATGTTAGTTGTGTCCATTAATTTCAATGAGTCTACTCTGAGTAAGACTAGTGCTAGATACAACTTCTGATCAGTAATTTTGAAATTATTGTGTGGTAAACTTCATAGGTCACTTATGGTCTTGGTGTGTAGCTTATTGATGTGGTGGAATGTGGGACTATGCCTTGGGGTTTATGCACTGTGATTTGTAAGGTAATATGGGCAGTCATAATGGCTTATAACCATTATGGATCTGAATTTTAGGATCGTGTTGTGGTATCTGAATGGCCCTCTGCGGATGAGTCAACTGTAAGCAACATCTTGCCACTTGATTTTACCAAGCCAGGTTTCATCTTTGATATCGAGCAGTTCAATGGCAATGAAATCTGGTTAAGACCAGATGGATTTCTGGGCAACTTCAGTTCAACACCAAAAGATACTTTCCTCTCAAAATCTGATATCACCATTCCCCCAGACGATCTGCTCTTTGTGGATGAAAAGCAGAAATTGCATCCTGTCACGCCAACAGCATTAGAGATTGACTCACTTGTGGACTTAGAAAGCATTTCTGATTTGTCTTCATTAGAAGATGGTATGTTATTTTGTCTTGCTTGGTAGCAGCAGAGTTACATGTCTGATCTTAGAAAGCTTGGGGAGTTACTTCCTTTCCAGGGCCCCCTCCCTGTGTAAGCAAGAGTCATTGTAACCTGAAGAGATGATGGCATTTACTGGAGAAAGAATATGATAATAATCTGCCAGGGTGGGGTGGGGGAGAGAATTTGAGTAAATAAAATCCAATAAGCTAAATTTATAAGAACTACTTAACTTTGCATATGTTTATTTGTAGGGCTTGAGGATTCTAAAGAGTTGGAAGAGCTCCTTTTGCCTTCAAGTCCTGCCCCTCACATTGTGCCAAGTGACATCCCACCCACAAGTGATTCTGTGACTCCTCTTGCTCCTCTATCACCAGTGGCCTCTGTATCAGCCATAGAGCCTAGCACTAAAGAACCATTACCAACAATTTTAGTAGAAAAGGAAACTCTGCAACCCACTGTACATATAGAAGACCACGTAGATGACTATGCTTCTGGTTCAGGACAAGAACCACAAACAAGCATATGGCCTTGGTATAGACCTACATTGGAGACAGAGGGATCGGGTGTATATGACTACAAGGAAACAGATTATATATTGCCTTCCTTAAAGGACTACACATCTAAAGACCTACCAGATGAAGTCGTATCTCTGTCATCTCTTGAAATAGAAGGCCCTACAGTAGAAAGTGTTATGGCAACATTGACTGAGACCTACAGCATAACACAACTGGAAGATTCCAGTGAGGATCGTGAAATCATTTCTGAAATAACTGGAATTCAAGACCAAATCATAACAGAACTGTCACCAACAGACTATCCACCTATAACCATTACAATAACACCACCTGATAGCTTCTCTCCATGGAGTGCGCTAGATAAACCAGAAATAATTTTAACAGCAAAACCTTCTGGGGAAAGCCCAGTGTTGGATAATTTTATAGTAGAACAGCAGATCCCTGACACAACGGCTCAAGAGGCCTCTGGATCAATTGCTCTGAAGCCTGTTGTTACTCCTTCTGCTGAAAGTTCCACCCATCGGCCTGCAGCTGAAGTCACAAGTTCAATAGCATCAGCTGATTTTGAAATTTCAACCTTGGTACCCTATTTAAAAGACATGACAACTGGCCCCAGTGACTTCACTGGAGAGTTTGGTACAATCCTAATCACTAATACTCCTCCTAGCAGTTTTGACAGTGAAGTAAGCTCTTCCTCAACTCTGACTCTTACAGAGTATTCTGTCCATGCCCTCTCTGACAAGCCCACCACACAGCCAACTGTAGTTCAATCCACAGTTATCCTAGCAGAATTGGAAAAAGATTTGATTGCAAAAGATCTGGAAGTTACAGAACAGGACCAAGGAAGACATATGACTGAAAGTCATGTGGAGCTTTCTACAAGTGCCCATTCCACAGAGATGGCCAGTGTCGCTGGGGCAACACATGAAAACCTCAGCAATGTTACTGTCCCTGCACGCGCATTAGTGGTATTCTTTAGTCTTCGAGTTACCAACATGATGTTTTCAGAGGACTTGTTTAATAAAAATTCCCCTGAATATAAAGCCCTGGAACAGAGATTCTTAGAGCTGGTAAGATATAGTCTCGAACTGAGTTTTTTTTGCCAGGGCGCATTTAGCACATGAGCATCAACCCAGATGCACAAGGTGGTTCGAAACACCTTTTGCACAAATGATTACAAGCCAGTCACATCACATTAAATTTTTGTTTACTACATTGACTAAAATGCACCTTGATCTGCTGTGATAGTTCACATTCAGATACTTCTATTCAGATTTATTATTTCCTCTTTTAGACTACACCTATGTGGCAAAACAAAATATCAAATGAAATTGTTAAGAATACTTATTCCTGCCCATACTAATGGCAAAGTATGCAAGCTTCATCCCGCTTGCATACTAACTAAACATTAAGGCATACACGGGAAAATTCAAACTTCAGGTTCAAATGAGCCCGACAGAATTAACATCACATATCATATGCCTGTTTACTCAGAATTAAACCGAACTAAATTAAACAACTAGGTTTATGTGCATACAAGTGCAGACATATAGATGGATAGACACACAAACACAGAGAAAAATGGATGTAATCTTGTTATATTATTTCTCCTGTTTTGTAGCTGGTTCCTTACCTACAGTCCAATCTAACAGGCTTCCAGAATTTGGAAATTCTGAACTTCAGAAATGGTAGCATTGTGGTGAACAGCCGAATGAAGTTTGCAAGACCTGTGCCTCGCAATGTTACTAATGCTGTATACATGATTCTCGAAGACTTTTGCAACACTGCCTACCAGACCATGAACCTGGCTATCGACAAGTACTCCCTCGATGTGGAATCAGGTATGATAAGGAAGGAGTATTTGCTGCTTGGTCAGTGAGTCAGGATAAAGCCTTATTCTCACTGAAGTGACAAGTCAGTTAATTTCACAAGCTAAAACACCCAGAATCATTTTGAAGGTTACACACACACAAGACAACTCTGGGGTTGTGATGCTCATCTCACTTTACTGGCCGAGGGAGCCAGCTTTTGTCTGCAGACAGCTTCCAGGTCATGTGGCCAGCATGACTAAGCCACTTCTGGCAAACCAGAGCAGCACACAGAAATGCTGTTTACCTTCCCGCCGGAGTGGTACCTATTTATCTACTTGCACTTTGACGTGCTTTCAAACTGCTAGGTTGGCAGGAGCAGGGACCAAGCAATGGGAGCTCACCCCATCATGGGGATTTGAACCGCCAACCTTCTGATCGGCAAGCCTCTGTGGTTTAGACCACAACGCCACCCGTGTACAATTATGCTTGGTGTGAAGGGAGTAGATAGGGATAGGTTTTTCTTGTGGCTGGAAGTGGCTCACTAGGTGGGGGCAGAGCTGCTATGTTTGTTTCCAGGCAGATGAGTTGCTGTTTATTGGAGGGATAGAGGGCAAGGTGGTGGCAGGTCAGCATGGTACAAATTTAGTAGTAGGAGCACTTGGCTGTTTCCAGTGGTGTGTTTGCACTGTGGAGCCTCCCCTCTATCTTCCCCCTCCTCCTCTCCGCTGGTGTAAGCAAAAATGAGCCATAGTGACTGTCTCACCCAGTGAGCTACTACTGCTCATGGCCAGTTGAACATTATGTTGGAAGATTTGAGACAGACAAAATACAGCACTTATTCACATAGCACATAGTTAAACCGTGGAATTTGCTCTCGCAAGATGCAGTAATGGCCACCAACTTAAATGGCTTTTGAAAAAGGATTAGACAAATTCATGGAGGATATGACTACCCATGGCTGCTAGCCATGGTGAATAAGCTGTGCTTCCACTGCTAGGAATCACAAGCGGGGAGAGTGCTGTTGCAATCTTGTCCTGCTAATCTGGTTGGCCACTGTGATAACAGAAGGCCTTTGGTCTCATCCAACAAAACACACAGCTCCATTTCTCCATATGTCTATTTCTCCATAATATTGATGTCACAAGGGGCTGTGCAAGATCTGGATCATTGTCTGGGCACAACAGTGAACTGGATGAGTCCAGATAAACAGTATTTGAACCCTGGGAAGATGGAGGCAGTGAGTGTCGTGATTCCTGTGCCCAGGAGATTGATCAAATGCCAAACAAATGACTGCCATTGAATCAAATTCATTCTCTAAAAATGCTTGGTGAAACAAAAATGTTTTCAGGAGGGGAAGAAATATACAAACTGTAGGTGTCTGTCTGAATTCAATAGGAATAGTTTCCCAAAATGCTGGTGCCACTGCAGTAAAAGTTCTCTTTTTGCTGGTGCCTCCAGGAGATCAAGCTGATCCTTGCAAGTTCCAGGCATGCAATGAGTTCTCTGAATGCCTTGTGAACCAGTGGAGTGGAGAGGCAGAATGTGTCTGTTATCCTGGCTATCTAAGCATTGAAGGATTGCCTTGTAATAGCATTTGTGATCTGCAGCCTGACTTCTGTCAAAATGATGGCAAATGTGATATAATCCCAGGGCAAGGGGCAATATGCAGGTAAGTGAACATTTGTGAAACATTTCAAATGCAGAAGATCAGAGGCATAGGCCTATTAATGTGATAATCCAGTTTTAACATTGAATCTGGTTTCAAAACAAAAGAAACCCAGAATACTTCCCTGAAAGGTGACCCTCCCAAGATCAGGAAGCGGTGCAGCTATACAGATTTTTCCCCTGCTCAGCTTCTTCTCACATTATTCAATTGACCCATTGCAGAATATTTTAGCCTTTCACTCAGCTGCTATCTTAGATGGGTGAAGATTAGCATCCAATACGAGCTTCAGTCATTTCATGTTGACAGTAGAATAACTATTTTCTTTATCACATCCCTTTTGACATGGGTGGATCACAGATGCCGTGTGGGTGAGAACTGGTGGTACAGAGGAGAGCACTGCGAAGAGTACGTCTCGGAGCCATTAGTCGTGGGTATCGCAATTGCTTCGGTAGCTGGCTTCCTTCTCGTAGCATCTGCTGTTATTTTCTTCCTGGCTAGAACTCTTCGTGATCAGTACACAAAGAGCGAAATTGAAGACTCGTTAGGGTAACTATAACTTGTAGGTTATTTAATCTTGGAGACTCCATTAGTATTGAAGGGGAGCCAGATAACAAACAAATACTGAAGATTTTATGATAGAAAAAGGAACACGTCAGGGCTGCCCTATCTCTCCATTATTATTTATCTCGGTCCTGGAGGTGCTGTTAAATATGATCAGAGGGGACCGGTTTGTTAAAGGAATTCAGGTCGGAGCCAAACAATATAAATTGAAAGCTTTTGCAGATGATCTGGTTCTAACTTTACAGGAGCCGGAATCTAGTATGAAAAGAGCTTTGGAATTGATTAAAGAATTTGGTCATGTGGCGGGATTTAGATTAAACAGGGTAAAAACTAAAGTATTAGAGAAGAATTTAACTCCAATGGAAAAGGATAGGTTTCAGAATGAAACAGGTTTAATGGTGGTTAAGAAAGTGAAATACCTAGGGATTAATATGACTGCGAAAAATTTGAACTTATTTAAAGAGAACTATGAGAAATGTTGGTCAGAAGTTTAAAAAGACTTAGAAATTTGGTCTAATTTGAAGCTTTCCTTGTTGGGTCGAATTGCAGCTATAAAAATGAATGTATTGCCAAAAATGTTATTTTTGTTTCAATCCTTGCAAATTCTGGACAAGATGGACTGTTTCAAGAAGTGGCAGAGAGACATTTCTAGATTTGTCTGGCAGGGCAAGAAACCTAGAATAAAGTTTAAAATTTTAACTGACGTAAAAGAAAGAGGTGGATTTGCCCTGCCAGACCTTAAATTGTATTATGAATCAGCAGCATTCTGCTGGTTGAAAGACTGGCTGCTTCTTGAGAACACGGACATTTTGGATTTGGAAGGTTTCAACAATGTTTTTGGGTGGCATGCATATCTGTGGTACGACAAGGTTAAAGCTCATAAGGCATTTAAAAACCATATTGTCAGGAAATCTCTGTTTAACGTCTGGATAAGATATAAAGATTTGCTAGAAAGTAAAACCCCAAGGTGGTTGTCACCTATGGAAGCTAAGGCTCAGAAAAAGCTCAATATGGAGGCCAAATGGCCAAAATATTGGGAAATTCTGGAACAAGAAGGTGACAGATTGAAACTGCAGAGTTTTGAAAAATTAAAAGACAAAGTGCGAGATTGGCTTCATTATTATCAAATAAGAGAGGCCTATAATTTGGACAAAAAAATTGGCTTCCAGGTGGAGAAATCAAAATTGGAAACAGAACTGTTAGAACCAAAAACTAAGATTTTGTCAAAAATGTATAACCTGCTGTTGAAATGGAACACGCAGGATGAAACGGTTAAATCAGCAATGATTAAATGGGCGCAGGATTTAGGTCATAATATTATGTTTGCTGACTGGGAGCAGTTGTGGACCACCGGTATGAAGTTTACGGCATGCATTGCCTTAAAGGAGAATATTATGAAAATGATTTATAGGTGGTACATGACCCCAGTCAAGCTTGCAAAAATTTATCACCTGCCTGACAACAAGTGTTGGAAATGTAAAGAAGCTGAGGGAACATTCTTTCACCTTTGGTGGACATGCCCAAGGGTCAAGGCTTACTGGGAGATGATATATAATGAACTCAAGAAGGTATTCAAAAGTACCTTTCCTAAGAAACCAGAGGCCTTTCTTTTGGGCATAGTTGGCCAATGGGTGTCAAAGAAAGACAGAACATTTTTTATGTACGCAACAACAGCAGCAAGAATACTTCTCGCCAAGTATTGGAAGACACAAGATTTACCCACCGTGGAGGAATGGCAGACGCAAGTGATCGACTACATGGAGATGGCTGAGATGACTGGCAGAATCCGCGATCAGGGAGAAGATTTGATTGAACAGGACTGGAAAAAGTTTAAGGACTATCTACAGAAATATTGTAAAATCTTGGAGTGTTAATATGATGTGGGAAGTGAAGGTAACAGGGTTTGTGTGACTTGGTTAAAGGTGATTTAAAAGAAGAATGTTAAAAAGGATAGGGGGTTATGAACAGAACATCATTATGTCATAGTATATAAGAGGAGATATGGATTAAAAATAAAGACATAATAATTAGAAGAATGTAAAATTAAGTATGGCTTAAATAAGGTTTTGAATTTGCTGAATTGGATTGGAATAAAGAGGAACACAAAAAAAGGGGGATGTGAGGAGGTCAAGACAGAGGGGTATGGAACTTTGGAAATTTAAGAAAAAGGGTTTTTCACTTTTCTTTTCTTTTTTCTATTTTTCTTTATTTTCTGCTATATATTTTTGTTTTTATACTGTTTTTGCTTTTTATATGAATCTTATTTATGGAAATGATACATTTTGAAATGATGAATCTTTTGTTTTGTAAAATCTTAATAAAAATTTATTATAAAAAAAAAATAACAAACAAATACTAGAGATGAACAAATCTGTTGATTTGTGGTTTCTCTCAGTATCTCATTTTTCCAATCTTAAATTCAGTTCTTTTTTTAATTGACTTTCAGTTTGCTTCTTGTTAGGACTAAATGCCAAAAAAATCCTAGTGGGTAACTTTAGCTTGATAAGTGGGAGCTGGGAGTAGCAATAGGCAATATCAACCTGGTCATGGGAGGGAAGCATAGGTGCCTGAAGAGGAATGGGCACATACATTGTGACTGCTGCAAAGTGCTAGCCTATTGAAAAGATCTAAAGTCAACCCCAGGGACGTGGGTGGTGCTGTGGGTTAAACCACAGAGCTTAGGACTTGCCGATCAGAAGGTCGGCGGTTCGAATCCCCATGACGGGGTGAGCTCCCGTTGCTCGGTCCCAGCTCATGCCAACCTAGCAGTTCGAAAGCATGTCAAAATGCAAGTAGATAAATAGGTACCACTCTGGCAGGAAGGTAAATGGTATTTCCGTGCACTGCTCCGGTTCGCCAGAAGCAGCTTAGTCATGCTGGCCACATGACCCGGAAGTTGTATGCCAGCTCCCTCAGCCAGTAAAGCGAGATGAGCACCGCAACCCCAGAGTCGGCCACGACTGGACCTAATGGTCAGGGGTCCCTTTACCTTTACCTTTAAAGTCAACCCCCTCAGGTGGTTCAGACATGGAAGCTCTATTCATGTTAGAAAAGCATCCCCAATAAGAGTTGAACACAGCTTCTGGAAGAGCACAACTGTCAGTTACCTGTTTGAGGTGTTGCTCCACTTTGCAGCATGAACATTGGTTAACGTCTAGCTTATTCCCTGGAATGTCAGAGATTGTCAGTTAAGCTTTGGGAAATATTTTGCAAAGAGGGGATTCCTGTGTTTGACATAAATTCTTTTTACTTTCTTTACAGGCAAGGAGACAGCCTTTCATCTATTGAAAATGCAGTGAAATACAACCCAATGTATGAAAGTGACGCTACTGGACACAGCCACTATTATCGGAGATATCCACAGCTTACTTCCTATAGTTCAACAAGCAATGAGACATCCACTGAGTACAGCAGTGAAGAAATCAGGCACATTTATGAACACAGCGAGCTAACTAAGGAGGTGGGTAACCTTACTTGTTTTGATGTGACCTCTATCACATCAGAATGACTTGCTAATAGCTAATTGCACATCAGTGTGCAATTTCAGTGCTAAATATGAAAGGCTAATTTGATGAAAGCATAGTCAAAAGTACTGAAAATATAAAATTTGTACATTATGCTGCTCCGTATTGTACTAAGTACAGAACACCTTTGTTTGGAACTGTTGTGTTTTATATAGGACAATTGTGTAATGTATTATTTTCTAACGTTCCAGGAAATTCAAGACAGAATTAGGATCCTGGAACTCTATGCCAAAGATCGGCAGTTTGCGGAATTTGTAAGGCAGCATCAAATGTGAGTTAAATGTTTCTTAACTACTTCTGTAGATTTTTTTTCCATTGAACCTACTCATTGTGTTCTACGCAACAGTTGATTCATTCAGTGATCAGCTAAATTATCATACTGTAGGCTGCAAGGAAGAAAGTAGATACAAAACCTTCATGATTATACGGCATATTGAAAGTATAAAACTGTTCAAAAGAGTTAATTATTAGCCTTAGGTCAATAGCATTTATTTCCCTAATTATTAAAATTGAATTCCTCACTGTTCCCCAGTTATTTATATTTCATGGTGGAAAATTAATACTGTAACTCTAAATCCCATATTGTAAGGACAACTGCAATTTTAGTGCCATTGCAACTTCAAATTATATCTCAACATATTACAAAAGCAGTTAAATGTTTAGGAGGTAGTAAAAATGAGCCAGTCTAGAACCATTATTTGCTGCTGAAAAGCTTAAGGTTAAGCAGAATCAAATGGATATGAGAAAGAGATTATTTTCGGTATTTTTGTTTAAGACTAGATAATATTCAATAGTCTCTTCCCCTTTAAAATAGGAGTTTGAAAGCTGTCAGAAGCACAAATCCCACTACAAGTTAGTCCTGAGTTCTACACATTCAACAAGGTAATGACTAAGAATATGTAGTTATTAGTAGAATGTAATGTCTGCTACTGTGGGTTCTATGAGACTGCAAACTTGTCATGCTGTTATGTCATTACAAAGCTTGTTCGTTTCAAAGAATATCATTACAAAGGTTGTTCCAGCTGGTGCCTGAAGCTCAACCATATTTGCCATCTTTGATGGAAATTATGTAGAATTGATTCTGATTGTTCTATTATATTAGACCATAAGTTTTTGTCTGCAAACTTTCTGAGTTGCTCAGACTACTTTGCTATTACTAGGAGGGACATTAAAGTGCAATGTATTGCCAAAACATTAATTGTCTATTGCTGCTCTCATCTTGAAGAAGCCAAATTGGGTAGATAATTTAACTGAGTATATGGTCAGTCGTCATGACATCTATTGGCATATCTAGCAGGGCAAGGTAAACTGTGGCATTCAAATATATTCTAGGCTAGTATTTAGCAAAAGGCAGCAACCGAAAATACACAGTGCTTATTTTATTTTACTTGGTTTTTTTTAATAAAATATTTTTTGAGATTTTACAAAAACATAGGTTTAGAAAATACAAAGAGAAACATAGTGAAAGAAAAAGATAAAAAAACAAAAACATACAAAAATTCATAAAAAATAAAAATAAAAATACAAGATACAAGATACAAAAAACCCCCAGATAGATAAAAAAGAATTAAAAACAAATCCATTTTTTATAACTTTAAATTTGTTAGCTTGTTTCCTTGACCTCCTCACACCACCCCTTTTTGTATTCCCATTTAAGTAATCAAGTCAGCAAATCCTTACCCTCTTTCGTTTATCTTAACTCTATATCTTAACATATTATAGCTATATGTTTTCATCCATTATCAGTCCATTTTTGCATATTCTCATAACTTTGTTGCTAATGCCACTTATTTTCAATCCAACATCATTTTTAACATTCATTAATTTTACAGTGTTTCTGAAGATAGTCTTTAAATTTCTTCCAGTCTTCTTCCACCAACTCTTCTCCCAGGTCTCGGATTCTGCCAGTCATTTCCGCTAATTCCATATAGTCCATCACCTTCATCTGCCACTCTTCCAGAGTGGGTAAATCTTGTGTCTTCCAATACTTTGCACTGAGTATTCTTGCTGCGGTTGTTGCATACATAAAGAAAGTTCTGTCCTTCTTTGGCACCAATTGGCCGGCTATGCCCAGGAGAAAGGCCTCTGGTTTCTTCAGGAAGGTATATTTAAATACCTTTTTCATTTCATTATAGATCATCTCCCAGAAAGCCTTAATGTTTGGGCACGTCCACCAAAGGTGAAAGAATGTACCTTCATTTTCTTTACATTTCCAACATTTGTTATCGGGCAAATGATATATTTTTGCAAGCTTGACTGGTGTCATGTACCACCTGTATATCATTTTCATAATATTCTCTCTTAAGGCATTACATGCCGTAAATTTCATACCGGTGGTCCACAACTGTTCCCAGTCTGCAAACATAATGTTATGACCAATATCTTGTGCCCATTTAATCATAGCAGATTTAACCGTTTCATCCTGCGTATTCCATTTCAACAGCAAGTTATACATTCTTGAAAGTATCTTAGTTTTGGGATCTAACAATTCTGTTTCCAATTTTGATTTTTCCACCTGGAAGCCAATTTTTTTGTCCAAATTATAGGCCTCTCTTATTTGATAATAATGAAGCCAGTCTCGCACTTTATCTTTTAATTTCTCAAAACTCTGCAATTTCAGTTTATCTCCTTCTTGTTCCAAAATTTCCCAATATTTCGGCCATTTGGCCTCCATATTGAGCTTTTTCTGAGCCTTTGCTTCCATTGGTGACAACCACCTTGGGGTTTTATTTTCCAATAAGTCTTTGTATCTTATCCAGACATTGAACAATGCTTTCCTGACAATATGGTTTTTAAATGCTTTATGTGCTTTAACCTTGTCGTACCACAAATATGCATGCCACCCAAAAACATTGTTAAAACCTTCTAAGTCCAAAATGTCCATGTTCTCAAGAAGCAGCCAGTCTTTCAACCAGCAGAATGCTGCTGATTCATAGTAAAGTTTAAGGTCTGGCAGGGCAAATCCGCCTCTTTCCTTTGCATCAGTTAGTATTTTAAATTTTATTCTGGGCTTCTTGCCCTGCCAGACAAATCTAGAAATATCTCTCTGCCACTTCTTGAAACAGTCCATCCTGTCCAAAATTTGCAATGATTGAAATAAAAATAACATTTTTGGCAATACATTCATCTTTATAGCTGCAATTCGACCCAACAAGGAAAGCTTCAAATTTGACCATATTTCTAAGTCTTTTTTCACTTCTGTCCAACATTTCTCATAGTTATCTTTAAATAAGTTTAAGTTCTTAGAAGTCATATTAACCCCCAAATATTTTACTTTCTTAGCTAATGTTAAACCAGTCTCCTTCTGAAACCTTTCTTTCTCAATCGGTGTTAAATTTTTCTCAAGTACTTTAGTTTTTGACTTGTTCAATTTAAATCCTGCCACATGACCAAATTCTTGAATCAGTTCTAATACTCTTTTCGTACTAGATTCTGGCTCCTGTAATGTCAAAATAGGTCATCTTCAAAAACTTTCAATTTGTATTGTTTGGCACCGACCTGAATACCCTGAATCAGACGGTCCCTTCTAATCATATTTAACAAAACCTCCAGGACCAAAATAAAGAGCAATGGGGAAATTGGGCAGCCTTGCCGTGTCCCTTTCTCTATCTTAAATTCCTCTGTCATCACATTATTAGCTATATTTTATTTTAAATGCCTTTCTCTAACATAAGCCGCAAAGTTCTTGGAGTTAAGACATGAATGTCATACACAAGGAAGATTTTGTTACATAAAACATTTTTATTTACAAGAAATAAATATTTTATTTATTTGGAATGGATACAGCTCATGTGTTTCCTCAGTTTAGGATGATGTTTCACAGGTGCTGTGTACTGTTGCTCTGTCCCAGAACATGTTATTAATGCCAGAAGTCTTAGACTGTTTTTTTCATCAGAAACAGAAAGGGTTCTTGTAGCATTTTGAAGACTATCATTTTAAATACTTTAGCCATCATAATCAATGCATTTGATGAAGTGAATGCTAGTCTATGGAAGATCATGCCATAATAAATGTATTAGTCTTTGAGGCTCCTTATGCTTCTGAAACATTAGGGGGATATACTACAGGTTGCCCCTGAGCACATTCAGGGTGTCCATTCTTCAGCAACCGAGTAACCATGATAACTAAACTAAAGGAATGGAAGAGGAAGAGCCCCTCTGCAAGTGATGAAGTCTCTTTGTCTTCCTAGTTTCTCATTGTAGCCACATTGTACAGTTTCATTAATTCGGAAGAAATTATGGGGCTGGTCTAGTCAATTTTGTTCCAAAAGGAAAACGAACTTTTGTAAAAATTGTGCAGGCCTACATGAATGTATGTGTGTATGCAACCATCCTTTTTCCATCTAAAACACAATTATTTTTTTAAAGAAAAAAGAACCACACATGTGTTTTAAACTACTTCAAAAATTTACTTTGTCTTTATTGGAGTTGTTTCCTAACCGACAGAGACTCATTCCAATCACATCAAAATTTTGCAGTAGTTAACATTGTTTTATTCTGGGGGCTCATCCCCATGATTCCAGGGTGCTTCCTGAAAAACTTTTTTAAATAGCAGGGCCTAAAACATGAATTTGGTGCTATGAATAAGAACAACCTGTGCTCCAGGTGTTTTTGTAATCTGTACACAGCCTTTGATAAGAACTTACACAATTATGGCAGACTTCTCTTTTTTCTTTTCAGGAATTTTGCTCTTAAAAGTGGATCCAGTACAAGAATCACATAAGATGAAGATGGATGGTGTTGCTACAGGAACGAGGCACTGATGCGGCTTCAGAATTTCTTATAGTCTTTTCAGTGATGCATATGGATATTAATGGTTCATGAATGGATTCCTTTGACCTTGAAATGAATGAAAAAAAAAATGTAAGAAAAGCTCTTTTTCCTTGGATTTTCAAATGCAATGGACATCACTGAAGATGACTCAAAGCTGTAACAATCATGAAAGTTAGTTTGATTTATTTGCAAAAAGGGGCGGGTTTTAATTAAATGGGCTACTGGCCACTGTACACATGATTCTTTTCTTGCTTTGTAAATCTTTTTTCTCACATCTTCTTTTTGGTGGGGAGGGGCTATATAAATAAAAAAATAAAATAAAGTGATGGTGTTCCCTGCTTTGGAGGGCTAATTTTTGCTGTTGAAAAAGTGTTAGTAGGGAGGAAAATGCTGTGTTGCATGTGACAGGTTTATAGGTAACGACTGTTTCTGCACAAGCAATTTTTTTAAAGAAGAAACTATTTGGTCCATTGACAGGAACAAGGTAAAAGAGAAGTTAGTTATCTAGCTGTTTTGCGCGTAAGGCATATTTAGCCTTTCTTGTCCAATATAAAATTAGAAGAAAATCTATTATTAGGAACATACTAAATGAAGAATTTCAGACTGCAAGTTTCCTCATATTTTCAAAGTTGTCCGGACTGTTGGCTTTCATGCTATACTTATTAGATAAGATGGCCTGAATCATCTAGGAAGTTATCTCTCCACCAAAAGAAATACGAGTGGCTGTGTACTCGTTTTTTTTTTACATATATCACAGGCACATGTTACTGAAGGCAAGAAGGGCTACAGTTAAATAAAGGATTTTTAAACTAATAAGGGTTCAGAAGTTTGTCAGAAGTTTGCTTAAGTGTATGGTTGTTGTTGCTGATTTTTTTAATTAAAAAAGGTTTTGTTTTAATTTAGTGTATTTTCTGTGCATCTTGTTTTTTTCTCATTAATGGATTCATGATAATGTTTTTGTATGCTATGATTTGTACTGGGTTCAAATATCCCACTAGAGAGATACCAGTCAAGTTCTTAATTCTTTGGATTTGCTATGGATTTGCCCTCCCCACTATTTCTTGGCTGTATCTGCATACTGTCTCTTCTTGGTTGAGATCATTCTGAACTGAAGAATAATTTTTGTCTTGCCCCCAACAAGGCAAGAATGAATACTTTTGGGTAGTAGGTAATTCCTGGAATGTAACTGCATGACTTTGTTTAGGTAACTCTTAATAAATACCAGTAGGGGATAATTATTTCTCATGTGAATTCACATACACAATTTGTGTGTCTCTCTGGTGCTTAGCTTTTTTTAGTCATAGATACTTGAAGGTTTGATGCAGTTTTGCATGGTTTAGAGGTGATGACCCCAGGATTTTGGGGGGGGGGGAGGGGCTGTGCTAAAGACATTGCTGGCTCAAATCCGGCACACCTCGTTACTCCTCTAGTTTGAGTCATATTGTTGATTCTAGTAATTCTGTTCCTTATGGAGGATCAAGGCAAATCCAAAACTATAACTCCAGCCCATATGCTTGCCCTCTCTCCCAGAAGTAGCCTGTTTTAACTGTGATCAGTATTCATTGTCTCCACATGTACAATGCTACCCTGCAGCCTTAACATTCCTCCATGCAATTTATGCAAAGTTTGGGATTCCCAAGGCCATTGCAATCCATTTGAGGAGCAGAGGACCAATAAGTGAAAGGATTGATCCTCCAGCTTCCATTTCTTTGCAGCTGGAGGTACATCCTAGGATCTAGCTCTGAAATGCATTGCTGTGTAACATGGTGCAAGAGGAACCACCTCTTCATGCTTCTTTCCTGCCTTCATACTCTACCAATAATTTGCCATTTAGGGCTGGTCTGCACTGCTGCTTTGCTGCACACAAATGTTCTCTTGGGCTGAATCCGAAGTGCCTTTTCCCTGTGGCTTCCGCAGGGAGCACAGCTGGAGTTGAGGCACTAGTTAATCTTACTTAAAAATCATCCCAGTATAAAAAGGGGCCATATTACATCATCTGAAGATACAGCTGAACAAAACACTGTCGTCAAGGTTGTCACAGTTGGGTGGAGCTGAGTGCACACTTTTGTCTAATTAGCAGCTTATCATATGACTTTTGCTATTGCTATGTATGCGCTTGTGAAGAAATCCTTGCGATAATCCTCCAGTCTTAAAACACAGCTCAGTTACAACACAATATAATTAATGAAAACATGTGGAGAAAGGAAATTTAATTAATGGGTTCACAGGAAAAGAGATACTGCATAGGCAAATGTGCCTAAAGCAATGAAAACGAAAGCAAGCAAACTAATCGGCAGTGCAGACACAGCTTCCGTTATAGAAATAAATAATATTTTAGTTATCATTAGAGATTGACAAGTAATATATCATGTAGTCTGAGAGAAAATTCTCCAGCATGTAGGCAAACTCTGTTTGATGTGGCTCTGTGCACATCCTTCAACAACAGCTTCTGATTTCTTGAATGCTAGCCTTGAAGAGGTTCTGGTCATGCTAAAAATGAATATTTCATTGTGTATACAGGAAATGTTTTTCTTATTGTACATAATATCTGTTTATTTTTCACTGCAATAAAACTTTTTTGTTGTTTCAAGAATTCCCAAGATTATTATTTATCATTTATATAGCAATGATGCAACAGTATAATTGTTGAGAAGCCCTAAAGGCTTGTAGGTTAGTTAATTACCTGACTGAATTTCTGAATTGCTTCACACAACAGAGAGTTCCGAAGTGATTTACAAAAATAAAATACAAAAAAATACAGTTGAAAATACAAGCAAGTATTAAAAATGTAACCAGAGTAAAAACATCCAATATCTAACATCCAACAGGTGCTATTCGCATGTTGGGGGAAACAAAGATACCTTTGCCTGGCATCAAAATGATGACAAAGCTAACACAAGATAAGCCTTTTTCAGGAGAGCATTCTATAGAGGGGGAGCTATCACAGAAAAGGCTCATTCTTTCACCACAGCCCTCCAAACCTCTCTCACAGATGGCACCCAGGGAAGGGTCTCAGGATCTGGACGGGTTCATATGGGGCGCTGCTGCTTTAGGTTTAGGGTTCCTGAACTATATAAGGCTTGAAAAGTCAAAAACAGGACTTGGAAATTGGCCTGGAGACCATTTGGTAGCCAGTGCAGTCAGGCCAGAACCAGTGCTACATGTTCATGTCTTCTTGTCCCAGTTAATTGAGCCATCACATTCTGCACTCATTTTTGTTTCTGAACTAACATGAAAGACAGCCCCATGTGCAGTGCATTGGAGTAGTCTAGCCAACTGAAGCTGGGTTGAAGCTGGGCAACCAGTCAAAGCTGGTAGAAGACACTCTGTGCCGCTGAGGCCACTTGAGCTTCCAACGACAGTGTTGGATCCAGCACTGCAAGTGGAGTCCATCTAATTTGGACAGAATTGGGGGAGGGGTGTTGACCAGTGTTATTAGCATGCAGCAAAATCTAGGAGCCCCTGCCTGTATGGCACATATTGCCACACCTATAAATTGGCATGATGTTCAATTTCCAGCCAGTTGGCATTTGAGCTGTGTTCTTTATATGGGTATAGAGCTTAGACAGGATGAAGCTGCTATTTGCTGCTGTCAGTGGCTTAGGAGAGGGAATTTTCAGCAGGAAAACAGTATGGGAGGGAACAGAAGCGGAGCTAGCTGCTCCAGCACCTGGAGGGGTGCACATGCTGTGCACCCAGGGGTGGGGATAGCTGCCCGTGGGGGCAGGGCGAGCATTCCACCTGGGGCGGACTGAACCCATTGCATCCCCCTTCCTCCGCCAGTGGGAGGAAGGGGTTAACTCACCCATTCATCCCAGTTGGGGCACTGATCAGGATACCCGCCCCCCATTCTCCATGGCTGCAATTATTTTTTAAAAAGGAAAAAAATAGTCCAAATCATGTGAGTCAAAGACCTGTTCAGCTTGATGCATTGTTTGAAAGACAGATTATAGTAAACCAAGTGTGGCATTCTGAGCTAAAAGCACCAAGGCAGCAGCAGCTAGTTCTACTATGTGTAAAACTGGGGGAATATGACTGTGAAAAGGGGACTGCGGAATGTGCTCAATATGGACAAATGCAGTCTTACAGCAGCACAGTCTCGCAGAGGCAGTTACAAAAGAGCCCTCTCAGCT
This sequence comes from Podarcis raffonei, assembly GCF_027172205.1. Classification (NCBI taxonomy): domain Eukaryota; kingdom Metazoa; phylum Chordata; class Lepidosauria; order Squamata; family Lacertidae; genus Podarcis; species Podarcis raffonei. The sequence goes on along the minus strand of NC_070605.1, from coordinate 35,934,628 downwards.
TGGATGAAAGAGGATTAGCTGAAAGAATATTGCAAAAGATTAGTGGCGTCTTGCAGAGAAAGAGGGCACCACAGAGCACTTCCTGAGGCAGCTCAAGCCTCGCGAAGGACTAAATGAAGGGGCTTTTCCTTGTTTGACCTGCAGGTAGTGGTTTCCTGCTACACATTGCATCCATCTATAATCATTTGTTGAGGAAGTGAGCACCTCCATTCTTCCATTCTGCTCTTTCCAGAAAGAGAGATAACGCTAATAGGTTTATATGACTAAACAGGAATGTTTATATATAACTCCAAAGTACACTCAAGACATCAAAGCTATCACACCTAAAAATAAAAAGACTATTCTATGGACTAAAGTTGAGAAAAACTGACCTCACCAACACCTATATGCATACATTCAAAGGTCATACTGTGACCAGTAATATTACTTCCATTAAAAATATGTTCTATGTCTAGAATTTTAGAAGTTTACACCCCAAGATCCAATGGAGAACACGGTTAACACAATCCATCAGTGGTGCATGAATTTTTCAGTTTTGTTTTTTTCTCAGTTTCTCCTTTTTTCCAATTTTAAGTTTAGGTCTCCCACATTTCCACATAAGTTTGTGAAGTATTATGTTTTAAAGTCCTCACTGGATTTTAGTGCAAACCTCCTCTAATATGCATCTTTGTGTATGCAATTTTGCCTGCCTTACATATTTTTGCAAAGCAATTTCCCCCAATATAATGCATTTCCAGACGTTATTTTCACTAATATGCACATGTTACCCTAGCGCAGGCATTTTTGTACACATTACCTGGCAGGAAAATTGCAACGTAAAATTCAGAGAAATGCGAATTTCAATGTGTTTCAGTCCACATATTGGTTCCCAAAGTGTGACTTAAGGAGGTTCATCTGTAAATGTGAAGTGAATTGAGTTTCCTCTCCATTCCAACCAGGAAGTTCTTTCAGAGAAGCCATAATTGAACAAAAGTGCAGTAGATGCTGAGCTCCTGTTTATTTCACTTGGACACATGCATGAACATTTCCTAGAGGAGTTTGTTCTGTGTCTGTGCCTCCTCTGTGAAAGAGAGAGAGAGAGAGAGAGAGAGAGATGATTCAATGGTGCTGTCTAGTGAAATTAGTTCTGCATCATTTTGCAGTTTGGGGACATCAGCAACAGGAGTCAATTGCTTTTTCCAATGGACTGTAAATAGGTCAGCATTCTTTCTACAGAGTTTACGACCAGCATTTTGAACATGGACAAATGTTGGAACCAGGAGTAATTTACCTGCCAACATGGAACAGTTTTGCAATTGCCTGTGTTATTAAAGGAAATATACAGTGTTATGTATAGGGTTTTGTAATAACAGAGAGTGTATTTTGCACAGCATTAAGCCAGATAGTCCATAAATGGGCCACAAATTCCCTTGTTACTGTTGCCACTCTCTTCATGTATTTTTTACAACATGCAATAAATGTGAATGTATTGTAATGTTACATATTTAAAATTACAGCAATATGCAGTATTAAGTGCTAGTAGCGTGGTTGTGAGGAATTACCAGGTGCACGGTGAAGCAGAGTGTGTTTTCTAGTCATAAGTGGGATCTCTGATGGCTTTCCTTGAGCCTCTTTATGGTTCAGGGCCTGTTAGTTGCTAATTTCTACTTTTTCTGTATACAAAACACTAGATGCAAAATAACACAAGTGACAACAAAAATACACTATTAACTTTAAAAAGAATACCAGAGCAAAACATTTGTATCATTTCAAGCCCATTTTGTATTTCATAAAACTGATGTAGAGAGTCCAAGCTCTCTACATCAGAAATGTCTGCATTTAGAGAGAGGGAGATTTATATAAGTTTCCTTGCAAACTTCCACTTTAAAATACTGAGTTATCAGCAACTCAAACCTTTTCTGAAACATAGTCTAAACATATCTTGTGGGATAAAAAGCTGCCTGAATCAGCTTCCCCTTTGATCATTTCAATCTTCCAAAGTCGTGAAGAGTCCAAAACTAGCTAAAGTGAGGGAGAAATTTCAAGCACAGACAGAACTAGATGACATTTGAAGTGTTAAGTTCTACTTCCAAGATAATACTTGTAAGGGTGACTAAATACTGACATATTATTGCACTCATTCTTGAAGACTAAGAATTTTAGGAATTGTCCAGAATGCTAACGGGACCATAAGTACAAGCTCAATGATAAAAAGTAATGAATGCCCAAATAAATACATTTCTCATGGTAGAAGTCTTGCAAATAAGGTTTTGGGTTGCTTAGCACAATATAGCACAGGAACAGATGGTAAGGATCTTTACTCCATCACGTTAAGCTGTATACCATATGCTTGTTCTTTCAGTGTGCCTCCTTTTCGGCTCAGCAGGCTTGAAAAGATTTTTCCATAGTTCAAATTTTTCTTCCTACTTTGACTTCATGTGTTGACTGGTTGCTTAGAATTCTTAAGCTGATACATTTCAAACAGTCTTACTTAACTTTAAAACGTTGCCACAATATCAGCAGCAATATAGATTTCCAAAGCTGATACAGCCCGTTTATGTGCCTATAACATAAATTCGGGAATTTAAAGGCATGTGACTCTAATTTCAGCCTTGTTGAAGCTTCGGTCCTAATTTCCCATTCGTGTTTCAGAATCAATAGTTTCTATTGCGATCGTTCCTCCTTGCTGATTCCCAGTTTGCTTCTGCCATGAGAACATAAGAAACAGCCCTGCTGAATCAGGCCAAAGGCCCATCCTATCTAGCAGCCTGTTCTCACTGTGGCCAACCAGATGCTTATGGGAAGCCCTCAAACAGAGCCTGAGTACAATAGCACTCTCCCCTGAGAGCCAGTGTGGTGTAGAGGTTAAGAGTGGTGGACTTGTAATCTGCTGAACTGGGTTCGCGTCCCCGCTCTTCCACATGCAGCTGCTGGGTGACCTTGGGCTAGTCACACTTCTTTGCATCCAGAAGTGAAGGTAGAACATAGTTATTATATTAATAATATTAATATTAATATTAATAATAATAATAATAATAATAATACCCCACCCATCTAGCTGGTTTTCCCCAGACACTTTGGGCAGCTCCCAACAGAATATTAAAAACACAATAAAAAATTTGAACATTAAAAACTTCGCTGAACAGGGCTGCCTTCAGATGTCTTCTAAAACTCAGATATTGTTTATTTCCTCGACATCTGATGGGAGGGCGTTCCACAGGGTGGGCGCCACTCCCGAGAAGGCCCTCTGCTTGGTTCTCTGTAACTTCACTTCTCGAAGTGAGGGAACCACCAGAAGACCCTCAGAGCTGGACCTCAGTGTCCGGGCTGCACGATGGGGGTGGAGACGCTCCTTCAGGTATACTGGGCCCAGGCCATTTAGGGCTTTAAAGGTCAGCACCAACACTTTGAATTGCGCTCGGAAACGTTCTGGGAGCCATTACACTTAGTAGCCATGAATAGCCTTTTCCTCCATGTTCAGGGAAAACCTGCATGCCATCATTCCTTAAGATGATGCAATTGGCTCCCTTGTCAAACAGGGGACACATTGAGATGTTATTCTTTGTAGTATCTACCAAGTACAAGGCAGGGTCAGGAGAGGCTCTTTTGGTGAGACAGTGCCATGGAGCAGCCCTCTTTGCAGTGGCATCAATGCCGTTTACCTGGATGGCCTAGGTCCATTCCCCCACCCCCACCCCCGTATTCACAAACTGTAATTCAGTGGCAAGGCCCATGAGTACATAGATTAGTAAGCAGGGCTTTTCTCAGCTAGAATTTTCTGGAACTCAGTTCTGGCACCTCTCAAGTGGGCGCCATTGCCATTATAAGTGAATAAGGGAGGCATTCGTATGAGTTCCGGCACCTCTTTTTCTAGAAAAACAGTATTGCTAGTAAGAGAGAATAGAAGGATAAACTAATGATGGGAAAAAGAGGTGTGCTAAGGGTCCTGGTGCTTCCGGAGATTAACATCAGCATATGGTTCCTTTCTCTTCCCAATTACCGGCTCAAATCCAGCTAGATCAGCATTTACCATCTGTTTTTGTTACCATCTGTTAATTTATTACCCCAGAGAAGTTAACTGGGGTTCTCAATCCAGTTTAGAATGGACAGGTGGTCATAATGACAGCTCAACTCTGCAGTCATTAACGTGGAGATCTGGCTCAACTTCCTTGTGGGCAGCCAAAACTGACCACCTCAGCCAGGAGGACTTTTCCTTAATTACATTTTGCTTTCTCCTGAGAGGCATTTTCCAATGCGTTTTTCCAACTAAATAGACATTTTCCACTGAAGGAAAAAGTTGCCTCACAAATCTATTAAGCTCTGTTCTTCATCTCCAAATTTAGTACTTGTGTCTCCTTAATGATTTTGCCCCCAAATGATTTGAAGAATGGCCAAAATCTTTATATTATCAGAAGTCTGTACTAAATAATACTAAACACAGACATGGTATTGTATGAAAAACAGAGTGAATCTGAATAGTTAGGACTCAGGCTGAGTTGAAAGTGGGGAGCTCATATTGTGAAAATTGTCTTTTGGCTATTGTTCAAGCAGGAGTTTGCAAAATAAGCTAAAATTTCAAAAGAAGAAAAAGAAGCACTTATTTGGTTTTGTGTGATCATCACAAAGCATAATTTGATTGTTTACATGAGGCATCAAAGCAAGGCTTCCTGTCCTCACTCCTGACTTTGTGAAGTTAGCATGTATCCAAAATTTTATTTGCTGTTTAAAAATTTGCTGTTTAACTCCATGTTGCCCACATGACCCCTGGATTGGCTGGGATAACCTCAGGAGGAACCTCCTTCCCTCCAAGGCTTCCTTTGCACATGAAGTCAACAATAATTATGAGAGGAAAGTGTTTCTGAAAACAACATCATGTCTTCACAATAACTGGAAGCGTTTGTATGGGAAGCCATGTGAAGAATCTTTCGATTTAAGTTCTCCCACCTGCTGCACTGTGCTATTTCCTCAGCCACAGCAGAGTACTTGCTTTTCACCTTTGCTGTTCACCTTTACGCCTAGGCATTTTACCTCAACTATACCTTATTAAGAGTGATGTCAAAGCCAGGTGTCCTGGATAGTGGAGTCATTACTGATCTTTGGCTTAAAACCAAACAACCATACAACAGTGCTAGATTTAAGAGAGAGAAAATGCATGCAAAATGCAATTGGGGGAAGGAACACCACACTTCCTTTAGTTTAAAGGAATTTAAAATTCCATTGGAAGAGATTAAAAAACACACCAAGTTGTCATGGTAACTGTGGAATAAAATCTCTGTTAAGCTGACAGGCTCTGTCCCCTCCTCTCCCCTCCTGAGGCTGGGAAAATGTATGCTGTATGATTTCCCATAAGTCAGATGAGCTCCTTTATCTCAGCTGATGGCAAATGCTAGGTTAAATATAGGCTATTGCCATGCCAGCAGCTATCTAACTAATCAAGCATGAAATTCAATAGGCGTTTGCCACAAATTGATTGATCCAAACATTAATCAGATGATGCATTCTCAGCAGTGATAAGTCATAACAGAAATGTACAGCAACTCAACAAACACAACAACAAAGGGGTTCAAATCCTGAATAGCTCATCCCACTACAACTGATATAATAAATAAATAAATAAATAAATAAATAAATAAATAAATAAATAAATAGACTATTGAAAGAGGAGAGGAAGCATTGGGTGTGTGAAAATTGCCTAAAAGTGTGAGTGCTTATTTAGATATGAGCTTATGGTTTTTCCCCCCCTCAACTGTGGGACACTTCTATCTGGCTGTGGTTTTATATAAACCACACTTAGGATGATTGCAAACTGTTAAGGATTAATGGTTGATATTTATATACCTACACCAGCACAACTGGGCACCTTCATCTGCCCAGCTGCAACAAAGCATGTCTCTTCTGTATTGGTTTCAACAGCCACAGCAGGCACTATAACTCTCCAATGGTTTAATGGTTTGGCTTCACCCCCAAAGGCACACACTTCCATTTTCTCCTGAACCAAATGGATGCCAACACCAGGGGGTGATTCCTTTTCTAGAAGGAGTTAACTGCAGGTTTCTGGACATCTGTTGCTGATGCAACGTGCTAAAGTCAGACTGTGTGGGAAGGGCTAAATCATGAGCTCACAGACAGGCCAAATTACCTTGTGTGACCACGGGCTCCCTTTTTGTCTCTCAGGTCCCCTGCCAAGAAGGAATTCCATCCAACTCCCACAATGGTTTATGTATGGTAGCACGGTCGAAAGTAAACTGGGATTATGTGAACTGTCTGATAGAGAACAATCTAAATTCACTTATGGTTTGAGACTCACAGAAGAACAGAAAGCTACAAATATTTGCTGTTCATACTAAAGTATATACTAAAGTACAGTGGTACCTCAGGTTACATACGCTTCAGGTTACAGATTCTGCTAACCCAGAAATAGCACCTTTGCTTCAGGATGAGAACAGAAATTGTGCAGCGGCAGCACAGCGGCAGCAGGAGGCCCCATTAGCTAAAGTGGTACTTCAGGTTAAGAACAGTTTCAGGTTAAGAACGGACCTCCGGAGGGGGGCCCCTAGGGGCGCATCGGAAGATGGCTGACAATAACATCTCTCCAACCCACACGAGGTAATTTGGAGGCTATGATGGGAGTAATTAGCCTCCCTACCCCCCCCCAGGATGGTGGGGGGGACTGCCCTTGCCTGCTGTGCCCTATACCACCCCCGAATTTGTGGGGATGGGGGCACTAGGCACAAAGCCCTCCTGTGGTATTCCGGCGCTCCTGGACGCCGTCCCTGATCCGCGCCACTAGCTGCAAGAACTTCAAAAGAAACAATTTGGATGAAGGAATGCACATATTTCAAGGAAGGAGGGGGAGTAAAGACTGCTAACAGAAGAGATCTCTGATAAAACAAGACAAGAATAAAACATGAGAAGATACGCCAAGATACAGTATGGCAAATGACTGATGGGGGAGGGGAAAAAACTTTCCTTTCTTTCCTTATGTGATTAAACAAGAATCCCCTCCCCTCACGAGTCAGAAATGTCGTTTTAAGGACTTAAGCTGTGGATTTAAGGCTGTGTGGAGATAAACTTTTGAACCAAAGCATGTTTTAAGAAGAGTGTGGAATGTATAAGGGCTTTGGAATGACGCAGTTAAAAATGCCGTCGCCATATTGGGAAGTTCTGTCGGAGGTCTTGAGTCTGGGAGGAGAAAGAGAGAAATAGAGCTGTTTATATATTGTGGGTGAAACTCCTCAGAGGGACTTAAGAGCGACAGTTTTGCGAGATTAATGATGGAAAGAGCGATGTTATCTATGAAGGTGATGATATATGGAAACCATCTCGATTTGAGGATTGGAAGAACGGAAAAATTCACACAGGATTATTATTGGTGTTTATCGGCTTAAGGAGACTATCAGAAGAGATCATAAAGAAAAAAGAGAAAATATATGAACAAGATGTGATGTGGAAACAGCAAGATAAGACTGGATAGAATTATGAACTCTGTTTGGACTGATTTGGATTGATTTGGACATTAACGCAGTAGCAAGAAGATGATCAGAATCCCCCTTCGGATCTTGAAATATGGGTCCCCCCAACAAAATTTAAAATTCGGCTTTGTAATTCGGAATTTATGTGATGTGATTTAATTTGATTTGATTGGCTGGTTAATAAAAATTAATTTGTTTTTTTTAAAAAAGAACGGACCTCCGGAATGAATTAAGTTCTTAACCCAAGGTACCACTGTATACTAAAGTTATACTAAAGTATACACTGAATCCCAGTAGTCATGGTCTATAAGCTAAGTAGTTGCCCAGGAGCCCAGTCCTATGCTTCGACTCTGATTTCTACATCAGTAATAGGGCCATTTTAAAATTTCAGCTACAGCAGCATCCTATGCTAATCAAGTGGGTTTGAGAGTTTTCTACTTCCCATTTGATCTCTTAAACTAGGTCTATACAACCGACTAGGTCCAAGACTCAGTCCACTGGTATGGCATATATACAAATTATTCTAATAATTTATAGCCTTGCCATTTCAGGAAATTTTCTGGGGGCTGAGCACTGCAAACACACACACACACACACACACACACACACACACACACAAAATGTACAGAAAATGCAATGAATATCAACAAAAATATACAGGAGGGATCAAGAATTCAAGATTTAAGTACTTGCTAAAATGTGTTCAATTTACATTGAAAACTAAGATCAGCCAATATTGTGCAGCCAGTTTAGAGAAATGGGGGTGGGTGTCATGTCATACATCTCTAATTAGATATTACTGTGAGAAGAGGGCGAATGAGAAGCACGGCTGCCATTTTGAGTGACAAATTCTTAGTTAACAGAATATCTAGGTTGAGCCTGTTGAAGGACACAGACCCCATATAGATCTTTTGAAGACCTTCCTCCATTGGTGTCTTTCATATCATCATGATTAAATTAAATTCGCAGTCTGACCCACAATTAATACTTGGAGTAATCCTGGTTGGAAGTAGAGAGCCAGTGTGGTGTAGTGGTTAGATCAACGTGGGGAAGAAGCAGGGAGTGAAGATCAACATTGGTAAAGCGGCGACTTCGGCTTCTCCTCCTCCTCCTCCAGCTGCCACTCTTCTCCTAACTCAGCAAAAAGAAGGCAGAGTTGCTGCACGGGGGTCTCTGGGCAAAAAGGAGGCAGAAGCTACATCCAAAGCCAAGCTGGAAGGCAAGGCCAGAATAAGAAAGAGGTGGGTGGCAGATCTTGCCTCCCAAGGTAGTTACCTCACATGGCCTCATGAGCTGGTTGGCCCTGGACTTTGGCATGTTTTCTTGCTCCAGCCACTGAAGGGAAACAGGAAAAAATATTACAGCTGGAAGAAAAACAAGTGGCTTAGAGGAACCTGCTTTTTCTTTTAAAAACCACAGATTTCTGAACATGCCAGCTTGCCATTTACTAACATCTTCCAGTTTTCCATTGTAACACAACAATTACTGGGAACTTTCCAACTGCATTGTCTTTTTTAAAAAGGGAGCACTTGTCAGGAAGCTGCTCCGGGTGGCAGATTGGCAGAGTCCCTGTCTTGAAAATGAGATGCAATTTAAGTGGCATTTGCTTTTCTTGTTCCTGTCCTGTTATAAGTACCAGAGATGCCACTGGGCTTTTGGAAGCAGGTCAAGGATCCTGAATTCAGTTGGTAAGTGCATAAAAATTGTAGTACAGTTCTCCCATCTCCACCAACACTGATTTATCTATAATGAAAACATTGTCACATTTCTTTCCCTTCCGTGTGTTCTATAAGAATAAATGAGCGAACAAAACCTCACTGTTAAAGTTGAAAGAGAATAGAATGCAGGTGAAATGCTGAATTTATTGGCCACTGTTGGTTCAGCCCCTTTTGTCACTGAAAAACCTGCTGCTTTTCCATATGCCGTTTCTGCTTGGAAGTCAGCGAAGGTCCACTGATCCTATTTAGGGAGCTCTTGCAATCAAACTAGATTACAAATTGTGTGCTGATGGGACTAAAGGAATTGTATTGCCTAGTCTTAGTTAAGATAGTTGTACAATACTGAGAGCTACTTAAGAAGGAGGACAATTAATTCTGTTACTCCTTACACATCTTGGAAGCCACGGATAATGTAGCTGATAACTAGGGGGGGGGGGGTTGGAGATGTATTCTGCAGCATGATATTGATGCACTAATAGTGCATTAGTGGTGGACTTAAATGTTATTGCAATATCGCTGTCTGGAGGGTATTCTTTAACTAAGGTAAAGGTAAAGGGACCCCTGACCATTAGGTCCAGTTGTGACCGACTCTGGGGTTGCGGCACTCATCTCGCTTTATTGGCTGAGGGAGCCGGCGTACAGCTTCCAGGTCATGTGGCCAGCATGACTAAGCTGCTTCTGGCGAACCAGAGCAGCACATGGAAATGCTGTTTACCTTCCCGCCGGGGCGGTACCTATTTATCTACTTGCACTTTGACGTGCTTTCGAACTGCTAGGTTGGCAGGAGCAGGGACCGAGCAACGGGAGCCTTCTGATCAGCAAGCCCTAGGCTCTGTGGTTTAACCCACAGCCCAACAAATGCAGGACAAAAACAAATAAACTGGAACATTTGTGGTACAAAAAGTTACAAGCTTTCATCAGGAACTTAGGAAACACGCACTGATGGGAAACAAAGCACAATGTCTGCTCTGAAACTTTTGCAGGCAAGAACAGCATTGAAAGGGATTGTGTATAAGTGTCCTGGTACCATCATGAGCACAAATAATCATGAATGCACAATAAAAGTGGCATCTGAAAGGCACCTGAAGGTCCATAACTCTAGATCAGGAATAAAGGGAGAAATATGCTTGTGTTGTGAGAACCTTCACCAGCGGAAGATGAAGTTTGCTTCTACTTCAGTTTGCCTAGAAACTGTACAATCTTATCAAGTCTCATTTTGTGGTGAGAAAGCTGACAGAGCAAAGACAAAAAAGAATTATGCATTTGGTACTCAGAACGGATCAGTAAATCTCCACTTTTTAAAAAGCATGCTGGTTGTGCTAGGGCAGCTGAGTGCTTAAATCTACTTTAATTGGGCAGAATTGTATTTCCTGATATGCGTTTGATTCCATCCTGCAAAACAGTGACAGTCAGGAAGCACCCTTAGTCCCTATCCAAACTGACTGCAGCTGTTAAATATATTTCTGAATGCTCTTATTGCTGTGCCTTATAAATATTATTTTGTAGTGTCCACATGTTTAATGTTCTATGTACACATAAGACTTTTCTGAAAATCACAGCGTTGTTGGGGTTTTATATTAATTCTTTTTGGCATATGTTCTTGTTTGAATACATTCTTTAAAAACAATAATGTTTAACATTTGGATCCCTTCAAACATCTGTCCTTTATTTACAGCATCTCACTAGAGGGCAGTAGAAGCTCACAGTATTATATCATCTTGATCACTCAAATCAAGAGATATGCAAAAGTGTTAGTTTAAATGTATCCTTAGTATAGATCAGTAACTGATTCAGAAAAAGGAAACAGAGAGTAAAAATAAATGGACAGATCTCTCAATGGAGGATGTGGAAAGTAGTCTCCCAAAGATTGGTATTGGGACCAGTGCTTTTTAACTTGTAAATAAATGTCACCAGCTAATGTGTTTCCTCAAACAAGACCTGCAGCTGGAACTGAATTGCCACAACCATCTCCAGTACTTTGCCCCCAAAGGAGGCTTTTGCAACTGGATTGTTAAATACTGTCAGACCCAGAATGGTACCTCCTACCCCAGAAATGGCCACAGTACTGCCTCCTTCAAAGTGGAAGGCTCCATCCCTTCACACAAAGACATGTTCACCAAACCCTGGACCCACCAGTCATGTTCTTCTACCATGTAAGTATGCGCACAGCAATGTTCCATCTTGACCTTCATAGCTGATTGGTCAGGATGGAACATTGTGCGCATACTCAAAAGCACCTGGTCAATGTTTAAATTTAGGCTAACTTATTAGTAATTTTAATGAATACTTTATGTAAACTGCTTTGAGCTTTCAATGATGAAGCAGCATGTAAATACACACACGTAAGATAACACCAACAGGCTGCAAAAACACAATATCCCTGGTTTAGACATGGAGTCAATACATAACCAACCACCACAAGCCACAATTTCATTAGGCAACTCAACCATTTGATGAAAATAGAAGCAATGGACCCTCCCTCAAAACTAGAAAGTCTATGATGAATCTTGATACAAGGTAAACAAAGACTTTATGAGCAAAATATGACTCCTTTTCAAACTAAAACTCAGCTGCCTGTTTCCTGCTACTGCTCTTTTCTCCTAGAGGAAACCCTGCTGTAGGCCTGTGTTAAGAGACCTGCTAGGTAAAGGTAAAGGGGCCCCTGACCATTAGGTCCAGTCGTGACCGACTCTGGGGTTGTGGCGCTCATCTCGCTTTATTGGCTGAGGGAGCCGGTGTACAGCTTCCGGGTCATGTGGCCAGCATGATTAAGCCACTTCTAGCGAACCAGAGCAGCACATGGAAATGCTGTTTACCTTCCCGCCAGAGCGGTACCTATTTATCTACTTGCACTTTGACATGCTTTCGAACTGCTAGGTTGGCAGGATCAGGGACTGAGCAATGGGAGCTCACCCCGTCGTGGGGATTCGAACCGCCGACCTTCTGATCGGCAAGTCCTAGGCTCTGTGGTTTAACCCACAATGCTACCTGTGTCTCCGTAAGAGCCCTGCTAGCGAGCTGTTAATAAATCTGTGAAATTATTGGAGAAGCTTGTATTCCATTGTCAATTTTCAACAGACAAAACAAGTTCACTGCTGGGAACCTCTCAGCCTCTGAGGGTCGGAGTATTGTTATCATCACAGCTTGCGTAAGGCTATGGCAACGAGTACTGTTGAGGACTTGGGGATGAAAAGGAGGAAAAGTGCTAGTGCTGTCAAACCCTTTTAATCAAGCTCATTTTATTTTTGCGCAATATGTTAACATCTGTACATATTTGCAAAGGGCATATCAGGACATTTTATACTTTGTCTCAGCTTGTGCTATATAAGAGTTCTGGGTGTCCGCCCCCCCCCCCCCGTTTTAATATAATCATGCTATTATGGGAATGTTAACAAGTTAAGTCTCCAGGCTAAAAAAGAACAAGAAAATAAAAAGAAACTGCTCTAAATACCTTACTTATATGTAATGTTTCTTTCCATTCAGATACGATGGGTGAATGAAAAAAAGTCTCACTCAAGTCTCATTTTAACCACGACACATTCTCTGGTTGTTCCAATATATCCTGGCAAAGAGTTTTATGACTTCACACTTTGCAGTTCTCAAGCGCCTAGCAAGATGATACGGAATTTTGAATTTGTTACTTGTGGAGAAGTACATAGAGGAATGTGCATTCCAGAATAAGCCTCTCTTTTCCAAATGGAATTGAATCTTTTGCATCAACTATGCAGAGGTTTTCAACCTTTCTGAGTCCACAGCTCCCTTAACCAACTACATTCTTTCTGTGGCACTCCTGTGGGGTTTATGTCACTCCTTGCCTGCAGAGCTGGCAGCCCCTCACTCCTTTTCGAACACCCTCCCTTGTGGAGTGTTCCCTCAGCCTCCTCTCCTCTCTCCTTGAGAGTCCTCTGGGCAGCCGCTGCTGCAGCCCCTGGTCTCTGAGCTGCCCCCCCACCCCAAAGAGAGATGCCTCCAAGAGGCACCATTTGCCTGTGGAGCTTATAGCCAGGGCTGCCACAGCGAACAGCTGTGCAAGCCTTTGGGAGGCAGACTTGAGTGGGCATCAGAGGAGGGAAGGAAGGAAAGAGGGACAGAGGCCAGTGTTGCCTGTGGCACCCCTGACCATCATTCAAGGCACCTCAGGGTGCCATGGCACACTGGTTGAAAGCTACTGATGTAAGGAAATAAAAGGGCTGAGAATGGCACAGCAGTGGGTACTGGGAGCAGTAGAGAAAGATATGGGGAAAATATCAGCAAAGGGAAGGGCAGGTGGAGAAGATATTCAAATAACGATGTTGCCCACTGGCCCTTTACTGATGAAGGGGGATCTACAGCACAATTTGAGATCCTCCTATAAGGATCCACTGAAGCAGAAACAGTTTCCTGTTTCACTGTCAGTGGAGGGAACTATGTGTTGCATTCCAGCCCAGTAAAGACGCACAAGGGGAAGGAAACAACAAGAAGCCTTGCAGCATTTTGAGGACGAACATATTTACTATGACATCAAGTTTTATGGACTCCAGCCCGCCTCATTAGACAAATGAAGTGTTATCCTGAGTCATGTGGTTGAAAAGGGGGGCTGTAAATACTGTGGTCAGAAGCAAAGGAAATGTAGAAAGTACTGTGATAATTACATTGGCAATGCTGAATTTTCAAGCACACAAATTGTTGATGAAACAGACATGCTAACATTGATAAGCCAGTTAACACATGTGGTGTGGCAAGCATAATTATAAAGATGGTTAATAGCACTGATTTGTACTGAATCAGTCCACACATGATAGCACTGAACCTCTTGATAAATTGTAATTGTGCAGTTTTACTTTCCAGTCTCCCTTTGAAGTTCCTTTGTTCAAGAATTGGTGGTTTTGAGGTCCTTTACAGAATGTACTAGGGGTTTTAAAAATTCCCCTACTAGTTTTTGCATATTCTCATTTCTGATGTCAGATACATGTCCATTCATTCTTTTGGGTAGAGACTGGCCTGTTTGCCTGAGGGAGAATGCAGAAGGGCATTGTTGGGAGATTTTGGCATAGAACCCACCAAAAGATGAGCAGCTGAATGAATCCCTGATGTTGCAGATGACATTATTGTATCCTGTAATAATCTTTCAGGATTAGGCATGGAGACAGAGTGGGCATCTGAGTCTGCTGCGGGGTCTGGTCCCTGTGCCTCTTTCCATATATAAAACATGATTGTACTAAAACATCCAAGCGGTTTGCAATAAACATTAAAATTATCAATAAAACAGTCAAAAACATTTCAAACCAATCAACGTATTTTATTTAACAGAATTTAAAGCTTCACACTTTCTAAAACTAGTGGCCTAAGGTGAAACACCAGTCTTGCCCATAAGTGCTTATACATAAAGCAGCTGCTACAGATGATTAAAACAACTCCCATGCAGTATCCAAGCAGGTGAAAAGGGGGGAAGCAGAAAATACTGAGTGGATGGAATCCCTGCCTGCCTACATGCCTAGATCACTTGCCTTAAATCTATCCTCAACACAGTTAGTTCCAAGCTGTATCTTCCATCAGTTACAAATACAATGCCATACTTATTTCCAATGAACTGTCCAAAGTTTAGGACTTCGTCACTTGGCTAATACTTTGGTGCACTTGCCTTTTCAATTATTTGTGACTATCGGCAATTCTGATTGCAGTGCGCATAGCCCACAAGGGAAAACATCTGCCAGGATAGCCTTTCCAGCAAGAGATTTGTTCAGGCCCTTTCTTATTCCAGCAGGCGTGTTTGGGTTTCTGCTTGGTTTTATGATGAATTTTCATTCTATTTTCATTCTCTTTATGGTCATTTTTTAATGTGCACCGCTTAGAAATGCTAATGATTAAGTGGTAGATAAATGCCTTAAATAATAAAAAAAAATTAAAACAATCACCTGAGCCCTCTGAACTGCTATTCCCATTTCTTGTTATTGCTGCCTGTTCCCCTTTAAGTGAATGAGGAGTGACAAGAGCAAGGAGGAAGAGGAGGAGGAGCTTCCACTTGTCATGCTCTCTCCCTCTGGGATTGGGCCCAGAATGGTAATTGAATCGGCACCAAAGGAAGAGAGGAGGCGGGGCTATTCAGGAGGCGGGTCATCTGAAGGCATCTTGCCCAAAGACTCACAAAACATGGAATTAACATCATACTGCATTCTGCCTGAAAGCCTTTAGGGCTTGAGACAGATGGTTGTTGGTTTACAGCACGCTGCAGGTGATGTGACATAGTTATTATTAGCCACTTTCTCCTATGCTAAGCAGGCGTGACAGGAATTCACATACCTGCAAGTCTCTTTGAGCAGAAATGACAGTGCGGCCAAAGAAATGTATGTAGACTATGGGCAATGAAGCCTCTCTCATTGCATTTTCACCTCTCTTAAAATTGTTAGTCTGTGTCTAGCCCAGATGTTAGCTAGCTGGTAAGCAGAAGTCTATCTTCTATCTTTCTATCTTTCTGTTTCTCTTTCACTTGGTACATCAATAGCAAGTCTACCCAATCATGGTTTGGCACCAAATCAGCTTAGAATACCACCACACACAGGGGGGCATTCTTGGTAACCCATTGACGGACTCTATGATGGACCGTATCTATTCTGTTTTGGTCAGACCCCACTTGGAGACCTGTGTCCATTTCTGGACATCACAGTTTGAGGAGGATTTTGACAATCTGGAATTTGTGCAGAGGAGAGCAACCAAAATGATAAACGGGGGGGGGGGGGATCCCATTGAGCTTGTGGGACTTGTCGACTGTTATATGATTCAAGTAGTAGTGGGTTACTTTAGAAGTCAGTACTTTAGAAGTATTGTATACAGAGACTCAACATATCTGTGCTGACGGTAAGATTTACTACTTGCATAAATAATCTTTCTAGGAAGACAAACCGCCCCCTAAAAAGCAAAAAAAAAATAAAAATATTTTTATATTTATCTGCAGTTTCTAAGTGCAATTTACACAGATCATAGATAGCAATGAAAACACTTCCATAAGTATGTTGGTAGGTTCAGATTGGCTTTACACTCTCATTCCATTCTTGTCCAGTATTTCATATTCATAACTAGTTCAATGTTCATCAAATTCTGCCTGCCACTTCAAAGAAAAATCTGACTTGAATTAATCTCATGATTATCTTCTTTGTGAGTAAGATACTGCCTCAGAGGAAATTACATAAGAATTTCCTTTTTTCTTAGCGTGGCTGTTAGCATAATTACTTGAATGCATTTTATTGAAACCATATTGATAAGTATAGTGTTGAACAAAAAAGGGGGTAATATCCTGCAAAGCAGAAATGATCCCATCATTTAAATTATCATACTTTTTAATGAAAAAGTGTCCTATCAAGCTTCAGATCCAAATTATCACCCATCTTGTGTGTGTGTAGCTGCAGAATAGCTTGTGATGTACATATTTGCAAAAAAGATAAAAAAGGACCCTAACTCAAGTAAAGGCAAAATTAGAATGGAGGCAAACAAGGAGAACAAAACATTATGTTGAACTCTGTTCATAACCATTCACTCTTCCCTTTTTCTTTGAATGTCTCCTTCCATGGGCATCTGAAACACATTTCTTTAGAGTGTAAATCCAGGGATTTTTATTTTATTTCAGAAAAGCATTTCAATGAAGGCTGAAATAGGGTGAGGTGATGAGACCAGAAGAACAAATAAGGACAAGGAAGAAGTAAAGCAAAATGTGCGAGGCCACCTCAAGTGAAAATAAGACTCAGGACATCAGTATTGGGTTGAAGTAGGCCACAAATTTTATCGATTGCAGATGTAAGTAGGCTTGGGCAAAAGCATTGGGTCTGCATCAGGTATCAGGCAGCCCACCTGCAGGTTGATAAGAGGTTGGGTCAACCCTGTATAAAGAGTCACCCAGTGGCGGGGGATGCGGTGAGGACGGCCCACCCCTGGTGTCATCTAGGATGGGGGTGACAAAATGCCCCCTGGGTGGATCGCTGCCCTTCCCCCGGGACGCTCACCTCACCCCACGGGTAGCTAGCCCCACCCCTGGGTGCACAGCATGTGCGCCACTCCGGGTGCCGGAGCAGCTAGCTCCGCCTCTGGAGTCACACTATGGCATACATCTAATTGGGATGAACCCAACAGGGCCACCACTTAGCACCTGCTTGGTCTCCAGGACAGAGGCACCCCTTCCCAGACCCACCCCCCTTTTGAGATTATTAGGCAACCAAATGTATCATTCCATAACACCTCATACAGAAATTATTTCTTCCTGGGGAACCTGCCTTTTTTCACCCAGATCAACTACAAGAGCAAGACCACAGCTTTAACAAAATGGCAGCCCAAACAGGATGACACCTGGGAGCAATGGTACTGCTTTGAAGTGTTCCGGATCCATTTCCTGTTCTCCCAGCGAGCAGGGCAGCTGTGGGCAAAATTGTAAAGAAGAAGTCAATACTGTAATGATTTCATTCTTAGTCCTAGGATCTAGTAAGCCTTTAAACCCAACAGTTGGAATTTCATAATTCCAATGCTTTAACCATATTAGGGAACATGTATAGTTAGAAAACCAATTGCTAGTTTTGTGAGAAATAACACTTCACTGAAGTGGATAATGCTTTGGCCAAGAGCTCAGTTTTGGCAATCTTCTAGAACATGTTGCATATATACCAGTTCTTTCTAGCTAGAGTGAAACTGAAACCTGACATTTACAGTATCAGATAGAATTGTTCTGGAATGTCCTGGCTGTGTCTGTAGTACAACAGTTTTGGAAATCTGTAGGAGAGGATCCCACCAATCTCTTGTCATACTTTACTGCTATCAACTAACAATCAAAAGTGCTAAAATTTTAGCTACACTGGCAACAGGATGTTGGCTAGAAGCAACTGGAAACAGTTTGGTTTTCTGAAGCTAAAACTTACAATTTTGTTCTAGGAGTTACTTGCTCACAATATAGAACTATTTGTTTATTCCTTATGAGTTTTACACGTGATGAGAACGTATACTCCAGCAGATACTTTTATAATCACTGTGCTATACTGTAATACAGTGCATAATGAGCATCCACATTCAGTTAGTCTGTGTGCCATCCCCCTTCAGATTCAGCACAGAGTGCACCAAGTGACTCAGAAACAGATCAGAATTGTAAAAAATCATGATACAAAATGAGTCTTGGGGCCTGTGTGCATACCTAATAAATGGATCATAATATACATTTACATACATGCAACTCCCACTTACCAAACACAATACATTCCCAGGAAATCATTCTTTAGGCAAGTCTTTGCATAACAGGCTGACAATTTCCATTATCTCCTATGTAAAAATTGTACTCCAACAATGGTTTCTTCCAAAAATGGGTGCAGCCCACCCGCAAAAGAGAAACAAAGTAAAAACTTTGTCAGATCTCCCTCCCTGCATGGTTTCTGCCCCCAAATGGCAGCCACCAATCAGCTAAGGACAAACATGTAAGGAATCTGATCAAACTCTGGCTGCTGGGATATCTGAATGAGTCATGCATATAATGAGGTTTAGGTATAATTATTTGAGTACAATTTGTGCACATTGTGGTCAGATAGTGGGACCTACATGTATCATTTTGAGAGAACTACATCTATGAATACAGTATGCATTTTGAGAGAAAATATGCATTTAAATATATAGTAACAAATGTATTTAAATGATATCTTGAGGGTTTTTTAAAATTCAAAAATTAATGTAGGGGTGGAACAGAATTGTAGGTAAAAGCATGCAAAAGTCACGCAGATCAGAAATTGACAAATTAATTCCTTCTCATAAGGGATTGCTACTTTAATGAGCTTTTGCTATCCATCCTGGAAGAGTTTGATCATAGTAGACTTAAATAATAACCATTACTGCTTTTGATTTGTATAATTTATTGTAATTGTGGTCTAAAGCCGAGAATAAAGTATGGGGAACAAGAAAGTGATGTATTCTTATTGACCCTCGAAACCAAAAAAATGACAGTCCAATTACAAGTATGTTGACTTGGAACGAAGTAATTCTGCTGATTTAAATAGGATCTCGGTGGGATTTCATAGGATTGCAGGCATCATAATAGATGGGAATGAAGAGAGAAAAGGCATCATGATATTGCATATACAATACAATACAGAGAAATAGGACAGTTCAGTAAATCTCCACTCTCTTGCCCATTCTGAGCACTTTTGCCAATACTGCAAATCTTTACAAATTTACTGTCCAACATTTAGCATCACAAGAAGTACAACTTAAGTAGAAAAAGACAAAGTGTGCTGCCTTTCTGTAATACCATACCAGCTGTGATGCTCATTTATAGACTTGGCCCATTGCTGGTGACATTTACTGTAAGACAGCTTTCCAAATACCACTGTGATGGCCAACTTTTCCCTCTTTCTGTTGCAACCAGCTCAGTCTTTTATGACCCATTTTTAATATAAGAAGCTGATTGTTAAACCATCTTCTTGATATAGGTATCCTGGACAATGTCAAGCTCACTGACGGCTAATTAGTTTTGGGGTTGTTGCTTTTTTAATGCTGTGGCATAGTTAGTTGAGCTTTTCATTTTTAAAAGGGCAAACACTATGGATGTAGAGGGAACTTCTAAGTGCTGCGCGCTGTACAGTTCTTCACACTTCCTGTGGGCACTCGACCATCCAAAGTGTGATCCAGTACGTACACTCAAACTTCTCTTCCCTTCAGCTCTGTAATTCCCAGTGGGTATGTGTAGGAATGAAACTTAAAAGTATTTGCCACAAGGGTGGTTTCATTCTTTGCAGACCTATCATATGGCAAACGTTTATTTGATCTATTTGCAGAGGCCAGGGTGGAATCTACACACATATAAAAAAAATTCTGAAAATGCTTTTTTAAAAAAATAAACTGATTTTTCCATAAGGCTCACCATCGTCATCTAGTATCACATTGTATATTGCACTTAAAACACACTTAAAACGTTTCATTTGCAGCTGTATAGCTGAGTCCCTAGTAATACTGGTCTTCCTAACTTGGGTTTAGCTAGCTGACACTTGCTGTAAGAGAATCCCACAAGATGTTGTGTACTACAGTGGTACCTCAGGTTAAGAACTTAATTCGTTCTGGAGGTCCGTTCTTAACCTGAAACTGTTCTTAACCTGAAGCACCACTTTAGCTAATGGGGCCTCCTGCTGCTGCCGCGCCGCCGCCACGCGATTTGTGTTCTCATCCTGAAGCAAAGTTCTTAATCCCAGGTACTATTTCTGGGTTAGCGGAGTCTGTAACCTGAAGCCTCCGTAACCTGAGGTACCACTGTAGTTTCTCCTCAAAATAAGCTCAGGGATTTAGTTAAGTGACATCCGATAGCCCTTTTGTAATGGCTGCCTGACAGCCGCCTCTTCAAGTGCTCTGCAAATGTTTGCTAATTTTTACAGATAAAGTGTGGATAAATGGACTCCATAATGGATTTCTGAAGTTTAAGCTAAACTACCTTGTTCAGTAAGGGACGCGGGTGGCGCTGTGGGTTAAACCTCAGCGCCTAGGACTTGCCGATCGCATGGTCGGCGGTTCGAATCCCCGCGGCGGGGTGCACTCCCGTCGTTCGGTCCCAGCGCCTGCCAACCTAGCAGTTCAAAAGCACCCCGGGTGCAAGTAGATAAATAGGGACCGCTTACCAGCGGGAAGGTAAACGGTGTTCCATGTGCTGCGCTGGCTCGCCAGATGCAGCTTGTCACGCTGGCCACGTGACCTGGAAGTGTCTGCGGACAGCGCTGGCTCCCGGCCTATAGAGTGAGATGAGCGCACAACCCCAGAGTCTGGCAAGACTGGCCCGTACGGGCAGGGGTACCTTTACCTTTACCTTGTTCAGTATGTGGCAAGGACTCCCAGAGTATTCATAGCCTTTTTGTAACGCAGTGACTTCTATGAGGCTGAACCAGAAATCCTAGTACAACTCTGATTCTCCATTATATGGCTCTTGGCATCAAGTAAGTTCTGTCCTCTAGGTTACCTGTGTTTAACCCTGGGAAGTGCCACAGATCACTGGTAGAGCATCTGCTCTTCATGCAGAAGTTGCCAGGTTCAATCTTCAATCTAGATAGGGTTGGGAGAGGCCCCTGTCTCAACCCCTGAAGAGAAGCTGCTAGTTGGTATAGACAATATATGGATCAATGGTCTGCACTGGTGTAAGACAACTTCCTACAGTCCTAACGTTTTTCCCAAACTTGGAGAATGGGAACTGTCCTCCTGTTTAGAATGTAACAGAATAGACACAACGTTTTGAAAAACATGGGAATTTCAGAGGGGTACCAAAGAAGAAATAGAAAATAGGCTTAATCTCAAGACCAAGGATGGGGAACCTGTGCTTAGGCTGGAGTCTAACAACACCTGGCAGACAATGACTTTCCCATCCTAGCACAAGCAGGGAGCCTCTTGGGTAATATATTTACCTCAGGGTTCTACTCCTGTATCAGGTTTATACTCAAGCCCTGACAGTGACTCTAAACATTGTCAGTTGCAATTAGATGTCCAAACCCAATCTTTCTTGACCGCAGGTAGCCAGCCATGTCAACATTCAACAGACATTGAAGTAAGCGTGTTGACTAAAGTCAAAGATATATATACCAGGATTTGGTTTCTGATACTTCCCACTATAAATTTGCCAAACCATTTAACTTACTGAAACTCACATCAAAACAACTGGGTACAAAGTCATTTTAATACTTCTCTGTAAACAGCTAAAGCCTAAAGAACATTAGTGTATAAAATTTGAGGTTTGAAAGTGGTATTTTCTCCATATGCTAATATTTTATTCTGTAAGCCTGATGTGGATTCAGAAGCTGACATGTTAACGCTACTCTGTCTTCAGCTTGTGGGATGTTTTCCAGATGTGGAATCCCAGAATATGTTTTTTTCAGGCTCAGAATTTTCCTTTTTAAAAAAGGATGGTTGTTGTCATCATCATTACAGTCATACCTTGGGTTGAAGTTGCTTCAGGTTGAGCGCTTTTGGGTTGCGCTCCACGGCAACCCAGAAGGAACGGAACACATTACTTCTGTGTTTCGCCGCTCGTGCATGTGCAGACGGTCAAAGTGACTTCACACGCATGCGCAGAAGCAGCAAATCATGACCCGCGCATGCGGAGACGTGGGTTGCGTTCGCTTCAGGATGCGAACGGGGCTCTGGAACGGATCCCGTTCATATCCAGAGGTACCACTGTACTGTACTGTGATTACAGTGTGCAGTGCTCCTGTTCAGGGTTCCTGACACATCCTCTCCCAGCATGCTCCATTCCATCCCTCCTCTTTTCTGTTTTTCCCTTCCCCAACAGACAATCACCATTCTGTGGCTACTGAATGTTCTCAGTCATCACTGGGGTGTATTAGATATTTCCCCTCCTTAGGTGTTTTACCCCAGCAGTGGCGTAGCGTGGGGGGTGCCAGGGGTGCCGGCCGCACCGGGCGCAACATCTGGGGGGGGCGCGAGTCCAGAGGGCCCAGCCGCGTCGTGCCCTCGGCCCGCCCCTATTGTCAGAGCGGCCAGCCAGCCTCCGCCTGCTCCTACCTTGCCCACCCGAGGACTGCGGCAGCGCCTGCCCCTGTGGCCACCTACCCCCGCCTCGCCCATTGGCTTGCCTCCCTCGGCCCCGCCTCTCTCTGATGGCCGCGGGGGTGTCCTGCTCGGCGCCGGCGCCTTTTTTCAGGAGGTAGGGAGGCTGGACGGGGAGGTGGGGTCGGAAGCGGGCAGAGAAGGAGGGGAGCTCGTAGCCAAAAGGGCTGCGCCGGCCGGCAAAGGGCCGGGGAAAGTTTGGAGAGGAGAAACGCACCGTCATGATTTCCCGGTGGAAGCGGCAGGATTAGGGATGGCGAAGCGTAATTACGCACGAATTTCGCTGGGTGAGAGCTTCGGGGATCGATCGGCGGAAATGGGAATCAATTGGAATATGAGAAAGAGAGAGAGGGAGGGACCATCATTCATAGGCATAGATTTGTAGGGTTAGGGGGCGCAAATCCACGGGTTAGGGGGCGCAAATTACTTGCCTTGCCCCAGGTTAGGGGGCGCAAATTACTTGCCTTGCCCCGGGTTAGGGGGCGCAAATTACTTGCCTTGCCCCGGGTGCTGACAACCCACGCTACGCCGCTGTACCCCAGTCTTTCTTTCATTTTCTGAGCCCTTTGGCAAACCTTGGAGCTCTCCTAAGTCTGCTAAACAACCCACTTCTGTGTAGATTTTGGCTGTATAAGGATCAGATTCAGTGCTCAGCAAATGAGTTCACTATTTGTACATAGGATTAACACCTGAGTTACTTGTGGAGAACAAAGAAAAAAGTATCAATAGACAGGAGAATATACTTATCTAATTTTTTAATAATGAAGACTTACAAATGTGCACACAGGTTTTCTTTATTGAATAGATGTTCAGAAGAACTTGAGACCATCTCTGATCATCTTCACATATATAAACTTACTTCACCCATGGACCCAGCCCTGAGCAGGCCTTCTCTTCTATTTACCTCTGCCCACAATTTACCTCTGCCCACATTAACCAAAAACTTCAATTTGAGGGATTTCAAAACAGTGTATAACTCTTCTCCAGGAGATGTTGAATTTTCCCAAAAATGATGTTGGGTGGGAAAAGATTCACTCAAAAATTCTAAATATTAAAAAAGGGTTCTAGGCATATAATATTAATACATGACCTGCTTTGTTGTTGTTGTTGTTGCTATCTAGGCTCTGAAGTAAGACGTTTTGTGGTTGGGGAGGAAATCAATTTGGTTTAGCCTGACAGGACAAAGTGATAGTGCATGAAACAAGCAATAATTATTAAAGGTACTGAGGGAGCAAAGGGAGCCCAAATGCAGCAGCTGAAACAACACTGACTGGGAAAGCTTTGAAAGACAGCACTATTATAAATCGTTTACTTATGAGATGACCCTAACAGAATTCTGTTGCCAAGATAAGTTTCTGTAGCCCTTATATTCATTTTCATTGCTTACTGCTTTTCCTTTTTTTCTCCAAAAGCTGTCTTTCGAGATAGTATTAAGGGCTGTTATGAAATTATTAAGCAAAAGCATTTTCCTCTAAATATAGGTGATGAGAGGAAGAGTGAGAAACTTTATTTGTTTATGTGTTGACACATGCAGTCATTTTACATCCTGGTTTGCTTGTCTATGTTCTTCTTTTATGCCAGCCCTAGCACATTCAGTTTACTAGAAAACAGTGCTCGTGGAGGCACATAACTGCTACAGAAAGAGCATTAAAACACCATGGCACTGTGGCTCAAGTGATACAGAAACAGGCACCGGAGTAATAAACATATTTGAGAAGAAAATAAGAATGACATGAATTCTCTCTTAAATTCATTTAAGAGAGAAAATTCCAATTGCTTTAAATCTTAACCTTGGTCAAAGAGAAGCATTTTTACGTCAATACTTTTAATTTTTCATAAATGCATCTGGAGACTTCTGTTGTTTTCTTCTCTGCGATGTTAATCTATTCATTATAGTCGCTTTCATCTGCATTCACTTGTGGAAGAACAAAACACAATTGTTTTTAGTAGAGTATAATAGGTCTGTGACAAAAGCCAGGACATTTTCAAGGCTTCACTCATCCATGTCTTTGTTACTGCAACACTAAATATTCGTTACACAAGGAGCAGACAGATCAGAGGCCTTTGCATCGCCTTGTCAGTGGAGGAAATGAGCAGTTTTTTTGAAGGATACTGCTGGCTGCTGCTCCAACCGCCTCAAGGACTAGCACTAGGGGTCTCCCTGCAACAGCCATGCGGCAAATAACAGCCTGGTGCTCTCAAGACTCCAGTAGTCGACAGCATCCTCCAGACTGTGGAGGACCTACCTCATAAATTACTCGGCAGGGGTGGAGTGGGAGAAACACCTTGTAAGTGACCTTTCTACTGGGTCTCCTGTTGTCATACTTGAGAAATATCACAGTGTAGTTACAAACAACACTGTCTAGGGCTGATGGCAGCTAAGAATCCAACAGCGCCTGTAGAGATGCAAGTTTCCCATCCCTATGCTACATAAATGACTCTCTGTTCTACTCCACTCTAGAAAAGTCAGTCCTAATGGAATCACATCTGGGCTGAGCTGGTGGCACAACGCCAGTGATAGTGCTGTTGACTGAGCCATCACTTATGGTGGATTCAGGTCCAACAAGAGGGAGCAAGTTGTGCGAGCATTGAAACACATACAGTAGCAGACTGGGGTGAAGGTGCCTACTAGCACTCATGGCAGGTGAGTCATTGCTGCTTACCAGGATGTGGGGGCAGCAGCAAGGCCAGTGCAATGCAAACATGCCAGCAAGAGCACAGGATTCACTTGGCTGGTGTGTTTGCACCACACTGCGCCAACCCTGACAACATATCTGCTGGGTGCTTAGATAAGTGTCATCTGCTGTTGGACACAAAGATGTGATTCTAGGAGCTGCAGCCTTAGTTACTGTTGTGTCTCTACTGATCTCAAAACTATAAGTCAAAACTAAATCATACATATTGTCTGGCAGCATCCATTCAGTAGATAATGGAATTTATTACTAGATTTCTATGGCTGTGCATCAACACACGTTCCCTTGGTGGGAATAATAGCTAGCATAGCTATATGGCAGCCAGTGGAATAATCAAGCCAGTGATAAATCAGGGCACAGACTAGGAAAAATGCGGTAGAAAAGGGGCATCTCCTAATCTGAATTGATTATGAACAGAGCACATCCACTGGCACAGAAGAACGAAGAATAAAGAGAATTTTACAATGGCTAAACATTTCAATATGAGACTTTAAAATGGGATTTAAAGTTGCTCCAAAACTGGGTAAACCACAAGGCTCCCAGGTTCTCCACAATGTCTCTTACACAGATGAAGCAACGTCATTCATTTAATTTTATATAGTCATATAATTGAGGTTTTTAAATGCTAAAACTGTAAAACTGTCACACACTTTTTTCACTCTGTGCACTGTATTTCGAGCCATAACCAAGTATATTGATGTAAAACTGGTTCCTTAGGAACACATTCAACATATATCTGAATAAAATATCCCAGGGACAATAGGCACTACGGCAGGGGTCAGCAACTTTTGGGGGGCCCATGGGCATATTTCAAAGTGGAGAAACTATCATGGACAACTGCCTCTCTCTTCCCCAATCTAGCACACACTGCAGACTGTTCTACAGGTTACAACAGAATGTTTATTTCAAGCCTAATTACAGTGTGGGCACCAGAAAAGGCCTCTGTGAGTGCACAAGGCCACATGGTGACCCTGCACTTTGGGAACTAATCTTTCCATGGTTCCCAGAAGCACTTATATCCTGATGCACATGCTTGTAACAGGGCCTACGACTTAACAGATCATGGCACCCATTGCAACCAAGCCATCAGCATGAGTCTTTGCCATCAACATAACCTCCAGGCAGGGATTAGGATCCTCTGGAAAATGTTGAATTGCAAATTTGCTTCAGATTTTTATTTCAGTTTTCATGAACTGAAAATTTGTGATACCCTAGACAGTGATTTATTTTAGCGTGTTTCTTTTATTTGCATTTTGGAAACAAAGCAACAACCTTTGGAAACTGCCACACCTGCCTGATATTGTATCTGTAGTTAGCATCCGTTCATTGTTATGAATGAACTTGGAAGATGGATATTTCATAGCCTCCAACATTTTTACCTTAGAATCTGGGTCATAGCCCCACTCCCACATGGGTCCTGTCACCTGCACAGAATCAGGGAGCCTCAAAGCATACGTTTTTGGGCAAAATGTGTGGGATCACGACCTCACACAATACCATGGAGCCCAAAATTGGTGGTTCCATGGAACACTTAATATGGATTCCCCAGCAGTGTCGTTGTCCATGATCTTCTGATTTGTTTATGCAAACAAGGTAATGGCCCACAAAATCCTCACTAGTGCAAATTAAACATTTCTTGTTTGCAGGTCTTCCTTCGTGCTTGGGGATTACTAATGCATAGCTTCTTAATCACCCCTTGAAGATCCTTGTTCTGTTGCTCCAATGTCAGTTTCAGTTCTGGGTTTAATTACTGGTTTCCTTGCACTATTAAAAATTATTCGTATATGCATACATGCATGTTTCCCTTTCTGTAGCTCGGTTCCAGGGGAATGGTTCACAATGGGAAGATCAGCAGGGTGTGGGGGTTAACCTGCTTTTCCCTGCATGGCAGCCCTGATCCAAATCAATGGCTCCTGTCGTCACTATGGAAGATATCAGGAAATCTCATCACAGACCTTCCATGTCGTGTATACTTTGACCCTTACAAGCAGAAATTATATTGCTGTTTCTATATACCTCCAAAGTCTTGTGACAAGTGAAAGTCTGACCCAATCCCTCTCCCAGAGAGAAATTGACTACAAGCAATGGCTGGCTAGCAAGAGCAGCCAAAACTTGTAGACCCCTACTGATTTCAGGCACATTGAATTCAAGGCTTATAGGCTTATATCTGATATCATGTGCTTGAATAAAAGCATCATATAAAAGTCTGAATTTATGAACCTGACATAAATCTCTCCTTTATTTTGTGTGTCCCACTCTTTACATAGTTGTGGGTTTGCCATATTCAGCACTTTCCTATCCAAGCATGGAACAATCAACAATAAATTTGAAATGTGTGGGAGGATATGAAGAAACCTGCTCCATAATAAAAAAGGCTCTTTTAAACTATTCCATTGCTTACAAACAAAGGTTTTTTGCCAGGCTTTTCAAACTTCTGACAAAGCGGTGCCAGACTTAAATGGTAATCATCTGCTGTTTATAGCATAGTAATTCTTGAATTAAATAGGGTAGCTAAAATTTTAAGCCTCTAGTAAGACAGCAAATGGTCAGAATGCAATGCTAGGAAAAGGAGCTGTACCTCAGGCCTTTGTGTGTGCAAGGTCCCAAACTCAAGTCCTGATATATCCAACTCAAAAGTTCTCTGTCTGAGACCCTGGAGAGCTACCAATGGCTAGAATCTAGTGGTTAGATGGACAAAGAATTTGATCTGATGAAGACATCTTCCCAATTTTTGTGTGTAGCTTAGTTGGTAGAGCATGATAATTTCTCCTGTAAGTCCTTCTCTTTAGTGTTTCAGCTAGACTGGTAAAGAAAAAGTGATTAATATGTATTGTATATGCCATATAACATTGTGCCACCAGAAGGCGCAGTGGAGTCCCATTTTTCTCTACCTGTTTTCCCTGTTTAAATTTACAATGTGTTTAACTGAAATGCTTCTTTGATATGTCCAGATCCAGCTTCTGTTATTACACATGCATCCCACACGTGACCCTAATCCATACTTATGAGAGGTGGGAACTATTGCAGGAATCAGACCTGACGCTTGTTTATAAAATGTGTTCCAACCGTTTATTCATACCACACCAAAGGCTTCTTTAGACACAAGAAGCATCCATTTACTATAATATACAAAGAGGGGTAGGACTCGAACCAATGGAATCAAATTACAAGAAAGGTGATTCCAACTAAACTTCAGGAAGAACTTTCTGATGGTAAGAGATGTTTGACCACGGAACTGACTCCCTCAGAAGGTGGTGGACTCTCCTTCCTTAGAGGCTTTCAAGCAGAGGCTGGATGACCATCTTTAACGGATGCTTCAGATGAGATTCTTACATTACGGGGGGGTGGGGGGTGGACGATGATCCTTGGGATACCTTCCAACTCTACAATTCTATGATGCTGTAACATTAATAGGAAGAGGAGCAAAGCTGTACTTTCCTCAGCTTCTCATTAGAGTAAGCCTGCATTTGGATGAAAGAAAGGAGATCAGGAGCCAAGGTTAAGATTGAGAAGTCCATGCTATGAGAGTTCAGTTCACTGCTTCTTCATTAACAGGCAACCAGGCAATAGAGACCTTACCCATTCCTTGGTCTGCTGTCCCCTGAAACATTAAAGCCGTTCCTTTGAAAGTGATGCAAAGGTTTGTGTTCAGTAAGGCATGTAAAACCTCAACCTTCCTCAGAAGATACCAATTCTGGGGGGACGAACATTTATTCTCTCATACCAAGGACATTTCTCCAGTGGGTGGCAGGATCATCGTACTGGATGATTTGATAGAAGGTTGGGTGTGCAATGGGCATACAGACTACAGGGTGAATTGCCTACCTGGCATGAAGACTGTGGATGTTGCCAGTTGCCTAGATAGCTTGAGAGATAATGCTGGGGAGGAGTGGTCATGGTGAGAGCCAGTGTGGTGTAGTGGTTAAGAGCGGTAGTCTCGTAATCTGGTGAACCGGGTTCGCGTCTCCTCTCCTCCACATGCAGCTGCTGGGTGACCTTGGGCTAGTCACACTTCTCTGAAGTCTCTCAGCCCCACTCACCTCACAGAGTGTTTCTTGTGGGGGAGGAAGGGAAAGGAGAATGTTAGCCGCTTTGAGACTCCTTCGGGTAGTGATAAAGCGGGATATCAAATCCAAACTCTTCTACTCTTCTTCTTATGGTGCATGTTGGCATCAGTGATATGAGATAATGTAGCTATGAGGTCCTGGAAGCCAAATGTAGGTTGCTAGGTAGGATGTTGAAAGCCAAGACCTCCAAGGTAGCTTTTTCTGAAACGCTATCTCTTCCATGTACAGGGCCAGTTAGACAGGAGCAGCTTTGTGGTCCCAATGTGTTGATGTGATGATGGTGCTGGAAGGAGGGGTTTGGATTTGTTAGGCAGCAGGGAACATTCTCTTTGTAAACTGCATTGAGGGTTGTTTCTTTTTCTTTTTAATCAAGCACACATTTTATGAAATATAAATAACTATATTAACAAATTGGCTAAATATTGACTAATGGAAAAGTACCGTCCAAGTGAAAGAACTCTGACTTGTGTTTGAGACCAGCGATAAAGACCGCTGGGATGCTTTAAAACACTCCTGTCACCACAGCATGCACTCCAAGCTGAGATAATGGCTTTGAATAAAGTATGGAGATAGCAAGGCCTTTTGTTTTCTTAATTGTGAATACTGCCTGTAACAGGCTGGATGAGAACTGTTTAGTCTGAAAGGTGATTGCTTTGTCTAAAAGGGAAAATATTAATTGATGACAAAGATCTGATAGTTTATTCCAGGAAAGAAATACCTTTGGCTAATATATGCGTGTTCTTTTTTTGTTAATCTCTCTATTTATCTGCCTTTGGAGAATGTGATACGTTTGCTATTGACAAAGATGCTAATTGCTAATTCCAGGAAAAGAGAAATACATTCGCTAACACAAACAGCTACCATGTGCATTCTTTTTGTTAATCTGACCATTTGGAGAATGTGATGTGGGCAGAGGCAGCTTTAGGGTGCCGTGACCACAACAATGCTGTGGAATGGAGTGCAAGTTTTAGTGGGCACAATATTTTAGCGTTGCATAAGGCGCCCCTGAAATATGAGAGCCCAAAGTCTGCCATTGATAGGGCCTATCCATACTTCCTTAACAGAGCTTTATAAAGCTCTGTTAATGAGCTTCCAGAACATGATTAGTATTGCATGGAGACTGTGGAGCCCCAGAACTATATTTCCCAACAGCTCTTGCTGTGTCTCTGACCTGGAAAGAAGAGAAGCCGAAAACAGAGGCAGGCTGTGCCACAGCTCCTAATTTGGCCATCAAGGCCATTGGGCCAAGCCAAGACTCCTGTACTAGACCTGATGTCATATGTTATGTCCAGTGTAGGGCAGGTATAGATGCAACTGCGTCAGAAGGGAATTGAATCAGTGGTGCCCACAAAGCATTGGACACCGGACTTGGCAAACCCCAACAATCAGCTGATTTTCAGTGCCTTCGCTTGTGTGGTTTGCTTTCAACCTGTGTGGGCGAAAACAGCATACATGATGTCATTGTGACCCCACCTGTGAAACTTGGCCTGCATGGTAGGCGGGTGAGGTAAAAATCTGGCCTGCCAGAAACAGTCAATTTCCTGTCCCTGGACCATACAGCCTGACAACAGCACCCAAAGAAGCAGGTCTTTAATGCCACTCTGGAAATACTTCAGTCCACCTGGAAGGCAGACTTCCAGCCTGGATTTTGGTTGGGGAAGAATTTCACTCCATATCAAATCTTGTATATTAAAAATGCAGGGTATAGTTTCTAAAACAAGATGTAGAAATTCCTTCCTGCCTGTTAAAAAAAACAAAACACCAACTGGGAGTCATTATCACAGATTACCCATAATCCAAGATGTATGGATTATGAGGGGAAAGCACTCTACATATGTTAACAGCTTTTTAAAATTATTAATACATTTTTTTTTCAAAGCAATGAAAACAGGTAACAGAGCTCGGCCTGAGGAGCCCTGGCTCAAATTAACCCATTACAAAACAACTCCAAGCTATCTTGATTTAGCAACTATGAGAGAATTTGTACACCGTTCTCCAGGCTGATTTTAAATGACAGACACGAAGCAGCTGCTTGGTTTGACATGGTTTTCCTCGAGCAGCTGCTCCTGTGCTAAGAGAGTGTCATTCTGCTTTGCCTCCCAGTGGAATTGTGCCATTTTATAACCTGGCACCCCTACTGTGCACAGCTCTCTTGGGTACATGGATATATAGCACTGCGAAGCAGCCAACAGTTGCCTCTGCCTTGTTATGGAAAACATCTGAAATGTCGCTTTTGGTAGTTTACAAGTGCTGCACACCTCAGGCAGGGCAGGGCAGGGCAGGGCAGTGTGTTGCTGTCTTTCGGCTTCTTTCATTCTCTTTCCACGTTTTATCATTCTCCTAAATTCTATTTTTAAGTCGTATGAGTTAAATTTGTTCCGGAGCTGGGCCAATTATTTTGCTCTGTTTGTAAGTTAGGCCTATTATTAGTAGGCAAGGGGCCTGTTAACATCCTTTGGGCCAACTGTGGCATTAGTGGGACTTACAAGGGAGACATAAAGACCGTGTGCAGGTTGGATCGTTCTTCAGAGTGTGATTTGTTAGGCTCCCAAGAATTGCAGTGCACATTTGTTTTAAAAATATGCCATAGTTTATAAAGTCCTAAAAAAACACACCTCTCACCTCCTTCCTTCTCAAACTTTGCCAGTTTAACCAGAACTAACTCCCACCTGTGTCACAACTTTCCTCTCAACCCTCTTGATACACAACTTTCTTTATAGATGATGTTACAGTAAGTTCATAGACACCATGGAGGCCAATAAAATTTAAACCAAGGATCGAAAACAATGAAGCTAATAAAAAGGACCATAGACTTACTTTTTATTTTAGCATTCATGACTGTTGCACCACATCCGTCAAGTGTTTCAGGAATAATTTCATTTTTATTTTTTGTATTTAAATAAAACTGTGTGTTGGGACGTGGGTGGTGCTGTGGGTTAAACCACAGAGCCTAGGACTTGCCGATCAGAAGGTTGGCGGTTCGAATCCCCGCGATGGGGTGAGCTCCCGTTGCTCGGTCCCTGATCCTGCCAACCTAGCAGTTCAAAAGCATTTCAAAGTGCAAGTAGATAAATAGGTACCACTCTGGCGGGAAGGTAAACGGCATTTCCGTGCGCTGCTCTTGTTCGCCAGAAGCGGCTTAGTCATGCTGGCCACATGACCTGGAAGCTGTACACCAGCTCCCTTGGCCAGTAAAGTGAGATGAGTGCTGCAACCCCCGAGTCGGTCACGACTGAACCTAATGGTCAGGGGTCCCTTTACCTTTTATAACTCTGTGAGAAAGATAACATACATATCTGACATGTTAATCTCTACTCTGGTATAGCCAATGTGCTGAGAAATATAATGAAGCAGGGCTAGAATCCTTCTCTCTGAAATACTAATTTTGTATGAACAGGGATTATGTACAGAGGCAGTCAAACGTACATTCCCACACCTGCAGTCTCGTGTGAGCAGTCTGATAAGTGTGTTTTTGGCCCAAGCATTTTTTATTCAGTCACGTTCCATGTCTTGACCATGTGCTAGGACTTTTCTATTAACTTCAAAATAGATCCAGAGGTTTTTCTATTGCCCAGCTTCACAGCAACTTACAGTTTCCAGACCCAGTGAGAGAATTAACGTAGGGCTGGCCGTATATTGTAGGCTGCATATAGACAATTGCCCATGGAACTTATAATTTGGGAAAATCAGAAATTAGGCCTGAGTTATAGCCTAGGTGGCCAGCCAAGCTAACTGAACTGTGCACCACAATGTTTCTGTTCCTCTAGGACTGTTTTTATTATTTGCCATCATGTACTCAAGAAAAAGAAGAAAAAATAACCACTATATTTGTGTGTATAGCAGACCCTCCAAGTGTCCCTGTTTTCCAGGGACACCCCTTATTAAGTTGTGGGTGAACATCTCAGACAACACAGTGATTCCTCAAACAGCTCTTGTTTATTCACAGGCCAGAACAGAACAGAACTGAAGGGTTCAGCCAACCTGCTTATATAGAGCTCAACTACAAGTCAACAACAACAACTTTCTGTAGCTATCCAATCACTGAACGTCACTTTCAATTCCTTATTGGCATATGTGGACCTGAGTGAAAACTATCTACAGTATCCCCCTGCTGGCCCAGGGTGAGAACTTCAGTACATAACACCCCTGATTTAGAGAAGCCATTCCGGTTTCTGATTTGATTCCAGAATGTCCTGCTTTTCCTTAGGATGTCCCTATTTTCATCAGAGAAATGTTGGAGGGTATGGAGTTATCTGACCTCGGAGCTGTCAGAAGGCAATCTTGTATAGGGAAGGGTTTTTTAAAAAAATAATGATTTATTATGTTTTTATTTATGTTGGAAGCTGCCCAGAATGGCTGGGGCAACCCAGTAAGATGTGTGGGGTATAAATAGCAAAGTTATCATTATAGAATGGGACGTCCCTATTTTCATCGGAGAAATGTTGAAGGGTATGGTATAGGGAGTGCTTTAGAAGAAGAAAGGGTAACGAGGTAGATATTTTTTCAGATTACTTTTTGGGAACTCTTTATTTTAATAAGCATCAAACCCTGTTGTGCTCATCACAATAACTGCAGAATAAGCAAACTTTTGCTTCTTATTGCAGGAAAAACAAGTATGCTTCTTTATTACTGGCTGGGTGGAGAACACAGCTGAAACTGAAAATCAGAGCAATGGAAAGTCCAAGGGGTGGAGTCTAACTCTAGCACATACTACAAAGTACTAATATTTTACTCTTCAAGGGTCATGTCAATTATCCCATGATTGTGATAATGAAAATTCCACTCTCAAATCAGATTGAGTGAGCAGACTTTTGGAGACTCTTCCAGGTGTGGCTTTCATTGTGCGCTCTCCCTGCCTTAGTCACTGAATTTTTCAGAGGGTTTGATTCCTAAATTGCTTCTGTTCTTAAAACAAGCTGTCATTCTTTAAATGGAGGCTGCCATTGTATGACATATCACAAATGAAAAACACACGTTTTTTTTTTAAAAAATCATGGCTGGTGGTAAAACACAGCTCTGGGGCAGGGGTGCACCCATTTGCCTCACCCTGACTACATTGAGGGTTAGATACAATGGTTCCTGCCCCACATCCATTGCCCCAGTTTTCCAGATAAGTGGCAATATTTAATCGCATCAGTTCCAGAGACTCCTGTTTCCCCCTCTGCAATAGGTGGAGATTCTCGTACACAGCAGCCTCCTTCAGCATCTGATGGGCGGTGCCTTAAGATCAGAAGTGTGACTTGAAATATCTAACCTAAAATGGGTCTACCAGGTCTCCTGAGACAAATACTAGTCTTTAATTACCATTACTGCTACACAATGTTTTATTTTGAGGCTGAATTGGTCTCAGATTAACTTCCAGTTGCTGAATTCCATTTTGCTTGGAAGGAGCTGCTCCGGTCAGATGACTATTCTATGTTAAGAGCTATGCATAACATACCAAGATATCTTTCAGCCTAATATTTGATCAATTCTAGAGACTGAATTATTTAGACCTCTTATCAGCAAGTTTGTTTCTAGACTTTAAGGCTAAAATTATGCACATGCTTTCTGGGAAATAAATTTGACTGAATTGATTGGGAATTTCTTCAAAGGAAACATATATTGCAGATCTCTTATGAAATGATCATCTGCTTGATCTTATTTTCTTTCTTCCTTTTTTATTACTGTTGTTGTTTTAGCTGTGGGTTAAACCACAGAGCCTAGGACTTGCCGATCAGAAGGTCGGCGGTTCGAATCCCCGTGACGGGGTGAGCTCCCGTTGCTTGGTCCCTGCTCCTGCCAACCTAGCAGTTTGAAAGCACGTCAAAGTGCAAGTAGATAAATAGGTACCGCTCCGGCGGGAAGGGAAATGGCGTTTCCATGCACTGCTCTGGTTCACGAGAAGTGGCTTAGTCATGCTGGCCACATGACCTGGAAGCTGTACGCCGGCTCCCTCGGCCAGTAAAGCAAGATGAGCACCTCAACCCCAGAGTCGTCCGCGACTGGACCTAATGGTCAGAGGTCCCTTTACCTTTGCAATATGTGTGTTAGCCAGTAACAAAACAGAATTTTTAATTTATGTGGCAAAACATTTCAGCTTCCACTTTTAGCTGCTCTGATAAAAATGACACACACACAAATGTTACATTTTTACAACAGATGAAATCACTGTATGACATACCTGTAGATGGATATTCTGAAATTTATCGTTCCAAAATATAACAAACAAAGACCAGTTTTCTTAAAAATCTGTCAGCTTGTCTTCTATAATGTGTCAGCTTTGTTGTAATTACTATAGCCCAAATTTTCTCAAACCATTCTGAAATTAAGGGAGCAATACTTTTTCTTCTGGACTTTAGCAATATACATATATGGCACAGATAGTAAATCTAACACAACTTCCACAATCTACCTACAGTACCATATTTTTCAAATAGTCAAACAATAATATACTCTACCAATAGAGATTAATCAAGCACTTTCTGTTTCACCTTTTAAATGCCTGCTGAAACCTTTTTTATTCTGCTAGGCCTACACAAGCTGTTAATAACACATCATTCCTCAATGGGTAATTGCTGTCTGTTTTTAACATTTTAATGGTTTTTATTCTATGATTTTATGTATTTTGTTGTAAAAAGCTCGGATATTTTAAATGAAATTATGGCCACTATGAAGTGATATTTCTTGGGGCTTGTTCACACCAGAGTTTATTGTGGATTTGAAGCTGCTTGTGTGTGTGTCCAGACTCAGCTACATTAGTAAACAAAAAAGCACTTTATATGCATAATAACGCTATGACAGCAGATGGCGCTGGGGAGTCCCATCTTTCACCAACAGAATTTCCCTTTAAGAAGCTTACAACATGTTTAACTGAATTACTTTTTTGATGTGTCTAGATCCAGCCTCTCTCTCTCTTGCAGTATTCACATCACATCCTCTTCCTGTCAGGAGTGTGTGCAGGAGCTGGGCCCTGTGACCAGTAGGGTTTTGCAGGACTGGGGCCTTCCTAAGCTTGTTCTGGAGAGGCAAGGCGTGGCCGCACAGGTGAGGCCACTTGGTAACTCACTGCACCTGGTGGCTAGAGCCGGGAAGGGATATAAGGTCAGCATTTCCCTTCGGCTCTTTGCCACAGCAATATGTTTCCTGCCTTGCTGTGTTTTGTTTCTTGCTTCTTGGCTCCTTGCTTCTCGACCCTCGACTTTGTGACTCCCTGCTTCCTGACCCTCAGACCCCTGGCTTCTGGACTCTCGTTCCTGCTCCCACCCCGCCATCTTGCCCCCGGTCCCGACATCCTCAGCCAGGACTTCGATCACCCCTGGACCGGACCATGACAGTAGGTGTACAAATGCATACGCAGAAACATTGACTCAAATATGCATTAATGTCCTAGTGCGGACATGGCTTTGGTATGGGGGAAGTGTTGTGCTTTCTACCAGATTTTTTTTCCAATGAATCCGGGGACACTTCAAATAAACAAACACATAAATATTACACGTTCAGGACGTTGATGCTGCAGCGATAGCAATGGTGGTGGCAGAGGGGCAGCCGCTGCCTTGACCTCAACTGCCACGTTTCCCCTTCATCCGAGGCTTCTATCTCCTTTCTCCATGAGCCTGGGCAGCCCCTGAGTTGTTGGTTCTTTGGTGGTGGTGGTGGGGAAGCGGTGTGCGGTGGGTCAGGCATGGAAGGCAGAGAAGGAGGGCCGAGAGCGGCAATGGCAAGGGTTGGGCAGCGCGATGCCTCTTACCATCGGAGCAACCCCAATCCCATTCCTACTTGCGTGCAAGCAGGAGGCAGTGGGGATCCCGCAGCTGGGAAGGGAGGCTTCCCGTTGCCTGAGAGATCCCTGCCCCCTCCGATAGGCAGCATGAAGCCTACCTTCACAGCTTAGTTGCTGGGGTCAGGGAAGGTGGAGGCAGCCTGGAAGCTGCATCTTAGAGCCCCTGCACCACCATCATATGGGGACCTCCTAGCAGCTCCTGAAGCCAGCCAGAGCCAACTGCTCCGGGCTGCTGAGGCTGTCGCTGCTGCATTTCCCGGGGACATTAGATGAAATCCGGGGACATTCTAGAAATGGAATTTGTCCGGGGACTTATTCACAAATCCGGGGACTGATCCTGGGAAATGGGGATGTCTGGTAACCCTACCTTAGAAGTGCAACATAGTATTTCTTTAACTGTAGCTCTCACAAGGCCATTTTAGGTGAGAATGAAGTGGGAATTGTTCATCATAAATCGTGGGTGGAGGTGTTTTGGTCTGAATACGTATGTTGGTATGGCAAATACTCCCATTAAGAAGCATTTAACATGTGAGCTTAAAAGAGTTTTTTCAAAACAAGCAAGGAATGTTCCAGGAAAACCATGCTATGTGAGCACAGTGTTTGTTTCACTGTGTGCCAGGAAGATTTCAGAGTTCTTAGTTGGAAAAGTAGAAAATCTGAAAGGCATGATTTAATTCTGTTTAATAGCTGTAATTGTCGTGGCACAAGCTAGTTCCAGAATTGTGATGACATCATTTTCCTGTTGTGTAAAAAGAGACATTAGATGCTTCATCTTTTAGTATAGTAGCCTCGCCTGCTCTTTCTGAGTGTGCGAATGAGCTTGAATTGTATATCCATTGCTATATACATGATTTCTTTTGCTCTTATTTTTCCTACAAAATATGTCCCATGTCCCTTCAGTGACTTTGGCGATAGATCCATCAGTAGATAGATAGATAAAAATGGAAATCCATTGATGTCCAGATTGGGCAAGGCCTTGTATTACTGTTGGGCTTTTTAAACTGCTAGTAAGGTGAATGTGTTTCCAAGCTGGCTTGACTCTTCATTTTCACTGTTAATATAATAACTTCTCAGGCAAGTTATAAATGGATGCCTTGTTGGATATGATTCTAAAGAGGAGAGTGTAACTCATTTATCCTTAACATCAATCCATAGTGGATCTGGTTAGTGTCTGTCTTGAATGTCTTTGTAAACTATTCTGTTGGCACACTCTTCTGAAAGCGAGTTGGAGTCCTAGAAACAAGCAGTGCAATATCCATATGTTGGTAAACAGTTTAAATTACTGGCACATCTCTCTTTTCGCGGTTTGTCATAAGCAGCAGGTGTCACACTCTGTAGTGTTAAGAAATTATGACACAATTTTGTCTCAGCTGCTGCTCAAAGCTTTTCTTTGAGCCTTTAGGATAACACTTTCAGAATAGAGCAAACTTTCAGAATAGAGCTTTGCGGAATTGAGAGGTAATGTTAAAGGCCAACCATGCAAGCTAATTTGAGTAAGAATGTGTATGGCAGCTGCGCACTTGGCTGACATACAGAGGGACTGAAACACAGACCTCCTGACTTCATCTTAAACAAAAAAGCAGCAGGCTCTCTACGCTGTAGGCACACTCGGGGTCAGATCATATCACACTTGTGTTCATGCAAAGTCCACTTAGTACTGTTTATTTTTATTCTGTGGTCAAAAAATGAGCTTGTGGTAGAATGGCTGTGTAGCCAGCATAAGCACATCTTGGCTCTGTGTGACACTGCTCAATGTGCATTAGGAAAACAGAAACTGGTGTGCCAAACTGGAGTCTGCATTGTTCACTTCTCATATACTTGACTTGCTAAGAGTTTCAAGGTACTTTCCACTTCTATAAGTCTCTCATAATGTAATGCAGGGAGTACCTTGTGATCCTTGGCAGTCTCATTCCTGATTCAGGTGGGTAGCCATGTTGGTCTGATCCAGTCAAAATAAATTAAATTGTCCAGTAGCACCTTAGAGGCCAACTAAGTTTGTTCTGGGTATAAGCTTTTGTTTGCATGCACACTTCTTCAGATACACTGAAACAGAAGTCACCAGACCCTTCTATATAGTGGGAGGGTGGGGTGGGGTTTTCTCAGAAGGGTAATAGATGGATGGGTATGGTAAACCTGTTGACGACTGTTGACGACAGTCAACACCACCCCACTATATATAAAGGTCTGGTGACTTCTGTTTCAGGGTATCTGAAGAAATGTGCATGCACACAAAAGCTTATACCCAGAACAAACTTAGTTTGGCTCCAAAGGCTCCTTTGGCCAATAAAGCGAGATGAGCACCACAACCCCAGAGTAGTCCGCGACTGGACCTAATGGTCAGGGGTCCCTTTACCCTTACCTTTTAAGGTGCTACTGGACAATTTTTAAGCCTCACTCCTGTCCCTTTTAAATTTATCCTAGTGTTTTGAAATGTTTTAACTCGTAATGCCAATAAAGGTATTTGTATTTTGTAATGCAGGGATAGCCAATTTGGTGCTCTCCCAATGTTGCTGGACTCTATCTCCCATCAGCCCCAGCCAGCATGGGCAGTGGCCAGGGATGATGGGAGCTGGAGTCGGAGAACATCTGAAGGGTGCCATGTTGGCTAGCCCTAATGTAACATAATGGAAACAATGGGTGGACTCAGCTAACTTTTACTCTCCACTGAAATTAATCCATTAACTTAGGTCCACTAATTTCAGTGGGGCGTCTCTGTATAAAAGTTGCTGGCTGTGACCCAGAAGCCCCATGTGCTATGACGGATGGAGCTGAGTAACTGCAAATGAATCTTTTTTAGCAGAACAATAAATGAAAACACTTCAACAAGTAGCAGAGCTGGCCCACCAATGAGGTGGGATGAAACTCCCGTCTCAGGCTGCAGAAGCGCAAGAGGTGGCACCCCACGTGCCCTACCACTTCTAGCATGTGGCTCCCTCCTCCCCACGGCAGCTGAGAAAACAAGTGGCAATGCTTTGAAGAGTGCCCTGGCTCTTGTCAAGTTTGGCACTGTAACTGCAGTGGTTTAATTTTATTGGTTTTTAGAGAAATACAAGAACCATTAGACCCTCGTACAGCAGTACATCAAATAGGGTTTGTTCTATCCATTGGCTTTAGACATAAATTTACACATTCAATGTTCCAGCATATTACTTAATGTAACCTCTCTGTTGAGAAGACTGAACGGTTGGTATAACAAGGTCTTTGTTTTGGCCATTAACGTAGTTAAAGAAAGGGGTTCATGTTTCTTGGAAGGTGTCTCTTTTCGATATGCTTTGAATTGCCCTCCTGTGTCTGGTGAGACACCCAAATAGTATGCCAACAACAGTAAGAAGCCTAGTAGTTCTATGTGGTGCAGAGTGGAACCCAAGTTTATCCAAAGAGGCAGGATTTGGAGAAAGAGGTTGGCTTGTGATTGTGGATATAATGGAGAATACTCTATTTCAAAAGTTTTTAACATGGGGGCATTCCCACTAAACATAATTAAATTAACCAAGAGGCTTCCGGAGGCGGCGCCATCGGCAATGGCAGATTCCCTCTGTTCCTGAGGGAGTAGCTCTGCGGAAATCAGGTCCTGTCTGCTACGGCGAAGCGGGGACCCCTTTGAAATCACAGGCCATGACCGTGGGACTCAGCGGGCACCTTTAGCGCCCCCCCAATTTGCGAGGGAACCCTGCAAGGGGCTCCGGAGCGTGACGGGGAGACTGGCGCGGTGCTGAGAGTCAATTGCTTCTTCCGTGGAGTGAAGCCGCGTAGCTGTTGCCGGAGAGCGCTGACCTTTTTCCTGTGACAATTTGGCTACTAAACAACTACCCGTGAGTAGGTCAAGTTTAAAGATCGGGGAATTTAAGAAAAAAGAGGATTAATTTGGCACTGAAGCGGGAAGGCGTAAACAGGAAGTCCGCCTTCCGTTTTTTGTATATAGAACAAAGCAAAGACCGTCTAAGCTAAGACCTGGAGAGTCGCGTTTAAAAAGACTTAAATCCTAACGTCAAAACAAAAGAATTCCCTCCCTGAACTGCAGGAGAGGGGAGGGAAGAGGGGAAAGTATTTTTTGCCTGCAAAAAAGAAAAGAAGGAGAGAAAAGGGAATAAAGACCACCACTTAATCCTTGGGAACGGATTGCCAGGATCAATAGAATTGCTGTACTGAGAGTTGCACTATTTATGGAAAATGTAACTTTTTGACAGTTAACTCTGCAATTGAGATACTTTTTGAAGGGCTTCTTTGGACTTGAGACTGTTGCTTATTTTGTTGAAGGGGGGACTCTGGAAAGTTGGAAAAGTTACCTTATTGCAATATTACTGACTGCTACTGTGTCCCCCTAGAGGAACATTGAAATTGTTACAACTAGTTGGGGAATTTTCCACTTTTAACTAGCTAGGGAAATTTCCACTGCAAAACAAGCTCTGGCCGTGGGACTGACCTTGATCCTCAGATAAAGTGTTATGGCAAACCTGCCTCAGGAAAAGAACTTGACTCAGGAAAAGACAACAAGATCGGGCAAGGTCAGACTGCAGCAGACCAGTGCAGCATTGCAGCAGCGTAGAGCATCTGCATCCGGCCCTTCTGCACCACAAGGGGAAGATCCCGTACAAGCTGGGCCAAAAGGAATGGCATCTGAAGAGGGATTTACTTCAGTTTTAAGTAAAATTTATGAAACCTTGGAAAAATTAAGCAAACAAGTGACTGAAGCAATGACTAAAATTGACCAAAATACTACTAGCATCAACAACTTGGGGCAGAAGGTGAATTCAAATACAGAATCCATTGAAAAACTGCTGCAAGAATCTACTTTGAATCGAAAGACAGCTGAGGAAGCAAAGGAAAAAGCAGCAGCTGTAGAGGAAAAGATAACACCGATATGTAAACAGCTTGGGGACCACCAGTCGCTTTTGTCTATGATTGAACTGAAGGAGAAACAGACTAATCTGAGGATCAGGGCGGTACCTGAACTTGAAAAAGACAGCCTAAGTGATTTTCTTACACAGGAATTTGCAGACTTTTGGAACCTGAATGATAAACAAGACTTCAAGATAGTAAGTGCTTTCAGACTTGGAAGAGGAGGGGAAAAGAACAGGGTGAGAGACTGTTTGATTACCCTCCGATCAAAAGAGGAGAGAGACAAAATATTGAGTTTGCACTTCCAGAATACCCTGGAAATAAACGAATCAAGAGTGGAGATATTTAAGGACATCCCGAAACATCTTTTGGACCTTAGGTCTAACTACGGAGATTTGGTGGCCCTGTTGAGAGGAAACAGAATCATTTTCAGGTGGGAATTCCCCCAAGGCCTATCTTTTACCTTTAAAGGGAAAAAGTTTAAAATAAGATCAGTGGAAGATAAAAAAAAATTTCTGAGAGATCACGAAGAAGACCTGCAAAAAGAAGCTGAAGAAGAGCTAAGAGCTTTAAAACCAGGAATACAAAACGTAGTACCACCACCTTTGGGATTGGACAAGCTAGAGAAAGTGATACCACCGTCAGAAAAAGAACAATTATTGGGAGCAGTCGGAGGAGAAGCGAAATAAATACACCATGTCTCTGCAACTATTAAGTTGGAACATTCATGGATTTAACTCCCCGGAGAAAAGGAAGAAAGTCTTTTATTTATTGAAAAAGGAACAATTGGACTTGATTTGTTTACAGGAAACACATGTGATAAGGCTACATAGGAAAGTATTGATAATAAAAGATTGGGCCAAGAGTTTATCTCATCGGACAAGGTCAAAAAGAGAGTAGTTATTTATGCAAAAGAGAGCCTATCACCGAAATTTGTTTTTAAAGATGACCAAGGAAGATTTGTGGCAATCGAAATTCAGACACAAGGAGAAAAATTTTTGATAGTAGGAGTATATGCACCAAATGAGAGGAAAACTGAATTTTTTAAGAAGTTGCATGAGACATTGTTAGACTATATGGATTGCAACATTATCATGATGGGAGATATGAACGGAGTGGTATCTACAAACATGGACAAATCGCAGAGACAGGTAGTTACAAAAGATGGCAGACTACCAAAAACATTTTTTGAATTGACTGACAATATGGATTTGATTGACATTTGGAGAACTAAGAATCCCTTGGGTAGAGAGGGAACCTTCTTCTCTGAAGCCAAAATGACATGGACAAGAATTGACCAAATTTGGATAACTAGAGGACTGGCACCTAAGACTCGAAAAGTGGAAATTTGCCCTAAAACCTGCTCCGACCATAATGCTGTGAAAATGGAGATGAAACTAACACCAACCGGTTCCTTCAGATGGAGGATGAATGACACCTTGTTT
Organism: Podarcis raffonei; assembly: GCF_027172205.1. Taxonomy (NCBI): domain Eukaryota; kingdom Metazoa; phylum Chordata; class Lepidosauria; order Squamata; family Lacertidae; genus Podarcis; species Podarcis raffonei. The sequence continues at coordinate 35,891,117 of NC_070605.1, read as the reverse complement.
AGAGATCAAGAGGTTATCAAGAAGGCCCAAAAAACATTGAGAGACTATTTTGAGATAAATTTGAACACTACTACTGAAAAAAGAGTAATCTGGGGCGCAAGCAAAGCAGTTATGAAGGGGTTTCTGATCCAACAGAATGCAATAAAGAAGAGAGCTCAAAATGAGAAAAAAGATAAAATTCTGGAAAAAATAAAAGAGGGTGAGAAGAAACTGAGAGCGAAACCAAAGTCACAAGAGATTCTGAGAGATATAAAGTTATTTCAAGTGCAATATATGAAGATGATGAATCAAGAAATTGAATGGAAAATTAAACAAATGAGACAAAAGACATTTGAATCGGCTAATAAATGTGGAAAATTGTTAGCCTGGCAAATGAAAAAAAGGCAAAAGCTCAATACTATAACTAATTTGGAAGTGGAAGGAAAGAACATCCAGAATCCAGTGGAAATTAGAAAATGCTTCCAGAGGTATTTTAAACAGTTATATACACAAGGGCCACAGAAAGAGTTTGGTATAGACCAATTTTTAAAAATAAATGGATTACAAAAAATCTCTCAAGAAAACAAGATAATGCTGAACCATAAAATCACAGAACAGGAGGTAGAAGGTGCCATTCTGAATATGCAGTTGGGCAAATCTTCAGGGCCGGATGGCATAACCTCAAAATATTATAGATCTCTGAAGGATTGGATAATTCAACCACTAAAGGAGGTTTGTAATGAAATTTTGGAGGGGGGGAAAGCGCCAGAGTCGTGGAAGGAAGCCTATATTACGCTTATACCGAAAACTGAGTCTGAAAAGACACAACTTAAGAACTACCGCCCCATATCCCTGCTCAATGTGGATTACAAAATATTTGCTGATATTTTGGCTAAAAGATTGAAAAAAGTATTAGTGGAAGAGATACTAAGGACCAAGCCGGTTTTCTCCCAGGTAGACACTTGTCTGACAACACGAGGAATATAATTAACATTTTGGAGAAGTTGCAAGTGAACATCAATACTAAAGCAGTTTTAATTTTTGTAGATGCGGAGAAAGCCTTTGATAATATTTCTTGGAGTTTCATGAAGAAAAATCTTCAGGGGATGGGGATTGGTCAAGGGTTTGAAAATGGTATAAGTGCAATTTACTCAGAACAAAAGGCTAAACTAATAGTTAACAATGTGGTGACAGAGGAACTTAAGATAGAGAAAGGGACACGGCAAGGCTGCCCAATTTCCCCATTGCTCTTTATTTCGGTCCTGGAGGTTTTGCTAAATATGATCAGAAGGGACCGTCTGATTAAAGGTATACAGGTCGGAGCCAAACAATATAAACTGAAAGCTTTTGCAGATGACTTAGTATTGACGTTACAGGAGCCAGAATCTAGTACTAAAAGAGTATTAGAACTGATTCAAGAATTTGGTCATGTGACAGGATTTAAGTTGAACAAGTTAAAAACTAAAGTTCTTGAGAAAAATTTAACACCGATTGAGAAAGAGAGGTTTCAGAAGGAGACAGGTTTAACATTGGTTAAGAAAGTAAAATACCTGGGGGTTAATATGACTGCTAAGAACTTAAACTTATTTAAAGATAACTATGAGAAATGTTGGACAGAAGTGAAAAAGGACTTAGAAATATGGTCAAATTTGAAGCTTTCCTGTTGGGTCGAATTGCAGCTATAAAGATGAATGTATTGCCAAGAATGTTATTTTTGTTTCAATCATTGCAAATATTGGACAAAATGGACTGTTTCAAGAAGTGGCAGAGAGACATTTCTAGATTTGTCTGGCAGGGCAAGAATCCCAGAATAAAATTTAAAATACTAACTGATGCAAAGGAAAGAGGTGGATTTGCCCTGCCAGACCTTAAACTTTATTATGAATCAGCAGCATTCTGCTGGTTGAAAGAATGGCTGCTTCTTGAGAACACGGACATTTTGGATCTAGAAGGTTTTAATAATGTTTTTGGGTGGCATGCATATTTGTGGTACAACAAGGTTAAAGCACATAAAGCATTTAAAAACCATATTGTCAGGAAAGCATTGTTTAATGTCTGGATAAGATATAAAGACTTACTTGAAAATAAAACCCGAAGGTGGTTATCACCGATGGAAGCAAAGGCTCAGAAAAAGCTCAATATGGAGGCCAAGTGGCCGAAATATTGGGAAATTTTGGAGCAAGAAGGAGACAAATTGAAATTGCAGAGTTTTGAGAAATTAAAAGACAAAGTGCGAGATTGGCTTCATTATTATCAAATAAGAGAGGCCTATAATTTGGACAAAAAAATTGGCTTCCAGGTGGAAAAATCAAAATTGGAAACAGAATTGTTAGATCCCAAAACTAAGATATTTTCAAGAATGTATAACTTGCTGTTAAAATGGAATACGCAGGATGAAACGGTTAAATCTGCTATGATTAAATGGGCACAAGATGTTGGACACAACATTATGTTTGCTGACTGGGAACAGTTGTGGACCACCGGTATGAAATTTACGGCATGTAATGCCTTAAGAGAGAATATTATGAAAATGATATACAGGTGGTACATGACACCAGTCAAGCTTGCAAAAATATATCATCTGCCCGATAATAAATGTTGGAAATGTAAAGATAATGAAGGTGCATTCTTTCACCTTTGGTGGACGTGCCCAAAGATTAAGGCTTTCTGGGAGATGATCTATAATGAAATGAAAAAGGTATTTAAATATACCTTCCTGAAGAAACCAGAGGCCTTTCTCTTGGGCATAGTCAGCCAATTGGTGCCAAAGAAGGATAGAACTTTCTTTATGTATGCAACAACAGCAGCAAGAATACTTATTGCAAAGTACTGGAAGACACAAGATTTACCCACCCTGGAAGAGTGGCAGATGAAGGTGATGGACTATATGGAATTGGCAGAAATGACTGGCAGAATCCGAGACCAGGGAGAAGAGTCGGTGGAAGACGATTGGAAGAAATTTAAAGACTATCTGCAGAAATATTGTAAAATTAATGAATGTTAAAATGATGTTGGATTGAAATTAAGTGGCATTAGCAACAAGGTTAATAAGAATATGCAAAAATGGACTGATAATGGATGAAAACATATAGCTATAATATGTTAAGATATAGAGTTAAGATAAATGAAAGAGGGTAAGGATTTGCTGAATTGATTATGTAAATAAGAATACAAAAAGGGGAGGTGAGAGGAGGTCAAGGAAACAAGCAAATGAGCTTAAAGATATCCAAAAATGGATTTGTTTTTAAGTTTTTCCTATCTATCTGTTTTTTGTACTTTGTATTTTCTTTTTTTTCTATGTATTTTTGTATTTTTTGTATTTTTCCTTTTTTTTGTTTTTCTTCTATTCTGTAAATCTGTTTTTTGTAAAACCTTAATAAATATTTTATAAAAAAATAAATAAATAAACCAAGCTTTCCACAACCCTTCCAACATAGAGAAAAGGGAGGGATTAATTTTTGACTGGCATCTAGTACCAGCGGAGGATGACCTTGAACGAGGCCTCCTGAAAGCAAGCAGAGATGGCTTTAAGGTGGGGAGTGGCCCACCGATGGCCCACCCTTCCATTGTTTCTCTGTACAGATGGATGCTAACATTATGGCAAAGTTACAGATATCCCTACCTAAATTTATTAAGCTACAGTACAATTTTCAGTAGGCAGTAAACGGCATCCACTTCTCAGTCAACACAACTGGAGTGAATGTAAGTTTTCCTTCCCCAATGCATAGGGGCCCTCGGCCAGACTGAGATGGCTGCAGTGGACAAAGGGTTAACTTTCTCTCTCTCTCTCTCTCTCTCTCTCTCTCTCTCTCTCTCTCTCTCCCTCTCCACACACACACACACACACACACACACCCTGCCAAAGGCCCTGCTACAGATTGGAGCCCAATAGCTGTGATATACTTTTCAGCAGCCGTTTACACAATTGGTTGTTGCTTGAATTGAGCCTCATCTAGTCTTGCCCTGTAACACCTTTCTTCCCTGTACTCATCCAAAGTAGTTTCATGCCAAGCAAGTCCCTCGCATCAATTGTCACATATACATTTAATTGTTTTTGAATTGTTTGTTTTCCATAAACCCTTGAGGATTACAGCTTGACTATGATTAATGAAAGCAACTTTCTGATGGCTTGAGTGAGTTTTCATTTGTACAAACAACTTTGAATGATGTAAATATTTGTCCTGAAAATGTCTGCATCATTTTTCAACTAAGGCTCAGAAACAGTACCATGTGTACATCAGATTAACTACACGTAAGTAGTACAATATTGCTTTCATGTTTTTCCCAACTCTCTCCTGGAGCATAAAAAAAACAGCGAAGTGGTTTGTCAAAAACATCTTGGTGGCATTCCATAACAAAAAAATTGGGGGAGAGGATATTAACCCCCCTTTTTTTCTCTCAGATACCATCTCTGCCAATTACCAGTAAAAGCTGGGAATTTTATGAATGGAAATAATGGCATTCTTATGTTGGAGGAGCCAAAGCCAAATTTTAGGCCCAGAGGTTTGGTCTGAACAATAGAAAAATGTGGTCAGCCTTCCAGAACTTCATTTGCCTACTTACTCAGTATGAAATTATTAGAAAAATGGGACATGTGAGAATTCCAGCATTTCCCAATTCTGGCCAAGTCAAAACCCAAATGGGAACAGCCTTTTAAGTGGCATTGTACTGCTTCCAGTTGAAGCCTCAACTGAACCCCGTAAAGCAACGTTGTATAAGATGACAGTGGAAAAGAAAATGGCTGTTTTGTACGACTTTCCTATTAGCATGTATATCAGTACCAGACAGTTCTGTGTACCAACTTTATTAAATATTAAATCTAAGGTTCAAATATTGAACACAGATCTTGGAGCATTATTATTATAGCCCACTTCTTAGCTTTTTAGTCTGGGCTTCTCAAATGGTTCACAATTCTAAAAACCAAAATGGTTGCAGTCTTGTTGGTGACTTCCCTACCTAGCCCCCTTTGTTTTGTTCATCAGATCTGCTTTTTTACCACTTGGGAGTTGCTATTGTACAGGGCTATGGATGGTAGTCAGCCACTGATGGACAGAGCTATGTAGGGATTTTAACCACAGGCGCAAATGGGCCTTGCTCTGCAGTGGGGGCGGGGTTCTTCCTCATAGCAAAGGGGGAGAAGTAGACCTGCTTGACATTGTCACAACTTCCTTCTGGTGGGAAGGATCCATAATCAGGTTAAGCAGGGGATGGGCCCATCACTTTCCCAAGGGGGTGGATCCCCATAAGGGATCTTGGGTGCTGCCGTATGCCCACAGCCCCAGCTGGGGGGGGGTGTTGACTGGCTACAAGGTCACCACACTCCCAGGTTTCCTGAAGGCACTATGGAAATTATTCACCCAGTGATGGACTCATGAATCATGCTCACTCCCCTAAAGCTGAACCCCAGCACTTGGGTCAGTACTAGAATATTAGCCAGCAGTTGGGTCCTCATCCAATGCGATGTTAAACTTGTGTAGTTGCCCAATAAAGAAAAGTTTAACTCTGTGGTATTTTTCTTCACCAGGGGTCACCAACCCAGCACCCATGGGCACCATTATGCTCCTGAAGGCTTCCAGTGGAGCCCTTGGGCAGATTCCCCAGACTCTGAGCTTTTTATTTTATTTTTAAAGTTAACCCTCTAGCCATCCTGGAAAGGAGGTCATGGGGCAAAATGTAAAAGGACTTTCAAAGTGATTTCTGAGAAATGGGAATATTATGGCTACCTTGTATATTTTCCTGGGTGCTGAGAAATGCTTCCTGTTGTTATTAGACAGGAACAGGAGCGCTCTCTGTGAACATGAGAGAGGGAGACACACACACACACACACACACACACACATACACAGAGAGAGATTTTTCCATAATTAAGACCAGCATGATATAGCAGACGTTCTGTCATGAACGGGCAGGACAATGGGAAGGAGGAAGAGGATCCTGGCAAGGGGTGTAGCCGGGACTGGGACACACTGGGGCAAGCTAGGGATGGGCAAGGAGAGGTGTGTGAAGTACTCGAGGGGTGACAGAGGATGACAGAGGATGAGGAGATGGGAGTAAGGGCACTGGAACCAGAGCAGCAGGCCCCTGTCTCTATGGACATGGTGGGCTCTGAGGCATAGGGAGCAGCAGGCAGGGTGATCCAGAAGGTTGAGGCAAGCAAGGGCCCACAGCCCAGCTCCCTAGCTGGCCAGGTGGGGCTCATTAGCTCTGAGAGGAAGAGTGTGATTCCTCAGCTGGAGTAGGCTTGGAACAGGTGAGGGTCAATTGCCTCTTCAAGCCCAGATGCTGCAATTAGCATGTAAAGTCTAAAAGGGCAACAAAGCTGAGGTGCTGTGTCTACTCAACTGCTCTTGTTGATGGATATCGATTGGATGCTCCTGGACCTCCATGGGACTGTGCTTCAGGTTTGACTCTAGGCTGCATTATTTGCTTGTGTGGATTGACCCTTGGGCTTTGAATTTTGGACCTGGCCTACTGACTTGCTGCCAGGTAGGCAAGGCGTTCGGGACACTTTCTTTGGTAAACATAAGGTTGTTGAGGGTGGTTGTCTGTTTAATTTTGTGTCATGCCATTTAGTGATGCAATGGCTCAGTGGGTCTGACTGTTAACCAGAAGGCTGGTGGTTCAAGCCCACCCAAGGACTGCTGTGGACAGGATTCTTGCATTGCAGGGTTTAGAATAGATGACTTTCAACTCTACAATTCTATGATTCCTCATGGCACCCATGTTGAGACTGATGCCCACATTGTTCTCTCAAAATTCAGAATGTGTTCATTAGCCCAAAAAAGCTAGCAAACTCTGCACTACATCCTGCCTTTATCCAGGTTCACAATATGGTATTATTCATTTTTTGTTTTCTTTTATACTTTTATATTATTGTAGGCTGCCCTAAGCACTGTGATCTCAGTGGAGGAGCGGGATATACATTATTGTGATTAAACAACTGAACAAGGTGCATCACAAATCATACTGAAATAAACTAGGATAAGTGAGAAGTGCCTGGATGTCTTTTAACACACAAAAACAGCCCCGTCCTATCCAAAAAGGTTAGTCTGTAGCAGAAGGTGGCAGAAGGAGAATTTATATTAGAGAGAGAAATGGTGTCTGGCTGGATTTTGTGATAATTTATAAAAGTTTTGTTTAATAGGATTGGTCATATATGACAAAATGGGCTTAAGTAAGTTACCAGAGATGAAGATTTGGCCCGTGAGAGTCAAAATGAGTGATTATTGCCACATGGAAAGGTGTTTTCTTGTACTGATACTGCGGTTTAAAATATATTGTTTATATAGTATTTAACACACTGACGGGGAAAATGAACAGCGGTGCAGAGACGAGCCATGAACAAAGATCAACTCAAAACATTTTCTTAAAATGTTCCTAATGAAGTTTGTTTTAACTTGCAGAATTCTTATAGTAAGAAAGTAGCTAAAGAATTGCCCTTCCTGGATAAGGTTTTACTTCTCCTGCAGTGAAATGAAAACCAACAAAGTTTTAGCCTTTCAACACCAGCTGATCATGCTGTCATGTACAACACAAAGTAACAGCTGTTGGTGTTCGGGGTGAAAAATATCTAGAAACCCAAAACGAATTCACCACAGTCCAGGACTTCCTTGTCTGTGTGCACACAAGGGATTCAGACTTTTCAAACTTTTCCTTTTCAAACAACAATATTCTTTTCAAAAGTAGGTGGGTGGATGGATGCATGCAGGCTGTTCAACATACCTAATGCAGCTCTTTGGACTAAAGCCAATAGCTACAATATTTAACACCCTAGTCAGGATACTTGCCAGAAGGGTTAATTAAGTCAAAACAGAAAGTCTAAAGACAATCATATAATTTTAACTAGAGCTGAATTTAAATGTTGTGTTTGTTTGGAAGTGGAATGGTTAGCAATGCAAGCACCCTACATTTGGTGGCCAACAGAAGAAAAATGCTAGAGTTTTGAGATTATTTTTTTTTGGGGAGGGAGGTGGTTCTCCAGAGTTGAGAGGGTGCTGCTGTTTGGGCACAACGTGGGCTGTTGATTGCTGCTGCTTTTTTACTTCCCAGCATGACTTAGAAGCCTAGGTTGAACGAAACATTCTAGCAAAACTTAGGTTGTCAGAAACAGGTTGCTGACCTTATGCCATGCCACTTGTCTCTGTGAAGCTGTATCCAGTAATGTTTGTGGCCATTATACACACAGTTTCGGTGGCCATTGCATGTTTCTTCTAAGAGGCTTCATCCACTATGCTTCTGCCTGTGGAGCACAAGTAACCTGTCTCTGTAGTTCCTGTTAACTTCTATGCAACAGTTGTAGAACTTGTATGTAGAACTTGCTGTTCAGAACGTTGAACAGAATGTTAACAGTACAGGGTTTAAATTTAGAAACACTACATTTCCAAGAAGTATAAACATTTTAAGAAGTTGACAAATTTGTTTATCCTTGCATGCACTTTCAACTTTCCTCCATTAACTAGAGAATGAGCTGCGTGTGTTGAAACTCTTATTTAAAATGTCACAATGCACTTTAAATAAGGACAAAAGAAAATTTAGGTAGACGTTAGCTTTTCAGAAATGGATGATAATTTTGGCTGCCTAAATTAAGGGCAGCAAATATGCCCCAGCTCAGTATGGCTCAGCTTTTATGAGCCTTCTCAGAGACTGGAGAAAAAGTTAAGTTGTTTTCTCCCAGCTAATGTTAGTATAACCAAGCTGGTGGTGCGAAATACATGCATTTTATAATATTCTCCAAGAACTTTTTTGTTTTGTTTTACCACTCCTACCCGAGAGCATTTGCATAACCCTAACCCATATGCATATCTCATTACATTTTTTGAAATAGCCTTTGAGAGAACTGACACAAAGATATTCCCAAAATGAAAGGCTGCTATGGAGGATGGTCTGATCATATAGTGCATAGCAACCAATGAGAGCTTAATTTAGAGTAGTGGGTTAAAATTAAAGAACTTAGGTGCATGTTCCCACATAGCAGTTGTCTAGTCTGCTGAATGAAGACAGGAGTGCCTGGCCTGCTCTGGTCCATGGGATCACGAAGAGTCTGACACGACTAAACGACTAAACAACAACAACAGTCTGCTGAATGCTGATCACATAGGTGCAGAAAGTCCTTTAACATTCTGAGCAGGAGCTTCACGACCAGATGAAAAGATGTTCAGTTCATACTACACCTGAATTTGATAAATGGGACCATCACAGACATAAATGTTTGGTTGTCTTGACTTGCAATGTCTGAAATTAGTAGAACGTATGATCGGATACAAAGATTTGTGAGGCAAATGAAGGAGACCACAGTGCAACAGGCTCTAAGTTCAAACAGGACACAACTTTAAGATATTTTACAAGCTAGTAGGCACACTGTAAGTGACATGATAACTCAGGTTCGCTGAGCAGCACACAGAACAAAGATAATTGAGTCTATTTTATTTATTAGATTTATATATAACCCTTCATGAAAAAAATTTCAGGGAGGTTCACAAGATCAAAACAGGCAATAAAAGCACAAATAGTTAGAAACAACGAAATAATAACCACCCCCTTGACAAACACTAATTTTTATTTATAGTTTTGTGAAATCCTAGCATGTGGTAGGTTTGTCTACTTTGTTCAGTAATCTGACCTCAACAATATTGTGATCCAAGATCCAGTCATTGGAGTTTGGAAGAATTTAAACTGTGAATTAGTTCTTATGATATTGTCTTTGAATTCCTGACTTGTCTTCTGCATGCATGCCTCTGTGTTACATCAGAATTGTTAGTTATGATTTCTTTATGGCTATTTGAAGAGACAAATATGACCTTGTTGAAGCGTGGAGCGCTCCTGTTCAAGGTGCCAGCCAGCCAGCTTTCTTCCAAGTTTCTCCAGTCTCCCCCTCTTGGTTTTTTCATTACCCTACCCTGACAGACAGTATTCTGTTCCAACTGAGCATGGTCAGTTATTTGGCCATTTTAAGGTTCCTCCCCTGAGTATTTTTTAAAAGGTTTTTGTTTGGGTACTATTTCAATTTTTTTGTTTTCCCTCAGGCCTGCTGATATTTGCCCCTTGTGCAGGGATGGTAAAGTTCTGACTGCATAAGAGTCCACACTAGGGAAACCCAGCCACATGGGCGGTGTATAAATAATAAATTATTATTTTTATTATTGGAGAATTATTTTGCTATTAGTATATAGGATGGTTATGGATCAGCTGTCAAGTGCACATTTAGTTAGACAGAATATGAATTTTGTCATACGAATTCTGCCAAAGCAGAGGTTTGTAATACTGCCTTTTAATGCCAGATGCATCTTGTGCTAACACATGTTGGCTGTCTACAACGGGAAGTGTACAATACATTTTAAATGAAGTTGATGGATTTTGGATGGTGGAAGGAAATTTGATGTACAAGCTCGACTGGTAATATCCTTTCCTAGTAAGAAGATGCTATATACTGGAAACTAACATGGCTGAAATGTGAAGACGTCACTGTCAAACTTTTAGTTTAACCATGCACGTGACTTACAAACAGGCTCACATTCAAGCAGAACTGAATGTTTGCAAATATTTGAAATGTACTAAGCATTACAACCTAATAATTCAAAAGTATTAAGCAAGGAATATGATATAACCATCCATAGGGAACCAGGGATTCTGCGGAAGCTAATTGGGAATTCCTTAATTAGGAGAACAACTGAAAAGACAGTACGTTGACCACATTATCCGAGGGCAATGCAATAATCACATTTTTAGGGTCTCAGTTCACATTTGGCAATTCTGAGGTGCAACACTGAACTCTAGAGTCAACCTTGGCAGACATTAGTGTGGATGTGTTGCATAGGAATGTAGGAAGTTACCTTATACTGACTTAGATCATTGGTCCAAGTAGCCTGATACTACTGACACTGGCTGACTGCTGTCATGGACTGTCTGGCTGCAGAGGAGTGGTAGGAGGCACCTGCTGGGGAACCATCAAGGGAACCCCCACTGCTGGGAGGAGCGCAGAGAGAAGAAACGCCATGGTGCAGCTGCAGCAGCATAACTGGGCGCCTTCATCAGCCCCAGCTGCAACAAAACATGTGTCTCCCATATCAGTCTCTACAGTTACACCAAGTAACTTTGTGGTCAACTGTTTGACCACAAAGGCGTACTCCTCCATTGTCTCCGGAGATAGATGGCAACCGTGTGAATGTAGTGTTCCTTTATGTCACCCTCCCCAAAAGCACCAACCACCAAATGTTCCTTCAGTTCTTTTGTGACTGCTTGCGGCAACAGAAGTTAACTGTGGAAGAAAGCTACTATATCTGCCTTTCCCATGACTTCCAGCAAGAGCACAGGAAATGTAGGAAGCACTGGGCAGCAATTTGATTCCACTGGGGGTAGTAGTCGAATACTGAAATAAAATTATTTTATGCATGAATAAAGCATGGCCTCCCAAGTCAGATTCATGTGATATTTACATGGATTTGGGGAACTGTTTTTATTTTGAGCTTACTGAAAGTAATGTTGGCTTTTTAAAATCCTCCTTGACCTGTTAACTGTATTTCTTGATGTCAGTAACCATTACTTCATACAATGTCTCTATAACTCAGAGGCTTCTTTAACATATGGAGGACATTTAAGTGAAGCTGCTGAAGAGATGAAAGATGGTGTTCACTAAAGACATGGGGAAATAGAAATGATTTAGGAAAAGTATGAGGACAGGAACATAGTGACAATGGTGACCCTGTTGCCTACCCAACACGCAAGCTTCTTTACCCCATCAAGATAGCTTGAAAATTACTAGTTGTAGAGCAGGGGTCAGCAACCTTTTTCAGCTGTGGGCTGGTCCACCGTCCCTCAGACCATGTGGTGGGCCGGACTATATTTTGAAAAAAAATATGAATGAATCCCTATGCCCCACAAATAACCCAGAGTTGCATTTTAAATAAAAGCACACATTCTACTCATGTAAAAACACGCTGATTCCTGGACAGGCTGTGGGCCAGATTGAGAAGGCGACTGGGCCTTAGGTTGCCTACCCCTGTTGTAGAGCATATGCTTCTTATTTGTTATGCCATAGTTAAAATAAGCAATTGAAAAGACTTGGGCCATCCCAATATAATGTTGCTTTATTATGGTTTCTGAAAACATTAGGTGGGGGACATCCATAGAATTGTACCTGCATGCTAAGTTCAACAATAAAATGATTTCCTGGAACTGTTATGTGCTGGTTCTCCATACCAGTCCCTTCCTGCCGCTTTTGTGGAAGCTACGCTTTATACAGGCCTTACTCTGGCCTAGTTTTTCACTTGTGACTGCGTAAAGCTCTGTGAAGGTGGTTATTTGCTGTCGGCTGTTGATAGCATGCAACTAAATGAGACAGAAGACTTTCTAAATCCCTATTCTTTCCCACCACTGCCATCAGATTTCTTTTTATAATTGGCATATCAGAACCCTCTGGCATTGTTCACAGATCAAAGCATGCTATCAGAATGTGTTAATTTATCATTCAAAGCTCTTTTATCTTTTAGGGATTAACATTGCATATAAGGAGAACATTAGAATTAGCAGTAAGTGTTTCTAGATGTGTAGGCTTTGACTTTTTGGAGGCAGGCCAGTGCTACATACAAGCCAAGAGAAGTGCAACATTAAGACTCTCTGAATTCTTAAACATATTTTCCAGATGATCAACAAGTGAAAAACAACAGTCTTAAAATGATTAGAGCAATTCATGGAGGATGAAAACAATACTTAGCCATTACTCTTGACACTCAAGAATTTCTGCCTCTTCTTCCTTTCTTCTCCCATTTCTCTGGCGCTTCACTGTTGTTGTCCTCCTGCTGCTGTTGCAGTTGCTGCATCCTTTTTCTACTGCGGTAAAAAGTGGTGGAGGTTAGATGGTGTGGTTAGAGTGGCTGCTTTTGTGGTATCTGCTCCAGCCACACAGCTCAATCTCAAATGCTCTTCCTCTCCCACTCTGTGCATGAAGATGGCAAAGGCTGTTTGGGCAGTGTGGGGAGGGACGACTACGGAGGGGACGCTGCCTGCAAGGTTGGGAGAATCTGCAGCTGATGAGAGCAGGCAGCTACTGATGCTACAATAGCATTAGGAACAAGCTTTTGCTGTGTGGTTAGGCACCAAAGATCCTGTGCAACCAGGGCTTAGAACAAGAGAACAGGGGGCAAGTGAGAAATGGAGGAAAGAAAAAGACATTTTCGGGAGGGACAACTGGAGAGGAAACACGAGGAGAAGAGTGTAGACCCAGAGGTGGAGAGTGGGGAGGAAAGAGTGATCCAGGAGGCCATGGGGGGGGAACACCTGGATGAAAAGGGAGGGGCATAACTCTGCCTGTGAAATGCCTCGCTATAGAATATTTTATGTCCAAAACAGTTCCTATCCTTTGCCCTAAAGTCTAGATGACATTCAGTGTGACCTGGGCAAGCCAACCCACTTCCCCCTGCTTCCCAGTTTATCAACCATAAACTGGGTGGCAGGGGCAATTATGACTGCTCCTGTGCCATGCTGGGACAGTGATCTGACCTGCATTTGAATTGTTGAGGGGTGTAGGTTAAAACCTTCTCTCTCCAGCCATCCTGCGGCAGCTGTTGCGTGTGTACAGTACTGTTGGAAGGCTGTGTGTGTGTTTGTGAAGAATGTGGGGGTGTAACAAGGAAATGCTGGGCCTGACCACACCCACAGTCACCGCTTGCTGATCTGCATGTGCTGCTTGGGGTCAAAAAGGATGCCCACCCCGCCCTAGCGTGACCAAGAAACACAATCCAGGAAAGAGCTATGCAGATGGGAGCAGCCTTTCATCTTTGTAACTATAAAAAAATAATAAAAATTTTTTTTATTTATACCCCGCCCTCCCCAGCCAGAGCCGGGCTCAATGTGGCTAATACCAATAAAATAAAATCACAATAAAAGCATAGGGGGAAGAGAGAGAGAGGAAAAAAACCCCAATTTAAAATACAAGTTAAAGTGCAATTTAAAATGCAGCCTTGTTTTAAAACAGCTGATAAATCAAGACCATAAGGGGAGGGAAACATAAGGGTCAGACTGCGTCCAAACCAAAGGCCAGGCAGAACAGCTCTGTCTTGCAGGCCCTGTGGAAAGATGTCAAGTCCCGCAGGGCCCCAGTCTCTTGTGACAGAGCGTTCCACCACGTCGGGGCCAGTGCTGAAAAGGCCATGGCCCTAGTTGAAACCAATCTAACCTCCTTGAGGCTTGGGACCACCAAAGTGTTGTTATTTGTGGACCTTAAGGTCCTCTGGAGGGCATACCAGGAGAGGCGGTCCCGTAAGTACGTGGGTCCTAGGCACAGCTGTCAACTCCCCCCCCCCCCTTTTAAAGGGAAATTCCCTTATTCCGAATAGGATTCCTAACAAGAAAAGGGAAAAGTTGACAGCTATGGTCCTAGGCCATATAGGGCTTTAAAGGTCAAAACCAGCACCTTAAACCTGACCCTGTACTCCACTGGGAGCCAGTGCACTTGGCAAAACACTGGATGAATGTGATCCCATGGCAAGGACTAGAATTAAAGGAGGCAGGAGCTGGTTGAACATCTATCCAAGTGTTGCCCTGAATGCAACCCTAAATAAATGTTATAATTCCCAGCAGTATTGCATTTGTGCCTTTTTCAATTGGACAGAAACTAAACTCTGCTAGAGAGCTTTTTAGGTATGGGAGAAACTGAAACACAGATGTTAAATGAAAACTGTGCGGAGTGCAGCATAGCTGTTGAACTAAACGACCAGACGCACTCCTGCCCTTCCAAGGAACTGACTCCTTCATCTCTGTGTCAATGAAAGTCCAATGCCATAACTCATTTGGCTGCCTGTGTTTGTTGTGCCTCTGACAAATCCCATTACTAACTGCAGGCTCTATAGTACTGTTCCCCTAATCATCTGGTGCCACTGACACACAATTCACCTTGACAATGCTGAAGTCTACTCATCATCATCTAGCCAGAACTATTGTAGCGTTAGTGGCCAGGTATCTCCTGCACCTTCCCAGTTATAGCTTTACAGGGCTAGGCAGAGGGAAAGAATTTAGAATATGAACAGCTATACATAAAGCAGAGCTTGAAGGGAAGAAGTAGATGTCATTGTTTTATTTAGAAAATAAACTATCGCTATGGTATCAAAATTGGATCTGGGTAAGCTTGGGCCTGTCTCCCACTTGTCTCCTGCTGAGCAAATCACTGGGAATACCTCCAAGCACAACATGTGGGATAATTCAGCTGAAGAATTTATTTCATGGATATATATAAAAAACCCAATAACCCCACAAACGACATAATTGGAAATCCCCCTGTCTTTTGCCAGTAGATTCCCCACTCGCTTCACTTCAGGGAAGTACAACAGTGCAATTATCATACTAGTACAATTATGGTAATGCTTTGTCTTTCTGATGGGAAAAGAGTGAGGCTGTTCGGTCATATTTCAGGGATATTTTTGATGGGGAATGTTTCCCTTTCTGAGGAATCTTGGTGGAAAAAATAATTACTTCTATGCCCTTTCCATTTTTCTAAAGCTCATACTCTGCAATAAAAGAATGAATGTCTCAAAGACAGTAGATAATATTGTCTATTTTAGATTTTAAATGAGGAATAGTTCCCCAAGAATGGAAACTAGGCATATAAAATATAAGTTATGGCATATTTGAGCAAAAGTTCTCAGTGTGTGAAGTGGACTTCTCCAAGTTTGTATGTGTGGCTATATAGGGAAAAGCACAAGTGATTTCTTCTTAGATTTTTGAAATGAGTGATACCACAAAATTGGGAATCATACAACTGGATGGGTTCAAAATGCAATACAGACAATTAGAATAGGCTGCAGAAAGCATGAGATTATATGGTGGCCATGTGTCCTGGGTAAAGCCTGGGTAAAAATCCTGGGCAGACCCTGGGCAAATTGCGCCTGCAGCTCATCTCTCAAGGTAATTGAGAGAGCGGTTGCTGAACAGCTTGGTAGGTTTCTGGAGGAAACATCGGCATTAGATCCATTTCAGTCCGGTTTCCGTCCTGGTTTTGGGACGGAGACGGCTCTGGTTGCCCTAACAGATGATCTCCGTAGACAACTGGATCGAGGCGGGTCAGGACTGCTGATCCTTTTAGATTTGTCAGCAGCCTTTGACATGGTCGATCATGATCTTCTGGACCACCGCCTCGCAGACGTGGGGATACAGGGCATAGCCCGTAACTGGCTGTGCTCTTTTATCTCTGGTCGGGGACAAAGGGTGGCACTAGGGAGGGAAATGTCGTCGCGCTACTCCTTGGTGTGTGGAGTGCCGCAGGGCGCAATTCTCTCCCCGATGCTTTTTAACATCTTTATGCGCCCCCTTGCCCAGATTATCCAGAGCTTTGGGCTGGGCTGTCACCAATATGCTGATGACACTCAGCTCTATCTGCTGATGGATGGCCACACTGACTCGGCCCCGAACACACTGACCAGATGCTTGGAAGCTGTGGCTGGATGGTTTCGTGGGAGCCGATTGAAACTAAATCCTTCGAAGACAGAGGTCCTATAGCTAGGTCGGGATGGCATGGGGATGAGGGACCAACTCCCTTCTCTTGCGGGGGCCCAATTAGTGCCATTGCCTTCCGTTAAGAGTTTGGGTGTAATCCTTGACACCTCCCTTTCCATGGAGGCGCAAGTTACAGCAACAGCCAAGGCGACATTTTTCCACCTTCGCCGCATCAAGCAGTTGGTCCCTTACCTTTCCCGCCCCGACCTGGCCACAGTGATCCATGCGACGGTCATCTCCAGGCTTGACTACTGTAATTCGCTCTATGCGGGGCTGCCCTTGAAGCTGTCCCAGAAACTCCAGCGGGTACAGAATGCTGCAGCGAGGCTCCTCACGGGGTCTCTGCCATGGGAGCATATCCACCCAGTGCTTTTCAAGCTGCACTGGCTCCAGGTGGAGTACAGGGTCAGATTTAAGGTGCTGCTTTTGACCTTTAAAGCCCTTCACGGCCTAGGACCCTTGTACCTACGGGACCGCCTCTCCTGGTATGCCCCACGGAGAGCCTCAAGGTCCATAAATAACAACACTCTAGTGGTCCCAGGCCCTAAGGAAGTTAGATTGGCCTCAACCAGAGCCAGGGCCTTTTCAACTCTGGCTCCGGCCTGGTGGAACGCCCTGCCTCATGAGACCAGGGCCTTGCAGGATCTGATTTCTTTCCGCAGGGCCTGTAAGACAGAGTTGTTCTGCCTGGCCTTTGGCTTGGAGCCAATTTGATTCCCTCCCTCCCTCTCTTTCTTTTTTCTTTTCCTCCTCCTCCTGCGATGAGGCTACATTTTAATATTTTAATGTTCCATTATTTTAATGTATTTTATTTTTGTTTTTAAGTTGTAATCATTCATCTTGTTTTTATTATTGCTTGTAAGCCGCTCTGAGCCCGGCCTTGGCTGGGGAGGGCGGGGTATAAATAAAAAATTATTATTATTATTATTATTATTATTATTATTATTATTATTATCTCGCACCACTTGTTTGGGTGGAGTGTAACAGTACTGACGTTCTAGAGTTTGTAAAGTGGGATATCTCAAACAGAATCACAATAAGATGTGCTGACTGTGCATAACAAGTCAGAATTGTTAAGTCACACAGGTCCTATTGAAATCCACATTAAAAACTTAGTCATAACTAACACATTCCATTAATTTCAATGGGACCTAAGTATGGATAACTTTGTCTGGGTCTGAGCCATTGTATGAAATGGTCTACAAATAGCAGTATAGACATTATGTTACAGTCTAGCAAAATTGTTTGTTTTTAAAAAACACATATGTGATCAGTTATGCTATCAGTGCTTTCCTAAATTTGCAAAATACTGGCTGAATGCATCTGGATTAAGGGCATGTATCCATATGTTTCTCATATGAGCCACATATTTCCTATGCTAGTAAAATCAACTCCACAAATGCTTTTCAATTGTATTTTGAAGCAGTTCATACACTATAGAAATAGTGTGTGATATGTTACAGGAGCAAGGCAGTGCTCCTATAGTTAAGGTAGATAGATTTATTATTAACTTTTTACTGGCACCATCTCTCTACCACCATTTGGTGACTGGTAGACCTCAGTAATTTTTAGCCCGTTCTCAAGTGCTTTCTGGGGGTAGGAAGTATGGGAATTCCTGTTGAAGAGGAACAACCTGTTTTATGCTTTGTCTTAAAACGATGGCAGTTTGGAAAGAGAAGAAGCTCTCATTTCTAAAATGTTTCATTTGTGGATTTGTAATATATCAAAACACCACAGAACAGATAACAAATTATAAAACTGTTGCACGTCACCCCAATATCCGTGTGGTGTGAGATTCCAGGGGTTCCAGGCACATACCCAGGGTTCATATTTCCTTTTGGAGCGATGGTGGTGACTTTTTTATATCTGGTTTATTTACATATATGTACAACCTGAGCCTATGAAGAAGAGGCTCACAGCATTAATACCCCTAAAGGGTCTTGTTTCTTCTATAGCCACAGCGTTAGATTCAAACAGAAATCAAGCATTGCTCTTTGCCTTTTTGTTTCTTTGCTTCACTGAACACTCAGCTCTCGCCTTTGTGTTTTTCCAACTACCAGCAAGTTTGGGGGGGGGGAATGACACCCATTTGCCATCTCACACAGATCCACTTCCCTTGTTCCCTTTAATGGCCCATCACCCAGGCAATCACCTCATCAGGAAGCTAGCTGGCTTAACACTTGCTGTATCCAGGGTTTAGAAGGGTCTCGGCAAACAGCCTATTCCCCTCAAACTCATAGCAGTATGTTTTTTAAAATGGTCACAGCATTCGGGGGGGGGGGGGAAATCTGTAGTTCACATTAAATAAGATTTTCCTAAAAAGCAAAATTGTAATGGCTCACTGGAAAGTCTCGCCTTACAGAATGCTGAGGCAAATGGCAGTTTGACTGACTGAATTGCCTCAGAAGTCCAAAGAGTTCTGAGGTAACTCTGGACATATAGCTCCAAAAGCCTTCAGTTTCTATTGGCAAACCATTTTTTAAAAAACTTTTGTCTTTTGTTAATTAAGAAATAATTGTAAATAATATCATTTGTCTGTAATTCTATGACCTGAATACCAGCCTCCTATTCATTGTCCCTATAATAAGGATATCACTACACAGCAAACGATAAAAAAATTTATCACAGCAGGCAGCTTCCTCAGGATCTTCTGAGGTAAGTGGATATAGGGATATACGGACTGTTAGGTTACATTTCAGTGGGGGCGGGGATTAGACTTTTCATCCCTTTCAGTTCCTTTTGAATATTTACCAGGAAAAACAAATGCAACATCACAGCAGTTGCATTCCCAGAACAGCTTGTAAAACAAATAAACCCAGTTTCATTTTTTCCCATAGTGTTATGTACAAGTCTTGGTTGTCACAATTCATTTTTATATTTTATTATAATTAACATATGTTATTTAGCTAGCATAGCTTTTATATTCTTTTTAAAAAATAAATTGAAGAAGGTGACAGAGTTCATCTTGACAAAATGGAGTTTCTTGCTGTAGAACTATTTTAAACCTTTTAGGGTCCATGGTACAGGTCCCAAACCAAAGAATTATTCAGGTAGGTAGCTGTGTTGGCCTGACGCAGTCAAAATATATTTTAAAAATTTAAAAAATTGTCCAGTAGCACCTTAGAGACCAACTAAGTTTGTTCTTGATATAAGCTTTTGTGTGCATGTACACTTCTTCAGATACACACAGATACACAAAGAATTATTGTTGGTCTTGCATTATATTGGAACGAATGGGATAAGTTAGTCACAAAAGAACCATAGCTGCAGTCCTGAACCAGCCAAAGATCCTCTCAGGAATCATTGGAGGCGACACAAGTGCCACTCCACAGTAGGAGTGGGCAGCCCAAAAGCGAGTTGACATTGAAGGCCCCATGGTACATTCATGGAAATTTCTGCAGGTGTCCTGCCAGCAGTGAGGTGTTCTTGAAGCAAGATGGATGCTCAGGATTCTAAGCCTCATTCGCCTGACATACGCACCTCCTGGAGCATTGTAGTCAATGGGGGAGAGGAGAATGGAAGGCTGAAAAAGGGACAGCTCTCCCACACCCATTGTCCAGGCTGCATCTGCAAGGCAGAAGTTTGGGTGTGCCAGTTGCTCTGCTATGGATTTCTATCCCACATCCATAGGGTAAGTCTCGTGGAATTTAATATAATTTTTTGGGGTTTGAGGCTATTTTGTAGTTTATTGCACTAAATCTGTTTTAGTGAGCTGTTATCATAACAGGGTCATGTGTTGTGTTATACTGATTGGCATGGGGAAAACATTGCGTGGGCCGCTGAGATTTTGTAGTCCTTGACATTACAGATTTTTACTCTGGGCAATCAATCAAGTTCTTAGAATTTATAGGAAGATGCTTTCTATATGAACATAAAGGGCTGCTGACACAAAACTTTCTCTTTTTTACTCTCATCGAAAAGTAATTCTATTTAGATGCAACAAATGCTAATTTATAGGCCAAAGGAGGAGACGCCATGAAACAAGATTTTTCTTCTGAAAAGTTATATTTTCAATAATTATTTGCAATTGCTATTTGCATGTAAACTTGCATGCCATAATCTTTCAGATGGAATGAGATACTGGGTATTAAATTCATGCAGTAATATGGTGTCAGGCTGGAAAAACCAACTGACACTTTATAATTGGACTTCTGGTTTGAATCATTTGGCCATTGCAAGCTTGGGTGTGAAAGTTAATAATTCAAGTATGTATTGAATGTGAGACATGAACAATTTTAAAGGCTAGTTACCCAACTTTAACGCCCATTAACATGTTTAGCTCTGCTTATCATTAGCATCGCCTTGGCCTTGAAATGTTTTTGTTGATAGACTATGGATAGGTTCATCAAATTTATAGAATATGAAATGGGACTGGGACAGGACACCAGCGAGCGCAATGGCGCTTAATTATTTTTTCCCCTATCGCCGTTGGATCCACTCTCACTTGGTTATGTTGCCCCCACCTCTCAGAACAACCATTAACCCACAGACATACAACTGTTCCCCGAGTATAATGTTGGGGGACCTTTGTGAGGGGAAAACTAAGAATGGAGTCTCAGTCGGGTTTTCTTTTTAAATAAACAAGAATGCTTTATTTAAATCCAAAGTAGCATAACAACGTAGAGCAGCCTTTCTCAACCTGTGGGTCCCCAGATGTTGAACTACAACTCCCATCACCCCTAGCTAGCAAGGCCAGAGCTCAGGGATGATGGGAATTGTAGTCCAACAACATCTGGGGACCCACAGGTTGAGAGCTGCTGACATAGAGGGAATAAAACTTAGGTACTGCTTTAGAGTTTGGCTCCTTTCCAGGGTTGTACTTTACTTCAGACACATACCCCTTTAAACAGTCCTGCTCCTGAGGTACCTTCCGTATTACACTCAGAGTGGATGTTTATCTTGAACTAACTCTCTCTCCCGACTGTCCCAAAATCTCTACCTATCTCCCTATCTAACTAGCCTCAGTTCCAAAACCCACCTCCGAACCAACCAACCTCACTCCCTTTCCCTCCTCACATCAACCAACTTCCCAAATCCAGCCAACGACCAACCCTCCTTCCTGACCAACCTACTGTCTCTCCAAAATCTGTTCCTTTTATACTTTCGTTCCTGGAACCTCAGCCAATCAGAGACTGCCATGTGTTAACCCTTTTTTAAACCAACTTTTCCGTGACAGGGGCAACCTGACATTTTTAAAATAGGGAATTAATACCATACACTTGAACCTTAGAGGTAAAGGTAAAGGGACCCCTGACCATTAGGTCCAGTCGTGACCAACTCTGGGGTTGCGGTGCTCATCTCGCTTTATTGGCCGAGGGAGCTGCCGTACAGCTTCCAGGTCATGTGGCCAGCATGACTAAGCCGCTTCTGGTGAACCAGAGCAGCACACAGAAACACCGTTTACCTTCCTGCAGGAGCGGTACCTATTTATCTACTTTCACTTTGACGTGCTTTCGAACTGCTAGGTTGGCAGGAGCAGGGACCGAGCAACGGGAGCTCACCCCGTCACAGGGATTCGAATCACCAACCCTCTGATCAGCAAGTCCTAGGCTCTGTGGTTTAACCCACAGCGCCACCCACGTCCCTTAAAAGGGTTAGAATAAAATTAATTAAAAGAACCAAACATTGTGCTGCTGCTTTCATGGGCTGGTCTGTTCCCACCACAGAGGCCATCAGAACCAAGTGCCTTGAGAAAAAGCAGTAGGGCCCCATTGCTGAGGTACAACATCTGGACCCCCTTGAACCTTTCGTCCTTTGGAGGGAACAGTTGGATGTTGGCAGATTGCAATAAGACCTCAAATGGCCGAGACCAAAAGCCTGCAAGGCTGAGAGTCCCCAACTTGGCTCTGCCAGAAGTACAGAAGTCCCTCCAGCCGACTCAGCCAAAGCTGGCCCAACCAAAGTTGGTGTAAGTCCCCCGAAGCGCATCCTGGAGGCAGGACTTAGACCAAATTGAAACCTCTTTCAGCTCAGTCCCATGACCTGGCAAACTGGCAGAACTTAGCTTGGCAAAAAGGATGGTGCTGGCAAAAGGGAATGCAGCCTAAACGTTGCATTTTTTGCCAGATGTCACAAAACATGTTTCTCCCATAATATACAACCTAACCACAGAGTAACCAATGCTAGGCATATTTTTGTTCCCTGGCTAATATTCTTGTACTCTGCTTGCTTCTCTTTTAATGTCAGGATTTATGGCTATTTCAACATGTGTATTTCTTCCAATAATACCATGTTAGCAGTTTGGATAATATTTCTATGTACATACACCATAAGCCGTGTGTGACTATAAGAGATTTGGCACTTTTATTTGAACAAGAGTTAGTGACATGATGAAATGAAAAATGTACGTAATAGGGTTCTTTCCCGTCCCCTCACATTCCTTCCATGGAAATTATTTAAATGAAACACATTTGGAAAGTTTTACCAGTAAGCCAATACCTTCTTTTCCTGACTTTATAAGTTACTTTCAAAACAATTTTTCTTTCATTTTACTCATTTAAATCTAAAAGGTCACAGAATTGTAGGACAGTCAAATTCTTTGACTTTGTGAGGTCTCTGTATGGTACCCAACAGGATGGTATTTACTTGCACAAGACAAATTGGAAGCGTAGCAGGCAGATTTTAAATAGTGAAG
Organism: Podarcis raffonei; assembly: GCF_027172205.1. Taxonomy (NCBI): domain Eukaryota; kingdom Metazoa; phylum Chordata; class Lepidosauria; order Squamata; family Lacertidae; genus Podarcis; species Podarcis raffonei. Next base: position 35,868,022 of record NC_070605.1, on the reverse strand, counting down.
GATCTCTGAAAACATTAAAAATGCAAACATAACACCAATACATTATGAGATAGAACTATGAGGTGAATAATACCTTTCCTCTTAAGTCTCTATTCTCCCTGAATAGAGTATGACATTATGGAATTATGAAAGTGCAGTTTACTGGACTCTTAGTTGTAGCCAATATTAGTCATACTCTGAGAAGACCCTTTAAATGTCAATAAATTTAAATGTCAGGCAATTTCAGTTTTGCTTTTGAGCTGTAGGTTTTCATTTTTCTTTTTTCAGTCAAAGAAACTACCGGTAAATTGGGGGGCGGGGGCGGATATGTTTATTACAAACTCCTCTGGAAAGTCCCTGTGAGCTCTTTTGGTTTTTCTCTTGTTTCACTTGATTTTCAGAAAATACCTTCAAGTGTTGTGCTCACAATGGATTGTCAAAGGACTATTCAAAGGGCTGCGTTGTGTGGACTGAGTTCCATATCATGACCAAATATTTCAATACTTGCATGCATTTACTAACGACTTCCATCTGCAAACATAACATTATGTATGAAAGAAAACCCACATATCTCAATTTCTGTAATCAGCTTTTAATGCCATTCTCTTTTGGAGGACAGGGAGAATATTAACATTTCTATTTTTTATTCCTTTTTAATGTTTCGGTTTAAAAAAAGAAATGAAATTGTGGGGTGGGGGAGGGAGCAGAAGTCATTCTGTTTCTAGTGAGGCATTTCTTTGGATATCTTAGTTTTTTCTTTTTTTCCTTTTTTGACCATGGTTGAGGGGAGGCTGCAAACCCCAAAGTGATCAGCATTTCTGCAGCAGTGGGTCCTTTAACATAAGCACCCGCAAAATGGAGCAAAAGTTCTGTTCAGCTGTAGAGCAGAGATGAGGAACCCATGATGCCCTTCCTATGTTTTTGGACTCCCCTCAGCCAGCATGGCCAAAGATCAGGGTTGATGGGAGTTGGCTTTTGGGAAAGAGCTGTGGCTTGGTGGTGGAGCATCTGCTTTGCATGCAGACAGTCACTGGTTTGGTCTCTGACACCTCCAGATAAGGCTGGGAGAGATTCCATGCCTGGAACAGTGGAAAGCCACTGTAGATGGGCCAGTGGTTTGACTCAGTGTTGCGCAGCTTCCTCTGTTCCTACACCATTGTAAATGTATTTTAGGGTGCAGACAAATAGCCCAATCCAATGCATGTTTACTCGGAAGCATTCCCTACTGATATCAAATGTGGTTATTTCTTAGCAAGTAAGCCATATAGCAACCATGGCTGCCGGACAGAGTCTTCCATTGCAGCAGAGGGCAGCAGGCTAGTTTAGGCAGTGTAGGGCAACTTGTGTGGCTCAGTTGCTCAAGAGTACTGGCCAGTGGGCTGCTGCTGCTGCCCACTTCAGCATCTACTGCCTGAGGCAGCCACCTCACCCTGTGTAATGGTAGGACCAGCCCTGTCAGGCACTCAGAATGAAGAACCTTGTCAAAAGTTTTGATAGAATAGTACTTTTAAAGCTGTTTTATGGACCTTAGATGGTATATTTTCCCATAGAACCATGAACCCATGTTGGCAGCAAGGTATGGACAGCTTAGGGTATGAGCTCTGCCTTTTCTTTGTTGGCTTTGTTGTTTTCCCCTAGCCAACAATAGCATGAATGGACAATGAATCATTCTTTAAGTACCACCATCCTTACAAGATGCCTTCAAATAGATTGTGATTCTTGGATGGAAAGAACTATAAATGTCAAAACTATATTAGTAGAATTTTACTATGTTAATATTTTAACATGGTCTCCAGAGATGCAGCAATGTGCTTGGCATATATAATATTTAGCTTTCACACAAATTTACATAACATATGTTGTTTTTTTGAAAAAAGAGAAGTTAAGACTGGTTTAGGCAAGAGTTTACAGTAAAATGATACTTTTGTGTTTGTTTTGTTTTATGTGCTAACTTTTGTTTTAATTCATCCAAATCATGCATGAGCTGTTAAACATGTGCAGTAAGAAACATTTGTAGCAATCTCTTGAGAGAAAAAGGATGGGAATGAACTGAAAACTGAACGATGGTCAGGAATGGCTGCAAAATAAATTTTCAGACTACCCGCCACATTCTTTCAGAATAAACTAATTCCCCCCCCCCCCGGATTAAAGTCCAGAATTTCTGGTTGCATTAGAATGTTTTTCAAAATTCTTCATACGATTGTTGGCCTTGCTTAGGAATATGTACATTGGTTTTATTTTTCTCTCTATAAAATCTTATCTTGGTTCTACCGTAGCGAAGTGCTTTGAACAGAAATGTCTGCAGAAGACATTTTCGAAGCCATGGCCATTCACAATGGGGAGGAGAGCACAGATGCATAATTTATCTGTTATCCTTGCAAACATCCATCATGTCTGGAGCACGTCGCCAAGGAAATACTTTCTTTCTGGAAAGAAGTTTGGTCCAACAGTCAAATCATCACAGACATTAAGAGCCCCTTTTCAAATGGAAAACGCTACGCCCCCCACCTCACCCAATTCTGTGGGTCTCTCCATTTTCTTAGTGGCTGAGAACTCCTTCTTGCCTCAATAGCAATTTACAGAAATCATGTTTGCATTTTGTTTTAGTCCATTCTCATCTTTTCACTTCCCCGAGATTCCGTATGCAATAACTTCCTTAGGGACTTGTTGCAGAATATCACATCTGAGCAGAATCTTTTCGAAAGCTGTTAGTTTGATTGTGTGAGTCACCCTGTACAGCAGAACCCATTTACTCGTGTAAGCCTAAGGATGTGACTCAGCCCAAAAAGAGCCAGTCCCTGTCCTCTTGCACTGTAGGGGATCCAAGTTTCATGCCAGGAACAGGGAGGGGCCAGAATATTTAATGGATACTCAGCTCACAATGGGAGATGATTGTGTTGATATGGAAGAGTTGCAACTCACAACACCTTCAGCACCACTTACGATCTAGAAAAGCAGTTATGAAGGCATGAAGTGTAGCTAGTCACACATGCTGTATCTGCATTCATTGAATGGGTGGATGAACAGTGTGGAATCACATCCATTTCCCCCTTACTCTGCACACTCAGACAAAGGTTTGAATAGAAGCTACACTCAGATGCATGCCCACAGGCTACTTACATAAGACTGGGGATCATGTCCTTTCCAGCTTTCCCAAAATAGTTATCTACATGTATATATCTACATGTATCATAAGCATTCAGAGATCAGCTTCAAATCAATGCAGATGTTGTGCATAAAGCCCAGTCTTAAATAGTAGAAGTGACAACGGCACAACCCCTTTCTTTCCACCTCTCCAATGGTCTTTTGTTGCTGCTGCTGCAAGTGACAGCACCAGCCATTGGTAACCTGGCCACCATTTTGTTGTCATTCCAAGGGGTGGGAAGGAATGGCAGCTGCCACAGAAGAACGGTGGCCAGTATCCAGATAAAATTCTGCAATCTCAGAAGTTTTCTTGGAAAAATATATTTCAAGACATTGTCACTCCACTCAGATATATTCTATGTCTCAACAACCATAAAGGATTTCAACCAAAATAAATTGATATTTACTTTAATAAGCATCTTATAAATGTGATGAATTGCCTGGTTTATTGTTTTAATGTGTAGTTCAACTGAAACTAAAATTCATTTTGTTTCCTTTCATAAATGCAAACTAAAATTTCCTATACATTCAAAACATATAGTTTAACAAAGATCAGTAATATTAATACTTTTCTTAAGCTTGCTGTGTTTATAGAAAGTATTTAAGGATAATTAATTAATAATCTGCAAGGTTCTTTTTTTATTAGAACTGTTCCTAATGCCTAACTACTACTTTGATGTTGCCCTCTAGTGTCAGAAAAGCTTGTTTCTGTCTACAAATTTGATGTTATTGTGATCAGAATGTGGAAATAATGATAAGCAAGCTCTAATTGATGACATAGTTGCAAAGCAAATACCTGGTAACAAGACTGCAATCAGGACATAGCAAAGAACTGAAAATAAGTGTTGAAAAACAGGTTCTTAACTTGGTTATCACACAGTATTCTCTGAAATCTCTTCACAAGCTATTCCAGGGGCGGGCAGATTTTAGGCTTTGGGGATTTGTTTAGCTTTTTTGCTAGAGCCACAAGTTCTTTCAAGCAAAAGCGAAACATGCAAAAGAAAATAGGGTGCCCCCAACTACGTTCTGGGTCTAGGAATTTGTTTTCGGTACTAGTACTGAACTGAGCTCACAGTCTTCTCACACAAAAATCTACGCTAGTTAGCCTCCTTCATATCAGCAGCCCTAACATAGGTCAGAAAAGTTGTTTTGTTGTTGTTGCTATTTGCTGTCAGATCTTCTGCAAATCAGCCAGAAATCTAATAGTAGATCCTGATCTACCTTCAAGCTGGCTAGGAGATTTGTTTCTGTATAAATGCATTCGTTTGCTTTGTGCTGAATTGTCTCCATTACCACTAATACCTACCAGGCATAGCTATTGGCTGGTCAGTGGCATTGTTTATTTAGATAGTTGAGATATATGCATGCATGCATGCTTCTCTGTCTCTCTTTGTAGCATGCATATGTCTAGTTATCTTTAACTGACAATCACAAAACTGCCCCATACTATGTTGCCTGCTAGGAGCCTTGTCACTCATTGGTTGGCATCCATCTGTCTTGGGAGACAATGGAGAAGCGTGCCTTTGAGAGTGAAGTCAAACTGTGGGAAGGTTACAGCGCCTGCTGTGGCTGTGGAGACCGATGCATGAGGGACATGTTTTGTTGCAGCTGGGGCAGATGAAGGTGTCCGGTTGTGCTGCTGCAGACTCACCATAGCGTTTCTTCTTTCTGTTAGCCTCCCAGTGGTCATTTCTCCTCTAGTGAAGAACAGAGAGTTAGCTCACTGAATGCAACACAGTATATGCTTCCTGATGTAATATGTTTCATCCATGTTAAGCAAAGCTGTTTACTTCCTAGAGTAGGAAAGGGGACTCTGGTAACAATGCTGGATGGAACAGTGTGCTAAAGTGACTCACTATGTGTGCATAGTTGGGGGGGGGGCACACCCAGATTTCCAGCTGTAGCCCTGGGCAAGGCTTCTCCTTTCAGCCCTGCTCAGATGCACAACATGGATGAATTTATTGCCTAGCTCCAGAGACACAATTTTTCTTTTACAGCAGTTCTCCAAAGCGGCAAGTTTCCAAAGATGTGAGCTCTAGTGATAAAAAAAGAACCGCACAGCAAATCACAAAAGCAATTTATCCTGCCACCCTCCAATCCCCATGAATCATCCATGCCATCTCTCCATAGGAGAAGATTATGCACATCTCATTTATGAGCTATTTCAAGTAAACATTTCCTCATTCTCAACAGCATGGCCATTGCAAAATGAGGCTTTTAGTAAGTGATGCAGGCTTAATGGCAATTGACATTCCCAGAGCTAGGAATGCGGATCGAACCTGCTTGCCGGATGCATGATGGTGAAACCGAGAGTAAACGTGGCGTTGGCTGAACCCATTTTGGATTGTGCCAAATTCCTACATTGCAGGGGCCAGGTGATTTAAAGTGCAGTATAGGAAGCAGGAAAGCTAAGCTGAACCCTTCCCTGCATAAGCTTTCCTTCATGCAACCCAGTTGTTCTCCCAGCAGGATTTTCTTCCACCAGGATTTTCTTCCACCCTTGGAAGCAAAACAATTTGGATGAAACAATGAGGGCATGTGAGGGAACACAGGCAGAAGTGGAATTAACATCTCCTTTGCCTCTACCCATGCTGCCCTTTAAAGGCATACTGCTTTAAATTGCTGTTTATATATATCTTGTGTAGGAAGTCAAAGAAGCTGTTTCAGTCAAAGCAAGAGTTGGAGAAAGTAAGGTTTTGCTGCTTGTTGGCAAGTCGTGGTAGTCTTGGGCTGCTGCAAGAGTATGCAATTGCTTTGGGGAAACTTGTGGAGATCTGCTTTAAAGGCTAGCATGATCTGTCTGGAAGTTTTTCTTTGACAATTCTTTTTCTCAGAGCCTCAGTTTCAGGGGCTAAACATGGCCCATCAGGCATCTTTCTCTCTGGCCTTTGGGCCATTACCCGTCCTCATGCCACACCTCTTGCCAGCCCTCTTCAAGTGTTGGAATGTGTCCCTGCAGTGTGGTAATCTATCTTGCTTGCCTGGTGGAGGACAGAACATAATAAAAGAACCCTCTGAATCAGGCCAGTGGTCCATCTCACCCGGCATCCTGTTCTTGCAGTGGACACCCAGGTGCCAGTGGGAAGCCAGCAAGCAGGATCTGAGCACAAGAGCACTCCCACCTTCTGTGGCTTCCAGCAACTGGTACTCAGAAGCATGACTGCCATGGAAGGAATTGTGGCTCTCAGGCTGAAAAAGATTCACCAATGCTGGTCTACCTACTCCACCCTGCTAGCCTTGTATGCTTGTAAATAAACAGATACTAAACATCACAAGTCACCAGCACTGTCATTGCAGAAAGATACAGATCTTTTAAAGCTGATCCCTAGTACTTACCACCCTAAGCAAGTGCAGAGCATGAAATATCAAACATTAAGATTGAACTATGATTTAAAAAGACAAAAAACTTGTGAAGGCCAGTTTAAAACCAGACAAGCAGCAACACTATGATCACTAAATCATCTAGTAGGGTATATATACTAACTTTCCTGCCCTGACAGTTACCAGTGTTATAGTGAAAGGGGGATGTTAAGGAGCACTTTTTTCAGAGCAGGAGCAACAATGTCCTCCGCAAGAACCTCAGGGTAATTGATGGACCCTATTCTTCTGGCAAGTGAATGTGTTAATGAAGAAAGTAATTAAGCAAAGACTGGTTACTACAGTGGTACCTCGGGTTACAGATGCTTCAGGTTAGACTCCGCTAACCCAGAAATAGTACCTTGGGTTAAGAACTTTGCTTCAGGATGAGAACAGAAATCACGCAGTGACGGCATGACAGCAGTGGGAGGCCCCATTAGCTAAAGTGGTACCTCAGGTTAAGAACAGTTTCAGGTTAGGAACGGACCTCCAGAACGAATTAAGTTCTTTACCCAAGGTACCATTGTACTGCTTATTGGGTTCTTTGAAACTTGCAGTTAAAATAGTAACGCTTACTGGCAAGACTGGCTGCATCTCTAATTAAAAGTTAAAGATCGCATTTCAGCTGGCTAGAAATCTTTCGTTAAAGCTGATGATGTTTTACATATTGAATCTGTGTAGTCATTGTATATAAGTTTATTGTTCCAGCCAAAGCCAGGAGAAATTAACACTGGAGTCAGAAGTAAGCACCATTGAGTTCTATGGAGCTTCCTCCCATGAAGCTATGGGCAGATCCATGGTATATACTTTAGCTAATGGGGCCTCCTGCTGCCGCTGCTGCTGTGTCGCTGCTGAGCAATTTCTGTTCTCATCCTGAAGCAAAGTTCTTAACCCAAGGTACTATTTCTGGGTTAGCGGAGTCTGTAACCTGAAGCATCTGTAACCCGAGGTACCACTGTACATTTAAAACACATGACTTCCCCCAAATCCTGGGATCTATAGTTTAGCTTTCACAGAGCTACTTTTTTCCTGCACCTCTAACAAACTACAGTTGCCAGGATTCTTTAGGGGAATCATGCCCTTTTAAATTTGTATTGAATATGCTTTAAATTTATTGTTTGAATCTGTTGATTCAAGCCAGCAGAGCCAGCGAAGTTCAGAGGAATTGGCCACCCTCCAGGTGCCCGGCTTGAATCCTTGTTGACCTCCCTGCCAGCGACTCCCGGCAAGACCAGGGGAGGTCTCCCTCGGCGATTCTTCCCAACGTGAAGAAGAACACACCATTCCTCCCCCTCTCATTCCCAGGGAGGGGATAGAGACAGACAGAAATATATTTACATGCTTTTATTCCTGTCTTTCCAGCAGTACAGAGAAATCATGTCTGTACTCTCTCATCCCAACTGCAGAGAGAGAATAACTCCACCCATGTACTTCCAGTACAGGGTCATGTGCCACTCTGAGCTAACATCCGGCGCTCAGTGCACTGAATAGACTGTCCCTGGTTCCCACGGTACAGTCCCATAACATCAGCTTCCTGTTTACCATTCCAGCCACCTGGAGCTCGCTTCTGCATTGCTCCTTTTTCGTAACAGAATCTGCCCAAAGCATAGGATTGAAGCCATGCTGAACCTAATAAATTGGGTGGCATACTGCTGCTGTCTTGGTGTATTATTATTATTAAAATACTTGCTAAACACAGCTCCTTGTGTTTTGGACTGCCCCTTTGGGGATGGTTATGATACCTGTCATTAGAACACTACACCATTGCTTCCTATATAACTTATCCCCCCCCCCCAAAATAATAATTTGAAAGTTACAATACAGAAACAATACAATACATTTTCAATCGATATAACCCCTCCACAGACACCTCTGCAATGATGGTGGCATTAAAATATCCTGCTCTTCAATAAAAGATAAAAAGGGAGCTTCTGAATCTGCCAAGGACATTGGAAGGTCATGCAAATCCCAGTGAAACCAAATGATGCGATTTCCAGCCTCAGTCTGGTAAAAGTGCTCTGATATCTGCTCCAGATGCAACTGATACAGAATGGAGTCTGGGTCAATCAGCTCTCCTGACATCCACTTCTGCTTCTTACTGTACAGAATGGTAGCGTTCTTAGAAGTGTCCGGCATGGACAGCTATGCGGAATGGGAAATATATTGGTATTTGCTCTGGCAGTATTTGTTCACTAGCAGGAAAATGACACCAAGAATGTGTGCATGGAGGGGGGAAGGGGGTTGCTCATGGCATGCTGCCATTAATCATGCCAGCAAGCCCAGCTTTAGAAAGTGGATGAAAGCTATGCTAAGATGCCAGTGATGCATTCTGCAGGAGTCCTATATAAATATCTCTGCAGGATTTATTGTGATATACTGCAGCCTTGATAAAATTTGGATGGAATATACATACACTGAAGAGGGGAAAAACAGTTCTTCTTTTTTCAATTATAGGCACATTAAGTTAAGGCAGACCAAGTTGCCAGTATATAGGGAAGAATATCGGCCAATCCTAGGTCCTTCTCCTACAGTATTTAGCCTTTATTTAATACTGTACAAACTCAAGGACAAGCCATATGACAGCTAATAATAAAGTTTAAAAGAATCATACTGTGGAATGTTCAGTTACTGAGCTCCCTACCTATGATAGGGAGTTTGGAATGTCAGAAATTACCTTTGACTTTGTATTATGGGCCCATCCTGCTGTGCCAAACAATTGTATGAACACTCTGCAAAAGGTCTTGTTTCAGTTAGGATAAATGAAAGGAAATGTTCTACACAGTGTGTTGTAAGCCAATGGAATCCACTGCAGCGGGAGGTCATGGAATGCTCTGCTAGAAAGGGCTGGACACTTTTAATTGTGATATCGGTGCCAAGACTGACAAACATGTTTTGGAGAATGAAAAAACCAAAAACTGCCACATAGACACAGAATTAAGACAGATGATGTTCCATCTCCCCCCTCCTTTTTTTCTTCTTAACGCGCTCAAAAATTGTCCATAGCAAGGCAGACTTTAGCACTGATAAGGATGAACTAGAAGAGGAAGTACTTGCAGAAGGGAGGAATCTCTAATCACTACCTGCTGCTTTAGTGCAGAAGATATGACTAGGCGATCTTAATATCTCTTGCATCCCAATGATATTAGAAGCAGGACGCTTGTGCGAGAATGGAAAGTTCTATACTGACTTTTCTAGAGATGAGAAGAAAGGCCTGCTTTCATTCTCAGGTGTAAAGACTGATGAGGAAAAATGAATGTGGAAAGCAGCACTGCACCAAAAGCAAATGTAAATTTCTCTGGAGAATATAATGGGAATAATGCTAGGCAAATAAGCTATTAGCGGAGATTTAAGTTGCCAAAAAGGCAAGGGATGGCAATCCATTAGGATAATCAAGCCAAGCATGTGATGAAAACATCAGGATCCAATAACAGGGCACACAACAGTTCACAATGCAGAGCGGCTTCAGTGGGGTAAAGAAGTTGCATTTCAGTCCAAGACTCAAGGTCTGTAAAATAACTCTTAAAGTAACATCCTTTCTTTAAAGCACTTTATCAAATCTATTTGTCCTTCCACCTGACAGTACTTTGACAAATCCATCTTTGTCATTGCTTGACTGGTTTTCAGAGTTACTTCACCTCATAAGAATAAAAATATGACCTCTTCTGTCACTGTCTCCTTGTTCCATATTGTTCTGCTTATTTCCTTCCTCTTAGAATATATGTGATACTTGGTTCAGAGAGTAAACACAAAAATGGAGATCTCTCTCTCACACTCACTCTCACTCTCTCTCTCACACACACCCCTCTACTTTTTCCCCTGCTGGGATTAAGGCAACATACAGGTAAAGCCAAGAATTGCTGAAAACATAGAAAATACAATAGAACCTCTTCCCCTTCAATTCTGGCATTCTGGAAGGTCTATTGCATTAAGAGAATTCTGTATCTCTGTGTGTTTTCCTGCTGTAAAGTAGAGCATATTCACACTTCCTCTTGTCCTGCTGCCTTCACCCAGGGAAAACTGCTCTTTAGCACTCAATCAGAGCAAATGGCGGTCGGGTTTTCTGCAGATTGCCATTTGCTCTGATTTATAGCAAAGCAGCAGGCAGGGGTGCCAACTTGAATAACATATTGGGAGGGCCCAGGTAAACTTCACCCCACATAATCATTCTCATACTGTTTGAATGGCAATGTCCATCATCAGGGGTGGGGCAGCCCTCTCAAATATTTTATGGGGGGGGGAGAAGGAACCTTGGCCCCTAAGACAGGGGGTATTCCCTGAGAAAGGAATGGGGAAAGAGGAAAACCTCTTGGACCTGTGATTTCTAGGCAGTGGATGAGCCCTTACCCTTTTCCCACAAGTTGCTCCCTGCTCCACTTTAGAATCATAGAATAGAATCATAGAGTTGGAAGAGACCACAAGGGCCATCGAGTCCAACCCCCTGCCAAGCAGGAAACACCATCAGAGCACTCCTGACATATGGTTGTCAAGCCTCTGCTTAAAGACCTCCAAAGAAGGAGACTCCACCACACTCCTTGGCAGCAAATTCCACTGTCGAACTGCTCTTACTGTCAGGAAGTTCTTCCTAATGTTTAGGTGGAATCTTCTTTCTTGTAGTTTGGATCCATTGCTCCGTGTCCGCTTCTCTGGAGCAGCAGAAAACAACCTTTCTCCCTCCTCTATGTGACATCCTTTTATATATTTGAACATGGCTATCATATCACCCCTCTTAACCTCCTCTTCTCCAGGCTAAACATGCCCAGCTTCCTTAGTCGTTCCTCATAAGGCATCGTTTCCAGGCCTTTGACCATTTTGGTTGCCCTCCTCTGGACACGTTCCAGTTTGTCAGTGTCCTTCTTGAACTGTGGTGCCCAGAACTGGACACAGTACTCCAGGTGAGGTCTGACCAGAGCAGAATACAGTGGCACTATTACTTCCCTTGATCTAGATGCTATACTCCTATTGATGCAGCCCAGAATTGCATTGGCTTTTTTAGCTGCCGTGTCACACTGTTGGCTCATGTCAAGTTTGTGGTCAACCAAGACTCCTAGATCCTTTTCACAGGTACTGCTCTCAAGCCAGGTGTCACCCATCTTGTATTTGTGCCTCTCATTTTTTTTGCCCATTTACATTTCTCCCTGTTAAAATTCATCTTGTTTGTTTTGGCCCAGTTCTCTAATCTGTCAAGGTCATTTTGAAGTGTGATCCTGTCCTCTGGGGTGTTAGCCACCCCTGCCAGTTTGGTGTCATCTGCAAATTTGATCAGGATGCCCTTGAGTCCATCATCCAAGTCGTTGATAAAGATGTTGAATAAGACCGGGCCCAAGACAGAACCCTGTGGCACCCCACTAGTCACTCTTCTCCAGGATGAAGAGGAACCATTGATGAGCACCCTTTGGGTTCGGTCAGTCAGCCAGTTACAAATCCACTGAGTGGTAGCATAGTCAAGACCACATTTTACCAGCTTCTTTACAAGAATATCATGGGGCACCTTGTCAAATGCCTTGCTGAAATCAAGGTAGGCTACATCCACTGCGTTCCCTTCATCTACCAGGCTTGTAATTCTGTCAAAAAACGAGATCAGGTTAGTCTGACATGACTTATTTTTCAGAAATCCATGCTGACTATTGGTGATCACAGCATTCCTTTCTAGGTGCTCACAGAGTGTTTGCTTAATGATCTGCTCCAGAATCTTCCCTGGTATTGATGTCAGACTGGCTGGGCGGTAATTATTTGGGTCCTCTCTTTCCCCCTTTTTGAAAATAGGGACAACATTTGCCCTCCTCCAGTCTGCCGGGACTTCGCCTGTTCTCCAGGAATTCTCAAAGATGACTGCCAGTGGTTCTGAAATCACATCTGCCAGTTCTTTTAATACTCTTGGATGCAGTTCATCTGGCCCTGGAGACTTGAATACATCTAAACTAGCCAAGTATTCTTGTACTATCTCCTTAGTTATTCTGGGCTGTGTTTCTTCTGCTGAATCATTTGCTCCAAATTCTTCAGGTCGGGCATTGTTTTCTTTATCGGAGAAGACTGAGGCAAAGAAGGCATTGAGGAGTTCAGCCCTTTCTGTGCCCCCTGTTTGCATTTCACCATCTTCTCCTCTGAGTGACCCCACTGTTTCTTTGTTCTTCCTTTTGCTACGAACATACCCATAAAAGCCTTTTTTGTTGCTTTTAACCTCTCTAGCAAACCTGAGTTCATTCTGTGCTTCAGCTTTTCTGACTTTGTGTCTACACGTGCTGGCTATTTGTTTGAATTCCTCTTTGGTGGTTCCCCCCCCTTTTCCATTTTTTGTACACATCCTTTTTTAATCTTAACTCAGTTAAAAGTTCTTTAGATAGCCACCCTGGCTTCTTTAGGCACCTTCCATGTTTCCGTCTCACTGGTATTGCCTGAAGTTGTGCTTTTACTATCTCCCTCTTAACAAACTCCCAGCCATCATGAACTCCCTTTCCTTTTAGTATTACTGTCCATGGGATCTCACCCAGCACTTCCCTAAGTTTTATGAAGTCGGCTTTCTTAAAGTCAAGAAATTGAGTCCTAGTATGCTTGGCTGCTCCTTTCCGCTGTATAGTAAACTTCAGAAGAGCATGATCACTCGCGCCTAATGATCCTTCCACTTCTACCCCACTAACCAGGTCATCAACATTGGTTAGGACCAGATCTAAAATGGCTGTTCCTCTTGTTGCTTCTCCCACTTTCTGGACAATGAAGTTGTCTGCAAGGCCAGTGAGGAATCTGTTTGACCTTATGCTCTTGGCTGAGTTTGACATCCAACAAATATCCGGGTAATTGAAGTCCCCCATTACTACTATCTCCCTTCCTTTTGCATGCTTGGCCATCTGTTCCAGGAAGGCATCATCTATGTCCTCCGTTTGGCTTGGGGATCTATAGTAAACTCCCACAATGAGGTCACTGTTATTCTTCTCTCCCTTAATTTTGACCCAAATGCTCTCACTTTGGCTTTGATGTTCTAAATCTTGGATCTCTTCACAGGTATACACATCCCTGACATATAACGCCACTCCTCCTCCTTTCTTGTCTGGTCTGTTTCTCTGAAATAGATTGTATCCCTCCATTATTACATTCCAATTGTGGGACTTATCCCACCAGGTTTCAGTGATGCCTATTATGTCATATTTAGTTTGCTGTACCAAGAGCTCAAGCTCATCTTGTTTAGAAAACATGTACAAGTGTTTTGGCAGTGCTTGGTAACACTGATTCTGTGCTACGCCGTTTTTCTTTTCTAAGAAACAATGCCTTTTACATAGTAGAAGCCTGGACAGTTGTGTTTCGCATATTATTGAGGTCTAAGAAATCCATAAATTTTACAACAATTCTGCTTCCACAAGTACTAGATGTAGCTGTGCAGTTGCTTAGAGTAAGGGAATAACAAAGTAATTTATGGATTTCGTTGTGAGCCTTTTTAAAGGGTTTTCTTTCTTTCTTTCTTTTTGGTAGCAGATCTGAGACAATGTTCTTTGGCATCTCAATTTTCCTGAAACCTTTCAACACATCTTGTGACAGATTTATGGCAAAGATAAGAAGTCCAATAAATGAGTCATATACTATGGAAGCCTCATACAACTGAATGTTTATTTAATCATAAAGTACCCCAACATGTGGGATTTGTAATATACATAGAACAGGAAGTACAGTCAAGTCAACTTTGAAGGGACAGTGGCAGCCAGCTGGTAGATATCATGGGCAGCTAAGACGAAAAATGGAAATAAACTGAGTGTTGAGAATTGGACAACTTGTTGTAAATTAGGCTAACTAACTCTTGAAAGATAAAATTAGGATACCCAGACAGGTGGAGCTCAGGGAGACGTGTGTTAAAGACATGGCGTTCAGAACGGATTGGGGGCAAGAGGCTGTTGGTGTCAAGAAGTAGAACCAAATGGGAAAACCCAGCAGTATAGGGCAGAGCCCACAGAAAATGCAGCATTTTAAGAAATCATTTTTATTAAATTTTTATACCACCTTTCACCTGAAGATCACGGAGAGGTTTAAAACATAAAGATGCAAAATGAGGAAAAACAACATAATAATAAAATAAAATAAACCATGGGTTGCTTAATTAGTTAAAGGCCTGGAAGAAGAGGAATGTTTTTGCCTGGTGCCTAAATATATGCAATGAAGGCACCAGACAAGCCTCTAGGAAGAGTAGTCCACAAAATGGGGAGCTACCACTGAGAAGTCCCATTCTCGTGGCACCAAAGAACTCATCCAATATATAGGACTAGCCCACAGGCCAGCCAAAGACATTTTGCTGCCTGAAGCAAAGGACAAGATGGCTCCCCTTTCCCACTCCATGGGCAGGCAGTTGAATCTCAATTCAACATTGGTGATAGGGTAGCATCCCCCACCATACTCAAGGCAGCAAGCCAGATTGGAGGCGGGGAGCAGGAAACAGGCATATGTGAACAGAAGGGAATCAGCCACCTGAGACCATTGCCTCACTCTGCCCAATGGTAGGGCTAGCCACGTTATGCCAAAGTAAACAGCAGTCAAGATCCTAGTTATGCCACAAGCATAAGGAGTAAAAGTGCATAATATAAGCAGATGAGTTGTATATATGCTGCAGATTATGGAAGAACTAAGCATCTAGAAGACATTCTAGGGAAAAATATTTGGTGAATCCATGGACAGAACTCTAAAACTGTGCAAAGCTGGTAACTCCAACATGAACCTAAGGGCAAGACAATAGGTGAAATTATGACAGAACTGAAAACATAGGCAGAGCAGATCACTCAAGAAACTGAGCCAATTCTTTAAGGTCCAAAACAGAAGTAACATGGGAAATTTATGATTTGATGTTAGAGCTTTTTAAAAGTGTTTGAAGCAGATGCAGGAAGCTCTGATTTTGATAGCAGTAGCAGCCCTGTCAGAGGAGTGGTCACTTAATCCCTTTTCACTGTGCCTTTTTGATGATGCTCTTTTCTTAACCCAAGTTGCTTTGCTCAAGTTGCTGTGAGCCCCAGAGCAGAAAAATTATAGTCGTATCTTGGAAGTCAAATGGAATCCGTTCCAGAAGTCCTTTCAACTTTTTTTCAACCTTTCAATATTTGGAAACCAAAGCGCAACTTCTGGTTGGCTGCAGGAAGCTCCTGCAGCCAATCAGAAGTCGCAGAAGCCCCGCTGGGCATTCAGCTTCCAAAAATAGTTCACAAACCGGAACAGCCACTTCTGGGTTTGCGGCATTCGGGAGCCAAAATGTTTGAGAACTAAGCTGTTCGACTTCCAAGGTACGACTGTACTGCTATCTGGTAGCTTCTAACATAGGTAATAGCAGCTCAAGATAGCAGTTTATTTCAAAATAATAGCATGGTGGAAAGGAGTTAAATGGAATGGGGAAAAGTTTAAACACCGCTTTAGCTGATTCACCGGACAAAATTGGGTAGATTGGGGCGGGGGAAGACAAGATTTCTACACACACCCCTCTCTTACCTCACCATCTCTTTCTCATTCATACACACCCACCCCACTGTTTTTCACTGACTCATTTCAGCACACTCACACTCCTGAACCCTATTCCAACTCTGACTGATTTGGCTGCTGTTAAAGATGTTTCAGCCTGTTTCCTCTTCCCTGGGCTGCACAGCTTTCAGCTGAGGGCTAAACAGTAGGCCTAGCTCCCATGGCTATGGAACCTAAACACGAGTGGAGAAAAACTCCAGTCGAATGAAATCGAACACTGGTGAGGGCTCATCATTGAGTCTATTTAGTGGCAGTGAAGGCAGCAAAGAAGGCATGCTTTGCTGCCTCCATTGCATCCTTGCCAGAAGCAGTTTAATCATGCTGGCCACATGACCCAGAAAGCTGTCTGTGGACAAATGCCGGCTCCCTCGGCCTGAAGCAAGATGAGCACCGCAACTCCATAGTCGTATTTGACTGGACTTAACCGTTCAGGAGTCCTTTACCTTTATCTCATTGTGCCATCCAGCAGAGCATTTCTTTGTAGTGCAGGGCCTTTTACAGTCTGGCCCAAAGGAGGTGACACAACTGATTTGTATGCAAAGCATTTTGAGAATAAAATCACTTGCATCCATTGGGACCTTGACTTCACTGTTGCAACAGATGAATCTCAAAATGTGTCCAGAGCACAGTCTAGTCCTACTACAGTGGTACCTCGGGTTACATATGCTTCAGGTTTCAGACTCCGCTAACCCAGAAATATTACCTCGGGTTAAGAACTTTGCGGAGGCGGCGTGGCAGCAGTGGGAGGCCCCAAAAGCTAAAGTGGTGCTTCAGGTTAAGAACAGTTTCAGGTTAAGAACGGACCTCCAGAATGAATTAAATACTTAACCCAAGGTACCACTGTATATTGGATGAGTAGTAAGGCTTGAAGATGTGGGCAAGGTGCTTGGATTGGTCCAGGTTGACCACTTGTGTTCTAGACTCTTGCCTCTCTTGGCTGATAAAAACTGGTAAGGAGGGCTGGACCAGGAAGGTGGTTAATGCCTTCTTGCAGGGGGCCTGCCTGAAGGAAGCAGTGGTAAGACCATTCCTTTAAAGGTAAAGGGACCCCTGACCGTTAGGCCCCGTCGCAGACGACTCTGGGGTTGCGGTGCTCATCTCGCTTTACTGGCCAAGGGAGCTGGTGTACAGCTTCCGGGTCATGTGGCCAGCATGTCTAAGCCACTTCTGGCAAACCAGAGCAGCGCACGGACATGCCGTTTACCTTCCCGCCAGAGCGATACCTATTTATCTACTTGCATTTTGACATGCTTTCGAACTGCTAGGTTGGCAGGAGCTGGGACCGAGCAACGGGAGCTCACCCCATTGCGGGGATTTGAACCGCTGACCTTCTGATCAGCAAGCCCTAGGCTCTGTAGTTTAGACCACAGTGCCACCCGTGTCCCAAGACCATTCCTTAAGAAGCCGTAAATGAGGAAAATCTAAGTAATTACTGGCCAGTTGCCAATTTCATCTTCTTGGGCAAGGTTCCTGAGTAGGTGGTCATGGACCAGATCCAGGCACACTGGGAGAAAATTGTTCTAAATCCATTTCAATCAGCGTTCAGGCCTGATTTTGGCACAGAAAGTACTTTGGTCACCCTGTGTGATGACTTATGTCAGGAAAGAGACAGGGGAAATGTGTCCTTGTTAATTCTCAACCTCTCAGCAGCTTTTGATACCATCCACCATAGTACCCTTTTGGAGCAGTTGTCCCTCTTTGCCGTTTAGCTGTCTGGCCCAAGCTTGGGCCAACATTAAATGTGCTGGGCTGCTACTGCTGCCACCTATCTGCACTTCTAAATGTTGAGTCTGAAGCAGCACACATACCATAATATAGCCTCTTCTGGGGCTAATTCTTCCCTATAAATGCATGACCATCCAACACGCATGCATGTAAAATAAATAAATTGTAGGGAGGGAAAACAGCTTTTAACCAACACCTCATTTGGCAATCTCAAACCTGAACAGCTGGCTATGCCAGTCAAAGGCATGGTCATTTGGGAACCCTGCTAGTTAAAGGATGTTCTCCAGCTCCCCAGAAACACATCATACCCAAAGTAGGAAAGGATGGAAGGTACCAGAACAGAAACAAGGAGAAGAGGAAATGTTAATGACGCTCCAGAGACTCTTCATTGCAGTCAGCTAAAGCAGTTTCTTCAGAAGAGTGGCTTGAACAGTCTGGTATACTCAGAGCTGACTGAAGACATTTTGCTGTCTGTGGTGAACTTGAAAATGGTGCCTCCCTGGGAATTGTAGTTTGTTAAGGGTGCTCAGTTACAGCATGGGTAGGGAATATCAGGCTCAGGGACCAAATGCAGCCCTCCAAACCTCTCTGTCGTGGCTCAGGCCACCCCCTCTCCACCTCAGTTCTGCCCATGCTGTTTATTGATGATGAAAGACCATCTCATTGGACTGAGAGGGTGCTGGTGTTCAGGAAGGCTACACTAAGTGACACCTCAGTATCAATGCCTTCAGTATTATCAGTGACATTGAAATATCACCATCCAGCTCATCAGTTACAAAATCCAAGGCTAAGCAGCCTTCCTCTTTTGGAACAACAACAAAAAGAGGGATACGTGGGGGGGGGGGACTTCATCAAGAACCTCCTTTTGACTCAGCTTGTGTTCAATTCTCCTACTACATCCCCCTCTCCCTGCCAGTTCTGGAAACACTGAGGTGAGTCTGTCTTTGCTCAGCAACTACTCCTGGATAAGGTGGTGTTAAATGATTCAAGTGAGATCTAGGTGATTGGGTTGATGCTCAAAGAGAAGATTGGGAACTCCCTGACTCTCTTACAGGCACCAGACTCTTCCCTCTCCATGGCATAGCTACTTGGCACATTTTGTTCACAACTCCTTTGAGTCAAGGAGGTCTCAGATCTTGTCTGTCTAGTGTTTATTACTATAGTTGTGACTTTGTACCTGACTTAGGTCTCATTGAAATAAATGAGTCTTTAGCATGCCTATGTTTTGGATTATGTTTATTAACTATATCTTATCTGGCTGCATGCTTCTTTTGGTTCAGAGCTCTAATTTGATGTTACTTTTTTTTTTTTTTTGCAAAGATTGGTTGTTTCTCTTCATTTACCACTTCATATTAATGACTTTATTCATTAAGCATGTTGCATTGTTTCTTGAACACATCTGCTTTGTATCCACTAATCCCCCCTTTTTCTTGTTAAATCAATTAGGTCAAGCTTTGTTTTCTACGTGCTTTAAAAGTCTGTTTCCACAGACTTCTACTTAGTCTCCTTAAATACAGTAACATACCTTCCTTGTATAATTATTCCTGCCAATCTAAACGGGAAGCACAAGTGATTGCACGTTAAGATTTTGTAAATCTCAGCGATGGAGTGCTCAGTTGACAGCAACAGGAATTCTGTTTCAGGCAAGAGATTGATAATATCATTTGTATTTTAATTCTCTTCTCATTTCAAGTGAGATGGTGTGATGTCATACTGTCTCCTCCCACAGTGTAAACTAAACTCCTGTCAAAGTTTTGCTGCCTCTGTGACAGAGAACAGTTTTGCAGCTTGCATTACCTTGCATGACACCCTCAGCATCTTTAACTGTACACGTTTGGGTTTGAAAGCATGATATCAAGGCTGGTCTTTCTACTTTTCTGTGGAAATATTGCACTAAACCTTGGAAATGCTCAGAAATTGCCAAGAGGCAAGTAGATGTGATATTTTTATACTTTATTTGAGGGTGAGGGGGAGTGATTGGTCTTAATGAGACAATCTTGTTTTCAGCATGTGTGAAAGGAGAGTGAGAAAGAAATGTAATGGGGGAAAGGGCAAAAATCATGTATGAGAGAATAGCTTAAAATTCTTTCTCAAAACAAAGCAAATGATTTGTAGTTTCATGATTCCAATGAGGAAATCTGTGTTGCAAACTAATGAAAACTGATTTTGCTGGCTGTTTGCACATTTACTTCTTATTCACACTGGTGATGTGACCACTAGGAAATGTGGGTGGGGTGCACCCCATCTTTGTAAGGATTCTGTTTTTCAAAGTGCTTATGTTTTCTACTTAAATGCATGTTTGGAAGAGGCAAGGGGGTGTTACAAGAACTGTACTTGATTTCCTTCTCTGTAGTCTGAAAGAAGATATGTAAAATCTAAGGCATAACCCCAATCACTATTAATTTAATTTTATCTGTGTTGTTCAGGCAGTTGGCAAGTATTCTCTTGCTACAAAAAACATCCAGCTGTAATGTAAAATTGATACCATATTTCTAAATCAAGATCAAGAAATACTTTGCAACACCTTGGCACCAAAGCAGCATGTTTCACTACAGTTTGTGGACTTGACATTTTTCTGTTGACTTTGCTGAAATGCTTTTTAAGTACACAGTGTGCTTTGCAGATGCTTCAAGAAGACAATTTTTAGGAGAAACATTATTATTATTTTCTTTTTAAATGTTCAGTTGCTTAGAGGAATGCCAAGTCAGAGAACAGCATCCATGAAGATGTCTGTATGACCAAGCTGAGGTCATAACAGCAATTTTCTTCCACCTGCAAAATACTGAATAATCCTTCATCTTGACTTTCCTTCTGAAAGTTTGCAATTTTGGAATGCTATCCTGTTTATTGTTGAATGGAAGTTGTGTTCATTATCCTTCCTGATGAAATATATTGAGTTGTAACATAGACTATATTTTTGCACTGCTCCTAGATAAGTATTCCTTTGGTGTGGGGCTATACCTCAAATTCTGAAGCATCTAAACATTACAAAATCCATGAATATAGGTTAACAGTTAGCAGTGTCATTACACTCTGGAGTTAAATAGTATGTATTGTCTGCATTTGGAATATGGATCTTTTCCAAGGCGCAAACCTTGCAGATGGTTTTATTTGTCTTTCCTATCCATTTTTGTGGGATGATAGCCATAACCATCCTTGAGTGTAGATTTCTGGCAAGGAAAAATGCTTTACATTTTATGCTTGAGTCACTGGAGGAATATTCCCCCAGTATAGTAAAACAAAGCCACAAGTCTACCTCTCAAATTATGTCAACAGCTGAGAAACTTGTGTATTATTCTTCAGTTGGTTTCAAATGACTCTCCCTTTTGGAAAAGAGTAAGTGTGAGCAGCCACACCAACATCTATAGCTGTAATATGAGATTATTTTTTATTGTTGAACACGCTGCACATTTAAAAAAACTATTATTTTGCTGTGTTAACTATTCAGAAATAGTTGTGTCCTTTGTCAAAACATTTCAGTTTGGCTGGAATTGCATTCTAGAAACAAGATATGTCTCTTTGTTCCGCTGTCTTGTCAAATAAAAAAGTGAAGGCACACTGAAGTGCAAACAATGCACAGTTTTCTCAGTATTGTTTAATCCTATTCACAAGGCACACATATAAATTCAGCATAAGGACTGAAGGGAGTGCTTTCAAGTCACTTCATAATCCCTATGAGATTCTCTTGCCAGATTTATTTCTGGGTAGACTTAACCATTCCAATGTCTGAACTTTCCCACTCTATGGTTCTAGAATCCCAGTACTCTGTTTTCCATGCCAGGATGTGAAATCTACTTCTTCCTGGCCTTATGTCATGAAATTGGATTTCCTTTCCCTGGTACAAGCAAGGAAAGAAAATTTGCTTCCTGCAGCTGTGGGAAAGAGAGCCAGTGAGACATTTGTATGCCAATTGCTTGCAGGGCCATTGGAGAAGCTGTTTGCACAAATATGCTATTCCTGAAGCTTACAACGTGAAGGTTTTACTTTCTGAGGTGCTCCACTTCCACAGGCACCTGACTGAATATCATGATGAGAAACATCTGTTTTAAAATGTCAGTTTTGGAATTGTCAGCAGGGAAAATACTACTTTCTGTAGGAGTTCTTGGAAAGTTGGTTTGCTACTTAGAGAAATGCAGTGGAAAGAGAATTAATAACTGCACTCGTCACTGCATGAAAAAACAAGTTATGTGACTGCAAAAGCAGGTGTGCAAAGGTTAGCTCATTATGTTTGCACATGCATGATTTTGACAGACTATCCTAATGCCACATAACTGGTCTGTGACTTTTTGCAGTTAGAAGTCACGGTGGTTAATGCTAGTAGAAAAAATTCTTTTCTTCCACCCTCTGCCTTCACTTTAAACATAACAAAATCACTTGTGTCTTCTGACACTTTATTTTAAAACTCTCCTGTGTACCTATGAATAGGATGGTTCTGTTAAACAAATGCTTTGTAATTTACACTGTTATTACTTACTTAATTTCAGTCCTGCCCTTCCTTCTCCCCACAATAGCTCAGGGCAGCAAACACCAAAATGGTAAAACAGCAAAATTACAAATAAACAAATCCATATAAAACAAGTAAAAACATTTTTAAAAAACATGTAAAACAGTCACATAGCCTCACAGCTTATAATTTTAAGGTTGCCAGGAACACTATTCAGCCCTCAAATGGCTGAATAAACAGGAAAGCTTAAAAATTACTACTCTCAAAATTAATAGTGAGGGAGACAGAGGCACTTCACCAAGGAGGGCATTCCATAAATTGGAAACAACCACCATGAAGGCCCTGTCAAGTTCAGTGCCAACTGAGCAGCACCAGTTGAAATTTAAATGTTATTTTTATGCAAAGGCAAGGATTTTCAATTGAAGTCGCACATAGTTCAGCTGTTTATGGGTATTTTGAAGGAAGATATGGCTTTCTCAGAGGAATTTAGCAACCAGATAACACAGTTACCAGTCCAGAAAAGATCTCTGCCACTGTGCTAGTCAGCAAGCAAAGTGTGTGTATATGTGTGAGAGAAGTAGTGGGAAGGCTGTATGAGTAGTCAGGGGCTAGTTTGGTGTGTGTGTGTTAATGGGCCCACCCACCATTGGCCACACTCTGTCCATTGCCATCCACACCCTCTCACCACTGCATGTCACCTTCATGGGCAAAAAGCTTGCCTAGTCCTACTTTACACAGCTATGATCAGAGCATCTTTCACCAAGAGCCTCAGCACTTGCAGGCATCAGTGTAACTAATAAGCCTGGTTACAGAAGACCTTGAATTGTGTGAACCACGTGGCATTGCAATCTACGAAATGTTGACTATGGTATGCCATTTATTTAGCTTTTGGGCATGCATTAGTGCCAGCTGCTCTCACTTATAGTCATGGCAGCATTCATGCTGAGCTCACCATTGGCAATGCTGGTGCTGTTGCGTAAATTTGGTAGCAGATATGGCAAGTGCTCTGTGCACAGTGGAATGCAGGTAGCTAAGTTGGGTGAAAAGAGTTGATTTAGTAGCTTGGTGCCACGCAGGTTTAAACTGGCAGGTAGATTTTATCAGCTGTTCAGATAATTCAGGAAGAGAGTGTTGCCAATAGGAATGAGGTGTGGTTTTCTTCCCAAGCTATTTTGGGTTATGACAGAAGGGGACATACTGCTGCCATTCTGAAAACCAGGGTGACACAATCACCAGCTCTGGCCATTTTTGCAACATCCTACAGATTTTGAGGAGCAGTACTACTGTTGCTTTTAGATGTGGCCATTAAAGGCTTGATGTCTGCCAGCTGGACGTGTGCATGAAGCAGAAACAGCTTGTAAATATGAAGGTGTGGTGGCAAATAAAAAAATTGGAAAGGCTAGTGCTGGTTGCTGTCGTAGGATTAAATGTTGGCTGTATGGACAACAGAAAAGGGGACCATGCAGGGTTACTTTTTCTCTGAATTTTAAGGACAGGGTTTCCATTAGGCAAACTGTTACAACACCTTGGGTGGCAGGAACAGGGATAGTCCTTCTTAGAGCAAGACATTTTGACTGAACTGGCCTGGGAAGAAACTGTTGCTTTTCCACAGCAGCTAGAAAATCTCTTTAAAAACCACTTAAAGGTTTAAAGTGAACTTTGCAGCTTTAAACTAAACATAGAAGATAGTTTCTCACGCTTGCAGAGAAATGGCAGTGTTGCAGACACTCCCAAGGCCACCTTGCCCAAAATGTTTTGCTGTGAGGAAGGACCCTCCTTGGGAAAGCAAGGCAAAGAGGAGGGGAAAGCAGAGAGGCAGGCAGTGTCACTGCCACATTTAGCAGCAGCAAACCACTTTAAATAAGTATGGGATGTGGGAAGAGGTGCTGCAGTGGCAGTGGAGCCGCCCACCTCAGTTGGCACAATGTCCAGCATCAGCCCTGCTGTCCAGATTCTCCCAGCTGCCAAAGCTAGCAATAATATTAAGAACATACTATAAGCCTGCTGGATCAGGCCAATGACCCATCTAGGCAAGCATCCTTTTGTCACAGGGCCAGACAGATGCCTGTGGGAAGCATGCAAGCAGGACATGGGCACAGCAGCACTCTGCCTACCTGCAATTTCCAGCAACTGGGAAGAATTCCTCTGGCAGTGGAGGAGGAAGATGGTCATCAGGGCTTGTAGCTACTGATAACCTTATGCTCCATGAATTACTTCTTCATGCAGCACATAGTTGTGCTATGTGGAACAGGCATCCACAGGAGGCAATGGTGAACCCCAACTTGAATGGCTTTAAAAGAGGATCAGAGGAATTCATAGAAGATAAGTCTATCCATGGCTACTAGCCATGTGTGCTGAGCCTGGGGGTAACCCGTGAAACGCGGTCCAGGACCAGTCCAGAATCCGAAGGTTCTGCTGGGAGTCAGTCCAACAGGGCCAAGGCAGGACACGAGGCAGGAAACCAGGCAAGGCAAGGACAGGTACAGGATCTCAGGCAGGATCTAGCATACAGCGATGTTGCTTCCGCAACCTGGGGTGGGGTCCGACAGCCTTTTATCTTTGTTGGGGTAGCGGCCGGTCCTGATCCGCCAGTGACTCACCTCCCTGTTTTGCCCAAAGGCAAGCACTCCTCCTGTGAGTACTCAGGTCTCTTCTTCTCTCAGACCTTAGTCTCTGTAGCTCGGGAGATGTCAGTGGGTTACTAGACCCAGGGGCTGCCTCAGCCTCCCCTGACCAAACCAGTAGTGGAGTAGCTGTAAGTGATGGCCCAGCTGAAGGCAACGAGGTAATCCCCACATCTGGAGCCAGGGCAGGCTCAAGCCCCTGACTCGGCCCAGCTGGTGTTTGTTGCAGGGGTACCTGTGCAGACTGGGACTCTTCAGGATCAGGCCTCAGACTTGGTTCAGATAATGCCTGAGGCAAAGGATCCAATGCAGAGCCCGAGACCCAGGCCATCACACCATGATGGAACCTATGCTCTGCCTGCATGATCAGAGGCAGCATGCTTCTGAAAATGAGTTGCTCAAAACTGCAGGGAGGTAGAGTGTTCTTGTGCTTGGGTCTAGCTTGCAGGTTTCCCACAGGAATCTGATTGGCCACTGTGAGAACTGGATGCCAGACTACCCATAGTCCTGATTCATCAGTCTCTTCTTGGGTTCTTATTCTGGAGGCAATTTTGCCTCACACCTTCTTGGCATGGAATGAGGCACCATGGGATCTTTTTGGACAGAGGCCACCAAATTAGTGGTAAGGAAGCTAGCATTTATATGGTTTGTCTTCTCCCAAATGTGACATCTTCATCAGACACTTCATCCCATTTGTAATTGTGGGTGTAGCTGGTTGCCTTCTGGAGGACGCATGATTTTATAAAGAAATGATTGTTGGTCTTTCCACTGTTTGGGGGCAACCATATCTTTTTGGTTTCTCCATGCTGCTTGATTCAGCTGGGATGCAGTGGCATATTTCACTTCCCATTCAGTTTTGTCGCTTGTTGGCAGGTAGTGTGGGCAAGTAAGAATAGGCTTTCGTGAGCACTAGGAGGCATCTCACGGAAGGTGGAGAGAAGTCTTCTCAACCTACCTCTTATTGCTGGCTGGCTTGAGGGGGGGGAGGGGAGGCCTTTTCTCACTGAACACTGAACAGTGGAGGTGAGATGGAACAGCATAAACACAAACTCAGGTTGCATTTAAAGCAGACCCACAATGTATCATCCAGCCTTACGAAGCCAGGGCAGTGTTGCCCAAGGCAGAAAATCTGGGCTTCCTCAGAGTTTCTTCCTGCTATTTATTCCTGCTGGGAAGAGTTAGATTTTGAGTCAGCCCATTGCAGATCCTTGATTAAATAAATATGATCCCTTAATTCCAATGGTTGTCTAGTGTCTTCATTCCAGGGGTGTGGTGGCAATGAAACTTTTAGCTGAATTGATACTAGAGCACTCCTTATTTTTCACATTTTGATTTGATGATTCTTTATTTCATTGAGAAGGTTGATCACCTTTTGGGATTATTTTGTCAGCAAGTTCAGGTAGATCTTCTGAACTGATTATGCTTGCATTGGTGCTGAAACAGTGTTGCTCTCTGAACAGTCAAAAAGGGCAGTCTAATTCTGACGCCAAAGTGCACCAGAAGGAAACTTCGTTATTACATGTTCCCCAGTGTATTGAAACATTACTGTGAGCAGTTTGAAATAAAAACAAATGCTCCAGTTTTTCCATAGTGCCTCATATTCTTATTAGCCTTCAGGCTGTTCTTACAAGGGTACCTCCCAGAACTGTGTTCAGTAAGGCAAGACTAACTCATCCAACCCCAAATATTTCCTGGGTTTGAGGGGACAAGTCAGCAAAGTAGATCAGATGACAGATTTAGCTTTACCTGACTACAGTGACAAAAGAGTTCCAGGCTTCTTGAATTAAGTCTCAAACAGTATGCTGATTATATGCGACTCTGTAAAATAAAAACATTCACTTATTGACAGAAATATAGTGAAACAGAAAACACTTGGCATGATATGGAACTTGGTAAACATTGCAGAGTAAATACTATGCAGCTAAAAAAGAATCTGTGATATAGAAACAAGACCAAACAAGTTGGGTCTTAGAGTCTGTTTTAGATGCTTTATTGTGCAGCAGACTATTGCTCTGTTTCCCATTTCCTGGAGCTTATTTTGTAAAGCTGGTGAACTTTACCAGGTAAAGAAAACATAATGCTTTTGCTTTTATGGACGGCGTAGCAAAAGATGAGTTTACAGATATTCATTCTCTAGTGTATTGTGGATGTTGTGTGTGGTGGAATGAGCCAAGATGCTGTCTGGAAGTGCAGTGGAAGGCAGTCATGTTAGAACTGGAACCCATAGGCAACAAAATGTAGGTCAACTTTTTTCTTACTCTCCCCAAGGACAAGAACCAGCCAGCATTTTAGAATTAACACCAGATGACTAGCCTATTCCTTTTCTCTTTTGTTTGCCATAACCTTCCATTTTCATTGCTATTCCACATACCCCTTTCTAGCATGGCAAGAAATCTATATTGGTGTTAACAAATGCTCTTAAACTTGTATCATCTTAACCCTTTTCACCATTTTGCAGTGTAAACAAAAATGTGTGTGAAGGTGCAGCAGACTCCAACATATGCGCCTTCAGTCTGAAGAACCTCCCTATTTAAGAACCCTGTAAAAGCAGGTTCCAAAAGGCAGAGCCCACTATGCGTGTATGGAGATGTCTTGTCAAATGGTACAATCAGTGGGTTGTATCCAATGTTGCCATTCCACTCACACAACAGATTTCCACTTGCACAATGGAATTTCCCCCTCTCATTGCACACAAATGAAGGTAATGGATGGTTGGTGAAGGACCCTGTGTGAAAGGCAGGGAAGGGAAGCTCCCAGGTGAGAGCTGGGAGGGTTCACCTCTTTTTGTGTCTTAATAAAATCTTATTTTTTACAAAGGAGCTTTCCCCCTCCCTATGTTCCCTGTCCTGTGCAGGCCCTCGTGGAGCCTCAAAATCTGCCCCAGAGGGTTGGGAAGACCCTTCGGAGCAGCTTTGGAGGCAACATGATGAAAAGAAGAGAAAGTTCTGCAGCACAAGTTGAATGACATTTGCACAGCACTATGTCAAAATCCTATGAATATACATAAGGGAGATACAGTTATGAGGTTGCCTTCAATACAGGCATCTTCATTGTTGTTGCTGTTGTTGTTGTTGTTTAGTCATGTCCGACTCTTCGTGACCCCATGGACCAGAGCACCTTCATTGTACCCATGGATAAATGATGAGAAATTACCTTGTGGTGAAAATAAACCTAACTGATGCAATGGTTAACTTTGATTTTAGCAGAAGAAGCAAGGTGAATGGTGTGAAATAATCAAGATAAATAGGAGAAAGTCAGAATGGATTACCTATGACTTTCTCAGTGAAATTATCAAGTCTAATGCTATCCAACAGTATTTCAGTTTACTAACTGGGATATTGATGGTGCACTAGAAAATACTCTCAGGGTGAGGTGTGTTTTGTTTTTCCCTTTTGAAAGTTCAGCCTTTGCCCCAGTCGCTAACCCTAGAAGATGCACTTGTGTGCCAATGCCTGGCAGCCCTGCGCCACCCACTGCTCTCTATTACAAATCGCTTGTTATTTGGCTCTTTCAAAGAGTATAGTTAGCTGTAATCATTTCTACATTTGATCATCTGTGTTGCATTAGGTAACACTTGCCCTTAACCTCAACATGTGCTTTCATTTATTTTTGTCAAACAATGTAATTTCTTACAGTGTATTCTGTGGCAGCTGATAACTTTGACTTTTTACATTTTTTTTTTTTTTTTTTTTTTTGCTAAAGGTTTTCTGGCTTCCACGTAATATTTATAATAATTGGTGGCTGTAAGCCATACATGATCCTATAAAATTGCAGCACAACTGTATTCTAAACACCAGCCCCAGCAGTACAAAAGTCATACAGAATTCCATGGATTTACCATTTACTGATTTGAGGGGAGACTTTTAAAGCAATGTCAGCTTCCTGAAAATGGGCATTAGAGTTAGGAACATAGGAAGCTGATACAATCAAATGTAATATAATAAATAAAGGAAGCAATACAAGTGCAATTAAAAATCATACAGCATCTAGCACAGAACAATGCAACCATACAGCAGGCAGAAAAATAATATTAAGTAGTCCTCCAAGACCATCAGCAATTTTCAAGGGTCCT
The DNA here is from genome assembly GCF_027172205.1 of Podarcis raffonei. NCBI lineage: Eukaryota > Metazoa > Chordata > Lepidosauria > Squamata > Lacertidae > Podarcis > Podarcis raffonei. The sequence continues at coordinate 35,839,197 of NC_070605.1, read as the reverse complement.
TGCATGGGGGCAATTTTGGGAGCCACTGTCCTCAGTCAACCTGAAAATGCTGGGAACTGCTGACATGCAAAGCTGAGCTGCAGCCCTTTCTGTTAAAATTACCTTGATTATTAGTTCCATGGCAATTGAAAGCACAATCCTATATAAGCTTACATAGAAGTAAGTCCTACTGTATTAAGTGTGGCTTCCTTGCAGCTAAGCATGCATAGGATTTTACCCTTAGACACAACATTAATCTATATCTTTGAAATGAAATCATTGCTTATTTCTGAACTGCCTACTTTCCATTTCCATTTTCAATTTTAATATATGTGCTAGTTTTGCAAATTATTTGTTGAAGGTGAACTGCAAGTGCTCTTCGATGTGACACTATACTGTCATTAATACTGCAGTTGAGTTGGTGCCGAAGTCCATGTTACGTTCATTTATTGGAACACAAGGACTGTTATTCTGAGCCTGAGGTAATCTAGCTGAGGATTTTCTTTCTGGCTAAGGATAGCACTAGATGTTTCAGAGTAGTCACATGATGAAGGAATGATTTATCCCCTCTTGTATGTGCTCCATGAAGTATTTATTTAAACTTGTCCTGTGACTGAATGCTGAACTTGAGAAAATGGCCAAGAGCACAAGTAAGAACCTTTTCCAGCAAGGTTTCAGTAAGAAAGTGCTAAAACTTCTCTTGTTAAAGGTATTCCAGACGCTGCCAAGTTGAATTTGAAGAAGCTTGCTAGATCAGCATAGGAAGAAGCTTGCTAGATCAGACCAAATGTCCATCACCTCAAGCATCCTGCTCTCCACATGGGGCAGCCAGATGCCTCCAAGAAGCCAACAAGCAGGGCATAAGCTACCCACTCTGCAGCTGCTTCCACCAACTTGTGGGCATAACTCATTATGACTGATTGTCATTCAGGAACCCATTAACCAAATATTTGTGTAACCCTCCTCTAAAGCTATCCATGTTGTTAGCTGTCACCATATTTTGTGGCAGCAAAATCCATAAATTATGAGTTTCTTTGTCTAGTCTGAATCTGCTAGCAATAAATTTCATTGAATGACAGGAATTTCTAGTGTTACACTCCACCAGCTTTTGTGCCCTCTTTGCTGTGTGTCTCCAATTAAAATCGCCCACACAAAATTACAGTAAGCAAATGCAGCGCCATAAACACATGTCCATAATTGCTCTTACCAGAGATCTCTATAAACTTGCATGCCACATAATTGTGACATGCAGTGACTTTACTTTGGGCAGGGCAAGGATAGTTTAGGACAAAGGCAGTTTGGATTTGATATCCTACTTTATCAATACCCGAAGGCGTCTCAAAGCGGCTAACGTACTCCTTTCCCTTCCTTGCCCACAACAAACACGCTGTGAGGTGAGTGGGGCTGAGAGACTTCAGAGAAGTGTGACTAGCCCAAGGTCACCCAGCAGCTGCATGTGGAGGAGCGGGGACACAAACCCGGTTCACCAGATTACGAATCCACCGCTCTGAACCACTACACCACACTGGCTCTCGCATCCTTTGCAGGGAACCCTTGAGTCCTTCCCTTATCAAGCAGAATTAGGCCCTTTAGTGTAATGCTCTTATAGTTTTGGAGTGGCAAGTGAGACAAATGCAGGCAGCTCTGCACCACTTGCTCTGCTTTATTTAAGACGATTTCCACCCTCCTCTTTCCTACAGTCACAGGACTCAGGGCAGCTTGCAGCAACTTACAAATCAATAAAAGCATCTTCAAAATAATCATCAGTTTTCTATTTTTATAAAACCCCACTCTACTTGCCCTACAAGTCCAGATGCTTGCAAGTCCATGCAGCCCTTGCTCTGCAGCAGTCTTTCAGGCAGCAGATCATTATAAGGGTCTAGGCAGGGGCAGGCCTGAGGCAAAGTAAGACAGTTGCCTCTAGTAGCAGAAGCTGGGAATGGAGAATTGGTGCTATCAGGCCTTTGCACACTTCCCTCACTATCTGGCCAGCTGCTGATGCTCCTGCCACCTACACACCCATCCTGTGAAACTCCTGTTCAGTATGGGAAACTCCAGTGCACCTGACCAATCGCCATTCCTAGTTCTGAGGAAGGACCCTGTTATGTACTGAGTTGAATAGGATCCAAAAGGCAGCAGTCTGATTGGTCCTAGAACAATAGGATTCAGAATGCAGCAGTTTGATTGGTCCTAGAACAATAGGGTCCAGAATGCAGCAGTCTGATTGGTCCTAGAACAATGCAGCAGTATGATTGGTCCGCAGGAGCCACCCAATCCAGCTCCAGGTGGAAGTGAATCCACAACCTGATTGGCCTACAGGAGAATCCCAGAATTAGCCAATCACGTGCAACCCATTGTGTAAATAATGTATATAAAGCAGATATTTTGGGGGAACTTTGATTCCTCACTACTATGAGCTGAATAAAGAGCATGAAATCCACACTCGACTCTGAGTATATTTCAGACCCCATTCATTGGAGTGAGGGATGGGTTCTGCTCCTCCTACAGCTGCTCCCACACTCCTCTGCCTCCTCTAACAGTTGTTTTGCCTTTGCTGCCATGGCAACCCTGCCAGCATAAGCTCTCTTCTCTCCTCCTGAGAAGGGGGTCCAGATTGCCCTGGAAGAGATGTGTCTGTGCTGCTTTGCTGCAGCAACTTGAAACACCTTTTTACAAAAAAATTCTAGCTACAGCAATGAAGCAACGGCAGGTCACATAATCTTGTTGACTGCCTCACTGACACAGAACACTGCTGGTGTGGCCACCCATGTTAGTAGCAGCAAAATGGTTCATTGTAAAGTAGGATCAGGGTGGTGAGGGACAAGGGCAGCAGCAAGAAGTGGTTAGAGACCATGAAGGACAAGCTTTTCCATCTACTTTGCCTCCATCTCTCTGCCTTGGATTCTTCATAGCTGCAGGGAGGAAGCTGTGTTGCGATGATCAAAGGCATCACCTCTGCAACGATGCCTTTCAGAGAGCGATTCCTTCAGCTCTCCCTTGATGGGGCTTAGCACAATCTTGCCAATTTAGCTGCAGTAGTGTCAGCCTTCTTTCGCTCCAGTACAGTTTAAGCGATGTCTTGGCATGCGGCTGTAATTCAGTTTTGGTAACGCTACTATTACTATAGCAACATGATAAGAAGTTAGCACTGAAGTTGTTCCTTCCTAGCACATAGAGCCTGGCTTTGGATATGGAAAAATGTAACTATTTGTTGCTGGGTTAGCTTAGGGAAATCTCTCTTATTATGTATATTCAGTACATTCCGTCATCCACATTTTTGTTATTACACAAGACTGCTCCTTTTTTTCGGATAAAAGGAAATTGTGGTTAGTACCAAAACACACACACAAAACCGAGAATTCCTAGAAATGTGCCTTCTCTTTTTGAAGTCATTTACACATGTGCTGGAAAAGTTTTGTTTATTCCATGCCTCATTTCAAGCCTGAAATTAGCAATTAATAAGCACATCTTTGTAAAATACTAGCTAGTGAGTATTCAGGGAAAACACTGGCAAGGATGAGTAAACCAAAATAAATCCAGGCAAGACAGGTGAGTGCATCTGTTTGGGAGAAACTGCCTCCTCGAAACAGGGTCACACTTTCCATTAAAGAGCAGGTTGGAGGTGGGATGTGCGCCTAGATTTGGATTGCTTCTGTGTGTCCTGATGACAATTGTGTCAGGATTACATTTGATCAACCCTGCCTTATGGGCCACTTCCTAGGGTTGCCATATTTTGAAGAGCTAAAAAGAGAACACATGCTGACTTCTACTTTTAACTATGATCGCGATGACGACTCTCATTTTAAATACCCCTACTTTAATAATAATAATATAGTAAAAATCCAATTAAAAATTAATTGTAAGTTACATTCCTGTTTTATTGATCCTGTATAATTTCAACATTTTATAAACTGTTTTTGAGAGGTTGTGTACTTGGAAAATGATGCATCAGTGCTTAAAAGTAAATCATGACATAAACTACAGTAATACCTCGTGTTGCGTTAGGTTCATGTTGTGTCTTTTCATGCACATGCACAGAAGCATTCTGTGTGCTTCGCACATGCGCAGAAGCGCTCTGTCGCACTCTGCACTTGCGCAGAAGCGCCGCTCTAGTTGCGGATTTTTCAGGGCGCGAACGGCACCCCGGAACTGATTGTGCCCGCAACTAGAGGTACCACTGTATTGTTGTGTAGAGCCCCCTTTATCTGATGCATGAGGTGTTATTCCCAACTGACAGATTATATACTCACATATGTGAGTACAGTCAAAAGAAGGATGGTGGGGAAACATGGTTAGAAAATGAGTCCACCAGACTCTGTTGTTTTTGCTGACTCATACTAGCACAACTACCCCTTTGGAATTCATTGTATTCAGTTAAAGTAGCGCTCTACATATTGTGTGAAGGTTTGCTGAGATTTATTTTATCTTCACCACTGGTGCAATTTATTTAAAACAGTAAGTTCCTTACAGCAAACATAAGAGGCAAATAGCAAATTTTGTAAATGGTGAATTGATAGTGAAGGACTGTTGACTCTGCCAAGGACAGAGTCCATGATTGCTCAGCAACTGCTGTCTGGATTCAATTCCAATATTTTATCACACTTGGTCCAGTGCTAGAACTGAGCAGTTGCTTCCTTGGCCTTATGTTTCTTGTTTATACAGTTTATTTACAACTATTCATATCCTGGTGTTTCTCCCTAAGGAGTTTAGAACATTGAAACACTATAAGATATATGTAAACAATAGACTTTTGACTTCTACTCAGGCCTGGAGCTGAGGAATGGGCTGTAACTCAGTGCAGGATCTGTACACTAAAAGTCCCAAATTCAGTACTTGGCATTTCCAGGTAAGGCTAGCGAAAACCTGCCTAAAACTCTGGAGAGCTGCTGGTCTTTCCTTCCTTCTTTTCATTCTCTCTATTGAGGGAATGGAGGAGAAATTTGCTCGGTCCACATCTGACTTTATTCATTATTCACCAGTCCCTGATTTCTGTGCAGATTGTTCAGTGTTTCTGTCAATCAGATTAGGCACGTAACTGAATTTTGCAAGGCAGTTTTGGGTCAAAATATATATGCACAAAACGTGTATTTTAAAGCAGTGGTTCCCAACCTTTCCCCCCCTTCAATGACCACTTGAAAAGTGCTCAGGCCCTTGGCAGACCACTTAATGATTTTCTGCCTGTTGTAGCAATTGTAATGCTCTGCGCTAGATGCTGTATGATTTTTAGTTGCAATTCTTTTACTGCTTGTGTATTGCATTCCATAGTGTTACAATTTGAATTCTAATTTTTAATACAATAGAATACAAGAAATAAAGGAAGCAATAAAAGTGTGGTTAAAAATCAATAAGAAATTTAGTGCAATAGATGTGCCATTTCACTACTTCAACCACAAATCCACAAACGTGCAATGGTAAAGGTAAGGTAAAGGACCCCTGGATGGTTAAGTCCAGTTGAATTCACTTTCAGGCCAAGGGAGCCGGCATTTGTCCACAGATGGCTTTCCAGGTCATGTGGCCAGCATGACTAAACCACTTCTGGTGCAATGGAACACAGTGATGGAAGCCAGAGCACATGGAAATGCTGTTTACCTTCCTGCCACAGCGGTACCTATTTATCTACTTGCACTGGTGTGCTTTCGAACTGCTAGGTTGGCAGGAGCTAGGACATAGCAATGGGAGCTCACCCCAACGCAAGTATTCGAACCACCAACCTTCCCATCGGCAACCCCAAGGGACTCAGTGGTTTAGACCACAGCGCCACCGGCCTGTGCAATGCAGAGGATCACATGAGTGAAGCTCATGAACCATCTGTGGTCCAAACAACAGGAACCTCTACTTACAGAAAGGCATACAAAAACGCATGTTTCAATGCATATACAATGTGTATAATTTAAAGACATATTTTTGTGAGTTTAAAAAGAAAATTTGCAAAAACAGGCCTATGATTCAGTGCCTATGATGCTGTTATGAGACGGAAATAGGCTGATCCATCCATTGTTTTCCCTTCTGTCACAATGTAGATGGTAAACTTGTCAGGGCAGAGATATTTCTTTATCTTCTTTTTCTTTAAAGCTCTGTGTGCATGTTGAATAGTGCTACATAAGTAATAATAATAACCTTTTATCTTGCCATCTGGTCTTTTCTATGGCGAATGGCTGAAAACCTGTCTTTCTCCCCCTGCCCCATTTAACTCTACTTAAAGCAAGATTTGTTCATACTTGATTATTTCCTGCTGCCAGATCCAACCTGCATATTGTATGTGAATTGGAAAAATATTTTTCTCTCTAAGTATGAAAGAAAACATTGTCACTGAAACAATTAACTTTGTTTCTCCAGAACACTGTGTTAATTCCTTTCTTCAGTTACAGAGTTATAGTACTTCAGGTTTAATTAATTCTTGTCTACAATAGTTTTTTGGGATTGCAGGGTTTTGATGTGTGTAAATTTCACAGGAATAATTAGAATACATAGAAGAACAAAATGGTCAACTCTCATTGTCTTACCTGCAATTTATCTAAGAGGCCAGGTCATCAGTATTCTGGGACTCATTTTCTCTTATGCAAGATGGAATAAATTCTTCCAGCTGTTAGAATCATAAGTATTTCAAGCCAACACTTATAGAACACAAATGGATGCAGCACATGTAATTCATGTGCGAGTAGATTCAGTTTAATGGAGAGACAGATTAAGTTTAATTTATTTTGTAGTTACCCTTGGAATTACAGAGTAAAAATAAAATATAATTTATATTCATAGGACCATTGATGTACAAACATTCCACTAGTGTACTTACTCCAACCTGAGAGATCAAAGTAAAAAACAGATTGCTACTTTCATTTCAATATTATTTCATTTGTGGGCTATTATGATAGAACTGATAAATCAACCAAGCAGAAGTAACTTGTATTTTGCCAATTTTGAGATTTCACCAAGAACAAATTCAAAATGAAGATCTTTCACATAGAGCTAAGAAGTGTAATTGCTTTATCAGAAAAAAACTGATTTAAAAGTAGGACACAATGTCTCAATGGAGGATATGACACATCACCCATATTAGTGTCATCATGCTTGGGGTTTTTGTGTGTGTGTTTTGAAATGTAGCAAAAAGAAGTAATAGAACTTAAATTGCTACTGGGATTTGACCTTATTCCAGTAAACGTGCAACCTGTGCTTGTAGTCAGAACAGCAGAAAATTCCTAGACATTTCTGGAAGGCAATAAATTTTAATAGCTACAATCTCTTTGCTTTCCTCTCATTTTCCAGCTACTGTACAAGTTTCCAAACCATGAATCTTGATAAAGCGGGGGTGGGGGGTGAATGACGGGCAGATATGGATAAGCATTGCTTGTCTCTTGCCAGGTATCAAACGAATTCTTGAAAAAGAATGAGCCCCAATGAAGAACGAATGAGAGTGAAATGTCAAAAACCCCAGAAAAGATAAATTACCAAGAACTATCTCCTTTGTGGTCAGAAATAAGTAGTCATAATGCTTTCCAAAGAAGCATCCCAGCACTGTCAGTCAGGCATCTTTTCTTTAAAACGTTCATGTCTGCTTTTTGCCAGATGAACCTGGGGAACAGCGATGAGTAGTTAGTGGAAGAAGAGGTAGCAGACTGGGAGGAGGAGGTGTCAGAAGCTGAAGAAGTAACGGGGTTTAGTGAGCAGGAAGAGGCTGTGGCAGAAGGCAGTCCAGAGGCAGAGGCAGAGATCAGGCAGGCTGCTGAAGAAGCCTGGGGGCCTCTCCCTACTGCTGCGATCAACTTCTCTCCCTCCTGGACTTCCAGAACATGCAGCGAAATGAAGAGGGTGAAGTAATGAGAGGCAAGCCAATGAAGCCTTAGGCTGCTGTGGAAGGAACCAGGGCAGGAGCCTTAGAAAGCAATGGGAAGGTGGGGACCTTCAGTTCTCACAACTGCCTCATTGAGGGCAAGACCTACTAGGAAGAGTTGCTGTGATCACCTGCACTGTTTTTCGGTTCTTTGAATAAAGAGTAAACTTCACCAACACCAGTGGGTTTTTTTATTGCTGACCTATTCCTGGCTCTGGCTCCTGACAGTTACTCATGTAGACTTTTCCCCAGATTAATCAGACATTTAAGAATGGCACCAGGTGAACCTAGTTCTGAGATGAGCTGGTTTGATCGGTTTAGAAATGTCATTTTTAAAGAGAGAATTCCAGGGTGGAATCAGAATCTGAAACTGGTATCAAATCTGTGGATATAATCCTGGAGAATTAGGACAGGCAAATGGAAGTACGTAGTAGACAGACAGAGTTAATTTATGGGATTTGCTTCCAGAAGGATATGGTGATGTCCACCAACATAGATAGCCTAATCCTCCACAAATTTCTCCTTTAAAAGCTATCAATGACCACTGGTCAAGATGGCTACATATAACCTGCAAGATCAGATGGACCATGCTCTGGATACCAGTTCCTGGAAAGAACAGCATTAGAAGGCTATTGCCCTCTCATTCTGCTTGCAGGCTTTCTAGAGATACCTGGTTAATCACTGTAGGTCTGATCCAGGAGGTCTTCTATGACTTAAGGCATGGTAAAGATCAGTTTAGTTTCTTGGGCAGCAACTCTTAATTATGTCCAAATATAGATATGCATAGCACAAATACTCAACCCATACTACAAGATGATTCAGCTAAAACAACAACACAAAGTTGGAACTGGACCTAAAGTTGTTTACCTAAGAGCTCTCATGCAAAGCTTTAGGTGGAGCTGCTTCAAACCACATATGCTGTTACTTAATTGTTCGTTGTTATTATTATGAAATTCAGAGTTGTGGAAGTGTAATTCATTGTGACAGCGCTTGGGGATAGAGATCCTATAGAACTTAAAGGAAAGAAATTGGAAGAAAGGCTCCATTATGTTCTGGAAAACACTTTTTGAAAGTGTGTGTACTTTCTAATATCATATGACCAAAGTCTGCTTTCTAACTTAGTGAGCAGTATATACAGGATCTCTCCTTTGAAATCATCCAATTTACTTTGAACCTATACCAAAGAGAGAGAACATTGCCTTTCAAATGTACTATGCCATGGATTCTAAAAACTGAGCTAAATTTAAACTAATGGAAATGAGATCGGTGAATAAGAGTTTAATCTTGAATTCAAGCAAAGAGATTTCCATGCAAGGTTTTTCCACCTTCATGAAACTTATGCTAAGTGTTTCTGTTTAAAACCACCCAAGGCCCAATCCTCTCTTGTGCTCCTCTGTATTAATCCCTTGTGTCAAGGACAAAGATTTTCTGGCACGTTGTGTTAACTAATACCACATGTTCCAACTCCTTAGAGAGAATGTATCTGTAGCACTTGTTTTTAATGTTGGGAACTTTACATGCTGTTCGTTTTGTTTAACAAAAAAGAACAACATTACATGCAGAGGGTAAAACTGTGCTGTTAAACTTCTGTATCCTGTATGTGAAATGGATGCCATGTGCCAAAATAATGTGCCAAGACTGGTGTTAGTGGATGAGGCCACTAGGCAGGAGCAAGCTGCTGCTGTTCATGGTAGAATTTAAACGAGGACCCCCAAAATAAATGCTCTGCTTAATTTGAACTATTTTTACATCTGATCACTGTTTGTAAAAGAGCAAAACTGCTGTGAATATGGCGTCATGAATTGTCCTACCAGAGACTCTAACTGGCAGGTTCCTTTGCCCACTTTTTAAAACCCTGGCTGCTCTTTAATGCACGCAAAACTGGCAAAATCTTGTACCTGAGATTGTGGTATACTCAAACTCATAAGCAGAGCTGGCCTTCAGGCAGCTTTCTTAGGTGGCAGAGGGTAGGAGGGGAGGCAGGTAGTCGTGGGGAGGTGCTGGAGGTCAAAGTTGTATGTGTCAAGAGGTCCATGCTGCACTCACTAGCCTGGTGCCATGGAAGCAGCTAGTTCCAAAGTGAGGTTCAACTGCTGGCTTTGGTTGCCCTGATGAATGACTGTTACAGGGAACAGGACAAGTTGGGGAAGTGGCAATCCCAAACATCTGGAGGACCCCAGGTTGAAGAAGGCTGTTTTAACAAAAGGTGGGAAATGTGTGGATCATGTCTATCTATAATTGTGTCTCTAGGTAGCACCGAACTTACTGTATTTGGATGGAGTTGGGCATTTCCTGCTGTTGCTCTGCCTTTTTTGTTTAAGACAGCCAAACACGTTCTTGTCTAGCTTCCTACTGGTGTGCCCTAAGCCTTCCACAACAGAAGACTCGGACTACATGCAGCAGCCAATGAACTAAATCAGCTATCATTGCTATAGAGGCATTTCTCCCCACACCTCCATTGCTCATACTGAAGTCAAGCAGAAAGAGAGTGGTACTTTGGGCCCAAAAACTATTGCATGCTTCCTGTTATTTAGAGCATATTGTGAAAAAGCCATTGCAAAGACATCACCCTGTATTATTACAAATATACTAGCCCATAATACTACTGTAATTAAAAAGCTGGAAATGGCAAATGGCAAAAGCAGTTTCCTCTTTGACTGTGGCAACAAAAGGAGTCCTCCAGCAACAAGGAGGCACAGGTATTGTGGCTTCTGTTTGCTGGCCTTGTTCCACAGCTGTTGTCTCTGCTTGTGGCTCCGTGGGTATACACTTATCATTGTAAACAAAGCTCATAGGATAATATCTGATAAGAGAAGGAATGGAATGGTGTGTGAGGTAGAAAAGAATGCCACACACGCATTCCCAGTATGCACTTCGGTGATGTGTATCTACAAAAATGCAGATATGTTTTGAAAGATTTTAAGAGAAGAGAGCTCTTGCATCAGTTTATAACATTAGGTTTGCAGCTTGGTTGCTAGATTCCAAGTTGGAACAGGATCAGTTTTCCATCACCTAGGTAAACAATCCTTAAATAAATTCTAACAGTGCTAGTAATATAAAGTTACCCGCCATGTAGAAAACATGGAAATAGTTAGCCTGAAGACTTGCTTTCTGCTATAGACTGTGCCTTCCTTTATCCATTTAATTGTGTTCTTGCAGTCCAGATAATAATGAACCAATTTCAGGGTATAGTTGAATGAAGCCACCAACCTGTCTTTCCCCAGCATTTGATTGGTTGCAAGAATGGAGTTCTTCAGCTGGGTCCTGGGTTCTCATCCTAATATTCAGAAAACTGCCGGTGCTAGCTTAATTACTGTAACTATCCTATACTGAGGTTTCAAGTAAGTAACTGAAATTTACTGTAGTGCATTAAATTGAATCCAGATTTATAAAATGCCTTATGTTTTCAGTTACATATAAAATGAGAAAAAATGGCACAATTCAGGCTGTTAGTATCCATAATTAGATAACTATTTGTCATCCATGTTTCAGTGATGAGGTATGTTCTAATTATAGCAAATAAGTCTTCAGCAGTTGTTAATATCTATTTAAATACAAGGCCAAAAATGTCAAATGGGGAATTGTACGCAGACTATTAATATTTTATTTACTAATGGATTTTGAGCCTGCCTTTCAAGGCATAATGGTCCTAAGGTGGCTCACAAAATTAAAGCAGCATAAAACAATGAAATGCTCAATAACTCAATCAAAATCTAAACTGTAAAAACAACAGCAATTTAAAAACCCAACATGCCACATGTCTTTCTTTCAGAAAGAAGACAGAAATAAAAGCCTCTTTCAGAGTTTACTTAAAGGCCAATGCAGAATGGGCCATGCATTCCTTTCTAGGGTAAGAAATCCTTACATGTTGGGAGCACCATCAAAAAGGCACTGGATAATGGCACCACATAATGGACCTTACTGTTGTGCTGGAGAACAAAGCCCAGGAAGCTGGATTTGAGACCTAGGCTATGTCATACATACAGTACATGGGAATCCTTCAGATAACCTACTGTCAAACTACCAAGGGCTTAAGACCAACACTTAAAAATGGGAATGGGAATAAATAGGCAGTTATTTCAGGTGGTAGGGTGGCCAATTTAACATTTCCAAAAAAAGAGGAAAACATCACCAGAAAAAGGACAGATTTGTATAAAATGCACATATTCTAATACATATGCACAGATGCAAATCTAGAAAAAATTATGATAGAAGAACAATACCAGGGAAGGCTGTGACCAGGTAACCTGTATGCCTGCTCAATATGCTCTCCATGTGCTGTTGCAGATAAACAACAACAAATCTACTTCTTAGGATTCTTTATCTTTAAAACAGACTTGGAACAAGCCACCCTTCAAATAGCATAAACATAGCAAGTGCAATCTGTACCACTTGACGTTCCTAAACCATCTTTAAAGACAACCCTGTGTAGAACACATTACAATATTTCAGTCTGGATGTGATAGGAGCATGTGTAACTGAGGCCAGGGCTACAATTGGTGACACACACACACACACCCACTGCATGGCTATAATATCTGAAGAGCGCTACTAATTCTGTACTGTGTTACCAGGATTATGATTCAGTTTGTTTGCCTTCATCCATCCCAAAACTGTCTCCAAACACCTGTTAGGAATTTCCACTGCCTCTCTGGGATGAGCTGATGGGAAAAAGAGAATGAGCTATACATTCAAGAAGGATCTCAAGTTGACTTTGAGCTGGCTCATGAAAATGTTAAAAAGCATAGAGGCTATGAGGTGGACCTGAGGTACTGCAGCACTTCTTTCTAGGTTTCTCCTGAAAGAACCAGTGACCATAACACCTCCAAGTGTCATCTTGGAGAGAGACTCCAGAAGTAAACTATGGTTAATGGTTTCAAAAGCCACTGAGAGGTTATTAGAACCCAACAAGGTTGCACTTCCCCCAACATGGATGGTCCACCAGAGTAGTTTCTGTCTCAAAACCATAGCAAAAGCTAGGTTCATCCTCTCCCCAGTTCTGAATCGGATGCTTGGCCATCTCCCCTGAAAAACAGGTGGTTGAAGAAGTCCATTGTTGAACCTCACAAGACTGAGTTTGATATCTCTCAGTAGACATATCTAGATCCTTTCTCTCCTATTTGGTAAGTTCGGGGGTTTTAGTTTTTGGTTTTAACTTGAAATGTAGGATTGTGTCCTGGATACACTTGTGAGATTTCATTGTAGCAGCTCTGTTTTTAAAGGAGATTACAAACTAAGAGAAAGCCAACCTGTGGAGTTAAACAGCCTCACTTTGTTCAGTCTGTTAAACAGATAGCATCATTTACTGATTTGGTGTGTGGTGTTAATTTCTTTCATACTCAGCTGTACAATAGGGATTTTTGGAGAAAAGGCAGAAGAGGAAAAATGCAAAAAGCCCCCAAGCCTTAACTACAACATGAACTTTAACATGCTAATTTCAGCTATGGTCATGGGAATTGTACAGATGGACTGAAAGTGATATACAAAGTGCAGATGTCCCTTTTGTTCATCTGGCTCTTCGATGACGAGGTAGTCACAGCTGGACAAAATTCCCCAATAATTTCTTTTCAGTGATTGCAGGCCAGCCCCATTAAAATGAGTGGGAGTTTTGCCATTGACCTCAATAAGATGTGGATTGAACTTTGCATGTTTTTGAAGAAATATGTCTTGGCAATAATATTTTTTTCCAGCGGGTGATCAGCTACTTGATTTTACATTCAGGTGCAAAGGAAATGCAGGCAGGCCTAGGATAACATAAAGCTGAGCACATAGTCTGGATTGAGTTAATTGGAACTTCAACTCAAAGAGCCAAGCAGCTTATAGTATATTATTATTAATTAATAAAGGTATTAATAATAAGATTTTATTACTATAAATTACCTTGGTCCTCCTGATGCTAGGCTGGACAAGGGGCAGCAAACAGAATGAATCCTAAGACTGAGATTCTGCAGGCAGGCACTTCCCAGATCCAGGGGTTAGGGAATTCACTAGTTCCGGATAGGGTTGCACACCCCTTGAAACATACGTTGTGTAGTTTGGGAGTGCTCCTAGATAAATCTCTGTCACCAGGGGCTCTGGTGACATCTGTCACAATGAACACCTATTATCAGCTTAGGATGACATGCCAGCTATACCCTTTCCTTGACAAGGATAGCTTAGCCATTCATGCATTGGGACAATTCTGCCCATGAAACCACGCCCTACAGAATATTGTAGGTCAGTGACCCCAAACAGACATTTTCTGCTGTTGCCCCTCTACTCTAGAATGCCCTTCTCTATCATTCATGAACCATCATTTGCTTCAGATGCCTTGGGAAGACTTATCTTTTGGTCCAGGCTTACCCTGACCCATAAGATTCGACCCTGTTTTGCATGTTTGGATCCTCTCAATTTGTTTTATTTGTTTTTATATGCTTTTTGTGGGTTGTTAGACTGTTGTTTTATTGGTGCAAATTAGGTGAGTTAATTTTTAAATGTGAACTGAATTGGAAGTTTTACGTGTAGACCACCTGGTTACAGTCTCCCACACTATGTTTTTGCATTTATATTTAAATTGCAATTGTTTCTTAGTTTGCATCAATACATCTACATTATGCAATCAGTGCCCTTTTATTGGTGAAGCATTTTCCTCTTTTCGGCAATAAAAAATAAGTGACCAACCTATAAAGAACGAAAATTATTCTTTAGCAGAAATCCTGCTTTAACACTATGTTCAACTGATTTAAAGTGGTTAAGTAATGACTTACCTGTATCAGATTTGTCCACTGGAGATTTTAAAAGAATAAAAATAAACATTAACCAGCTAGTATGAATTAGTTATTTCTCTCTGGGTCATTTTGACATAACTGTAAAGTTCAAGAGCAGAAGTCTGAGGAAAGCAAGGAATCTGACATAATTTAAGACACAATATTTGGGGACATGCCAGAAGGGGAACCAAATGCCTTATACAGTATCCTTAGAAAGCTTTCTATTGACTCTGTGTGACTGTGTGCCTGAAAGGGGAGTAGGTGCCAATAAAATCCTAATACAGCAAAATTATCACCTTTTAAAAGTAGGCTATAAGACCTAAAGTGATTGCTACCTTAGAAATGTTTTTAGCCCTTCTGCAAGGTAAAGCAGGTTATTCCAATTGGTACCTTAATCAATTTACTTATTAAAAATATTTATAACTCTCCCTTCATCAAAACTAACGCCAGGTCAGGGCATATCATGCTACAACTACAGTGGGTGGAGCTTTAAAGGGAAACCATGTGAAGCTGTGAGAGAAGAAAGAAATGAGGAAATAGAATGACCAATGAGCAAAAGGAGAGCTAAACTGGGAGCTGTCCGATTGGAAAGTTGGAAGCCAGGAAGTTTTGCAGTAGGAGGAAAAAGCCACTGGTGAACACTGTCCTTGGCTGGAGGACTATTAAAAGGCAGGAAAGGGCAGAGAGTGTATCTGTTCTTATTTAAAGTACAACTGAGATGAAGACTAAGGAGTTATAGAATGGAAGGAGAACTAAGCCAATGATGCAAACTTACCTGGCAGAGAAAGTACTTTAGTGGGGCCTTCTTATACTTACCTGTGCCCTGATGTCCCCAGAAAAGAGAGAACTGTAAAAGAAGGAAGAGTGGAACATGCCTGACTCTTACATTTCACTGCATATGTCATTGCATATGTCAGGGTTGCCTTTACACTCTTTTTGGGAGCTTCCTTGGAGCTTCTGACTGGCCAGATGTGGAAACAGAATGCTGCTCTGACCCAGATGTTCTCTGATTTGTCCTTGTTCCCTAAGGAATTTTCTGCTGTAGCTCTTCAGATTGCAGGTGTGCAGCTGTTATATTTTTGAATGATTCTATGTTAAAAAATAAAATTAAAAAATCTCCCTGCTTTATAATAAATTTAGCATATTGGGAAGAGAGTTACACCAAACCTCTCTCTCAGATGTATTATTGACTTTACTACATGTAGCGAATTTTTACTTGGGATAGTAGTCAAAATTTAACCCCTCCTGTGTAATATGAAGTGCTGCATTACAGAATCCTGCCACTTCAATGCAGCACTTCATTTTTGCTGTATTCACCCCATAAAAAGGTAAAGGTAAAGGTACCCCTGCCCGTACGGGCCAGTCTTGACAGACTCTGGGGTTGTGCGCCCATCTCACTTAAGAGGCCGGGGCCAGAGCTATCCGAAGACA
Source organism: Podarcis raffonei (assembly GCF_027172205.1). Taxonomy (NCBI): domain Eukaryota; kingdom Metazoa; phylum Chordata; class Lepidosauria; order Squamata; family Lacertidae; genus Podarcis; species Podarcis raffonei. The sequence continues at coordinate 35,823,213 of NC_070605.1, read as the reverse complement.
CTTCCGGGTCACGTGGCCAGCGTGACAAAGCTGCATCTGGCAAGCCAGCGCAGCACACGGAAACGCCGTTTACCTTCCCGCCAGTAAGCGGTCCCTATTTATCTACTTGCACCTGGGGGTGCTTTCAAACTGCTAGGTTGGCAGGCGCTAGGACCGAGCAACGGGAGCGCACCCCGCCGCGGGGATTCGAACCGCCGACCTTTCGATCGGCAAGCTCTAGGCGCTGAGGCTTTTACCCACAGCGCCACCCGCGTCCCTTGTATTCACCCCATAGTTTATTCCATTTCCCCGTTTCCTAACAGTTAATATCTGTGTTATATGTGAGCTTTCACATGATGTAAAAACCGCTTTCAGAAAACTAAAGGACTACATAACATGTTTAAGTCTGGTATCCTTTTTATTTGATTCCAGATAAAAATCTGTTTGCGCCTTAAAATGAAGGTGCACATTTATAATGTGTATGCTACACATGTCAAAGAAAACGCATAATGAAGAGTTGAGCTGAACAATGAGAGCACACTGGCTTGGACTTGGCATTTAAGGATTTCAGTGTGATGACTATACCGCTGTTGGCAAGCACAGTGACATTTTGACATAGATTGAATTATACCTCTTTTATGACAAGAGCATTTTCTAGACGAGTAACTGTGACTACCTGTCATTTTGTTAATAGCAAGCAGACTCCAATGATTTGTAGGGTGTATGTGACAGCATATTTTAATTAGCATGACTGTTTATGTAAGCACTAGCTAAGATGGGGTAATGTTACTAAGAATTACAGCATTGGCTCTGGACAGGGTAATGTGTCAGGATGAGGAATCTGGTCACTGTAATGCTATTGTGGTTGTTTATCAGTCCGGTTTTGATGCCACAAAGCCACAGTTGCAGTAGTGAAAATATAGCATACTAACACTGTTTGAAACCCACTGGTATTTTGTTTTACTATACTTTGCATTTTGTTAAATATACAGTTTCATTGGGTTTGTTTTTATTGACCGTACATCACTTCAAGCACCCAGATGGTGGGAAATATGACTAATAAGTGGATATATAGCAAAGAACTCAAAGAGAAAAACTGGCAAAGCTTAAAAACTATCAAGATCAGGCTATGGCTAACACCTAACTACAGTTGACAAACACAACAGAATGACCGCTCCCCAAATCAAATGGGGGGTCCTTTTGCGTGGTCGCGTGCAGCCCCCCGGATCCCATGTGGCTCCAGGTAGTACAGGCTGGCTTCGCCCTCCCCAGGCTGGATACCTGGAGGTCTCTGCCTACCTCAGTCTATCTAATCCTTTAGTCTATCTTCCCTAAATGGGGGGGATGAAGCGGTGACCCACACCCCCTTGCAGCGGTGACCCCAGGGTTCCCCGTTAAAGGGACCTTGAGGGGAGGCATTGGCCATACACCAAGAGGTTGTCATTGCTCTCCCCTGCGACGGCGGTGAAACCCGGGGTGGGCTCTCTGCTTGAACATATGTTCTGCAGAGGCAGCCCAATCCCCACACATTCTGGATAACCCTGATGTCCCCCAGATCCCCGGCTGGGAACTGGAAAGGATAAATGCCCAATGCCTGAGGCAAGGTCTCCCTACATCTGAAACTTAATAAAGTTGTGGCTAATTTTAATCCCATAGCACATTGTCTTGAGTCATTATTTCACTCGGGAGTCACCTGGGGTTGGGGGAACTCTGCCTGTCCATGCAATGACCTAGTGTTCTTTGTAATTTCTCGACTGTTCACACTGAGTGGACATAACAATACATAACAACATAACATAACAAAACAACATAACATAACAAAGGACAAACAGAATTGGGCCTTTCTTAAATAAATTGTAAAGAGAAGTAATTCTATAATTTGCAATATCTGTCATATGAACATTACAGGAATGGCTATTAGTGGTATGCTACTGGCTAGTGGTATGGTGACTATTGCGGTATGCTTCTGAATACCAGTTGCTGGAAACTGCAGGAGAGGAGAGTGCTGTTGTGCTTGGGCCCTGCTTATGGGTTTCCCACAGGCATCTGGTTGGCCACTTTGAGAACAGGATGCTGGACGAGATGGGCCATTGGCATGATCCAGCGGGCTCTTCTTATGTTCTTAATGGGACCCACTCTATCCTTTCTCAGAGCACATCACTGCAGCACCATAACAAGATTATTGTAAACGGTTGTGATGCTACAGTGAAATCACTGAAGACTTTTGGGAAATTACTGCAAACAGCTTCCTCTAGACTGGCTTTCATGTGATTGCAGCTGCCGCTTTTCAAATGTTTACTTGCTTTACAAATGCAAACACAGTGTAAGACATAATACAAATAAGATAAAATACAAAAAACTACAAATTCTAGAAACAATTAAGACTATTCCTACAGACTCTAAAGGTGCCATCCCTCTAGATGGACAATTAATATTTCATAAATGACGGGGGTCACACCTCAGAGAAAGCCTTCTTAACTAAAACAGTAGGCATCTAAACATTATGATGCAGGGTGCCTTTCTAATGTCAGCTGGCCATTGATTCCAGAAAGCTGTAGCTGCAATACTAAAAGCCTGATTTCTAGCACAAACTAGGTGCACCTGTGGGACATGTGGTACTCTCAGCTGTGCCACATCTGTTGCTACATGATGCCACTCTGAAGCATCTGTTGAGACAGCAATGGCTAGCACACATTTATGCTGTTGAAAGCATGTCCTATATGTGTGCTGAAAAGTTTGCTCTGCTTGAGTTGGTAACATCCCATATTTTTTCTTCTTTCTCTCCCCCAACCTCAGTTAAGAGACAAAGCCTGAAAGTTCAGATCAATGCAACTGGTGATGCAGTGTGCATGAGATACATTCGACCCAGTCCAAGCACCAAACTGGAAGGCTTCATCTTGGGGTACGGCAGCAGCTTCTTCTCTAACCAGTATATTCCTCTGCCATCAGACGGGAAATCTTACATAACCGAAGTTGGTAAGCCAATGTCCAGATCTGAATCTTGGAGAGATGGTTGTGGCGTCTGAAATTGCATTTACTTGTGGTCTGGATGGGGATACCCGAGGCTTAAAACCAAAGGAAATATCGAATTTCAACAGTGGCAAACACTTCTGTGTTTTCTGAATTGTTTGTTATTTTGTTCCCTTCTTTGCAATTTTCAGTTACTGACATTTTCCAGAGGCACTGAATATGTAAATGAAAGAGGCTAATTTGACACAAATGCAATTGAAATGTTGAACAGGCCATCCAAACAGATCTTTAATATAAGCACTGCATGTTAGCCAGTTACTTGTTGATTTGTAGCTAAAGCTGTGGGTCTTAGCACCATAATCCTTAAGAAGTGAATCTAAGCTTTTAGATCATCATTCATTACTATTAAGTCAGCTTGCGTATTCTTTGTTCAAGGATCTGTTATTTCAATATTAAGTCTAATGTGAAATGAAATATCACCCTCCAAATTTTGTTGAACTGCAACTCCTATAACCATTGGCCCTGCTGGCTGGGATTGCTGGGAGTTGTAGTCCAGATCTCCTAGCCTAGCGTGCCAAGGAGATTGATGTAGTCAGAAGTGTCGTTGTTTGTTGTTGCTGAGACTCAGATCAGTGGGCAGTGACGACAATAGTCAATATTTGGGAGAAAGGCAGAGAATAACCTTATTTGGGGCATTTAGTACCTACAATTAACACTATGTGAATTGAATATTATGAAGAATAATTCTAGTCTGCTCCACGTACAGTGGTACCTCAGGTTAAGTACTTAATTTGTTCCAGAGGTCCGTTCTTAACCTGAAACTGTTCTTAACCTGAAGACCACTTTAGCTAATGGGGCCTCCTGCTGCTGCCACGCCGCCGGAGCCAATTTCTGTTCTTATCCTGAAGCAAAGTTCTTAACCTGAAGCACTATTTCTGGGTTAGCAGAGCGTGTAACCTGAAGCATATGTAACCTGAAGCGTATGTAACCTGAGGTACCACTGTATTAGTCTTGGGAGATGTGAATTAGCTCAGCTCATTTAAGCCTGTGGGCAAATAAAATCCTCCCTCCCTCTGTAGCTGCAACTCACAGGAACTGTGCATGTTGGCACATTGCCCTGCTGCAAATATTCTTCCAAACATGTGATTAGTATTGAGGAGCAGTGTGGGCAGGCTGTAACCATGGGGACCAGGTGGGAATGGCTTTGTTCTTCTGCCTCACATGTTAATCATATGGGCTGATAACCCAAATAGAGTTGTTAATCCTACTTGATACAAGGTAAAGGTAAAGGACCTTTGACAGTTAGGTCCAGTCGCGAATGACTCTGGGGTTGCGGCGCTCATCTCAGTTTACTGGCCAAGGGAGCTGACGTTTGTCCACAGACAGTTTTTCTGGGTCATGTGGCCAGCATGACTAAGCTGCTTCTGGCAAAACCAGAGCAGCGCATGGAAACACCGTTTACCTTCCCTATTTATCTACTTGCACTTTGACGTGCTTTCGAACTGCTAGGTTTACCACTAATTTGGAGTTTTGTCTACTAACATCAGCTTGGCTTTCAATTCTAGATGTTCTTACCTAAAGTGCTATAAATAGTGAATTTATTCATTAGAGATGTCTTTAACAAAGGCATGATCTCTGCTTCTAGATGAAAGTGGAGCTGCTTGAAGCAGCTCTTGTTCTGGTTATTTTGTTCTGGTGCCTGCTAGGACTAGTTCACACATGACATTTCTCTTGCATGAAGATAATCTATGCAATGTGTGAAGGGGGGAGAGGAGAATTTTGTTTGGCCCACCTTTTTAAGCAAGCAGAAGTAATTTGCATAGTCCCACACTAGTTTGAATATAATTATCATTTGGATTTTGCTCATCTTTGAATCTGGCAATACAGTTCTCAGCCCAAGAAATATATCAAAATGTGTATTTTTAAGGTAACTTAGCAATGCATATACTGAGATAAAATAGGTATTCAAATGCAAATTTTGGTGGGGATGGAACAGATGTTTGAATGACCATGTGCAAAACTGACACAGTCCAGAAATAGGCTGATCTATCCTTCCCTAGTGAAGAACATACAAGTATTTATTTTGTTGCACTTAGATTTTGGGAAGGCAAGTCAATCATTCATACATATGTAAAGTAACCATGTGGCAGGAAAGTCTGTGACATCGTTGTTCTAGGATAACCCCAGGAAGAACAAGGACATGCGTCAAGATCATTCCTAGGAGAAAAAAACAGAACAAAATTCAGAAATGTAAGACAACAAGAAAACAGGATAGTAAAATAAAGTACTGACTTAATGAGGGTATTAAAATGGTTGTAAGATGGGCCAAAATCATTTGGAAGCTCCTAAAGTTTATTTTACTTAACACATGGCTTCCAAAAAGCAAATCTGTTTCTGGCTTAAAGATTCAGTTCATTTGGATAAGCTGCTTTGTGTCCATAGAAACAGGTACAGCTGAGCAAAACTGATCACACCCTCTGTGAGGAAAACAGGCCTTTAATGGGAAAAAGATTATTTGACCATACTGTCACACTTATGCATGTCCAATTACAAAAGTCATTGCTGTTATTTAGTTTGCATGTTAGACACAAGAAGAGTAAACAAGCTAAGAAAATTCCGGTTGCTCTTATCAGTCCTCGTCTCAAGAAGAGAATTGTATTCCTGCCTATCAGGAATATGGTTAAAATTGACCAAAAAGTCAGAAATATGTACTTAGAATGCCTCCTGGAATAAGGGTGGATTTGCCACTCTTTTTAAAGATGTCATTTGACTCTTCATCACTTTTAGCTATACTATTGCAGTCCAATGCTGTTATTGCCTACTCAGAAGTAAGTCCCATTGAATTCAGTGGCAGTTATATTTCCAGCTAAGAATGTATAGGATTGTAGCCTAAACTGATTAAGATATAACTTTTCAGGAACTATAATCTCTGTAGATAAAAGTGTTAATGTCATTGTGCTCCATTGGAGAGCTATGCTACTGGAGCCAAAGACAAAGGCATCCATATTGTTAGGTGTACTCAACAGCATTTCGTTCAGTGGATTTAAGAACACCTGACAGTGTTGGCTTGTATTTTCCATAATCCTTATAGCCTATCCAGTTGGCTTTAACAGAACATGCCAATTGTTTTCTCTACTAGGAATCACAAAAATGGAGAGAAACTACATATACAGTTCAGCAGCCGACTCACATTTGCTTAAAACTATTGCTGTTAAAACAGATTCATGGAACAGTGAAAATTCAAAACAAAAGATTAAAAATAAAATTACACAAAGAGTTTGGAATGAAAAGCTGTATACTCCCTAACCTAGCCAGACACAACAAAGCATGTTGATGACCTTCACAAAGTGCTTTGTTCTGCTTCAGTTATAGAGTTTGTGTGGCCATGCTTCACTAAGATTAAGTGATACACTCTGATATAATCTGGTGGTGCACTGCATTTTGTTTTGAAGTTGTGTTTTAAATCAGCTGGATAGCTCAGTTGGTTAGGGCATGGTGCTGATAACACCAAGGTTGCAGGCTCGATCCTGCATATTCCTGCATTGAGTGGTGGCAGGAGTTTGGACTAGATGACCCTCAGAGTCACTTCCAATTAAAGAGGTAAATTAATATACACTTAATATACAGTGGTAACTCGGGTTACATATGCTTCAGGTTACAGACTCCGCTAACCTAGAAATATTACCTCGGGTTAAGAGCCTTGCATCAGGTTGAGAACAGAAATCGTGCTCCGGCGGTACGGCGGCAGCAGGAAGCCCCATTAGCTAAAGTGGTGCTTCAGGTTAAGAACAGTTTCCGGAATGAATTAAGTACTTAACCCGAGGTACAACTGGACTTGTTTATTTGAATATAAATACAGTGGTACCTCAGGTATCAGACACTTCAGGTTACAGATTCCACTAACCCAGAAATAGTACCTCGGGTTAAGAACTTTGCTTCAGGATGAGAACAGAAATCGCGCAGTGGTGGGAGGCCCCATTAGCTAAAGTGGTCTTCAGGTTAAGAACAGTTTCAGGTTAAGAATGGACCTCGAGAACGAATTAAGTTCTTAACCTGAGGTACCAGTGTATTCACTTTTATGTTTCTTATTAAAAAATAGGCCTATTGAAGTCTTCCCTCATATTGCAACATGCCTGCTTAAAGCAGATTACCCTAGGCCAGGACTCAACGCTTGATGCTCTTTGAGATAAGGAAACACATAAAAGAGCACTAATCCTAAAATCAGCTGCTGGCACACATTAGAACAGCCACAAGGATGTTAATAGCTTGAATAGTTGCCTGCAAGGCTGTATCTGACAATTTTTTCATACATGGAAGAGCAGCTGGTCTGGAGATTTTGAATACCCTCTGGTGATTTGGGGCAACTTTATGTCTTTGTACTCCTGGGGTGGGCTTCCTACACACACAGTTTCTGGGAAGTGACTCCCACTGAATTTAGTTCTGAGTAAACACATTTAGCATCACATTCCATGTTTCTTAATCCTGTTTTGTATCAAAATGATGAGATTGCTCACAATCTTCATAAAGAATGCAGATTGCTTTGCGAGCTTGCAATTTGAAAGTGCTGCAAGGCCCTTTCTAGTAGAAATAGCTCTACCATGGTAAGTTCAAATTATTTCCATGAAGAGAGCTAATTGTCATTGCAAAAACATCATAAGAAAGTATTATTGACAGGTGGAAGTTAGAAGAGCACAAAAGCTTCTAAAGTCTCCTGCTGTGTTTACATTTAGGACAGCAGCATGATTGAAACTGACACTAAAAGGAAAGAGCTGTGTTGATCTTTCAAATATGATTCAGTCAGAAAGAAGATGCCCAACCTCGGATTAAAAACTACTATTAAAAACTGAAATAACTTGAAAAATTGTGATAACCTCCAATTTTAAGACATGTCTTTAAGCCTTATTAAGCAAAATGTGCAGACTTCATGACAGCATCTGTAGCATTTTTTACATTGCACTCAAAAAAGCTATTAGACGAAGTTTGCGTTTATGTGTTTGTGCACACACATGCACAACGTTTGCTTCACTGTAACAACAGTGTAGACTGTAGTTGTGCCATCTTTCTGCCCTTTACAGAAGTACAGTGAGAATCCACAGAGAAGTCAAATTCAACCAATTCCGTTAGGGTATACATGATTTCAGAAACCGAGTAATGGCTTGCTTTATTTTGGTTATTTATATGTTCAGTATACTGTACAGAGTGGTCCACTGTCCAAACTGAGCGGTTAAGACTGCAGTCTTACAGTTATTTTCCAATCAAACTCAATAGGTTTTGTTTCCTGGAAGATATCATATAGTATTGCAGGCCGAATGACTTACCTGTTTCTTCAGTAATGATCATCACATCTCAAAAGAGATCCTGGAAGTACGGAGGAGTCTTAGAGAAGAGAATGTAACAAGTTTCAGGACATCGTGAAATACTCATACGCTGTTCCCTGCCAAGTCTCAGCATTTTCTAGATGGAATAGATAGTGATTAATGTCAGCTTTGGACAAAACTCAAGCAGAAATTGTGTGCTTCTTCCAAAGTTGGAAGTCAACCATTGTGAATTGCTCAGAAACTTTAGTTGATCAAAGCCTACAGAATACTGTGTTTCATACCTTTATAGTTATTGTTCTCACGAACATTTACTGACATGACCTGTGAACAGTTGAATCGTGTGATTCCCAGCTCTTAATGGTTTGATATGCATATATAATCATTGTGATTTTTGTGTATCAAAACATTTACCCCTTAAAAAAAAACAGAGAGGAAGAATTGGGTCACTGGATGAATTTATAGCTTGCATCCACCCATTCTTATGAGCAACAGTGTATGTGCTGTTGCATGCAAGAATTTCTGCATAAGAATCTCTTAAATTGACAGGTTCTCTTATGCCGGGTTGGGGACGGAGAGGCTTCTCTAGGGAAACCTTTTTCCTTAATAGATGTCCATAGTCACTGCTAGCAGACAGGGGCGTAGGAAGGCAGGGCAGGGGGGCAGTCCGCCCCAGGTGCCATCATGGGGGGGGTGGCAAATTATCAAGGACCCATTACTGCCCTACTAGGGCGGTTCATAAAATAATAAAAAATAAAAATGCCTGCTCCAAAGGTCTTATCTTACTACAATAGGGATTATATAGCCACATATGAAATTTCATGCATATCAGTTAATATCTTGACCCTCCTCCACAAAAATAGCTGTTCACTTGGCCATTTTCCTATGTCGTGAAGGCTGAAATTTCAACAAAGCACGTACCTTTGCTAGACTCTTTTCAGGCACCCGCTAAAAGCATTCTTCTTTAGGCAAGTATACCTAGATGCTTAGGAAGTTAAAGTAATTTTAATCTTAATATGTTAGCTTTTGTATGTTTTAAAGTAGGAATGTTAATTTTTCTTTATTTTACTGCTGTGGTTTCTTTTGTTTTTTGTTTTGGTAAACCACTTTGCAGGTTTTTAAAAATAAATTTTATTAAATAAAAAAACAATAAACATAAATAAAACAACACACGCCAAAACACAATCCGTCCTGTGGATTTAAGTATCTGTCCATAGTCGCCTACTTGTTATCAGAGGCTCAGAATCCACATTCCTTTGTAAGAAAATATGAAATAACGTAAAACCATTTTTGCAGGCCCTCCCTAAAGAAAAATCAATATGGGGGATGACAAGACATTTTCTGCAGCAGGTACCACCTGACCTTCCTACACCTCTGCTAGCAGAGAACTAGTACCTGAGCTTAGCTGACATGCTTTCTCCTCAACAATATGCAAGCATTGCCCTTAGATAATACTAATATTGCCCACTTATCTCTCTGCTGCTGTTCCATAAAGTGCACTATGGACAGATACTGAACAAAATGTGCAAATAGTAGAGTTCCTGCATAATAAAAACAAGACTCAGAAGGACAACAACAACAACAACAACAACAGACCAAGATGAAGTAATATAATTTAGAGATGGTGAAGATTAGTTACAAGGATGGAAGCTGGGCTGTTTAAAAAATTAGCTTGTAATCTTCTATATTGAATTGCAGCTTGTAACAATCATTTCAAAAGGACAAAGAGCTGCAGCACTGTGAATGTAACAAAGGAAACAGTTTTAAAGACTCCGAGAAGCACAAGAAAAGAGTGAACATGAATCAAAGTGAATTATAGGACTGGGACAAAAGTAAATGACAGACTGGAGGGAATGGGTAGGAGAATAATGAGAAATTAGGATAGACAGAGAAGAACCACCATATAAGTATTAAAAGGTAAAGAGGAAGATATATTGAAAATGAAAAGGAGCATGAAAACAATGAAGAAAGCAGCAATTGATGTTAGCAGCAGATCAGAGAACAGAAATTAAAGGTTTGAGTTGTGAAACATGAAGCCAGTGTAAATAATTTTATATTACTAATGAAAGCCTTGGATAATGGTTTTACATTCCGGTTTTGCCTGTAAACCGTTCTGAGACCTGTGGGAATAGGGCAGTATATAAATTCAATAAATAATAATGATGATGATGATTTATTGGTTCTGATAGAGACAAAAGGATGAATTGAGGTTATCACAGGAGAAAGAATCAACTAGTTTTAGCAGGTAGCATTTATTAACCTAGGAGAGGGAGAGGGGAGAAGAATGTGGCACCTCACAGTGCCAACAATCTTCTTTCTGCCACCTAAACAGATGCCCATAATCTGTACTGGAGGGCAAGGGTCATCTGGGCAAGGCCCCTCCCTGCCAGTAGAAGGAAAAGAGGGAAACTGGGTTAGCCCTGAGCTTCCCAAGAACAGTAGGGCGAGAAGCATCTCCCTTCCTCATTCTGCAAGAAAGGAAGAAAGAGAATTGGTATTGAGCTCCAGTCCTACATGAGAGCAATCTGGACCTGCGTGCTAGGTCTCTGCCCACATCTGTGATTTTTCATAGATTGCATTTTTCTAAAATATTAATCAGTGAATAGATACCAGTTTAAAACTTTCTTTTATTTAAAATTAATGTGTGTTTTTTTGGTTTTTTTAAATCTCTTTGAGGTTTTATTACAATCAAGTCTTTTTAAAATTCAGTAGTCATAGAATCATAGTATTCTTTATATTCAATTTTTAAAAGTCTGATTAAAATGTTTACACCTTGAGGGCTTTGGTTAGCCCCAAATAATCCTTTTATCAATGGAGGAAATAGATATAAGGTTTTTTTGTTTGCTTTTTGAATATATTTTTGCAACAAAAAAGCTTTTCTCTCATAAGCATTGATTTAATCAGTTTATTATGATCAACTCTTGGATGAAGTTAGCTGGTTTTCACTAGAAACATTTACATGAACTTATGGTCTCTAACCACAAAAGCATGTGTTCTTCCAGAGCATATCAAATGTAATAAGAATTTGTGAGTAAAAATATCAGTGAGTTTGGCTTTGGTTTACTTCATTTCATTGTTTCCGACAAAGAACAATGTTTCTGAAACAATTGCAAGCTGGTTCTCAGAAAATACACCCAGACAGCAATTTATTCTGACACTGGAAAAAATGTGGTTAGGTTTATAAAAGAATCCTCTGCTTATGCAAATTATTACTATTGTAACAGAGTTGTAAAAATATCGGTATGTGTGTATTTTGACATTCTCATGTGGCCTAATTTATCTGCAACTGTTTCTAAAGAATTATTAGTGTGGTGATCACACAGGGTCCCCGGACGTTTGATGGTCTCTTGATCCCTGTGCCACCACTGTGCTCGCTTCCCCGCTGCCACTAACCCGTTTCTCTCGGGTACACACTGAATCCAGACAGTTGTTAACATTAAACCAAATAAACAAGTTTATTTTATAAGCATTAACAAGTTTATGGTTTCAGATAATTTTTCTTGTCAGTTTCTTAACCTTAGTTTCTTTACTGGCCTCTATACCTTCCTAATACCTTCTAACTGATTATCCCAACTGTTTAACTGACTCCTCTTAACGGATTCTCTCACTCTCTCACATCAAACTAGCCCAACCCACAGACGTATCCTCCCTCTCTCTTCTCTAACTCCAGCTGACTTCTTAACAACTCTAACTCTAACCCTAACGCTTCCCCTTGGGTTCCTATTGGTTAATCATTAACACTTAGTTAACCCTTTCCTTATGACCCAGTATGATGTCACACACCTAGGAGGGCAAACACCACAATTAGCTATTTGATTTACAGCTTTATCTTTATAGAAATAGCATTTCCACAGCTAAATTATATACCATTTATAAAATACTCTAAAATTTAGCTTTTTTCATGCTTCCTTATGTGTCAGTAGCCCAAAGGGCAGCATTTTATAGAGACCAAATCCACACAGAGTTAGGCATGGTCCCATTGAAATGGACTTAAGCATGTCTCACTCTTTAGGCCAATGTGTTTGCAGCAGACTTGGTAATAAAGAGGTGAGATACTTTGTTGGCAAATAACTGCAGTGGGTTAATTGCTGCCTATTAATGTTAAATCCTAACTTCCAGTATGGGTAACTATTTGCTGTAGGCATCATTTTACTGCCAGTAAAGCCCAACTTTTACAGCAAGCTCTTCTCAGCTGAGTTGATTGATATATGCCCTGATCCTGACACCTTCAAGCCCCACATGCTAAGGTGTCATGGGAGGGTCCTGTCCTCATCACTGTCCCGTGAGCTTCAGATGAGTGAGTTCGAATGAGCTCAAGAAATTCACCTCCCATGTTGCCCCAAACTTTTAAGACTTTGGCTTATCCACTTAAAAATTGAAATAATAGTTAATTGGTTCATTGCTATATGTCACAGTAGCTGCTTAATTCAAAGGCATAAATATCTAAACCAACACAACAGTCCCGTTTTAATATCTTCAGAGCTTGTCCCTTGATATGTTCTTTCCTTCTTTTTCTTCTTACTTAAAAAATTTCTTCTTACTTAAAAATGTATACAGTGGTACCTCGGTTTTCGAACATCTCCATTGACAAACATTTTCAGACGCCCAGAAGTAAATGCTTTGGTTTTCAAACACGCCTCAGAAGTCGAACATGCCACATGGCTTCCACTGAGTGCAAGATCCTGACGCCTAGCTGTCAGCTATTGAGTTTTTGGTTTTCAAACATTTCAGAACTCGAATGGTCTTCTGTAATGGATTACATTCGAAAACCAAGGTACCACTGTATATCACTATTGTGTGTGTTCAAGTATTTCTATTCCTACTTAACCCTCAACTTTTTTCCTCATACTTTTATTACTTGCAGGAAAATGACATGACTACTTATAATGAGGTTGACCTAGGGAGCACGGTGAAACTCTGCTTGTGCAGTGGGGTTTCCCTGCGTCCTCTCCCTCCTCCTCGCAGCCCCCTATGTCCCTCAAAGTCAACTCCTAGTGGTTAGAGGACGCTGTGGAGTGGTATAGGATGGAGTGCAAGGGGCTGCAGTGGATTAATCAGAATTGAAGGCAGGGAAATGCCTTGCATAAGTTGTAGTGCCCTCACACTGGTGAAAGGAACATTTGGATCCAAATCAATAAGTAGGTATGTTTTTGTTTTCAAAACATATCAAAATTTTGTCATCTCATAGACCTGGAACAGAGAACCTGTGGATGTTCTTCTACAGCTCTCATCAACACTAAGCATTGACCATACTGACTGGGACTGATGGGAATTTAAGTCCAACATACGGTTCTCCATCCCTGCCATAGGTAATAATATGATGCAATGTACACTCTTGGGTTTGTTGGATTTTACAAATGATCATCCTAATGCTTTCCAGACGCAGAGCCAAGATACTTGATTGCAGTGAGGCCAGCACCTGTTCCAAATTACAAGAAACCCTGCTCAGGTATTGTAACAGTATTAAACATTTTTTCCATAAACAGTTAGAAGAGAAAACATTTATTTGAGATGGCAGATAATAATTCTGCTAGTTCTGTGTGTTTATGTCAAGATACCCCCTGAGTGTTGAGATAGTGCCATGAGGGAGTCAGGGAGTGTGCCTGTGGTACAACACATTTCCGCAACGGCCTTTAATGTTCAATGATGATGATGAAATGTCTATCTGCCATAGATAAACAGTGATGGAATATGTACTTTCCCAGGCCCCTTCACTCTGAGGAAGGCCATGTTGTGCTTCCTCTACTCATGCATGTAAATTCATGGGGGGGGGGGAATGTGAAGCATTGGAATGTTGAATGGTGGTCCTGAAATTTTAGATGCTATGGAAATAAATACTTGAGTAACAGAAGGTGTTATTAACCTTCAAACCAGGTTACATGGTTATATGCTTTTGTAGTCTCTCTGGCAAGCACCATACACATCAAATTGCATACAAATTGGTTTCCTTTGCCTTGAAACACAACCAATGTAATTCTTCAGGTGAGGCTCAGATTTACTCCTGTCCTCTATCAGGTGACACACTAAACTGAATTCAGTTTACCAGCTATGCCACATTCTACACACACACACACACACACACACACACACCTGTTTGTGCAGTTTTGGGTGATCTGCCAAAAAATTAAAAAAGGACCAGTGAACTGCTGGAGGACCACAGTACATGGTTGGGTCAAAAGTTATGCAGGCTCTTCAGATATATAAAATTGTTTAAAGTTTCTATGCTTTCTTACATAGGTAAAACGAATACACCAAAGCCCCTCCAGCTGGTAATAGGCACTTTAACTCCAACTTCGGTCTTCTTGTCCTGGGGGATTTTAGTCAACCCAAAGCATGATTGGACCACAATGAATAACTGTGCAAATGACAGGTAATCAACTGAAAGATACAGCTAATGAAGATTACAGGATGGTGTTTTGCCCATTTGGCTTGGATTGCTGCTCTATAAATGGAAGGATTTTTCATTCAAAGAAGGATAGTTGAGCTTGTGGCTCTGCCACCTGCTTCACACACACTCTGTGCTGTTTTTGATGATCACTCAGAACAAAACAACTGTTGAAGGGGTTCTTCCACAGGTGCAAGATCCTAATCACAGAGCAGAAGCATAGGATCCAAACCTTTATAATTAAGAGGCATCAGAATGTTGCAATGAAACCTAACAATTTTGGTCAGAACTTACCTTTTTTCATGTTCCTTTTTATAAGTGCCAAAAATACCTTCCATTTTTTGGCATTTTTTGGCACATTGCAAACACATATGCTATTTCAGTGCTATTTCTTGGAACTTCTTTGGGCTCACATTCCTCAGCCACATTTGCCCACAATGCCTGTTGGCTGTGGTGGTCCACATTATTTTGTCAACAGTGACACTGTGGAATGATAACGTTACAGGTACTAGTAAACAAATTCATATTACTCATGCCAGATGAATTGGTGTGAGACTAAATGAGGGCTGTGAGATGAAGATGAAAGAACATGGGAGCATTAGCTGAGCAAAAAAAATGTGAATATATGGCAGGGTAAGAATTTTCCAACTGTCTGATCAGCCGTGGCAAACATGCTACTTTTTGAGATGACTATCGAAAGCAGAGAACATTGACACAAATATAGTGTTGGAATAATTCCTGTAACAGTTTTGGACTTGAAGTCTCCCTTCCCTAAGTCACAATTCTATGTTATTTATAGTTTAATTTATCAGGTGGCTGTTGCCTAAGAGCTGTTGGCACCTTTTTCCATATTGCTTTCCCTGCATGAACCTCATATTGCTCTCAAATGCTGCCAGGCTTGATTTTAATCTCAATTAGATCAAGCTAAATCTGTAAGAACTGCTGAATTAAGTGGCATAGTTGGAATAAGTTGAGAGGACATTTAAGATTCCTTCATGTTTTTATTCCTGGAGGCCAATCAGTTATGAACATGATGCAGTAACAACAAAAATCAATGCTGATTATTCTCCCCGCCCCCCCTTGATTGATTGATGAGTTCCATGGAAGAAATAAAATAAGCATATTAGAAAACTAGGGCATATTTTTAAGGTGGGAAATTCTAGAGAAGACATGTAGTTGAAACAGATTTACATCAAGCATTAAAGTAAGCTTTAAACAACTATCATTCTGTCAGAAAAGTAGTTTATGAGAGCTGTTGCTTTCTTATGCTTTAGTTAGATTTTCAGGTCAAATTTATCAAAATCAAAATTTCTAATTCTGGGGTTTCTTAAATGTTAAATCTGTGAAAAGTTGCTTAATGGTGTCTGTTGATTAGACAGTACAACTCAGTAATGTTTTAAACCCATATTTGTTTATTCTAATGAACTGTGGAGCTTGGATTTACTATACTGGCAATAAGCAAATGGTCATTTTGGCTGCTCAGAATAGTCACTTTCCAGTGATTGAAATGAGTCTAAACTAACAGAGAATCCAATATTTGCATAAATAATCCTCAGGAAGGCTATAGTAAATTTCAGTCTAGTCTTGCTTGAACCCCAGAAGCAAAATGATACTGGCTATATCACCTATTGTTTCTTAGATGAAAAAAGCACCACAGTACCTTATTTTAAATTGTATTTCCCCCTTTGATTAGACATATCCATTTTCTTTTTCTCAACTAGGTTTTATACAGTCCGCTACAGAGAAAAGGACAAGAATAAGAAGTGGGTTCTCCAGCTTTGTCCAACAACAGAAACTGTGGTGGATAATCTGAAACCCAACACAATTTATGAATTTGGAGTGAAAGACAATACAGATAATGGGGTCTGGAGCAAGATTTTCAATCACAAAGTGGCTGTGCCTGGTAAGTAATGTGTATCTCTTCCTGAGCAGAACAAGATGCTACAGGGTAGGCATTTATGCACATGTCAGCTCTTTTCAGACATAAAGTAGGTGTGGCTTCTATTCTTTACCCCCAAAAATGAGCACATGGGTGAAAGAAGTGAAACCTTCCATTTCCTGCCTTGCTGTACTGTGTGCTATTGCTTTCAGCAAACTTCCCTCTGCCAGGCTCACTTCCATTATTTAAATGCAGCAGAGCAAAGTAAGGTATGGCCGGGCTGTGCATGGGTTTCACTCACATCCCCTGTGCTCTCTTTTCTTATTGCAATAATAGACTCCCTACATCTATGCATGATGCAGACTTAAGCACAGCTGTCCCATCATGTCATAGTTTGGCTCTATGTTATTGAAGGGAAAGGTCAGGTTATTGGCATGTTATGCAGTTGTTAAAATTATTAATGTCAAGACTTGCACTTGACTGTACTGCATGCTGAGAATCAATAAAAATTTAGAGATGGTTTTAAATTCTTTTTTTACAAATCTGACATCACAGCATGCCTCCAAACAGATTTAGTTTGCTCTCCAGTATTAATCTGCACTATGAGATATTTCATGAACTCACACCTGCCTTTTTCTATAGGGTTTCTTGTAGTCAAATCAGTGCAGTGCAACATGTCATATTTTAATAACCTGCTTCATTGTTGTTGTTCGCAATAACATGTAGCACTACCCTGTCCAATGTGAACAAAGTCCTGTTGAGGCTGTTCAGGGTGCGTGTACCTTTAATTAGAAGTTTCCTGTTTGCAGATCTTTCTGGATTTCTTTCTTTCTATTGATCACAGCTAGGAGATTAATGTTTTAATTGCACTTTGAATAGCCTTTCTTAATTTGACAACTATTGATTTCTGCTCCTGCAAAATCAGAGTGGATGTCTCTAATTCCTGTTTCCCTTGGATTCCTTTCTCTCCCATTTTACGTGGCAAAATAGCATCATATCCATTTTGTTACATCCATCTATTCCTACAGTACTAGCATTTGTTAGTGCTTGGCATTGTCTTTCATACATAATTGAAGATTCCCTTTTTCTGCTCATTCACCTGAAAAAACTACCGTACTTTTCCGTCTATTAGACGCCAGGTGTATTAGCCCCCCCCCCACTTTGGGGGACTAAGTTTTAAGAAAATGAGGGGAGATGGCCCAAAGTTGTAGAGCCTCCCCCCCCCACGCAGCTGCAGACAGGAAACACTCCCTAGATCATTTCCCCCGTGCAGATAGGGAGTGTTTCCCTTTCTCAGCAGCATCGAGGGAAGTTGTGCTTCAGCCAGCCAGCATCCCCAGATCGCTCTCTGCTTGCAGCAGCATCTCCCTCCATGCCACTACAGTGGTACCTTGGGTTACATACGCTTCAGGTTACAGACTCCGCTAACCCAGAAATAGTGCTTCCGGTTAAGAACTTTGCTTCAGGATGAGAACAGAAACCACGCTCCGGCGGTGCGGCAGCAGCAGGAGGCCCCATTAGCTAAAGTGTTGCTTCAGGTTAAGAACAGTTTCAGGTTAAGTACGGACCTCCGGAACGAATTAAGTACTTAACCCGAGGTACCACTGTATCTGTGTATTGGATGACCCCAGGTTTTTTACATGATTTTTGTGTCAAAAAACCTCGTCCAATACAAGGAAAAATACAGTAGGTTCTGAAGCAGCATATTTGCTTCCTCAATTTGGGTTATGGTTGTTTCATTTTATTTATGGCATACATTTTTGTTTTATTCTGATTTAAAATATTTCATGCATGCAGTAGAAAACTTTTTGTGTCTGTATGGAATGTTTCTCAAGCTGTGTAATGTCCTCTATTTTCTATATTAATTGCTGAGCCCACACTACAATAATCTACATAAATTCAGATTAAAATAGACAATTTACAAATACTACAAATACAGTTTACAAATACTAAACCAAAAACAGGTCTTTGGGCTTCGTCCCAACCAGCAAACCAGCCACATGTATAGAGCTCCCAATCTCTGCAGGCCTGCATGCTGTCTTGTCACTTATATGCCAGTTCCTTCCTTTTCAAAGTATTGCTTCAAACCATAGTTACAATGGAAACTCTAGCTCGCATTAATAATGGTTAAGCATGGTGCAACCATAACCATTACTATGTTTAAACTTTCAATGTGGATTTTGTGTGCAAGAATAAATATTTTGATGGAGCAAGAGGGTCAATTCCCTACCCTTAAACTGTTGTGTATGTCTGAACTGGACAAAAAGTGGGAGCTCTATACTGTTGAGAATGTAAATAGAAGGAGAATAAATAACAGTTTGATCATTAACAGCCATAAACACTGGGGACCAACTGGAATAGATCTCCCTATGTTTGAATATTAAAAGGGGTTTTGTGTGTTGAAAAACACAGAGTAATTTTGTTGTGTTTTTCAACCAGGTAAAAACAAAGAAAATGGACAACTCCAGAATAATTACAAAATACCAAGAATCCCAACTCAGGTATGAAACTAAGCTTATTTTGGGGTCTAATACTGTATAAATGACTAATATATCAAATCTGGCAGTTCTGCGGTTTTTATTTTTCCCCTCAACTAAAGTTATGCAAACAATATTACTACATCCTCTCAAGGAACACACAAGTACTTCTGACTTCCTCAAATCAAAAGAGTACCCTGTCCATCGCAATTTCACAGAAAACTGAATTGTCCTAGTAGCATTTTTAGGTGCAGTATATCAAATTTATACCAAATCCAGCCTTGGCAGATGAGAATTATTTTTGGAGATGGAAAAACATGGTATATAATTGCTTTACCGTTGCAATTTGATACACAAATACTGTTCTCTCAAGGGGGTGGCGGCTTCTACAGTGTAGAAGGACTTTGTTTGATTCTATTTCTGCAACAAGCATGGATAACAGATATAGATTATATCAATTTCAAAGTTTTCCCCAAACACTGTTTCTGTCAAAAACATTTGAATTGTTGATAGAATCAGTGATTGGGAGTAAATTAGAAAATCAGGTTTCAACCTGATTTTACTTTGCTTTTCTGCCTAACAATGCCAGAACAGAATTGCATGGTTAGATGGAACTGATAATATCATAATCAAAATGAATTTGCCATCATTACAAATCTACTGTGTGACTTCACTTGGAATACAATGTACATTTCCAGTCACTTCACCTCAAAAAAGATATCGTAGAGCTGGAAAAGATTAACAAAAGATCAACTCAAATGATCAAAAGGCTAGAGCAATTCCCTTACGAGGAAAGATTAAATATTTGGCAGCTTTTTTGTTTAGGTAAAAAGCAAGTAAGAGTCGACACATTAAAGTGTTTAAGATTATGCATGTGTAGAGAAAGTGGATAGAGCAAAGATATTCTCCCTCACAATACTGGAATTCACAGCAGGCCCAGCACCAGTGGTTGGTGAGATCAGATCATTCAATGATGGATAGGCAAATCTCCCAACATTCTATCTCATATGTGGATTGGCTTGTTAAGAATACTGCTTATTACAATGTTCACTGTAAATATTCCATTTTCATACTAGTCTAGCAATTAACTAAATGTAACTAATAAAGAACTAAAGAGAGTGCCATTGCATGTGGACTGAATTTCAGCTTCGTGGCTCATGTGGGAAAATATTAAATCATTTTGGGATGTAGTTTAACTCAGAGGTTTGATCCAGAGACATATCCTATTTTTCAGTTTGTGGTTGTGCATTTTTGGAATTGGGGTACGTTTGTCTGCATGTATACAAAATGTCAAGTTTCTAAGTTGTGTGGGAAAGAATTAAAACATTCTTCATCCAGTTCTGCTCTCTTAACCTCCTTGCAAGCCAGATACAGGGTCATAAAGGTAAAGGGTAAAGGGACCCCTGACCATTAGTTCCAGTCGTGACCAACTCTGGGGTTGCGGCACTCATCTCGCTTTATTGGCCAAGGGAGCCAGCGTACAGCTTCCAGGTCATGTGGCCAGCATGACTAAGCCACTTCTGGTGAACCAGAGCAGCGCATGGAAACGCCATTTACCTTCCCGCCGGAGCGGTACCTATTTATCTACTTGCACTTTGAGGTGCTTTCGAACTGCTAGGTGGGCAGGAGCAGGGACTGAGCAACGGGCGCTCACCCCGTCGTGGGGATTCGAACCACCGACCTTCTGATCGGCAAGTCCTAGCCTCTGTGGTTTAACCCACAGCGCCACCCGCGTCCTTATACAGGGTCATAGGAAATCTGTAAAAATTGCATGCCATCCTTTGGTCTGTTGTTTATTTTATTCTATAAGCCATGAGTATGGAAGAGGCAGAAGGAAACACTGTCAGAAGATGTATTTCACTTCTGCTTGATTCTGATGCAACAGTTTTATAATGTCAAGTTCCAAGGTGGAGTCCTTTACTTGATTCTCTGACCGAGAAGGCGGGAACTTTAGTTTCTTCTGTTTGTTTATCTCCAAAGAAAAACCAGATTTTCTCAAAGATTTGTCCAGTCAAATGGAGCAGGCCTGACTTAAAAGAGATGTCTTGCATCTTTAAAATGTATATATGTTATTTTGGCCGTTTCCCAAAAGTCAGCAAAAAAGAAAGAAAGAAAAGACTGCCAAAAACTACATGGCTACTTCCTACTCTTTTATGTTTTTGCCAAACCAGAGGAACGTGAAACATAGATGGTTAAGTGCATTAGGCATACAATCAGGAGTCAATATGTCTGGTTTCTGGCACTGCTTGTACAACTAATCTTCTCTAAATTATGCAGTGCTCACTTCCATTAATCTCCCATTTTTCTGTCACATATAATCTTATGGCACATCAATCTCTGTCTGTATTCTGTGTAGGACAGATAGGTCTGCAGTCCCTATGCAAATGAATAAAAGAACACAAATCTTACAGCAATGTTTAGCCAACTCTAGAATCTCAGGCCTGGGACTCTCCCCAGGCAAAACACCCTCCTGGGCCACTCATCAGTTTGCTTTGCACCTTCCATAAGTGATTTTGCCTGGCTGGAATGTGTCCTTTGACAATGCTCCTTGCTTGTCTGAGTGGAGGATAGAGAGGATAGTGAAGAAACTCGTAGTGTTCAAAGCCAAAAATCATATTTATTGCTCCAGCTACATTTGCCTTTAGCCCTTCCCTTCCCATCTCTGGCATGTGGCCCCCAGAAGGTTATCCAGAAGGGAATGTGGCCCTTGGGCTGAAAAGGGTTCCCCAGCGGAATTGATGTCTGGGGGGAATTTCTGAAAAATTGATGTTAATAATTGTTTAATAATTGTTTTATTACTATTATCTTTTGTTTTTTTTAAAAAACAACCAACAACTTTTGGGGTGTCCTGGTTTTTACTTGTTGAAATATGGCAACCCAGTTTATGGCCATCCTTGAACAAAGGAACTTCAAAAAGAAATACCAGCATGAAACTGCTAAATTACAGCTAGGAGAAATTTGATTCAGTTTGCAATCAAACCTAAATCCATGCAACTCACACTTTGAAACAATATGAGAACTGAAACACAGCAATCCGAAAATCACACTTGAATTTTGCAGTGGAATTCTCCAACCAAACAAGATTTACGAAAATGGATATATTGGGTAAAAATTGTGCAACAAAGGAAGATATTCGTGAAAATATACAAAAATGGACTATGTTGTGAAAAACCACATACAAAAGCTGTGTTAGGAGAAATTCATACTCAAATGTTGAAGAATATTCATGAGGTATTCTTTTTTTAAAAAGAATCACAGAAGTGATTTATCCACATCATAGAAATGTGAAGAATTAATTTAAGATCAGAAAAATAACAAACTGAGAAAACAAAAATTGGCAGATCCTTCCATCCCTAATTAAAACTTTTCAAAGATTCTATTAATTTGGTCCTGAATATTTTTTTACTCAGCAATGCTAACATACTGTAGTTATGTTATCAGTAATTACTGCTACTGTGAAGGGTCACTCAGGAGGGTTCTTCTTGCATGAATTTAAGTTGTAATTTAATTGTCAGACTGTACTTTTTCAGTTTCATTGCCATTTAATTCCAACTTTCACTTTTTAATATGTGCCTGAGGATTACATTTTATGCATCTGATGAAGTGGATTGTAGTCATGAGAGCTTAAGTCATAATTATTTGTTACTCTTTAAGATGCCACAAGATTCTTTGCTTTTTTATATACTGTATTTTTCGTCCCATAGGACGCTCCGTCCCATAGGACGCACCTAGGTTTTTTGGGGGGGGGAATAAAGGAAAAAATGTTTTCCTTTATTCCCCCCCCCCAAACCAGGTCGGGGAAACCAAGCCAGGTCAGGGAACAGCGGTATGGCGGCTCTCCACCTACCCGCTGTCCCCCGAGCTTGTGGGGCTGGCGCTGGGGAGAAGCGCGCTTCTCCCCAGCGCCAGCCTCCAAACCAGGTCAAGGAACAGCAGGATGGCGGCGCTGCGCCTCCCCGCTGTCCCCCAAGCTTGTGGGGTTGGCTGATGTCTGCCCGGCGAGCGGGGCGCTCTGCTTCAGCGCGCCCTGCACTCCGTGCAGCAGGCTGCTATCCGCAGCCTAGGGAGCCCTGCGGGAACTCCCGCAGGGCTCCCCAGGCTGCGGATATCTGCCCGGCGCAAGGGGCGCTCTGCTTCAGGGCGCGCCGAGCGGCAGGCTGCTATTCGCAGCCTAGGGAGCCCTGCGGGAACTCCCGCAGGCTCCCCAGGCTTGCTGATAGCTTCCTGAAGCCTGGAGAGCGAGAGGGGTTGGTGCGCACCGACCCCTCTCACTCTCCAAGCTTCAGTGAAAGCCCGTATTCGCCCCATAGGACGCACACAGATTTCCCCTTCATTTTTGGAGGGGGAAAAGTGCATCCTATAGGGTGAAAAATACGGTACTTGCAGTAGTATCTTTAAGTCCTTCATTTCTCACATTTGTTCTCTGTGAAATAAAAGCTTAACAAACCTCACATCAATCAGTAAAGCTGTCAGTGTAAATTATGATATTGCATAATGTGTCCTCTCTTTGTGATAACCATGTTTGCTTAATTTTTAGATGTCTTCTGAACATCAAATCATGCTTTCATTGCACCTTATATTGTAGGTAGACTTAGTTACACAACCTGATTTATAGTCTGGGGTTGAGTCAGGTAATTCTTACAACTACAGTATCTACAGCCAGGCTGGTGCCTGATCCCTGGGAATGCCAAAGGTCTTTTAACATTATGTCAGAATTTCCTTCCCCTTTAGGAGGAAATGAGATAAGTAAATAGAAAATAGGAGCTGCTTCCAGCCTTTTTGTTACAAAGTTCCCTAAATCAGTGTTTCCCAACCTTGGGCCTCCAGCTGTTTTGGACTACAATTCCCATCATCCCTGACCACTGGTCTTGCTAGCTAAGGTTGATGGGAGTTGTAGTCCAAAAACAGCTGGAGGCCCAAGGTTGGGAAACACTGCCCTAAATAATATACTTAACTATCAACTGGGACTAAGAATGAAGGAAATATTTTCAAGATTGTTGAGTCTTTTGAGCAGAAACTAGGTTAACACAGATACTTAACTTCTGCTCCAACTATTGATATGTAATTATTATTATTTCTAGTGTAAATAGTTGTTTCCTATGCTTTTATCATTTTTTGAACCTGCGGTCTCATAACCTAGCTGTTTTGGCAGCCTTTTTGACAAGCTTCTGAAAACCAGATGTAGAAAAACAACCATTTCCCTTCTGCCCATATGCCTGCTGACCTCAAATAATTATATTAGATTCTTGTACAATTATCACCAAGTTATGTGGCGGTTTTACTCTCATTCTGTGCTAGGGTCTAACCATTTCAGGCCTGTTTAAGATCGAATCGCAAAATCTTGATTGTTCTGTTAAAGCTGTTTTGTAATTGAACCTGCCGCACCCTTTGCGCCTCCTTCCTAAAACCAGGTATCTCCTTGCCCACCTTTGGGGAGGCAGAGTGAGGGTGGGGTCACCAATTTTGGACCATGCATAGGGCACCATAATTCCCAAGTCTGCCACTCGGAAAAGTTAATGAAAAGTGTAACAAGTGTCATACTCCTGCTGGATCATGCCCAGTGCACTTGTTTCCAAATTATGGACAGGATCTAAAGGAGCACTTGCGTTATTCCAGATCCCTTTACCTCTTTCTTGTACCCCATAAAAAGCTGCTCCTCGAGGCCAGAAGAGGGTCTGTTTGGACTGCAATCCATATAGAATTATAGCTCTGATGATGTGATACGTTTGCCATTTTAATGTATACACATTCCCATACTGAAAAATGGACAGAATGCATGTGTTCCGTTACATTCTTACATTAGCCTTATCCTCAGAGAAGATTTAAGTATTATTGCTGCTTTGAATTTTCCACATTTCTGGCATTTCTTGTACTTTCCAGACTTTCTACAGTTAAAATGTTGACTGTGGGAGCTGCCTAAAGCAGTGGCTATCCAGAAGGTCCAATAGGAGAGAGCTGAAGTTTGCCACTTCTTTAACACAGAAAGCTAGTTTTTTAAGACGATGGATCTTATTTTCCTTGTAAAGACAAAGAGATTTTTATTCCGTTGGAAAGCAATAATTATCAAATAAAAACACACTATACAATTGCCAAATCTAAAATCCAGTTTCTATCATGTCAGGTGGGATGTTGTCTCTGTGTGGTTGAAACTTCAAAGCAACAATATATTCCTCTGCCTTGTCCAAATTGGGTGGTAGCATAAGGTTACCAGATGTCCCCGTTTCCCAGGGATAGTCCCCGGATTTACAAATCAGTCCCCATACAAAATCCATTGAAGTTGAAAAGTGTCCCCGGATTCATTGAAAAAAATCTGGTTACCTTATGGTAGCACTTGGGTATGAAATGCACATCAAAAGTTTGTTTTCTGGTGCCCAAGCTGAACCCCTGTTTCTTTGGCTATCCACTGCATGGATAGTGCATTGGCAGATTCAGCAATCAAAAGCCATAGGTTGTCCTGCTAGGCTGTTAGCAGCCAGGACAGCATGGGTCATTTGCATTTATGAAGTTAAACATGTACTGGCTGTATAGCTAGATAAAACTGAAGCAGCAGTATTATTTTTCTATGCACTTGGAAGATATGTCCATTCTTGGGACAACTGAGCTTTAGGAAAAACTTATTTTGCCACCTCGAGAAAAAGCAAGTAACATTCGTATTTTTATAAAATGTTTTCTTTTCCTCTCCAGTTTATACCAGCAGATTCAAAAGTTCAGCTTCCTTACACAATAATCAAACAAGGTAATGTGTATGACTTCTCATACTTGATTTCCATAGAATGGAAGACATTTCTTTATGCATGAAAATAATTGGGGTGTGTTGGGGGGAGGGTCCGTGAACAGAAAGGAATATTCTTGTCTTAAGACTGGAGGAAACATTCTCAAAACTAATCCCTTTAACCGAATTCCATTGTCACACTGAATGCAAGACTTAACTCATTCTGATCAGTTCTTATAACATGACTTCTTATCCCTGCAGAAAAAAAAGAAAAAAATCTTGGGTTAAATTAATATTTTTGGCAACAACCAAGTCCATATCCTGTTGGCAGTCTGCATTATCTCTTCTGGCTGCAAAAAAAGGGAAGATTTTGAAGATGCACACCAAACTCTCCTAGGGGCACAACCCCAGGGCAATACAGCATTTCATATGGCTAAATCCATTCCAAGAGCCCAGTTTTGTATAGGTCAAATGGAATTTTGGAACCTGGAAACATATTGTGAGACACCTAAAGTTAAACCTTGAATAGGAACAGAGTAATCTGGATTTGATTCCTTTGAGAGGACAGATTACTGGAGAATAAAAGCATTATGATATACTTCAGTTTATTTACACGTGGGACATGAGTGGAAGCAGACCTCTTAGATACTCCAACAGCAGTCACATTGCCCTACATCAGTCCCCCAAAGAGGGAGATCCAAAAGGCACTTTCCAGAACCGAAGACTGTTACCTCCTTTGGAGACCCACTCTAAAAGCTGCTTCTTTATTTCTTTCCATGCACAGGCTTAGATCACATCAGTCTTAGCTGGGGTACCTGAAAACAACAATGTATTCCTTTGCCTTCTCAAAAATGGGAGGTATGAAGTGCACATCAAAAGCTTGTTTCTGGCACAACAGCTGAATCACTGTGTTTGTGGCTATCCAACATGTAGTCAGTGCATTGACAGCTTCAGCAGTCAGTGGCCCAAAACTGATTGCAGACTGAGGCTCATGGAGGAGTGTCCCGTTTCGCCTAATAGATTAGCCTCTACTGCCCTTCTATCCAACAACAACTTTATTGATGATCTTATGATGCTAACGTCTTTAGGAGGAAACACAAAGGCTTGGCCATCTGTCCATTTTAAATTCCTACTCTCCTTCTCTTGGCCAGGCAGCACGTTGATCTGTGCATCATCTAATAATAATCTATGTTTCTTCACTTCTTTTGATGTCCTGTGAAGGCCCCACAATCTGCTTGGATCCTTGTCTTTTTCAGTTAAAAAATGAAGTTATTTGTATTAAGCTCTTTACCTACCTTTCTTACTATATTGCTCCTGCCTACTAGCCAGGATGGCTATGGTCCATCTTCATGGGAGAGTACTCTTCTGCTTTCATCCTGCTTGCAGGTTCTCACAGGCATCTGGTTGGCCACTATAGAAACAGTGTAGATGGCCTGATCCAGAGGGGTTTTCTTACATTCTTGGATTCCTTCTGAAAACCCCGCCATCTCTGAGAATCATTTATTCCTTGTATCTTCAATCTTTTCAGACCCAGGACCAGCTTTTAACCCAAACATGTGTTTTGGGCCCCATTTCTTAATATTTTCTCATGTATTTGCATGGTGGTAGTGCTCCTGTTGTGATGGCCACACTTGTTCCTTAGTTTAATCTGTCTTCAATTCCCCTTGACCCTTTCCACTCCTGTCAGCCATCTACTCTGTGGTTATTCCACTACCACATCAGCAACCTGTCTCTTCTCTCTTTCCACACTTCCTTTGAATACACCACCATTTCCCCCATTCTTATGACCCCCCCTTCAATCAGTTAGAGGGGAATAATGGATGGAGTTAATGAGGTTCTATCTGCATTTATCTCAAAACACCTGACATATGGTGGTGTTTTATGGAATATCTCCCCCCAGAGTGGCTCACCTGGCATCTTTGCTGCCTTTTCATTATGAGCCATTGGTACTTCACTTGTACACCAAGTTTCCAATTGCTGGCTTATGTGCTGGTTTTAATTGTTTACATTTTTTTAGCTGCTATGTTTTATGTTGATTTTAGCTGAAGTCTTTCTCTGGACTTTTTTTGCTTTGGTGATTTATTTTGTTTTGGTTTCTGTATTTTTTATTTGTGAATTGTATTTTATTTATGTTAATTGCCCTGATAATTGTGGTTGGATCGGTGACATGCAAATGTAATAAATGAGCAAATTTATGCTGCCTTGACTTCCTCTCTTCCAACTCTTATTTTGATCCCTGCAACCTGGCGTCTGCCTTTTTCTCTCTCCACTGAAACTACTTTCATTAAAATCCCCTGTGGTTTCCTTATTGCCTAATCAAATGGACTCTATTCTTCTCATTGCTGACATTTAGATCTGTCTCTTTACTTACTTAACTTGATGGTATTGTATTAATTAACTTACTGAACTTACTGAAATTTTGCATATTGTCACAAGTACTGATCATGTGTGTGAGAGAATTTGATTTGTAATTTAGCAGCAACTTAGAGACAATGTAGATAATGAGAATTGTTCCATTCCATTCTTGTTTTCACAGTACTTCAAAATGTCACACATCGGGCACAATCTAAAATCCCAGAGAAGGCTCCATTAGCAGGACCAATACTAGGTGACTAAGATGTCCATTATTCCAGATAGGTGCACCAGGGTTCACCTTCAACCCTTATCTTTTAGAGTTTTCTCTTTTCTTATAGTTATTTGCTTTGCATCTTTCTTACTACTACTGTATCTGAGCAGAGAGAGATAAGGAAAGGTATATTCTTAAAACTGCTGGTAGCTACATTGTTGTTATCATTCTTTAAGAGTAAAGTGGGGACAACCCTTTACTTGTCTCCAGCAAGTAAGTAAAAAACGTTTTCCATAAAGGTAAAATGCTTGCATGGGAACTTGGTTAGGGCTGTTAAGGAGGTTGTAGTACTTACAATATGAAACTAGTACCTTCGTCGTGATTATATCTTCTTTCCCTACTGCTCTCTCTCCACACCACTAACACTTTATATTAGTTTTTACTCAAAAACATCAATTTTTAAAAAGTACTCCTGAATGAACAACTCCTTTACCTTCCTGTGTAGTGCACCTTATTGTACCAGATTTCAATGGAACACGACAGAAACTGCCATCACTGGATATCTCTGAAAGACCAGAGAAAAAACCGGGTAAGCAGAAACAAGTACCGGTAGCTGGATTTGGGAAGCATGTAAATCAGGTCTGCCCAGCTTCTGACGTTTCAAGATGGCGAGACATCCATGTTTGGAAATTGAGTGGGAATGTTTCACCACTGTGGGTCTTCCTCCATTGGTCACTGAGACCATCACACAGCCTGTTAGCCTTGTGTTACCAAGTATTTGAAAGTGCCTAGGGGGCAACTGGAGCTGATCCCTGCTGAAAGTGGAATTTGCATCTGGCACTGATTTGGCAAACCAGACAGGGATTGGCCGCGCTCAGGAGTTCCTGATCCGGAATCACCAAATGGAGCTGTTCCCTGCCTAAAGCAAAGTTCATAGCTGGCACCAATGAGCTGATCAAAGGTGGCTGCAAAGGGGTGTACAAATCTTTAAAAAGGTAAATAAATTGGAAAGTTTAAAATATAAATCTCTTTTTACAAAATTAAATTGTCTAAAATACATGAATGGTCTAAATATATGTTGTCCTGTTTAGGACCGTATATCAAAAATTCTTCCCCCAAAACTCTTCTTTTCAGGTAAACCCACTTGACCTGCAAGATCAAAAGCTTAGTAGATGACAGACTGTCTTAACTAGGAGGAAAACAGACTAGGCAGAAAAAGCACCATTCAGAGATTTTGCTCATGAAAGATGAGGAATACCGAACCTAAATGGTATCACGATGCCTCACACTTAAAATAATCCCTTGATGGCGCATCACATTTGCCAGTTAAAATAACTAAGTCAATAGATTCAAAATGTTTGGAAAGACTATGGAAGCTTAGGTGAACATACCCTTTATTTAGTCAATTTTGTCTAAAAGATTTTACGGAGATGGAATATATTACAAGACAACATTGTTGGGGCTCCACATATATATTGCAGCAGAGTACAGAAATAAACAGTCTGCTAGGAATGCTGTTTGAAGGAATAAATAAACAAGGTTTATTACTCCTACATTCTGAGTAGAAGCTTACATGTGGAGTTATGAGGTTAAACACCAACTGACTAAGAGAAGAAGCAGGAAGGAACTAAATGTCTGAGAAACAATACAAAAGATCTTTTGGTGTGAAAGGAGTTACAGAAAAATAAGGGTGAATCCCGGTGATTAATTGACTCTACAGGGTTCTTGAGTTTGTTGTGGTTTTCTGAAAATCAGTAACGTGTTTTTTTAAAAAATGACAGTATTTGGGAAGACCATCTTCTGGGGTTTTTTTGTAATAATATTTATTAAAATTTCAGAGGAAATACAAAAATATGAAAAAGAAAAAAGGAAAAAAAGAAAAAAAGAAGACAAAAAGAAGACAAAAAGATACAAAATACAGAAAAATAAAAATAGTTAAAAACAAATCAGTCATTCCATATCCTATCTTTCATCTGCCTATTTCCCTGACTTCCTCACACCTCCCTCTTCTTGTATCCTGATTCAGTCATTGTTTCAGCAAATCCTTTCTATACTTTAGCTTATAACCAATTAATTAACTCTATACATCCTATCCATCTTTCACCATATTCTGTTATTCTATTTACCTTACTTTATTTGACCTTATCTTACCATAAAATACATTAACCTTGTCTTACCATAAAATACCATAAAATACCTTAAGACTTAAAAACTTAATACTTATTTATCCTTATATCATTTCTGCTAAAACCAGACAATTTCATTCCAACATTCTCCCTAATATTCATTAATTTTACACTAATTCCCAAAATAAAAATTTTTCTTTATAGACTCTTCCAATTTTCATCCAACGTCCCTTCTTCCTGGTCTCAGGTTATGTCAGTCCTTACTATCCATTCGGGAAGACCATCTTCTGTTCAGGCTTCAAAGTTGATGAGACACTGAATTGCCATTTAATGAGAAAATTCAAAATAATAATTTGCAGATGAAGTTCAGTAGCCTGAAATTTGTGGTTGTGGTATCCTAACTTCGTTTGCTAATGCTTGCCTTCTGAAAAATTGAAAATTAGTGGTTTTGAATTTTTCCTTTACTCGCTTGTGCATGTACTGAGGTCCATCAGACTAGCTAATGTGAAACACTATTATGATGTGGTCTGGTTTGGAAGGGGTGTTCAACTGTCTCCCATTTTGAGACCACTGGCGACATCAGGGATGTTAGTGTTTATGGTAGTCATGCTGGGTCAATTATTATTAAGAAAAGCAGAACAATGAGAAGTTAGGAAATTTACTTTCCAAAAATTTAGATCCTTTGCTTCTTGTCACAATCTCTGTAGTTGTAATGGATAATATATGTGTTTACTAAATCCTACATTTTCTTTAAAAAGCTAAGAATGAAACCCAGGAATGGCCTGCGGAATCCAAGACACCAGAAGTACAAGAAATCTCTCCCCAATCCCAGCCCGGTGATTATTTTTTTCTGTTTATTTCTATTGTTTATTTTGTTTTAATTAGATTGTGTGCTCAATTAACAATTCATTCATTTATTTAGACCACATTAATAAAATACTACATAAAACTGAGCTTACATCAGTTAGGCAAAATGTATTGAAGTATTCTCATTTTCCTGCATGTTAACTATTTCCCTCAGCATCTCTATGCAGTGGTACTTCAGGTTACATACGCTTCAGGTTACATACGCTTCAGATTACAGACTCCGCTAACCCAGAAATAGTACCTCGGGTTAAGAACTTTGCTTCAGGATAAGAACAGAAATCGTGCTCCGGCGGTGCAGCAGCAGCAGGAGGCCCCATTAGCTGAACTGGTGCTTCAGGTTAAGAACAGTTTCAGGTTAAGAACAGACCTCCGGAACGAATTAAGTACTTAACCCGAGGTACCACTGTACAGCCATATTCTTTTTATGAGTTATAAACTTCAAAAAATTTCTGATTTGGAAGCTCATTTAATATTCTGTTGGTGTGTTGTGCTTATTTAACCTTTACAGAGGTCAACTGCACTCCCATCTAATACTTTTACACTTCTGTATACTGAACAAACTGTTACAGATGGAACAGCCTGCTTGATACCTGAGGTGTCTTTAGTTAGGATAGTGTTTAAATGAGTCATACCCAGCAATCAGGGACATGCTCTGGCACTTGTCCAGTTTAATGCTTTCTGTTGCATTATAGCAAGCTGTTTTGGGGGGGTTCTTTTTGGCCTGTGATATTTTGGCTGCAATCCAATGTGCACATATTTAAGGGCAGGGCCGTCTTTAGCATATGCACTGCTGGGGTGCAAAGAGGGGAGGGCGGGAACCCAAAGTTGTTGACTTTTTTTTAGGGGGAGTGAACTCAAAGTTGAGATTCTTTGGGGAGGGGGGAACCCAAAGTTGTTGACCTTTTTTAGGGGGGAAATCGCTCACCTGTAACAACAACGTAGTGGACCCAAACTGCTTTTGTTTCCCGACTTGTCGGGAATATTTGATGCTACAGAGGAACAGAATGACGGAGGAGGGGGCCGGGGACTTTTGCTCCATTGCTTTCCATTGCCGCCGATCGAGAGGGACCGGTATACAGTAGGTGTACATTTGCCCCCCCCCCCGAATTTGGCACCCAGGTGCCCCACCCCCCTTGCACCCCTGGGTAAAGACGGCCCTGTTTAAGGGGAACCACCACGGAAGCCAAAGAGATATGCACAGGATTGCACTGCTAGTTGTTTCAGTAACATGGAAGAGGCAAACTATGAAGCAGAAGACGATGGATGTCTTTTAGAACACTGGTTTTAAAAAGGGGTATACAGGGAAATTGGAAACATTAATCAGACATCTACAGCTTGCGACTCGTTTTTAGATCCAGCATTGCCACTGGATATGTAAATAACATCCAATAACTTAGTAGTGCCTCTACCAGCTGCTGAACCAGCTATATCCCTTCTTGGAGATGGAGAGGTGGCCTGGATGCACTGTTCTATCTTTTCTACAGAGTCTTAGGTAGCCACTACAATTATCCAGATATTTTTTCATGCATGATCTTTAAGGGGAAATTGAGTGAATGGTTTTCAATCACAAGCTGAAAAAACTATTTCATGGAGTTTCAGTGACCGTACATTTCTGGTGAAATACTGTATACAGTGGTACCTCAGGTTAAGTACTTAATTCATTCCAGAGGTCCGTTCCTAACCTGAAACTATTCTTAGCCTGAATCACCACTTTAGCTAATGGGACCTCCTGCTGCCGCCGCACTGCCAGAGCATGATTTCTGTTCTCATCCTGAAGCAAAGTTCTTAACCCAAGGTACTAGAGGAGTATGTAACCTGAAGCATATGGAACCCGAGGTACCACTGTATGTGCTTTTATGCTCAGTGTAATATTCGGTTCACTATCAAGTTTTTAAACTTATATGAAAATGATGTGGGTGTCCTTTCATTAGCAGAACATTTTCATCCTTTTCTTATTTGTTTTTCAAAACACAATAAATGTACTTTTCCATTATTTGATCCCTTCCATGCTCCGTTTATTACTTTTCTCTTTATAATACAGCTTGTATTTATTCACACTTTCTGATATTTCTTCACTCCTCTAACTTGGTCTCTTAAATTACTCAAACCACCAATGGATTGTTCCCTTGCATAAATCCAGAATGATCACTGGAATGGTTTCTATTTGACTTGCATGACAGTGGGACTGGCTATTGTTAGCTACACCCTTGCCTATTTACATGGAGAAATTACTTTGAAAGAAAGCACAATATACTGTGTTTTATAAATAGTTGCACATGCCCTTCCTTGATTGAATGATCAAAGGATTTTAAATGTCTAACAATGACCTTATATTCTGAAATGAGGTTTCTTTTGTTACATGCTGCTTGACCTAATTCAATTATACTTGGATATCCTACCATACACTAAGAATTATGCTAACTTTTTAAATCTTGCAGCTATGACTGAACTAGACTGGGGAAGCAGCAAACCTACAGCTGCCAGTGCCTCAGAAGAAACAAAGAGCTTTCCAGGTAAAGTACAACCTTCCTGTGCTGCAAGTACTATTTAGTGAGAGACCCCCTGCAGAGATTTAAAATCACAAAACATGAAGCAAAGTAAAGCATGAAGCTATAGGCTGTTAGATCTTTTAAATGTTCCCTTCTAAGTTTCTTTCAAAACTCCCCACTTCCACTTTGCAGAGGAAGAGACTACATGTTTGGTAAGTTAAAAATGGTTTACTTACAAACTCTTCAAAGGTCAGATCCATGGGCTTTTCCATACAGCAGCAAAAAACAGAGGACAGTACAACTTACTTTCAAAAAGTGGTAAGAGTTTCTATATTTTTTGTATAGCAACACAAATTTGGCTTGTGGAAGCCTTCCTAAGTCTAAACTTAGAGCATCCATCTTAGATATCCTTACTGGTCAGTTTCATATGATGGAAATAGGAAAAAAAGAATAATTTGGTAACATTTCCTCCCAAGGTGAGGGAATATGACCTTGCTAAGCCTGGTAGGACAACTTACTCTCTGGTCCTAACAACTTCAAGCATTAATTACAGTTGAGCATGTTGGTTATATGAGGCTACATATACCCCACATGCTCAATGTGACCAACTTTTGATAACAGTGCTTTAGGAACATTATGGTAGAATTGCAACTGCTGTGCTAACAGAATGTGGTGTCCTCTTTCCAATAAAGAAATAATATTAACCCTTTTCTCTTTCTTTTTTTAAGCTCATTCTGAAAGTGAACCAGAATCCTCAAAACTTAATAAAACCCCTTTGGCTAAATTGCCACTTGACACACTGGGTAAATACTTTGTTTATGGCATTTCCATTGCAGACCTAGAGCTACTGAAGGCTATCTCTGATATGTGTGGGTGCATACATATGAAACAGAATCAACTGCTACATAATAGATAAGCAAGTGGTTACTGCCATGCAGGGGAATGCAATCAGTCTTGCATCAGCTTCCTGTATTTTTGGAGCATTCTTGAAATATAGTTGTGATCCTATACCTGTTTGCTCAATATTGAATTTAGTGTGACTTAAAGCTAAGGAAGCATGCATAAGATTGTGGTCTCTGTTGCTTTTTAGTGTCTTTTTCAGTGTTTCTTTCAGTGATTTTTGAAAACATGCTTGCTAGCTGGGAGAGATATTTAATGTCTTTTTGTATTGTCAACTAAAAAAATCAATTTTTCTTTAGCAAAATACATTATGGCTATTCAAGCAGTGAGACAAAAGATGCTTCTGGGTGACCTGTTTGTTGAGCATTTAACCTGATTATGTTTGCACAAAGTTTGCAGACAATGTTGGCTGTTTATTGAGTATTTGTTGTGATTTGTTCACAGGGTAATTATACAATGTTGCATCAAGCAATCATTATCCTTCACTTCCCTTGTCACTAGCAGTCTGGTTTATTTTATTTTTATTTTTTGAGGAGGGGAGCAGGTTTGTTACACAAGAGTACAAAATCAGCTTTAATTGTGCAACCTGAATCTGCAGGTATGTGGCTGAATACCACCCAAAGATAGTGGGAGTCTGGAAGCTCCATTGAAAACAAAATATTATCTTTGTGAAGTTGTCTTCATCACCCTGTCCTGCTTTGCATAATGTGGCCATAGTGTCCTGAATGTCTAAAGAAAGGATGTTAACTCTCTCTTTTTTAGCTCA
Source organism: Podarcis raffonei (assembly GCF_027172205.1). Taxonomy (NCBI): domain Eukaryota; kingdom Metazoa; phylum Chordata; class Lepidosauria; order Squamata; family Lacertidae; genus Podarcis; species Podarcis raffonei. The sequence continues at coordinate 35,787,782 of NC_070605.1, read as the reverse complement.
CACGGAAAGGGAAGTGGAGTCTTCAAAACCTTTGGTTGAATTGCCACTTGACACACAGGATAAATACTCTGTACATAGTATTTCTGCTGCAGACACAGGGCTGTTGAAGGCTACCTCTGGTATGTGTAGGTGCATATATGTTAAAGAGAAACAATTTTATTGTATTACTGAAGTCATGACTGTCGTATAATAAGCAAGTAATCACTGCAATGTGGTGGGGGGGAGTGTATGGACATCAATAAGTAAACCTGTTTCAATTAAAGCTGATCATCACAACTTTACAAAGCCTGCAAAGCACCTTTCTCATTCATTATTTTAAAGATAATTGTTCTAGTTAAATAAGATGAGTATATAAAGAAGAATATATTTTGATGAAATTAAATGTGAAGCATAATGGAGAGTTGGGAAACTTATGAACAGGTGGCCTTTGAGAAATTAATTCAAAGCTATTATTACTGAATGGAAAGGAAAGCTTTGGGTATCAAAGTGAATCTATGGTTCCTTACATCATTGATGTCAGACAATAAAAATAGGCTCATATAATATATATTGCTAGCACTTGTTTAAAATTGTAAGGAATTATACTAAGCATAGACAGAAAAGGATTTAAAGTCAAACCCATGGGTTTTTTATTGCTCACAATAGGAAATAAAGTAATCTCCAATAAAATTATGCCACTCTAAAGACAGAATTGGCAAAATTTATACATAACAGTTGGATTCCATGTATATTAGCCTTTAATATTACAAAAAGATCCAGCAACATTTTACTTGCAAGTCTGTCTATATGAGCTATTCTACAGGCAATGATCTGAATTCATCTGCTAATTTTCCTTTTGTTTATCTATACTACTTTTTATCACAAAAATAATATTATAGAAACCTTTTTATTTTATGGTTGACTTGAGTATTAAATTAAGCCAGAGGGAGAGGGAGAATACTGTGAACCATAAATACCATGCAGATCACAAAGGTTCACTCATAAAGAAAAAGAAAAAATCATAAAGAACCAAAAATAACGTTTAGGACAATTATGTGTTAATTATTAAGAAAAGGTTTCTGGAATCATTAGAAAATGTCTTAGGCATAAGCCATAGAGTACATCTATAGGTTTATAGATACATATGAAAATAATCACAAATAACCAGATAATTAACTTCCAAAATGTGTGTGTGTTGTTATTATATTTATAATAAAATATAATGGTTTGGGTATATATTATCGCAATCGTTCTCACATGCCACATCATCTTCACCCTGTGGCAGGTTTAGGGAAGTTTGTAATGTTTAATGTTTTGTCACTTTATTATTATTATTATTATTATTATTATTATTAACATTCTGTTGGGAGTTGCCCAGAGTGGCTGGGGAAGCCCAGCCAGATGGGCGGGGTATAAATAATAAATTATTAGTATTACTATTGGCACTTTCAGCTATTTTGAATTAAAACCTCAGTTATGATTCATACCTGTGTGATCACTCCTGTATTTGGCTCAGTCTTTGTAAATTTGCTTCTTGTAATTTGGTCAGTCTATATGTGCAACTAGCTCAGGCCTGTTTTGTCTTGCCGTTTGGTATTGATTCAGTGGAGCTTAGCAAACAAAATAGTTGCTTACCACAGCCTAATCAAGTGAGGTTGTCCACCATCACCGAAACATAGAGATTAATAAGATTTTCTGTCTGTCTGTTACACCAAATTACGAAGTAGTAAGTACTTATTTTCAGTATTTTGAATACTGATACATTGGGCTTCTTTTTCTTTTTCCAACTTCTAGCTCCACACGAGTTGCCAGAAATTCCTAAAACTAAAACACCTCACACACTTCAAATGCCCACGGAAACATTGGGTAATGGCAAACTTTTTAAGTACAACTAACAATCATTTTAACTTCACTTCTTTAATATTTCATTTAAAAGCTATATTGCAATGGTAATGTTTTCTTTGGTTCTGTACATGATGGATTATGATGCAACCAATTTCCACTTCTTTCAATTATCTTTCTGTAATTTGCAAAATTATGTTCCCAGAACGCCCTGTATGATAATGGGGTCTTACAGACTTGTAAGGTGAATTTTGCACCGATGCTCTATATAAAGGTTTGGCCATTTCTTTCACTATAGCTTCAAGTGAAATGCAGCCAGTTCCTTCAGCACCCCAGCCACCTGCTCCAAAAGCCACACCAACAAGGCTGGGTAATTATTACTATTTTTCTCTTACGTTGCCTTTTTCAGGACAGGTGTTATTTGAATAGTTTGGTACTCCAGACAAAAATAAATAAGTAAGTAAAATGCAACAATAAGCCTAAATCTCTCAAGTTTATATGCACATAAGGAAAAGTAATATGGGGAGACCACATAAATGTTGGTGCCCATAATCATAAGCACATTCAGCTGAGCAGCACTTCCATAGTATTTCCACATTGTGGGTAATGCAGAGGAAGAGGACAAGATTTCAGTAGGCTCAAACAGGATTTCTGGGCAATTTGTGGCAGCTCAGCTGGCAGCGTCAAACAAGCTGTCCAGACGAGATACTACATTAGCTCCACATCTTTGCCCTTAAGTACAAAATTGCCAGTGCAGGAGGAGCAATCTGGATTAGGATTTTAGCGTGGAGGGGGTAAGTGAGCTTAAATTCCCCCCTCTGATATGACCCTGATGCAGATTGGTGGCCCCACACTATCAATTTGCATAGGGGGAAAATTATATACATAATAGTGTATCTGAAGAAGTGTGCATGCACACGAAAGCTCATACCAAGAACTAACTTAGTTGGTCTTTAAGGTGCTACTGGAAGGAAAAAAAATTTTTGTTTTTATAATTACTTATCTTTGAACCAGATTTGGACTGGACAACCCTCATATAGAGCGTTCCTCGAAACAGGGTTGTCCTCTGGCAGTCCTTCCAACAGAGGACCGTCCTCTGTAAAGTAGAACACATGGCTACCCTATTAAACCAACAGTTATTATCTGCCTGCAAGCTGCTTTGGTGGAAAGAGCTGTAGGTCTTTGAGACACCTTGTCCCTTACATATTGAACTGGCAAGAAAGAAGCCATCAGGATGCTATTGTTGCTGTCATAAAAGTCCCGTTGAGGTATTAGGAACTCCCTTTTATCTCAGAAGGGAAAACGGTATGTTTGCAGAACATGCTGAAGAGGATCTTAGTGCCCAAGACACAGTTTCAAATAATGTGATTGAGCATGGGCCAAACGACACATCATGCAATCACATGTTTTAACAGTGCGTGTATTGTTTTTATGGTAAATAAGAGCCACTGGAGAGACCAGTCATAATCAAAACCTTTCCTCCTACACCTACCCCACAAAGTTGTACTTTAACATTGGAGGGAAACTCCCGTTGGTGCCAGTGGCCAATGGTGGAAGCCAGCACATCTGGGTGGGTGTGTTCTGTCAGCACTCCTGAACTGTTTGTGAACTGCTAGTCTGGCACTTGCATGGAGGCAAGCTGGATTCCATGCCCTTTTTACATCCCAAAGAGGTGATCACCATTGTCAAATGTGGACATGCCAACAATCTGGCAAATCCTTGATTGGGATCTCCTAGTCCTTCCGGCTTATAGAAGTTATGGCTTATTTTGATTGCAGATTTTTTGTATGTTCAAGTTTCCAAGGCACGCTTTACTCTTAATGTGGATATTGATCAGATAACAAGAACAATCACCTTCATAATTTAATTTTTCTTTTCTTAAATTAATTTACTTGAGTCTGAGATCCACAAATTCCTTCATAATATCAGAAGTCAGTCCATCAGGTTTTACTATATACCTGGCATTTTAGTTACTATTTCAAGCACACTTTCTTGGAAGTCTTCATTGAAATTTTCCCTGGATTTCCTCTGCAGTATTTAAAATATACCGGAGGGAGACATTTCTTTTCATTTAGAAACACTCTGGGTGGCCAATTTATGGTGAGGTTTAAGTTTCTGAAAAGATGCCTTTGTTAAGATGGTTGTTATATTTTGCACAGAATTCTGATAGCTCTTCATTTATGCAAAAAGGGAAAACCTAGTTCCTTTAGCCAAGAGCTATGAATCATGCAACTTTTTCCTTGTAAAATCTCCAAGGTTGCTTGTGTACTTTCTGTTGGCAATGAACCATTTATCCAAGTTTGCCATATTTGCAAACAAATCCTTTAATTCAATTGACATAAATTAATTTGGTTTGCGGATGGTGGGCATTTTCTGTATAATGCATGCAACATTATACAGAATTCTCCCTTCCATATGTTTTTAGAATTTCTTCTAAAAAAAATTAAGATTTTTAAAATCACTTTTCCCTCTAAAAATAACAAAGTAGACATCACCCTAAAATTATATGGAAAAGGGTTCCTATTTCATGTAGTGTACATGACTTGTCCCCATAATTTTTTCCTTGTTGGTCATCCTATTGATGAAATTATAATGTTGGAAGGACTCACACTCATGTCTGCTCATGAGCCAAGCAAATATATGTTTCTCTAACTCTGGCTTATGTCTAGACATGAGTGTCTGTCCTAATACAGATTTAATCATGGGAGTAACTTGTAGCTTATTCCCAGGAGTGAAACTGGTAATATCAGATGTGACCTAAAGTCTATTCTTGATGTTTTTTGGACGTGACCCCTCAGCACAGGGGCTCCCATTCGCTTCTATGAGGAGCAGCGATTTTTTCTGGATGTACTCAAGAGTACACAGTACCAGCACCATTTTTTTCTAGAAAAAAGCAATGGTTAAAGTTGTGGTGCTTAACTGTAACAACTTTATGGTGAGTACCAGCACATTTTTTCTAGAATAAAAGGACTAATGAGGAGAGAAATGCTCAGCACAGTATATGAAGTAGGAAATATGAACTCCAAAAGTTAGTGAAGCAGATCGTGAGTTTATGTGGTGGACTGTTTAGCTTTTTATACCACAGAATTCAGATTGGAGATGCATTTTTAAATATCTTGCAGTCCCTTGTCAAAATGTGTTCTTAAACTTTCTTTGCTTTCTTTATGGAACATATTATGAAATTTCCTATTAATTCATCTGTTCCAGGACACATAGAGAACACACGTATTGTGTGACTCTAACATGGCACATGGTTTTCTGATTTTCAATATCTCCATTGTCTGGTCTTTGTGAACAGCTTTCTGTTTTCCTAAAAAGCAAAAAACAAACAAACCCCTGACCATTGCAGTTTCCTGATTGCTCAGAACCTAGCCTCCTGGCACTAATTAATTTTGTACAGACGTGTTGTCCTGAGCAGTTCATGTTGCATGTAAAAGTGCACCTACAAAATTCACACTTTCCAAAACAACACGCAAACTGAAACACAGCCATCTTTCAAAATTTGCACTCCTCCAAATTTTGCAGTGCAGTTCTCCAGCCAAATAACATTTACAAAAATGCACGTACATCAAGCCTGTAATGTATATGCATTTAACTTGCACATTCAGCTTTACATCTCGGGACAAAACCAATGAAAATATTTCAATAAAACAGCAATACCAAAAAAGAGAGAGAGAGAAATATGGTTAATCAACCATGTGAACACTGAGATTAAACCAGAAGGTGTTTGGATAGGCAAACTAGTAGAGGATTCTTCTAATTCAGAGGACAATGTGAAATCAAGGCCTATAACTGTGTGCATGGCAAAGAAGAGAGGTAAAATTTCATAGGTACAGGCACAGCATTAAAGGAATAGTAGGTCAAGGATTCTGCATGGAAGCAGGAGCAATAGCTGGTAGCACTGGAAACTGGGTTAGGTGTGACGGAGATTCTGGAAGAAAGAATAGACACCATTTCTGAGCTGCCTTAGTCAACATTGTTATTTTGATTTCCTTGATGCCAAAAATGTGTCTAAGGACCTCAGAAGGCATGGTCTAAATTTTCTTTTGGCTTTGTGGTAAAATACAGATACAGAGCCTGAGAGTGACCACAGACTGTATTTGATAATTGCAGCCTGCTCGTTCTAATGGGTCATTATCCTTTAATTCAATTTTATATGCTGAAATTTGTTTTCATAGTGAATTACATCTGAATGAAAAGTTAAAACATCCCAATGGTTTGGGTGGAGAGTTGTTTTTTGTCAGTAGGCAATGTTTGTAGCTTGATACAAGAAAATTGGTTCCCTTTCCACATCAGCTAGTATGCTGATGAAGTCCTGGGCATGAATTAGTTGAGATTCCTGCATAGCAGCGGGCTGGACTAAATGACATTAGGGATTCCTTCCAGCTCTACAGTTCTATTACCTCCATGTGGTAGATTGCCCTTAAATACTCACCAGTTATTAGTGGTGGTTGTTTTCCCTTTTTACCTCTGACTTCATAAATGAGAGTTATTTATAGGATATCTTCTCCTGTCTTGAACATTATTTATTCCATTAATACCGTACTTCCCTACACTTGTCCTCAGAGTGAACCTCTTCTTGGCTTTGTGGTACAAAGGGCTTTTTTGTTGTCCTCTGATTTTTGTGGGTGGTTTTAAAGCCTAAGGCTTGCGGTGTTGATTGTAATAAGGCCAGCCAACCGCTACAAAAACATCTGCATGAAACGAAAAGGAGGAGTAACTTTTCCACATGGAAAGTATGCAAAACCATATATAGCATAAATGTTTTTAACAACTAAATACTAGGAAATGATAGGAGAAAAATGGTTGGCTGCATTTGTGGTGAAAAATGTATTGATACATGGTAGGAGGCCTGCCCCATGGGAAAGTGAAGGACTTGAAAAAAGGAAAACACAATGCATTTTCATTCAAAAAATGCTGAATTGCTTCTTCAGAGTTGAAATGTGACACAGCAGTGTAAGATAGTGTGAGATGCAATTAGTGCCTTTTATTGCTTTAATGTTAGGTGTATCAATAACCACATCACTGACTCAGTCACCATAAGACTATGGAAGTGTGTATCATAAGCAAACACAACCATTGGGGGGGGTAATCTTGGGGGGAAGCACTTGGTTAGATTTTTTGGTTGTTGCTGTTTTAATCCTGTAAAAGGCATTGGGCCACAACATTGGGTGTCCAGTCCTTCCCCATATAGGCACAGTGCACCTAGATGAAAGGTCCCCCTTAGGGCTCAGTTCAGGTATTTATGTTCCCCTGTTCTCAGCACAGAATAGCCTGGAGAACAGGTAGTCTGTGCAAACCTGCTGCACCCCATCCAGCTCTTCCCCACCATTCCAGATTGTGCATAATTCAAATGCTAGATGGGGCTAAGAGAGGATGGGAGCAGACATGCACACGCCACACAAACACATACCCTAGAAGCACATTGTGGCTGGAATCCAAAGCCCTGCACAATGAGTTCCATGTCCGCATGGAAGCTTCGAACTTGTTTTTCTAGTACAGCAATTCCCCCTGCCAAATGGCAATCTGGTTTTTGAAAGTGAAGGAGCTGCTATTCCCTACAGAGATCTGCTATTCGTTTTTTTAAAAAGGTTAAAATTTCCACTGGGCACCTCAAACCCCTTTGGCATGCCTAACAGAGTTCTTTGGATCCCACCCTGTATGTTTACTTGCTAGTTGAATAGTGCAAAATGTAATTCTAATATGTAGCTCATGTATAGAATATTCTATCCAAAGGTGAAACTCACCTGTCCCTTTGCATCACTTGCTAGTAGGCAATAGGGCACTATGTAGGTTTGTACAGATGATTTTTCTATTTTACTGTAGTTGACAGATAGGGTCTAGGGACTTCTGTAACTCCTACTTAGTGCCTTCTCCTACCTGCCATTTGCAGGGCAACATAGCACAGGTACCATGTAAATTGATTTCCACAAGGGAAAGCAAAGTGGATCTGATGTTGTTCTCCTGAAATTAATATGTATTTTAAATATAAATATTCAGCAAAAGATACTGACCTCAACATGTTTGTGAAACCTTTAGAATATCCTATGTGTCCACGTTTGAAGAAGAAAAATATTGGATTCCCCTTTTCTGTTTGCGAGAGATGAGTGTAGTTTTTCAAAAGAAAAGGTATTCTCCTTTGAGAGCCAGTGTGGTGTAGTGGTTAAGAGAGGTAGATTCATAATCTGGGGAACCAGGTTCGCGTCTCCGCTCCTCCACATGCAGCTGCTGGGCAACCTTGGGCTAGTCACACTTCTCTGAAGTCTCTCAGCCCCACTCTCCTCACAGAGTGTTTGTTGTGGGGGAGGAAGGGAAAGGAGAATGTTAGCTGCTTTGAGACTCCTTCGGGTAGTGATAAAGCAGGATATCAAATCCAAACTCTTCTTCCCCTTAGTTTAAGATCCTCAAAGACATCTGCATTAAGATATTGTCATTTTTGAATGCTTTTAAACTTTATTAGTTAAAAATCAACCAAATCAAAAGCTTTTTCCCAAAAAATACTCTTATTATTGATACTAGTTATATACAAGCAAAGCTACCTCAGAAAATAAAAATTAGATTTAAAAGAAATCATAATTACAACTGCTATCAATTTATTATTTTTAGTTTTCAGCAAAACACAACCTGATCTTTCAAGCCCCAGAAGATCTGATGAGATTGACAAATCAGACTCCGAACCAGGTATACCATTGCATCCTATCCATGGAATTAAGACTGCAGTCTTCAGACTGCTGTACTTCAGAATAGTTTCACTGAAATCAGTAAAACTGTTCTTAAATGAGAAGCTGGGGGATGTGTCCTTAGGCGCCAGCTCTCAATACTTCTTCTATGTCATTAGAATTTCTGTTTGCAGAATCTTCTGAGGAATGACTCTATCTGAAACTGAATTTAGAAAGCAAAATCTACAGACTACAATTCCAGATAATGCCATCCTCACAGTCTGGCAAATTACACCTGCACATAGCGGGTTGCATCCCCCTGACCAGGTGTCCTCTCCCACAATCTGCTGGGTTCAAGAGTGTATCTGAAATGGGTAACCAGGACAGATTAAGGATTCTGTTTGTGTACCACCCACCCCACTGATCAATAGTCTCCCTTCCTGAGCTAGCTGGCGTGCTTTCAGGGTTGGTGTTAGAGTCCCCCTGGCTGGTTGTGCTGGATGACTTTAATATTCACACTGAGGTTCCCCTCAAGAATGCCTCAGGATTTCATGTCCTCCATGACAAGCATGGGTCTGTCCTAAGTAATTTCTGGCCCTACCCATGCTGCAGAGAACACTCTGGACTGGTTTTCTGTGTTTGATTGTATGATGGTGATCTTAGAGTGGAGGGCTCTATAGTTCTGTTGCCATGGTCAAACCACTGCCTTGTGGGGTTTAGAACTCAAAGCCTCTGCAGGGGTGGGGGACTGATTAAGATGGTCAACCTCAGCAGGCTGATGGATCCAGATGGTTTCCTCGTGGCTTTGGGGGAGTTTCCTGTTGTTCTCCCTTAAACACCTTCTGTTTTTCCCAGTGTGTAAATTCCTGTAAATTCCTGTAAATATGCTGTAAATTCCTAGAGGTTCAAGGCCTGCCTGTTTTAGGCTATATTTAAGGCCCCCTATATGATGTGGATAATAATAGTGCAGTTGTACCTCAGCTCCTGAACGCCTTGCAAGTCGAATGTTCCAGCTCCTGAAGGATCAAAACCCGGAAGTGAGTGTTCCGGTTTTCTAACGTTCTTTCGGAAGCCAAACATCTGACAGGGCTTCTGATTGGCTGCAGGAGCTTCCTGCCACCAATCAGAAGCTGCACTTTCGAAGTCGAACATTTTGGAAGTCAAACGGACTTCCGGAAGGGATTCTGTTCAACTTCTGTGGTATGACTGTATTAAAAATATAGTTATATTTATTTATATCTCATCTTTTTCCCAGTGAGACTCAAGGCAGCTTATCCAGATAAAATAGAACAAGCTATAAACATAGGAAAGAAAACAGAAAATAAATAGTCTTAGAGTTAAGTCTTATGTCTTAAGTCTCTTCTGCTGGAACCAGTGTGGCCAAATGCAAAAGAGAGCAGGGTTTCTGTTCCTGTAATGTCAAGTAGAAGAGGGGATTTCTGCTAATATAGGTGACCACCTTAGTTGACCGAAATGGGACTTCAAAGTGCCCCATATGTTCTCACTGCTAGGTTAAGGCTACACAGTTACCTGGAAGCAAGTCACGCAATTTGAGATTTTCTGAGTTTACGTGTTTACATTGCACAGTAACTTTTAGTAGACTATGTTGCTTATTACAGTGTTGCTGCTTGTGGTATTCCACTTTGCTTGGATAATGTCACTTCAGTTGAGTCGTTAATAAAACCTTAAGTTTTTCTGTGTGGCACTGATTCAGATACCAAGATATAATCCAAAACAATTACAGTATGGGTGGGCGGGCAGGCAGGAACTAAACAGATGACCACTCAGCATTTGTTCAAATCCACATACACTACGAAGAAGGAAATCTTTCATACAGTGTGATTTAAACAGATGACTTCATCTGTAACACCTACTAAACTGGTAAACTAAAAACAATGGCCAATAGTCAAGGAAACCCTTCAGGTTTTTCCTACAGAAAAATAGCTTTCCTCCTGCAGAAACTTTTCCCCCCACCAAGCTGGCTTTTCTTCTTATACTTGTCAACATTTCTTCCAGCAGTAACAAATGAACCCACCCTGGAATCTTTCACACCAAAAACATCCAAGCCTCTTGACTGGCCAAAGACACCACAGGGTAATGCTCTTTTTCAACGTGAATGGTCATACTGTGTGTCATGTTTCATCAGAAACATTTTCATTCCACGTGAATCCATTTCTTTCAGAATAAAATAACCACCATCCTTTCCATACTCACCTTTTATCACACTTCTAGCTTCTACAAAGTCTCCAAACCTTTGTAGAAACATGGTTCATACTTTTATTTTTAATTTCAGTTACGAAAGCTGCATGGGCTTCCTATCATTTCTTTTTATTATTATTATTATCCATCTCTTTGCACAACTGTCTTTGAGGGAGATTGTCACTTGTCACTGGAGCACTGAGTTATGCTTAAGATCAGTGCAATGTGGTCTACAACTCCATCACTTTCATCAGCCTTGCCGGTCCATTCCATTCTGTTCATCATTGCAAGAGTGTTGCATGAACGGTTTGTTTAAATTTTGAAGGATTTTAAATGTAATCATGATGCTCTTTTCAGCTTCATCTGAAACACCATTTATTCCTTTTAAATGGAAGACTTCTGCCACTCCAGAAGGATGGCATGTGAGCTCCGGTAATTAAATACTCACTTTATGTATACACTACAGATGGCATTTTTAAAACTCTTCTCTGTTCAACTGTGTAATAGCTACTAGAGCATCAATCCTATCCCTACTTACAGTACCTGGCAGTAAGCCTCATTGAATTCAGTAGGAGTAACTTCTGCATAGACATGGTTAGGATTGCATGCTAAATTACTATCAGTTACTACTTTTCTGGGATAAATCTGAGTACTGTGATAAATTTTGATTCACACCAAAAAACATTTCTTCTGTTTATTTTTTTCTCAAGAGCTATTGAACCTGGGTTTGGTAATGAAATGCAGATTGTTCACAAATCTATATTACAATCAAAGAAATTTGCACTTTTCTTTTAGATACATTGATTATGAACATGAAATCAATGTATGCAACTATTGATGATTAATTTGAAATTTATTTCTAGCTTTTTCTGCTTTCCAGATCTCATGCATTAAGAGTTTATTTTCCATTGAATAGTCCATGTTGTATTACTGAGGCTTATACAATCAAGCTCAGAAGAGTTTGTGGGTGTGCCCTCTTCCCTTTTGCCATCTTTCTGTTGAAATAGGGGCTGTTACTGCCAGTTTTGTACATGAGTCGTTACTAAATGTGTTTAGTGTATTTGGTGATAACTGACCTTCTGTTTTGAATTTGATAGGTTCCCACCCCAACCCAATCTTTCTATTTTCACATTAAAAAAATTTGTTTTATCAATGAATAGGAAATATTTCACTTCAAGATTGGTAACTTTTAGTTATATTTGTCTTTTTCTGTTCAGTTTGAATTCTCTTCTTTTTCTAGCCACTAATCAACCACCTTTGAAGCAGAATACACCTAAAACTTCTAGAATTACTGAACAATTAAAAGCTGCTCCAGGTAACATTCATTTCCTGGAAAAGTTGTATAACTTGCATTAAAATTCAGTCCCTGAAGAGCCCTGAAAATATTTTTTATTGCCATTTTTCACCACTGCAAATAATAAAAACAGAGTGTACTTTCAAGTGTAGTATTTGGCTTACAGCTACAGCATTAATTCTTGAAATCTGAAAACATTATTGCTCTTAATTGAAATTGCTCGTTGAACTGATGCCCATTGAAATATCTGCCCTTTGATCAATTTAACAATGAGCATTTGTGAAACAGTGTGGGCAAATGTGCTTGCTGTTGTTATTTGAAGATTTGGCTCATAGAAATTATAGAAGCAGCCATTTCCTGTTTTCAGCAAAAGTGTGACAACTATTTTAAAAGGCCAGTGGCAAATTGAGCAAATTGCTTTTCTGAAGGAAAGTAATGCTTATCCACATAAAAAGAAAACATTTATTTTAAAAAATATTTATAGTACTTGAATTTGGATGATTTTTAGATAGCTTTCCTTGTGGGCAAAGCGGTTTTGAGGTCACAGCTGCAGAGATACAGTGGGGGAGCCATACCAATTCTCCCCCTGGTGTATCAGCACATGTCCCATTGTTCCACTTCCTTGCCCCTCCGAGTAAGCAGCAGCTATGCTGTTGTTAGGAGGCTACTGCTGCAGCTACACCCCTCCCCCCAGAAGCTGCTTCTGTCCATGGTTTGGAACAAACTACAGTTTCCCTTTGTGTCAGGGAACTTGGTTTACCTAAACCATAGCTAGTTAATACAAGGTTCAAATTGTGGTTTTGAACTACACTTTGAAGAACTTCCTATACAAAATCTGAAACCACTATTTGCTCCAAACCACAAAAAGAAGCTTTAAATTTTCTTCCTCCTGTAGCATGTTCACTTCACACACACAAAATAATAATTTATTGTTATATCTGTACAGTGGCATCTCAGTTTACAAACTTAATCCCTTCCGGAAGTCCGTTCTTAAACCAAAACCGTTCTTAAACTGAAGCGCACTTTCCCTAATGAGGCCTCTTGCTGCCGGTGCCCTTCCACCGTTCAGATTCTGTTCTTACACCGAGGTAAAGTTCTCAAACAAAGACACTATTTCTGGTTTCGCGGAGTTCGTAAACCGAATAGTTCACAAACAGGACTGTTCTTAAACTGAGGTACCACTGTATTTGACCTAGCATTCTAAATTTGTTATCCAGAAGTATATGGAAAAGTCCTTCTTTTACCTATGATTATGAATTGGCATGTAGCATTCTATAATTTTTATACCGGCTTTACTAATTTTCTCCACGCGTATTTCTTGTGAGAGCTACCACAAGCCTTGTCAATTATGCATTACATAATCAGCATAATCAACCATTACATGAGTAATGAAAATATTATTTAACAGTATATGTAAGTGATGGCACTTGAGAGAGTCCAAAGTACTTCACATACGTTATATTTGTAATCCTTAAAACAACTTGGTAAGGTAGGCTAATATTGTTATTCCTATAGATAGATCACCTGGGCATGAGGGAGAATGGCTTTCTTAAAGTCATCTGGTGAGTTACTGGAAAAGAATAGACAAATATGATTTTGCTGTTGTTTGAGGCTTTAAGAGGTATATTTTTTGCAACAAATTTACAATTTTTAAACATCCTGTTTCACCTTCACTTTAGTTTATTTGATTCTAATTTCCTAGGAAGAAAATTAAAAAAGACAGTAAGAAGCAAAAATCTATAATACAACCTGTGTCTTTCAGCTCTGCCGGAAACAGAATTGGTTCCTTCTACACCTAAACCTTCTGCCCATCCCAAAATACCAGAATCTAAACATGGTAATAACAATTCATGCCATGGATTGTAATTATTGATGTTGTTTGAATTCAAAGTTAGCCTGTTTGAAAAAAGCTATGTTGTTGGTTTGAGGAAATACAAAACCCTTTTGGGTCAACTTTGTGTAGGCTTCAGTCTTTGCGCGCTACCTCATATATTCATATTCATAAAATCTTTCGGTGAAAACAGTTATAATAAGAAAACCATGCAGGAATCAGAAAGAACCCTATTTTTATATTAATTGCAAGTAATCATATACTGATTCTGGGAAATGGAAAATAGATCTAACTTTAAACATCTTTTATGAAGAACTGTCTAATTTCCGCATGATTTATTGCTCTCTCTCTTTTCTTTTTTCATCAGCAGAAAAAGAACCTCAATGGGAAGCCACTACACTTAAAATTTATAAAACCCCTGAATTGCCAAGAACAACACAGGGTAATAATTAATTAGGTTTACATGAAGTGACAGATAAATAATTGTAATAGTTAAATAACTCTGTATATGCCTCCATTTATTCTATAGATGGTTGGTCTATTAAATAGGGGCCACATGAAATGGACTGCAAATAGACTGTTGAAAGCTACAGAACAGAGTCAGTTCTTTCCTTTCCCCTTCCTCTCCTATGCCACTCATCTGCCTAGTTAGAACATTAGAGGGAAAATGTACTATGGACTTTTTCAGCCCACCCCCTGGACTGGAAGTCAGACTTTTCATAGCTCACAAGCAGGGCGACAAAGTCAGGGATGCTTCAGTTTAGTCCTAACAATTCTAGGTAAAGGTAAAGGGACCCCTGACCATTAGGTCCAGTCGTGACCGACTCTGGGGTTGCGGCGCTCATCTCGCTTTATTGGCTGAGGGAACCGGCGTACAGCTTCTGGGTCATGTGGCCAGCATGACTAAAATACTTCTGGCGAACCAGAGCAGCGCACGGAAACGCTGTTTACCTTCCCGCCGGAGTGGTACCTATTTATCTACTTGCACTTTGACATGCTTTCAAACTGTTAGGTTGGCAGGATCAGGGACTGAGCAACAGGAGCTCACCCCATCGCGGGGATTCGAACCGCTGACCTTCTGATCGTCAAGTCCTAGGCTCTGTGGTTTAAACCACAGCGCCACCCGTGTCCCCTCCTAACAATTCTACATGAGTGCAAAAAATATGGTGAAGCAGACTTTTGTATATGCATCCCCTGTAGGATCTGGCAGGTGCAAATGTACACAGGTACTTCCCAGTGTTGGTTCTCTGCATGCATTCAGTATTTGGGAGTCTGTCAGGGTGCCAAAACACTGGAGTGGGACCTTTGAACGCAGCACAAAACACAATATTGGTGCTTCAGTTTTTTATGATGCTTACTATCTCTGGGGTCTGAGAAAAAGCAAAACAATATCCCCAACCCCACAATCATAGAGGAGGAGTGGGGAAGGCAAGGTTAGCATTCAGGAACTTATCTTTGAAAAACAGGTGATCTGTGCTGTTGGTTGGACAGGAAACTGCTGAAAGAAAAATGCATAGCGGTTTGCAGGCATCCCAGGGAAATAAGTTATTTTCTTCATATATTGATCAAGTTCCAAAAAACGGTGAGACTAGTTCTGTGAGCCCAAGGGGCCATGCCTATAACCCTGTGCAGACTGACCAGTCTGACTTGCTAAGATTTGCTTCAAAATATGCACAGAATAATTTTTTTAACTCAAGTAGCAGCCCCTCCATGACCTTTGGCAAACTACTTTTGAGTCTCCCAGACTAGTTTGTAATACGGCTTTATTTTTAAGGGGGAAGGATCGAAAAGAAAATAATCACACAGGGATAGCGTAAGCCTGTTGTATATGCCATGCAGTTCTTGGTATCTCAGTAACTGTTTGTTTGGGATACTCCTATGTAGTTTTGGACTTAGGTGAGCACACAACACTGGTCATGAAGGACTCCCCCTCATTTTAAGCTCTCGGTGCTATCTGTGCTGCTTTCTTAGGGCACATACAAATGACCTTTTCGTTTTTATTCCTTTCAGCTCCCAGTAAAACAAAAATCCCAGTTTCCAAGCCCCAAATCCCTCCCCATCTGGAAGAGCCAAAGATTGTACCGGGTAATTGCTATGTACTTTCCTATAACTATTTTATTCCACAGCATGGATCAAGCTTTCTTCTGACAGACTTGGACATGCAGTTCACAAAAACAGAACGTGTGTTGTTCGTGTGCATTCATTCTTATATAATCTTAGAACTTGTAATGCAATATAATTCCATTCGTAATCGCAAGTAACAGTCTGAGATTAAAAACAGCTTCTAAACACCAAATTAGATTTTGCTGTCATGTCAAAGCTTATAGTTCTGTTGTTTTGTAAGTTAAAATATTGTAATGGGGTGAATTAAGTTGCCATTACCTAATTTGTTTGAAATCTGGCTCAGGTTTGACAATTAAGTTAATGTTGGTTGATTTGCTAGCTCAGTCAGTACTAGCAATAAATAATGATAGGGATGAAATTCTGAAAGAGGTTTCAAGAAAAATACCAGCGAAAACTCAATGAAAGAATATTTTGACTGGAAATAAGTGCTATGTTGCTTCTATTCCATACAAAGCAGTATGGTACTATGGGTGCTGGGGCTCACCTGACCTCCCAGCAGCTGAGTTACAGCTATTTATTGTAAGGTGAGGCAGCAGGGAGATTTGTGTGGTGCAAATGTACCACCAGGATAGCTGTATTGGCTGTGCCAGTTCATTTGCCCAGCACTGATCTCCCTGCCTCCTCGTCCCTCTCCTTCCTGATAAGCAGCAGTGACTCAGCACTCAGGAGTTCAAGTAAGCACCACTGGCCCCTACTTATGTGGATATTTCAGACCCAAGCAAATCTTTTTATTTTTATTTTTCATGCTACCTCTGTTCATGAGAATTTCTGCAGAACTAAACAGATTTATGTGATATATGCTAACATTTTGATATTTTTCATATTACAGCTTTGAGAAACCACAACTAAACCATTCAATCTTAATATGTTCCTCAAAATCTGGCACTTTAATTTGCAACAACCAATTTCTTCAACCTGTGATGACCAGATCCAGTCCAGCCAAGCTGCTTGGGTGCAATTTCCCATTTAGCTATGACTTAATCATCCCCTCACAGTACTTTGACCAGAAAAGCCCATACATCCCCCCCCCCCCAAAAAAATATAGGTATGTCTCCAGTGTGAAAGCAGGGACTCCAAAAGCCTTTACTAGGCTTGAAGTAAAACACATAGTATAGGAAGGTGCCATGTGCAGCCCAAGGATAAACACACACAGGCACATATAGTTGGAAATATATTTTCCCGTCATATATACTATCAACTTTCAGTCAATAAGAAGTACAGCTGTGCTCTGTGCAACATGTGGTCTTCTCCATCCATGTATAAAGATTAATCCAGAGATTTAAATGAGAGACAACAGATGTGCCTTTCACAATGTAAACTGAAATTTCCATATTGTTTATTTTCTTCATGCTTTTGTAGAGTTGAAGGAAAGTCATAGAATTTCACCAAGATTGAAAGGGGGAACTGGCCATTAAAATGATGAGATGCTTTCCACTTGGATAAGTACCATGCATCTATTTTTAGTTATGAGTCAGAAGTAGAACGGGGTTTGTGTTACTTGATCTATACCCTAAAGCTTGCCCTGTCTACTACAGGTCAGCTACTCTCCGGTGTACTCAGCTAAACATACAAATCTGAAATATTAGCTCAGGGGAGTCAAAAGCAGTAGGACTTCCTGTTGGTGACACAATTCCCTTGTGTACTGTTTGCCTTAGCACCAGAGAGGCTTAAATGTGCCAGGTTGACAGTGTGTGTGTCTTGGAATGGATGTTGACGACTGATGTATTATTTTTCACTTTCTTAGGATGGATAATATATGCTGTATGCTAAATATAACACGTTCATATTTCTATTAAATTAGCTTCAACATTCCTTTCCCTCTTGTTAAGCAGCAACCTGCAGAGTTGGGCATTGTCTTTCCCTTTTAAAAACTTATGGAAGTAATGAAACATTTTGGTTTCATGGATTTGTAGACTTTTGCTCTTATCCTTAAGATATTCCACTGGAAGAAGCCTCATTTTCTCCACTTGTACTGGTACTGGATCAGGCTGTATTATTCCAACTTTAAAAGAGTACTACCTTCTGCTTTTCATTGTGCTTGAATAACTCAGCCACATGATCTTCTGAATGCTCTGAAGCAGGGGTGAGATATCTGGCCTCCATATGTCATTGGAATATCATCAACTCAAGCCAACATGTCCAATGGTCAATCCAACAATGTCTGGAGGGAGGACTAAAATTTTCCTGCTCTGTTTTAGAGAACTATAGGTGCCACTTCAGATGTTTTGAATTAGTAAAATGACAGCAAATATGAATCTGCTTCCATCTTCTAATAACTCGCTTTGGAGGAGGACTTGATGTTTTGTATAATATCATATTTGCCTTTAAATTATCAGACTAAACTATTTTATCTGCACGATAACCTTGAGTGAAATAGGCTGAAATACGGATTTGTCAAAGACCACTAAGTTAACATTAGAGCTGAGCAAGGATTCAATCCCACAAGGAGATAAGAAGAGCCCTACTAGATTAGACTGAAGTCTACCTAGTTCAACATCCTGTTTCCCACAGTAGTCAGCCAGATGCTCAAGGGAAGCCCACTGGCAGGATGTGAACCCAGTAAATAGCCTATTGCTGCTGAGTATCCAGCAACTGATACTCAGAGACTTGCTACCTCTGAACCTGGATGATAGTAAATATAGCCCTGCCCTCCATGCATTTTCTAATCAAGGTTTCCCAAATTAAATCCAACAGTGATACTACACTGCTTGATTATATTTATGATTAGGTAGACAGTCCAAAAATGCAGTTAAAACAGAGCATGCTGCACATTATTTGAATACACATTCTAAAATCCTGAACTCTCGGATTTTCCTTTCTTAAGAGACTACCCTTTACTCCAACAGTTACCAGCAAATTGATTCCAGTTCCCACCACAACTAAGATTTCTCACACTGTCGGACATCCAGGGGCAACAATGGGTAATATATTTTACTTCAGCTAATTGTCACTATCCAGCTGGTTCTTTTAATTTCTTCTCGTTACTACAAGGAACCTTTCATTTACTACAAGTGCATTTTCTACCACAATTTCATCTTTAGAATTTTGCTAGCCTTTCAAATTT
This sequence comes from Podarcis raffonei, assembly GCF_027172205.1. Classification (NCBI taxonomy): domain Eukaryota; kingdom Metazoa; phylum Chordata; class Lepidosauria; order Squamata; family Lacertidae; genus Podarcis; species Podarcis raffonei. Next base: position 35,768,790 of record NC_070605.1, on the reverse strand, counting down.
TAGGGTTAGTCTACTATAACATCCACCTTAGACATTGCTGCTGCTGCTGTTTTAGGAGAGTAGTTCCCATGTACAGTATGTGAAATATACCCTATCCTACTAGCCCCATACTTTCTGCAAAAATCTTCAAGAACCTTTTCTTGCATGGGTGAAACTCTTGACCACTAACACATGAGAAACCAAGTCTATGACATGGATGCTACAGTTGCCACATATTGCAGACATTTGTGGCATACCAAGACTGGAGCAACAGGGACCATGAGCATGACTTTGACAGAGTCAGGTCTATACGTCTGCCTGTCTCTTCTGCAAAGCTGCCAACTCCTCAGGTCACTAGACTGCTGACAAAAAAAAACCCTCACCAAAACCCAGTGCCTCCTATATGATGTACCATAGTGCTATCAGTATCTCAGACTTGAGACAGAATCTATTGCAACACTTTGCCTTCCCTCAAAACAAGAACACATTTTTTTTTGGCCGACTTTGCACTAAAGCATGTCGTAGGAACTCCTGCTGAGTATAGAATAATTCAAATCAATGCACTGGAGTGGAATGTCATATCCTATTAAGCAAAGCTTGACAGTTTAACTTGGTTTCACTGCTAGGAATTACCGTAGACACATCTAGTTAGCATCTGAATCCCACAGCCCCAGTCTTCCTCCCAACTGCCAAATCCTCCAGCCTGTCAGCTTTTATCATACTTCCATATTCATTGCCAGCAAAAGTATTTGGTAACCCAGCTGCGAAAATTTGTAAACGCTATACATTAAATTAATTTTAATCTCAAAATAAATAGCGCAAGTACACTCAGTCTGATTGCCCTTTTGTTTTACCATTAAATCCCATAAGGAATCTTCTAGGAATATTTTTGTTTAAAATGTTTAACTGACACAAAACCGTCATATAAAACCCTCCAGAATCAAATAAACTTTCATAATTAGGTTTGAATGTTGATGGTTTGAATCAACTGGTTATTCAAACCAGACTGGCTCAGAAATTTCTGTGGAATCGTGGTTAAATAGATGATGCGCCTGAGAAGGTACAAGCAGACTCTGTAATATATTGAGTTCCGATGCTTTAAAATAAGTCATACCAGATAATCAAGGGGAGTAGTTCCTCTGAATGGTGGAGTCCTGCTCAGGGAAAGGAGCTTGTAAAAGGGACCATTTTGCTGTGGCTCAGCAAAAAATTAAAGCTGAAACAATGCATCTTAAAAAAAGGTGTTTGTATGTTGAGTATAACAGGACAGACTTCATATAGAAAAACGTCTCCTTTTGAGCATGAACAGTAGGAGTGCTTCCATCCTTGTGGAGTACACTTGAGAGTTCTGGAGAGATGAAAGGTAGGAGATATTGAATGTTGGCTCAGTGCATCACACGAACATGTTGAGTAAGAGAGTAAGCCCCACTGAAGGCAGCAAACTTACTTCTGAGTAAACATGCAAAGGAATGCACCATCAGTCTTTAAGATAAATGTCATCTGAATCATATGATACATCCTTTGAGTTGGCATGCGCTTGAATTATTTACCGATGTTTTTTCCCCAGCTGTAACTGAAGCAGATCAGTTTCCTTTTAAACCATCCACAGCACCAGAACCCTCATTTACTAAATCTGGTAATTATGTGTTTTTACAAACGGTCTTAATGAAACCTTCTGTGATGCCATTGCTGGTAGAGATTTTGTTGGTGGTGCATCAGCTACTCATGTTGGCGTTCCTTGTTCAAGCATAGTCCCTGAATAGGGCTCTGGTGGTATGACTGCAAATATACTGCAGGTGCCATCTTGATTGGTCACTAGACTGTTTCCTGTCTAGACTCCCAGCAATCTAGATCTCAGCATTTTGGCACTTTGGATTGTTAGATTGTGAGCAATTGATCCTGCCTGCTAGGCTGACGGTCTGAAACAATCACAAACATGGCCTCTGGTTAACAGTTTGACTATTCAACTGTTTTAACATTTCCAGATGTACTTGAAGAATGTGAATGGGAGGTCTGATTGAATAACAGAGCAAATCAATTCCAAATAAAAATATAATAGGCAGTAACTGCCTTTCAGAGAGGTACATTTCAAAACAAGGTTGGATAAGGCATTTGATTGTATGTATGTATGTAAAATATCGCTCTAGTCCGCCTTTCCCAGTATCAGAAAAGTATTTTGAAAACCAATACAATAAATAATCCATTAAAATTCTATGACTGCAAAAACAGAATGATAACCGAAATAATAGCAGCAGACACCCATCCAACTATTCCCAGGCCTTCACAAAAAGGGTAGTCCTTCAGAAGCAAGTGAAGCAGGAGTGGTTAACTGTTTTCAGGCTGAAGGGCACTTTGACCCATGGCCAACCTTCCACATCCTGCATGGTAAGGTGGGATTGATGAAGATGGGAAACCACTTTCCCCCCCTTTTTTAAAAAAAGTAAACAAAATGCCACAGAATTATTAGACCCTAACAAAAATCTCTTGGTTGACCATATATGAGCCACAGATTAGCTACCCCTGACCTAAAGATTAAGAGGCAGAAATGTACTTCCAGATTGTGGTTCTTCCGTAATATTTTCTTGCGTGTATGTTTTCCACTGTTAACTCACTTAATTCTAATATTTTGTTTCAAACTCTGACTTTAAAATAGTAGTATAGCCTTATGTTTATAGAGTAGTGCAATAGTTACATTCATTCTGAAAGGTTTTCCTCATTTTAATCACTACCTTTTTTCTGGTGCAGTTTCGGAGCCTATTACATTTAGCAATGAACTTCCAATAGTAGGTAATGGTGTTTTCCTCGTGCACTGACTGGTCTTGTTCACTTTCTTTTCTCAGAAACCATTTGCATTTTCTCCTTCTGAAAGGTCATCTAACACCATCCTTCTCCCCCCCCCCTTAAAATTCACCCTTTCTCTAGGTATGTTGATCACTTAGCACATTTGTAACCATTTTCATTTCCCCCCCACAGTATTACTTTTTCTTTCCTCGCACAGTGATTCTGTCACCTTTTGAAAACAGCTGGAAGTAGCCACATTACACTGCAGTCAAGTCTTTCGTGTGTGATTCGCATTCCTTTTTTAAGCTAGGCTCCAGAAATGGCCATGAATCATATGAATCACTTTAACCAACCTTATACATGTATTATGGCAACTTTCCTTTCAAAAGTCTCTTGTGTTGTCTGCCTTGGTGCACTTCTTTCCCACAGCATGATTTTGTTTCATCACCTTCACCTTCGCATCTGAAAAGCCAGAGCCAAACACATTGGTCTTTAACAGCTCCTAACCAAGTTTTCTCTTTCAGCTCCAGAAGTCAAGCATCGTGTTTCGAGTCCTAAGACAACCATTGGCCCTCATGTGCTGCATACCAAACCTGGTAATTTTCTTCAGTTGTCACATTTAAAATTGTCTGTATATGCATCTCAATAACATTGCATGGGTGTAGTTGCCTTCGGTAATACATGAATACACCCCATTCAGTTTAATGGAAATTATGCAACCGAAACGAAGTGCAGGAGTTCATTCTAAGCCCATAATAGCTGGCATTCAGTGGTGCCCTAGCAAGAGCAGAAGGGGCAGTTTCAGACCCTCTCCTTCACATTGCATCAAACACCAATCCAGAGGGTTGACTGAGGTCTGCAGTTGCTTCTGTGGAAAGAGGAAGTTGGGAATGATGTGTTCTGCAAATGGAACTCTTTTTACAATTCTTTGGATCTAAGACATTGATAATAATAATATATATGTATTGTTTTGGGTTGCTTGAGCATTTTGTTTGGTCTACATTTTTAAGCAAATTAATTTGATCTGCACTTCCAGGACTAATATTATCTTTACACGGAATATAGTTAAATGTTTCATTTTCACACACTTCTCCAAATTTTGCAATAACAGTTCTTTGCTGAAAAAATTACCAAACCGCACATATAAAAGCATGTTTTAAGTTAAAATGCATACAAAGATTGAGGAACAGAACTGATTCATGAATCAGCACGTGCAAAAAATAGAATGATTCCTCCATCCTTAGCATTATTATAAAACCAGGCCTCTTACAAGTATGTTGTCAAGATAGCCTCTTGTTACCCACCCCACAATTGCCATTTCACATCTCCATGCATAATCATCACTGTTGATGCCTGACCACTTTCCTTCCTTTCCTCACTTTGTTCATTAGCATGACATCTGGATTATCCTTTGATTTGATACAATTTTGGAAATAAAATTACTAAGAATACATGCATGGACATTTTAAAGGCACATAGATTAATAAGTATTGATTTATCTTTAGTAAAATTTAATAATTCTTCTGATCTACCAGCAGACATTAGTAATATTGTTTTCAGTGTAAATTAAGATTTTTTTCATATTTTATTTTATACGTTTACTCCTTGTTATGTTTTACTATTTTTGTTTGTCATTGTTCTGATGATTTTGTTCGCCACTTTGGCAAGAAGCATCATTTACTATATATAAAAGTTTTGTTTTGTTTTTGTATAGACATGAAACCTGTTGCACATAGAACTGAGCCACCCAAGTCTGAACTAGGTAATGATGCTTCACTGAAATTTACATTCTTCTGTTTTTTATTTTGATTTTTTTATTGTTGGTGTATGCCGCTCTGAGTACACTATCAACAGAAGATAAAAATATGTAAACATTAAGTCAAATCAAGTGGTATTATAGGAAATGCATTTTCTTTTCTGAAATGCACATGTGTCTTGTTCTTATCTCATATGTGACTCAGACAAGACAAGCCTAATCTCAGATCCACCCCACCCCCCGTTTTGTTTCCAACAGTACCATTTATAACGGACCTGGACTCAATTAACCTCCATATTCATGTTTTCAATGGTCCCAAAGCTACTCCGGGTAATGGATTATTTACTTCCTTGAAAAGTATATTTTATCTGTTTATCCTTCTTACAACTTTATGAAACACTAATTGCACTTTGATTCTTCTGCTTGTCATGACTTCCAAACCATTTCTTTGCTGTTCCATCAAAGAACAACCACCCCCCAAAAAAATCTTCTTCATAAGAAGATTGCCATCAAACACAGCTTCCACACTTCTCTATACTTTTTGGTCAAACTTCATTCTGTTCGATTTGAAGAAGGCACTGTGTACACTTAGTAAGTTCAAATGTTTTGATTTTCATGTCATCCAAGCTCTTCAGTGGTGTAACAACAAGAACAGAAGGTCCAAATTTGAAAGCTGGTAATTTTCTATTGATTTTTTATTAATGGGACGCGAGTGGCACTGTGCGTTAAACCACAGAGCCTAGGACTTGCCAATCAGAAGGTCGGCGGTTCAAATCCCCGCGACGGGGTGAGCTCCCATTGCTTGGTCCCTGCTTCTGCCAGCCTAGCAGTTCGAAAGCACATCAAAGTGCAAGTAGATAAATAGGTACCGCTCCGGCGTTTCCGTGCACTGTTCTGGTTCGCCAGAAGTGGCTTAGTCATGCTGGCCACATGACCTGGAAGCTGTATGCCGGCTCCCTTGGCCAGTAAAGCAAGATGAGTGCCGCAACCCCAGAGTCGGACACGACTGGACCTAATGGTCAGGGGTCCCTTTACCTTTACCTTTAATTTTATTAATGTGTTGCTGTTTCACTTGAATTTATCCAGTTTTTTGAGTGTTTGTTAAGCAGCTCCTTTTGCATTCATTTTGTGTTCATATTCTAATAGTATATATAACTACCAGTACTCTCAGTTTTACTTTTATGTAAGAGTATTTGTAATCTTCCCTTCATCACAATGCAATACCAGGGCAGAGCAGGAAAATAAGAAAATCACATCAATAGCAGTCATCAACAAAAATCCAGAACTCATTCTATAGATAGAAGTGGAACCACTGACTCACCATGCCTCCAACTCTTGAACTGCAGTCAGGCTAGCAGTACAACGGTTGAGAGATTAATAAACAACAGTGTCCTACTTGTTTCTCTCCAAATCCATCTGATCATATATCCAAGTGACCCAAATCTGTTTCATTCCCAAAGCCAGACCTAAAGCGAGACTGGAATGGGTCCAGATAAACCACTTCTTCCAAGAGCACCTGAAGTTAATCAACTACCACCTTCCCTAAGAAGGAAATATTTGCAATTGGGGGATTTGCCACAAACCTCTTGATCCACAAGGGCTTCTTAATTAGTGGTCAGGCCACCACCTCTTGCATTGCACCACTCATTTAAGAATGCTTTCAGCATTCCCTGGAACCATCCTTTCAACCCCTTTCGGTTGTGTTGTATCAGTCAAGCTTTGCGCCATTGGTCACAAATTTCCAAGGGTCTTATCTGCCTTCTCCAGCCATAAAACCTGAAACTGATCCAATGACACCTGAGCAGATGGCACACTTCTCTAATCCTGCCCCTGATTCAATACCTAGTCATGGAGCTTTGCCAAATCAAAGTAGTTTGGGTCTCTCTGGATCAATATTTGTGTGTTTAAATGTCTGTCAAGTTTCCAAGGGCAGCCAGCCTGTTGTATCCATTCTTATAATCTGCACCTAAAGTCAAAACATGCTTTTTAAAAATTCCTTTGCACGTCTCTCCTTTATCCTTCTTCATTATCTTTAGTAGGAAGTAAGACAGAGGCATGTTGTACCCACGTTCATTGCATCTGATCTCACACTGAGATTTCTGAACAATGTACCAATTTATAACTTGCATGCTCTACTTTGTTTCCAGAAGAAAGAGACCCTGTGCCTTCCAGACCAAAAACTTGGCTCAGCCCTGACGTGCCCCAGACCAAGCCTGGTAAATTCATCCTTGTTTTGTATGAATTCATTCATCAGTATAGCTTTTTATCTATTTTGGCACAGCCTGGAATACTTCATTCTTTTTCCTAAAAATGCAGTCAAATATTCTAAGAGGGCAGAACAGGGTGTTTGCAGGCTTTTATACATGATTTCACTGACACACGCAGTGCCTCAGAATGTAACCCCAGCATAAACGGGGGGGGGCACTGCCTGTACTTATTTCATTTTTAGAACCCTCTTCCTCCCAACTGCTAGGCACTAGGACATACCCCACATGGTGCAGTCTAGAGAAACTGCACGGAATTACAGTGCAGCTAGCAAAATAGAAAGAAGCATGAGTACTGTGGTCTACTGGAAATCCACTTCTCTTTCTTCTTAAGGAAAACAGCCTCTGTAGTAGCTGCACTTGGAACTTCAGCCTTGGGGAAATAGTAAAGGTAAAGGGACCCCTGACCGTTAGGTCCAGTCACAGACGACTCTGGGGTTGTGGCGCTCATCTTGCTTTACTGGCCAAGGGAGCCGGCGTACAGCTTCCGAGTCATGTGGCCAGCATGACTAAGCCGCTTCTGGCAAACCAGAGCAGTGCACGGAAACACCGTTTACCTTCCCACTGGAGTGGTACCTATTTATCTACTTGCACTGCGTACTTTCGAACTGCTAGGTTGGCAGGAGCAGGAACCAAGCAACAGGAGCTCACCCCATCATGGGGATTTGAACCGCTGACCTTCTGATCGGCAATCCTTAAGCTCTATGGTTTAACCCACAGTGCCACCTGCATCCCATGCAGGGAAAATAGTAAGAACACACAAAATAATGTACATTAATTGCCACTACACTGGAAATACTTCCTCTTAGAGTTATCAGAAGACAAACTTGTACCCACTTGAAGTTGTAACTTGAAGTTAATCAAAATAAAGTGCATTAAATAAGTGCCAGCTGCAAATGAATCAAAGCTGTGTTTTTTTCATGTTATGCTTATAATGACTTGCAAGCTTATTACTGAATACATGCCTTTTTATTTACTAATATTATTGATGATGCAGACATGGAAGCAGTTACTTTTAGAACTGAACAACCAAAGTCAACAATGGGTAAAACATTTTAATCATGGATGATCATATTTGCTTGCCTTCATAATTTCCAATAGAATTTCAAATACTTTCTGTACCATACTGTACTTTCTCGTTCATCATTTCACCTTGACATTCAGCTTTCTTAGCTGCTAGTGTCTCTTCCATAACATTACTAAAATCACCATGTTGCACTGGGCCTAGAAAAGGACGACATTGCACTGAAACCCCACATCTTTTAAAATTGGACTCCTAAAGATTTAGGGGACGGGATCTTACAGAGTATATGTTCACAAGAAATCACAGCAACTCGAACCCAGAGATGCTCTTTGGCTGGCAAAAATCTTCCTCTGCTCTTTCTGACCTACCATAAGAGTGTTGTTTGAGCAAAGTGACCGAAATATAATGAAGCCATTCCAGCTGCAGAAGACAGTTGCCCTCTTCAGACGTTCTATATTTGTGTTAAGTACACATGCAAGAGGAACACCCAAGCTCCACTCCCCATCCAGATAAAGCCATTCCTGTCGCTCTCCATGAGTTGGAGGGCAAGCTTCACAAGTGGAGGTTCCCCATGCATTTTATTGCTCTGGGAAGTCACAGCTTCAAAATAAGAAGGGAGATTGCAGGAGCATAGGAGGCTACTCCCTTAAGAAGATCGCTCTCAGCTGAAACGGTGATAGGGCTTGTGTTAGCTCTAACCCCCTGCCCCGTCCAGCCTTGCGTGTTCACTTACGATTGAGTATAGAATGCCTAAAGAGGTCCTTTGCACAAATACTTTTCAAGACCTTTCAATGGCCCACTAGAGCCTGTATGCTACAGCCTGAGACAAAACAAGATGTGATGAAAAATATCACTGAGGTACTGGAAGCCTGTTACATGAGATCATGTTGATTTGTTTTCGACTGCCTCAAATTATTTTTCATTCTGTATTTTAGAGTTAGACTTCAAATCTCTCTGAACTGCTAATTTCATCAGTGACTTTATGCCTTCATTTATATCACCCAATTCCATTCAGCATGCACACTCTAATTATCACTGGTGGCTTATTATTTGTTGTTACTTCTAATGCATATGTTTTGTAGAAGTGATGCTTGTGGGCATCCGCTCCTACTTACATTTGGCAGCCCTGTGGTATTATAGTAAAATAGCTCATGTTCAATTCCTTTTAGTTCCTAAAGAAACTCGTCGTGTCCCTGCCAGACCAAGAACATCTCCCAGCCCTGGTTTAACAACAACCAAGCCCAGTAAGTGGTTCATTATTTTGAGTTTCTGCTCATTTATATTCAGTGTGTGATTATATTTGATATCTCCTCTACTAAGAACTATTTAACATATAGAGGTGCATCGTGAATATCTACTCAGGGAAAAGTCTTCAAAATAAATGCCCCATTAATAATAATTATAATAATAATTGTTGTTATTATTATTAGTAGTAGTAGTAGTAGTAGTAGTACCCTGCCCTCCCCAGCCGGAGCTGGGCTCAGGGCAACTAACATCATAAAACTAAAACAGTATACAAAGAACATAAAAACAGGCAATCAATTAATTAAAATACATCTTACAATTAGTTCAGAGCAAATTAAAATCTGGACAGATGGAAGTCCACGGGTAAAATTGAGAGTGGTTAATATTCTCCAGGGCCAACTGTTACCACTGGTCTTATAAAGGACCTGTGAGCAGGCTAGGAGGCCTCTTTAATGCTTGTTCTTATACAGAAAGAAAAGAATCCGACTGAACCCCAACCAAAGGCCTGGTGGAACAGCTCCGTCTTGCAGACCCTGTGGAAAGATGTCAAATCCCACAGGGCCCTGGTCTCTTGTGAGAGGGCGTTCCACCAGGCCAGGGCCATGACCAAAAAGGCCCTGGTTCTGGTCGAGGCCAGTCTAATCTCCCTGGGGCCTGGGATCTTCAGGGTGTTATTATTTGCAGATCTTAAGGTCCTCCATGGGGCATACCAGGAGAGGTAGTCGCTGATCAATGAAATTTACTGGCATCTTAATATTCAGGGGGAAATCTGTTTAAATTTTGTTTTTTATTCCTTTTACTTTCTCGTCAAATGGAACTTTCTCCTACCCCATACATAAAAATACCTTATATACACCAAATATATACACAGGTGAACACCTTTCCCCATAACAGTCCTGCTTGTACTTTGAAATCTCCTAGGGAGGCCCTTTTGGCCATACCATCTGTACAGGAGGTCAGATGATGTATTAGTTTGCCATAGGGCCTTCCTGGTAACAGCATCCCGATTGTGGAACACCCTCCTTGATTTGGTTCTGTTTAGGCTAACACTGTCCATCTTTTGGTGCCAACTGAAGACCTTCTGAATACGTAGACCTTCTGAATCTGAAGAACTTTGGTGCCCTTCTGAATACGTACATTGATATTCCTCACTGATACACAGTGATCACTGTATTTTTGTTCTATTGTAATGGATTAGTTTGACGGTTTCAACTGTATCATATTTTATTGTATTCTATTTTGTTGTTAACGGCCCTGAGATCATCTATGATGAAGGGAGCGATATGGATTTTAAGAATAAAAATAAAAACTTTATAAAACAAATAACAATTACAAAAACATTATAAAATATGTATAGAGACCTATGTACATAAATAACAGCCATATATATCTATGTTGAGTCTCTTAGCAGTTGGCATGCTCAACAGATAACACAATATCAAAGCACGGGATGAATCACTGCTTAGCAACAAGAACAATGTTTCCCCTTTCTAAACACACTTTTAGCCAACTGAACAAGTCATTTATCTTGTACTGCCTTCTGTAAACAACATTTCCATATATAATGTGCTATGTCTTTTATTCCGCCCATGTAGCCATTTTCTACTTCTAAGAGTCAGTGTTATTCGACCCAACAATGCAAGTTGTTGTCTGGTTTAAGCGACTTGCAGTAACAATTTGGATATTGGCCAAGTACAGATATTATGGGTTATAAGGGGGCCATGCACAACTTATTTTATAATCAGCATATCATTCTGTATCTTGGTATCAATACACATTTGATTGACTTCCAGCTTTTCTTTCTGTGTGGGAAGGCCTTTTATATAAATTTGTTGTTATTTTTTTAATTTTTGGATTTTTGGATTACTTTATGAACACCCACTACATGCATTTTAGATTCTCTGCTTGTTGAATAATTTTTTCCTCTTTGTAACCAGCAGTTAATAGTTTGCATTTGTCCTAAGGTAGTTCGTTAAGTGCCCTTCTCTGCCAATAGATCTGTTGAAAATGCAGGGAGAAGGAAGCAGTAGCTGTAGTCATTAATGCAAGAACGGGAGAACCAGTGGCTCTGGCCAGTGCTTTTTTCTTTTTCTTTTTCTTTTAAAAAAGGCTTATGAGTACTCTCGTTTTGACTCAAAAAAATTGCCATTTTAGAGTTCAAAGTGGGGAAAATAAATACAGTAAATGGACAAAAGTACAAAGAACATGCATTACCTCATATTACACAGCTGACAGATCACAGTAACTTCACCCATTAAACACTCGCTTCCATCTGAGACTCTGGAAACACCATGACAGGAAATGAGGCTGCCATCAGGGGTAGCAACGGAACTGACGATTCACCGTGCTAGAGAATAAACTAAAACATTTTGAATTTTTAGTTTCTTCTTCCGTTAGATTCACAAAATGTTTAGGGGTATGCGCACCCCTGCATTCCCCCAGGAAAAAAGCACTGCCTCTGACCATAAGCCATGCAGTCTGGGGCATAGCTGTCAACGTTTCCCTTTTTTTAAGGGAAATTCCCGTATTCCGAATAGGATTCCTCGCAAGAAAAAGGAAAAGTTGACAGATATGGTCTGGGGCTGATGGGAGTTCAACAACATGTGGAGAACCCCAGTTTCACCATCCCTGCCTTAATGGAACTCTCAAAGAAGGGCTCCAGCATGACATGTGGGTTTGCTGCAAGGCTGGTTCAGCAATGCAAACTGTAGCCAGGCCTATTTTCCCAGCAATTCCATTTGTGAGGGAAAGCTTTATCCTGTCTTGTGCAGTAGGCCAGAGCCCTTTCCTGAAAACATGCAAAAAGTAGCAGAGAAACGTAATGGGATCCAGATGAAAACTCAAAGGTGATAGTTTGTTGCATCAAGAAGAAATAGGATGGTATAGATGCAGCTTTAATTCAACTTTTGTACCTTTCAGGTCAAAAAGGGAGTCGTCGTGTTCCACCCAAGCCTAAAACGTCACCCAGCCCAAAAACACCTCATACAAAACCAGGTAAGCACATTACTTTAAACAATTATTTTACATCAAAGTGTGTCTTTGGCCAAACCTGTGTCATTGAAACTTATTTTTGCAGTAGTTCACTGTTTATGAATGTATAAAACTGTCTTTGCAGTTCTTTGGGAACCAAAGCAGAGGCTCTTTCTCATCCCCGGTACCTGATTTTGTTTTAACTGGAGATGCCAGGGATTGCACCTAGAGCCATATCCAAATGCATGCCCTAAAATCAAAGGAGGATCCCTGCTGGATCACACCACAGACCCATATACGCTAAAACATCCTGCTCTCACTGTGGCTGACCATATGCCTATGAGAAGCAAAACCTGAAAAAGAACAGAAGCGGAGGCTGCTGGACAGATGGCCCATCTAGTCCAGCATCGTGTTCTCACCATGGCCACCAAGATGCCTGTGGGAAACCCTCAAGCACCAGAGCACTGTCCTCACCTATGGTTTGAATCCGCATGACAGAGTGAGCCCCTCTTGCTCTGTCCTAGCTTCTGCCAACCTAGCAGTTCAAAACCGTAACAATGCGAGTAGATAAATAGGTACTGCTGCACTGGGAAGGTAAATGGAGTTTCCATGCGCTCTGGCTTCTATCATGGTGTCCCATTGCGCCAGAAGCAGTTTAGTCATGCTGGCCAAATGACCTGGAAAGCTGTCTGTGGACAAACACCAGCTCCCTCGGCCTGAATCAAGGTGAGCGCCATACCCCTAGTCAACTTTGACTGGACTTAACCATCCAGGGGTCCTTTACCTTTACCTTTTTACTGTTGCTCTCATGGAAGATAAGGCTATCAGTGGCTAGTTGCCAGTTTCTGGACATGCCTGGTTCGTCTCACAATCTATTTCCAAATGGTTTTCCATGGTAAGCTGACTTCAAAATGTCAGTTTACGTTGGGGTCTGAGGGGTGATGGCAAATGTGATGTGAGCCATCCAAATTCCTGCTGAGTCAATGTATATGTCACTGAACCAGGTGGTAAGTTTCTTGTTTATACGGATATTTATAACACATCATGGCACGACAGAGGGTTAAATTCAGTAGTGTTTTGGATCCCTTTCACCTTTTTTTAATAACTGTTTTTCTAATGCGTAGACCTGTACAATAAACCTCATTGGTTTTGTCAAAGGGCTAATGCAAGATCATTTCTCGTCGGTTAAGATTTAGAGCTTAATTTGACTTATAGCTCGCCCCCAAAATGTGTTCACTGTGATGGAAGTTCAGCTCTGGGATGTGTAAAATAACAACGAAGGATAAGGTGCATGGGCAGAGTGCTTTTTCCTTTACCACTGAGTGACAACCACCAGTTCTGATTCATCTAGAATTAGTTCTGTGATGGGCTTGCAGGGCAGGATGTGGTTTCTAATGAGGCTTGGAATGTTTCAGAGATTATGTGGTTAAAATTGAGAGATGGAAAGTAGAGGGTATTTAACGCTAAAGGCTTTTGTTGCTATAATTCAGCTCTCCTTTTCTGTGGATTGTTTGAATGGAATGTGACCGTACAATATTTACATCTTATATTAAAGCATTTCATTTTCTAGCACATTTGTCTTTTAAAGAAGCTTTGTGTATATAAAAAGATTTCCTGGTGAGGTCTGAAATAATGTTGAAATGCAGTAGAGCTGATTTACATTCTGTGGAGACTGGAATTATAAATAGTGTCACTTTTTCCACTATATAGTAGTCTGAAGAAGGCAGCTCTTGAGCATCCTCCTTAAAAAGAAGCATTTGCTTCAATACATTAGACATATGAGAGTGTTTATTTTCTGAGGCAATTGACTTTCCAAAAAGAAGGCTAAGGCACCACAAGCTATCAAAATACAATGGTGGGAATCAAGCCCTGGCTTTAAGAACGAAACTCTCCTGTCTGTTGGGAACAAATGGTTCCTGTCGACACAAGTCCCTTGTACAGTGCTATCTTCTGTTCCCTACTGTATCAAAGTTAAGGATATATCTTCTGAGATATCTTGCGTTTTATCAAGCGTTTTATTTATTTGGGATGCTTGAACACCCTTAGAACTCTCCTGTCAGAACTTATTCTCAAAGTGGGAAAGTTGGGATGGGGAAGATGAGTGGTTGAGGACATGGGAGCTGGCACATACACCCTACTTTTACAGAGTTAACGCCCTCTCACATGTGGCTGTATGCCTCAAAGGGGCTTTAAAGAGCTCCTGATGTGTGTTTAAGTATTCTGCTTGCAAAGAGGGCAGGAATTACAGTTTCTTTGGGATAAGGTAGAATTGAAAACACAAATTTAGAGCACATGATTTCACCCAAAGAGTCCTGGGAATTGTAGTTTCCTCCTCAGAGTTACCATATTGGCCTGAATATAAGCTGCACCCAAACATAAGCCACACCTTTAAAATTGGGGGGGAGGGAGGAAAAAAGGAAAAAAAGACCTGAATATAAGCCGCTCCATTCCTCGCTACTCCTGGCTGCATACTGCAGGGGGGGGGCGGAATCTGTGCTGCGTTGCCAGCAGCCTTTCCCCTTCCTCACTCTCTCCCGGCCTTGGGGGAGAGGGTGGGGACTACACATGGGGCGGGCGCCACTTTGCCCCTCTCCTGACTCTGTTTGCCCCATGCTCCTGACAGCATGCCGTAAGGTGGCAAATGTAAGCCGCACTTTAACTTTTCACGTGGGGGAAAAATGAGGCTTATATTCAGGCCAATACAGTACAATTAGCAGCACCTATGGGCTTGCCCTGCCACTGCTGCCACTGCTGCCACTCCCGCCACCACCATACCTGACACTGCCTACGCCGCCCACTCTGCTGCCACCACACACCTTGCTGCATCTGCCTCTGGGGAAGACTTGGTGCCACAATCAGTTTCAATTCCAGGCAAGATTGCACTGCTTTGGGGTAAGATTCTGTGTGCTCCACAAGATCTCACCCTAAATGGATCTCTCCCGAAATCAGTGATGGTGGCAACACTGCTTCTGCACTACTAGCAGAGGGGGCTGGGCAGGCAGGAAGCACAGGGGGTGCTGCCTCAGCAGCTCCTGCCACCTGAGGCAGTGGGCTCATCCTTCCTAATGGCTGAGCGGGCTCTGGCAGCATCCTTAACAAACAACTCTTCATGTGATTCTTTGGGATAAGTAAATGCGCATTGGATGTGCTTTAAATGTATGGTGGATCTGCCCAGAGAGTCCACAGCAAATTTACTGTCTCACACTAGGAGGAGAAAACAACTTGCAGAAATAATTAAGCAACCATCCTAATTTTGCTCTCATTAAAAATCATTATTTATGGTAAGGATTGTTTTAACAATGAGAACATTTATCTCAGTGCTGGTGGTCTTTCCATTTCGCTGGAGGCTTTAATCAGATGCAGGGCAGCCATCTATCAGAGATGCCATGACTCACATATCTTCTAAGAACAAAATATGATTCCCCCCCCCTTCAAAATATAGTTTTATTCAGGGGCAAATTTATGCAGACTTAATTACTGATCAATTGGCTGAAACAACTGGCATACAAACAAGTGGCTGAGATTTCCTAAGAGGAGGAACTCGCCAATTTTAATGTATTCTTGAGTTCTTGTCCTAATTTATGTTCTTCAAACAGGATCAGGTTTGTTTTCTTTTTGTTATTGCTTTCTTAATGTTATTAAAAGCAAGGCTGTCTTTTTTTTGTTTAAAGTTTCTGTATATATCAGATTCAGTGTTCTTTTTTTATCCAGCTATATTTTCTTTGCCTGTGGAAGGAGAGACACAAGCTTTGTTGTACAGACACACAAATTTCTGTTCCAGGAAAACATTAAAAAATATAACACTCCTGGTTATTTTTTCAGTTCGAAAGGAAATGCAGCCTGTTCCTTCCAAATCTAAAATCTCTTCAACCACAGACACACCACAGACTGGACCTGGTAAATAACTTTTACATCTGAACATTTTAAATGATCCAGTTTAGGAGATGGAATATGATATGAAAAGCTTTCTTTTAATTTCATTGTTGTAAAGAAGCAGGTATTCATTAAGGCAGGATAAATGTCAAACTCCTTGGAAACAGTGACCGCAAAGCTGTCAAGCTCAACGTATATGTTTATGCAAAATTTCCTCAAATAGCCAATGCTGTTCAGGATAGGGAGTTAGAAAAAAAAAAGTTGGGATAGTTCAAATGAAGCTGAAAGAGAAAGTCTGGAAGGTCAATAATTTCAGAAGCTTAGTGGCTATTTCAAAAGCACCATTATGGCTCAGTCAATAGGGTCAGATAAAATATCTACCTCCAATTAGAATGGGCACAAACAAGTGCCAAAGATTCCTATGTGGTTAAAGAACATAGTCTTATAAAAGTCATAAAAGGCAAGAAAACTTCATCTGTGAAATAATGTCATGCCAGAGCCAGTGTGTTGTAGTGGTTAAGAGCGGTAGACTCCTAATCTGGGGAACCGGGTTCGCGTCTCCACTCCTCCACATGCAGCTGCTGGGTGACCTTGAGCCAGTCACATTTCTTTGAAGTCTCTCAGCCCCACTCACCTCACAGAGTGCTTCTTGTGAGGGAGGAAGGGAAAGGAGAACGTTAGCCGCTTTGAGACTCCTTTGGGTAGTGATAAAGCAGGATATCAAATCCAAACTCCTCCTCCTCCTCCTCCTCCTCCTCCTCCTCCTCCTCCTCTTCTTCTAAATAAGAGGGTGAGGGGAATCTGGCAAAACAGATATATGACCAAATATATGACCAAAACAAATATATGACCAACACAGCAAAGTGCTAAATAATAAGAATAAGAATAAGAATAAGAATGAATTTATACCCCATCTGGCTGGGTTTCGCCAGCCACTCTGGGCAGCTTCCAACAAAATATTAAAATACAATAGTCTAATCAACATTAAAGGCTTCCCTAAATAAATGAAAACAAACTATATATTACAAAAACACATCACAAGTAAGAAACCTTTCAGAGAGCAAGAAGGTAAGAACCATTACAGCAGTAACTGGTGAAGTAGTTCACTTGTGGGACCTGACAGAGGCCATTGGTTGGCAGTGTGGGGAAAAGAGAGCCTATCTTTGCCAATAACCATTGAGCCATATGGAAGCGGGCAGCAGTTCAACCAGCACTATGCAAACCTGCTGTTGTTATTGACTAGCTAGCAGCCTTCTGGTGTTGGAATGGGCTGCTGTTGCCAGCCAATCTGTAACTTCATGCTTGCAAAGTGTTGACTGAATCATCTGTCGCGTTCACTATCACTGCCCTACAATTGCTGTTGTTAAATTTCTATCCTGCCTTTCCTCCAAGAAACCCAAGGCTGCATAAATGTCTCTCTTCCCCATTCTGTCCTAATGACAACCCTGTGAGGTACATTAGGCTGAGAGACTGTGACTGGCCCAAAAGTCACCCAGTGAGCTTCAAGGGTCAGTGTGGATTTGAATGCTGGTCTCCCTGGCCCTAGCCAAAAGCTTATCCAGTCATGGCAGCAGAAGATTCCCATCAGAGAATCATTTCATTAGGCACTGCTGATGGCAACGGCTTTAAATGGGTTCTCAAGGAAGACAGTCAAATAGCAAAGGAAACAAATGGTTTGTCTGCTCAGAAGTACCATTCTGTTCAGTGGGGCTTACACCTGGGTTAGTGAGCATAGCATTGCAGCCTAAATAAGTTATTTGCATCAGTATTCTCCGCAGTGTTGCCTAGGGAAGTGATTGAGCCTATCATGCAATCCAGCCTATTGCCGAATCCCGACTATACTTCGGCCCTAATATAAATCAAGGGTGTTTCTTCTTCAGCACACCAAAATCTTTTTTATATAAATATGTAGCTTTTTCCTTTCAAACTATAGTTTAAGAAACATAATAAAAGTCTCAGCCGAGAAAATTCTGCTATCTTACAGCTTACAGCTCTTTGGAACGATCTGGGCATACGCACTAATGTAAAACAAATAGTTGTATTAATCTTCTCCAGTTCTCTCATGATTTGTCTCAATTTCTTTTCCTAGCAGAAATTATTCCATTCTCTCAAGGTCCTGCCACCACCATCATACCTCATGTTCCTGAAAAGGCAAAGGCAGTGCCGGGTAATCCTATTATTTACTCACAGTCATGTTTTTTCTCATAATTCTTTCAGGCAAAGGAATTCCCTGAATTCGCATCATAGTATTGCAGCTAGTAACTAGCCTCTCTTTCCATTTACCTCAACTGCCATTTGGCACAAAACAAGCAATAATCATTGAACCTCACATGAAGAAATTATTAAGTCGATGGCATTTCTGCTTATTCTCAATCTTTGAGACATCAAGATTAATTTTGCTTCAGCACCATTTCTGTATGAAAGTTACTCCATTGCTTTTAAAAACACACACGTTGCGTGTCGAGGTCCCCAGGGCCACCCCAATAACTCACACATTACACAGAATTTTTTGTTTAAGATTTTTGGCATAATTTTGGCCACAACTTTATTAAAATACAAATTTGTGAGTGGTTGCTTAGGCATTGGTTGCGACTATCTGCCCCCACCATGGGGGACAGACTGACATTCTGCACGATGTGAAAGTCAGAATAGGGGAATACACTTGAGGGTAATGACGGAGCAGGGAACCTGACCTCACCCCAAATGCAACCAGGAGCTCATTGCTATGGCCCGAGCCCCCTTGACAGAGTGGACAAGCAATAGTTAGCCCCCAATTCCTTTAACGGAATCCCTTGCAGCAGCAGCAGCACTGGAGGGGCAGGCACTCAACCTACCAAGGGCAGGCACTCAACCACTGCCCCTCAACTAACCAAACTATAAACCAATGCCTAACCGCAACCTTACAAGTTGTGACGATTTGCTACGCAGTAGGCAAAAACCAAATGGCTCCAGCCAATCGGCCAGATGGACAAAATTCCTACCGGGCCCCTGCCCCAAGAGCAGACGACCCCATGACAGGCATAGCAAGGTCAAGCGAACAACCCTAATTCTAGGGGGGGGGGGGCAATCCAATGCACAGGTGAAAAGAGGAAGCCCTAGCCTCGTGCAAGGAGTTTTAGCATTTCTGGCTGTCAATCAACAAATGGCAACATTAACTTCTTCCCAACAACAAGGGAAGCCCCAATCGCATCAGTGGCCAACGATCAATTAGCCCGTCCCCAACTTTGGAGTGTCCTGGCGGCCCCCACCACAACACGTGCTCTCCATGAAGGAGAACACGCTTTATCATGATTTCCCTTGAACAAGAGTACAATTTGCCTTACTTGGATGTGATGTACTTTATAGGAATATTTAGAACAGACTGCAAAGCAGCAAATTATGGCACCATACAAGACTGAGGCTACAATTATAGTGCACCCTTACCTGGAAGTAGGATCCATTGAGCTTATCATATATAGGATTGCAGCCTTGGCCTGGAAATAAGTATCATTGATCTAAATGATACTTCTGATACACAGGATTACACTGTAAAGCTGCAGCCTAAAGCAATATGTGACAGGGAGTAGAGAAATCTCATATGCAAACAAACCACTGACATTTTACTACAGCAGTTCCTCTGCCAAGGAACCATTGCTTCTGTTCAATTTCATAAGTAGTGAGTCTTGCCACTACTGTTGCTGTGAAAATGTCAAGTAAAGGTCTGGCTGACTGCATACACTGTTCTTTCTCCTATGCAGCTATGCAGCCTGAGTAGTTTATCATAATGTAAAACCTACTTCATCAGGTACATGAAGTGAAGAGATAGGTGTTGGGTATGTGTACATGGTCTGGAGTACAAAGAAGGAAACCATGACTAAAATGATGCTGGTAATTTGGGCATGAAACATAAATACAAAGCACCATCAAACTGATCTGCATTCGCTTGTGCATACAAACATGCTGTGGCACTAAATTAATGGGGCACGTATATTAATTTTGTTGCCGAGACAAAGCATTGCTATTCTTCCCTGGATTTTTTTAAAGGGGTTTGTTGGGTCCTACATTTCAGGCAGGCAGGGTAAGCATTGGGAAGGTTTGATATCTCTGTTCTCACAGAGATCTCAGCACAAATGAAAATATCAGGTTCATCATCCTGTGGATGGTTGAGTTTTCTTAATTTTGGTTTTGGTTTTTTGTATTTTTTTGTTGTTGTCTGCTTCTCTTCTCCCTGCAAAGGGAATACTACTTGAAAGAATATTTGTTATTCAGAAATTCATCCTCCTCATCATCATCACTACTGTCTTCCCTTTTGGTCCTCCTTCCTAGTTGGCTTCTGCATTTTTGCTTTCACATTCTTAGCTTCCTTCAGGCTGAGAGACAAATATGTCCTTGCGGGTTATAATCCAGGTTTGCATTTTCTCTCTCTCTTCTATTTCAGCTTCAACAGTAGAACAGTTCATTCCTAATAAATCAAAACCAACTACCAGGCCAAGAATGCTAGAGACCAAACCTGGTAATTGAGTCACTTTTGTAATTCTATACATTCATATAATTATATTGTTAGCCAAACCTCGCTTTCTGTATTTTTAGAGGAAAAATAGCCAAATTCCTCCTGGTTATTCCTGAGCAGCTATACTCATAAGGGGAAAATACGATACCATGGCCCTTGTTTTCTGTGGAAACTATTATATGGTTGCCAGATTTAGCAAAATATCCCAACCTGAGAAGACAGAAATGTCAGGGGTATTATCATGGATAGTCAGAGCTTTCTTCTTCTTGAAAGGGTATCTTAATTGTTACGTATTTATTTTGTTACTGAAACTAACAATAAAGACATAAATGTAAGCGGCAGAACACTTGTAGGAACTGGAAGGAGCTGCAGTGGTGAATTAAAGCCTTTTGCTGTTATCAGCATCCTTTATACCATACCCAGTTAGCTAAGATTGGAACACAATATGCAGCTAGTGAGCCATCGCTGCTTATATTGTTCACGCGTTCTGAACAATCACACAGCTTGTGTGCGAAATCTATGGGTTGCATTCAGCTCAGCTTTACTCAGGGTAGAGCCATTGAAATTAACGAGTAGTCATTAGCCACCATTAATTTCAATGAGTCTACTCTGAGTTAGAATTAGTTGAATATACCCCATTTGTGACATTTTGAAGGACACAATCCACAGAGCTCCCTAAGTAAGGGACTGTATGGATGCAATGGAGCTTTACCTTTTCTTATCAGTCCCCAGATCCTACAGCAATCTACTCCTTCAAGCTGCTACGGGTAAAGCTTTATGCGTTAAAACGTTTGTAGATACTTCAATAATCACCCTTTGTTATCTCTCTATAATGCTGGAGATCACTTAAGTTAGAAAAGAAATTATATCAAATAAAATTTCCCAAGCAATTGTTTCCATTTCAGTGTGCTTTTCATTTTTCAACCTTATTCTTTGTACGAAACTTACCCTGACTGAACATGATATTAAATGCATCTTTGCAGTTGTGTGTGCAAATAGCTGGTCTCACTTGAGACTGCAAGGTAGTGGTAACTGTTTGCGCTATATGGGAAGCTGTTCCTATTCTCAGTGTTGTTTTGATTTGTACATCCTATCTTTTATATTTCCTTTATTTCAGCTTTGTAAAGATGTTCACTTTTTCCTTCCAACAGCAGTACACCGAACAACCCCACAACCACTTATAATCAAACCCACCATATCATCTGAACGACAAAAGTCAACTATGGGTAAAAACTTCCACATTGAAACTAATGCTCTGTTTCTTCCCTCTTCAGCAAAAAGAACAATTTGCGTCATTATTTTGTGTTGTGACATTCCATTGTTTTATTTTCTGCTTCTCCATATATGTTGCTGTAATCTCTCATAGCTACCTTAGAACTGGTTTCCCAGGAGCTGAAAACACCATGTTGACCAGTGGTATAATGGTAAATTTGAAATGCACAAACTCATTGTGACAGCTATGAGTCCATAGCCACAACCCAGGGAAGAGTAAGAAATGCATGAGCTAGCATAGGATAATATAGTAGATGGCATCTTGAACATGGCTAGGGAAAGACATATGTTTGCATACTTGGTCAACCCAAGAAATTTACTGGGTGACTTTGGGCCAGTCACTGTCTGTGCCTAGCTATCCCAACAAAGTGATCATATGCCAGGCAATTCTTACTAGAGTTGTACAAAAATAGCCACAGTGAAGGTACATAAATATATTTTCCCCCTCCTCTCATAATAGTAGAACCTGGGGTCATCCATATTGGAATTATCAGAACAGACAAACACATCACATAGTTACACTGTGCACTTTGCTAGTACAAGATGTAATGATAGCCACCAACTTGGGTGATTTTCAAAAGGGATTGGACAATTCATGGAGGATGCGGCTGTCAAATTATGGCTGCTAGTTGTGATGGCTATGTACTATCTCCAGTATCAGTTGCTGGGGGACACAAGTATGAAGAGTCCCATTACACTCACGTCCTCCTTGTGGGCTTCCCATAGACATCCCATAGGCTGGCCACTGTGAGAACAGGATGCTGAACTAGATGGGCCTTTGGGTTGATTATACAATGCTCTTCTTATGTTGTCCAACCCCAGAGCTTACACCAATGGCAAATACCACCCCAACAGATGGCATCATCACTCCTGTTGTGAAAAAATGTTCCAGAGCTGTGTTCCCTCATGTTCCTGCTCCATTATGCCACTGCTGTGGACATCCTGTTTTCTGTCTTTCAGACCTGCAATATTGTTTTCTACAGAGCTTGACCATTCTTCATTATCATTTATTTGTATCACACTTTATATCATCACACTCTTCTAATTTTCAAAGTCTTTTTTCATCAGCTGTCAGAAACACATGGAATCATTGTTTTTTTGCTTAATGCTTTTAAGGCATGTACTCTCACTTGAGCTAAACATGGCATGAATCTGAATTCTAAAGACTATAATAACAATCCTACTCCTTTTTTCCAGCTCCAAAAGAAACACGGTTTATTCCTCCTAAACCCAAAACATCTGGCAAACCAGAAGTACCCCAGACAAAACCTGGTAATTGCATTCTTTGTAACATTCAGGGTAGGTAGGATTTTAGCAGACTTTGAAAATGGTGTCATCGTGCTTTTAGACTTAGCACATGTGATATCTTGGAGTATATTAGTCGCATCTTTTTTCAATATATTGTGAATTGTTATAGAAATAGACTGAAAGCTGAATTAAAACAACAACAACCCCCCAAAAAACTAGATGTAAGTCTGCCACTGGTCTGCTCCTAGAATCCAAAACAGATGGAGATTTCAGTTTTATCATTGTATATGTTGCTTCAGTGTCCATTGCTGTGTTTGTTCTCTGTTCAATAAATAGTAATGTCAGAAAACAGTGGTAGGGAGAGGGCTGGCCTTCCCTCTCTCTGCCTCACTCCTTGGGAAATACTGACAGAGTAGCAAAGAAGCAATTGGATCCCTGTGTTGTCTCCTTCCATGAGAGGAGACAGGCAGAAGGATCTCACATGAGATAACTTAACATAACGTGACTTTTTAAAACTTTGCAGCTGACTAAATCCACATATGAACTTACATAACATCATCTTTTTAAAGTTTTAGCAGGATCCCAAGTATTAGTACACGTTTTAACTTCTTTATTTGTTGGAGTGGGTTATTAATTACGTCTTTTAATATTTATTTATCTTTGGGTTCTTTAAGAGAAACATATTCAGGGTGTGATCCCACCGCTCTCTAGCATGGTGGGGCTTTATGGAGTAGATATGGTAGGGGGTTGGGGCAGAGGTAGGAGGTTTGCTGGTCGAGGGAGCTGCCGTTTGTCCGCAGACAGCTTCTGGCGTAACCTATTTGCAGTTTGACGTGCTTTCAAACTGCTAGGTTGGCAGGAGCTGGGACCGAGCAACAGGCGCTCATCCTGTCACGGGGATTCAAACTGCCGACCTTCCGATCAGCAAGCCCTAGGCTCAGTGGTTTAGACCACAGTGGTTTAGACCCATGGGCAGAGAGACATAGGTAGGCTTAATATAAATAGCTACTCCTTTAATCTTAGTATCTGCCCTGGAGGCATGTTGTTGTTTAGTCATTTAGTCGTGTCCTACTCTTCGTGACCCCATGGACCAGAGCACGCCAGGCACTCCTGTCTTCCACTGCCTCCCGCAGTTTGGTCAAACTCATATTGGTAGCTTCGAGAACACCGTCCAACCATCTCATCCTCTGTCGTCCCTTTCTCCTTGTGCCCTCAATCTTTCCCAACATTTCCCAGGAGGCATACAATGTACCTAATTACAGACTTAATAAAAATATCAAATGTTACTTTGTAATATGTCCCTCCTGCAAGAAAATAACATATTGTGTCTTATTATTCTAAAACAAAATAAAGACTCATGCTTGTTCTCATCTCATGTGTGACTCAGACATGCTATGCCCTAACCTCAGTTGGCAATCCTATGTTGTTCTCTGTAGCACCAATTGCAACGGACCTGGGGTCAATTAACCTCCACATTCATGTTTTCGATGGCTCCAAAGATACTTTGGGTAATATTTATTTTATATTTTCTTCCTTGGCTGAAATTATTTCTTTACCTTTCCTACAGGTTTATGCTGGGGTTGGGGCAGGGGGAACAATGTTAACTTGCTTGATTTATGTCTTAAATTGCTTCCAGGCCAGCTTCTTTGCTGTTCCATTTAGAAACAACCACCTCATGCATTAGCCTTGATTGTCATCAAAACACTACCTCATCATTCTCTTTCTCAATCTCAGTCTGTTAATGCTGAATTTTCTCCTGGTCTCAAAATTCCCTCATCTATGAATGCATGACTTTGTAAACGGCTTAAAGGTTTTCTTACAATCAAGCAGTATAAATATGTTGTTAAATGAATAAAAATAAATAATGCCTTCCTACCAGATTCCAGCAACGAGCATTTTAATTTCTGCGCTGTTTTGGAAAAGGGTCTACTTTTTGTTTGAAATCCATAGCATTCCATTTAAAGAAGACACTGTGTACACTAATTCAGATGTTTTCTTTTTAGCCTCATCCAAGCCCTACAGAGGTGTAACAGCAACTGAAAGTCCACATTTGAAAACTGGTAATCTTGTTTATTTGATGCTGTTTCATTTGAAATAATTCAGTATTTTGAGTGTTTGCTAAGCAGCTTCTGAATGTTAACCATATATTTCCCATTCGTTGTATTATAATAATTCAGTGGTACCTTGGGATGTGAACGGGATCTGTTCCAGAGCCCCGTTCACATCCCGAATGGAACGCAAGATGCGACGGTGCATCTGCGCGTGCGAGGGTCGCGTTTCGTCGCTACCACGCATGCACGTGACGTCATTTTGAGAGTCTGCGCATGCACGAGCAGTGAAACCCGGAAGTAACGCACTCCATTACTTCCAGGTTGCCGTGGAGCACAACTCAAATGCGCTCAACCCAAAGCACATTCAACTCGAGGTATGACTGTACACACATTTTAACCCTCCAAAAACTACTTTTTAAACATTTGATTGTAACAGAGATAACTCTTCCCTCTTCTTCCTCCATCAACATGCTCAACCTTCTAAGAGCAAGCTCACAGGTTAGGAGAGGGGTGGCAACTATTTTTCTACTGAAGGCTGCAATCCCCAAATTTGGGGCCTCAAAGATAATCTGTTAGGGGCTGCATGCTGACAATAAAATAAAAGCGGACAAAGCCATTGCTGACAATAAAAATGAAAACAAATAAACCCTTCAACCATTCTATGGGTTTCAGTTTTGGCTATGGAACTGTTGTGCCCCCCGCTCAGCTCCCAAAGTGGGGTTTGAATTATTTTGCCTATACCTTAGCTGCTACATTATAGTACCAGCATTTATGTATCATATAAAATTATGATGAAGACCATTGAATTTATCTTGGTAGGGTGAGTGATGTCTTGAGATAACACCTGAAGTGTTGTTTTTTTAAAAAAAATCAATTGTCAAATGTTGGGATAATTGCTGAAATAGCAGAAATTGTGGATTTGGTTATATAAATGCTTTGTAAACTTGCATAATCCTCTAAAACAGATTTTAGATAATCCCAGACTTTTTTAACATAACAGATTCCTATTTTTCCTTTAGTTGCAGTACCTGGATCATCTCTTACGCTGCATGTTATCTTTACTGTACTTCATATCCTTAGAAATTAAACTAGTTTTGTTTTCCTTCTAGCAGTACCACATAAAGTATATTTCACTACTGCAAAACCCAAGATGACTGATAAGTCACAGACCAGACCTGGTAATATATTGCTTTTTGAATTTTAAAAAAAGTTAGTCAAATGCTTACAGATCAGTATTGTTACTCATAGCCCAATCTCTAAACAGTCAGGGATCCCAGCACATACCAGCAATTTTGTTTCCTAAGTTTTGAGGGAAGCACATGTTAAAGTTTATGTCCTAAAAAGCTTTTTGCAGCTTTTCCCAAAGAGTAATATTCCAGTTCAGGCTGTTTACTTTATTAATTGTTGTATTAGGATAGTATTACTTCTTTTATTACTTTGACTTTGCTTAGATGCTAATCACTACAAAAGACTGAAGCATTGTATTGCAATTTTAACCTGCATATTCTGAGATAGTCCAGATATTGGGGCTGATCTCATTTACAAAAAGGTCTAGTCCAATTTTTGGAAGGTCTCCATTGGTAATTTAATTCAATATTAAAATACATAATTTTATCCATACATAGTTATTGATTTAATATACATTTAATATATAAAAAATAATCTGTTGTCCAGATTCTTCAAGTAAAATGTTGCCTGGAAAGAACTTGTATTTGCAGTTATCTGTAATTGCATTGTTAGTAATTTTTTGAGAAGCAATGTTGGTGGAGGAACACACATGTATGATCAGTATTTACCTTTCTGATATTTTCTGATAAATTTTATTTTTACATTTTCAGATTTTTACAAAAACAGGGAAACTAACAGCCATAAAACCATAACCTCAGCTCCCTTCTCTGCCTAGAAATAGTCGGCAGTGGAAATAAATGTATCATTACCTTCTATTGATTTTACTTTTCTTTGCAATTTCTTTTCAGTTGTTGGTAAAACAACACCAGCCCCTGGCAGAACAAGAACATCTGGAGGCTTGACGTGGGATAAAGTACCAAAAGGTAACAGAGGTTTTCATTATAATGGTTATTATTGTTAAGGTTTCAGTATAAATATTGTTTGTGCCCAGGATAACCAACCAATTATTTATCAGTTGCATATTTAATTTCTTTTGAAAGACATTTAGCACTTCAATTATACATACACTTAAAGGTAAAGGGACCCCTGACCATTCGGCCCAGTCGTGACCGACTCTGGGGTTGCGGCTCTCATCTCGCTTTATTGGCCGAGGGAGCCGGCGTACAGCTTCTGGGTCATGTGGCCAGCATGACTAAGCTACTTCTGGCGAACCAGAGCAGCGCACAGAAACGCTGTTTACCTTCCCACCAGAGCGGTACCTATTTATCTACTTGCACTTTGATGTGCTTTCGAACTGCTAGGTTGGCAGGAGCAGGGACCGAACAACCGGAGCTCACCCCATCGCAGGGATTCAAACCGCCGACCTTCTGATCGGCAAGCCCTAGGCTCTGTGGTTTAACCCACAGCACCACCCGCGTACCTGGGACCAAACTCCACTTAATTCAATGGAATTTACTTCAGAGTAAACATCCTTAGGATTCCATTGTGTTTTGCGTATTTCTGTTTGGGCTTTTTTATTGAACTGCCTACAAAACAGCTGAAAAGGAAGGTAGAAAGGTGATATAATTAATATTTGCATGATGTTTATGCAGCTAAAAGGGTAGTGTATTAGCTGGAATCCTAAACACACATACCAGAGAGAAAGTTTGATTTAAATTATTTTGAAATGGTGTGTTTAGGTTATGGAGGTGTAGCAATAATCTCCAAGTGAATTGTTTTGGATTGAACTGGACTATGGAATGTATTGATCCTGATCCCCAGTACAGTCCTCTGTGCTCTCCCAAAATCTACTTGAGTGGAGGACTGTCAGGAGCAGATTCTGAGGGTGTGCAGGGCTGATGATAAGTGGGGAGGAAAGAAGAAGTTCTGCTGTGCAAGTGGAAAACTCCATGCACAACATTTGGATTCTGCACATTATATGGTGAACTAATAAAGATAATCTGCGTTATGTAGGTCAAGTTTGAGTTTTACAGTTTCTTTCAAACTGTGTTCAGTAAATTATTCCAATCTCTGAAATGTAGTAACTGTTTCTGCTTAACAATTTGGGTAGTGACCTTTATGTAGACTTTTTATGTACTGCTGCCATTCATTAATAACCCTTGCCAATTCAAAGAGTATTTTACCACAAAACATTTTCCAAACAACAAATCAAATACGCAATCACATGAGGCTGCTTATGTTGGTTGAGGCATCAAAGAATTGGATCATTCAGAAGCAATGTGGTTATTAAGTGGTAGGCCAAGAGAAGACAAATTCATAAGTGTAATAGACATGACAATTTTATTGGAGGAAGTCAGCTATTCAAACATAGCCTTAGTCAACTCTTGTAGGGACCATACAGTTTTTGTAAGAAATCTCTAATGTTCATAAAGGGTATTAAAATAGTGATAAGCCATGTGTTTGAATCCCCCCCCCCAATATTTCATCTGGACAATGTCTATAAATGAATTAAATATTTCCTATAATCTGGATTTTCATGTGAGGGTTTAACAGGGAAGGCCAAATGTAGAAATTGTTAAAAGTCCTACACCCACCTCTTAAATTATTAAAATTATGGATTTACAGGAATGAATGTGTAGTATGGTCATTGGATTTTTGACCAGATCCACTGACCTTGGGCATTTCACCAGATGTCTGGAGGAAATCCCTTGTGTTTCTTTGAACATGTGCAATATGACATATGCATTTTTTAATGTTATTTCACAGGCGACAAACTAATAGACCAGGATGCTGCTAGGCTTCTTAGTACAAGCTCTAGTACGGGTTCAAACACATCAGTGCATTCCTCAGTCGCAAGAAAAAAACCAGACCCTGGTAAGTAAATAATCTTCTATTACCATGCCCAGCAACATTTGCTGGAAATAATTTCCCATTTGGCACTCATTAGCTGAGAAGAGTATCTGGGTCCTAAAGTTGGGGGCATTGGATTATCACCCTTTTTATCCCACTGAAGCCTTCAGGAGGGAATGAGTACAAATCAAAGTGCATACAGATTCCTACTAAATTTTTAACTGGAGACCCAATACTAGAAAATGACATAAACACACCTTGTCCAGTCACTCTATGAAGAGAGCACAGGACAAGGAAATGAAATATGTTGTAACTATTCCATGGATGAATTAATAAAAAGTCTCTGTCTTCAAAGCTTGAAGTGTCACTGTTATCCTACACATTATACTGTGCATTAAGCATATTTAAATGATACATTTCCAACTATGCAAAAATGCATTTTGGCTTGGATTTATTTGAGAACTTAAGCAAACGGAGGGCACTTTTGCTTGTATAAAAGGCAATCTCGGGTTCCTGGTGATTTTTCTTGCTCCTGTCGCCCAGGTTTCGTCAGAGATTCCTCCAATCCCCAGTAGGGATGGAAAAGACCGTTTGGTTTGTTTAGGATCTTAATGTGAACCTGCCTCCACAGGTTCCAAAATCAAAATACTGAATTCCTTTGAATTTTGCACTTTTCTGAAATTTCTGATGTGGTTCTGCAACCAAATAATATGTACAAAAATGAATGAATGTTTATTATTATGGCTAAACAGCCAGCATAGTTGTACAAAAATTGGTAAATTGGGGGAAAGTGCATAAAAATGGATAAGTACCGTATTTTCCTGTGTATAAGACGCCCCTTGTATAAGATGACCCCTATTTTTTGAGCCCCAAATTAAGAAATAATTAATTGCAACATTCCGTGTATAAGATGACCTCCAATTTTAAACTTAAAAAACAGGGGAAATTACAGTATTTAATTAATTTAATTTATTTATTAGTCTTACATACATCTCTTCAATATAGGATCTCAGGGCTGTTCACAAGATTGAAATACAAGGTTAAAACAACAAAACAATAACCACCTCTCCCACAAACATATTTAAAAGGCTGTATTTTATTTAAAAGGCCTGATTGAAGGGAATGTTTTTGCCTGGCACCTAAAGATATATAATGAAGGTGCCAGACAAACCTCCCTAGAGAGAGCATTCCACAAACAAAAATGACATGAAATACATTAAATTAGGGGAAATTGCTTGCAAAAGTGTTACCTTATTTATTTATATTTTTTTTAAAAAAATCACAAACTGATGAAAAACTGAAGAATGAGAGAATGAGAGCAACTGGAACTGACAGATGTGTTCATGTCCAGTCTGTAGGAGCTACTTTCTAAGACAGGCGTAGGCAAACTCCAGCCCTCCAGATGTTTTGGAACTACAACTCCCATCATCCCTGGCTAACAGGACCAGTGGTCGGGGTGATGGGAATTGTAGTCTCAAAACAATTGGAGGGTTGGAGTTTGCCTATGCCTGTTCTAAGAGATGCCAGGAGCAGCAGAGGAAATGAGGAGGCAAGGAATCCCCATTCCGCAAATGGAATGCTGCTCACTGTTTTTAGCACTGAAGGCACTTTTAGCGAGTAGAAAAATTCAGTTAATAAATTAACCGCCCAGTCTTAAACTTAATAACCTGAAAGCAAACCCCACCGAGTCCCAATGGAACTTGCTTTCCAGTAAGTGTGTACACAACTGAAGTTTAAATTACTTTCTATTTAGGGGGGTGTTTAATAGTCATCTTGGGAATGTGTGTGCTCCTGTCAAAAAGAATGTATACATGATAATAATTTGCATTCATCACAGTAGTCCATACTGCTCAGTGCTGCTTTGGCATCTCTGTTTGCTGGCCTTCAATTCATGTACTACAACCTCTCTGAAGCTATGCATGAGCTTGTTATACTGATGTTTTTGAAAGTTTCTCCCTTCAAATTCTATCTAGCATTAATTAAATCTTGGAAAGAATGCATGGAAAGAAAAGCTTTAAAAATATAAACTACAGAATGCTTTTAACCCTGTAAAGGACAGTGGGCTTTAATTTACGTGAACATAAAAGGGCTGGTTACTGCAGTCTTGACACCAAGTTAAATAAGATAACAATTGCAACATTTAACTGATAGGCACCTGGAGCACAAATGGAATTAAATTATCCATCAACTGACTTTTTGTAGTATCCATTATAATAGTTCTGAAATCGGAGTATATCCAGCTAATATTATACAGTCCACCTGCATTGTATCTAGAGAGCCCTTACATTCCAAACCTAGGAATATACCCTGTGTTAGCATGGTCAACTTACTTTTTAAGAGCTGTGTGTCGAGCCTTCCTCCCTTCACTGGCCAACACATGGATGGGTCAAATGCTTTTGGCAGGATCCCTTCCAACTCCGCAATTCTATGATTCTCATAAATTCACAGTGGATTTCTGAAGATCACCGCTCTCCCACTAGGGCCATCATCTGAACTTGATGTGGGAAGAGCTGTGGGTTCTGCTCTAATGTTTGCCCCTCTAGTTTTAGGAGAGATCAGGGATGTCTGATTCTATTCCTTTGACCAATACCAGTGTTATATTAGTGCCCAAATCCCATATTTTTGCATCAGTGGCAATAGCCTTATTGCAAGAAACCAATGGGTGTTGTGCTCACCTTGACCTAACTGGCTTGTCAACGCCACTTAATTCTGTTTTCTATCGATGTAAGTTCATGAAAGAAGGGTTCTCAACTGAACAGGAGGCATACATTTTTATGAACTAGCTTAGCTGCCTTGCTGTGCTGTTGTTTTGGTCTGATGCTGGAAGCATGCATATTTTCATGCAAGAAATGTAAAAGCTCAAAATAACTCCTTTCAGCTATTCCCTGTCTTGTGTTTTGTGTTCTTTTGCAGTTCTTATCGCTGAAGCTCATGCCTTAAAATTTTGCTTGAGAAGTGTAGCTATTAGCCATTTTTCTCTTTCTGATTACGTGGTGTGCGGTTCCTCCGTTAACAGTGGTGTCTTGTAACGTTATACAGTAGCTACACCACCTGACTCTCCGCGACCTCCCTTAGCTCCTGCCAAGCCTACACCAATGCGAAGAAAACCTTTGCCACCAAACACGGTGACCGGTAAACCTGGAGGTTCAGGTATGTTGTCTCATGAGGCAGTTGTTCTACATTCATTCATTCATTATTTTATTTAAGGCACTTATAGACCACTCTTCACTAAATTCAGTTTCAAGGAAGGGTGCAATATATTAAAAACCATGCATAAAACTACATTATAAATTAATATAACCTTCTAAAAATGTTGTTGAAACAAACAACAAATTAGCAAGTCCAGCAAGGGCTGGGCTCATATCCAACAGCAACAATTCAGTCAAGCTAAATAAATACCTGGGCAAATAAATGTTTTTGACCATGGGCATAATCCAGAAATCTTGCTTTTTTTATATATGCTCAAACACTTGCTTACATCTCATGAGGCTTTTGTCATTTGTTTCTAACAAACTCTGTTTTTCTCAGTGTTGAATCAGTTACAATTACAGAATGTGTCAGAGGTATCCAGACAAGAAGGATTCTTTTGCATTCATTTTGAACTATGATAATGTTTTTACAGCTATCCTGGGAATGATTAAAAGCCCCAGTCTTGATTATAAGCCCCAGTTATCCCAAGAAAGGAAAGGAGCTGGTTTTCTAGGTTGATGTTCCATTGCATACTATAGTACAAGATCTGGGTTCTTTCCAGGTACAGCAGCAATTAAGCCAGAAGATTTACATGATCAACCTTGTCCATGTGTTTGTGATATACACACACCTGCACACACACACAAAACCACCTGGGATATTACCATAGAACATAGTTCAGTGTTCACATGAAGATGAATTGACTGCATTTAGTGGTTCTGATGTATGCATGGAGTTCTAAATGCGCCAGGGCTTTCTTAGTTTCTTCTATGAACATTGCAGAGAACTAACCACGTGTGCAGTAGAGAATCTGTATGGAGTCTTCACAACTATAGCATATGTGAAGGGGGTCTTGGATAATGGCATTCCACAAAAATGGTGTTTTAACATGTCCCCAGTTGTTGTTGTTGTTTTTTACATTCTCATTAAATTTCATCTGAATGTAAGATACTAAACTGCTGATACCTTTTTATATTTCCTTTTTTCCTAAAGCTGAAGACAGTTTACACATGAACTGGAAGCTACCTGTATAGTAAATTCTAGAGGAGAAAAAGAAAACCTATTAATATGGGAATTTCATATTTTTTTAAGATAGGGTATTTCAAGACTCAGCATAATTTTGTGTAAGGAGGGTTTTTAAATAATAATAATAATTATAATTATAGACTTCTTTAATTTTATCTTTCAAACTATCTCATTTTTCTTGCCAGCATTATGTAAAAGTGCTTTGTTTGTGCCCTATGTGACATGATATCATTAATCACTTAAAATGGAAGGAGTAATCAGACATGTTAATAAACCTGCTGCAAGCTTCTGAATGTTTACTGGCAGGGCATAACTGTTAATATATCCCCGCATCCATCTTCAACAATGAAAAGTGCCAAACAGCTTTTTAAGCAGAATGTCGGCTCTTTTGAGTATACAGAAAAGTACTTGTAATAACAAATAACAAGCAACTTTCTTTGAATTTGCTAAAAGAATTAAGTCTCTCTAGTTTGGATAAATTCTGCCAACATTTCTTCAATGCTCACCGAATTACAGGACAGGAATAACAGTTTGTAATTGTCTCCCATTTTTAATGGGAGGAAGAAATTAGATTTCTCATCATAACTAATCTTTTTCCATTGATAATTCAGCACAGAAGTGGGAAAATAAATAAAGGCAAGCCTCAGTGAGGGAAGAGTGCATATATTTCAGTAACCTCTACTTAAGTTTAATTTAATTTTAGTTGCAGTAGGCTATGGAGATGAGGGCAGTGTTTCAAAAGCTTCATGGAAAAGATGGGTCCTGAGGGGAAATTCAAAGAATGTTAGAGAGGTGGCATCACACAGGTGTTCTGGAAGGCAATTCAAGGCAGGAGGGACAGCAGCTGAGAAAGGCTTTTGTCCATAGAGGAAGCCAAGCAAAAGACCATGGGCAGAGATACATTGGAATGGAAGAGAACAGACATAGCAGGAATGGTCAGGGAAGGAGTTTGTCTGGATTGAAGAGAAGAAAGGAAGCCAGTTAGGGATTTACAAAAGATATTTTAATTGTTTTCCTCAATCTCCCAGAATGTGGATTGAGATGCACATTAAATATGAAAATTCCACTGAAAGCTATTAAGCATGGATAGACAGCATTTATGCCTGTGTTTATGTCAATTTATGCCTGTGGGCAAACCCACACTATATACTTAAAGCCTATTCGATTCATAATTTAAGCACATGTCTTCCTTCCCAAAGTTCTGGAAACTGGAGCTTCACCCTCCCAAAGCTACCATTTCTAGCACCCTTAATAAACTACAGTTCCCAGGATTATTTGGGGGTGAAATGTGCTTTGAATATACTTTAATACATGTCTGGATCTCTCTTTTTCTCTCTCTTAGCTGAGCCTGATCCAGTCTACCGTTGTTTATCCATTTATCCCTTTCAACACGTAGAGTATGGCACAAATGAACCAAGAAAAAAACCACAGAAAGTTGCATAGATATGCAATATAAAAATGTAAATTTATATCTAAATCATTTTATCACTTGAAGCTGACATAAGAATTCGTATCTGCTTGTACATCTCTAGAATCAAGCAAGAAGATTACTTAAAAAGTTGAATTTCTTCAATGGGCTGTGAAATGCTTTATTTAGAATCAATGCTACATTAATTCTAAGTGGACATTCAGATTTGTTTCTACTTTCCAATAGGAAATGTCTTGATGCCACGAGCCTCTTCATCTTCCACAGCAAAGCCTACAGGGCCAGCAGCTCATGGGAAAACAAGCTCACATAAAAAACCCCCTACAGCATCATCATCTCCAGATTATAGTAAGAATTTTAGGTGTACATTTGTAGGTTGTTATTGTTGTTGTTGTTGTGGATTAAATTTGTTTACAGCCCGTCATCTGTAGATCACAGGGTAATCACAACATAAAAATACAAGATATATAAAATCTTGTGTACAAAATACATAATAAAAAGAACAAAATAAAACAATGACCCCCTCCCCTAACCACAAACTCTTTTAAAAAGGTATAAAATCAGGCAAAGGCTGATGGTTGAAGAAGAATGTTTTTGCTTGGTGCCTAAAGGTGTATAATGAAAGTGCCAGCTGATCCTCCCTGGGGAGAGCATTCACAAACAGCCACTTCAGAAAAGACCTGTTCTTGTGTCGCCACCCTCCAGGTCTTTTGTGGAGGAGGCGCACATAGAAAGGCCCCACCTGGTGATCACAGGATCTGGGTAGGTTCATATGGTGAGAGGCAGTTTTCTCTGGCTATTTTATTATGTCAAATTAGCAGCGTAAATCATAGGTTAATATTCCAGCAGCACCAACAGCAGTTTTAGCAGTACAAGTAATGTTACTTCGTTCCAAATATATATCAGACCCTCCAAGTGTCCCTTTTTTCCAGGGACATCCTTGATTTATCTGACTCCCAAGCTGTCTGAAGGCAATCCTGTACAGGGAAGGTTATTTAATGTGTAATGTTTTATCATGTTTATATATATGTTGGAAGCTGCCCAGAGTTGCTGGGGCAACCCAGTCAGATGTGTGGGGTATAAATAATAAAATTATCTTTATGGAATGGGACGTCCCTATTTTCATCGGAGAAATGTCAGAGAGCATGATATACACATTGGAGTTATAGCTCACACATCTTGCACCAACCTATCAAATCCCACATAGTAATACTGCAGATAGCAAGAGTTACTACATGGTTGAAAGAGTGCAGAATGAGCAGGTAAGATGGAGGAAACCTCAGTACTGTAGACACAACAGTGTATGCTAGTTTATGCTTAGTTCTTTGGAAATATTATAGCTGTAAACTATAGTCTGTGCACTGAAGGGGCACTCAGAAAAGTGTTGTCTGATGGGCTGAGTTCTCCAAGGTTCATGGGATGACAAGAAACAGTGGATATCTGCACTCCTGCATCATTAAAACAAAGCAAAGCAAAAAAGAAACCTTATATGTTCCTGGTGGCAACTATGCTTTTCCTCCGCAGTGCCCCAGGGCATTAAAGAACATGGCATGCTATGGAAAGGGGAATTGGCTCAGGTTTCCCTTCCACCTTTTTAAAAGTGTTGCTAAGTACAAGACCCATGTGCCTCCCTAAGGACTGGAGCATCAGCAAAACATAAAAGAATCTTTTTTAGAAATTCAGAGAGGGTTTTGTATATTATGCATGAAGTGACTCCAACAGCAATAATGAGCTCAGCCATTTATTTTATGATTATCTTTGTTTTGGCAGTGCAAAGAGGCTTTTATTTTCCATCACAGCCAAATTCAGCTCACTCCTAATAGAAAGTGAACATGATTCCAAACATGCACTAAGGAGTGGATTGAAGGTTAAAATGAGAGAAGAAATATGAAGTGCCATTTCAACATTACAAAGGAGTGCTTTTATTAAAATTGTGTTGTGGTTTTCCTCTCCTTAGGTAATAGAACTTTGTTCAATTCACAGCCTACATCAGATACTGATGCTTCTGGCAAACGAAGGTTCACAGGTATGTCTAAAATAGCTGCAGTAATGTCAGATTGTGGCTATGGAGAACGAAACATGGCGCCGAGGTAAGACACGCTTACCGGTGCTCTTCAGATTTCTTTTAATCTTCTTTTAATCCTCTATATTTTATCTTAACTGACCCAGTCAGTCTTTGAAGCTTTTTATAATTGCTGCTAGCTCATTCCCTCCCGGGCTTTAAGGCACTCCCTCCCAGTTTCTCGTTGACTCCGCGTGACAAACTTACTCCAAGGATTTTGAAGGACTTCTAATGGGCTCTTAACCCTAAAAACTACAAATTTATAAAACCACAAATTCCTCCCACCACCTCCAATTTCGTGGACCCCCAAACATCTCAGCTGTTTTTAACAAACTGAGAAGAAGGGGGGGGGATACTGCAAAGGAGTGCTCTAATTGGACCCAGTTTTTAAACTCCTCGCAGCAGCCCACCTAGGACGGAACGAAAATTGAACGAGATTGCGACCTGAGAACTTTAATACTTTAATACTTAATCACTCTGTTTAGAAGTCTGATCTCATTGATTTAAGAAGAATCTGCAATGAGAAGAGCCAAAAGACTCAGGTGTCTTGACACAGAAACTGACGCAGAGCCCTCTGGTTTCAAACAGAGTAATCTAGATAAGTATCTGCTACCTCAAAAACAGCATATATCTCCTCCCAAAAACTCCCTCAACTCTTTACATGGAAAGACAGTTGAAGAGATATCCCTAGGAATAAATGAGGACAAGGCCACTACTCCCATAACCGAGGCACAAGTACTAATTGATAGAAAGGTGGAGCTGCTGGAGGAATGCTGCCTACTGACTGCTCAAACAGTTCAAAAAATCTTTGAACAATTACAAAACATCTTCAAGAAGCTGGATAACCCAGATGAAAGGAGGCAACTCACTCCCTTTTTGCCATCCTTAACAAGCCCTGGAGATAAACAGAACAAATACAAATTTATACCTCTAAACCAGCTAAAAACCAGAGGAAGCCCCCCTCACTCAGTTAACTTGATACTGAGGCCATGTGAGATTGTTCTCCACATTTTTCCATACAGAGGGCCTCTACCTTACTGGGAGTCAGCCTTCTGGGCCAGACACCATCTAGATCTGCTCCTAGGCCTTGAGGGGGGAAGGATTGACTTAAAAGCAGCCAAGAGGCTCACTAACGATGGATATTCCAAAAAAGTACTACTAAGATTTGGTAGTCATAGAATCCCAACCAAAATCTTAAGGGAAAAGGCTCATTTAGCCCAGAAAGGAATTATTCCACATCGACACTTTGAAGATATATCACTCAGACCACTGATCGCATCTAAAAGACAGAACAAGATGAACAAGGCCATTCCAACAGAAGCCGATATCTGCCCTACTCCCGTGGAAGAACCCAGTAGATGGGAGAAATCGCTGCCAGCTACCCCGGAAATCACGCAAGAAAAATCCAAGTTCCCAAACCATGCGATTGTAGCATCAATCAACAGCCTCGCCCTTGACACAACAGACTGGACAGTCCCAGAAGAAGAAGATCTGCTGAGTAACTTTACCAACTTACCAGATAAAGAACAAATAAGCATACTCAGTAAACTGACGAAACTACAGGCCAGATTGACCGAAATTCACCAACAAGGTCAACAAAATGCAGTAGAAACAATACACAATCAAACTTCACACCTACCAGCCCTCTCCCCAAAATGCATAGTCAAAAAGAGAGCTACTAATGGAACTTTCAAATGTATAGATGCAGAGCTCCAAATCCAGCCTCCTTTAAAATATGAAATGACAAGGAAAAACTCCAGCAATGAGACCACAAATTCCTGGCTGAGATATCAAATACTAGCTCCAAACGAAATAGGTACCCCTTATTTAAGTACTACAAAGGGTTCTAACATTGCCGAACAAAAGATGACCTCCAACAGACCTGACACACTGAGCTCAACATCAAATGAAATCAAAGAAATGGAAGTAGAGACCGAAAACAATCCTACTGTCCATAATAGTCCACCAACTACAGAAATTTCTCAGGAGCAAGGAACAGCTAAGGAAGAAAATCAAGAAAGGGAGGAAATTCTAATTTCCCGCACTTTAAAAAAGAATCTAAAAGATCCATCATTATGTTCCCCACCGAAAGTAGCGACAAATGGCTGTATCGGCACAAGACAAAATCCCTCGCTGGACTCAATAACAGAATTAGAATGACTAAAAGCTGTCAACCAGCCACCAACTCAAAAACGGATCCTACGCTTGCTGTCCTGGAATATTGCAGGGTGGGGAAACAAAGACGGAGACCCAGACCTAATGAACTTCTTCAAAGATTTTGAATTAATACTTCTACAAGAAACATGGTCAACTAGAGATATTAAAATCAATGGATTCTCCTCCTATATGAAACCCGCATTGAAAACGAACACGAAGGGCCGGCCGAAAGCAGGGTTCTGTTGTATGATCAAAGACAACTTAGGGTTTGAAATCAAGCAGTTAGAAAAATGCTTGCCACTTGCACAAGCCCTACTTTTAACCCAAAAAGACGATACTTTGCTACTTGTAAATGTCTATATCCCCCCATCCAAAAACAACAGCAACAGTGAAAATTGGTCACAACTAACCTTTTATATAGAAAATTTGACCGATAAATACCCAAACACCTCATTGATAATAGCAGGTGATTTTAATGCCAGAGTGGGAACCAACAATGAACAACTATGTAGCAAACTAAATTGGAATACTGATAATGATATCGCACATGCCCTGAAAATAGGACGATTCTCCAGAGATAGGGTTGTAAACACCGAAGGCTTACGCCTACTTGAATTATGTAACAACTTTAATTTGCAGATTGTGAACGGTTCAACAAAAGGCGATAGAAGCGGGGAGTTTACATACTTCTCCCCCCGAGGATGCAGTGTCATCGACTATATTCTTGTCCCTTATAATATTATAAATTCGATCATGGACCTCAAAATTGGAACGCGTACTGAAAGCGACCATCAGCCATTATTGTTGTCTATTAACTTAAAGGACGAAACCAAAATAACCAAGCACAATATTATAGAACCCTCTCAATACAAACAAATGACCCAATTAAAATGGTCCCAGGAAATGAGTGCAGTAGTGGGGCAAAAACTTACAGCCAACCTGAGAAAACAAGTATTATCCAACTTAAAGACTACTAATTCCTACAGCGATATTCCGAAAATTTATAATGAAATCTTCCAAATGTTCGTAGAACTTAGTACTCCACCTAAAGTTTGGGTACTTAAACATAGCGCTAGCCCTTGGTTTGACGATGAATGTTTCCAGCTAAAAAGAAAACTGCGCCAAACATTTAAAAATAATCGTACTAAACTAGAGCCCTCTTATCTTGATGAAAAAAGAAAATATCATTACATTCTGGCCGAAAAGAAACAGAAATATGCAACCCAAAAATGGCTACAATTACTCGACTCAATTCAGAGTAAAAATAACAAAGCGTTCTGGAACCTAGTGTACGGAGGATTGAAGGCCGAAAATCAACTAACTCTACCACCAATTGCAGAATCCAAATGGTCCCAATATTTTACATCGGTATTTAACAATCTACACAGTGAGCTTAAAGGAAATGAAACCACTAAAAATAAAATCAATAAACTCCAGGAGTGGCCAAGGGTAGAAGAAGAGGAAATTAGAGAGATAGTTAAAAATTTCAAATCGGGGAAATCTCCTGGGCCAGACGGTCTACCAATAGAATTATTCAAGACCTATATAGATTGGTGGGCAGAACCCTTAGCTCAATTGTTTACTCTCATAGATAAATATGGGATCATACCTGAGATATGGTTAAGATCAATAATTATCCCAATCTTTAAAAATGGCGACCCAAAAGAACCAAGGAATTATAGACCGATAAGCCTATTATCAGTGATAGGGAAAATCTACGCTAAGCACCTTTTATCTAAACTCCTTACCTGGATGAAAAATCTAAATTTACCAGGGAAAGAACAAATAGGTTTCTCCAAAGGTTGCTCTACATTAGACCACTGCCTTATACTTATGCACTTGGTTGAAAAATACAGATCTCAAAGGCAATCTAAGATATATGCTGCTTTTGTAGATTTTCGTGGTGCATTTGATTCAATTGACCGCCCAAAGCTGTGGAGGAAACTCACAGAATTAAAAATTGATCAGCGCTTATTGATCCTAATAAAAAATTTATACTCTTCCAATATCTGTCAAGTCAAACTTAACACCAAAGGTCACCTCTCACCAGACATCCCAAACTCGAAAGGGGTAAAACAAGGGTGTATTCTTGCCCCCTTCCTATTTAATTTATTTTTATCAGATTTGCCAGATCACCTTCAAAAAATAGAATCACATGCCCCTAAACTTAATCAGAAACCAGTTTCTCTGTTATTATACGCAGACGATGCTGTTCTACTATCATTAACGAGCTTGGGTCTGAAACGTCTTATATCTTCTCTGATCCTTTACTGCGAATGTAACAAGCTCTCTATAAATTATGAGAAGACAAAAATTTTGGTCTTCTCGAATGGTTGGAAATTAGAGAAATGGAAAATAAGAGGGCAGGAAATCCAACAAGTGAAAATCTATAGGTATCTGGGAATCTTATTCCAGAGCAATTTAGGGTGGGCAAATCATCGCACAAATGCCATAAAACAGGCAAAGTGCACCTCATCAGCTGTTGCCCGTTTTTATTATCAGAAAGGCAATCAATTTATTCCTGCGGCCAATCAGATATTCCAAACAAAAGTGCAATCCCAGATATTCTATGGAATCCCGCTATGGGTCCAAGCATATAATAGTGATCTAAAAAAGATTCACTCCAGCTTTCTGAGACGTATTCTTGGACTCCCAACTGTGATCAAATATGAAACAATGTGTGCAGAAATAGGCATACACACAATGGAATATTGGGCCTGGTCCACCTCAATAAAGTACTGGTTACGCTGCCATTTTCGCTGCCCTCCATCAAGTCTGCTCGCTGATTTACTCAAAGACTCCTACAAATCAAGATGGTATCAGTACCTCGAAAAAAAGATTGAATCTTTAGGCATCGAGCTGGAGCCCCTGTACAATTCTAATGAGCAATACATTTTCCATAATATCCTAACTAGACTAAAGGATGTCGAGAGGCAAAATATTATGGCAGCTGTAAACAAAATTTGTTCGCCCATATTCTATGATTTAAATATCTTAGATA
This sequence comes from Podarcis raffonei, assembly GCF_027172205.1. Classification (NCBI taxonomy): domain Eukaryota; kingdom Metazoa; phylum Chordata; class Lepidosauria; order Squamata; family Lacertidae; genus Podarcis; species Podarcis raffonei. The sequence continues at coordinate 35,727,059 of NC_070605.1, read as the reverse complement.
GCAGAGCCAATTACGTCACCAAATTAATAATTCCAGCCCAACGTAGGGCCTTTATGCTGGCCCGTTTGAATGTTTTTCCCTCAGCATTTGTCAGGGGAAGATATCAAAACATCCCCAGAAACAAGAGATTCTGCAGATGTTTTATGAATGTCCCGGACACGGTAGAGCACATTCTCTTTCAGTGCCCATTGTACAGTACGCTCCGTCAACGCGTGCTGTCCCCTCTTTTGGGTGGTCTGGAGCCCCAACAAGGTGAATGTGTGGGATTCTGCCTATCCGACGTTGACCAAAGGGTAACGGCGGGGGTAGCCGAGTTTTTGGTAGTAGCCCTCCAAGGAGCGGGTTAGCAAGGAAAACCACTGATTTTATATGTATAGATATATATATGTATGTAGCCAACTGCTGCCTTTCTGTATATATCTCAAGGCTTTTATATGTTACTTTCTCTTTTATCGTTTTATTTGTATAATGCCTAATAAAGGTTTGAATAAGTAAGTAATGTCAGATTGTGAAAATGATATTTAACCATATTAATTATTTTTGCTCATCATCCAAGTTCCCAAATTAAAAGCTCTTTTAATCATTCTCGCTTTCACGAACTTAATCCCTGCAGCTCCTGATGTTCAGTGTGCAGCTTTTTGATGATGACTTATTCAATTTGTATACTGCCCTTTCTCAAAAGATCCCAGGGCAGTATACAACATTAAAACACATTGCAGAACATTAATGATAAAACATAGTGAAAAGCCTAATAATAAAATAGTCACGTAATAACAGTCCTGTCCAGAACACTTTCACAGCCCATAGATTATTTACCCGCAAGCTCCGGGAGCAATGGCGAGGTTGAGCGCAACCTCGCCTTCACTCCCGGACCCCCAGCCCCGAGGCTAAACACGAAGCCAAGACAGCGAGCGGGATCCATCCCGCTCACTGTCATGGCTTCTTTGCTCTTTGGGGCTGGGGGGGGGATACATTTTTTTCTTTATTTCCCCCCGCAAAAAAATAGGTGTGCCCTATAGAGCGAAAAATACGGTAATTTATCCAGCCTGTATGTGCAAAAGCTAGGAAAGGCAGGTTTGCAGCTGCCCATAGCAGTACTGAAAGCCAGGGGGACATCCCAATATCAAAAGATAGCATTGCAGCCCACACCAGGGGATTTACTCTAACGAAGCCTTGTCCTGTGGGATGGATGATCATCTAAGATTTGCAACCAATGCATGGTTGCAGGCATGGCTTTTTTTCAGTCAGAACGTGCCAGAACTCAGTTCCGGTACCTCTTGCCACACCACGTCTCTGGCTCATGAGAAGACTCTCCCCAGAGCAAAGAGGACATCCTCTGTGGGCTCTGGAGAGGGTCTTCTCATGAGCCAGAGGCACAGCGGGGCTTTACGAGGCTCTTCAGCCTCCCAGGCTAACAGCTTTGGCACAGAAAGAAACCTTCCTGTGCCTCAGCTCTGTAAGCTGCCCTGCCTCTCTGACTTGCGCACGCAAGAAGAAGGGACAGGGCAGCTTGCAGAGCTGACGCACAGGGAAGAAGTTTCTCTGCACTTCAGTTCTGCCCATCCACGGAGCTTCCCTTTATTAAACCTGAAGAGCATCGTCCTTTTTCTATGCTCCTGCTGATGGAAACATGCAGATGGGGACAGATATACCCCTGCTTTAAGTCATTTACATACTGTCTTCTCTTGTATATTATTTAATACAAAGCTCAATGACTAAGCTCTTTAGTGATGAACCGTCAGATTACCAGAACAACTTCCGAGCACTGAACCACTGGTATATCGCAAGTGGACTCTTTATTACTGCGTTTGCAATTGTTCAAAATAAAATCTATTTTGGAAAGAGGATTTTTATTGTTTGTTTACAGAAAGTTGCCTTGGTGATATTACCTTGTGTCAATTGCAGTAGTCATCTTCCATGTGGCAGCCCTTCAGATATTTGAAGATGGCTATCATATTGTCTCTCAGTAGTCTCTTCTCCAGACTAAACATAGCCAGCTCCCTCAACTGTTCCTCATAAGGCTTGGTTTCCTGACCCTTGATCATCTTTATCATTTAACATATCTTTAGCTTATGAGTTTATATTGTGTTGAAGTAGGTACCAGAATGAATATGAACCAGAAAGTCTCCAATTTAAGCCTTGCTTTTCCATGAATTTCCTTAGTGGCCTTAGGAAAGCCATATGCTCCCAGTCCTACCTGTCTTAGAGTTTAGCCTGGATTTGTTAAGCTAGCTTTCACACCTGATACTGTCATACATGTAAGTAACTTTCAAGGGTCTCAGGCTTCTGCTTAACTTTTCATGCAGCTGATCATCACTTACATGACTACATTTTTAAAAAAACCAAGAACCTTGAAAATCGATATCAGGAGAGATATCTTACACGCTAACTTACTTTCAGGGTTTTTTTATGGAGAAGCATTCAACTGTGGGCCCTACCACCTGAAATAGTGCAGTTCTGACAATTTTACCACCACATTTGCTACTTGGATATTTTTTTAAAGCCCCTTAACACAGATGCTATTTTTCTAGGTGAAGGTGTGTTGTATATAAAGAAACCAGAAGATGTGCCATGCTCCATCACAGACACACTCCAATACTTTCCAACAGAAGAGGGGGATAGCACAGAGGTAGCTACTAGCCCTCCACGAAAGCCTCCTACCAACCTCACTGTGGTAACTGTCGAAGGCTGCCCAACCTTTGTCGTACTGGATTGGGAAAAACCACCAAATGAAACTGTTACAGGTTAGACTTTGGTTCTCTTAAAGTTTAGAGCCTGAACAATATTGATAGTCTTTTTTTACGAGCCTGCACTTTCCCCCACAGCTATTCTTGCCTGGTTCTAAAAACTAGAGGTGTTACTTAGGCTCCTGAATGACATGGTTTTTTAATTTTTATTATTATTATTATTATTATTATTATTATTATTATTATTATTATTACTACTACTACTACTACTACTACTACTACTATTCTTATTATTGCTCACCCTGACCTTTCAATCAGTGAGCCCAAGAGGCTCAGTGGTTTAGACCACAGCGCCATCCACTCCCTTTATTATTATCCTGCTCATCTGGCTGGTACACTAACTAATGTCCTTTAGATTGTGCTTTCCATCCCTTGCATATAATGTCAGGATTGTTCGGTTTTGGGGATAATTTGTAGTCTCATAATCTTAGTCTCAGATTATGGTTCTGACACCACTTGAATTCCAATCCTGCTTACGTTCTCCTCCTTGTGCATAGGAAGTGTCAGCAGGAACTCTGGGATTTGTAGTTCTTGCTTGAGGCAATATGTCACACCAGATAACACACATCTCTCTTTCTCCCAAAGGTCAAGTCACTGAGTTTTATCTCCCTGTTCTGGGCTGGCAGTTTGACATTCAGAATGTTGTTTGCTTTGTTCTATTACTGTTTCTGATTCACTCCAGGAGATTAAAGGAAACAAATGAAACTGACAGGATAACAGAACACAAATCTTCTTCATCATTTCAGAATATAAAGTTGTATCGAAGGAAAATGGAAGCCCTGCAGGAAAGGACAAGACTATTATAACGACAAATCAAACTCATTCTACTGTAGAAAACCTGAAACCTAACACAAGGTAATACAATTAGAAAATACTACTATGTGATATATGAAGGGGTTCTAAGCACCCAGGAGTTGCTTCTTTGAAGGTGTGCTCTCCCCAAGTCCCACTCTGGACTTCTGCAGTAACTCCCCTTCCTGAATTACTCTCAGAGGGAGGGGAGGGGAGAGAGAATGTGTTTTATAGTTGATGTCTAGCATTTCAACATTATATTTCATAAGATGCAAACAGCCAGTTGTACAAGCAAGCTGACAATGTGCATGTTTGTATATATGATTTATGCATTAGAGAGGTGCTACTATAGTCACACCTAAGGATGGGGAGAAATTTGATTCAGTTCATGCTTAAAGGCAAACCTACCTCATTCACACTTTCTGAAACAATACACAACCTGAAACACAGCCATCCTTTAAAATTTGCAATGCTCAAAATTTTGCCAAGGAATGTGTACAAAATGCATATATTTGAATAAAGCATGCACAAAATAGTATACATCAATGAAAACAGCATTAAAAAGGCATTATAATATAGGGAAATTGCTTAAGCAAAATTGCACATAAAAATATGTATATTGAAATAAATTTGCACTAAAATGCTGCTGAATTTTCACAACACCTTTTGAAAAAGAAGATTTGCAAACCGATGTGGAAATGTGAAACAAGACTGGGAAAATGAGAATCTGAAGGAAACTGAAATTCACAGATTTGCTTATCCCTACTTGCCCCCTCATCTAAGGACATCTCTAGCTGCAAGTGAAGGTTATCTACATAGATCAATCTTCTCGTGTCAGGAAGATATCAGGAACAGCGTCCCAGGCCTTGTTTGTTCATTATGGGCAAGAAATTATTGCCCTAAACATATCTAAGAATTTGCGCTATAGCCGGAATTGTGAATGCTGCAAATGAAGACTAAATCCACTAGAAAGACTACATGGAATAACTTGGATGGCTGTTGTGACAGGGCTAGTGGTTGCTTGTAAGCTTCCTGCATATCTCTTTATTGCAGTCCTATGCACACTGTACAAAATTACCACAATGAGGCTTCCTTCCAAGTAACCAAACACAGGATCGCCCTGCTAAAAACATAACTTTGTAGGAACTAGAAGGGTAGAGACATGACATCATGAACTCATTCTTCTGCCCCACAGTGTTGCTTTAAGGGATATTCATACTGTCCATTACCTGTTTAACACAGTTACAGTTTTTAAACTTGCTGACACTTTGTTGCCTTTTGATTTTGTTGGACAGCTGGATTGCTGGAAAATTCCATGTGCTTTTTGCAGACCCGATGCAGGTGTTCCATTCTCTCATAGTAACTCATGTCTGATAATCGGTCCTTTTCATTGGTTATTTTGATTTTGTTTTCCATAGGTGAGGAGTGTTTTGGCTTTTGAACCTGGCGAGCTATCAAAAATAATGTGTGCAGCATTTCAGAGTGGGGAAAAATAACATCTTTAGACTTGACAAAATGCAAGCAGCTAGGAAAATACAAAGCATCTTACCCCATAATTTGGTTCACTCAGCATTCTTCAAATTATTAAATGTTGTTGGAGCGAATAACATTTGGCTGGATCGTTAAGCAAAACAACATTTGTGTATTATGAATCTTCCTACTCAAATGTCTTGATCTTTCAACAGTTGCTTTCATGTGAGGAGTTTAAAGCAAATCACTCACAATAAATAAAAACTCTGCATAGAATAAGTTATGGTTGATCAACTTACAATAATAGTTGGACCACCATTGAATACTATGCACCCATAGCAAGCCGTGACTAGTTGTATACTTTGGCTACAATCCAACACAGACTTTAGCATGTTTGGGTCTGTGTTGGAATAGAACCTATGCTGTTAAATCCAGCTTGGATAATGTTGGCTTAACTAGCATGCAGACTCTCCTCCGGATGAAATAGAAAAAAGTCCTTGTTGACATATTATGTTACCGTGGATTCACAGGCTTAGCAGCTATCCAGCTGGAGCCATTGGCTGAGATTTATCCATACTGCCTATGCCACCCCATTATTTTTAGTAGAGTTGTCAAACATACACTTTCCTGTGTGAGGTGATTATGTACTGAGAGGAGTGGCAGGTGGCACTGAATCAGCCACAAGCATCACTGAGCAAACAGTCCAGGTAAAGGAGGGGTCCATGCTTTTACCTACTAGCATCCCAAAGCAGCTGTGGAGGCAAGAGGGCTGGATCAACATCATGCAAACAGCTGCTAGTATCTAGTCAGCAGCACCCAGTGTGATCTGATGATGTCAGAGGTGATGTCTACACTGGGGGTGCCTTTCCAGTTAGCAACTATATGCTTTCATAGTGCTGACCCAGACTCCACCACCAATATGTTCAAGAGGTCTTCATGATCACTGTAAGAGCCATTTATTGCCCTCTGTCCCATCATACTAGCCATTGCTGGTTGTTATTCCATGGTTGTCTTCCTGACACAATGTATTCTTCAGAAAGATGCCTTTTCATATTCTGAAATCCACAGTTTCTTGCCCTTTTCACATTTGAGTTTACTCAGATTATGGGGCTCATGCTTAACTTTTATTCTTGTTCCTGCAAAGTTCTCCGGAGTATGTAGCTTTCAATTATCGCTTTCCTTATGTTTTTGAAAGTAAAGTCTCAGGTTGCCCATATTGTTGATGTATATAGTTTTGACTCTCTCGATATGCCATCTCCATTTCATATCTTAGCTAGAATTGGGTCTCTAAAGAAATTTATGTGTGCCTTCTTGAGATATGAAAACTATTTCAAGGTTGTTCAATACAAGAGGACACCTGCCCTCTTCCAATCCAATTAAATTATCCATCTCTGCTACCCTTGTCTGGTAAATGGCCAGTTCTGTGTGCCTAAAGATTAAGGGAACATCAATGGAATAGGTGTCACTGAATGCCTACTCAGCTGAACGCCTTTGACACTGAACCGGAAAACAGGTTTCTTGCTTTGGGCCATAGATTAAAAGCTTTATGCTTTAACCATTCACAATTTGTCTATATAATCTGAGCACGAACAATAATAACACTATCTTGTCACTTCCCCAGGTTTGCAACAATCTGTGCTTGCTTTCTTAAGTCCAGCCAACACCCATGGGTTTTAGGGAAATGTTATCTCACTTGTTTCCTTGAATCTTTTTTGTTTTAAGGACACTCAAATGCACTCAACACTTCATTAAACGTCAAGAAACTTTGCAGCAGCATTTTCTCCCTAGTGGCACAATGGGTCAGGGTGTCTGGCTATTAACCTGAAGGTTGGTGGTTCAAGCCCACCCAGGGACAGCCATGGGCAGGATCTCTGTATTTCAGAGGGTTGGACTAGATGATCATCAGTGCCTCTTCCAACTCTATAATTCTATGATTCTACATATTTTTTCAATACACAGTACTGTGAGCAGAAACAATAGAAAGAAGGGATAAGGCTACAGTTCAAACTTTCTCTAGATCTAAATACTAGTAGTTAAAATAGTGTACATGCTCAGCAAAATGGTTAGAAAGATTTTCTAGTAGCTTTCTGAATATGCCAATAAATCTAAATAAAGAGATTTCATGGTAGATGTACCTTTTCTGCTTGAGATTTTAAGCCAGCAGCTCAACTGAAAACTGCATATTGAGAGGGTTTTTTTATTCCCCTTTCCTTTCCTTTTCTATGCACATACATTTCTGCACTGTTGCAAGATCTGGAAAATAGTGCCATTCCTTCTGCTTGCCAAGATTCCATATGGGATAGCAATTTCCTATGGAAAAAGTCTTTACTGCAATACAAATCATGTTCACTTAATCTGTGCGAGAACATTTTTCTTATATGTGATGTGGTGGACTTCTTTGGTCCATAACCTGTTCCAACAGTTGAAGGCAAATAATTATTTGGCATACACTGTTTAGGGGTTCCATGGCCTTGTAAGCTAGCTTGCACTTGAGTGCTGATTGCATATCTGTCTTAGGACTTCAGACAATGTACAACTACAGTGCTTGTCTCAGGAGCTGCATAAAGGTAAAGGGACCCCTGACCGTTAGGTCCAGTTGCGGACGACTCTGGGGTTGCAGCGCTCATCTCGCTTTACTGGCCGAGGAAGCCGGCGTACAGCTTCCGGGTCATGTGGCCAGCATGACTAAGCTGCTTCTGGCGAACCAGAGCAGTGCACGGAAACGCCGTTTACCTTCCCTCCAGAGTGGTACCTATTTATCTACTTGCACTTTGACGTGCTTTTGAACTGCTAAGCTGGCAGGAGCAGGGACTGAGCAATGGGAGCTCACCCCATCGTGGGGATTTGAACTGCCGACCTTCTAATCGGCAAGCCCTAGGCTCTGTGGTTTAGGTCACAGCACAACCCATGTCCCCAAAGAGCTGCATAGATGACACAAAAGAAATGAAGCTAAAAGCTGTTTCTTGGCATTAAAACGCTAGATAGTAAACATGTAGAGGACACAGTGCACTGTATTGTGGCTGTTTTATGCATCTGTGACATGTTGATTTGGGACCTGCACACTTCCACCTTTTACACAGTCATTGTCCCTGATGCCTGTGTTTCCACAGCTTTCTAGTAGTGAAAAAATATGTAATTACATTACAAAATAGAAGTAGGTGCATGATAACTACTATAGCACCTGAAGTGGCCCTGAGGCCTGTCACAGAACCACTTGAACAAGCTTTGAGGGTGAGTTCATTGTGTAAGGAATTCCCCTCAAGAGGAGAGAGAGGATCATATGCACTAATCCATATGTCTTAAATGTTTTCATGAAAACTTACACATTCAGAGAGGCTTCATACAAAATGAGTATCCAAGTCACTAGGATACAGAAATGTGCTTTCATCCTGTTTCCAAATAATAAAAAGTAACAAATGCATGTGTGTGTTTTGTGCTGTTTGTGTACGCATATACAGCACGATTGCATTGCAGGGGGTTGGACTAGATGACTCTTGGGGTCCCATCCAACTCTACAATTCTATGATTCTAGATTGCCTTACTGATTGTGGTCCCAGTAGCATGTATATGTGGCAAACTATGCATGTATTCATTTGGTCCATGTGATTATATATGTGCAGCATTCGTGCAATTTTCAATGTTGAAATTATAGCTATGTAGCAAAATAATAGTATTTACTTAGCACCTTTCTTAAGTGGTCAAAACATTTCATGTATTCTCAGGAATACTTACAACAGTCCTTTTAGATAAACCAATGCAATTACCTTACCATTCAATGCTTGATATTTGCAATAAAGAACTGGGTGTATCTCCCCTCCCATTTTCTTCCTAGTTATGAATTTGTTGTGATACCTAGCAACCCCCTTGGTGAAGGACCGAGCACTGAATCAAAGCCATTTAAAACTGAATCAGGTAAGAGTTTCAATAAGTGTACCAATTAGCTACAAGCCTCTCTAGCTCTTTACGCGTTTTAATATCTACCTGCTTTAGGAAAAATCAGCAGATAAAGTGAAAGCTGTATGGGAATTGTGCATTTACACAAACTTCCTCAAGAATGACATTTTAATCTGGTACCTGGAAATTTATTTTTAAATACAACTCTCTGCCTGGTTTAAAACGCCATTAATTAATTACTCTCAAAATTGCTATAATTTAAGGCCTTGTTGTTGTTTACAATGTAAAGACACAAAATACATAAGAAAATAACAAAAATTATGCCCCCCTGACACATTTAAAAGGTCCTAAAATAGATCAAAACATTAGATAGACAGCACTTTTAAAAGCACAGTCTTTGGTATTTCAAAGTAGTCATGAGCAGTTTATTAGTTTAACGTAAGCTCACAAGTGTTCTGTCTTGATGTCAAACCACGTTGCAGTTGTACAGATTACAATTCATGTCAACTGAAGAAGTAAACCTTTTTCCCCAGCATACTTCTGAAATGCTAGAAGTTATTTTGCAGTCTGACCCAGCGCTTGTTTTTTCTCCTTAGCGGACCCAAGAGTGACTGAGCCAATTTCAAGTAAGTCCTTTATACATTATAGTATACTCTGGTGAGAGCATTTTTCTGAGGTGAGATAATGTACTGCTGTATGACAGAGTGGATTTGGAAGAGAAAGGCATTTTGCATATGATTTCACGGGTTTTTGTTTTTTTTTTTGACCTGCGCTGTTTGCAAGGAGTTCCTGCCAGTCTAAATGTTTACCTGAGGCCTGCCCAATCAATTGGAGGTGGCGCTCCACTGGCTCAGAACCAAGGGGCAGAAATGAGCCAGGCACAGCTCATATTTTCTCAGGCCTGTCATTAAATTAAAAGACAGCTCTCTGAAATGAATAGGCTGTTTCTCACTTAATAAGTGATTTAACAGAGCATGCAGCAGTGTCCAGCCACTGCTATAGAAAATGTGCCATCAGCTTCTGCAGCTCTCTGAAAAATGTTGGCTGCCATCAGCTTTATAGTGGGGGACTGTAAGCTCTGTATAAGGTCTTTAACTAGCTGGAAAGGATCTGATACAGTCGGGGGTGTTGGTAAGTTTCTTAATTCACTTAGGAGACTCATATTTAATATGGCGTAAAAGGTAGTCTTCCTTTCTGTGGTTCATCCCCTGCAATAATGTGTTTCTCAGCATTTATTTTAGTTACAAAATCCATTTTTACCCCACTTTTCAGCCCCCAAAGGGGCCTCCAATGCAGCTTAGATCATCAATTTATAATATATAATATAATCAAAGCAATAAAGTGAATAGTGCCAGCTATAGCAATAGCAGAAACACGAACTAGAAAAATTCAGAACAAACAGTAATTTAAATGCAGTAGGGAAGTTACCAGACATTGGTATAGGGAAGGGACCTGCCTGGCTTCCTTAGGTACTAAGTTCTGCAATCTCAGTGCTGCATCCGAAAAGACCCTTTCACACATCCTGTATTTCTTTTGCTACAATGTATTAAACCTTTTTATTGGTTGAAACCTAAAGTTCAAAGAAATGTACAAATCAGTGTCCCATAAATTCAGCTGAGCAAATTAGAGCTGTTATTCTAGTCTAACTGGTTACTACGCTTTTGTGCCTGAGTTCTGATCAGAAATGGGTGTAAATATGAGACCTTTTCATAACCTTTTATTTCCTATTTATACCTACTTTCCTTTTTATCTGCTAGTTCTGTTGGTTTATCTTCCAACTCTTGTTTATTATACTGTTTTGTTTTGTTTTGTTTTGTTATGTTATGTTATTGTGAGCTGCCTTGAGGCCATTTTATAGTGGAAGACAGGGGAAAAATAAAACAAAAATGTTCCTATATGTCTCTTCCTTTCACCTGATTCCAATGTCTACGCACATATTTTTGCACATAGATTATTTGTTGTTTCCTTACAGTGGGAAAAGATGCCATCTGGACTCAAATCAAATTCAATTCTGATTCCTATTCTGAATGCAAGGGAAAACAGTTCGTCAAGAGGACTTGGTACAAGAAGTTTGTTGGTGTACAGTTGTGCAACTCCCTCCGATACAAAATTTACCTCAGCAATTCACTTACAGGTATGAAATTGAGGGCAGCTGTATGGGATGGTTGGTGCTGTGAGCTGACCAGGGGCATCATGCCATCAGAGCACTTTGTCAATGCTGCCGTCTGGAGAAAAAGCTTCCCTTAACTGCTTTGTGTGGCAATGCTGGGCAGTGACCGACTATGGCTGTCAGTGCTAGCAATGAGTCATCTCTGTGCTATCAAAAAATCCAGAAGCCATCCCAGCACCAACTGCATCAGTGTGTTGTTTTAAGGATTGAACGTGATGTACAGCATCATAGGCTAGATCATCCCCACTTGCTTCATTCAGTGTTTCACTGATGGTAAAGTGGAACAAAGATTCCTGCCTTCAACTTTAAAGGGTTGTGGAATATGTAGTCACCTGAAAAGGCTGCTGCCAGTTTAGCAGAGATTGTCACTGACAGGGTACATTCTTGAGATGGCAAAATGGTCCAGGTAGTGGGCCATATACCCATGGAAGAAGGTTTCCACAGATGTACGACCAGCTAAATGAGGACCAGCACACACAGATGTGCATGTGCAAAGCTATGTAAAATAAGTTGCAATTGGGTCAGTTAGCTTTTTTGGGGTGGGGAGCAGCAAATTGGATTTGGCCAAACGTTTATAGGGCTGTAGGCATGGTCTACTGGCCAGGTACTGGTCAGTTTTATGCACCTCTTGTCAAATTCTTTAGGACGGTCATAAACACTCCTCTAATCTTTATTTAATGGCATTTGAATTTCACTCATTTTTAAAGGCGATCTTCATGTTTTCAGGTAAATTTTACGACATAGGAGATCAGAGGGGGCATGGAGAAGATCACTGTCAATTTGTGGACTCGTATTTAGACGGAAAAACAGGGCCACATGTTCAGTCGGATCAACTACCTACCAAAGAGGGTATGTTCTAAAGGGTTTGTGTCTTGACTTTTTGGACACTTTGACATGGATCCACAGCCAAGCCTGGCTTCCTAAAATCTTGTTTAGGGCAAACATTTGCAAACTAAAATTTGCTCATGCTTGTCATTGTCTTGCCCTATGGGCTAGAGAACTTCAGGCCCAGAGGCTGAATGCCTCCAGGCCTCTCTGGTCAGCTCTTCAGATTCTCCTCAGGCCACACTTCCAAGTGGCCTTGCTCTACGCCCTACTTGAATGCTTTTGGCTGGCTGGAATGCATCATTCAACTGTGATAATGGTTGCCCAGATGGAGAAAGGGGATGTATCAATCTCAGACTTTTGGAGCCTTAGCTTCAGGATCTGTCCTTCCAGTAAGCACTCAGGGCTGATTTCCTTAAGAATGGATAGGTTTGATCTTCTTGCAGTCCATGAGACTCTCAAGAGTCTCCTCCAGCACCATTATTCAAAAGCATCAATTCTTCGGCAATCAGACCATTCTTTATGGTCCAGCTCTCACTTCCATACATCACTACTGGGAAAACCATAGCTTTAACTATACGGATCTTTGTTGGCAAGGTGATGTCTCTGCTTTTTAAGATGCTGTCTAGGTTTGTCATTGCTTTTCTCCCAAGAAGCAGGGGTCTTTTAATTTCGTGACTGCTGTCACCATCTGCAGTGATCATGGAACCCAAGAAAGTAAAATCTCTCACTGCCTCCATTTCTTCCCCTTCTATTTGCCAGGTGATGGGACCAGTGGCCATGATCTTAGGTTTTTTTGATGTTGAGCTTCAGACCATATTTGAAGTTCCACATCAAAAAAACTAAGATCATGGCCACTGGTCCCATCACCTCCTGGCTAATAGAAGGGGAAGAAAGGGAGGCCGTGAGAGATTTTACACCTAGTGTACACCTAGGCAAATGTTAATACCAGAACCAGCATTTCAGTGTTCAACTTCTTTCCCTCATTTTGTTTTATCAGGCTTTTTTAGAGCGGTGCGACAGGAGCCTGTCAAGTTTGGGAAAATAGGTGCGGAGACGCATACTAACTACGTCCACTGGTATGAGTGTGGAGCAACAATACCTGGAAAATGGTAGAGCAAGAGATAAGACAAATGGCAGAGCAAAGGATGATACCAAATGGCTGCAATCCAGCTATGGCTAACCCAGGCAAGCTGAGAAATGGAATTGTGTTGTGGTGTAGTATTGTTCATTCTGAAATCTAACAATACTGTGTTAACTGTTTGATAGCATTGGCTGCTTAATTATAGTTGTCCAGATTTATGGATCTGTTGTAGGAACTTAGAACATGTCATAAAATACTTGGGAAGCTGGCTCCCTCTTAAGTCTCTTCTGGTGCCTTCTACATATTTTGAAAGATGTAGTTTATTATTTATCATTGTTTGAGGTACCTTTATGGAAAAGTATGTATTCTGAATTTTATTGATGCATACTGCCGAAGTACGTGTTCTGATTTATTTTTCAACTCATTTAAGTTATTCTGTCAGGTTAGCTTTTCTGCTACTTTATATGCCCAGGCTGCAAATATCCAGTTCTCTATTTGAACACTCTGGAAAGCTAATGATGCTCTCTGTACAGCTCTGTACTCAGATAGCCTGTGTTTTTAAACATGGCAGCCATATGCCAGAGAACCATTTGACTGAGCCCATGTCAATAATCATTCTGCCCTTTGAAAGTGTGGCAAAATGCTCACCACTTGGCCTGAGGTAGATTGGGGGCCTGCATCATTTTGTGGAGAACTCGCCTAAGGGTAGGTTTTATTCTCTATTGGTTTTAATTTTGTATGTCCAACAGGACTTTGATTTGGCAAAAGCAGGTTTCAGCTTGCTTGTAAGACCTGCTCCTCAAGACGCTTGTCTTGCATAGATGGAGCTGACTATTGAAGGGACTGTATACACATGCTTCTATGGTGCTTTTGGAGTAACTGGAAGCTATGTCTCTGCAGATTTTTGCCTCTCTATAGTGGATTGATTTCAGCTCTGCTCGAAAGTTAGAATGCAGCCACCTAAAGGTATAATCTGTTGCTACAGCAAACAACAGGGAGATATCTGTACAAACCTTAATTAACCCTGTGATCACTATCATTATAACAGAGCAAAACAGGATGTTGCATCTCAAAATATTGTGTGCTCTAATACTTACCAAGGACATGTATTTTAAGCACAGTGTTTGCCTTTATAGTACAAAGCAGACAATCATTCACTGCTTCCAGGGAAACCTGCCTTCCCAACATGTTTGCAATATTCATAATTTATAATGTGCTCCCAAAAAATCAAGACATAAAATCAAGAATAAGCAGGTTTAAATGTACCCTTAACAAGCTAGTATGATTATTAGGTTTTAACTGTGTTGAGTAAAGATAAATGCAGACTTCAGTCAAATACCATGTAGAATATATTACGGCTGAAGCATACAAAAATCTTTATATACAGTTGAAACAGTAATGTGATCTGCTTTGTAGAATGGAAAAATGAAAGCTGTTTTTTTTAAATGGCTCTGTGCTTCCCCTCTACACAAAGTGATATATTTGTATTGCTTAAACATTTAAACATTATATATATAAAGAGATGTAGGTTTTTAAAGGTGTTTATTCAACGTATTAAAAAGAACACAAGGAGCATTGGATTGGTTGTTTATAATAAAAAAAACTTTTAAGTACATTGCCGGTACACTGTACTCTTAATAAAGTATTTTAAATCATAAGTAGTATTTGATCCATTGGTATATTCAGCAGACACAAAACTGAAAAATTCTGAAAACAATCCTAAATTCTCTTGAGAGCCGCTTCAAAGACTTTCAGTAAAGACTTTAGTTGCAATTTTGAAATTATAACTGAAATTATCAGATAGTTTGGGGGAGGTGGGAGTGCCCTGTTTCAGTACATCAGATTGACAGCAAACTCAAGAGTGTGCCACATCCTTCCTTAACTAAGATGTTGTAAACAATGTGAAATAGAGCATCTCCCTCAATATGGCTTAGCTGAGACGCTCCATAGCCTCATGTGGTTGCCTAAATGAATGTGCTGGGTTTCTTACATGGAAGCATTGTGTGACACATTGTGCTCCCTTACAGGACATGCACATGCAACCATAGCAAGTTGTGCATTTGTGGCAGCTTGAAAGATGGTGCTGCACATATGTAAATTGAAATGGTTTTGCAGTATCACAAGGAGCTATTGATTCATACAGTTGTAATAGCTGGGTACCTTAGGTCTATTATTGGTTGAAATAGTTAAATCATGTTACTTTATGAACTTTAGCATATATGGGGGCTTTTGAAAATGTAACCTCTAATAGTTCAAGTGCTTCATTCCACAGAACTAAATGCGAATGGGTTGTCTGCAACGTTAATCATGAAATTAATGGGCATGACTTAGGTCTGTTGATTTCAATGAGTCTGCTCTGAGTAGAATTTAGCTGGCTATACCCAATGTGTTTCAATATATGCTCTTAAAAGGTTATGGTTCCCATGCACTATAATAAGCCTCTCACATGAGTACTTCCCAGAACATTCACGGTCACATTAAGTTTGTGAATCCATTTTGATAGAACCATTAATTTGTTGTTCTTGAGTCAGTAAACAGCTATTTCCAAGATTCCCTTGGATGGTGAAAAGGACATGGTGCATGTGATTCAATAGCTGTGAATACCATGAAGCAGACATCAATCCTTCCTAGTCTAGTGCACATGCTCAGGTAAGTGCACAGGCAGTGCCTCAGGCCATTATAGGGATTAGCAGTCACTACACCTAGGACACAGGTACAATGCCTTACACAGTGAATATCATTTCACCTAGTTAACTATGATCTGCACTTGCTGGTAACAATTTGCCAGCATCCAAGGTCTTCTGCGGCCCCCACAGGAAATGCTGGGATGGCTTACATGAAGAATTATATTGGTTGAAGCATTCCTGATTGGGGGGTGGGGTTTTTTTTACTATAGCTGCAGGTGTTGCAATGGATGTAGTAAAAATGCAATGCGCAGCAATTGAACAAAAAAGGATGGTTTGAATATTTTATTCAATTTCAGTGTGCATGTTACAATTTAAACATCATACCTAGTTTTAACAAGTGGGTCTAATTTAGTATATATTTTATTAGTAAAAACAAGCCAGATTTCAGCTAGATTTTTTCACCTAGTAGTTTAATATGGCAAGTCAGAATGTCATTACTTTACAAACATTTAGGTAGTGTTTCCAATATTAAACTAGAAAGCCAATACAATTTAAAGCAGGAAACAAGATTCATTTGGTCATTTATCCCAGCAAATTATACAGCAACAGTGATACCATAGAACATTCTGCCTTTCATTAGTTTCCATATTTTAGTTAAAGAACCTTGGAGTCTGTATGGATGGAATAGCAACGGCAACAGCTTGGACTTACTTGGGGCCCGTCAACAGCACAGCTTCCTTATCGATAGCCAGGACCTGGCTGGGTGTAACCCTGGCCAAAAGGAGGGCGATTGCGTGCATATGGATTAGGGCCACTTGGAGGGGGTGTCATAGTAGTTCCAGGCGGTGGAGTGAAGCCTGGTCTTGGCTGATAAGCACCTGGCTGGCTGGGAGCCATTCCAGGTTGCGAAGCTGGGGTCACATTATAGCTGGCCGACTGTGAAGCTTGTGTTGTGTAGTTCTGTGCAGGAAAGGTGCCTGCCTGATACTGCTGGGGAGGCTGAGCTGGCAGCTGCTGAGGTTGAGGCTGGCCAGGAAACCCAGGAGCTGGAGCCTGTGAGGGCTGCTGGCTGTATGCTTGGAACTGCTGTGCTTGTTGAGGAGCAGTCTGCTGGCTGTAGCCTGCTGGAAGATCCAAACAGCAATGCAGATAAGTGAAAGTAACACAATGGTTCACTTTGTAATGCATTCTTAAAAAATACAGACATTCCAGACAAAAGCTAAAAAACATACATGAAAAACAACCAGGGGTGGGGGGTAAAACATGAATTGCATTTTTAAATGTAAAAAAACCCAGCCTGGATACATACTAGCCAACTCCAGTGCATAAAAGTGCAGGTGGAGTAACATTCCCCAATAGTGTTGCTCTAAAGCAGGAGTGGACAACCTGTAGCCCTCTAGATGTTGTAAGTCTCTACTTCCCACAAGTCCCAACTATCATGGCCAAAACATATTGGAAATAATTGCCTAAATGGTTGTTGGATTAAAACTCCCGTTTTAATCCAACAACCATTTAGGCAATTATTTCCAATATGTTTTAAAATATTTCTTTAAAATGCAGATATATTCAGTGATAACTTAATTTACTAAAGTGCAATTTCATAAATAATCAAGCTATGTATTATTCTTAGTTTGAAACAAGTCAGCTCACACAACTACTTGAACATATTTAGTTCTGCACACACAAAAATTCCTCCAGACACTAATCTCAAAAGTAGATGCTGGCAACAGTTTAGGTGCTTTTAATACTTGTGCTTCACTATCAGTCTGACTGAAAAGAATTTCAGATTGCAAATGTAAAAAAAAAAGCTGGTACAAAGACTGATACTCCATTTATTTCTGGCATGAAACACACCTGAAACTACTTGCAATGAAACATCTCCATTGACTGGAATCCTGTTAGCATTAAACACCAGATATATAACAATTATTAAAAAGGCAAGACCCTGAACAGAGAAAGCAAGGATGAGAGAATACAGTGGAGTAAATTTTGAACTCACCTGGAACTTGGGCTCAAATTTACTTTTTAAAACAAGAGCACTACCAAGCTTAAGTGTGCTTCGGATAGCTCAGTCTAGTCCTACCAAAACTGACACGTGGCGATGATCACGAGAAACAAATCCTACTACCTGGTATCAATATATAAGAAACTGCCTCGTATTGGAAAAAGCACACACGACAGCCAAATAAAAAGGGAATGGCTTCACTGCAACAACACCAAACTCAGACACTTCTACCTCAGGAAATAGTTAACTTTGCCTGTAATCACTTGACTTAGTAGCATCTCTGTGGTATTCACAGGGAATTGGGCCTCAAAAATTGCCCTGGTGCGGATAAAAGCAGCTTATAGTAATGACTTCAATGGGTCAATGTTCGAGGCAAATGTAAACACCAGATCTGAGTTTTCTTCAGAAGGAAAAAATGCATTGTTTTCTCAACCTCTCCCAATTTATTGAGCATTTTAAGGGAGTATTTGACTAATTTCACTTCAACTGAAGAGTTCCAGATGCTTTCTGGAGGCCAATCAGGGGAGAATGGGGAAGCAAGAAAAACCTCATGCAGGCCTTTTCTTTTGATGCTCCACATGTTAATGCAAAAAAACCCCACCACCCACCAGCTCCAAAACAGTGTGTTCTAACTGGATCATCTTCAGTAAACTTTGGGGGGCACAACCTCTTAGCAAGAACAAGTAGGATTGAATGCTATTCCTCCAATAACCTCTGAGATGCCCTTCATACTTAGAAACAACTATTTAGGAGCTACCTCTCGGTAAGGTTATCCCGCATTATCTGGGGCCTGTATTAAAACGGTAATCGTTATGTGAACGATGCAACCACTTGGAAAAAACTAATCTGCCCTGTCCCCGTGGTTGCATTATTCAGATGTTGTCCAGGATCATCTACTTTCTCTCTCACACAGGCAAAGTTTTCATGCTTCTGCAACTGAATTGCACCCAAGAAGATAGTTGCTGAGTAAAGTCTTAAGGTCACTTGCGTAGTGGTATTTTGCAAAAAAAAATACTGAAGTTTACAGAAAATTAGTTTGATTTCAGAACAGAATTAGAGAGCATGCATTTCAGGATACAGTTAAGTGAACACATTTTGTACTATATACAAAAATTTTGAGGTACCTTCCACCTGCTTACCTGGATACTGCATACCATACTGTGGCTGAGGCTGAGGCTGCTGAGCAGGGTATCCAGCTTGTTGTGGATATTGTGGATATATCTGGCCTACCAATTTAAATTAAAAGCTTTAAGAAATTTAAGAAATATTAGCAGCTCAGTCTTACCTGCCTCAAATATTATTTTCTTAAGGTTAAACTATATTTTTAAAAACTGAGAAGCTACTGAATCTAACTAAACATGTTTTCCTGAAGAAATTGAGATTTCCCAAGAAAACTGTTTATCTGGTGTAACAAAAAGTGAGGCCCCCTCCAACTCACTTTCTTTTCTTTTATATTTAAAAAAACTCATATTATCCAAACATGATTTGAAAGAAGTTATTGGCTAGTAACAGTCAGGTCTTTGGGAAGGCTTAAGCGTTAAAGGCTTCTTTGTATGTGTGTATGTACTCTATTTATTTAAATATTTATATACCACTATCATAAAAATATATCACAGTGGTTTTCAAGAATATAAAAACATGCCAGTAAAAATCAGTAAAAGATTAAAAGCAAAAGAATTAAAAATGTATCTGAGGTATCTGAAGTCTGTCCTTCACTCAGGAATCCCAGGGCATTAAACACCATTAAAATCATAATTAAGAATAAAAATTAAACACCAAGTAAATCAACCGTTCAAGAAGTTGGTTCCCACAACTCTCTAGAGAGGATTTGAGGAGGGTATAGGGGTGCACAAATGGGGCAAGAGGAGAGGGAAGGGAAGTTGTGCTGCACAGCCAGAAATCCTTGCATCAACAGAACTATTCATTTGATAGCGCCCAAAAATTGTTATTTTAATCTACAATATAGAATGCATGCTTTTCGAGGCAAACATTCATTTTATAGTTACACAGAACCTATCATGAGGAATGTTAAACACTGCTCTGCAAAGTCAGTTTCTACACTGTCCAAGGGAAGGTTTTAAGTTTTCTGGAGTATTAATAACTGGACAGAGCAGATGTTTCTAATACAAAAATTAGCTGTTTGACAGTACTGCTAAACAATATTGAACTGTCACTTCAACCCTTATAAACCACTGCAATAATCCTGCAAAATACTTTTCATATACTGTATGTTTTCATTTTATAGGACTGCCTTGCTTGCAAACATTGTAGCACCATCTACTGTTTTAAATGTTGCATAATCAGAACTGGGCCTTCTTAATTTGTTTTATACCTGTTTGTTTGGTGAGCGTTATGCTAAAACAACTAATGGAATCATCTGCAATGTTATTATTTATTTTTAGTAGTTATTTATGCAATGCTATCAGTATACACAGCACTTTGCCAGGGTAGCACAAAAACATGTCCTTGCCTCAAAGGAGCTTACAGTCTAAATTTTGACAGAAGACAAAGGGAGGGAAGATACAAGCATAGTGGGTGATGAATGTGAGATGTGCAGCTAAATGTAATTAGGCTTGGTTAGAGTTGGAAATGAAGGTCTAGCAAAACAGCTGCATTTGAGAGACTGCTGGGGGTGTAGAGAGATGGAGCACATGGAGTGAGGGCCAGCAACTGACAATGGATACAGTAGCTTAAAAGAGCAAGATATCTACACACAGATGAGAATGGTAGAGCTGAAGAAGAAAAGAGCACAGGCAGCGTCGTATTAGGAGAGATGGGATGGGCAAGTAAACACCCCATCTCCAGGATAATGGAGCACAGGTATTGCTCACCTTCCATCTGACCAGTTTGTGGCTGAGTTCCTCCATATGGTGGCTGCTGTGGTTGAACTCCAGGTGGATGAGCTGCAGAAGATGAAGAAGCAATGCTATCGGGTGTTCCGGAACGTTCTTCTACAGGGGCACTGGGGGGTCCTGGGGGAAACACAGGCACCGAATTCTAATGATCTCTCTGACTTTCATTAATAAAACTTGGTGTACCATTTCATGTTTCCATATTTAAAAGGCGTAATATACAATCTACTATACTCCAAAATCTGGCAATTTCTTTCAGCAGCACAAACATAACTGAACAAGTTCCCAACGTGTTTTAAAACCTCTTTACCAATGGAAACTCTTATTCCTTAATAAAACATCTTCCAACAGGTCTGTACAATTTCTCAGTGTGTCTGGGCTAATATTATTGTTGTCATTTTCCACAAAGTTACGGCTGGCTTATACTGATGTACCTGCTTTAAAGGCTTTGCAGTTTGAATGCTAGCTATATTCAGCTTAATGAAATCTGAATGAAGTTTATTTTAATTCAAAATGTTCAGAAATGTCAATTTCAAAGGCACAATAAGCAAACATCCCTGTTACTACAAACATATTTTTGCAAAAATAAATAAATGACAATCTATATGGAAGCAGCTACAAGACCATGATGTGAAGCCTGGGATGATTTAAAAATATTAGTTCAATAACTATTTAATAAGTATTTCAATTTCAACACTCACACACTGTTTCTGGTAATCTGCTCAGATTGACGACAAATTATCAAATCCAATGCCCTGAAACTTCTACAGCACCTTCCTGTCCCCACATTCTTTCATTAGATGTCAGGGCATCCTCCCTGCTAATAAAACCATTAGTCTATTCAGCAAGGAAACCCCCAAGTACAGGAGGTGACTATTTTGTGTGCATGATCGCTGACATGTGCACTGCTTTCAACACCAGAAGGGGAGTTGAAACGGGGTGGCGGCAGCACAGGCTTATGCACAACCACTGACATGCGCAATGACCCAGAATGCAACCCACGCATGAAAGGTGAGTTGCCTGTACATAAAGGATATCTAGGCTCGAGGTTAGTCATTTTTATACTATAGGCTGAGTAGAGATGTTAACTTTGAAGGAAGCCATGACTGTTTAAGATAGCATCATAGTGCTTTAAATGTATGATGTGAATGTGGCCATAGTAGCACTAAAGGGTAATTATTGCCGTTGCTCCTCAGAAATCATTTATATATAGATACAAACCCTCCAAATATATCCCTATTTTATAGAGCCAGAGCACCAAATTTACGCAACCCAAGGGTAACCTAAGCATGTAGCAAATTCAAACCATGCAACAGCTATGGCATGAATTCATCATCTGACTGCTTTGGGGCAGATCACTTTTCACTACTCAAAGTACAGTCTACATGGACAGCTGTAACATGCTAAATTTGCCTTGCACAAGGCTAATTTTGCATCAAGGAAACCAACTCAACACCCCATTTTCTCTTGAGAATACTTTTTTGTTTGTTTTTTACAGTGAATATACACAGTGATTAGTCCGAGCAATGGGGCAAGCAACTTACTCTGCACTATGAAACATTATAACAATGTAGCAACTAAGTTCTCCCTATTTATAATTAATGTGATAATTGCATGCACTTGTCAATTACCAGATCACAACTTTGGAGTATGTTTACTCCCTTAAAGTGACACCCTATGAGCCACGTCTCAGGAGTTTCCATTTTGTATTATAGATTGTTTTCACACACAGAGAAAGCTATCCAGTCATTACTGTTAAGATACTATTGTTAATGTATCACCAAAAAAAATCCTCTTACATGCATTTTCTGTTTTCTGACTCTTTCAGACATACTGCATTCCTTTTCAAATTTTTATGTGTGATCGCAAGGGCAATGCTTTTGCTTTTACAACATAAAATACTATTCTCAATTCTTTAAACTAAGAATGAGCACAATTTAACCATGGGCTGTATGTCTTTAAGTTGGCCATCCATGTGGCATTCATGTTGTAAGCTCATAAAAATCCAGAAACAGCACTTTTTGTGTACATATGGCATGATGGTTCTAGGGCTTTGGTGTCACCCACATCTAATGATCCTAGTGCAAAATTAAAATCAAGACCTTCAGGAAGTGCAAGCTAAATTTGGAGCATACTAATCATCCAACCACTTTGCAGATGACAGAAAAATAGTCTAAAACAATAATTATGCTACTGAGAGAGGCAAAGGTAGTACACTATGCAGGAATGTCATGCTGTGCATACATTGTTTCCTTCAAATTAAGATCACAGACAAGCCCTCGGAATGGATTAATGATGCTACAGAAATTGATGTGTCTAATTTGCTGCCACATATCTGGGGGGAAACGCTTTATCTAAGGATAGGGGAGGAATTTGTTAAGTCCATTTTTCACAGTGGTCCTAACCGATTCAACTTGATGAACTTGCTTGCAGATCGGAACACCACTATAGTAGGATTACTTGTCACAAAAAAAATAATATGGATATTTATGGGGGGAGTGCATTGAAAGGCCCTGAGAAGTGTGCATTTTACAGGAAGAAAAAGGCATAAAAAATTATAGACTTTTGTGCATTTGGGGCAAGTTCATGAGACAGTAGGACTGAGTATCAGCTGACACCAAACAGATGTTAGCTGACCTACCTACCATATCTAATTACATTTTGGGAATTGTAAAGACATTTCGGTATTGGAAAAGTATTGTCGTTTAATTGTTACCAATGTTTTTAACTATAATAAAATAAGAATTCTGTAACTCCCTCACGTTCATTCTACAAGATCCTCATGATGCATGGATGATTTTGAAAGGTTCAAACTTCAACAAGGGTTTCAATAACAAGGGTTTGTTGTTAGCCGCCCTGAGCCCAGCTTCGGCTGGGGAGGGCGGGATATAAATAAAATTTATTATTATTATTATTATTAATAAAATATGTATTCTTACCCGACACCTGATCATCTGCCAGCCCAAATGCTGACATGACATTTTTGTTGATTTCATCTTGATTTTTTAATGGATCAAAAGCAGACATACTTGCTGCTATAACTTGAGTAGAAGGCTTGACAGTGGAGTCAGTAGTAGCAGGCTTATCTTCCCTACTCTCTGCAACATCTGCAAGACAAAAAATAACTTTTTAGAGGCCTTGTTGATTGGAGTATCCAAGTTTGTTTCAAGGACTATGACAGATTGCTTAGCAACCTCAAAGCCCACATCATAAATGTTACCATCTTTTACTAAAATTTCTGCATGCAGAAAGGCTACTTTAACAAAACAAAACAAAAGTTGCTTCTTTGAATTTTAACATTTACTGTCAAATGTTTTTCCACAAGAAATATCAGTTATACACCCCATCCCCCAAAATGGTACAAATACATTCCAGTACACATCACCATCTCATGCTTTCGTTTGTGTTCAACAACTCTGACTGAACGGAGCATGTAAAGTTCATTTGACTTGAATTGCTCATGCCTTGTTTATTTAGTTCTTGGTGATGAGCCATTAAGGGAAACAGACGCTGGCAGTTAAAAAAAAATACAAAGGCGAGAGTTGAGGGTTTGCAGTGATGTGGGCCAGAAGCAAAGCAGAAAGCTGGGGAGAGAGTTCATGGGGTTTCCCCATGGTGCACAATAAATGTTTCTCTCTCAAAAAAGTAACTGGAAGTTCATATATGAAGAAGGTTCAATATACACATGCAGGGGCTTGAATGCCACATGTCTGAATATTTCAAGTAACACCTGACTAGGCAGCTGACCAACTTTTACAAAGTTATCCAGATGTTGCCTTGTTATAACACCATTCCACTGCCACACACACAAAAAACCAACACTAAGATGCTGGAAATCTATACTGCTGGCCAATTATCATTCTGACACAGTGTATAGACAAATATAGTTGTCGCAAACACACATTCAAAACTCTCAGGATTTTCTGATTCAGTCATCTACCTCTTCCCACAGAGGATGTGCCAGACATGCCTAAGAACCGACTTCTCCCCAGAGATAGGGTCAGCATGACTCCAGTAAACTGAAGAATGTATTCCATCTCAGCACACCATAATAACCAATATTACACAAGTTATTTAAAATGGGGATTCTGTAGGGCACTTGGTCATGTTGCATATTAAGGTGATGACTTTTCATAAGTATTATTTATTCAACAAATTATACCCCATTTTCTTTACACCTTAGCACAACAAATTTGGTGTATGTTGAGCAAGATACTAGCACAGGATTTTTACCCCAAGCCGCAACAGAGATCGTAGAAAAGATATCCAATGTTTAGATACTTATTTTTAAGAGAGATAGCCGTCAAGATTACAGAGTCTTATTAAGTAGAACTCTGGTTGGGAAAAGGATGGGGTGGTGGGTTCTACATGGGAAATTAGATTGTATGTGCATTAGATTGTGTTTACATGCACACACAATTGCGGAAGCTCAAGCAATTATTTGGCAGTGCCAATCGTCAACCTACCATTTTCAGGGAGGCTTGTGGAAAGTCCTGGTTCAGCTGGGGGCTCTAGGCAATCCAGCAAACGATTCACTTTGTTACGAAGTTCTATCAGCTCTCGACGGAGGTATTTCACTTGATTAGATTCTAGAGGCCTTGGCTGCCCATTCACTGTAAAAGAAATATTATACTAATGAGTCTTTATGGCACAAGAATTTTCAGTTGCCTTCCTGTAAGAATTAAAGTAAAAGCATTGCATAGCCTGAATGCAACAAGAATTTTCAGTTGCCTTCCTGTAAGAATTAAAGTAAAAGCATTGCATAGCCTGAATGCAACCTTAACTGTGAAAATGGAATGCACTTTGTGGAAACCTGCCTTAAGATCTTACAGTAAAGAGTGCCTATGAAATCAAATTTACTATATTTTGGGAAATGGTTTGTTCGTCTGCCCATCCATTTGTTTGTTTGCTATATATTTGGACACTTGTCAAGATATCGTCACCAAACTTGCCATGGGGATTCCTGAGGTGGGGACAGTGCTCTTTGTCAACATTTGAATGCTAGATGCCATATTGAATAAAGATGGCGGACTATAACTTTGGGTAACTTTGCCCACTTTCAGGCATAGGTTTAGTCGTCTCTCAATATATCGTCACTGAACTCAGCATAAAGGTTTCCTGTGGTTAGGGTCTTTCTTGGACTCCAATAACCAATTTGAATCAAGATGGCAGACTAATACATGACGTTGGCATAACTTTACCTATTTTTGGTGTGATGGGTCCAAACTGACAAATTACCCTATCTATTTAAAAAACAAAATGTTTTTTGGTTTCTAAAAGTTCCTGGGCAGTTCTGGGTACTCCAAGCTAGCTAGCAAATAAATAAATGCCCTTTTCCAGGACAACGTGGCTTATGCCACCTGTAATTGCCTGAATTGCTGGGTGGGCATGAAGGGAAGTTTATTACCAAGATGCATAATAGTTAAGGGGAAAGAACTGGTTTGCTAAGAATCCCCGCAAGTACAAGAATTTCATGTGACTCAAAAATCATTAGTACTTACCAAACAGTGTCAATTTCAGTATCCTACTGCACTGAATTGCAAAAGAAAGATCTGAGCTATCAAAGATTGTTATAAGATCTCCATCTGTTAATTAAAGAGAATTAGGAATCAGATCTAATGCACATTAATAAAAATAATCACTTTACAGATTGTCACTTGCATCATATAGTAGTGCACTCAGGACATTAAATTTTTGTTTGCAATATGTCCATGATGACAGCTTATTTTATGCACTCCAAATAATACTGTGACCATTGTTAAAGAGCTTCACTTAGAGGTAAACACATCCTCCTTTCCACAAATAATTTGTATATGAAATGAGAAAATGACTCTGGATAATAAAGTTAGCAGGTCCCCCCCCACTACATACCTATAGAACAATTTCTGGCAGAATATTATTTAGCCTCTCCTATTCCAATTTCCTCTAAAATATTCACTGGCATTACATCAACTTTACATAGCAGTTACTTATATAAATAATAAATGGAAGTAATGCAAAGACTATGTCCACAGAATCTGCTCTCTAAAGCATGTCCAGTGACCACTTCACAGTACTTGGCACTACATTATGAAAGCTGCCCGCTGATGCCCCAATGCCCTGTGGTAGATAAGCACATCTGCTAATTTTGGAGTTCCTAGGGAGCCCCAAAATCATAACGATGAATTACCAGTGGAAAACATACCACCTAAATCTTAATGGGAGTCATTTCCCCCAGCAAATTCCAAAGCAACAAAACACAGTTTTTCCCTAAATATAGATTATTCCACATGAGACTGCGTCAGGAGCCAAAAGTCCTGTTCAGTCACCAAATGACTAGTAATTTCAAGAAAAGCTAAGAAGCAGAGAAACACTCTGGGCATGTTCAGACAGGAGCTACTTTGCGAAATGCATGCCAACATGCTCTTCCACTTTCCACTTGTGCTGCTGCCCTGGATTATACTGCAGATATAGGCAAGACTTGCCCAATCCCTTACTTCAGGTAACAACAAAATAGCAGCACTTGTTCAAGACAATTTTTTTGAGAATTATAGGAACTGTGTGCAAACAGGCCAAATACAGTATTTATTATATAGCAAATGTCCTTTGGGATACAAGTCAGGTGTCTGGAGTCACAGCTCCATTTACATCTTAGTTCAGGGATGCAAGCCTCCACTATAGAACCGTATGAGACCCCTAGGACTGCTGACAGGATTCAGAAATGTCAATTTCCAACTTTCTCCTGTTGGTGTCAGTATCCAGTTATAGAACAAAGCCCTAACCCTTTCCTGTGCTAATGAAGGCTCAGAACCACTGGTTCCCGGAGTCTCACAGTTGTCTCCCTCTTGACTCTCTACAAATATTAATTCTTGGGCTCATTCAAGACAAGCATCTGTCCCAGACTAGTTCTAAATCTTGAGGGAGTGCCTTTGCTTTTAAGTTTTTGCTGGAAAACCCAAGGTAGTTATTAAAGTCCCAGAAACGGCAGAAATTTCCTAGATTGATGGAACTGCCCCATTACGTTAGGCAATATTGAGAGTAGAAACTCTTAAGTTCATTGATTTCAATTTGTATTCTATGTATAACTTAGTTGGAGATCACTCACGGATACAGCATCACAGAATGCATCACTTTTAAGCTCAGCATTACCACCTACACAGAGGTAAGAAACTCAGTTATACAGTGCAAGCACAATATAAATAAGCAATATCTATGGCATGTTGCCGTAACTTTTGTTTCCTACCACACTTCCTGCAGGTTACTAGAACTGTGCTGACATACCAAGAACAGAGCTCTACACTGGTCAGAAAAAAAAGAGAAATGTGCCATAACAAAAACAACTGGAACACCAAAAAGATTTTTGTACTATTAGTTAACACTAAAAGTTCAAAGAAATCCTACCTTCGTCTTTGTATTTTATTGTAACTTCATCATTGCTCAGAAGCTTTCCCCTGAAAACTCTCTGCATCATCAGCACTAACTCGTCATAGGTGATGTCCTCATTGTGAATGGGAATTCTTCTAATATCATCACCCATTTGAGCTTTAATTATAAGCTTTCCACTCAAATCCAGTTGTCCATTCATGGTTAACTCTGGCCTTCTTACACAGCTATTCAAAATGAAAGACATTTACATTAGTATATCCTGAGAAACAATTACACTGATTCATTCCATCCAAAGCACAATTTTATATTACTAGATTAGGGAGGAAAATAATATATTACTGAATGGCATGATCTAAGAAAGAAGTGCACATATAATAATGTATACCACCTAAAACAGATTAAAAAACTGTTAACAATTCCAAAAATGCTCTGGGCATTCGGAGAGGGGAATGAAATGAGGAGTAATGGTGATGCCAACTTCCTGGGAAAAGACATGATCTATAAACAGCCTAAGATAAGCAGAGGATCAAAACCCAATAAATCTGATCACTCCTTGATACTTTACACCTGGAGTGGCTAACTCCCAGCCTGAAGACCTGAGTCTGCCTCCATTTTTTTCAAAGGAGGCACGGCACTGGTGCCATCAAGCTGAAGGGGGTGCAAACTGCTCAGATGGGGGGCACTGTTTGTTCTGTACATGTGTGTGGTGTGAGTACAAGAGTGTAGGGCAGCCCCATGACTTTTGGTCACATACTCCACTAGCATGCAACCACCAGAGAGTTGGCCAAGGCTGAATGCGATCCTTCAGCAGGCCCCCTGCTTACATTCTAGTAGGATCTTCACAAAGATTATGCGGCAGTAATGTTTTAGGTTTTTTTACTGTGGGGTCATTCCACGTCATTTCAACGAGGTCATGTCAACGTCTGTCTCAGATGCTCTGGTCAGACCTCACCTGGAGTACTGTGTCCAGTTCTGGGCACCACAGTTCAAGAAGGACATTGACAAACTGGAACGTGTCCAGAGGAGGGCAACCAAAATGGTCAAAGGCCTGGAAACGATGCCTTATGAGGAACGGCTAAGGGAGCTGGGCATGTTTAGCCTGGAGAAGAGGAGGTTAAGGGGTGATATGATAGCCATGTTCAAATATATAAAAGGATGTCACATAGAGGAGGGAGAAAGGTTGTTTTCTGCTGCTCCAGAGAAGCGGACACGGAGCAATGGATCCAAACTACAAGAAAGAAGATTCCACCTAAACATTAGGAAGAACTTCCTGACAGTAAGAGCTGTTCGACAGTGGAATTTGCTGCCAAGGAGTGTGGTGGAGTCTCCTTCTTTGGAGGTCTTTAAGCAGAGGCTTGACAACCATATGTCAGGAGTGCTCTGATGGTGTTTCCTGCTTGGCAGGGGGTTGGACTCGATGGCCCTTGTGGTCTCTTCCAACTCTATGATTCTATGATTCTATGATTCTATGATGAAATTTGGGGTATTTGGTGTACACCCATCCCTTATGGTTGAAAGAAACCCCCTTAATTTTTTTCCCTCTATCTCAAACAGTTTTACATTTATAGCAGTTCAAAGTTTTGTTAAATTTGCGTTGTCTGTCCCTCTTGAGACACTCGGCACAAGATACCCTTGTGTACGTTTTATTTTTTTCTCCAAAACCAGTGATCAGATCTCTTTGAAATTTTACACAGAGCTCAATAAAATGACGTAAATTTCAGAAAAAATACACGAGCACTCAAAAGATTTTATAAATGCCAAAAAAAAATTATAAATGTACTTGTAGCCTGGGGTTTTTTTTGCGGAAAAACTAGGTTTAGAAAACCTGAATTTTCAGCATGTGGGCATGATGGAACCCAAAGTTTTTGATGTTGAAAATTATTGCAAATACATGCTCTTTCTCGACAAAGAATGAAATTTATGGGTTTTTTATTCCTTGTAACAAAAATTTTATGTTTTTTGGACATCTTGGGGGGAAATGGCTTCTGGGCAGCCATTTTGTACAACTTTCCTACAATCCATAGCTGAAATAGAAAAAATTAATGAAACAAAGTTGTTCATCCTAAAAATTAGCATAATATTGGTTATTATAAGTTGTTGTTTTTTTAAAAGAGCATACTTGTTTTAATTTTGGGATATTTGAATTTGAAGTTATGAAAACTGGCTATCGGGAAATCAATAAAGGGAAGGGTGTGCACCAAGTTTCATCAAAATCTGAGATGGTGGGTTACAAAACCCTTGTTTTTTGCGTTGATTTGATGTGGAATGACCCTATAATTTAAATAGTTGAAGCAGAATTTT
This sequence comes from Podarcis raffonei, assembly GCF_027172205.1. Taxonomy (NCBI): domain Eukaryota; kingdom Metazoa; phylum Chordata; class Lepidosauria; order Squamata; family Lacertidae; genus Podarcis; species Podarcis raffonei. The sequence goes on along the minus strand of NC_070605.1, from coordinate 35,696,927 downwards.
CATTTAACAGATAAAACTAAATGGCTATTCTGAACTATCACCAACTAATAACTTTTCTAAATGACATCTTCAGCTTGAAAAAGTGGACACAGTACTAAGAATTTCCAGACAAGGCACTGTCACTGTGAACTTTACAGTACAATTCACTTTCTTTATTACATCAAATATTAAGTGTACCTGTCTTGTAAAATGTATTGAGTAGCTGGGCAGATTATCCCTTTTACTTTCAGCTGGAGGTCAGATGTCCCGCCATGCAGCAGTGGTTAGTAAAATATAACAACAGGCAGCAGTATGTGGAATCTGCATTAAAACACAAAGGCAACTTAGTTATGTCTCAGTCACCATCAAAGTCTTTCATTAATTAGCATAGACATTCATTCTTATATTATTATTATTATTATGAATATAAATATACAGAAGGCAAGTAACAGAGTAACCCAAACCCTCCTTATGCCTTTGCCCAGCTGTCTGGGCTAAGCAGCCTCTCACTGTGCACGACAGAAAGCATCATTTATTTGTGCGGCACTCCCCCTTCCGCCCCTGTGATCATGTGGGCAAGAGTTCCACTGGCAGGATACTGCCAGCAATGTCCAGCAAAAACTCCAAAACAAGCAAGCACAAATATGCCCTTGAAGGAAAATAATTCTTAGAATGTGATTCATGTGCTGAATACATACTTATTAACCCCGGCTTTTGACACCTGAGATGTGTTTTAGTAGTACCTACCTTCTAGTACCTATGCTTCTAATTGCATTTTTAAAAATGAGTAACATTTTATACAAACCCTAGGACCTTGTGGTGAAGGATGCTTAAGAGTCTATGAATAATAATAAATATTCCCAATATGTACACTTAAAACTGTTGAAACATTTGTATGACATGCTTTCAGAGCCAGAATGTTACATTCTGCTGCACTAATTCTACAGAGTCTAGGTCAGATAAAAGTGAAATCTAAAGTGGCATGTGTCATCAGCTTATTTGTAAGGTTTATTAGCACTCGGATCTGCTACGATTATCAAAGACAAAGAAAGCTGTATCTGAATATATGGTTCTCTTTTTCATATCATTGTGCATGCTCTCCTTTGGTTTAAAGCCAAATCTTGTATTTTCCATAAAAAAAGTTGCACATTTCTAGACTATACCATGAAAGAGACACTCATTTGTTCCTATGCAGCCAAATTGGAGAATTAAGATTATAATTTTAAATGTTACAATTGCCACTTATTTTTTTTAATAAAAAACCCCTACATTTCTTAAGTAACACAAATTTGTTAAAAGTAAATGCACCGTAACAACTGTAAGAACAGAATCTTTAAACAAGTGTGGGATTCAAGGCAGTTTATGCTTTACAGAAATCAGACTTAATTTGACCTTCAAATCTATTTAGCAATAATTTCAGTTGTGAAGTATGATAAACCTACATATCACTAGTAGCTCACTAGCTAAACTGTTGCTGGCAATATCTTTTATTACTACAACCACCAGATTTTCCTTACAGCAAACCCTTATGAAGATGCTTTTGCTATGCTGTTATGAGTTACTTTATTAACTTAAACATTGTATTCTTTATTGTAGTAAAATTTCTAAGCTGTTCACAAGCCTCTGTTGAATGTAGACTCTCCAATATTCCTGTTGAGTGCATGTTTTACTTTCAGTTTGTGATATACGTTTAAAAAAAGACTTTGGTATTTAGATCCCTAAATACAAATACCATTTCAGATGCATCTGATAAAAGTGGGCTCCAATTCATGAAAGTTTATATTAAGTAAACCAGTTAGCTGTTAAAGGGGCAATAAAAACTGGCACTTTAGTTGCAGATTAAATTAGCGTAGAGGATATTTGAGAAAAGTAATTCCTTTAAGGATCATTAACTTTGTAATCACAAGAGACTGCCAACTATCTTAGTAACTGAGCTTCTAGTGCTGGTTATGTATCAGTTTATGAAATTTCAATGGCAGAAATTTTCTTTAGAAGCAGGCAACTCAGTTGTGTCTCTATATCTATTTAAGGTTTCAATCCTATATCATCTTATCTAGAAGCATGTCCTATTGAACTCAACAAGGCTTACTTCTGACATACGTGTACAAACTACACTGCACAAATATTAAATGACTGGTTGTATGCTTAATATTGTAATGGGTCTCTGGTATAGAACAAAAGCTAATACTTGGGACAGTATTAAAGCTTAATTATGTAAGAGAAACACAATAAATCTTGCCATAAATTTTTCCAAGTATATGTACTTATGAATGCAACTGTTTTGCAAGAACAGGATTTCCTTCCACCACTCTCATATCAGCTGTGAGAGATCTCTTCAACCCCAATGACTTGCCCTGATCACACCCCAACTTCTCTGAAGGAGTAAACAAGACAAAAAAGCAATGACAGGAAGAGTTGCTGGCTCATGCCCATCTGACTCAGAATGTCAAGTAACTAAATACTGACAGCAGCTCTGAGTACTTTTAAAAGCTGTGTTGCTGGGCTAATAACAATTTCTTTGCATGAACGAAATGAACAGTACTCGAACTTTTGAGATTCTGAACCGTGAATATTTCCAAGTCTTCTAATTATACAAATCAGAGTAAAAGATGTAGAAGAATTAAGAGTCCAGCAAGCCAGATATAACGACAACTGCCCTGTTGGCCTCTTGGGGTGACCTTGGATAGACAACTTTCCTCCTCGCAAGACTCCAAGTACAAGAGGCCGCTTGAGGAACAAACAAACAAACTTAGAAGGTGTACAAAGAAGATGAAGCATTTAAATAAAGGAAGCTGTGTGTATTCTGCAGAGCCTTCCTCAGTGACAAAGAATCAGAAACCCCAAATTGACCTCTTCCCATTTTAGGCTCTCCAGCCCTGGTGGGGCGGGAGAGGGATGCAGAAAGAGAAAGCGGGGGAGGCAGGGAAAGAACTTTTCCCTCAGAAATGGGAAGTGCATCTTTTCCAAGGGTGTTTTTTTTGGGGGGGGGAGCAAAACCTCGTTACAACACAATTAAACCTGCACTGCTTTGGCACTGCTGTTTGCTGCAGTAGGCTAACGCAGCGCCCACAAACTAGAAAATGAATTATGTGGGGAAGGAGGGGAGAGCAAGAACCAGGACTCAAGGCCGATGGGCGGGGGGTTGAGGTTGATGTGGCAACAGCTGAGCCAGTGCGTGGCCTTCCCCTGTCTCGAGTGGACGGGGAAGGGCGCGGCCTAGGCCTCATCCAGGCGCCCTAAGGCCCCCCCCGTCGGCTACCCGATCCTTCCCCGGTGGGCAGCGGCTCGGCCTCTCCCATTCAAACCGGGGCAGCGGTTCCCCCACCCGACTCGCTCCGTTTCTTCCACGAAATGGAGGCCGCGGCGCCAGCCAGCCCGCCAGCCCCACGACCCTGTACCCCCCCTACCCGCTCCCCGCCTCCTCACTCACTGCTGCCGCCGCTGCCGTACGTGGCAAAGAGACTCGGCCAAGGCGGTTGCTGCTGCCGCTGCTGCTGCCGGGCCGCCACGCATGCGCACTCCGCCCATAACCTGACGGCGGAGACTGCTGCACCGAAGAGCTTCGTCAGAGGAAACCGGTACCGCGCAGGCGCGAAATGAAGGTGTGGGGCACGCACGCGTGTTTACGTACAGGACAGCGACGTAGAGCGACCCAGATTTTTCTTGACCTTAAAAAAAATAAAAAGGCAGCGCGAGTCCAGTTAAAGCGCATGCGCGGGAATGAATGGTCCTATTCTAGTCTCCCTTGTTGGTTTCTGGCAGTCAATTGCGTGTAGTTGGCGTCTCTTCTGGGCAGAGGAGCGTCTTTGCAAAAACGTCATTCACGGGTCCTCCTTCTTTCAGGCCAAGCCGTGTTCAGTGGCTGAGGCTGCTCCGCAGTGCCTGCCCCGATGTTCATTGATCTCAATGTGGTGCGCTCTCAGGAGACTAAAGGACTGGACCCAATAGGGCTTCTGAGCAGTATACAATAGAGGATTGCAAATGTGCTTTACCGTGCTAAGCTGTGAACATAGAACCAATGGAAAGCAAAGAGAGGGTCACTCACACACACACCCCAATTAAGCCCCGAATATCTACTTCCTCATCTACCATCCTGAAAGCCAGACTGCTGCAGTCTATGGCTTGTCTAATCACTCACAGATACCTCAGGGGACTGGCCTTCACATGCCCTATTCACCTAACCAGTTAAGCAAAGTGTTGTTGTTGTTGTTGTTGTTGTTTTATTTATACACCACCCATCTGGCTGGGTTTCCCCAGCCACTCTGGGCGGCTTGCAATACATAAAAAATTGTAAAACGTTGTTGTTTAGTCATTTTTCGTGTCCGACTCTTCGTGACCCCATGGACCAGAGCACGCCAGGCACTTCTGTCTTCCACTGACTCCCGCAGTTTGGTCAAATGTAAAACATTAGATATTTAAAAATTCCCAATACAGGATTGCCTCCAGATGTCTTCTAAAAGTCAGGTACAGTGGTGCCTTGGGTTACATACGCTTCAGGTTACACACGCTTCAGGTTACAGACTCCGCTAACCCAGAAATAATACCTCGGGTTTTGTTTTGGAGTTTCTTTGACTTCTGGTAAATTTGGAAAGCTCCGTGGCTGTGCAGGAATAAAAGGCTGTTCTCTGACTTGTCCACATGAGAGACATCATCATTATCATCATTACTAATGTACAGTGGTATCTCGGGTTACATACGCTTCAGGTTACAGACTCCGCTAACCCAGAAATAGTGCTTCAGGTTAAGAACTTTGCTTCAGGATGAGAACAGAAAACGTGCTCCGGCAGCGCGGCAGCAGCAGGAAGCCCCATTAGCTAAAGTGGTGCTTCAGGTAAAGAACAGTTTCAGGTTAAGTACGAACCTCCAGAACGAATTAAGTACTTAACCCGAGGTACCACTGTAGTTGTTTATTTCCTTGACATCTGATGGGAGGGCGTTCCATAGAGCAGGTGCCACTACCGAGAAGGCCCTCAGCCTGGTTCCGTGTAACCTCACTTCTCACAGTGAGGCAACCACCAGAAGACCCTCAGAGCTGGACCTATATACACATACACACTCATGGAATCAGAGCTGAAAGGGATCTCGGGAGATCAAGGCCTGCATTCTCCATGTTATTCCTGATAGCCTGAGTGCCTTTCTTGATGTATATGTGCTCCTGGCCATCAAGAAGAAACAGTCTAAAGTTCGCATTGCATGGAATATCAAAGTTCGTGAGGCTTTACACTGCACAGATAATATTAATTATGCTTCTTGAACTTAGGTCTTTTGTTGAACAAGGCAGATATCTAGTTACTCACTAGTTATCCATTATTAGTAACAGAAAATTGATAATCCTTCAGTTGCTACAATGAAACACGAAAGAAACAGATTGTGAAAAGAAAGAGATTGCACCAATGTGTCAATATTTGCTCAAATTGACCACACACCCTTCAACCTACCAACTCAGCATGGTCACTGCTATTCATAGTCACACCTGTATGCAAGTCCTAGAAATAAGGCATTCGGTACTAATAAACTAGCAAGCTCTGCAAAAGCAGCAAATAAAGTTGCCAGGGAAGAAGCAGAGATTTTATGGGCTTCATTTGCACTGATTGTCACTATAAAAGTAATTAAGTTGTGAATGTAAGTTTTGAATGCACTTCAATTAAAAAGATCAACATTACATATTTCTTCATAATCACAAATTCCCATTCTAACAAACATGACATGATTTCAAAAGTGTGTGTATGATCATATTGTATATGTATGATCATCAGAAGGTTGCCAGAAGATGCTTGTCTCTCTAATTTTGTGTTATATCATGCTGATTCCATGGCATCCATTCTGCAGCTGGCTCCCCCAGCACTCCCTCAAAATTTGAGATGTGTCCACTAGTCTAAAAATGTTGGTGACCCTGAGCTGGAGCCTAGGCCATTCACACAACTGAATGACATTCAAAGAACCAGTATGATGTAGAGGCTTAGTGTCAGATGGGCAACTGGGAGACCACAGTTCAAATCCTCTCTCCACCATGAAATTCACAGAGTGAGCTTGGGACAGTTTCTCTCTCAGCCTAACTTATTTCACAGGGTTCTTGTGAGGAAAAAATATGAGTTCAAAGATTGAAGACCATTTATTACATTTTAGTTAATTAATATTACTTCCTATGTAAAATAAATGCATGTTTTTCATGAAATAAGTGCCTTTTAAAAATTTGTAATTATTCTTCAACATCAGTCATTCCAAATATTTCCCACATTCATTATCCCATGTATCATATCATAGTTCTAAGAACACTTCCAGACATGTTTTTTTAAATATAAAAACACATTGATTGAGTTTGAGCAATGGCACACCTCAAATTTTAAAAAAGGATATACAAAGTCCTGTGCAATTTTATTCCTCATTTTTTCTCCCAATACTTCTTGGAATTTGCTGCCAAGGAGTGTGGTGGAGTCTCCTTCTTTGGAGGTCTTTAAGCAGAGGCTGACATCAAGAAAAGGTGGCAAGAATACACAGAGGAATTATACCAGAAAGATATGGATGTCTCGTACACCCCAGGTAGTGTGGTTGCTGACCTTGAGCCAGACATCCTGGAAAGTGAAGTCAAATGGGCCTTAGAAAGCACTGCAAATAACAAGGCCAGTGGAAGTGATGGTATTCCAGCTGAACTATTTAAAATTTTAAAAGATGATGCTGTTAAGGTGCTACACTCAATATGCCAGCAAATTTGGAAAACTCAGCAGTGGCCAGAAGATTGGAGAAGATCAGTCTACATCCCAATCCCAAAGAAGGGCAGTGCCAAAGAATGCTCCAACTACCGCACAATTGCACTCATTTCACACGCTAGCAAGGTTATGCTTAAAATTCTACAAGGAAGGCTCAAACAATATGTGGATCGAGAACTCCCAGAAGTGCAAGCTGGATTTAGAAGAGGCAGAGGAACCAGAGACCAAATTGCAAACATGCGCTGGATTATGGAGAAAGCTAGAGAGTTCCAGAAAGACATCTACTTCTGCTTCATTGACTATGCAAAAGCCTTTGACTGTGTCGACCACAGCAAACTATGGCAAGTTCTTAAAGAAATGGGAGTGCCTGATCACCTCATCTGTCTCCTGAGAAATCTCTATGTGGGACAAGAAGCTACAGTTAGAACTGGATATGGAACAACTGATTGGTTCAAAATTGGGAAAGGCGTACGACAAGGCTGTATTTTGTCTCCCTGCTTATTTAATTTATACGCAGAATACATCATGCGAAAGGCTGGGCTGGATGAATCCCAAGCTGGAATTAAGATTGCCGGAAGAAATATCAACAACCTCAGATATGCAGATGACACAACCTTGATGGCAGAAAGTGAGGAGGAATTAAAGAACCTTTTAATGAGGGTGAAAGAGGAGAGCGCAAAATATGGTCTGAGGCTCAACATCAAAAAAACGAAGATCATGGCCACTGGTCCCATTACCTCCTGGCAAATAGAAGGGGAAGAAATGGAGGCAGTGAGAGATTTTACTTTCTTGGGCTCCATGATCACTGCAGATGGTGACAGCAGCCACGAAATTAAAAGACGCCTGCTTCTTGGGAGAAGGGCAATGACAGGCCTAGACAGCATCTTGAGAAGTAGAGACGTCACCTTGCCAACAAAGGTCCGTATAGTTAAAGCCATGGTTTTCCCAGTAGTGATGTATGGAAGTGAGAGCTGGACCATAAAGAAGGCTGATCGCCGAAGAATTGATGCTTTTGAATTATGGTGCTGGAGAAGACTCTTGAGAGTCCCATGGACTGCAAGAAGATCAAACGCATCCATTCTTAATGAAATCAGCCCTGAGTGCTCACTGGAAGGACAGATCGTGAAGCTGAGGCTCCAGTACTTTGGCCACCTCATGAGAAGAGAAGACTCCCTGGAGAAGACACTGATGCTGGGAAAGATGGAGGGCACAAGGAGAAGGGGGCGACAGAGGATGAGATGGTTGGATAGTGTTCTCGAAGCCACAAACATGAGTCTGACCAAACTGCGGGAGGTAGTGGAGGACAGAGGTGCCTGGCGTGCTCTGGTCCATGGGGTCACGAAGAGTCGGACACGACTAAACGACTAAACAACAACAACAAGCAGAGGCTTGACAACCATATGTCAGGAGTGCTCTGATGGTGTTTCCTGCTTGGCAGGGGGTTGGACTCGATGGCCCTTGTGGTCTCTTCCAACTCTATGATTCTATGATTCTTATTTGGCAGAAAATTCAGTAAAAATGAGAAGCCTAGCTTTTAAACAGCTTGTTTATTTAATATTCACTAGATGGCAGTGCAGCCTCAGTAATGGGAATTTTTAAGTACATAGCAGGTTAAAATGATTTCATCCAATATATACTAACGCCTGTTTCAAACTTTGAACATTCCATTAACAGAGAGCACTTTTGTGTCTTTATCTTACCCCAGACTTGGACTGGATATCCCTTCAAATAGAGGATGGCTGTCCTTTTTAAAGTAGTACCCATGGCCACTCAGTACTTTCAATCACTTTGAGATTTTCATATTGGCCTTTTCAGAGAGGCCAAGTAGGGTCACATTGCAATTCAATATATTAGGAGGTTCAAGAGTAGGTATTCCAATTTTTTCTAGTGCACATCCGAGTAGCTTTAGGAACACCACCTGTAAATATTGTGGAAAATATTTAAAGTACCATATTCCATGCAGGGTTGACTTAACTGTAAGGTACTCACAACATTCCTATGAGCGTTAATCGTCTTATCTGTCTAAGAAATGTATATACTGAAAGGGTTGGTAGTGTTCTGTGAAGGATTTCTCATTCCATTCTCTTTTCCCAAACTAACCCTTCATTGTTTCAGGACATTCTTTATTTCAGCTATTCTGCCATTTATGAGGTTATGCAAACTGTGCTCAGATCTGCTATGTAACTGTGTAATTCTACAGATATTTACAGCCTGTAACATTAAGGTTGGTTGTAGTGTACTTCTCATCCTATACATTAATTTTCCAGTGCTGAAAGGAATCGTAACATAATTATGACATAAGCATGCTATGTTTTGGGGGGAGGTTTACCATATGATAGAGTTTTTAAAGGTAATATTGCTAGATATAACATATAGCAGAGTGCAGAACCTGTGACTCTCTTCTGGGAAGATGGGTGTTAGGAATTCAGAAACATCTGGATGGCTGGATTTCCCTATCCCTGGCATTGATTTTACAACATTTCATCATTTTTGCATGCATGGCTAAAAACTGGGCATTGCATTTTAAAATTTCCAGCCACCTCTAAGCTTCAATTGTGCCTATTTCTCACTGTGAAACTCTAATCAAGATGAGTGAAAGATGGTGCATTAAAAAAAATCCAGTTCAAACTTAATCATCAGCCTACCTGACCATCCCATGTGCCATTTGTATCTGGCAAATAGACTGTAATGTCCCTGCATTCACTTGGGGACTTTTATCTGTTGGCTTGAGACCACAAGTCTAATTACTCACTTTACTGAAACAGAGGAGGAAAAGGAACGAAGGAAAAACATACACATACTATTCGCAGTGTTGTTGTCACACTTTTCCCTGGAATATCCATACCTACCAAGGATAATTATCTCAAAGCTTAGAATATCTTGAGAAGAGTTGACTACGTAATTACTTGCATCACAGAGGTTAAGGTGGGGGGGGGACATCTCCATGTTAAAAGTGTTTTCATCATATAGAACAATTTTCAAGAACATGGGGAGGGGACCACAGATCTGGACCTGGACTCCTTTCAGTACTTCACTCTTACATTAAAGTTATACTTGTCAGATAAAAATTAAAAACATGGAGTGCTCTGCTCCTGTGATACTTGTTGCCACCAGACCCCTGAAGAAGAAATGGAACAAGTAGGACTTGGAGCAGTTCTAATTTGGCCAGGTCCGCTCCCCCACAATGGATGACCCAGGTGACCTTCGCGCCCCCTCCCATTAAGGAATTCCAAGGCAGTCTCCTTCAGACCAGGGATCACTAGTGTAGCTTGGGGGGAGGGGTACACTGGGTGGCAATTTACCGTGGTGCCTGCAGCGCCCTGCAGCTGAGGGGGAGGCAGCAGGCGGACATGAACCCCACACCGCATTTTCGGGTGGCACAGTGTTTGCAGCTGTGGGATGTGATACGTAAGTAGCAGTCAAGTACAACATTCCTGGTTTCCCAGAGTGGACATGCGGGGGAATGTTTGCACCAGCCAGTCAAAAGCTTCATGTTTCCTCCTGGCTGGGACATACTTCCTTTGTATGTGACTAGAGGTGGGCATTCAAATCCCCGCGGCGGGGTGCACTCCTGTTGCTCGGTCCCAGCGCCTGCCAACCTAGCAGTTCGAAAGCACCCCCGGGTGCAAGTAGATAAATAGGGACCGCTTTCTAGCGGGAAGGTAAACGGCGTTTCCGTGTGCGGCTCTGGCTCGCCAGAGCAGCGATGTCACGCTGGCCACGTGACCCAGAAGTGTCTCCGGACAGCGCTGGCCCCCGGCCTCTTGAGTGAGATGGGCGCACAACCCCAGAGTCTGGCAAGACTGGCCCGTACGGGCAGGGGTACCTTTACCTTTTTAGAGGTGGTCATTACCTTACCTGTCCAGGTAACAAAAAGGACAAGGCATGCAGCACTCTCTCTCTCTTTGACTTCCTCTGTCGTTGGAGCAGCATTTAGCTAGAGATGCTCTGCCAACAGAGGACACTGGGATTATCCCCATACAGTCATACCTCATGTTGCGTTAGGTTCATGTTGCGTCTCTTCGGCTTGGGAACGCAGCAAACCCAGAAAGTGTATACTTCTGGGTTCCGCTCTGTGTGTGTGTGTGTGTGTGCGCAGAAGCGTTCTGCGGGCTTCACACATGCGCAGATGCACTCTATCGTGCCGCTCTTGTTACAGACCTTTCGGGGTGCAAATGGCACCCCGGAACAGATCAAGTCTGTAACTAGAGGTACCACTGTATGGGATAGCTCCACCTGTATATACTTTGTAACTAAGTCTGCCTTCTGGGATCCAACTGAGAACAGAATATGAGTAAACTACTTTTATATACTTTACACAAGATTGTGGAGTGTTTTAAGAGGGATATAAAGGATGTTACCAGGAACCTAATAGTGAGAGGCTTACACAAGCCTGCAACCAGCTACCCACTGTGCGTTTAAAAGGGGAATATGAAACTCTGCTAAGTAAAGGAAGTTGATAGCACAAGTTAGGAAGGATATTAATAAACAATATATCCTCTCCTGCCTTTCTGAACATTCCCATAGGCAGCGGGCAGAGTGGACTCCATGCAAGCCCCGGCTCTGCGCAGAGCACCCTGCCCAGATTGCCCCACCCTGTGGACGGCTCACCCCACCCCATGGATGGTTTGCCCCACCCATCGGGCACATCCACAGCCCCACGTGCCCGAGCAGCTAGCTATGCCACTGTCAGGGATGGAGCAAATTTGCAGGAATGTCATTCTCAAAGAACACTACAGAGCTCAAGGTTCCTTGAGGTACTGGAGATCAGGGGTGGGTGAGCTTTTTGGTCTGAGGGCCATATTCCCTCATGGGTGACCTTCTGGGGGCCACATGCCAGTGGTGGGTGGGGTCAAAAGTGGGCAGAACAAGGGACAAAAATTGGGCAGAGACCAATAGATGACTCTTAGGTTTGTACAGTAGGTGGCATTCCAGCTATGTGTATCCAGGCAAGGAAGAGGCTTTGTCAGAGTTAAGGTACATTCTAGCCAGGGAAATGCACTTGAAGGCCCTTGCTGGGGACATGGTGCTAGTAAGACAATCCTGGACTATATGGACTTTTTCATTCATAAGCCAGTTTCCTGTGTACCTATCTTAGCTGTAACAAGTGGGGCTACTCCAGAACTATTTGGGAGCAAGTGCTTTGAAGAATACAGCCTGTGTGAGAAAGAGGAGTCCCTTCATCCACATTTGTAGATGATGCAAGTTCAAGACCCCACCAGTAATTATAGCTATTTGTAAAGCCACAAACTACATCAAACACCTGCCTCATTTACAGGAAAAAGAAACCACTTACTAGGGATAACATTTTCTAGGATACGTACAGTATTAGCAATTTCATTTGCAATGATTTCATTTAACAATAGTTCACAGTAAATCACTTCCAGAAAGGCACACACAAGGAAATGGGAGTTTGGTCATCTAATGTAGCACACACACAAAAGCTCTCTAATGCAATTTTGAAATGCTTTTCTGCTGTGGCCATTTATTCCTATTCTAGGCTAAACTGTGCACCGTTTAACCATCCCACTCATTGGAAAATGAATTTTCCCAAGCATCATACTGTCATTAGCAATGGCAAGAAGCAAATGGTTCACAAATTTATTGACAGCTGCACAAATTATTATAGCTAGGAAGTGGAAGGGGCAAGCAGAATATAAAATGGAAGAATGGTATAAAAAGGTGTGGGATATACCTATTAATGATAAATTAACATGTGCCATTAAAGTAAGATGGGGAATTTGCAGGAGAAGGATTTTGAGGAGATATGGAAGGTGTTTGTAGAATTAGTACTGTTAAAATGGAAAGGGGTCAAACCATTGCAAGAGGTGTTGAAATTTTGGGAAGTTGGATACTTACAAGGGAATGGTCTCGGTGGTGGGGTGCACATTTTTATTCTTATTTATTTATGATTATTACTTTGTAAAAAGAAAGAAAAGAACCAAAACAGACACATGTAATGTGAGGTGTATGGAACAAAATAAATACACATAGGAAGTTGCTTTAGATTGAGTCAGGCAATTGGTTCATCTAGCTCAGTCTTGTCTACACTGATCGGCAGGTGCCCAATCAGACTTTCAGACAGGAGTCTTTTCCAGGCCTAGCTGGAGACGTCAGTGATTGAATCTGTGACCTCATGTGTGCAAACCATTTCTTCTGCCATTGTGCTACAGCCCTCCAGTCTTGTGGAGTTCCACACGGTAGGCATCATGTTTAAACTGGGCCACTGGTATAGCGTGTTCTCTCTAACAGAGAGCACGTGTTGCAGTTGGGGGAACAGGCCACCCTGTCATGACTAGGCAAATTTGGTATGGAACCCTAGCCTTAAGGGGTTAATTGGGTTGCTGGGGAATTTTGGTTGTTGCCAATTCGGAGGAGGGGTCAGAGGCTTTAAATATAGGGGCCAGACGATGGGACGTCCTCTTGGCTGTTTTGCACCGGATCACATGGAGCACTTGGACAATCTTCTCATTGTCTGGTTACATTTCTTTATTTCTGTATTTCCCCTTTCTTTTTAATCCTCTCTAGTCCCTTAAATAACTTAATTCCCCCCTTTTCCTGTTCAATTTCTCACCCCACCCCTTACCCTGCCCTGTGGGAAGATTCTCCCTGTATCTATGGCTTGCCTTTCCCAATAGGGAGAGAGCCCCCGTTAGGGGCTTTCTTTCGCAAAAAGGTTTCCCCCATTTCTCTTGTTGAAATTGTGGGGCTAGTCAGGGCTGTTCCCAGCTTAGCTGGAATCACTTTCGTTTATAGTATCCCCAAAGGTTGGCTTTATTTTGAGTGTGTGCAGCGCTGTTGGCCAAATTTTAAGCTAGCCCTGGGCGGGAGCACTATTTTGAGTTCCTTTAATATTGCTATGAGACTAAGATTCTCGAGCAGAAGCAGGGAGGCCTATTCAGCCTGCACATAACTTCCAAGCCTAAGTCTGCTACAGGTAGCAGTTAATTGTTAAGTCTCTGTGACACGTGACTCATTCTCGCTATAGGAATGTATCTGCTTGCAGGCCCAGTTGCTGCTAATATATTTCTGAGGCAGACAGAGGGCCCCAGGGGCTCCCTGTGCCTCCAAGGACTATGAGCACTCTGTATATGCTCTTGAACTATGCTGTTTCTGAACAAGTTTATTTTCTTTAAGTTTGTTTTGCCCTGATAGTGGCGACTGCCATTTTAGAGACGAGCCATTGTGGCTTAGTGGCTAAAGTATAGGACTAGGACCTGGGAGACAGGGTTCATATCCCCCTCTTAGCCATTGTTATAACAAAACAAAACAAACTGCTCCTTTTGGGCTATTCTGTTGCTGGGTAGTTCGGCCCATTCATGATAAAAGAACTTTGGGTTTTCTTGAAGGGGTGTTTCCCTCTAAAAGGGCAAACAGGGGTACCTGGACAAGCTGTGGGCTACCTCAACTCTGCTATTTCAGTGGAAACATTTATGCCTGGCCTAGCAGGTGATCCTAGGGCTTTGCCCTAGAATTTAATGGCCTGGAAGCGTTTCCGGCCTGAATAGTGTCCCCATGTGGTCCATGAAGCATTGGTTTCACTGGGTCAGCACATAGTGCTGGTAATGCCTAGGTTGCAGGATTGGTCCCTGTATGGGACAGCTGCATGCTCCCCCATTGCTCTACCTGGACACTTAGGCCCTTTTGGTGGTTACCTCACTGCGAGGGATGTAATGTGCGCCACGTTTGCAATATGCAAGTGGGAGAAAGCACCTTTGCGTGCCCGCATTGCAGTTTGCTCTGTGCGTTGCAGGGCACGGGCTGCAATTGCATTGCGTGAGAGATTTGCAGTTGCATTGCACGGAGGGTGTGTGCATTGCATGGAGGGTGTGTGTGCATTGCACGGAGTGTGTAGTTGCATTGTAAGGAAGGTGTGGTTTCATTGCACGGAGTGTGTGCATGTGCATTGCACGGAGTGTGTAGTTGCATTGCACGGAGTGTGTGTGCATTGCATGGAGGGTGTAGTTGCATTGCACAGTGTTTTTTGCATTGCACGGAGTGTGTGTGCATTGCACGGAGTGTGTAGTTGCATTGAACGGAGGGTGTGTGCAGTGCACGGAGTGTGTAGTTGCATTGCACCAAGTGTGTAGTTGTATTGCATGGAGTGTAGTTGCATTGCATGGACTGTAGTTGCATTGCATGAAGTGTGTGTGCATTGCAGGGAGTGTGTTTTGCATTGCACAGAGTGTGTAGTTGCATTGCACGGAGGGTTTGTGTGTGCATTGCACGGAGTGTGTAGTTGCATTGCATGGAGCGTGTTTTTTGCATTGCACGGAGTGTGTAGTTGCATTGCACGGAGTGTGTAGTTGCATTGCATGGAGTGTGTGTGCACTGCACGGAGTGTGTAGTTGCATTGCACGGAGCGTGTAGTTGCATTGAACCGAGTGTGTAGTTGCATTGCACGGAGGGTTTGTGTGTGCATTGCACAGGGTGTGTAGTTGCATTGCATGGAGCGTGGTTTTTGCATTGCACGGAGTGTGGTTTTTGCATTGCACGGAGTGTGTAGTTGCATTGCATGGAGTGTGTGTCTGAAAAGGAAGCTGGCTTGGCGGCAGCTTTGTCGGGACTTCTTTAGGGGTTCTGGCCAGCGTCAGCCCTGTAAATTTACATATCATGATGGCAGCACAGGATGCCCCCTGCCCAAGCAGGGGCTGGAAGCTGGCAAGCAATAGCCCAAAACCTTTTTGCCCATATTCCCATTTTATTTAGGGATTCAGTTGGATATCGTTGCTAAAACATACCACTTGCCTATGGAGAAGCTGTCTGCCTTGAAGGAAGTTGTTTTGTAATACTTCCTCTGTAGCAAGTGATGCTTCATCAGATCCGATCTTGCTGGGTCACTTAATTAATCTTCCCACTAGGCCAGGCTGCCTGCGGCCTGAGGTCCCCTTACCTTTGTGTACGCCTACCAAGTGTGGTGAAGGCAGATATCAGGCGATGGTAGCAATTCCTGAATGTATGCAATAGTAGTTCGCCATGGCAGGATACCTTGAACCCGCACAGGGATTTTCAGGTTCATGCTGGTGCTGCTGGATCTTTGCCCTTTGGTTTTTATTTCAAGGGCTGCTGGTGTGCAAAGCTATGGCCTCAAGCCCGGTGTGGTGAGGCAATCATGTGACATAACTTTTCTTGAGTTTTCCCCATTGTAGTAGCAGTTCACATGTGGCCCGAGGAGTTCAGTGACCATCGGATCTGCTTTTGGTTTGATAACCAGGTAGTGGTGAGCGTCTTGGCAAAACAGTCCTCACGCTCTAGCACAGTCTCTGCCCCTCCGCTCATGCTTTCGAGCTGCGCCGCTTAAGGTTTAATACTGTGCTTTCTACTCTCCAAATTACGGGATCCTCTAATGATGTCGCTGACACTCTATCCCATTTTCAGATGAAGCGCTTCAGATCCTGGGCTCCAGACTCAGCTATTGCCAGACTTTTCCAGACCACCTGTGGCATTTTGACAACAATTAGTAATTACAGAGAGCAGCAGCTTCCATTTCCCCTTCTGCTTTTAGCTCTTATGGGAAGGCCTGGATGGATTTCTTAGCCTTAAGCTGGCAGTCCTCGGCCATTCAGATGAATTGACCCCCATCCTCTGAGCAGATCCGGCAGTATTTGGTCCACCTGCTGCAGATTGGGCATGCGGTTATAACTATCAGAATTCAGTCCACTGCAATGTCTGTTACACTGAAGCTTTATTTTTCAGAGACCCTTGTATAAAGTTTGTAGTGCGCAGGGCCTTGGAAGGTTGGAATAGGCTCCAACCTCATAGGACAGTGGGCAGGAAGTCGGTCAATTTTTACCTATGCAGTATCTGCAACAAGTTAAAACTTGTCTGCTGGTTAAAGATCAAGGCTAGACTCCTTTCAGTAGTCCATTGCATTTTTGCACTGAGGGTTGGGAAAATGGTTGTTGGAGCCAGCACGGGGCTGAGAGTCTGGAGGCTTATTGCTTCAGGACTTTTCCTTATCCTTTGGAGCTTGTCATTAGAGTTGGGAACTCAAAAACAGACTTAGTGGGCAGGAGTGCCACAATCAGGCTTCCCGCCACAGGTGAGGAGGGCCCTTGCCCGGTTATGGATAACAGAATATTTGGCTTTTCGTTCCTCTGGGGGCTGGCCCGCTCCTAGTGCATGAAAATGGGTTCCCGTTAGCCAGGCATCAATGTGCTTACGTCGTGCACCAGTTATTACGGCCTGCGGCTTGCTTACCGCTGAACACGCCTCATTCCTTACGATTAGGTGCTGCAGCAAAGGCTGCACACTGGGGGCCTGTCAGGAGACAGGATTGTGAATACGGGTCATTGGAAGTCTGACGCTGACAAGGGTTATATCAGGAAGTGTCACAATGATGTCTGTGCTGATGCTTGTATGTTATTTCCTTTTTTCATAGGAGCAGCTGTGCACATTTGGGCCACAGCATTGTACATTAGGCTGGCAAGCATGATGACGAGTTTGGACTGGGGCGCCATCTCAGTCTTCCTGCCCATGTGAACATATACTGGATGTCCAGATGGGGAATGCTTTGTGAGGAGATACTTCCTTTGGTGCGGTCGAGTGTGACCTGTGCAGGTCCTCCCGCAGTGCTGGTAGTACAGCTGGGCGAGAATGTTTGCTGTATTCCTCCAGCATAAGTCTGCATCCCTGCATGCAAGAGGGCTTGGATTGAGTTGATGGCAGCTCTCCCTGGACTCAAAATAATTTAAGGCATTGGTTCAAGGTGCTCTGGAGGGGGGGATTGGAGCACCTGTCCCCTCCAATGCGCAAAGATATTCCATTAAGGGAATCCAAGGATTCGCCATGCTGTTGTCGACCCCTTTCGAGGGGTGGGGCCACGCAAGAGTCCCTGGGAGCATTTGGGGGTGAGCTTGAGTCTGATCCTGGTTCATTGCTCCCCCACGCTGTTATTTGTACTGACGATATGGTGGGGCCCAGTCGTCAGTGCTGCCCTGCTGAGGTCAGGTGCAGCTAGTCGGGAACCAATGCCTAGACAAACTACCAACGAGCAGGCCAGAAAGCATGTTAATAAGGCGGTGGACAATAGAATAAAATTAATAAAGTAAATAAAATAAAATAGCAAATAAAATAAAATAGGTCCTTGCTTTAGGTGGTTCTGTAATATTGCACCCTGCTATTTTCTTCAAGGCTGTTGCCCTCTTTAGGGCAGATGGGGCGCATCTTTCCCCTATGGGGAACGACACCTGGCGGGATGCGATTGCCTTGGGATTCATTGCTCCCCCACAATGTTTGCTGGTACTGACGATATGGTGGGGCCCAGTCGTCAGTGCTGCCCTGCTGCGGTCAGGTGCAGCTGGTCGGGAACCAATGCCTAGACAAACTACCACCGGGAAGGCCGGAAAGCATGTTAATAAGGCAGTGGAAATAAGATACAGGTCGTTGGAAATTGAATGCATTCAAAGGTTATGTTTGTTAACATTATTGGTGTCTTACAATTTTTTGCTTGTTTTATCTTAGGTTTAGCAGCTGTCTGCATCTGGATGGTGGGGCACAGCCTCATGCATTGGGCTGGCATCAGTGCACGGCAGTCCGGATTGGGACCGGGTCTTGGCCTTCCTCCACATGTGCAGTTGCCTTGGCTGTCCAGACGGGGAATGCGCCGGCCAGAATTCCTGCCAATGATTCGGAGGCAGGTGCTGCTGGAAGGGCCGCCCACTGCTGTTGGGGTGCAGCTGGGTGAGAACGACCTGGTTTCCATGGACTGTTTTTTCACCACGTGCTGCAATTTTGGGTGACCTGGAGAAGCTGCGGGCAGTGGTGCCGACAGCAAAAATATTTTGGTCAAAGCTTTTGCAACGGTGCATTTGGAGGGGCAGTCGTTGCCCAGCCGCCACTGAAAGGGCCAGAAAACGCATCAACTCCGCTGTATCTAAAAAGATCGTTGAGCTGGGTGGAGATGTGATTTTTCACCCTGAGATTCTTTTTCAGGCGCCATCCTTTTTCCGAGCTGATGGCGTGCACCTTTCTGCTTCTGGGAATGAGGCTTGGATAGGTGCGGTGGTGGCCAAGCTGAGGTCTTGGCTGGGGCTGTGAGTGGTTTGGCGGTGAGCTGTGGGCTCCATGGCAGTTAGGCATTGGTTAAATTGGTGCTTGGAGGGGTAAGTGCCTATCCCTCCAAATGATGCGGAAAGGGAATTCCGTTAAAGGAATCCAGGGGCTTGCCATTCTTTTCGTCCTTGTCCGTGGAGCCGGACTTGGGCCGTGCAAGCCCCACAGGAACATGAGGGTGAGAGGTGAGGGTCTGATTCCCAGCTTCATTTCTCACCCAATACTTGTTTCCCACGCTGGCTTCCGTTGGTGTCCGGAAGGGCCAGCTCTGTCCTTGGGGGGCAAGGACAGATAGTCATAACCAATGCCTAAGCAACCACTCACATTTTTTGTATTTGAATAAAGTTTTG
Source organism: Podarcis raffonei (assembly GCF_027172205.1). NCBI lineage: Eukaryota > Metazoa > Chordata > Lepidosauria > Squamata > Lacertidae > Podarcis > Podarcis raffonei. The sequence continues at coordinate 35,677,837 of NC_070605.1, read as the reverse complement.
GCCAAAAATTATGCCAAAAACCTTAAACAAAAATTGAAGTGTGAAGTATGAATTATTTTGGGGGGTGGCACTGTGGGACTCAACACGCAACTACACATGCAGTGGAAGCTACCAATATGGCGTGCACCCACATCACAGATTGTTGTTGTTGTTGTTTAGTCATTTAGTCGTGTCCGACTCTTCGTGACCCCATTGACCAGAGCATGCCAGGCTCACAGATTGTAAGTACCTACTAATACTTCAGCTGAAGGAACCATAACCAGAGTTAAATATGGCACCAATCATACAGAATCCAATGGAACAACACATTCCTATACATGTCTTCTCAGAAATAAGTCCCACTGAGTTCAGTTGTGCTTATTCCCAGGTAAATGGGAATAGAAATGCACCCTTTTTAACATGCCTTGTATCATCAGACACAAGTGTTCAGTGGTAAGAGAAGACCTTTTGCTAAACTGCACCAAGTAACTTCTGCTCATTTGCTCCCAATATGCAAAAACTGCATTAACTGATGAAAGAGTAGACTGATTTTACTGACCTATCTCACAGTGGTAGCCTATCCATTCCTCTGGACAAAGGCATAAGCGATCTGGACAGATTCCATTGTTTTGGCAAAAGCATGGAGGTTCTGCTGGAGGTGTTGTATCTGTTCAAAGAAAATGTAAACATGAAACAAAGAAAATGGCTCTTGCAAAGATTGTACGAAGATATATATCCTTTATTATACTTGTAGGCATGGCAGGAAATAAGAGCATTCCATGTCTCAAGGCTATTGCTCTCACAGCAATGAGAAAAGGATGCCACATAAGCCCCCCTGTCTAAAATGTCCCACCATTGCATCACCACACCATAACATTGCTAATGTAATGTGGTGAAAGTTGCCTGATCTTATTCTACAATGCACCTAAGCATGGTTTAAAAAAAATAATCAGCAGATCAAGAGCTCTGTTGATTCAACGCTTGTAAAAGATCAAAGGGCAAAATGCCTCTCATACACCATAGCAACTATTGTAGTCAATACTTTATCATCTTTCTCTGACAGCGCAACAGCCATGTGACATATGTGGTTGTTTTTCCAATAGGGAACAGAGGCTGAAGGACAGAGATGTCTACAGAATCACTGAATGAGTCCATGAGAGAGACTGAATATAAACTGAGCCAGGGGAGTTGCTAGGTACTTAAAGAACTAGGGGCCCAGGCCTGAGCTGGGACACAAAGGTGCATAAATATATGTGTACAAAGCTGCTCACATAGCAGACTTCCACTTGCACAGTGGATCTTTCCTCTCCTCTCCTCATCCTCATAATCTGCTCTAGGGGGTTGCCAGACCTTTGTGGCAACTTTTGGAGGAGGTTGGGAGGAAGAGAGGAATGAGAAGTCTCACTGTGTGTACAGAATTCCTATTGTGTTGCATTTATATATGTATGTAATTATTTATATTTTTTACATTTATAGCCCACCTTTTCTCCAAGTTGCTCAAGGTGGCGTACAAACATGGCGGTCCCTCTCCCCCATTTTATCTTCACAAAAACTCCTCTGAGGTGGGTTAGACTGAGATTCTGGGTCACCTAGAGAGCTTTGTGGACGAGTGTCCATTTGACCCCTGGGGTTGTATCCAACTAAGTTCTGCTCAGAGCAGACCCATTGAAATGAATGTCCCTTAGGCATGTTAATTAATTTCAACTGGCCTACCCCGAGTAGAACTAGCATTGCCTACAACCCCTATTCCCTCCAGGTCCCACTTTGACACTCTAACCACCGGCTAGAACCAATACAGTGCCCTGTGGCAAATTGCTGTGTGCCTGGTTGTGCAGTAATCAATGTAATTTTTTTTTTTTTTTTTACAAGGAAGGAAGAGGCAGGAGATCAGGGGTAGAGCACAGAAAGCTTAAGGCTCAGGTCCTCTGGACTGGCAACACCCTTGACTCCAGCTCTCCCAGATCCAGCTCTGTATCTCAATTCATTCAGCCACAATGTTCCTACTGGTGTTCATTCTACTATAGTGTTTCCATGGCTGGTTGCAATCACTTTTGGCAGAAACAGTAAGAATATTGGATTTCAAGGATAGTTATATCCTAATACTTCTGTATTTTGTACAGTTGCGTTTTTCAAGTATATGCATGGGTTAAACTACAGATATTTTTGTACCTGTTTATAGAAATATTTATATGTCACCAACTACAATAGGTAGTTATTTCTTTGACATCAGATGTCAAAGAAATTATCAGCTATCTGATGTTTAGAAGACATCTGAAGGCAGCCCTGATTAGGGAAGTTTTTAATAAGTGATGTTTTAATGTATTTTTAATCTTTTGTTTATGCCCAGATGGGTCGGGTATAAATAATAATAATAATAATAATAATAATAATAATAAATTATTATTATTATTATTATTATTATTATTATTATCAAGGTGATGTACGTAAGTATAAAAACACATTAATGCGATAACATCAAAATATAGCACAGCATCCATTAGAAACTTTTTAGCAACTATCAAATATGCACAACACAGTTCAAATATGCATAACAAAGTATGCATTATGTTATATTCATTCATTCATTCATTCACTCACTTTATCTCCCTTCCTCCCAAAGGAGCCCAGGGGAGCAAACAAGTGACAAAACAAGAAAAACCATGTTTAACACAACTTTGAATCAATTGCATTCCAGGTGCAGACAATGAAAGATCTCTGCTTAGAAGCTTGTTGGAAGAGGAAAGTCTTTAGTAGGAACCGAAAAGACAGCAAACATGACACCTGTTAATATTTAACAGGCGGGAAATCCACAGAGTAGTTGCTACAACACCAAAGCTTCAGTTCCTGCTTTGTGCAGTACAGGCCTCCTGATAAGATCAGATCCCCACAGGCAGAGTGCAGTGATCAAATGGGTATATAAAGGGTGAAACAATCTTTCAGGTATTGTAGATCTAGTGTTGCAGCTTATGATACAGTAACATATACAGCAATCCTTCCAGATGCCATAGGCAGTTAACCTTGTATAAAAGCCTAAGACTAACTGAAAAAAGTAAATGGACATTCTAACAAGCAAATTGCTGAGTCTGCCATCCTAAACATACAGTTTTGTGCCACCCCAACTTCTGAGCAGCAGCGGTTCCAGGCACTAACCCAGGGTTCGGTTTTCTTGGAGTAAGGGACAGCAGAGACTCTGGGGTCTTTATGATATATGGTTTATTTACACATATATACAACCTGAGCCTGCGTTGGAAGGGCTCACAGCATTAACACCCTGTCAAGAAGGTCTTGCTTCTCCCATAGTCACAACCTTGTCTTCAAGCAGAAGTCAAGCATGGCTCTGTTTTCTGATTTCTGCCTGCTTCTAGCCCAGCTCTCTCTCACAACTCTGGATTTACCTTTCTCAGCGCCAGCCAGGTGAGAGAGGATGACATCTATGTGCCCTCTGGCACAGAGCAGCTTCCTCTGTTAGACTAAAGACTGTACTTAGGCGGTAACTATGGCCCTTGCCTGGCTAATTCAACAATGGAATCGTCCATTAGATGTTAACCCTTGCTGGATCCAGGAATTAGAAGGGATTCGAGCCTCATGCAGCCTAACCTGCACACACATAACCTGCCAACTCACAACAGTACTTCATAGGCTCTGTGGAACACTGCAGGGCACACTTCCAAAGAAACATAGTTAGGAGCCATCTGTTGATCAGATAAATTAAATCCATCCAAGCAAGCCAGCACACTGTGTAGAACATCCTGTTACATACATAAGTTAATTCAAATAATAATAAAAAACGCTTCCGCAACACACTTCTGATTTAACAGCCAGTACTACTAGCCATGAGCTCACAATTCTTATCTTAAATCAGGTAGGTAGACTGAAACTTACAGAGAGTTCTTTATTTACCTGATGCAAACCTGATAAGGAGCTCCCAAATGCATAGTGCCCAAAGGACAATGATCCCTGTGGCACAAAAAATGCCAGTGACGGTTTTCAGGCCGGGCCGCTATGAAGGCATACAGTGTTGTAGCAGGTACCCTCTCCTGCTTTATTGGGGAGCTTATGCTCCACATTTCCTTGTTGTTGTTGTTTAGTTGTTTAGTCGTGTCCGACTCTTCGTGACCCCATGGACCAGAGCACGCCAGGCACTCCTGTCTTCCACTGCCTCCCACAGTTTGGTCAAACTCATGCTGGTAGCTTCGAGAACAATGTCCAACCATCTTGTCCTCTGTTGTCCCCTTCTCCTTGTGCCCTCCATCTTTCCCAACATCAGGGTCTTTTCCAGGGAGTCTTCTCTTCTCATGATGTGGCCAAAGTATTGGAGCCTCAGCTTCACGATCTGTCCTTCCAGTGAGCACTCAGGGCTGATTTCCTTAAGAATGGATAGGTTTGATCTTCTTGCAGTCCATGGGACTCTCAAGAGTCTCCTCCAGCACCATAATTCAAAAGCATAAATTCTTCGGCGATCAGCCTTCTTTATGGTCCAGCTCTCACTTGCATACATCACTACTGGGAAAACAATAGCTTTAACTATACGGACATTTGTTTGCAAGGTGATGTCTCTGCTTTTTAAGATGCTGTCTAGGTTTGTCATTTCCTTGTTATCAATCAGCTATTAACTACTTCTCTGACCTTTAATGACAGCTGCTTAGCCCTTGTTCCATCTTAAAGAGGCTACATACTCAACTCCTTTTTACTTCAGACGCTTTCAAAGTCAATAGCACTGCTGCAATCCAAACAGAAAAATCCGGTTTTGAGTTCATAAAGCAGCCATGAAAACATATTTACTTTTTAGTCTTACATTTCCTTTACACTAACTGAAAGCATTCTGCAATAACAGATAAAACTGTGAAATCATATGGCAGTTGTACAAGCTGTGCAAACACAGAAACCTGGATTATATTAAAAAAGGAGGGGCTTTTAGCTTTTCCCAAAGAAAAATAGAGTTGGCATTCACTAAATTTTACCTAATTTGAAACTGAAGGTGAATTCAAATTTGAAGATTCCTGCTCAGTCGAAATATCCACAGGGATGTTTGGGTGGGAGTCATTCAAAATAATTACAGAAAGGGCCAAACTACACACATTATGTTGACTGTGATGTTGTGTCGTTCTGTTAAAAATGTTAAGCAGCAACTATGAGGAGTGATCAGGATTGGACCCAGTGGGAGATTCCACTCAAAAGCAAAAACCATCTTTGGAACAGTCCCCCCCCCCCCAAACTGCAACAAGGAATGGAATTCTTCTCCAGACCCATTCTGCTAACTACCACACCTTCATAATGCAATTGCATTAAAACCTGCCCTTTAGATGCAAAAATGCATTCAGTTGTCACATCATGTTTGGCCCCAAGTCCAAGCCGTCTTTAAGCTGTATCTCAGACTAATTCACTAGCTGTGATCCAAAGACAGTTACTTAGAAGTGAATGAAATCAGTGGGACTAATTTCCAGTTCTAAATGAGAGCAGAGGCATAGGTGCTGTTGCGGTACCACCTGTAACCAGCAGATTGCGTTGACTTCAGAATAAACACTATTTACTTACTGGATAAATTTAACTGAAGCAGAATACATTCCTAAAGCTCCGGAGAAATGTTTCCAGATGCAATCAGTACTAAGCTGCAGCCCATAATGACACTAATGCACTGTGATGAGCAGGATGGGAAGGCTTGATTCCTGTTCTTAAAGCCCAAACAGGATGCAGTAGTTAAAGGTTGCTTTCTTCCTCCTCCATGGGTGTAGCCAAGGGGAGGCAGCTCCCCCCCCCAGATCAAGTAAATCAATAAAAAATAACTAGCTGAGGTTTTGCCCTCCCCTACAACATAAATCCTGGCAACGCTCATGCCCTTGAAATAAAAAATTTAAGGTTATATATATATATATATATATATATATATATATATATATATATTCATAACTGCATATATAAACCACATGTCTGAAACCCCACAGAAAAAGTCCTGAAACCATTTTGTGCCTCCCAAACTGACCTCAAATATTTCTCTGCAAGGTAGAAGGAAAATGGAAAAGCCTCCCCATTCGTTCACAAATCCTGTCTTACAGGTATGGCTGTGTATAAATAGGGTGAGCCTGTGACCTGGCTCAGGAACTAAGTATTTGTCATTACAAAAGACTGGCCAGGCTCCCCAGGGTATCCAATCAAGTGACCATTAACAGGTCTGCCAGACAGGAAATAAACAACACACTCAGATTTCTGTTGTAGACTGCCCTTTCTGTGATGTAGGTATGATGTATCTGGGGGGTGGTCTTGAGCTACACCCCTTCTGTGATGTATGTATGATGTTTCGGGGGTGGTTTTGGACTTCAGGGTAGGCAATTTAAAATGTCTATATAAGGGCAGGCACACCTTTGTTCAGGGTCCTCCTCCTTTCCTGCTTGTGAGGGGAGCACCCTGTTGCAACATTTCAATAAAGATCAAGCTTACAAGCTGCTTTGCTTCTCAATATTCTCTGGTTGGCCTCTGTTATTTTCTCCAACTGATGGAGAACCTACAAAGGACTCTATAAGGGCTCTTGTGTTCTCCATAAGGGATTAAGGGCAGATTTTTGTTTATTACACCCTCCTCCTCTCTTTGCAAGGAGAGGCTCTTTGGCAATGTTTGGATTACCAGCTCAAAAGGCAGCAAGGCTGTGTTCCCCTCACCCACTGCATTTCCAATCACATTTTCACATTATTGTACACTTCAGTAAGCTAAAAAGGTAAAGGACCCCTGGAGGGTTAAGTCCAGTCAAAGGCGACTATGGGGTTGCAGTGCTCATCTCGCTTTCAGGCCAAGGAAGCCGGCATTTGTCCACAGGCAGCTTTCCGGGTCATGTGGCCAGCCTGATTAAACAGCTTCTGGCGCAACGGGATACCGTGACTGTTATGTACTGAAGTTCTCACCCTGGGCCAGCAGGGGGATACTGTAGATAGTTTTCACTCAGGTCCACGTCAGTTATTTTAGGTGGGAAACCCTGGATTGTTGTTGCTACAATGTTGACAGCCGGCTGCCTATAAAAGCAGGCCGGCTGAGCTGTTTGCTGTTCAGTTCTGTCCAGCTTACAAATAAAGAGCTGCTCTGGAGAAATCGCTGTGTCGTCTGCTATGTTCGCCCACAACTTAACACTGGCGACGAAGGTGGGATCGATGGACATCAGAGCACAGCCAGATGCAGCCACCTCTGAGCAGAGCTGAATCACTGAGCTGAATCACTGAGCGAAATCACTGAACAGAACCAATTCAGAGCTGACTGTTCTGGCTAGAGCACGGTGTTCCATCCATTGCCCATCACGCCGGCATCGGAATCATGGCTTCACTTGTGCCTCTACCGCCGTTTGCGCCAGCCTCTGAATCATGGGACACCTACCTCGCTAGGTTCGACTGCTACCTCCAAGCCAACGAGCTGCCGCAAGTATCACAGGAGCGTAAGCGGGGCCTATTCCTCAGCCTCTGTGGGCCTGAGGTGTTTGAGACGGCCCGAGCATTGGTTGTGCCTGAAGCAGTCCAGGCAACACCGTGGGACACGATCCAAGAGAAGCTCCGCAACCACTACGCACCAAAGCCATCCAAGATTGCTGCCCACCATGTGTTCTACCACCGGAACCAGGCAGAGGGGGAGTCAATCAACAACTACACCACCGCCCTGCGACAGGCTGCAATGCACTGCGAGTTCCGAGACTTAGACGATGCTCTGATGGATCAAATCGTCTGCGGGGTCCGGGACATCCATCTGCAACGGCGTCTCCTCGCCAAGCCAGACCTCACGCTACAGAAAGCCATTGAGGAGGCTGTGGCCTCAGAAGCTGCTGAACGCTCCGCCCAGGAGATCTGCAAGTCCAGCAGCCCGCGTCTTGCTAGGAAGCCAGTTCCAGTGTATCATGAAGAGGCCAGCAGTGATGAGGCATCCTCCAGTGAAGACGATGACGTGCACCAGACAAAGCGGGAGCGCAGGAAGTTCCAACAGAAGTCCAAGGGCCAACCGGAATGTGCCGGCTGCGGAGGCAACCATTCCCATGCCAAGTGTCGATTCAGAGACGCCATCTGTAGGAAGTGTTCCAGAAGGGGCCACATCGCTAAGGTCTGCCGATCGGCTCCGTCTGACACCCCCCCTTCACCGACTCGCAAGTCCAAGTCTTCACTCCAGTCTGCCAAGGAAAGCTGTTTCGCTCTCACCAACTGCCGCTGCCCATCTGGAACCACGATTGGCCAAACCGACTCACCTACGCGACACAAGCTGAACGTCACGGTGCTCATTGAAGGAGCTCCATGTGACATGGAGATCGACACCGGGTCTGCCCTGTCCATCGTGTCTTGGAGCACCATCAAAAGACTGGTACCCAGAGTGTCCAAAAGGCAACTCGACTCTCACCACGTACACCTGAGAGACTACCAGGGAAACGACATTCCCGTGGTAGGCGTTGGCCGGTTCCGGATCGCCTTCAAGGATTTTTCGGGCCTGCTCCGGTTGGTGGTGGTCAAAGGTCAGCGGCCAAGCCTCCTAGGGCTAGACTGGTTTGATGCCCTCGGCCTGGAAGTCACCGGCATCAACTGCATCTCTAACGCAGAGACTGAGGGTCTGGTCAAAGACTTTGCCAAGGTTTTTGACGGCACTTTGGGGCAATATACAGGTACGCCCATCTCCTTTAGCCTTGATCCACAAGTCGCCCCCATCAAGCTAAAGCCACGCCGGGTTCCCTTTGCTCTCAAGGCTAAGGTGGACGAACAACTGGACAAGCTGATCGCCCAAGGAGTTTTGGAGCCGGTTGACCACGCCAAGTGGAAAACCCCCATCGTCACGCCTGTCAAGCCAGATGGGTCGGTGAGAATCTGCACTGACTACAAGTGCACGAACAACAAGGCACTTCAGCAGCACGCTTATCCAGTTCCTGTTGCCCAACACCTGCTGCATTCCCTGGGTGAGGGTAAGGTCTTCGCTAAGCTGGATCTTGCCCAAGCCTATCAACAACTGCCTGTCGATGATGCCACTGCTGAAGCCCAGACGATCGTCACCCACCGAGGGGCATTCCGTTGCCGTCGGTTGCAGTTCGGGGTGAGTGTGGCTCCTGGCATCTTCCAAAGCCTTATGGAGCGTCTCCTGCAAGGGCTTCCGGACGTGGTACCATATTTTGATGACGTCTTGGTGTCCGCAGACTCACACCAGCAGCTGTTCGAGCGCTTCCCTGCCGTGTTGACCAGGTTCCAAGAGGCCGGGCTCAAGGTAAAGAGTGCCAGGTCGCCATTCCACAGGTAGAGTTCCTGGGCTATCTTATCGACGCCTCCAGCCTTCACCTGACCACATCCAAGATCTGCGCTATCCAGCAGGCCCCCATCCCAACGAACAAGACAGAGTTGCAGGCGTTCCTGGGGCTGCTGAACTTTTATAACATGTTCCTGCCCCACAAAGCCACGGTGGCTGAGCCTCTTCACCGACTCCTCAGCACAAAGGCGCCTTGGTCCTGGGGTCATTGGGAGACGGCGGCCTTCAACGAGGTCAAGGCTCTTCTTTCATCGGACCGTGTGCTGGTACAGTACAGTGAATCCAGGCCGCTGGTCCTTGCCTGCGACGCCTCACCTTTTGGCATCAGCGCTGTCCTTAGTCACCGTTTTCCAGACTGAAGAGAAGCACTGCTCGCCTACTTTTCCAGGACGCTATCTCCGACGGAACGGAATTACAGCCAGTTCGACAAGGAGGCACTGGCACTTGTGGCTGGAGTGAAGAGGTTCCATGAATACCTCTGTGGCAGGACTTTTGACCTCATCACTGACCACAAGCCACTCCTGGGCCTCCTCGCCGGTGATCGTCCAACTCCACCGGTCCTCTCGCCACGCATGCTGCGATGGACTCTTTTCCTAGCTGCCTACCACTACCGGCTCGTCCATCGCCCGGGGAAATCGATGGGCCATGCCGACGCCCTCAGCCGTTGCCCTCTTCCAGTGTTTGTGGAAGACCCGGCTCCAGCTTCATCGCTCCTCCTGATTGAGGATCTTCCGGCAGCGCCTGTATCAGCTGCCACTGTGGCCTCCGCATCTGCCCAGGATCGCACCATCAGCTGGGTGCTCAACTGGGTGTGGAGGGGGTGGCCACAAGGGCCTTTTGCATCGGAGTTCCAGCCCTTCGCAACCAGACAACATGAACTCTCGGCTCATCGCGGCTGTCTGCTGTGGGGAGACCGCGTCGTGATTCCCCAGGGACTCCGTCAGCGCGTCCTGGAGGCTCTGCATGTTGGCCACCTGGGAATTGTCAAAATGAAGGCGTTGGCTCGGTGTTACATCTGGTGGCCTAACATGGACGATGCCATCACTGCCTGGGTGTCCGCCTGTCAAGTGTGCCAAGAGTCGAGGCCTGCACCACCGGCAGCTAAGGGACACACCTGGGAGACGCCAAAGACACCCTGGTCGAGGGTGCACATCGATCTGGCTGGCCCCTTTCACGGCCGGACCTTTATGGTAGTGGTGTACGCCTATTCCAAATGGCTGGAGGTGGCCCTGATGCCCTCCACCACTACCGAGGCTGTCATCCGGGTGCTGCGAGGCCTGTTTGCGACGCATGGGTGTCCTGATGTCCTTGTCTCCGACAACAGACCGCAGTTCACGTCAGGCACTTTTGAGCGGTATCTTTTGGGACTGGGCATCCGCCATGCCCTAACGGCACCCTTTCATCCATCCAGCAACAGGCAAGCGGAGAGAATGGTGCACTCGGCAAAAGAGGCACTGGCGCGCCTGGACCGGGGAGACTGGCATGAGCGGGTCGCTGAATACTTGTTCGTGCAACACATCACCCCTCATGCGGCCACAGGGCAGAGTCCTGCTGAACTGCTTATGGGCCGCCGCCTCAGGTCACCGCTCGACCGGCTGCACCCGGACTTTGCCGTGGCCAAACCCCCAGGCTGTGCCAACGTGCCACGGTCATTTGTTCCAGGAAACCAGGTCTTTGCCCGGAACTATGTGGGGGACATTCCTTGGGTGCCAGCCACAGTAGTGGGAGTCACTGGACCTCGCTCATACCAGGTGGCACTCGAAGACGGATGCTTGTGGCGCCGGCACATAGACCAGCTTAGGCGCAGGGTTGGGGACTTGGACACTACCGTGGTGCCCCCAACTGCGCTTGTGGCTCCAGAAGAGACACTTACAGATGGCGAGGCTCCACCTACACCTCCCTCGCAAACTGCCAGCGTGGAGCCGAACCAAGCCGCTTCAGAGGGTCTGCCAGACTTACCACAGACTCATACCACTCCACTTGCGGAGGCTCCACCCACAGCAGTGGATCCAGGGGATTTGGTTTCAACGCCACCTAGGGTCGCACCACAGCCTCAGCAAGAATTGTGTGGCCCCCCGGACTTGGCTACCAGTCCCCGGTGGTCTGGCAGAGTTTCCAAGCGCCCAACTTATTTAAAGGACTATGTTGTTGGACATGTATCACTGTTGGTCTAAGTATGGGAAATGTAACCGATATGCTTTTGTGCCTAATTGAACCATTACGTGTAGTGCTGTATATAAGGAAACCATTACGATTGTAACTAACGCCTTATCTCGGTGGGGAGGGGTGTTATGTACTGAAGTTCTCACCCTGGGCCAGCAGGGGGATACTGTAGATAGTTTTCACTCAGGTCCACATCAGTTATTTTAGGCGGGAAACCCTGGATTGTTGTTGCTACAATGTTGACAGCCGGCTGCCTATAAAAGCAGGCCGGCTGAGCTGTTTGCTGTTCAGTTCTGTCCAGCTTACAAATAAAGAGCTGCTCTGGAGAAATCGCTGTGTCATCTGCTATTTTCGCCCACAACTTAACAGTGACGGAAACCAGAGCGTACAGAAACACTGTACGGAAACCACAGTACGGTTGGATGTGCCTCCAAGTCACCTGCTGTCTGTCCACACCAGTGCTGTGAGCGCACTGGGTGCAGAGTAAACAGAAGTATGTACACAGCCTTATCAGTGAAGGAATAAAAGGAAAGCAATCCCTACCAGGCATGCTCAGCCAGCTCTTCCCTGCATGCGTTGTGCGTCTGATGCAGGCAACAGCCAATATGTGGGGAACAGACTTGTGCATGTAGCAAATGGCAAGTGTGTGTTCTTCATGGCTGTGGCCCATCTTTTACTACACCAATCTCCACTAACCGAACAGGAATATAGAAAGCAGCCCAAATCACATCAGACCATTGGTCCATACAGCCTGCAGCCTCCCTTCTTTAGCATTCTCCTCCCCACCTTGTGTATAAATATGAATAGAAAGATGAGGTGTGTGAGAAAGAGAAAACGAAAGCACGGAGAGATAATTGTTGTGCATGTGAGGGAATGAACAAATAGTGTGAGGATCGGTGTAGCCAGAATATATGTTGTGGGGGCAAGACACCCACCTGTCATTGTCGTCCATCTGGCTCTGCCCAGCATTGGTTTTTTTAAAATTACTTTCTTTTGACCCCAAGTGCTCAGAAAAATCTGTCAAAATCTTTCTACATTTAGTTAAGTATTTTTATTTATTTACTTGCCCCCCCCACTCCCCTCTTTCTACACCCATGGGTGTGAATGAGTGGGAAGTGGTTTCCCAAGAACGAACAGCAACAAAAGCACCTTATTACAGCACTAAGCACAGTGACAAAAGGAGGAAGTGGCTTGCTTTTATTTGCCAGTTATTTAGTGCCAGTTATTTGAACCCTGTTGATATGTAGTATTTCTTATCACATCTCAGACTGAGAACTTTGGACTGAGTGTATAATGCAACATAGTTTAAAACTGACAAAATATTCACATTCCAGCGCTTAATGTTTTTCATGGGTGTGCATAAGCGACTTAGAGATTTGGCTGGATCCTACATTTCTGTTCCTGGGACACAAGCTCCACATTTATTCAGTGTGCGTGGTGTGACAGCACCCATCATTTGGGAAAGTGAGGCACCATGAAGACCATTGCATGGGCATATGTTGATGCACAGTGACCCCTCTTGCTGCATTGGGAAATATATTCTTATGCCAGAAATGTGTTGTGTGTGTACACATGGATATATAGTTATTACAGCAATATACTGTAGTTTACAAGCTTTCAGATGAAGGCTTCAATAGGCAATGCCTTCTTGTCTATTTTGTGGCATTGTGATTTCACAAGTAGCAGCATGCCTGCTGTAGACCTGATTGTATACAAATACAGTGAGCGGGGCTGGTGAAGAAATTTGATGTCACATTTAACAGACATTGCCTTTCTCATGAATGAGTATAGCCACAGGGTGGCAGAGGTTTAGGATCAGAGTTTTCTTATCCTAGATGGATGACTTTCCTAGGTTGATGAGCCCCATCTGCCTTGCGTTTCCCTCTACAGCTCCTGCAGTAACCGCCTTCTTAAACATTGGTGGTCAAGGCTGCCCAAGTCTTGGTCTTGCTGGCGTAGTCCAAAGGAAAGCAGAGTGATATACTTGGCATCAGCTTGGCTGGAAGGAGGCGTACAAGGCACCATCCAACTGTCTTAGGAACTCTATTCCAGATTTGTGTAGGGTTTATGCTTTAGCCTTTTTTTGTCTCAAAGACATCCTGCAAGGCAGCAGAGGTTTAGGATCAGAGTTTTCCTTCTCCTGGATGGGCTACCTTCCCAAGGTGACAAGCCACATGAGCCCCTCACTTCCTTCTACAGCATGTGCAGAAACCACTTTCTTGACCGTTGGACCCACTATTGGTCTCGTCTGCTAGAACCTGTCTTCACATGCAGAGGAAGTCTCTAATTCACTAAGGGGTTGAGACCCATCAGCTACCCTCATCTTGTTTAGCCAGCCAGTTGAAGCCATTTCCTGGGGTGTGGCTGCTGTCACATGCTGACAGTTTCTAGGAGCACAGGTGAGAGCTGAGTGGGCACCAAACTACCCCAGCAGGAACATGGCGTGTCACCCACCAGAAGTACTACCCCTCCCTTACACTCCATACATCCCAGACTTGAGCACAGCCAACACAAATGAAGATTTACAAGTGCCCCATCATCTCGCTCTCTCTCAACAATAATATACATATGACAAGCCCAAATTTTATTATGTTGTTATAAACCCATTTCTCAGGGTTTGTGTTGTTGTGAAATCAGCTTCCAGGGCAGAAAACTTCTGCAGCAAAAACAGCAAAAAAAATTTTTTTTTTTAAATTTGTGGCACCATAAAGAACAACGTATTTATTGTGGGCACCATCTTTTGTGAACCATAGTTCACTTCTTCAGAAACAAAGCTAGGACATTAGCGTTATTCCCAGTTAGTGGTGGGCTGCACAATCCCATTACTTTAAAAAGAATTTTCAGAGATTCCCCCCCCCCCATTTCATGGCCATTTAGTTCCATTCTCTCTTTGTCTCTATATGTAACACACACACACACACACTCAGAGAGAGAGAGAGAGAGAGAGAGAGAGAGAGAGAGAGAGAGAGAGAAATAATAGAGGGTGACGCCTCATGTATCTGATCTGTGGGTTCTAATCTATGGAAGATTGTGCCACAATAAATTTATTAGAAAACACTCTGGCCTGCCTTGTTTGTTTGTTTGTTTGTTTGTTTGTTGAGTCAGGGGTGGTGATTCTGTGGGCCTCCAAATGTTGTTGGACTACAAATCCCATCATCTTTGACCACTGGCTATGCTGAATGGAGATGATAGGAGATGGAGAGCAACAACATCCAAGGGCCATTAGGTGAGTCATAATTAAAAGCCCACTTTTTCAGCTGTTCTTATCAGTCAGTTAATAACAGAAACAAGAATGTTGTCTGCATTTTACTGTAAACTGATAACAAGTCATATGCTATAACAAAACCATTGGTGTGCTTCCATGCTTATGGAGGGATCCATTCTTGCCCCCAATTCGATCTGTATCTCACTCATGCTCTAAGTAAATGTGTTTAGGACAGGCATGCCATAATTACTTTCACCAGTACATTTATTTTCTAAATCCGGAGGTTCAAGTTCCACATCAAATATTAATGCCTGTATTAAGACTAGGTTTGATTTCACAGCTAGTAGAAGACTGCCCGCTCCACCCTTGAAAACTTGGAAACTGCAAGAAAGTGCTTTCAGAAGCAAGACATTTAGTGCTATGGAAAAGCATTAAGGTAATAGAATCCCTGCAATAACATTTACCTTTTCATTCATTAACAGCAAGCTTCATACTAAACGCACTTAATGCTCATTTTTGTTAGCCAGTTGTGCTGGGGAGGTGGGGCCAATGGTCTTAAAAGCATTGCTTTAGCCAGAGAGCCTTTTCCAAGAAATTTGAAGGCACTGAATTGGAAGGACAGATGAGCCACATTCAAACGCAGCTTTTTTCCTTCCTGGGGCTTCCATACACAATGGAACCCCAATTAAAATGGCTTGGGAACATGTAAGAACATAGGAAAAGCCCACTGGATCGGGTCAACAACCCATCTAGTCCAACATCCTGTTCTCACAGAAGCCCATAAGAAACCTGCATGTGGGTATTTGAGCAGAAAAGCTGAATTCCAGCAACTGGTATTCAGAAACATTACTGTCTCCCTCCCACCATGGAGACAGAACACAGCCATCATGGCTAGGAGCCATCAATAGCCCTCTCCTCCTTGAATTTGTCTATGTCTTGAATTATGAATATGGAGCTCCCTATCTGCAAGATGTTCCCACACTGGAAACCACATAGATCCATCAAGGCAGGGATGGAGAATCTATAACACTCAAAGTGCTGTTGGACTACAACTTCGTTCATTGGTCATGTTAGCTTGTGGCCAATGGAAGTTGTAATATCTGGAGGGATGCAAGGGTGTAGCTTCTCTAAAACATTAGTTTTAACAGCCATCCCATCTTCCCAGAAAACTTTGGTTGTAGTTCAGAGGGAATGGGAGAACCTCTGAGAATTCTCAGTATTTCAATGAACCACCATTCCCATGATTCTTTGAAGAAGGGTGTTTTGTACTAAGCTTGGATCCTAGAACAATAGGCAGGTAGGATCCTAGAATGCAACAACCTGCAGGAGCAGCCCAATCAGGCCCCAGGAGGATGTCGATCAGCCTATTAGGCAGGAAGGATCCCAGAATGTAACAACTGATTGGCCTGCGGGAGCAGCCCAATCAGGCTCCAGGAGGGAAGCAGAATCAGCCAATCAGATGGGACCCATTGTGTAAATAATGTATATAAAGCCAGAGGTTTTGGGGGAAATTCACTCACTGTTTCACGAGCTGCAATAAAGAGCATGAAATCACTACGCAACTCCAAGTATATTTCAAAGGCTATGGCAGTTAAAGTGGTCTGCCAAATAAGTTGGCCACAAATATATTAAGACTGATCAAGCTTTGGATGAAGACGCAATCACTGGTTTTCTCCTAGCATGATGTGGCTTGTTATCAGCTTGCACTAAAAATACTAAGAACATGAATGTTGACATCATTAAAATTCTGAAAAGTGTATCTGAAGAAGTGGGCCTTTAGCTATGGTGCTTTAATATTTAATCTGGATTTCCTCTTACCACAGAAAATCCAGTACATAAAAGGAAATCATTATACATCCAGTCACTGCTGTTTTGGAAGCTTCTTATCAGATTTTTATTTTTAGGTGGGTGATTTCTCATATGTGGTATGGATGTTTTTGGTGAGTGGCTGTTATTGAGGAGCAGGTGTTTGTACATCTGCATATCTATATGCAGTGCTTGGGGGGGGCGTAGGGGTACGCATACCCCTAAACATTTTGTGAATCTAATGGGAGAAGAAACTTTTTAAAAAATTATTCTTATTTAGTTTCTTCTCTAGCATGTTGAATTGTCAGTTCCATTGCTACTCCTGATGGCAGCCTCATTTTCTGTCACAGTGTTTCCCGAGTCTCAGATGGAATCAAGCATTTCATGTGTGAAGTAGGAGTTGG
The DNA here is from genome assembly GCF_027172205.1 of Podarcis raffonei. Lineage (NCBI taxonomy): Eukaryota > Metazoa > Chordata > Lepidosauria > Squamata > Lacertidae > Podarcis > Podarcis raffonei. The sequence goes on along the minus strand of NC_070605.1, from coordinate 35,661,034 downwards.
AATCTAGCACGGTGATTGGTCAGTTTCGTTATTACCACCTCCGATGGCGGCTTCATTTCCTTTCCTGGTGCAATGCATGTTCTTTGTACTTTCGTCACTTTACTGTATTTATTTTCCCCGATTTGAACAATAAAATGGTGGTTTTTATTGAGTCAAAATGAGAGTACCCCCTAAACATTTTTTAATAGGAAAAAAAGCACTGTCTATATGATTTGTGGTCTTTGAATGAGAATGTTAATGCTGTGATTTTTTAAAAAGGCATAATGTATGAATGTTTATTTTTTTAAATGTAAGTTGCTTGGAGATTTTTTTGGTTGAGATTCCTGCATTGAAGGGGTTGGACGAGAAATCAGGGTCCCTTCAAACTCTATGATGATAATAATAATAATAACATTTTTAAAAAGAAACCCAAAGAAACCCACCAAATTAAGATAGAACTCTTCTCCCACACACCCAAAAAGCAAGGCTCCATTGTGCTCAAGATAACTAAGGTCAGGTAATGTTTGCTCTTGCAATCTTCCTGTGTAAGTCACATGAGCATAGATACAGACAGACCTGCTATCCCCACATGGAAAAAGGTTGTGGAAGATGGAGACATAGTTTTTGAAGGGCCAAAACACACAGCATGGAAACATTTTCTCATTGTTCACTGCTGTGGATGAGTAACAGGGATATACATATGAAAAGCAGAAGACTTAAGCCACCTGTGTGTGGACTCAAGCCATTCTCATAATTGCATCTGCACACCTCAAATAAAAATCATAATTTGCAGTTTACTTCACTGCATCTAATGCTGAAATCCTATGCACATATATTTGGTAGTAAATACCCATTGAAAACAGAGGCTCTCCATTTTAAGGACCTGGCTGAAGGATAGATAAATGTCCAGAACCTTAGTACAAGTGGACTAACAATGGAACTCAACGAAAGGGTAAAAAAACAATCCAGACTACAAATGTTGCTTGTTTCAAAGTAAACTGGAACAATTTATTTCAACATTTAAAACCAAGTTATTATTCATAATTTTAAGTAGCTGCACTAGCCTGAAGGATCCTTCATTGATTACTTGATAAACAGAATTCTTCTTCTTCTCTACCAAAAGATTGCTGTAACAATAACTTTTGGTGTTTAGAAAGTGCATATGAAGTAGAAATCAAAATGCTCTTGTCCATTGGTAGAGGAGTCATTTAAAGTTGGATTTCCCAAACAGAACATATGTACATCCTATTAAATCTGCTAGACACACTTGCCATTTTATGTCCCACATACGCTATTCCCAGCCGATAATATACTTACTGACAAGAAAGCTAAAAGGCACGCTATGTCATAGGGTATTTCCTGAGTATAGCTTCATACTGAGTAACGTGGCACAAATAAGGATACTTCTAAATGGTGCTTTCCCAGTAAGCAAACTCAAAAGGAATGAGTACTACTTCCAGGAAGAGGTATCTGCAAGTGAGGGAGGTAGCACAGCCATAGCCCTCTCCCAAACAGTAATCACTGTTTGCTTTGAGTATAGGGATAGGGAACCTGTGGCTATACAGAGGTTGCTGGACTACAACTCCCATCCTACATGATCATTGATTGGCCTTGCTGTCTGTGGCTGATGGGAGATGGAGTGCAACAACATCTGGAGGGCCTCATATTCCCCATGCCTCACAGAGACATAATGACTTTTCCAAGGTGTGGTCAAGTTTCATGGTCAAGTGGGGATTTGAACCCTCTCACCCAACTCTACTACACACTGAGTAAATTCAGAGCAAAGGCTCTAAGATATACAGCAGACATATATGCCTTATTTATATAAATGGACTCTGCTGCAAGGTAAGTAACAAGTCTAACATAGTGCTTACAATCATCCACCATTTCAAGAATACCATTGTGTCCTAAGTCACAACACTAACTTTTTTTTTGCACAAGATTTGTAATGCAATTAGATCGTACTCGATAATAAATAATAATAAACAAAGCAATAACTTTGAAAAATATAAATTTGCAAGATACACTTTGGACAGACAACAAATTATTCTTTATAGTTAAAAATAGATGTGCACATTTTATGACTGGATTGGTTTTAAGATGTATACAATCAGTTTTATGCAACGGCAGGGTTGCATTTGATTGCCACGTGTGGAAATCTCCCAGTTTACCCAAGAGCAATGAAAGAATAGCCCCATAATAATGGTCTGGATTGATTTGCACATGACAATGTCACCCCAGCCTATTCATTAGCAAAACATTCTCTTTCTACTTCAAGCAAAGGATAAACAATGCACTAATGGAAGTTTCATAAATTAATGCAGAGTCTTAATGATGTGATAAACAATGCCATTACAAGTCAGAAATGGAAAGAATAGGTGCTAAACCTTAAGAAAACATTTGTGCTGAATTAGATCTCATCTTCTGATTCCTGATCTCGCTCAGATGTTTTCAATAATCCAATTTCCATGGATGGAGTTTGTTTTAGTTTTGTGCGAACTATCCTGGAAAACAAAGCAGAACCATTTGGGCTACATGTTCACCCAGTTAAGTGTCAGGAAATCAACACCTATTTGATATCAAACAACATCCTCTGAATGAGAAACTTATATTCCTGGTTTAACTGTTTTCCAATTATATATCCTGATAAAGTGTCATATATAGCTACAGGATCCAACTATTCTAAAATATAGAAGAGTTTTCTCAAGTGCACAAATGAATGAGCTGCCTTCAACAGTATTTGAGGGTCATTTAAAGCAAAATCCATCCCAAAATCATCTATGTCCATGCAGAGAGGGCACTGCTGAAACACTCACATATAGCTTTGCTCTTTTTAAGATATTTGTGTAAAATAGTTAATAACCCCATTATCAGCTCATCCAGGGCACTCAGCTGATTACTAAATGACTTTTCTCCCTGTGGTGTGAGCCAATGTAATCTGGTGACATCAGAGACTGGAAATTTTCATTAAAATAAAATAAATGTTTCATTTCGTATAATTTTTAATTGAAGTTGACAATCTTACCTTAGTTGTTTATATATATTTGTGCTTTGCACATGAATTGCAAAGTCCCTGTCATATATTCTAAGCCGGGTAGGAATCAAGTGGGGAGCTGCCTATTTTATATGGGATTACCATAGTACGAATGTATACCCCAAGTCAATTTACCAACGCTTTGTCACACTTTAAAGTGCTCATGGATGGTGCCTCTACACAATCGTCGGCTATCCCCTCCTCAATCCCCTGTACCACAACCTGCACCATTCAGCAGAGTCCCTCAACCCTTGGCAGAGGCAGGAAAATAACCCTCCAGCAATGTGATGGGTGCTGGAAATCACCTGATCTCTAGTCAGTTGTGTCACTACTGCTTACAGGGTGCAGAGTGGGAGGGGGAGGGGGTTGTGAGGCTAGGATGCATGTGCTCCTGCTGGTCCATTTCTGCCATTCTGACCTCATCCCTCACCCTCTACCTCCTGGTAGGCAGTAGTGACACAACTGACCTGAGGGCCAGTGAGGAGCACGACTCTGCCTATCCTTTTCAATGGCATTTCTCTGGACCCAACCATATATCTAGGGCTGGGTGCTGGCATTTCAAATAGACCCATGAGCAAAACATTCATGCATCTTCCCTGATCTTAAACTTTGAGAAGAGACAGACTACAGGAAAGAGCCTCACAGAGTTCAACAGGCAGCTACCTCTTTCAGAAGAAAAAGAAATGCACATTGTTCACTGCTACATAAATGACACGGAGGAACTTTGCTTATTTCCTAGCGAGGTTGTGAGAAAACAGCAAAGCCCACTTGGATTGTGCTAATGGTTGCAGGCTGACATATGGAGGCCATTGCAGTTTCACATTCCTCCAGAACTGGAGTAGCCAATTTTGCGTAGCTGAGAGTTTTGTTATGTTGAACAACATTCTAGCATTTAGTGGCAAGTTAAATGAAGCTCTTCGGAATTTACTTACCAGCTGATTACGGTGTAATTCAAAGCCATAATTAGAAGTGCAAATGCATAATGCCAGCAATAGCACATGGTGATGAACATGATATTATTGTGGTCCGTTTGGTTCCATTCTGGACCCCCACTTGGAGGATAAAGTACAAATCCAATCTGTGGTGTCAAAAAAAGAACATGTGGCAGATGATGGATATGTTATTGCAAAAATGTATAAAGTTTTGTTGAAATTTGAAACAGAAGAAGAACTAATTAAAGAATGCATGATTAAATGGGCAAACAAAATTGGTTATAATATACAGATGGAACAGTGAGAGTTTATGTGGACTAAAGGGTTAAAATTCACATTGTGTTATGATTTTAAAGAGAATTTTTATAAAACGATGCATCATTGGTCTATATTTTGAAAGATGTAAGACACACACTTATATTTTTATAATAACGCCAGCCCAAAGAAAGTAACTTCACAGTTACATTTTTGAAATGCTTCTTAAATATAAATTTACAAGCAGAAGTAAAAGAAGATAAGTCTCAATCCCAAATCTACAGAGGAACACCCTGGAGAAGAGAATGCATTGGTGAATTCTTCTATGGTACTGAACATATTTACAGTGGTACCTCGGGTTAAGTACTTAATTCGTTCTGGAGGTCCGTTCTTAACCTGAAACTGTTCTTAACCTGAAGCAGCACTTTAGCTAAAAAGGCCTCCCGCTGCCACCGCACCGCTGGAGCATGATTTCTGTTCTCATTCTGAAGCAAATTTCTTAACCCAAGGTACTATTTCTGGGTTAGCGGAGTCTGTAACCTGAAGCGTATGTAACCCAAGGTACATGTATTTAAGCTTATTTATGGAAAGCACTGCAAATGGGAGAGCTGCCTTCCCTTCTGAAACTTATTCTGCTGTTGTGAACTCTTCCATCTGTCAAAGAAACTCTGCACCTTTTCTCTTTTTTACCTAGATGTTTTCCTTGTCGTAATATATATTCTCAAACAACAGAACTGCGCCTACGGACAAAGTGGCATGTACAAAGCTAAACACAGAAGATTTACAAAACAGTAGAGTTCAGAGTTTCATTTAACTCCCTTGCCCTGAGCTTTGAAGCAATAGTGGCTTCAATAATGGGGCAAGATATAATCCATCCCAGAAATATGAAAGTTTGCCAGAATGAGTACATTGTTGTGCCACCTCTATTCAATAGGAGAAATGGTTGGTTACAAACAATGCAGCTGTCTGATCTGCAGTGCAGTATTTGAAAGACAAATGAACAGCTCCAAACTTATCCATCTAAGGACCAGCCCTCCCATTTTTCAATCTCATCTTCCGGGCTGCTCCCCCAAGAGTGTCGTTTTACAGCCTTTCATTTTCTCCCCACAAGTATCTCAGATAGGCCAGATCCCTGTTGCAGAGTGGACCAGGCATGGGACCTGATTGATAGGATCCCTATTGGGTTGGGTGGTCTGAATCCTCCTCTGACTCAGAGGCATGGTGTAGTGGTTAGAGTCTTGGACCAGGACCTGAGAGACTCCAGTTCAAATCTCCACAGCGGTGAAGCTCACTGGGTAACCTTGGGCCACCCACTGTCTCTCAGCCCAACTAACCTCACAAGGGTTGCTGTGAGGATTAAATGAGGAGGGGGGAAACCATGTGGACCTCCTTGAGCTCCTTGGAGAAAAGGTGGGATATAAATGCAATAGTTAAGTACGTTTCTGTTGAATGCAGGCATGAGAAAGCAGGCTTTCCTGTGAAGGCAGAAGATGATGAATGAAGAGGAAGGTGGTGGCAGCCTCCCTCTGTTGAGTACCAGGCAGCCATCAATGTAATAAAGCACAAAGCCCCAGAGTGACATAACCAGCTCCAATTTCAATGGTGACTGCCTGGTAATTAGAGAAACACCAGAATATGGGTGGCAGGGCAATGGTATCAGCTCCCTAAGGATACTGCTGGCTGCTGCTAGGCCTGAAATCAAAGTTTTCCTGGGAATTAACTGATTACGAAGGCAGGAAACATAGACTCGCTCACCTGCCAGAACCAGCTCCCCTGCAGTATACAAAGACTTGTTCGGAACATCTCAAGGACAATGACGCCACGGAAGAAGACCTCCAAGAAGATGCAAGCAGCTCCTCCAAAGACGGCCACTACAAGTAACTGATGAACATGGTAATCTAACATAGGTCGCCCGTGGATGTGGAAATAAAATAAAAATCCTGGTAACAAAGAAATGAGAGGGTCTACTTTTGCTTCATGTACTAATTTACTGAACAAAATTTCTGTTACAAACCGTAATATTTTGGTTTTGTTTCAAGTAACCTATGTGTATATGCATGCATTATTTTAGAAAAGTCAAGAAGTGCTCAGCTAATTAGAATTTCAGTAGGGAGAATCCAATATCCCACCTCCCTTGGATACTAGAGGGGAGATAGCTGAGGACTCCCCAAGTCTGCGGTGCTAAGGGCCAAAATAGAAACTTAGTAAAATGTAAAGGTAAAAGGTAAAGGGACCCCTGACCATTAGGTCCAGTCGTGGCCGACTCTGGAGTTGCGGCGCTCATCTCGCTTTATTGGCCAAGGGAGCTGGCGTACAGCTTCCGGATCATGTGGCCAGCATGACTAAGCCACTTCTGGCGAACCAGAGCAGCACACGGAAACGCCGTTTACCTTCCTGCCAGAGCGGTGCCTATTTATCTACTTGCACTTTGACGTGCTTTCGAACTGCTAGGTTGGCAGGAGCTGGGAACGAGCAACGGGAGCTCACCCCGTCACGGGGATTCGAACGGCCGACCTTCTGATCGGCAAGCCCTAGGCTCTGTGGTTTAACCCACAGCACCACCCGTGTCCCAAAATAGAAACTAGATGGGATACTAATTAGCAACCATGTCAGGTTCATGCTCCCTCTCTGTAACTAATAATAGGTGTTGGGGACTATTTTAACTTGCAACACAGAGCAAAGCAGTCCAGTGGGGAAGCGATTTTTATCAGGACTTGGGCAAGAGAGGAAAAAAATTAAATCTTCCCTCCATATGCTCGACACCCCCAAACCCCAAGTTATGGCAGGAGTAGGGGGAAGTACGAACGTGAACCCCACTATGAAAGTTTTGATGTACACATTTTCCCTCTATTTATTTGCTGAAAGATTTATACTCTGCTTTTCAGGGCAAGACTCATCACAAGGCAGCTTACAGAACACCAGCACCAAACAGATTGATAAAATGTGGACAAAAATATTGGTTGTGTCCCCCCAAAGGTTTTGTTCTTATTATATTTGTAGACACAATTTACATTAAATGCTGAGGTATTTTCATTTCATAAATGAAAATGCATGTACATATATGTGCTTTCCTATTTTTTGGAAATATATTTTGGAAATATGGCAACCCTAAAGTCCATGCTTCTGTTCTAAACATATTGTTATCTCAAAGCAGAGAGCCACACTCATCAATAAGTGTGTTATGTCTGGGATCGCAGTATACATACACACCATGATGTCTGCTAAATTAACTTAAATATAAGGAGCCTTTAACCCTACTTCAAACCCCAAATTTTTAACTCTTCTATCCTGCCCTTAGTCTGCCTAATACGTAAAGATAGAAAGTTCATTATTCAGCTCCATTAATTCTCATTCTTGACCTTTCCTTCAGCCTCTCTTTGTCGCACCCTTTCATACATAACTATATGATGTGCTTTTTCTAATGCAGCTTTTACCAACCTGGGGCAAAGCAGGTTTATTGGGTGTTGCAGACCAACACATCTGGAGGGTACCAGGTTGGCAAGTGCTGTGCTAATTGATAACCTTTCATCTTCTCATTTTTGTGTTAAGAGTTCAGAAAAGATTTTCCTCCATTAACAGTATGATACAGTCAACTCACCTTCCACAAAAACAGCAATCGAAAGCATCAACCTGTCCAAGGCTACTGGTAACACATTAGTGCTGTGCACCACAATGTCTACCATCCCTGAGATGCCATAGAAAAGATACATGGTTGCATGCTGCCAGTTCATTAGGTGATCCCATTGTTTCTCTTCATAATTGTATAACTTCAGATGTGGCCCATCAGGAACAAACTGCTCGGCGATCATACCTGTGTGTGAAACAATGGCAGACTGTGTCAACAACCTTCTTATTCAATTGCTTGATTAAAGACTAGTTAAAGCCTTTTAGCATCACTGTGGTAATGGCAGCCTTTCTCCTTGCTTATTTTGCAAGAGCTGAAAATTCAGGTCAGTCCTTTACGCATACCTCTTGGTCTAGTCAATGCTACTGCCCACAACTCCATTTCATATCTTCTTTCTTTAGCACTATTAAGCATCTGGAACCACAGCTATGAACCCCAAAAGGAAACTTGACACCATCCCGGTAATGGACTGGTTGAGAGCCAATGAACTTGAAGCTCAATCCACAAGACTGGGGCACTGTTGGTGGGTGGTTCCCTAGACTGGATGGATGGGGTGCTGCCTGCTCTTGATGGGGTTCCACTCCTCCTGAAGGAATGGGTACACAGAATGGATCCACTGCTGTTGTTTGAGGGTCAGGTGCCCTTGGTAGCAAAAGGTGCCTTCCATCAGCTTCGGCTGGTGGCCCAGCTACACCCCTATCTGGACAGGGATAGCCTAACATCAGTTGTCTATGGTGTGGTAATTTCCAGGTTAGATTATTGCATCATGATAAAGGCAGTTCAGAAACTGGTACAGAATTCAGTGACCAGGTTGCTCACCAGGGGAAGACAGTTTGAGCACATTACACCAATCTTGACCCAACTGCATTGGCTGCCAATTAGTATCCAGGTTCAATTTAAAGTGTTGGTTTTGACCTATAAAACCTTAAATAGCTCAGGACCGTAATACCTCAAGGACCATCATATAAACCGACCCAGAGACTGGGCAGAGGAGGAATGGTGGAGACCTCATCCAGGGAGAAGGAAGAGGAAGACAATATAGATTTACAACAGGGGTTTGTGGGAGGTCACAGCTCAGAGGCAGATGAGGGAGAAAGTTGGGAAATCATGGGAGAGCCAAAGCAGAAGTAGGCTGACACGTTGTCACTAGAAAGCATTCCTGACTGTCCATCTCCCAGAACCCAGCGAGCCTTAAAAGTAGGAGAAGAGCTCGAAGAAAGAGGGCACTTAGCGGCACCCGTAGAGGAGGCAATGAGAATGACGAATGAGAAAGTGGGAGAGACCGGGGGTGGAGATTCACTTGGGACAATGCCATTATCCAAGAGGCTGGGTTCTATAGCCTCTCTCTGTAGAGTTTGCAATAAAGACTGTAAGAAACTTTTCCTTGTCTTTATAGTTTCCTGGGCAACCAGCCAGGAGCCACTGACAGCATCCTGTCACAGTGTCATCATCATACAAAGCCTTTCTTTGTGTACCTCCTCCATGTGGGGTCTGGTGGGCAGAAATATGAGGGTGGGCCATTTCTGTGGAAGCCCTCCACTCATGGAGTGGTCTCCCCAGGGAGGCTCACTTTGAACATGGGACCTTCTACACAGAAAAAAGATGTTCTGCCACTGAGCTGTGACCCTTCTCCCATTCAATGACAGACAGAATCCACACTACAATTTGTTTTACCATTAATGCATATTGTTTCAAAAATAATCATGGTTTGTATTGTTATTCATGAAGACCCAAACATCCTCAATCCTAACCATTTTTAAATGCTAAAGAAAACCAACTTACCAATAAGGGCAAAGGAGGCTTTGGCTATGCCTTCTGCTATTTCTAAGCGATGAAATCCTGCCTTGGAACCAATGGAAGCGTTCTTTTTCCTTCGACAGAGGTACTTCAGTGGATATTTCACAGACCACCACAGGCCAAAGATAAGGAAGAAACTCCCAGGAAGTGCATGACCTTTAAAATTTGCCATCTTTTCCTACTGCACAAAAAGACACGATGAAAGAGTGTTCTTTAGCAAAGCGTTCCTGGGAGAAACCCATTACTTGTAGCTCTAATCTAAGTTTCAGTCTGCATATAAACATATTCCTGCAGGAGGTGGCTTTACAACATTTGCTTGTCACGTGGATCCTCATTATGTTGGACAGATGCAGCCTTGGAGATGATGGAGAGCCTAGTGTTATAATGCTTGGAAGATCTGAGCTCTCCTTTAGAGCAGGGGTGGGGAACCAGATGCGGCTGGGTCTCCTACTCTCACCAGCCCAAGTCAGCATAACCAGTGCTAGGCTGCAAGTACTAGAACACCTGGAAAGCCACAGGTTCTCCACCCTTAGAATAATAGAATTGTAGAGTTGGAAGGGAACCCAAGGGTGATCTACTCCAACCCCCTGCAATGCAGGAATCTCAGCTTGTATGAAAAGATATGTACATATGCACTTCTCATTGAAACAGTCTGATTCCAGATTCCTTTCAACCCCTCCTCAATGCTGCGATCCAAATTCCCTTTGTACCAGGCTCGGTTTTGTATTTTATTTTCATAGCCAGAGCCCCTGTCAGTCTCAACTGGCCTACAGAAAGCCCTAGGCTGGTGCAGCTATTTGCCTGCCCCACCACCTTCAGCTGCTATAAGCAGCAGGGCTGTGGATGCTGTGGTGCCCCCCCCTCCAGCTCCATTAAGCTCCTCCCCCCCATGTTCTCTAACTGTGTTTTGGACTGCAGCCTAAAGCTTCTAATGAGCTGAGCAGGTCCTTGAAAATTGTTACAACATGGAAATGGCTTGTTAAATGGAAAGTAAATGCAATTAAAGTGTCTGTGAACATGCGGGTTGAGTGTTAATCTTTAACGAAGATTGTCAGGCTCAAAATCAGCATATTTTCGCTTTTATTGCTTTATGGCCGCTAGCTATTTACCCTTGACCCTGATAGTTGGACCAATTGTCCCTATGAAAAGGCAGCGCCCACAGCAAAGTTGCTGGTAGGCCAAAGAGGCAATATTTAGAGGCAACATGCAAAAAAGAAAAGCTAAGCAAATAAATATTTATTTTACGGCGGAACAAAACAGCAGCTGATTCACCACCCTGATTCAAATTTCTCTACTGAAAAACAATTGTGACTGTATTGGTGAGATATGCCCTCTCTCACGACTGGCTAATTTTTGCTTCTTTTAAAGAAAACGTTTCCACTTGGAGACATGGGGAAGTTAAACAAGAAAAAGATTTTATTTTACAACAATGTTAATAAAACAAGAGATGCACCAGGAGATGGAATTATTTCAAGAAGCATATATATGTAAAATTCAGTGGTAGCTACAGGCTTCTAAACAAGATGATAAATGTGCAACTTATATTTGCTTCTGTTCCTTAAAATAAACACTGAGGTGTTACAGCTTAGGTCTTAAAGCTTTGGTTCTGAAACAAAGTAGTACTTTCTGTCAGTTCCCCAACCTTCTATAAGTCTCCCTCCTGAGCATGGGTGTAGCTAGGATTATTGTTGGGGGGCAGGCTTTTAATAGGGGGGGCAAAACCTCAGATTTGCATTGATTTTGATTAATTTGGGGGGGCGGCAGCTGATGTAGGATATATATTCCTTCTCCTTAACAAATATTTTCTTTGGTCAGGCTTGAATAGTCATACCCAACATACACTCTGTAAGGTTCACATCTAGGTTTGCTTTGAATGGCCAGGCTTTTCTTCTTCTTCCTGTCAGTAAATACCCAGAATAGCAAAAAATATAAATACATCCCTGTTAGTTTACTATTTTAGCCCAGGAACACATTTGCAGATTTATCTGAAGCAGGGAGAGTGGGGAGATTAGTAACAAAGTTCAAAGTATAACCAAGTTCAAAGTATAACCAAGTATAACCTCACTATAACCAAGATTAAATTGAAAGGGTATATTTGCTGTGGTGACGCCACAGCCATTTTATATACGTTCACCTTGTGATAACCACAGAAACGTCAACAACATAAAACTAACAGGCACCATTTTACTTGAGGAAAGGAAATTCCTACTTCCAAAAACCTGAAACGCTCAGCTGCATATGCTGCAAACCCCATTTACCAATTCCTCTCTACATTTGTGGAAGTCCAACCTAGCACACTTTTCAGAAGGTGTATGAGGCCTCTCTGTTTGAGCTGGTCTTTGGGTCCAGGTGTTAGCTGAAGAAGGCTGGAAGGAAACTAGTTAAACTAGAGTAAACACTGATTTGTTTACTTGAGTTTTCCCCTTCCCATTGGGGAAGCGGTAAGCTAAAAATCTTAAATATATGTGTGTGCATGTTCAGCTCCAAAAGATGTGCATGTTCCCACATTCCAGTTGGGACGCCCTCCCATCACATGCCAGAGGTGGACATGGTCAGAGGCAAAAGTAGGCCACAAAAAGTAGGCAACATGTTGGTTTCTTCACTTTCACATACCTTTCTCTATTCTCTCTCCAGCCAAGGAAGAGGCATTATTAGCATTCAAGGACACATTCCAGCTAGGCAAAAAACACTCAACGAAGGTGCAAAGCAGGACAGTTGAGGGGTGTGACTCATGAAAGTTTGTGAGGCTTGGGGAATTTTGAGGGCCACACAGAGGTTGCATTTGACTCCCGAGTCTGAGGTTCCCCATCCCTGAGTCACAAATGGCATTTATTTGAAAGTTGAAATGGGAACACTTCAAAGCCTGTCCGCATGATTGATATACCGTCAAACCTCGGTTGTTGAACATAATTCGTTCCAGAAGCCAGTTTGGCTTCCGAAATGTTCAACAACCGAGGCACAGCTTCTGATTGGTCGCAGAAGCTTCCTGCACTCAAGCAGAAGCCGCGTCGGACGTTCAGCTTCCGAAAAATGTTCAAATACTGGAACACTTACTTCTGGGTTTTCAGCATTTGGGAGCCGAAACGTTCCAAAATGGAGATGTTCAGGATCTGAGGTTTGACTGTACTACTGTTGTCTTTATATGTAGCAATGTTTTTCTTTTCTTTCTGTTAGCTAGCTCTCCTTCCCTTGGTTTTTGATCTTTCTGAATGCCATTGAATTTATTCTTCGTCACAATAGGCACTGCAGGTGCACAGACTAGGCAGGAAAGCTGTCCCCTGTGCCAACACATCAAAGGCAGCCAGTTGATGTATACTGAGCCTACAAACAGCTTGTATTCAGGAAGCAGTTATGAATGATGAACACCTTTAGTCATTTTGACGTTTTATTTTTGTGCCTGTTCAATGGCATTTGGATGTTAAATATTTGATAAGTCATTCTGTGCTTTAAGCATCTTGCAAGTTGCTTTGAGATATCACCAAGGCAATTAGCAACCATAATAAATAATAATGATTGCAGTTACAATGAATTCAAACAAACAACAGCACATTATTGCAATGTTTAGTAAACAAAAACATGGGGCTCAAGAAGCAATAAGAACCTGGTAAAAATGTTGAGACAAATTCCATTTTGCTTATAAACATGCACAAATCACAAGATCAACGTTCATGCTTTTCCTGCTCCCAAAAAGACTGTTGGTGTAATCCTAGGCATGTTTACTCGAAAGTAAGTCTAAGTGTGTGGCTAACTTCCAGATACATGTGCAGAACATTGCAGCCATGCAGCGCAGTCCTATATGTGTCTACTCAGAAGGGAGCAGGGTGGATAAAAATAAATGATTTTAAAAATAATAATAATCCAAAAAAATGGATTTTTAAAAAATTTAAATCAGATTTTTTTTATTTAAATCAGAATTTTAAAATAAAATGCTTTTGGAGAAAAAAATCTTTCTAAAGATAGTTTTCTATTTAAGTTACATTATAGTCCAAAGGCTATTCATCAGGAAATAAGGATTTGTTTTAACTGTTTCATGTGTGCTAAAACTCAGTCTAAGTTTTTTTTAATAAAAAAAATTGTTTAACCACATCAGTTAACAAACATGGATACATATGCTATAATGTTATTGTTTTAGTTAAATAAATTGTTATTAAGCAGGGAACCACTACTACTAGAGCCCTTTCCCCAGTTCTCACCTGGTTAGGTAGATCACCTGGATTAGGGCATCTCAACACTCATCTATGCAATGTTGAACAACTGATGATCAAATAGGTAGCCTCACATTATCACCATGACCCTCCTCTGCCCATATCCAGCAGACTGGACAGCCTAAAAAGGAACCCCACAATTGTCCTCTTACTATGCACCATGCCACCGATACAAGTCACAAGCCTCAGCCTGTACTGTACAGTGCAAGAAGAAACAATGAGGTAGAAAGTAAAGTGTCAAAGGCTGCAATGGGTGCTGGCACAGAAACAGCCAAAATTTGTGGGCCAGAAGGAGATAAAGTGTATGCAAGAAATATGAAGGGAATGCTGTGGTCGCCAGTCTCTGGAAGAATCAAACTGATAGCACAAGTTATAAGGTGTAATATGTGCCCTTTGTTCCTTTTCTGTGCCAGTTTCGTTTATGGTATTAAAAGACCTTGCAATCTGCTGTGTAAACCTTAGAAGATGTCAGACTCAAAATGGCAGACAACAAAAGTGCTTTTTAAGGAACTGATGACTCCAGTAAGTCTCTCAGACTTTCCTTCTCATTTTCTGGCTATCCAAGCAGGTTTGTAAATATTGGCAGAACCTTACAGTACAGGCATCTTTAAAAACAGAATGTGCTGTGTTAAATCACTGTAGAACAGAAATAATGAGGGGTTTTGTTTTGTTTTGAAATAACTTTCCTCTTAGATATGGAGCCAAAACTGAATGGGGGAAAAATATTGTATGGAATAATATTGTCTTCTGACAAATAAATGTTAACTATCTAAAAATAGTGCGTGTGTTTCTTCTAACACCACTGATAAAAGGTTACTGTGAAACATATATTTTACAGTAACCTTTTCTTAGGAGAAAAAGATACACTATTTTGGGGAAAATATATTTATCAATGTTTGACTTGTCTCCAAGCTCAGGGGCACATCAAACACTGGAACAATCTCTTGTCACTGTGCATAAATGTTTCACAATCCCTATTCATTGAAATCAGGAAGTGGGGTAGGGCAGTGGTTAAAAGAATGAGCTGGAACTCAGATCAGGTGCTGACCTTTAAAGCCCTAAATAGCCTCGGTCCAGTATACCTGAAGGAGCGTCTCTACCCCCATTGTTCTGCCCGGACACTTAGGTCCAGTGCCAAGGGCCTTCTGGCAGGTCCCTCATTGTGTGACGCCAAGTTACAAGGAACCAGGCAGAGGGCCTTCTCAGTAGTGGCACCTGCCCTGTGAAACACCCTCCCACCAGATGTCAAAGAGAACAACAACTACCAGACTTTTAGAAGACATCTGAAGGCAGCCCTCTTTAAGGAAGCTTTTAATGTTTAACAGACTACTGTATTTTAATACTTTTTTGGAAGCCGCCCAGAGTGGCTGGGGAAACCTAGCCAGATGGGTGGGATATAAATAAATTATTATTATTATTATTATTATTATTATTATTATTATTATTATTACTGGTCAGCAGTTAAAGAGAACTATTTGTTTTATTTCATTAACCTCCACTTGTGTGCACACTGCTTGTGGAAATGAGTTTCAATGCTCTTTCCAGGGCGGACAAAACACTGGGTAACAATTTTTTACTTTTTGAATGTTGTCTAGATTTCTACAACTGATTTAGGGTATTTTTGCACTGCTGAATCAGGAAATGGCACCCGTTTCTCTCCATCAGGTCAGGTTTACTGTAAACTGAATGGTGGGCATTGATAAAGGTAAGTACACGTAAATTGCATGTTGCTTCACCATTTTTCAAACTTCAGGGCTTGAACTTCCGTTTCTTGGAACTCCTGGAATGCACAGAGGCAGGGAGGTCTCTCTTCAGAGTCCAACAGTAGTCAGCCATCATGACTGCGTCCCAGCGACCCTGATACCTGGTCTCCATCTCTTTCATGTCCTGATGGAATCTCTCCCCCTGCTCGTCACTCATTGAACCCAGGTTCTCAGGAAACCGGTCCATATGTGAAAATAGGTAGTGCATCTTGACGCTCATGTTGCAGCCCAGGTTTCTGAAAGCAGTCAGCATGTTGTTGACAAGTTCTGCGTAGTTTCTGGCCTTTGTTGCCAAGAAAGTTCTTCACTACCAGAACAAATGCCTTCCACACTTCCAGTTCCACTTCGTTCATTGAGTTTCCGAACTCTGGATCTCTGATGAGCTGACGGATCTGAGGACCGTCAAAGATGCCAGCTTTCAACTTCTCCATGGTCAATCCTGGAAAAGCCTGGCACAAGTAAGTGAAGCAGTCACCATCCTTATCCAGAGCCTTGGTGAACTGCTTGATTAAGCCGAGCTTGATGTGCAGCAGTGGGAAGAGTATTCTGTCTCTGTCCACCAGAGGGTCGTTGATGACGTTCCTTTTTTTGCAAGGCACCAATTCCTCCTGCACAGGCCAGTCCTTCTTCGTGTAATGCTGAGCACGGTCCCTACTATCCCACATGCACAGAGAACATGGGTACTTGGTGAAGCCAGACTGTTGTCCCAACAAAAAGTTCACCATCTTCAGGTCAACACAAATAAACCACTTATGCTGATCATAACCAATTTTCTCCAGCACATACTTCACCCCTTCATAGTTCTCCTTCAGTGTACTCGAGTGAGCCAGGGGTATAGAGGCAAACTGGTTGCCGTTGTGTAGCAGAACACATTTCAGTGATCGCTTGCTGCTGTCAATGAACAGTCTCCAGTCTTTGGGTTCGTACTGTGGCACTCCAAGCTTGAGCAGAAGCTGCACAATATCGGCACAGTACACCAAGTCCTTCTCTTCCAAGAAAAAACGGAGGTACTCTTGATGCCTGTTGCGGAAGAAGCTGATGCGAGCACTGTCAGAGAGGAGGTTTTTTTCCTTCAATCTGGATGCCAACAGTTCGGCAGAGTCCTTTGACAAGCTGAGGTCGCGAACTAGATCATTCAACTCCTTTTGGGAAAATGGATGTGGAGCATCATCTTCAAGAACCACTTCTTCTTCTTCATGTCCTTCAACACTGGAGGCATCTTCGTCACTAATGTCAGGAAGTTCTCCGAAGATAGGCACTGGAATTTCATCACAATGAGCTACAGGACGACGTGCTGATTGTGTCGGATTCAAGCCAGCAGAGCCAGTTTAGCTCTGAGGAATTTGGCCACCCTCCAGGTGCCCGGCTTGAATCCTTGTGACCTCCTGTCTGCGACTCCCAGCAAGATCAAGGGAGGTCTCTTCGGCGATCCTTTTCAAACGTGAAAAGAACACACCACTCCTCCCCCTCCCATAGCCAGGGGGGGGAATGAGACAGACAGAAATACATCTACATGTCTTTATTTCTGTCGTTCAGCAGTACAGAGAAAACATGTCTGTACACTCTGATTCCAACTGCAGAGAGAGAATTACTCCACCCATGTACTTCCAGTACAGGGTCATGTGACACTCTGAGCTAACATCCGGTGCTCAGTACACTGTCTCTTGTTCCCACGGTACATTCCAATAACATCAGTTTCCTGTTTACCATTCCAGCCACCTGGAGCTCGCTTCTGCATTGCTCCTTTTTCGTAACAGATTGAAGATCAGGATACTTGAGGCTGCTCCGGTTCTTTCTGTTGATCCCAGCCACACCAATTTATGGAAGATTTCGAGGTTTTATGACTTCAAACTGATCCATTTTCGACATAATCACCCAGAACTATCAGACCTGAATACTTCTTGTCATTAAAATAATCATTTCCATTCAAAACAATTATTCGACATGGCATTTTACCCCTACCAACTTCTTCTAAAATGCTCCACACAAGCGTACATGTGAACAAAAACGTAAAAAAAGACAAGTGGCCATAGCTCAAAAACTTGACCTGATTGAGCAAAACCAATGTGATTTTTGGATTCAGCGCATCAGATTCATCCTAAATCAACTGAAAAAATGCAGACAACAAATTTGTTGTTGACCAGTGTTATTTAAAAAAAAATGATTTTTTTTTATTTAAATCGGATTTTTTGGATTTAAATTGGATTTTTAAAATAAAATGCTTTTGGAGGAAAAATCTTTCTAAAGATAGTTTTCTATTTAAGTTACATTATAGTCCAAAGGCTATTCATCAGGGAATAAAAATTTGTTTTAACTTTTTCTTGTGTGCTAAAACTCAGTCTAAGGTGTGTGTTTTTTTAAAAAAAAATCGTTTAACCACATCAGTTAACAAACATGGATACATATGCTATAATGTTATTGTTTTAGTTAAATAAATGGTTTAAATTGTTATTAAGGAAATGATTATTTTTCTCCTTCCAATTAAGTACAGCAGAAAAGTTGTCCAAATATAAGCAATCATTTCATAATTATCTGTCTACGTATTTCTAATAGTATAACCAAATCAATAATTTTTGATATAATTGTAAAAGCTAGTCTGAAAATTTATTATTCCAAAAATGAAACCTTCATCTGGTTGTAAATATTAACATTATACTAGCAAGTATGAGTCTTTCTGTAAAAAAAATGATTTAAATCAAGTCTTACTGACTAGTGATTTAAATCATGATTTAAATCAATTTGATTTCAATCAAATCCACCCCGGTTCTTTCTTTTTCTTTGCAGGGTTACCTTGCTTAAGATTCCACTGTTGGCAATTTCTGTTGTTTCATTGCTGTTGCAAAGGTAGAAAACGATAGTCTGCACATGCACACTAACCAGATACACTGGAAGGAGGCACATTGCAAGCTTTTTAAACAAATGTTGAAATTTGCAAGAGGCTGGGTTGCTTGACAGGAGCCACATGTGCCTCTGGTGACAGAGGAGTAAGACCTAAGGTAACCAAATATCAACACATGAGAGGCATGTAATGACTCTCTTGAAAAAGGCAACGGGAAGGTTTGACTTCTTGGGGAAATTTGACTTTCACAGAGCCATCACCTCATTCTTCCTCTTCTACCACATGGAACTCTGCTGGGTATGAAGTACTAGCCTGCAACTGAAGCAAACTACGGTATCCCCATTCCCTTCAGCGCTGTCTAGAGAAATCTAGATTGGAGTAAGAGACTCGGTGCCCCCAAAAGGGAGAATTGTAGCATGTGGCGCATTATTGCTGGAGAGCTGCATCATGGGAGGGGGGGTGTCCTTGTATTGGAGATGATAAATGGGCTTAGTTAATAAGAACTTCTTTAATCTGTTCCAGAACTTGAAGAGAGAATAAAAAGCCCCTTGCATTGCCCAGTAGCATATCCTGTCTTGTTGAACCTGCCTTAAGCAGAGGATTGGTTCAGCTAGGCATGGGCCAGGCAGAAGACAAATCTACAACAATTGGTGATATCTCAGGAGTTTTCAGTAGATTGGCAAGGGGTTTCGGATTCCCATTAGTTTAACAATGGCAACAACAAAATGGCCCCCTACACACATGCTGAAAAGCTTTAAGAATCCCTGATCTGCAGAAACTCTGGGGTAGATTTTGCATGTCACCCCAAAGCAGCTGCCCACCCCAATCAAGTAAATAAATAAAAATACTTTACTAACTGAACAATCACATTGCAGTTAGCTTGGTTCTGCGCACACACCCCAACATAAATCCTGCACCCACAACATAAATCCTGGCTACACCCCCAAGCCACCATTTTGCAGCTGCCCACACCTGGAGCAGATGAACTGAAAGATCCCTTCCACAATTCTATTATTCACCACAGTAAAATATGCAACAGCATTCCTTAGGGGCTGGTGTAGATAACGAGGACATGACCCAGAAGGTCTACATTACTTAGTACTTGCATTAATTTATCCCTTGAATTAGACAGCCATCTTTCATGTTACAGACTTTGTTCACCATTTTCTCTACCACCTGAAATATCTGAATCATATTGGGCAGCATGGCTGCGGCAGGGACGATTCTGTCTTAGGGAACTAAGTCGTAGCAGCTTTTCTCGACTTCCATGACTTTTATGAACTTCATAAGGGGAAACATTGGTTTGCAGAATCACCTTTGATATAGAAAGCATGCTTTATAGGTTAAGATTTAATAACAGTAACAAAAAAAACTATGCTGAAATATCCTATTGTTGGGGTGATAATATTTTGGGTTCATATTTTCAATCAGAAAAAGGTGTTTCCAATTACTCTTGGGAGCATTCCTGTGTGTCATAACAACCCAGGCTAGCATATAAAGGAACAAGCAAGCTATAGACCTGTATCTAATATTTTGTGACATGCTGTATTGTATTTACACATAGATTAGTTGCCATCAACACTTGACTCATGCTGAAAATATCTGCACTGCTACCAGAATAATGAAATGTGTTTATATATATATATAATATGGTTAGATCACATCCTTGTTGTTGTTGTTGAAAAAAAAACCCCATACTGGTCTTGAAGGCAAAGGCGCAACTAAAACACGTTAGTTACTCTTTAACAAGTTTCCCTATTTATTTAGGCACACTGAGTGTTTCCCACCAAGCCCCACAATATATAAAGAATAGAAGGCAGGCCAAATAACAGCAAATATGAAAAAACTATTCTATACACCACTCTCCCTTGATTCCGCAAACTCCGGTGTAGCGGGGAAGGGAGTCGACTTTCCAGGAGCCACAGAGAAAAAGACAGCAGCCGGCGGGAAGTTCTCCTGCACAGTCCCCAACAAACTGCGCCCAGGGTGCGAGAAAGGCGTTTAACATTCATTCCGACGGGACTTGCGCAGGAGAACGTCCCGCTAGAATGTGAGAAAGGCTTGAGCGGAAAGTTTCCAGCGAGAGATGCTCAAAGACGTGCGTCGACGTCGCTGCAAATCATATATAAATGCTTTTCCTACTCAGAACTCCATGGGAATCCAGTTATTCCCAGGTAAGCGCAGAACTGCCCGAGTAGCGCTAAACTCAAGAAGGGAGACTTTTGCGGCGTGAACGTGCTCAGGATCGGGCAGCGAGCAGACGGGAGAGATCCACTCCGGAGCAGACGGGAGAGATCCAGTCCCTCAAATCTGTGGAAACGGGGGAGGGAGAACCACGCAATTACAAGGACTAAGGCTTACCGAACTTGGTCTGCTTCTTTGCAACTTTTTTTGCAAAATGATCCTTATTGTCCCAATTGGGAACTTCTGAGAATCATTTAACCCGCGGCGCTCCGGCGACTTTCAGGGATGCGGACGTGTGGGTGACCTCATCCCTCCTCAGCAGCAGCTACGAAAGGCTGGAGGCGATCGTCGTCCGGGAAAGATGCACCCGCGCGGCGGCTCCTCCCCGCTCCCATCCCGCCTCCTCCCGCTGCGCAGAGATGCGCCTCTTCGGGCCAGTGGCGCCGCTGGGGCAATCAAGCCGGCGCCTTCTCCCTCTCTCCTCCGCGCCCGCCTCCCCAGCCGCGTCCCATTGGCTCCTTCTACCCCCTCTCGCCTGCGGATGGGCTGGAGGAGACGTCCGTCTGCGAGAGAGTTCCCCGCCTCCCTGCAGCCGCCCTCTGCTGGGGTAAGAGGGGCACTGCCTCAGGGGCTGCAGTGATGTGGCACCGAGGGGAGGTGCCAAAGGCAGGGAAGGGGAGAGACTGTCCCACAGGCGAGATGGGCACAACTGGCGCCCACTGGCCCGACTGGGAATCGCGGAAGACTACTGCCTTGTGAGGAGAAGACGAGGGATGCTCTCCTACCAAGAGTCAAGCGAAGATGTTCTCTCCCTCCTCCCTCGTTGTGGGCACTTTTGGGAGTCCCAGAAGAACAGCCATTTATTTCCTTTGTAGGAACTCCTGCTGGTCTTAAGAAATTGAGAGAGAGAGAGAGAGAGAGAGAGAGAGAGAGAGAACAGCCCTCTGGATTTTTCAGGAGAACCCTTTAAGCAGCAATCGTTTGGCAAACTTCCCTGGCCTGATAGATGCAAATTCAATTCCTTTACTGTATTTGGTTCCAGTTATTACTAAAAGGCTTTTGTTTTTGCAGAGCTGGACAGCCCCAAAAGGAAGAAGACCCCATTAAAATTGGCCCTGATTCTCCAGCACAGGGAAAGGGTGACCTCTTCTCTCTTCTTGAATCCATCATCCTCAGAGGCTTCTGCTTTCTGGTTGTAATTAGAATTTTTTAAAAAAATATTTTTTATTAAATTTTCCATTTTAACAATCCAATCAAATCACATTAAATATTCCAAATTATACAAATACATATAGTCCAAATATCCTGCCAAATTATAAATTTTTGTTGGGACTTCCCATGCTTCAAGTTCGGTGGGGCTCTGATCATCTTATATCTCTACTGCCTTGAGTTCCCAATAGTTCCTTTAAATCTTCCTGTTGTTGCCCTTCCTTCTTTCATGGTCTCTGAGTTGTTTCCACAGGCGAGTTGAAGTAAGCAATGATGTGCTTCTGTGTGAAATTGGTATGCTTGACTCTCCTATTGCAGCTGGTAAGCCTATTGTTTGCACACTTCTTCTTCCTCCTCCTCCTCTTCTTCCTCTTCTTCTTTTTGTAAAAGAGTAGTTTTTAAAGAGAAACAATAGAAAAGCAAAACGGGGAACAGGAAACCAGGAAAGCCATACATCTCTGTGCCATCTGATAAACATCAGTGTGCTACAAACGATAGTGTTATGTACTGAGTTGAATAGGATCCAAACTGCAGCAGTCTGATTGGTCCTAGAACAATAGGATCCAAAAGGCAGCAGTCTGATTGGTCCTAGAACAATAGGATTCAGAATGCAGCAGTCTGATTGGTCCTAGAACAATGCAGCAGTATGATTGGTTGGCAGGAACCACCCAATCATGCTCCAGATAGAAGTGAATCCACAACCTGATTGGCTTACAGTAGAATTCCGGAATTAGCCAATCATATGCAGCCCATTGTGTAAATAATGTATATAAAGCAGATACTTTGAGGGGACATTCATTCATTCATTCCTCCTCACCACTATGAGCTGAATAAAGAGCATGAAATCACTTTGCGACTCTGAGTATATTTCAGATAGGCAAACAAATGTTTGGCATTTTACAATGTTAAGATTTCACACGTTGGTGGGGGTAGGGAGCAGGAAAAGTCAGCATCGCTGGCATAGAATCACAGAATTCTAGAGTTGGAAGGTACAGCAAGTGGCATCTAGTCCAGCCTTATGGTTTTACCAAGTGTGCCAATACCTCCCTCTTGTGCATAGGTAGTGTAATTTTGGCTGCATGAGACGTTTATTCCTGGAAATTGGAAATAGAGAGAACATAGGATGCTGCCTTGTACTACCAACAGTCTGTCTAGCTTAGCATTGTCTACACAGACTGGCAGCAGCTCCCCAGAGTTTCAGAAAGGGGGTATTTCCCAGTCCCACCTGCATATGCTGGAGGTTGAACTGGGGACGTTCTACATGCACAGCAGATGCTCTACCGCTGAGCTATGGCTCCTCCCAATGGGTCCCTGGAACAATATGTGTTATTTGTGTCTTGGAGGAGCCTTCAGAGTTTGCCCTTTTCAAACGGGACTGCTTAGAGTGGGTGGGTGGGTGGGTGGGTGGGTGCTGGATGACAAGAAAGCAAGAAAGCAGTTGGGTTCCTTCATATATATGTATATATGTGTGTGTGCACATACGCGCACAAGCTTGTGGGGTCAGTCTGGGTGATACTCTGGTTCCTTTCGATTCTTGGGTTCCGACATCTCTGGGCATAGAGGTATATAAAACCAAGCTTGCCAAACCAGTTCCTTTTTCAAAGAAATGGCTTTGGTTCTGTGTGCCAAATGGGCGAGGGCTTTCCCCACCCATCTCATCTGGCTGGTATGTAGAAGGATAGCCAAGTTGTGGTCAGTGAGCTGGAAAGAAGATAAAGCAGAAGAGAGAGAGAGAGACGTGTTTGCTCTTTGCTGGACTTTGGGGCTTCCCTGAAAGCAAGATCTATGAGGGTGTTAATGCTGTGAGCCCTTCCATCCTATTCTCAGGTTGTGTTCAAATAAAATATCTTAAAAGACAGCAGAGTCTCAGCTGACTTTCATTCCAAAGAAACAGAACCCTGGGTAAGTGTTGGAACCCCTAAAGTCTCTCAGTGGGTGATGTGCACCCAGTTTTTCCAGATTTTTTTCTTTTCACAGCCAGCATTCTTAGTTCACTAGTCAAGCATAGTCTTCATTGGACTGCTTTGTGGGGTTTCCCTCCCCCTCCTTTAGAGTTTTTCTAAATACTTTTTTTTGTACTTCTGCACACCTCACTGCCCTAAGGATGATGATGTGTTGTTCTCGTGTCTGGTTGCTTGATACTGTTTTGGCTACTTAAGCAACAACACTTGGGGAATTCAATCGGAATTAGCATGCAGAAAGATGGTGGTGGTGATATCTCCTTCAAGTTAGACTCTCTTCCTTCAAAACTGGTCATACTCCATACATAAATGTGTCCTGGTAAAGCAGACAAAACCCCACTCTTTAATCACCTTGATTTTGTGAAGTAAAGGGTGGTATATACAAAAATCAATTATGTCACCAAAAGAGAGGTCCATCAGGATCTGGTTCCCAAGCAGCCCATTTGCCATTTCAGCACTTGGGAAACTCCATAAAAACATTCAAGTTTTAATGACTTTCTGAGTGACTCAAAAATCCCACAGCAATCGAAATAAATGTCACTGTGTGCTGGAGCCATATTCTGTAGGTCACAAGTAGAGACTGTCTATAGCAGAAGCCATGTTCTGTCACAGAAAGTTGCTTATCTGCACTTATGTAAGAAATCTGCTGCAGAAGATCCAGACCTACAGCTTTAAAGATGAGTGCCTGGAAGTAAATAACTCCTTGTCAGCAATGCCAGCTCGAGACATTTTGCTGCCTGGTAAAGGACAAGATGACACCCTTCTCCCATTCCAGAAGCTGACTGGTCTGGCAGCTGAATCTTATTTCAAGTGCTGGCGACAGTACAGTGCCCTCCACTGCACTTGAGGCAGCAGGCTAGCTCAAGGTAAGCTGCAGGGCATACAGGCAGCTCTGGCTTGCCACCTCTCCCTCTCCCACAGCCTCTGCCGCCTGAGACAGCTGCGTTACCCTACCCAATGGTAGGACCGGCCCTGCTTGTCAGAGCATACAGGGGGACAGACTTAGAAAGGGCAGTAGGGGAAGATAACCCAAAAGAGCAACTTTGCATAAATTACTCCTGTCCCACATACTTGTCGTCCTCTGGTAGTCACTTGCCTATATTCCCAGATATTAACCTTATCCCTGCATATTGGAATGTAGGAAGGGCCAAGTCACATCACTGGTGTATCTAGTTTAGTATTGTCTCTTTTCAGCGCTAAATGCCGAGATGAATTCCCCAAATACACTTTTCCAAAATAGTTTATATTTACTACATTATGTCAACTTAGTATGATCTTCTTTTGTATGTTCTCTCTCTGTATGTGCAATACATACAAAATTTAGAAATAGAATTGAAGAGCGGGAAGGGACCTTGAGAGTCATCTAGTCCAACCCCCTGTAATGCAAAAATATTTTTGCCCAACGCGGGGCTCGAACCCATGACCCTAAGATGAAGAGTTTCACGCTGGACTGACTGGGCTTTTAGTATGTGCATGCAGCTATATAAATTAAACTATTATTTATTATTATTATTATTATTATTATTATTATTATTATTATTATTTCTATACTGCTTTATATTTAAAGAAAAAACCGGTTTACATGAAATAAAACAATCCAGAATATAACAAATTCAAGCTTCAAGAAAATTATTTCAGATCCTACTCTGTGATATATGGCTTTCCCCATATTTTTTTACCTTCTTAATTTACATAGCTGCCCCATAGCAGAAGTACTCTAGGAAGCCAGTATGGTGTAGTGGTTAGAGTGTCAGACTAGAACCTGGGAGATTAGGGTTCAAATCCCCACTCAGTCATGAAGCTCACTGGGTGACTTTGGGCCAGCCACAGCCTCTTAAGCTATCTCACTAGTCGTTGTACCCAACCAAAAAAGCCATTTTAGGCCGCATCTGCACTATACGTTTAAAACAGCATCTTGCTGCATTTAACAGTTATAGTTCCCTCAAAGAATCCTGGGCACTACGGTTTGTAAAGGGTGCTGAGAGTTCTTAGGAGACCCTTATTCCCTCACAGAGCTACAGTTATCAAAGTTCCCTCAGAAGAGGGATTTATTAATTAAACCACTCTGTAAATTATAGCTCCACACCCTTAACCAACTGCAGCTCCCAGGTTTTTTTTGGAGGGGGGGCAGGAGAGCCAAAACTATTGAAAATGCTTGCTACTGCTCTGACTATATACTGAGGATATGGGCTTAGTCCATTGTCTGATGACATCACTGCTGAGTTAATAATTCTGCTGATGCAGGCCTCCTGTGATCTTCATCACAAATGTGACAATAACTTGGCTGTTTCAACAACTCTTAACAATGAGGATGGCTTACAGAGAAAAGAGACTTCAGACAAAACCTGTTTTAATAATAAGGTAATCTCATCTATTTAGATACATTCTGCATGTGAATGTGGCTAAGACAATGCACAGGTAGATACCAATGTAAATAATTCTTACCATGTGCCATAATCATCCCATTGAAAACAGAAAGAGCTTACAAAATATATACTAAAACAGTTTCATCAGCTGAAAACCTCAAGGTAAAAAATAAGTAACATGATTCAGTCATTATATTCTCATTGCAAAAGACCAGAGAAAGTTTCTCAGTTCTATTTCTGGGTTCATACATGAACATGAACAAGTTTTGGATAACAAGTTTCTCTGTACTGCTGAAAGACAGGAATAAAGACATGTAGATATATTTCTGTCTGTCTCTTTCCCCCCTGGCTCTTCGGCGATCCTTTTCAACGTGAAAAAGAACACACCATTCCTCCCCCTCCCATAGCCAGGGGGGAAAGAGACAGACAGAAATATATCTACATGTCTTTATTCCTGTCTTTCAGCAGTACAGAGAAAACACGTCTGTACCCTCACATCACAACTGCAGAGAGAGAAAAACTCCACCCATGTACTTCCAGTACAGGGTCATGTGCCACTCTGAGCTAATATCCGGCACTCAGTACACTGTCTCTTGTTCCCACGGTACATTCCAATAACATCAGTTTCCTGTTTACCATTCCAGCCACCTGGAGCTCGCTTCTGCATTGCTCCTTTTTCGTAACAATATATCATTAGCCACTCAAGAAATTCTTCAAAATTAGGTCCTGCCTTCTGGAAATATACTAAAAAGCAACCAACCATCTTTTGGTTATCTTAAGGGAGGCTCACCAGGTGCATTCATTACATATATTTAGGGACCAGGCAAAAAATTTTCTCTTCTCCCAAGGATCACAAGGCAGTTAACAAAATAAAAACACAAAAATATATAACACAGTAACAAACGAAAAAATACACCCCTCCCCCAGTTTAAAAGGCCATAGATTGTTTAATTAGGCAAAAACCTGGGAGAAGAAATGTTAAAATGGAACATATTCCTTGCTGTCATTTGCCAGGTAATGTTTAGTACACACAAGTTATGCAGCTTTGAGTTCTGATGTTTCATTAATGACTAATTATGAATTCATTAACATCATGTCATGACACCACGAGCCAGAGAATTAAAATGATAAAGTGGTTGTTTTTCTCTTTGAACATGAATTTTGCAAACTTTTCTTTTTTAAAAATGGATATACCGTACATTGGAGATTTCATGCTTTCCAAAGTAATTAAGGACATCATTGGCTTAGGTACAGAAGAGATGAATACAGACTTTACTATGTGTTTGCCACACATCTACTATGCATTTGTCACACATATGCACCTGATGTGTGATAAAGTCTTCCTTACCACTCCTAACCAAACCACCCAGTGAGAAAGCTCATTCCAGGATAGTTTGCTTGTAGACGTTGTGTGGATCATAAATCCACTATTTATTTGATTTAATCCTTAGTATAGATGTAATGTTCATTGCTGTATTGACCAAATGCTTTTGAAAGATCATGTTGAAATAAATTAAGAACCATTAATTAAATTACATTCATTATATATTTTGCATTACAGTATTCTTGTCTCCTGCTTTTGTAAAATAGCTTACCATAAGCAACACTTGATCATCTACCAAACATTACATATCTATCTTTTTCAGAAATATATTCTTAGTGGCTGTGGTTGTTTATGTTTGTATTTTTGGAAGGAAGCCATTCTGAAAATAACTACTTTTTCAGTTTTCTCCCCAACCTCCCTGTTTTGCTTAGCCCTTAAACGGAAGGACATCATGAACAATGAATAAAGAGCAATGAAGATTTTCTGCAAATGGTGGTGGAGGAAAATCTGACTTCTACTGAACATCTGTGTGATTGGCAAGTCAAAACACCAATGCACTCCCCTCTTAGGAACAATGGAGAAACCTACTAAGCAGCAGATACACAAAATTGAATCCCAGGTAGGTGGAGGGGGGGAATTGTTTTCTGTTAAATGGCACAAATTATTTCTGAAGGTGTACTAACAACATAAAAATATGCTGTCTTTGAAAGAGATTTATTGTTGCTGTATGACAAATAGCCAGACACAGATGCTGTATTGGTCCTCTTAAAACTTTTGTTTAGAGTGTATACAGTACTTTACAAAGAGGATGTTGACATACTATCTCTCCTCCAGTAATTTATATTGTTCTGAACTAGTCTTTGTTATTGAGCAGAGCTGCTCAGATGTGTGTACACAGTTCCCAGACTTAAGGGCTGTCACATGGAAGAAAGAACATGCTTGTTTTCTGCTGTTCTGGAGAGGAGGACTCGTACCAGTGGCTTCGAGTTACAAGAAAGGAGATTCTGACTAAACATGTGGGGAAACTTTCTGACAGTAAGAGCTGTTTAGCAGTGGAACAGACTCCCATGAAAGGTGGTGAACTCTCCTTCCTTGGAGGTTTTTAAGCAGAGGTTGGATGGTCATCTGTCATGGATGCTTTAGCTGAGATTCCTGCATTGCAGGGGGTTGGACTAGATGACCCAGGGCACTCTCTTCCAACTCTTAGATTCCATGATTCTATGATTTTCTCTTCAGAAAAGTAGCTCTCTTCTCTGCATAGTATGAGGGCAGCTGGGTGCACAGCAGACCCCACACAGAACCATGCATCTGGGAGATATTGAGCTTCATTAGATGTCTAGAGGTTCTAGTGTTCTGAGAGAGGGAGCAAAAAAAAAATTCTTTCTCTACTTTCTCCATGCCATGCATAGTTTTATAAATTTCTATCATGTCACCTCTCACTTGCCTTTTCTCTAAACTAAAAAGTCTCAATTGCTGAAAACTTTCCTCATAAAGGAGTCGCTCCATCCCCTTAATCCTAGCTCTCTGCCTGGTTCCCTGTAACCTCACTTCTCACAGGGAGGGAACCGCCAGAAGGTCCTCGGAGCTGGACCTCAGTGTCCAGGCTGAACGATGAAGATACCAGTGTGCATATTTCAGTGCAGCAGCTGTGAAAAAGGTGAATTCCATGCAAGGGATTGTCAAGAAAGGAACTGAAAATAAAACTGCCAATAACATGGCATTAAACAAAAATGTGTACAGTTCTAGTTGCCACACCTCAAAAAGGATATTACAGTATAGAGCTGGTAAAGGTTCAGAAAAGAACAACCAAAATGGTTAAGGGGATAGAGCTTGTCTGAATAGAGGATAGAGTAGGGTGTGTTGAGTGCATGCAAATGCTAACCTACAGTACAAAGGCTAACTTGATATTCACTACTGCAACCACTTTTGCCTCTAGCCACAACTACCCAGTGGTCTATGGCCTATGGCATGTTGCCTAGAAGGGAGTATAGCCCCTGGGCTGAAATAGATTCCCAACTCCTGCTTCATAGACTACTCTTTGACCCAAGGCCACTGGGTGATTTATATATTAAAAAAGTTTAGAATTTAGAAGTAATATGAACTCTGGAAAGAACAAAGTGTCACTGACTGTTGGGAAGGGGTACCATAATGTGATCGGCGAGACAGGAGAATAGCAGTGGAAACATATGTTTGTTCCAGGAGAGGGGTATGAGAATGTGGTAGAAAAAGAAGAAATGAGGCAGCGGAGATGTGGAAGAAATAAAAGAAGTGTAACAGGTGACCCAACAAGAGGTTGTGTTTTTAGACTTTAGATAGCTTCAGTAAAGTTTTGGTTCCCTTTATATAGAATTTTAAACATACAAAGCAATTTAATTTATACATTTGTTTTGGATGAATATTTAAAACATGTGTGTTACTTTTATACAAACAGAAAAGAACAAGCTTTGACATGGAATATCCAGAATAACTCCCAATTTGTTTTCATACAGTACATGATTATATACAGGTGTTTACAATACAGTCGTACCTTGGATTCTGAATGCCTTGTGAGTCCAACGTTTTTGCTCCTGAATGCCGCAAACCCAGAAGTGAGTGTTCCGCTTTGTGAACGTTCTTTGGAACCCAAATGTCCGACATGTCTTCCGATTGGCTTCAGGAGCTTCTTGCAGCCAATCGGAAGCTGTGTCTTGGTTTCCAAACGTTTTGGAAGTCAAACGGACTTCCAGAATGGATTCAATTCGACTTCTGAGGTACTACTGTATTGTTATCTATGAAACTTAAAATCATGCAGCAGAAGTCAGCAGTCAGTACGTATGGATGATTCTTCCTCTTTCATGAGCCTACTGCTGAATCTTTGCTCAGCTTCCAACTTTAACAAAAGCCATCTTCAAGGCACAAGCCTTTCATATTTATATTTGTGTTTGTAAATTAACACATTGAATGGTTGTCTGACTATTTATTGCTCACGTTGGTTAGATAAATGTTTCTGATTGAATGTAGTGGTTTTTTTAAACAGGTCTATACAAACAGCTTCAAAGGAATACAAAGTATTTTAATTTTAACATTTATGCTTTGTTCTACTTATATAACACTTGCAGTTTTAGGGAATAAAAGCTAAGTGTCAGAATCTATTTTATACCGTCATTTCTTTAAAAAGTCAGTCTATCCTAATGGATGCAAACACATTTCCTCTTTATTCCTGGGTATCATGGAAATTATTAACTATGTTTCCCTGCTGCAAATTCCATGTTGTGTTCTCCTTCACCTTGCTCTCTCTTTGGCTCCTTCTTTTCTCCCGCTTTCTTATGAGACCTGCTCTTGGGAATATGCAGTTTTTCTCTTTCTCTCCTCTCTTTCATCCCTTCAGGTTCCTGAAAGAAAAAGAGCACTGAAAATTAATTTAATAATATGTCTATGGCATGTATATGGTAACTGAGTTAATGTTCCAATTATTAAATATTTTTCATATTGATTTACTATAAGTTTAAATATAATATAGGGACCTTTAAAGAAAGAGAACTACACTATCAAACAGCTGAGTAAAATAGCTCAAGATAGCTGGAGAAGCCATTCAAATCTAGCTGACATCATGGTTGACCCAGACCAATTAATTATTTCATATTGATATGAAAGTGGAAGTGGTGGTGGTTGGGCTAAGCACTTTTTATATCCGTTCCACTTCGCCACTGGTAAAGTATAAATTACGTAAAATTAAACACATTGTTCGATTAGATTAGCATATACAAATAGTTGCACTTACCAAAGAAACTGAGCGCTTGTTTTTGAAATGCAGTTGCTTCTCAAAGGATTCTGAAAATTCCTGGATGGAGTTTGATCTACTGTTTGGTCCACTTGTCCCCTGGGAAGAATTACCATTTGAGGATTTTTTGCTTGCCTTCATATGACAATGGCATTTTGTATCTTGATCTTCTTGCAATTCTTTTAGGTGGCCTGAGGATGGGATCTTGGTAGAACCATGAAGCCTTGTCATATGGATGGAAGAAAGCGTGGCCTGTAAAAAAAAAAAAGAAACATTATGCAATAAAAATAAAAATAATCTTTATGCAGAAATTTGACACAAAATAGGTTTCATTACTCTATTTCATCCATGATATGAAGTCACACACACGTGTGTGTGTGTGTTTTAAATCACATGTCTACATTCTTGAAGAGATGTAGATCTCTGGCTGTTGCTACATACTGCGGGGCAGTCAAAATAATACTTTCTTTACGAACACAGTTTTTAGTCACCCGCCTTGACAAAATGAAATAAATGATAAATGTATATTATTTACATAATAATAAATAAACATAAATGTATATTATTTATCATTTCATTTGTTATGCGTAAGGAAGATATTTTTATTGACACGCACTGAGGAAAAAAAAGAAAATAAAAATAAAATAAAGTAAAGTAACTGCCCTCCCCGCACCAGCCATTTAACTTTATTTTTCAGCATTATTCCTGCTTGGTTGCTTTTAGGTAATTAGGAGGTAACCATATATATATTTTTTAGAAATCTAGTGGCCCTGTTAAATGCTGATAACCAAATCCCCTTTCTAATGGTTTACAGCACAATCCTATATGTACCTTCTCAGAATTAAGTCGCATTGAATATAATGAGTTCTACTCCCAAGTAAGTGGATATAGGGTTGCAACCTTTAGTCATACCAATATTGTGCCAGAGTGGAAATGGACTCATTATTTTTCAATGACCTGGAATCAGCTACTTTCTTACCCAGTGTCCAAGCATACTTTGAGGTTGGTTGTTCTTCAGATGCTAGATTGGGAAAAACTCTTTAGGCCTCATCTGCACTATAAATTGAAAGTGGTATCATCAGAGTGGTTTTACAGTCAGTCCCTTTTCCCAGGGATTTCTGGGAATTGTAGCTGTCTGAGGGAAATAGGGATCTACTAACACCTCTCAGCACCCTTAACAAACTACAGTTCCTGGGCTTCTTTGGAGGAAATGGTATAATACTGCTTCAAAAGTACAAAGCAGATGAGGCGTTGACTGGAAGTATTTCCTTATGTACCTTTTTCATAGATTATTGCAGCCATCCAGCTATTGGATTCAAATGAAAGGCTTTCCACAGGAATTTCCTGCCAGGATTTTTGTCAGATGTCTTGGACTTCTGGCTAGAAGCAACATTCTAGTTTGTAATATTTACCTCCCATATGTATTTTCTCTCCTAATGTTTTTATATCTGGTTCTGTAAGTACCCTTGATTAAAATTTCTCAAAGCTTGAGAAAAAGGATAGTTTTCATGTGACAGCTGAATACAATAACACTCATCTTTTAAAAAGTCATTATTTATTGATTTAAAACCTGCAACAGTTAATACTAAAGTTCTCAGGTTGTTCAGGTAAAATGTGAGAACAATTCAGATAGAAAGCAGTCTGTGATAATGATACAAAGTTCTTACTGTGAGGTGAGGTTGGTCCTTCAGTAGCTGCTGCATTGGGAATTCACAGGAGCTGTCCAAATGTGGGTAATATAGTATAGATGCAAGCTCACTAATGTCAGCTATAAAAACTTCCCAAAGAAATGGACTTTTTGCAGTAAGGAAAGTGAAAGAGAAATGCACCCAAAAGTGTGGAATGAATAACAGGAAGGGATATAAGCACTCCACAAGCAAATCAGGATGAATGCTCAGTGTTGTATAACTTTACCATATTAAAAGATCAGAACACATGTTCAATAAATAGTTGATATAATTTAATTTCCATATAAGCTCTGTGCAAGCAAATCAGGATGAATATTCAAAAACTAGATTGAAAAGCCCTTTGTATTTTCCAAAGCCTGTTTGTAACCCCAGCTTTAGCTTTAATAAACTCCTTCCTTAATTTGGGCCCACTGTGTTGTGGTGACGAGACACCAAAGAGCAGTGCTTGCCCTATTGCACCTTCCTATTCGTTTCATGCTACTGAGACAGAAAAACCCAGGATCCTGCTATGTTACTGGGGAGCATAGCTGTCAACGTTTCCCTTTTTTAAAGGGAATTTCCGTTATTCCGAATAGGCTTCCTCGCAAGAAAAGGGAAAAGTTGACAGCTATGCTGGGGAGTACAGAATTAATCATGTTAATTATAAAGCTGTTTCTAAATTCCCTTTGCTAATCTAGCATCAGGAGGCCCCAACTTTAGGAGAACATGCATACAGGAATCAAAGCCACTAACAGCCAATTTTATGCAAGATTCCCTTGTGGGCCAATACAAATTCCTGGCACCATTACCAATGGTTTGTAGGGAATCACAGGGAATTCCATTTTGCTTTTTTGGGGGGGGCAGGGAGGAAATCAGAAACCTCCAAAAACTTGAGAGGTTATCTGATACAATGAAGTGAGAATTATATGCATGTATCTGTATCCGGAAAGCCATTCAAAGAACAGAATTTCCTATCACAAGCTTTTAGTGAATTGTTCCCACTGTGACTACGCAGTGAATATTGATCTGATCATAGAAGCTCTCCTTTAGGAAATGGGCTGTAAATGAGTTAATTGAAAGATTCTAGATCTTCTGATGTTTAAAGGCAAGTTATAGTTATAAAGAAGGTACTACAGATATGGACAAGTAGCTTTAACTGAATTATTTATAACTAAAACCAAAGAGGGTAGGAGGCTGAGGACAAATGCTGTAATTTCACAGAATAGATAATCTAGTTCTTAGAGTACAATTTGGGTGTAAAGAGAGGCTCATTTCCCTCCTTGCTGTTCTACTGATCCTATGAAAGACTTTTAGTATGACAATTAACTACCACAGGCTGTAGCGCTGGTCTTTAAAAAGGTTTTTAAAAATCATGGAGGATGCATTTATAGATGTTGGACACACTAGCTAAATGAAACTTCCATGTTCAGATTACGTATACCTCTGAACAATTGATGTTAGGGACATTTATGTCCATTTTGTAAGCTCCCAGAGATATCTGGTTGGTTGTGGCTAGGAAAAAGTAGTGGACTGCATATATAATGGGTTGTTTTCACATTTACTTTACTCTAGAATTGTTATCATTTGTTCTGCACTTTTTATGGAAAATCCAGACAATCACATGAGCAAATATGTACATTATAGTGTTGTCTGTTTTGTCCTCCATTTTCGATTTGTGGATTTTGAAGTTTATTCAGTAATGACTGAAAAAGTACTATTGAAGCTTATTAGCACTCGTGCACATTTAATTAAAACCTTCCAATTTATATGTTCGGCTCTTTTAATGCTTCCTGTTAACCATGGCAATGGATTTTTCATTTGTATATAGATTTATTTATGTTTCTATATAAAAATAACATTCTAAAAATAGGATGAAATCAGTCATTAAAGCCTTCTTTAGAGCTAGCAATTAAGAGAGGCCAATCAAGAGACAATTAACAGGTTATTCATCAGTAATTTTGTTGCCATGCTCATCTGGAAGCAATAAAAGGGACAGAAAGAGCAAACAAGATCTTTTAATTAATGTAGCAAGAGATCTTTGCTGATATTTACAGTACTTTTAGTAGTCGTTGTAAAATAATTTTAGCCATGGGGAAGAGCATTGCTTCCCAATATATTGCTATATTAAGTGCATTTTAATACTGTTCTTAGCTAACAAATGATGCCGTAGCAGTGTTATAGGGTTACAGTGTAGAAACTGGAACTGGAAAATGCCCTACTGCCTTTCCTCATAAAAGGTGACACAGGTGCTGGGTTTTTACAAGAGTAATGAATAAATTTTAAAATGTTCAAAAATAGTGTCAGAATTGTTTTTAAATATGACATACCTTAAGCATTTGTATATCATGTTTTAGTAGTGTCTCTCTCTCTCTCTCTCTCTCTCTCTCTCTCTCTCTCTCACACACACACACACACACACACACACACACTGTATGCATTAAAAATAAACCTACAGATAAAATTGTTCCCTAACCTTTTGCATTGGCAATTTAAGCACAGCTTTGTAGAACATCATTTGTTTTAGTGACAATTTTGGGATTTGTTCATCAAGATTTTAGAGCCAACAGGAATTTTGCTCACAAAAAGCGAAACTATGTGGACTCCAATACTCTTACATGCACACATTCTTCTTGCCCTGTTCACTTCAGATGGAAAATACCAAGTACCCTACAGTACTGAATTTATCTGGAATCTTCCTATTAGATAGAAAAAGTGGGATGGATAGTAGATGGAATGGTGAACTGTCAATTGGGCACATGTTGGAACAGATTCAAAATTTGTTCATTAACTTATTAACCTTTTTCCTAGTGATTCTCAGACACCATCACCCTCCAACAGGAGCCAAAACAGTGAGAAACAGGGCTGGGGGTATCACCATGCTTGAAGGAATCCTAACTACAACCGTGTGTTTTTTTTTAATTAAGCCTGAGGGACCAAAAGACACAAAAAGCCCCAGTGAGCATGCTCACTAGACACAGAATGTGGAGCATCAATTGGAAAAGAACAATTGAAAACAAAGGTGTGCGTGGAATGGAATGGGGTGTCCTAGGGAAGGCCATAGCTGGCTGATGCACACCCTGAACAGGAACTCGGTTAGGAGGCAGAGATACATCATAACGTTTTGTTGCACTTGTATATGGTAATATGAACTTGGAGATCCCATGCCTATCGGAAAGGCAGTGGAACCGGACCACCCACAGAGAAAGCCAAAGGTTTTGTATACCCAAAGGACTCTGCTGGGATACAGAAACATATTCTTAATTAAAACAAAAAACCAAAACAACTCCATCCCCTCTCTGCAAAAAAAGCCTGATGGAGACTGAGCATATTCATTGCCCTCCGGGATCTGGGGAATGCTGAGGTTATTTCAAGGTCAGCTGAGAAAAGGATAAACAGAAGAGAGAGTGGCTTGTGGTCAGAAGATGCATGCTGTGAGACACACCTCTTCCCATCCAAATCTCCCCTGCTCTAGTTCAGGATTCTTTAATCTATTAAAGAGTTCTGATCCAACTGAAACTAAATTAGTTGGGGCTTGTGGGGAGATTTATAAGGACTGGGGGGGGGGCGGGTAAACCTTCCTCTGCCCCAACATTATTTAATCATGCCCTCTTGCAAGGATCTTTTACATGCAAGGGATGGTATGCTTATGGAAACATAGACAAGGGACTGTGTTTGATTATCTTGTTTTAGAGCAATTCATGTAGCCATGGAATTTGCAATGTGCTATGGGAAATTTCCCAGCTCCCCACTAATTCTGTGCAGACTCTGAACTTCCAAATAAATAAACAAAATTTAAAAATACAGTAACTAACACAGCCAGAGCGGAACTTAAGGCACCCTCCTATTTCACAGTGAACTTCATTAGTAAAAGACGAAAGATTTATATGATCTGAAGAGAAACCAGGGTATTTTCACAACAAGCTTCATACTGACTTTTCTTCCATCAGCTCAGATTCATACATACAAACAAAACATGTCCATTAATTCTGGCCGTGCAAATTTGACTCAAGGTCTTATGGGATAAAAACATTTCCTTCATTCAATCCTGAACAATTCTCATGCTTGAGTTCTACAATATTTTCATCTATATTTTATTTATTAGCTCTGGCTGTGGAAATTTACTGTATTGACATGGATGCTAAAAAGCATTTAGGATTCACATCTTGCTATGTATTGGATTTATAAAAAATAAATAAAACCACCACCCAATAATTCAACCATAGGTCTGAAGTACACAACCACAGGGCATGATCCTTTCTCTCCCATTTTGTTGCTTTCTCTTCACATTCTCTACTTACGGTCTTACCGGAAGAGAGGCTCTCCTTTCACTCAGCGATCTTATCTGCTGCTTCCTGTGTGCTCTGCTCTCTCTTTCATCAGTCACACTATGGCCCCAGAAACTACTCATCCATTTTGCAAAGGAAAGATCATCATCCTCTTCATAGTCCATGTACAGACGGGAAATATGTATGTGAAACAGCACTGCTGAATTATAGCCACACAACTATGAGGGAATAGTGCTGTAATTTCAGATTGGTCCCTTCTATTTAGAAAATGCTACCACCTAAAAGCAACCCAACAAATATATATTAGTGCAGCGCTGCCCTTGGTCTTGTCTATATATGTACAAGCCAAGCCCTGGTAATCTATTTTAACAATTGCTACTTGTTTCGAACCTTTCCATTACAGAAATTCCCAATGTCACACACCCTGCAGGGTGGCAAGAGAACTGGGCTGCCTGCTTCATAGTCTTGCTGTTGACTGCACCAGCTGTCAATACCAATGGAGAGCTTTCCATGATAACATGCCTGCAAGGCTCAGGCTGTGATTTAGATCAGGCTTGCAATTTCAGGAAGCAGAATTGATGTATTGACCATGTTCAGGAACTAGCACAGTATAGATCTTAAATGACTGTACAAAATAACATGTTCTCTCTTCCAATATTCAAATTACACATTGCATCTATACAAAAAGGCTCTCCTAGGAAGATTTTAGAATTTGGCTAACACTACACTGTGCCAACCAAAGACTGGTTCCAATCTGCCACTGTATGCATTTATACATTTATTCCTCTTATAATTATGTTTCAGGATATATTGATATTTCCAAAACAGAAAAAGTGGTCCAACTGTGGAAAATATAAACACAAACTTTTGAAATCTATATGTCTAGTACATAAACATGCAAAACATTCATCTGACCACACTGTCTGGTGAAGAAACCATACACATTTATAACAGACTGCTTCCTCCCTCAAGAGACCATCAGATTAAATCAATTGGTGGGATGTTTAGGATGAACATGAAACAGGATGTCTTAATTAATGGTGATTAACTTATGAAGCCCATAGCAACGGGACATGGTAAGGGCTATTACCTTGGTGAGCTTTAAAGAAAAGGATTAGACTTATTCTCCATAGGGCTATGGTTATTATCTCAGTCATATATACTTTACATTTTCTGATTTCTTTTTAGTTGTTGATAATGTAAAAAAAGTTCCTGGGGAGGAGGCTAGAGAGAGTGAATTCAGATTTTATAAAATAAAATCTGAGAGATATCTTCTTCTTCTTCTTCTTCTTAGGAGAGCTTCACAGAAGTATATGCAATGGCAGATTTTACTCTTCCACCATTAAGACCAACAGCAAAGCCACCATCAATGTTCAGTGTGCATCTCCCACCAGTGAAAACATCAGCCAGACAAGCACCAGCACCCTTGTCGACCACAACTCCTTCTCATCCAACTAGAGGTTCAAACAAGCATGCCCCATCTTCTTCCGCAATGACAAATCCTGTTTTTCTTCCTCCACTGCATTCTGCAGGCAAGAAAATGGGAGGAAAATGCAATGTGCTCCCTCCACTAAATGCTGCAGTCAAACAAGCGGAAGCAACACAGGAAGCATTTTGTTTGCAGGTGAGCAGCCATGTTGGTCTTAAAACAGTCACTTAGTTGTCTTGTTCTGGTGGGTGTACCAGGCAATCCAGCATCACCAGACAAATATTTTTCAAATTTGTCATCTCCAAGCAAAAAGTAGAAGTTTGAATGCTTTGGGAGACCAACAGTAAAATTAGAAAGAAAAGAAGTAGCTTTTATAGTAAGTATAGGATTACTATAGTATCGTAATCCACTGCACATTTAAATATATTTCCTAAGGTCAGATAATATAAACAACTATAAGGCTGTTGCATACCATATGCAACCACCCCCACCCCAAGAATCCTGGGAACTGTAGTTTGTCAAGGGTGCTCTGTGTGGAGTACAGTTCCCAGTTCCTTCACAAAGTAAAATAAGTTGTCAGCACAAACACCCTGGCATTAGTACACCAGTTAACACTTCCCACCACTCAATCCACAAAGGAGAGCATTGAACCTCTTGATGAACTGCAATTCAGTAGTTTCATGTTGTAGTCTTCTTTTGAAGTTCTTAGTTTGTACAGTGGTACCTCTGGTTACAAACTTAATTTGTTCCGGAGGTCCGTTCTTAACCTGAAACTGTTCTTAAGCTGAGGGACCACTTTAGCTAATGGGGCCTCCTGCTGCTACCACGCCACCGCCGCGTGATTTCTCTTCTCATCCTGAGGTAAAGTTCTTAACCCAAGGTACTACTTTCGGCTTAGCAGAGCCTGTAACCCGAAGTGTTTGTAACCTGAAGTGTTTGTGACCTGAGGTACCACTGTACTCACCAGTTGCCAAGTTCCAACCCTACTGGGTAGGGAGTGGGTATGTGATTGTGCAAAGTGCACCATTTCTATGCACCATTATAGGCTGTTTTCATACTAGAGTATATTAGATGGGAGTAGAGCTTGCTGATGTGATCCCCACAAATATTCATTATTTTATTGTCTGAATGAGGTGTTTGTTGATGTGATTTATTTCATAATTGTAAAAAATGTTCGCATTCATATATGTTTTGCATATATACGTATGAATTTATATACATACACGTCTAAGATATGTCACGTGTTAGCAGGGTGTACATTTTTTCATCCCTGCACGAAATTAAATTTCAGTAACATTCCCTTGCGTGACTGCACAGTCCTGCATTGCAAGCAGTTGGACTAGATGATTCTTAGGGTCCCTTCCAATTCTGCAATTCTACGATTCTGCATTCTCCGCTTACACCGCTTCCCGCCAGCAGGTGGACGGACCCGGGTGTTCCTCCTTCCTCCGCCCTGTCTGCGCTGGCTCCATCCGGCCAGCAGGTGGCGCTGCAACCTAGGACTTGCTGGTAATGGGAAGGAACGCGGCAAGCGGAAGCTTTAATAGGCCTCCTTTCCCGTTATGCCCCTCGTTTCCGTTGACCCCTCGCTCTCCCTTTCTCCTGGGCTGATTCGGCGGCGGCCAGAGGAACAGCGGCAGTAGCTGCTGCTGCTGCTACGGGGGGATCATGGCCGCCTCGAAGCCCGTGGAGGCCAGCGGGGGCGGGAGCGGCTCGGGGATGCCGCGCTGGCAGCTGGCCCTGGCGCTGGGGGCGCCGCTGCTGCTGGGGGCCGGAGCCCTGTACCTGTGGGGCCGGCGAAGGCGCGCCACGCGGGGCGGAGGCAAAGGGGCGAGCGAGAGGAAGACCCCCGAGGGAAGGGCCAGCCCGGGGCCCGCCGACGGCTCAGGGGCCGGACACCCCGATGGACCCAGCGGGGACGAGATGGTGAGAAGGGCTGGGGTGACGGGCTGAGAGGAACGGGGCTCGAGGGCGGCCGTTGGGAATGGAACGTTGGGGAGGCGAAACCGTTGGGAGGCGGCGGCCGCGCGCGCTCGGCGGGAGGCCGCTCACGTGCCGGAGCCCAACCTGGTTCCTTGGGGTTCCAACGGCCCTCGGTTGTGTTGAAGGGCCTCTCTCGGGGAGCACGGAGGGCCAGACCGCGCGGCCCCTCCCAGGGGCTGGCGGCAAAGACACCCAGCCCATTGTCGCCTCCGCCAATCCCTCCTCACGTAGGCTGGGCGGGAATGATCGTTGGCGTTAAATGTACGTAGCGCATGAGGGCCCTCGTTTCCTCAGCCCTGCCCGATTCGCTCTCCTCTTTCGGAGCGCAGCTGGCACCTGGCAGCCGCTCTGTTTCGGTTGGAGAATAGGATCAAATGTTCCCAGTAAATTACAGGGGCGACCTCTCCAAGTTGCTGACCCCCCCGCCATTGATTTTAGCCTCTTGCTGCTGGCCCTGGCAAGCTGGAAAAAAAACAACAACTACTGTAGCGGAAAGGACTGAGATGGGTTTATATCCGTTAGAAATTGGACCCAAATCTCAGAGTCTGGTCCCAATTTGTAATTGACTTGGGATAGGAACTTGAATTAGCCTTTACAAACCCCTCAGTTGTGAGATTCAGTGCTATTACTAGAATAAGTGGGGAAACCAGTTATGAGATTCTATGCCATCACTGGGAGATGAGGGATCCACTTGATGATACAGTATATATTTTCATAGGTTTGGATTTAAGAGTATGAATGCCTTTGAAAGCCCTTCCTCAAGGCAGCTCTTAACTGTTATAGGTGTAGGACATTCCAAGTGTGTTAAGCATGTCTCTTTGGTCATATACAGTGGTACCTTGGTTTAAGAACAGCTTGGTTTATGAACAAGTTGGATTAAGAACATTGTCTGTGAGGACTGTGCAGCTAATTCAGTTATGTAGTCATGCATGCGGTACAGTCCTCTTGCCGATAATGCCTATTGCTTCTTTGAAAGAGCTCTGAGCACATGAAAAACCAGTGCATTTATGAACTGATTTTTATCCATCTGGAGGATATAGATCGGGACAGCTAAGTGGTTGTGACTGTCCAGATGTAATTGGGCTCCACTTCCCAGCAAGTATATTGAATGGGTCACAGATGATGGAAGTTGTAGTCCAACAACATCTGGAGGGCCACAGGCTAGTTATTTGTAATGTAGATTCTAAAATTTGTGCTCCTGTGTCTGTTACGTTCTGAAAACAGGGATAAGTAGTTGTTGAAATAGGTGTACAGAACTGTACAGTTCTGGTTACCTGACTTCAGTAAAGGCATTGCAGAACTGGAAGTGATGTAGGAAAGTGCAACCAGATAATGAAAGCCCTGGAGCAATTCCTCTATGAGAAAAAGTTATGTAACATTTGAGGCTTCTCTGTTTGGAAGAGAAGACAGGTAAGGAGAGACATTATAGAGATGTGTAAAATGATGCACTGTGTGGAGAACGTGGCTAGAAGTACACTCTTCACCTTTCATAATACAGTGGTACCTTGGTTGTTGAACTTAATCTGTTCTGGGAGTCTGTTTGACTGCAGGAACTTCCTACACTCAATTGGAAGCCGTGTCGGATGTTTGGCTTCCGAAAAACGTTCGTAAACTAGAACACTCACTTGTGGGCTTGTGATGTTCGGGAGCTGATTTGTTTGGGAGCCAAGCCATTCGACAACCAAGGTACCACTGTACTAGAATTCAGGGCTCATCCAGTGAAGCTGACGTTGGAAGATTCAAGACAAGAGAAAAAGAAGTACAGTGGTACCTCAGGTTACATACACTTCAGGTTACATATGCTTCAGGTTACAGACTCCGCTAACCCAGAAATAGTACCTAAGGTTAAGAACTTTGCTTCAGGATGAGAACAGAAATCATGCTCTGGCGGCGCGGCAGCAGCAGGAGGTCCCATTAGCTAAAGTGGTGCTTCAGGTTAAGAACAGTTTCAGGTTAAGAACGGACCTCCGGAACGAATTAAGTACTTAACCCGAGGTACCACTGTACTTCACACAGCACATAGTTAAATTAGAATTCACTGCTACAGGATGGTAGTTATGACCGTAAGCTTGGATGACTTTAAAATTGGGTTAGACAGATGCATGGAGGATAAGGCTATCAATGGCTGAGTATTACATCCAGTTTC
Source organism: Podarcis raffonei (assembly GCF_027172205.1). Taxonomy (NCBI): domain Eukaryota; kingdom Metazoa; phylum Chordata; class Lepidosauria; order Squamata; family Lacertidae; genus Podarcis; species Podarcis raffonei. The sequence continues at coordinate 35,618,290 of NC_070605.1, read as the reverse complement.
AGAGGTGGTATGCCTCTGATTAGCAGTTGCTCCGGAACATGTGCTGTTCTCATTTCTTTATTGTGGGCTTCTCATAGGTATGTAGTTAGTCACAGAACAGGATGCTGGACTAAGTGGGCCTTTGGTCTGATTCAGCTAGACTGCTTTGAAATAAAATGCAATAGCTTTGATTTAGAGCCGTATATTTTGAAATTTTATGTAAATATTTCTCAAACTTTTGATTCCATAAACAACTTTCGCTTAAAATAGGAGGAAATTTGTTTTTAAATTCAAAAGATACCTTGTAACTGCAGGATGCTCCAGTTCAAAGTGCATCATAGTGGAGGCTTACTTTCCCCAGTGCTTAATTAAGTCACTGCCCAGGGTGTCCAGAGCATGGAGGTGTGCTTTCTGGGCAGTGGTAATGAATGCTTCAGAGATTCCCATGCTCTTGCCATCTGTACTGATGACTGTTTTGGGAAATCCAAGTGCATCTTTTGTCTTCAGGATGGTGTCGCATTTCACATGCTGGCAGCTGAAGCTGTATGGGGTCTTCCCCATGGCCTAGTCTGAGGCTCCGAAACTTTTTTCAAATCACACTTTAGCACTTATGACCACACAGTTTGGGAATTAGTGCCCAGTCTAAATCTTACTAGGTAATTCAGTGCAAGTTAAGAAAGGCAGAGATAAATACTCATGAGGAAGATACATAAATGGGAAACAGTTCTTGTTTTAATGTAGAGTCAGGCATCTTATTGCTGTCTTAGTAAATGTTCCTATAGATAAAAATGAAAGTTCTTGGTGTCTCTTGAGATTTCTAAGCAGAGTGCAGTCATTAGATAGTGGGGATCTACCAGCATTCTAATCTTAGAATGAAATGTATATAGTCTCTTGCATTTGACGGGAGCTGTTAATTGCCATTTATGCCAGGCCATGGATTAGGAATATAAAGCATGGCTTAAAGTAAGGGCTTTATTTTTTACATGGTGCACTAGTTCCCAAAGTTGCTCTGCCTACATTGTTGTGCTCTGAAAATGTGTAGTCCGATTGCATGATGTGAACAGTTGCTTAATTCTGTTTCCAACTTGGAATTTTATTTTTTAATCTATCTGAGGAAAGCCTGTGAAATTGGAATGCTTGCATTCTCTTTGCAAGCATTGGAGAATGAATATTAGCACTTTCCATATCAGGTTAAATAATTAATGGCAAATTTTTAAAAGTGCACTTTTAAAACTTATTGATCTTATGAGTAGTTATATATATATTCCTTTCTTTAAAGTGAAATAGGATAAGCATCTTCTATTGTTTAGGCAATAATCCCTTCTATTATAAGGGACGCGGGTGGCGCTGTGGGTAAAACCTCAGTGCCTAGGGCTTGCTGATCGCATGGTCGGCGGTTTGAATCCCCACGGCGGGGTGAGCTCCCGTCTTTCGGTCCCAGCTTCTGCCCACCTAGCAGTTCGAAAGCACCCCTAAGTGCAAGTAGATAAATAGGTACCGCTTTATAGCAGGAAGGTAAACGGCGTTTCCGTGTGCTGTGCTGGTGCTGGCTCGCCAGAGCAGCTTCGTCACGCTGGCCACGTGACCCGGAAGTGTCTCCGGACAGCGCTGGCTCCCGGCCTCTTAAGTGAGATGAGCGCACAACCCTAGAGTCGGACACGACTGGCCCGTACGGGCAGGGGTACCTTTGCCTTTACCTTTACCTTATTGGTTAGGCAGCTTAATAGCATTTGTATGATGTTATTGTTGTTGTTGTTGTATTAATGAATGGAAAATATTAAAAAGTCCCCAAGTCATCCTTCTTAACAAATGATGTAGGTGCCTAGAATTTGGAAATCTTTTTCTAGCCAAAGGTATTTCAAATCTCAAGCTTTCAGTATCTTATAGAGACAAGCACTGCATTTTTGTTGGAGAGGCATTTTGTGGTATAGGTGGTTGGTGCCAGTTATTTTTCACCGGCATTTTGGTACCACAAGAATAAAAAATTGCCTGTGTTGTTTGGAAGACAGTTTTTAATTGTACATCTGTAAGGAAAAAGCTGAAACTTGTCCTTTATATATCTCTAGTCAATTTTTGTCATATGTTGGCTTCACTGAGATCATGCCCATTAAATGACAGCAAATTCCTCATTCTGCTTGAGAAGACACTGTCCCTAAAAACAAAGGCCTTGTTCATAAGCTTTGTGACATGGAAAAATAATGAAGACCAATGCACATTCCTTTAGTGTTTACTTTTTACCACAAACCTTTTTATCAGCTTGGTTTTACCATAGTTTTCTTTACAAATGAACAAATATGCTCATCTGCATTATCTCATTTAGGGAGTCTGTGTTTGAGAGACAAGGTAGTAATCATAAAGTGCTATTCAAACAGCCTTTTCAAGACTAAATGACATTAAGTCTCTATTATGGTACTTGAGCAGTTTTGTACAGGTAGTACAGATTTCATCTGCTAGCAACTAATGTCTAAATTATTAACATTTCTGTTATGATGTGTTTTCTTTCAATGTAGAAATTAGAGGATATTTTGCATGCTTGTAGGGATTCTCCATTGTGAGCAACATGATTTTCTAAGTCATGCAATACAGCCCCGTGCCTGCTTCCTGTTTGAAGTTCTTGTGTTTGCAAAGGAAACCACAAAGCTTTGGATTGAGGCCATAATGTAAATTTTACCATTGAAATATGTTATACCCCCAGAACTAGGAGTCTTAATTTTAAAAACATTAATTTTGAAGATGTTAATTCTTCCACTTGACCTCTTAGAAATAAACAAAATTCATAGTGTTTGAAGATGTTTTCTTAGTTACTGCTGCAAGTGAGAATGTAATTATGTCACCACATTGGTTGTACATTGAGCAGTTTAATAATAAAAGTCCATAGTAACATCCTCAACACACATCTCATTTCCTTGAGCAGAGAATTGTCTAGGTTCAGTGCTACAGAGTTAAGTGTTTTATTTATAAAAAAAACAAAAAACCCTAGAGATACATGGTATCCTATAAATATTTTTTTTTAGTTTCCAAAAAATAAGCAAAGATTATGGAAGCAAGCAAGCTAGTAATATATCTGCTGATCATGCCTGAGATTCCCAGAGAATAACTAGTTCACTCAGCTCCAAACATGAACCCAGTTCTAGTCAACTCCAGCTTAAAACTCAGCTTTCTTGTCTGACTCTCTAGGAGGCCAAATTTAAAGTTCAAACTAACACGAATTTCTCTTAGCGCTTCCTTTCTAGTTGGAGAATGTTGCCTTTCAAAGGCTTGTCATAGGTTCCAAGTCAGCAGGAAAGCATGAAGGCTGTCTTGTTAGCTGTCATTGTGCAAGTATCAACTGGTCACTCATAACTATTAGCAAGCAAGAAGCATCACAGAATGTTCAGTGACCATAACAGTCTTCTCTCTTAAGTTGTGCATTCTCTTGGACTTAAAAGGAGATACATGTGTAAGCTATATTGCCTTCCTGTGCTGGTAATAAAAAGAGGCTTATCTTCTACTTCTATTTTATTTATTAAAATAATAATCTTAGTGTGATAGAGTATGTTTAATTTATGTTTATGTTTAAATTGGTAGCAAGATCTACACCACAAAGCTAGGGAAATATTTTAAACAGTCCTCTCAGCTGACAGCTGTGCCAGCCTTTTATACACATCATCTTATAACCATACATAGCTGAGATTCATATTGGCCTCCTCTAAAGATGCTCTATATAGATTGCTCTAAATAAAGGTGGGGGAAATGTTTAAATCTTTGCCACATTTTGAATGCTGTATTTTGTTTACCTATAGAAAGAGCATCTTTATAAAATAGTGGGTTTCTTGTGATCAGCCCCCATCAGTGTTCGAAACTCCCATTTTTCTAGGCGCATTTTGCTATGGAATTTCATTAGTGTGAGCAGTTTCTGAGCTCGGTACAGTACTGCGCCTAAGATTTCAGATTAAAACTGCAGAGTGGAAGGAAAAGAGGACCTTTTCCTGCCTCCCCACTTCCAGATACTCTTTGAAGACTGGAGAAGGGACCCTCTTAAGAATATACGGGGGGTGGGCAGGGGAAGGACTAGACTGTGTGAAAAATGAACATAATATTTTAGCTGCAATTCATTCATTTTCAGCTTTGTATTCTTGTTATTAAAAATGTGCCTAGACATTCCGTTGATGTGCACATAACCTAGGTTTAAGGTGCTGTTTAGCTCCTAGTTTTCATATCTCAATTTCTATAAGGTGGTTCTGGAGACTTTTATTTTATTAAGTTTTATTAAGACCACCCTTTTGTATTTTCAAAATATGTATGAATGGTAAATATATCTTTTTTTTCCAGAGCCCTCTTGATAGAGCCCAAGCAGCAAAGAACAAAGGCAACAAATACTTTAAAGCTGGGAAATATGAGCAAGCCATTCAGTGCTATACCGAAGCCATCAGTTTATGTCCGCCTGAGAAAAATGCTGACCTTTCTACTTTTTATCAGAACAGAGCTGCAGCATATGAGCAACTGGTATGTATCTTAATTACAAACATTATTAATATAGACTTCACCTGCTTTTTTGTATGTTTAGACATTTTATTTTTTCTAGCCCCCTAGGCATTAAACTCTGCACATGCAGAGGTTTAAAATTCTTCTAATCCACAAGTGCTACTTGCTGTTTGCAATTCATTGGTAGGGAGAAGCAGCACATAGACCTTGTTTTCATGATCAAATTCAGACTTAATCCAGGATATGCATGAGTTCCATGCACTCAGATACATCCTCTTCATGTGAGCAGGGAAACAAACCATGAAGGAGAAGTTAACTATTGCTTCATGATAAATACAAACTGGAAAACTGGTTAATGCCTTCCAAACAAGTGAATATATTAAACCATAGTTTAAAGTTGGATAACAAATCCTGGCTTCTTTGGGAGCCATTAACCATAGTTTCCCAGTTCACACATGAAGCTGTGGTTAACTGAAGCTGTCTCACTTGTTCCCCATTTGCATGGAGGGGGCAGCAAAGGACTTGGGCATATCCTGCCTTGTTAGGCTAAGTTTGAACACCCAAATGAAACTCGTGAGTTTTGTGGTTTGGAAGTTCTGAATTGCAGGATTCACACATGGCTGTGTTGCATCTCCTAAAGACCACTGCCTTACACAGATTATCACATTCCCAGTTGCCTGACTGTGTAATTGAAATGGAACCTGAGATTCCCTTGGTTTTAAAGATGACACTGTTTCTTGGAGTGCTAGATTTCTAAACTTCCATACCTTACATTTCTGATTAAATACTGGCTACTCTCTGTGTTTGTCGGCTTACTCTACTGTTTCTGTATTCTGCAAACTATATTTACTTTTGTCCTAATGCTGCTCTAGAAAATTAATAAATATACTGCTCTCCATACTCAAAACTTTTAAAGCTGATAAATTTATATTTCCATTTTTATTTGCAATACGCTAATGACCAAACTGAAAAATGTATTAACACATTGAATTTATGAATTACGGTAGTACTGAATTTCAAATCCAGTAATTTGTGTGACTAGGTGAGATGGCCAACCTTTTTCACAGAAACTGATAAGAAATTTGCAAGCAGGATAAATGTTGTTTGTCTGTTTGAAAGCTTACCTCTCCAGCAAACAATCTGCCCAAGCCTGCATTCCTACACACATTTACAAGGGAATAAGCCCCATGGAACACAGTGGTCTTAGTTCTGAGTATAAGAATCACAGTGGGAGGATTGCATTAAATTTAGTTGCAGTAGCAAACTTACCTTTAATAAGATACTTAGAAATATGCTTATTAGAAGTATTTCTTCTTTATTTGCATTATTCGGGCTTGAATAGTACAGTACCAGGTCTTGATTTCACTAGGCTTTGAATACTTCTTCCTACCAGCTGTATCTCTTTTTAGAAAATCTTGTTTTAGCATGCACACACTCATTTTCTTATTGGGTTGCAGAGTTTCCCGGTTTCCTTTTTGACTGGCTGCTTCTGCTCTTTGCTTTCCCGGACATCTGTCTCCAAGATGCTACTTTGAGAGCGAAAAATTCATATGCTTTATGGTCAAACTGTTTACTAATACTTTAGTAAGACTACTCTGTAGTTTTAACCATTTTCTGTAATCCTAAACACATCAGCCTGGGAGTAAGTTGCATAGAGCACTCTTGAGTAAACAAGCATAGGCTTGCATTGATGGATTTGTAACTTAAATCTAGAGCAGCATCTGAAGATAAGATCATTTCGGACTAAAAACTATTAAAGCATACCAGGTTGCAGTGTTAAAAGTGGTAGAAATCTCCTGTAATTTTTCTCCTTTGAGAAAATAACTTATTTGTAACTGGTTATTCTTATATCTGCAGCAAAAATGGAAAGAGGTAGCACAAGACTGTACAAAGGCAGTTGAGCTAAATCCCAGATACATAAAAGCCCTCTTCAGGCGTGCAAAGGCTCATGAGAAGCTAGACAATAAGAAAGAATGTTTAGAAGGTGAGTATGTTGTACTTTAAAGTTAAAGATTCAGAAGTTGTTTGAATTCAACAAAAGAATATAAGTTTATTTTCAAAATCCTTGGCTGCAAAGAGGGTTATGTATAAGCCATGTGTTCATAGCGATAAAATGTACATTGTGGCAACTGGCTATAAAGTTTTTCAAGGATTAAAGAACTCATAATTGATATAGTTTTCTGTTTATAATCCCCAGATGTCACTGCAGTGTGCATTTTAGAAGGCTTTCAAAATCAGCAAAGTATGTTGCTAGCTGATAAAGTTCTTAAACTTCTTGGGAAAGAAAAGGCCAAAGAAAAATATAAGGTATGTTTTTAATATTGGTTGTGATAGTAACACACCTGCCATTTGATGCTGGTTACAAGAATAAAGCTGTGCTAATGGTTTTTACAGAAAGTGTGAAGTGATTTGAAAACTGGTCCTAGTGAAAGTAAGGATTGCTGATAACCACAGTGGGAGTAGCCGATACAGGCAATAGAAGCAGCAAGTCACAAGTCAGATACTTTACGATATTTATCCTTCTTTTTCTGCATAACATGCCAAAAAACAAGCATGTTCCGGTATATACATGGCTCTCCACAAAGAACAAAAACCAGGTTCCTACCCTAAACAGCTTATTATTTAAAAGTAAACATAAGAAAAACAGGAAGGGAAGGGAAATGGAGGTATGTCTTATTTATGTTAGACATACTTTGGTTCCAGTAGGATAATGTGTTGTAAATAGTTTAATTATCAGTTTCAGTAGCAAGGAATCAACTACAATACCAGAGATCATGATAAACCAGCAAGACATCAGCAGTTGTATCAATATTACAGGAAAAGAGTCCTCCTAACCCGGAATATCAATAACAGCATGGCGTTCATCCAGATTTTCCATGAAAGAGTATTCTTGAGTGAAAATTAGCACCCTCATTAACACCCCCTTAATTTAGGTGTGGAAATAGAAGAAGGGTCTTCATGAAGATGGAAAAGAATTAGCAGGCTGATAAGGAAGGAATAGTGCTTCAAAAACCCTGGCCGGACTGTTTAGTACTTCATAGGCTGCCACCAGCACTTAAACTGCACTTAGAAATTGAACCAGAAATCAGTTTTTTAAAAAGTGTAATTAAATTGTGTGCTAATTTCAGTTGGATTAGTTACTTGCCATTGACTGATAAAAAAATTAGAAATGGCATTTGAGCCAACACTGTCCATCTTATTTCAGAACAGAGAACCTCTGATGCCTTCACCACAATTTATCAAATCATACTTCAGCTCTTTCACGGATGACATTATATCCCAACCACTTCTTAGGGGAGAGAAATCTGATGAAGATAAAGATAAAGAAGGAGAAGCCTCTGTCATAAAAGAAAAGTAAGTAAATGATAAACTTAAGTGAGTAAATTTTCGGTTTTCTAGTATGCATCATTGTCTGTTCTGCATCTTTATAACTATGGACTTCTGCTGTGGTATCATATATAATTAATTAAACAGGAAAATTTAAATAAAGCTAGTGCTTACATTCCTTCAAGTAGTAGGAGTCGGCATCCAGTGTGAGGACCAGCTCACCTTTTGCTTGTGGCACCTACACGGAGTAACAGGTTACTAGCTAATGTATTTGTGTGTAAGGGTGTGTGATTTTGTAATAAGGTATGGTTGATGGGTAGATGTTGTGACAGTGGGCAAGAAGTGATCTGTAGCAATGTTGTAGGAAGGCGTGTAACATGATTTCCTTTCTTAAAAAGAGGGTGTGAGACCTTAAGACTCGCAAAACATTTTCAACTTTTTATGGAAATGGGGTCACCCCCAATTAATGTTTGCTGCTGCTTGTTTTTAATGATAATAGTTTTCATTTCTGTCATTGGATAAGAGTGTAATTAAATGTCTCTATCCTCAACTTGGAAGCTGGTATTTGGTTTTGTTGTTAGTTTTTTGTTAACTTATACTGGACAGACATTTATAGAAGGGCCACCCAGATGCATATTGGAAGGCCAGAAGCAGGCCCTGAGCACAATAGCAGGAGAGACTCATCCTTCATTAATTTGTCTAATCCTCTTTTCACATTTTTGTTATTGTTATGACCCACAACAACTTAATATCAAAAGCAAACTTGGCCACCTCACTAGTCACCCTTAACTCTAGGCTAGTTAGTAAGTAAGTAAGTAATTTCTTATTACGGTCAAAGACCAGTTCAATAACTCTAGGCTGTTTATGAACAAGTTAAAAAGCACAAGTCCCTTGTAGGACTCTGCTTCCTACATCCCTCTATTGGGAGAACAGCCCATTTATTCCAACTCTCTGCTTCCTTTTACTTAACCAATTCCTGATCCATAAGAGGACCTATATAATTCCTTACACTCTGAAAGAACTCCTAATAGGTTAGTGAAACAGGTCTTATCCTAGCAGAAGGCATCCTGGTTCTACTTCAGCAGGCCTTGTTTTTCTATATGCTTGGTTATTTAATCTCTAACAATACATTCCACCAGTAACCAGCCTGTAATTTCCAGGATCTCCCCCCTACCCCTATATCTTTTTTAAAAAATTGATGTTAGGTTGTGCATTTTCCAGTGCTCGGGTATGGAGACTGATCTGTGGACTTGTCTGGACATAATTATCCTGATGTTGCTTTAACCGTGCTTAAAATATTAGCATTGTGACAAATGCGTATTTGCTTCCCTACTTCTGTGGGTCAGACATGGTTAATATTAACCAGGATTTGTTTTTTACTATCTTCAAATTCTAGTTAGGCATTAATTGAAGCCTGGTTATAGTTGGTACCATCACAACACTTTACCATGGTTAGAGCTAGCAGGAGGAAAGAGTGAAAGAAAGAAGGCTGGGGTGAGGGAGCATGACATTTTGCATCCCTTTCATGATTCTTTCCTTGGCTTAAGTCATCAGGAATATTAGGTATACACCTCCCTCTGTGGAAAGATAGGTATCGATCCAAGAAGTACACAGAAAGTGACATTAAGTGAATTAAGTAGAGCCTGGCTTCGGCTGAGGGGGGCGGGATATAAATAAAAATTTATTATATTTATTAGAACAAACTGTTACGTTTCTAAAGCATGCTTTATAAGAAAGGTAAAATGCATGATGCTGTATATTTTCAGCTTTGAAAATCTGTAAGGAAAATAATTGCTTAGAACATGGCTTTTGTTTGCCCTAGCTGTACACTACCAACTTGCCTGATACTGTAGAATATGTTTGTAGTGCAGGAGGAGAATCATTTTCATAGTGTTGGGCATATGTGCAAAAAGAAAATGTATAAATTTAAACAATAAGCAAAAACATTTATTGCTTTTTAAAAACAAATGCTTCTTTATTATGGAAGGAATACCCAAAGCACTGCCACTTTGGTTTATAAATGTGCAAATAGTAGGATTAGAAGTTAAATCTCAGGTATTACTAGAACAAAGGTTTGTGTTTAGCTTTATTTCTGATAGCTACCTGGGAATTTTGTTGTTGAAAGCTAGTATTAAATAAAGTGTAGTATTAAATTCTTTTAAATAAATAAAACCAACATTTTATTTTCTGAGCAGCAGAAATTATTCTTTTGATACTTGAGTATGAGAGCATACAAAAAGAGAAGTGACAATTGTTCGGTTTCAAGAGAATGTCAAATGCACATGCTGTTAATTCGAGTATTCAGTTTTGCTGAAGATGGGTCATAGATAGCAAAGGAATGGCACCATAAGCTACACATTGAAGAGTGGTGTGTGTGTGTGCGTGTGTGTGTGTGTACACACAGTGCATTTGATTCAACCAGTCAATCGGGACACATGAACATTCTGAACTGGAGGTTACTCAAACCATTAGTTTCAAGGCCATCGCCACCTTACAAAGTCAGAGTACTTGGGATACTTAAACCTTTTTTTAAGATAAATTCTTGAAACATTTTTGAACATTTATCTGCTATTTGATTGTGTGCTTTAATATGTGCTGTCTGTTGAAATAGTTCTGATAACACCCAAGTAAATTATTAATTTGCATATTTGAAAATTTAAAAGCTGGATTGATGAGGAATAGGATATTTTGGACCAATAGGTTTGTGAGTTAATGTATAGGCCAGTGAAACCACCCAAAATGCCTTCTCCATAATTTTTTATTAAAACTAGGGAGAATTCCTCACTGTCCATTAATGACCACTATGCATGTTATTTTCAGCTCTGGCTATTTAAAGGCAAAGAAATATATGGAAGAAGAAAACTATGACAAAATAATTAGTGAGTGTACTAAAGAAATTGAGGCTAAAGGAAAATATATGGCAGAAGCTTTACTATTAAGAGCTACGTTCTACCTGCTTATTGGTAATGCAAACGCTGCCAAACCTGATCTGAATCAGGTTATTGGCATGGAAGATGCCAATGTAAAGGTGAGTGATGAATGTGTTTATTTTCCTGAAATGTTTTGCAGTTGATGAAGCAGTGATATTCTGTTCATTTATTTCTGTGATTTTGCTGTTGAGTAGAATATATAAGTAACTATGTTGCCTCTTACCTGACCTCAGCCAGTACATTTTGTCATTACTATGCCTTTTGAGAATTCAAGTGTGATGGCTTAAGTGTTTTTTCAATCAATTCAATAAGTGAATGTTGAAAATAATTTCCACTACCCTGGGGGTGGGGGTGGAGGGCATATACAGAGGAAAAGTGGTGGACTAAGAATTAAGCATATTTCCGGCCTTTTCTCCCCTTCAGTTCCTTGCAAGCACAGGATTGGCATTATACATTGCCCAATATTTACTTTCGCCCATTGTGTAACAGACATTAAACAAAATTATCCTAGAAATGGGCAAATTTCAAATTTTTGGCCAAGGAGACCTGGCCATAAATTGCATCTTTGCTTCAGACTTCTAAAGAACTTCTGACTCCTAACCAGGAAGTGAAACCTAACCAGGAAGTGAAACCCTGCATAACCATTTCCTGACAAACTGCTCACAAAGTTTCTGTTAACCACTGATTGGCCATGAGCCACCATATGTATTTCTGCCTTAGGGTATATCAGACATGTGGAACCTTTGGCCCTCCTGATGTTTCTGAATTACAACTCCCATCATTGCTGGTTATTGGCTTTGCTTGCTGGAGCTTATGAGAGTTTTAGTTGAGCAACATCTGGAGGCCCAAAGGTTCCCCATGCCAGGGCTATATGAAACTTAAATTGCAGAAGGAGTAAGAGAAATACCAGATCATAACAAGGGTGCCTGGGTCTTCAATATAATATGACTAGCCCTGTGTTATGGGAGGAATGAAGAACAAAGAATCCAATTCAGTTCTCTGGATCTAGGATATTTGTCTTCCTGTAACTGTGTCATGGCCTACTTTAAGCCTTGTTTGGGGGTTCTTAACAGTTTAAATGGTAGTAATTTTGTTCAGTATCATGTTCAGATTGCAAATACTACCTAAGTATAGGACTCCATGACTGATTGATCTGATTGATCAAAACTATGCTATCAGAACTTGGGCTGCAGTCTTAATTATGTCTACTCAGAAGTAAGTACCATTTAATTCCTTGGGGCTTACTCCCAGGTAAGTGGGATGACTAACGCAGCCTAAAACTCTGAAAAGGCTTTTTAGCTGGCAGCTATAATTTCCATTATTCCTTTTAACAGCTTCGTGCTAATGCCCTCATCAAGCGAGGCAGTATGTATATGCAACAACAACAACCTCTGCTCTCTACTCAAGATTTTAATATGGCTGCCGATATTGATCCTCAGAATGCAGATGTTTACCATCACAGAGGGCAGGTATTTATTTTACTTATTATTTCCCACCCATACCTTCATCCACAAAGGGATTCCAGAGTGGCATCCATACCAATGCAAATATCTATATAATATTAAAATAGTAGAATGTAAAGTGATAATCCAGGGATAGTTTGTAGTAGGTAGGAGTTATTTTGATTATTTCCCCTTCAAAATCAGATACTCTGTAACATAAAGATAGATAGTTATAGAATATATTGTTACAGAATATTAGAGAGAGAGAGAGACTGTGCTTTGATATTTGAGTAGTTCTTAAATATCTCTTAACTGCTAAAAAGTAAGCAACTGGAGAGAAGTGCAAGATTAGTGTTAAATGGGGATGGATGCTAAACTTCTATAAACAACAGACAAGTACTAGGCAGCTGGTTAGAAATTACCCATGCAAAATATATTTTCTAATTGGAGTAGGCCTATCTTCCCTGGTAATTAGAGTGTGGAATGGTTTTTTCCTGGTATTTCTATCGGTGGCATTGACTTTTCCTTGTACAGCATGCAGAGCTTTGCTCATACTTCTTTCTTTGTGTTAGCTAAAAATTCTGCTTGACCAAGTTGAAGACGCTGTAGAAGATTTTGATGAATGTATCCGTTTGCGGCCAGATTCTGCCTTGGCACAAGCACAGAAATGCTTTGCATTGGTAAGTATATGGGGTTTTATTAGGATTTTACTGTCAAGCAGTCAAATATTTTGTCAAAATACTGTTTCGCTTTCAGGAAGTTGATGGTTTACATTTCAGAATGTATTAGTTATTGCTTGGAGGTTAGATGACAATAAATTAGTTTTCTGCCATGTTTTTATTTTTTACATAGTCACTTGTGTGTTTTTTTAACAGTATCGTCAAGCCTATACTGGAAATAATGCTTTACAAGTACAGTCGGCAATGAAAGGCTTCGAAGATGTTATTAAAAAATTCCCGAGGTGTGCTGAAGGCTATGCACTATATGCCCAGGTATATGTTTCTCTTCAGTTGTGAAAAAATTCTGTATTATCATGAACCAACTCAATAAATAATACTTCTTAATACTTCATGTGCTAACAGATTGGGCTAGTATATGCCACTTATTTTTGGAGAGGTATACAAGAATGGGAACTTAGTCTTTAAGCTACATCTTCTTTCATTATTCAATTATGTTTATTCATACAGGCATTAACAGATCAGCAGCAATTTGGCAAAGCTGATGAAATGTACGATAAATGTATTGATCTTGAGCCAGATAATGCTACTACTTATGTTCATAAAGGGTAAGTACTATACTTGCTTGCTACATTTATGACTTATCTGCAGGTCCGCTTTTGTGGTTTATTGTATGTGTGAACATGTCTCCTAAATTTTAGATCTGAAATAATCTGTCTAAAAAGATAATGGGTTGTATCCAGTTCTGTCACTCAACTGATGGTAAAGCTTCTGTTAACAAAATGGGGATTGAAGCAGTTTTGGATGACCTGTTCCTCTTGTCCTCCAGCCGGTGGTCCAGAAGGTTAAGGGACTCTTAAACAGGTTATTTTGGAGGGAGGAGAATCACTGAAAACTTCTTTGCTCTCCATTACACTGATGGAAGCCGTTCCATCAGGTGGGTGACACAGAGGAATAAAATCCTTCCCTAGTAAATGGATGTGGCATGGAAAAATTTCCACTATGTTACCTTTCAGTTAAAATGTTCCACTTAGTTTTATGCAGTACTAGTGACAGAATGAATAATCCTAAGTATGTGTATGTGCAACTTTTCAGGCATACTAAAATAAATATGTTAACAGTGCCTTCACATTGAACCCTTCCACTGAAATCAAATATGCTATTGAGTAGTTAAGTGTATTTTAAAAGTATTGATACACATACTCATTTCAATAAAAATTTCCAAGTGAAGCTTTGAGTTTGTTTGAATACTGAATTAAAATCACACTACTTGGACTTCCATTTTTCCCTAATCACATATTTCAGTTCATTGCTACTGGAAAATCTACTCATATATTTATGCAACATATTAAATTAGTAAGACATGCTTCTTTTCATTTTGTTTTACTAAATGAAAGTCAAACATGCTAAATCAGATCTCCAGCATTTAAGGGCAGCTGTAAATATTTTGGAAAAAATTCCAATCCATAATTTTTTTGAAACTTACTTTATTGGTGGTAATAATGTAACATTAAAATGTTTTAAAGGTATAGTGATATTATTGGGTTGGATCCAGAGTTCCTATGAACGGAGCTCTGCTTATGGGATGCTCCCAGTAGAAGAAGTGAAATAATTGTTGTTGATAGTTTTATCTTTCCCTCTCTTCTTGAAACGTGTGCGGGATTGCAGAGAGGGCTGAAGGGTGGAAAACCGATTCATTCTAATGGGAGCCTTGTGGTAGGGACACACTGGATTCAAGCTATAATTGTTAATTTATAAATAGGTATCTGCTTGGTATGTGCTGGATTGAAAGGTGTGATTGAACTGATAGAGAGGCTTAATGTTTCACCTACTGCCTTCAACAGTAACAGTTGGATTTCTGTCCCAGAATTCTCACCTGATTTGAATCCAGCTGTGCTGTTGACAAAGACAAAAGTTGGCATGTTTAAATAGAATCCAGCCTCTATTTTGTCAATCATATAGTCACAAAAGGTATACAGTAGTACCTTGGTTTACAACCATAATCCGTTCCAGAGGTCCGTTTGTAAACCAAAACAAGTTGCAACCCAAGGTGTGCTTTCGCCAATGGGGCTTCCAAAAATAATTTGTTCGTAATCCAAAAAAGGGGCTGTAATCCAAAAAAAGTTTGCAAACTGGGACACACACTTCTGGGTTTGACGTGTTTGTAATCCAAAACGTTTGCAAACCAAGGTACCACTGTATATGTAAATGACTACATCTGACTTGGATCCAGAGCTAACTTGACTGCAGGGCTCTTTACTTCTTCAGAATGTGTTTTCTTTCTTAGAATGCTACTATGTTAGGTCTGTTGTTTTCATAGAATTCACTTAGGCCTGCAATTGTTTTTATTGCAGTTTACTTCAACTTCAGTGGAAGCAGGATTTAGATAAAGGTTTGGAACTTATAAGCAAAGCCATTGAAATTGATAACAAATGTGACTTTGCATATGAAACTATGGGGACAATTGAAGTGCAAAGGTAAGTACCATATTTTTTCCAGTTTGGGAGTCTAGAATGCTACATTACTGTCATCAGACTTCTTCCTTCAAGACTGTTGAAAGCAGATGGCCCTATAGCACAGCAGTGGGGAACTTCTGGCACACGAGGCTGATAATCTGTCCCTTGACACTGTCAAGCCAGTCTGCAAAGGAAATGACACGCTTGTCAAAGTGACCCTGTGGGGTTTGGGAAGTAAGGATCCAGACACCAGCTTGATCCAGTACTCCAACCCTGCTGGTATAGGAAAGAGATAAGCTTCATTGCCTGTCTCCCTCTTCTGTACTCTAGGTGCCAAGTGAATATCCCTTGGATCAGGCTCCGATCCTCTAGTACAGTCTTTCACAACCTTGGGACCCCAGATGATGTTGGACTACCACTCCCATTATCCATGATGCTGCCCCTGCTGGCTATGGATGATGGGAGTGGTAGTCTAACAGCATATGGGACCCAAGGTTGAGAAATGCTTCTCTAGTTAGGTACTGATGTACTAGTTGAAAACAAGTGCGTTACGTCATTAGCAACTTCCTTTGCAGAACTGATGTTGATTTTTCTTCAGCTGAAGTGCATTTTGGCATCAGCTGTTACTAAACCAGTATCAGTTCTCTACTATCATATTGGTGCGATTACAATTCCAGCTTGTCAACAGACAAGCAGCTATTATGCATTCCATGCTACTAAACTTTGAAAAGCTTCCTGGCTGGAAACCAACCTCAGACAAAAGCACTATAACCCTGGGCCAGTTCTGTAGCAGAGAACAATGTGGTCTCACTGACATTGAAGCACCATGATGCAGTATATAATAGTGCAGTCTGTGTCTGTGTCTGTGTGTGTCTATACACACAGAGAGATATGTGTACTTCCACCCACACCTAATTATAGGGTAGTCATATGTAAGCTACTTTAAGTCCCACTGAATTTGATGGAACTTACGCTAGGGAAGTAGGCCTAGGATTGCAGCCCTAGAGTTAAGATTGCTCATAGCATCTAGGTCTGGATGTGGGTCCCAGCAGATGTTGCCTAAACTGCAAAAAGTGTTGTAAGCAATGCAGGAATTACGGAAGCAGAGTCATAGTTACGTTACATACATACATACATACATACATACATACATACGTATATACACCATTTTATTTGTATGCTGCCTTTCCATAGTATAAACCATGCTCAAGGTGGCTTACAGCATAAACAACATTACATAATTACAAGCCTAACAAAAGTAGTCATAAACAGTAAATAAAACATCAAAGAGCACACAACCAAATTGAACTATTTCCACATAAATCACAAGATCCAAAATATAGATACAAAAATTGATAACAGCAACAACCCTCCTGCAAACAACCCCCCCAAAACTATACCCCAGCCCAAGATTCTGTTCAGCAGCCCAAGCTTTTGTAGCTGGAGTCAGTCAGGGCCCTGCCCTCCCAGGCCTGGTGGGGAAAGGTCTGCAGGTCTTCCAGCTACGAGTTTTGGCCACACAACAGCAATAAACAAACAACCTGCTCAAATTGTTTATCATATAAGTTGCACCTTTTTGGGGGCCATACTTCTGTATACCTTTACATTTTCCATAGGGTATCTAGTATTTTAGAGAAAGTTGTGAAAGCTGGCCAGAACAATCACATTAATTAGCACATTAAAGAATGAAGCTGTTGTTTGAAACATGGACATTCGGAGATCTTTGTGCATCCAGCATCTCAGAAATACTTTCATCATAATGAATTTCTAAGACCAGATAAACAGGGACACAGATTTCTGAATAATGCCTATTAGGAAGTTGAGAGAAAAATGGCATATGGTAGTTAAAGGACACCAACAAAGCTACAAATTTTTCTTCAATTGGAAAAAAACACACATTCTTTTAACATCCACATGTAACTGCTAAGCTTTAACTTACAGTATTTGATAAAGGACTTGTATATCCATAACAATACTGGTGATTGCTAAGGAGGAAAGTTCAGCTTTCAGAATGCAGCTCTAACCCAGGCATTTTCTTTGGATTATTTTTAGTCTCTGGTTTTAGAATGGGCTTTTCTCTTGTCATATCAAGTTTTATTTCCTTTATATTAATGCAACCTTTCCCCTTTATTTCAGAGGCAATCTGGATAAAGCCATTGAAATGTTCAATAAAGCTATTAACCTAGCCAAATCTGAGATGGAAATGGCTCACCTCTACTCACTCTGTGATGCTGCCTATGCCCAGACAGAAGTTGCAAAGAAATATGGATTGAAACCACCAACATTGTAAAGAAAGAATTGGAGGGAAATGACCTTTTTAAAAGTAAAGCTGCCCCCTTCGACCTAGTCCTAAAGACACTGTTGCAGTGTGTTGAATGGTGGAAGTTAATCTGGGGTGGTTTTTGGGGGGTTGGGTTTTTTGTTTTTTTTGGTCCATGGTGTTGTAATTATCTGTTAAATGTTTAGGTGTTGCTGGAGTGGCTGTCCATCAGAGTAAGCAGTTTGTTCCCCCTGCAGCAAATAATTGTTAGAGGGAGGTTAAAAGAGTTGCAAGGGGATCAAATATTATTTTGGCCATGCAAATAAAAACCGTTTTGACTCATGTTTTGAGGGTGGATGTTGTGAATGACTGGCTCTATCTACAGGATGTTTTACTACTGCTTATTATGTTGATTTTAAAAATTAATAGTGCTGTGTAATTTTTTATATGCAATGAATCCCTCTGGCTTGATTTTATTTTTGCAAAGAACACATTATTTGCAAAGTTGTTGAATAGTAGGGATTTTTAAGGCAATTGTGGGTGAAGCTAAATCATTTCAACATAGTTATCATGTGCAGTTTTCTTTCTTCCCGTTTACAGTTTCTGCTTCATTTAATAGGACAGTGGCAGCTATACAGAAACCGAAGTTCTCAATCTGCTGTTCTAGTGCATGGTTTAGAGAACTACTTCAAAGATCTTTTGCAATTTACTAACTACCATTTATCAGTAGCCCTTTGTCCCCAAAAGCAACTTTTCCTTTCCCTTGTCTTAATTTGAAAGTCACTAGAAAAAGCCTATTTGTTAAAACGTTTTTCAGGAGAGCAAAATTGTCTCTGTTAAGGACACTGCCAACACTTGGACTCGTCAGGTTAGTATGTGTGCTAGAATTGTTGTAGAAATAAGTATCAGACCTTGTTGGGGTGAAGTTTAGTTGAAAGGGTCCAACTGAATTGGAAACAGTAACTTAGGCTTCAAAAGATGCTTTTGGGCTTATGCTGCGGCACAAAGCATCCATCTGCAGTTTAGTTACTTTTTCAGCTCTATTTTAAGAGCTGTTTCTATTTGAGTACTTAGCAAATTGCACATACTGGGTTGGATCCACACTTTGCTCCCATCAGTAGAAACATCTCCTGAATGGGGTTTTGCCCAGAGGATGCTACTGTTGGTGAATTTCCTTCTCCTCTGGTACCACATTCCACACTGTTCCAGAGAATTATGAGACCCTTTAGAAGAGTGGGAGATGATGCTAGAGGCTGCAGGGAGATGAGGCAATCTGCAAAAGTTGCCTCCCCGCACAAGTGAGATCTCTATTGGATTGAAAACCTCCTGGGAAGTCTGGATTCAATCCACTGTTCTCAGTTGCCCTACTGTTCCTAGGAGCTACTGAAGCGAACCAGTAACTGTAATAGTACTATTTCAGAATTACAAAATTTATTGTATAGCACATATGTGTTAA
Organism: Podarcis raffonei; assembly: GCF_027172205.1. Taxonomy (NCBI): domain Eukaryota; kingdom Metazoa; phylum Chordata; class Lepidosauria; order Squamata; family Lacertidae; genus Podarcis; species Podarcis raffonei. Next base: position 35,599,299 of record NC_070605.1, on the reverse strand, counting down.
GATTGTATTCTGAGGTCAGTTAATTTTAGACTGCTTCCTAAACCACACATTGTGAAAACTAGTTACACTACATTTTGCTGAAAAGAGTTCATTCTGTTAATGTAATAAATCAAGAAGAAAATTGACAAGATTCAGTGATAATTTTAATCTTTCCATTATGTTCAGTTTGGAAAGTCAGCTGCTTCCCAAAAAATTTTTTTTTAGTTCTTGAGTTTTCTATTGAAGTATCCCTCTCATCTGTAAATTGTATCATGTATTTCAAAAGGGTTTTTATTTGCGTGGCTCTATGTACACTGACACTTCTGTCTCTGGAAAACAATTAAGAATTAAGCATGTGCTGTCTGATACTAGCATTCCAAATCATCACAGATTGTTTCCTGTTTTCAGATATTTGAAACTGCACTGAGAATTACATTTGTTTGTTATTTTTTTGTAAATGACTTACACTTGTAAAGTCACCAAATAAATATTACATTCAAATATCTCTTATACATGTAAGATTTAGGGTATTGGTTTTAAAATTGCTTCCTTAGAAAATCAGCATACAAAAAAAGACAATCATGTTATGTGAATGTGCTGCTAACTTCTCTGCACGGAATAGTGAAACTTCAAATAACCATGTTTTATTTCCCCAATTTTTTTGCTGGTGCAATGGGGTGTGACTTTTTGAAAAAGGAACCTTATTGCTATAGAATTTCCCTTTTAAAAATGGGTAACTTACCTAACAAGACAATTTATCCTAAGGGGCATGGAATCAGCATAGCTTTTTAAATGGGCCTGTCTACCAGAGCTCACCATTCGGCCCAGCCACACACCCCTGCTCTACGTGAAGTCAGGTGTGGGGCTGGACTGAAAAAGTGCTTGTAGGCACTGCTGATCAGCTGACCAGTAGTACCTGCAAAGCTGCAGGGCTGTGCAAAATAGTGCTTTGAAAGGGGCTTCTGAAGATCTGACAATAGGCTGTTTAAAGGATGTGGGCTGCAATCCTAACCCTGCTAACCTGAATTCAGTAGGACTTACTTCTAAGTAGATTTGGTTAGGATTGTGCTGTTAGGTTGCAAGAGTAGCTTAGAAAAGTGGTTGAAAATTAGACTCCATCAAAAGTCACAGAGGACCTGGACAAGTAGGGCTCTGATTCCACCATGATAAACAAAACAAATACGACCAATACACATCAGCTGATGTTTTTACTATTTATGGCAGGAAACCATACCCGTACTGAAGGTTGATCAATCAGTCTGTATAAACAAATGTACTTTTTTTTATGAAAGGATATTTATTAAAAATTTCCAATTTAATACAATAAAAAAGAATCAAAAAGAAAAAAGCAAAAAAGTTTAAAAACACATAAAGTTCGCAAATGCTTATTTTTCGATAACATATTTCACTGACCTCCTCATACCTCCCCTTCTTGTATTCCAATTCAAGTTGTTAGTTCAGCAAATCCTTATCAATAATTTTTACCCTATTTCTTTACCCCTTTTTTCTTTTGTATAAACAAATGTACTGATGGTATAGAACTGCCTGGTCTTGTTAACTTGGGAAGGACTAGGTGAACACACAATCTTCTTTATGTGAAAAAGTATATACAACACGCTTTTAAGCAACATGGGTCTGAATTGTTTTGTACAGCATGTAGATATCTGAAATCTGCTCCAGGATCATGGTTATCCATGGGCATTGTCTGAAGGCTCTTAATGGAAACTAAGCTACTCTGGGTCTTGTCAATGCCCAGATGGTAGACAATTTGAGAACCCCATGTATGCAATCTTCAGTTTCATAGTGGAATAAATTATAATGAACAAGTTGTCTATTTTGTTGGAAATATAGGACTCTTAATGTAACATGATACAGTAACGTATAAAAATGTAAAGGAAAAGGCACTTTTGGACTATCCTGGGATCAGTATTTTCAGATTAGGCATATTTGGATTTGTATTTCTAAGGAAATTCAGCTTCCTGAAGAAGGAAGACTATTTAAAAAACGATTTCTCACCCCCCCCCCCAAAAAAAATGTTACAAGAAAGTTCTAGGGAATATTTTTTTTTATTAATGAAATGTTAACAGGTTTCAGAAGCACAGCAGGCCATAGCCATAAAAATTTTAGACAACTGGAAGTGAATTTGGGGAAATATACCTAGCACAACTACTTGTGGTGATTCTATTTAAATTGTAAATACGCGCGCACACACATGAATATAATTGTTGAGACTTCGAAATAACAAGCTGCTTTCCCACTTGTGTTGTCCTTTGATTACTTGGGTATTTAACCAGATAACAAATGACAGGATGCCCATCCCTGGTGCTGACAGTTGATCTCTATCAAAGTAGCATTGCTGAGAACTGGAAAATGGCTGCTCGGTTTTCATTGAAGGACTGGCTTTTCAGAACTGGATATTGCAACTATGTACACTCTCCAGTTTTATCCAAGAGAGCAAACGAAAGACAAGCTGATGAACTTGTTGAAAACTAGGGCATAGTGGAATTCATTATCAGGCTTACTTCAGTCATTACATCTTGATAACAAGATTTCTGTAGTTTCTCTTATTTAGCTAGAGAATAAGAATTAATGCTGTCAGCAAAAAAGAAGAAAGATTAGGCATTATACCAGCTGTCAAGTTGGTATTTGAGCCATCAGCCTAGTGTGTGGTCCATGCAACAGTGTGGAAATACAAACATTCCAAAATTTAAAGGTGTGATCTAGCCAAAGGTAAGCATTTAATTGGCAAATTTAAATAAATTCTTGACTATCTCCCATTGAGATCAATTGCAATTTAATAGGCCTTATTTTAGCTGAATCGTAGCGTGTGTAACCCTATACCTGTAATTGCATTAGGTGGAGCTGGCTTTCAGGTAAGTGGGTATAGGATTATAGCCTTAATTTCTGTAAGGCCCCTCTCCCCTATGAGAATCTAATTTTTATTACATAGTACTGGAACTCCTGTGTTTTATATATGTAAAGGCTAACTTGAGAGCCCTATAAAACAGATTTTTCTGTTCTCCGGAGGGGATTAAAATTTGTACTATACATACTGAGGGTTTTTTGCTTTCTTGGCAGGTATAGATGTGTGAATCAGTGAGAATGAGCAAGAAGAGGGGGATGCTAGAAAAGAACTATCATCAAGTCCAAGCTACTTGGAAAACAGCAGCTAGTATGACAGCTATTAAATCTCAAGTGGGGGTCCTGGGGTGGTAGTATATGTACTTGTGCACAGCGGGCAGTTTACATTGTGGCTTTAAACGAAGGCGTCAGATACTGAATACATGGTGTGTGTTTTCTAAAAAAAATAAATTTCATTTCACTGTATGTGCCTTTTTGCTTTTTAAAAATGTAACAAACTTGGTATTCCATCAGAAAGAAAAGTAGTTATTGGTTGTGGCAGCAGTAATTCCACATTTATACTATTGGGCTGAACACTTACAAACTTAAAGTATTTAAAACCTGTGTTTTATTAATGGAATCAAAATTCCTGTTTTGGTGAAAGTATATTTAGAAGTGGGTTATGAACCAGTGATCACTATTAAGAGTAGCATTCTCTTTTCATCTTTGCTTTCACTCTATGAATTTGCCCATGGTCCCAGCTGTACTAATCATTCTGACTGTCCAGATATTTTACAGGATTGAAAGACTGGTAGATTTATCGTCCTTTATGTAGGTAAAATTTCCAACAGGTGTAGATTGTGGCAGATTTTTGTGACTTGCTGTTTGATGATGAGCAATGAACAGTGCACGGTGTCAGCAAACTTGGCCACAAATACCAACTGATTGTCAGAATGCAGATAATCTCTATATATGTTCTGAAGACATCATTGTTAAAACAGCCCAGGAAGTACCTATCCCTAGAAAAACTACGTTAATTCAATTCTTCACTGAGAGACAAGAGATAATGTAGTTCACTACTTTAGGATTTGCAATGGAATGTTATCCATGTAAGTTGTAATTTTATTTATATTTTAACAGAGTTGCACCCCCACCTTCAAAGGTTCCCAGGACAGCTTTGGACTGTGTCATCACAACCACAAGGGTCAAGAACACCTTCACAGGAAGCTGTCTTATTTCAAATGTATCTAGCTCAGTAGTTGACACTAACTAGGGACCTTCTGTTTACAAAACATGTGCTTTATGACTTGACTACAGCACCTCTCCCTCCCTCCAGGAAAAGCCCCTGCCCCAAGGATGACTTATTCTAATAATTGGTTTTGGTTCTATAAATACACCCCCAAGCAAACAACACAGTGTATGTCAGTGTCTTTTTGTTGCTGAAGCACTAGAAAATAAATGTTAAATGCAGCAGAGGCATATAATCCTTGTGGCTTTGGTAGTTAACCACAGATGCTTACAAACGCTTATATTTGGGAGATTTGCACAATTCAAAGCCACATTCCAGCCAGGCAAAAATATTTGAGTAGGCAATGACCTGGGGAGAAAGACATGGAAGGTTGCTTCTAGGTTCCAGGCTTGAGGTTCCCCAACCAAACATTTGTATGAACAAACAAGTGTTGTACATAAATAAACCTGTTATCTCATGGAAGAAGCAGCTCAGTGCTCCACCACTAGTTACTCCTGGCACAGTTAGTTTTCTTGAACTGATGGACAATGCAGCCTAAACAAAGTAACTTCCCCTTTAACATAAATAAGTGAGTAATGCCCTTGGACTGGAGTGGGATAGAGCGCTGAACCTGCCGTGACATGAAACAACAGAATGCAGCTAACTGAGGGAATTGGAGAAGAGATTGATAGGGAGGGGAAAACTTTCAAGGACAGCTCAGAGCCTTGCTTTTCACTGAATGATGGTACAGCTTTTGCAAAATACTGTAAGGTCAAAATATATTGTCCCAAGTGTTGCTGCTAATAATAATAATAATACCCCGCCCATCTGGCTGGGTTTCCCCAGCCACTCTAGACAGCTTCCAGCAGAATAGTTAAAACACGATACGACATCAAACATTAAAAACTTCCCTGAACAGGGCTGCCTTCAGATGTCTTCTAAAAGCTGTGCAATTCTTTATCACCTTGACATCTGATGGGAAGGCGTTCCACAGGCTGGGCGTCACTACCGAGAAGGCCCTCTGCCTGGTTCCCTGTAACCACTTTTCGCAGTGAGAGAACCAGCAGAAGACCCTCGGAGCTGTACCTTGGTGTCCAGGCTGAACAATGAGGGTGGAGACAGTACTTCCTGCTATGTCTGTCTGTCTGTCACACACACACACACACACACACACACACACACACACACACACACTTGATCTGTAAGGCACTGCTATGGTGATACACATATATTTCAATGCATTGTGAAGTGGCTTAATCAAGTAGTCAATATATAGAATTTTTAATTTATAAATTGGGTTTCTTATCCTTAATAGAGTTTTATCTGAAGAACACTTCATTTTTTCATCATCATTGACTAAAGATTTAGGAAAAGAAAGGTGATTTTTCTGTACTGGTCCAAGTCTCTATACATCATGCAAATTTCGATTCTACAGCATAAAGATCAGACCGCTTCTGAGAAAGAATGGGGATTTGCTGTCGAACTTCTGCAAGCTTCTTTAGGTCTGTAAACAGAAATAAGAAGGTCCATATTACCACTAATTCTCCTTCACTGCTCCCCACACTGCCCTGTAGCCATTATAATTTAGCATTAATTTAGCATTTATCCAATGTTGACAAAAAAAACCTGCCCCACAACCTAGTTATTACAGTATACATTAGTACCCAAATGACATTTATCAGTGTACGTTTGGGGAGATTTTGGATCACAGAAAAAAATTGTGTTCGTGCTGGATGAATTGGGCTTGACAAAACTAATACACCCACAGCCATAAAGCACTTATCAAAAGGAGGTAGAATTGTTTTGTGCAGGAAACAGTTGTCCCTGCATATTGAGCAAACAACAAATTTCTGTTCCTTAACTAAGCTATGTTTTTTATTTTCAATTACAATAACAAAAACTACCTTTTAAAGTAAAACTGCTATGGAAATAATGTATACCATCTAGAAAAAAACTACAGTATGTCAACTCAAAACTAAGGTTAACCTTGTATATCTCACCCCAATGATAAACCTGCATGACAATGTCCTTGCTCCCCAAACTAGATTCTATGGTTTGTGCCAACCTATTGACACCCTATGCCCCCCATGTTTCCTGGCCTTTCCCTGACCATTTTTTTGATGGAAAAAATGGAGTATTTTAGTATCCCAATGGTAACATTCAATGCATTTCTTATGTGTGTTATTTCCTGGGTGGGGTTTTTTTTCCCTTTCAGAAGGAACTGAAAGCAACTGGCTGAAATTTGGAGATGTGCGGGTGACAATGTCCTAGATTAGAAGGACTACCCTATATGTCTACTTATAAGTAAACTGCACAATGAAAAGTGTGCCTGGGTAAGTTTTTATCCCAGAAAACAAGATGAAGGTTAAATCCTTCATTTTCACATGCAAAATCAGTCAAATCTTAGCTTGGCAGATCCAGTGGTAAATGTTAATTTACCACTGCATGAAAGACATGCAAAATTATTGAGCCTGCTTTGAGCTCTCATAAATATCCTTGTGGGGGGTGGGCGTTTATTCCTAATTTATAGTCAAGGAACTGAATCGTGTCACTCTGTCCCAGTTTAATGCTGCAGAAGAAGCCCATGCCATGGGAGGACAAAAAACACTACTGCGGACTCACCTATATCTGCATAGATAACAGTTTCCTCAGTGCCAGCTTTGGCTATGACCTCCCCCCTGAAAAAGAAAACAGAGCCATGACAGAAGCTCGCTGGGAGGAAACGGTCAATAGAGCTGTGGTCTTTACCTTGTTATAGGTTAATGAAAATATTTTAAATATTTAATATTTTTTATTACAGTCATACCTCTTGTTACGTTTGCTTCATGACACGTTTTCTCAGGTTGCGTCCTGCAGAGACCCGGAAGTACCAGAAAGGGTTACTTCCAGGTTTCGCCACTCACGCATGCGCAGATGCGCAAAATGACGTGACGCGCATGCGCAGAAGCGGCGAATTGCGACCCACGCGTGCGAGACTTGGGTTGCGTTCTTTTCAGGTTGTGAACGGGGCTCCGGAACGGATCTCGTTTGCAACCAGAGGTACCACTGTACATGCACCCCTTAAGAGCCACAGACTTCCTAAAACAAGGCCTTCAACCTCCTTTACTTCTTCAACCCTCCGAGCTCAAAGGTGGAATGGGATAGAGTTCCAGAAGGACAGGCTGATAGGAAATGGAAGTTCCTGACTTGGCTGTTCGATTCCCATCCAAACTAGATGCGAACAAGAAAAGAAGCAGGGCAAAGAATTCTGAAGCAGTAAGCTTTCAAGGAAATCCAGGTTTTGATCACCACCACAGGAGTTCGGATCTAACGGTCCAAATGAACTTTTGAAAACGTATCACGTTCAATGTTTCTCTCACGTATCCTTTCCTATTGGCCTTCCCAACATTTGCTGTTTCAAAGTTTTACTAAAATATTGTAGTACAAAATAGATTCTCAGCAAGGCTTTATCTGAATGAATTGGTCTGGTACCGTGCCACAAATTCAAAAACTTTGAACTAGAAACTGAGTCAGAAAACATGACATGCGATGGTACTGAATGCAAGACATGTTCAGAGTACACCCCATTTTCCTACTTACCATGGATTTACCACAGTGCTGTGTCCCCAGGCTACATAAGACGCCTTCTCATCCCTGGCAGGAGATGCCGTTGCCACATAGACTTGATTATCGACAGCTCTGCATGAAAAGGAATAAAAGGCTTCAGTATGAATCTTTGTGCACTGGAGAAAATGCAGCAGATGAATGGAGCAAGCTTGAAGTTCTATTTTGCTATGCATGCATTCATCCATGTATCTGCTTCAGTGTAAGCAAGTACCATATTGTTTTTAATTTAGTGAGGGAATCTCTAAATTGCTTTTCTATTTAAAAAGAACAGCACCTTCAGCAATGTAACAAGTGTCACTATTAAACTATTTTTTCTACAAGCACTTGGGAGAAGGGATAATTTGCTGGATCTCACCGTCCTCTTTGGAGCAGTTCCCAGTGGGCTGGCCCCGTTGTCAAGTTAAAAGCCCCTGGATACACCAAGAGCTGGCAACCTGGTTCAAAAGGAAGGAGATGGTGGCTGAGTTGCATTTATATTATTGGGAGAGAAAGGCATAGTCATGGAAAAGCAGCAGCAATCTCACCACAATGTTTTTTTGAGACGTTTCTCTTCCTTTGGTCAAGTCTTCTGGGTTATGCTTTGCTCTCCTCTGCCGCCACTGGACATTCTGTTTAGCATATTTTTGTGTAACAAAAACGTATACACCGCTCGAGTGAGGTTTCATTACAAAGTGGTTTACAGAAGCAATCAAACAAAGCATTGACCTTATCAGTACAAGACAGTTAAACCCAGGTATTATAAAACGCCCAAAACTAATTAAAATCAACAATAATCTAAAAACTGATTAAAACACATGTATTGTCCACATGTTTGGATGGGCTTGCCTAAACAAAGATGCTTTAAGCAGGCACTGGAAAGAGCAGAGCGAATATATCTTCTTGATATCCATAGGCAGGGAGCTCCAAAGTGTAGATGATGCCACACCAAAAGACTGATTTCTTACAAATGTGGCACCTGTAATTATTGTGTAGATTGAAGTGGCCAGGAGGGCATATAAAGGGTAAGGCGATCCCACAAGTTTCAGAAAATGCAACCTGCTCCAAGCCCACAAGATAGGCCAGGTTAGAATACCTAATAAATGTCAGCTGTGTTGGAAATGGCTCTGTATGAAGTTTATCATTGCAGTCACTGTCCAGAGATCCTTTCAGCAGCTATGGCCAGTCAGTGCCCAAATCAGTCTGGGGCCTTTTGGAAGAGCTACCTTGATGGCAGAAAGTGAGGAGGAATTAAAGAACCTTTTAATGAGGGTGAAAGAGGAGAGCACAAAATATGGTCTGAAGCTCAACATCAATAAAAATAAGATCATGGCCACTGGTCCATCACCTCCTGGCAAATAGAAGGGGAAGAAATGGAGGCAGTGAGAGATTTTACTTTCTTGGGCTTCATGATCACTGCAGATGATGACAGCAGTCACGAAATTAAAAGACGCCTGCTTCTTGGGAGAAAAGCAATGACAAACCTAGACAGCATCTTAAAAAGCAGAGACATCACCTTGCCAACAAAGATCCGTATAGTTAAAGCTATGGTTTTCCCAGTAGTGATGTATGGAAGTGAGAGCTGGACCATAAAGAAGGCTGATTGCCGAAGAATTGATGCTTTTGAATTATGGTGCTGGAGGAGAAACTTGAGAGTCCCATGGACTGAAAGAAGATCAAACATCCATTCTTCAGGAAATCAGCCGAGTACTCACTGGAAGGACAGATCGTGAAGCTGAGGCTCCAATACTTTGGCCACCTCATGAGAAGAGAAGACTCTCTGGAAAAGACCCTGATGTTGGAAAGACGGAGGGCACAAGGAGAAGGGGACAACAGAAGATGAGATGGTTGGACAGTGTTCTCGAAGCTACTAACATGAGTTTGACCAAACTGTGGGAGGCAGTGGAAGACGGGAGTGCCTGGCGTGCTCTGGTCCATGGGGTCACGAAGAGTCAGACATGACTAAACGACTAAACAACAACAACGCTGCTCAACCCTGCCCCCTGCTGGCAGTAGAGTGAGTAGCAACTACAGGTACCATACTGAGTGTCTCATTGAAATTGACAGAAGGTGGAGAGAAAACATGAGTTTTCATTAGACAGGCAAACAGTAACAGGCTGATGAGAAGGTGTCCTCTTTGTTCAACGTCAATTATACAACTTTTAGTTGTTGCACCTTAATGGGGAACTTTCCTAATTAGACAAATAAATGCTTGCCTTTTGGGACAAGGAGATTCCCATAAGATCAATTATGAATATGCCGAATTGTAGCTTGGATGCAAGCACATTCTCCTTGCTAGTGTATGGAACTTTAGGATATGAAATTGGGTGTTTTACAAGGAATCGTTGTACCCTTCTCCCCCCCCCCAAATTCATTCAAATCAGCAGGATGTCCTCACCTTTCTGTGTGTAGATTTGAGCAAGCTCAGCAAAGCGGAGGTCATAACAGATCCCAAGACCTATCTTGCAATAAGCTGTTCCAAAACATTAAAAACATGCCAGATATGTCACTGCCTTGGGAAGTCCAAGCAGAAAGCTCAGTCTATAAATGCTTACCTCTCTCATTCTCGTTCTCGTTCTCTCTCCCTCACACACACACACACACACTTAATACTTCCTTATTAAAAATATGGCTGAGAAGATCCCATACACAATGAAAAGACAAACTCTCAGTCTACATACAGAAGCTAACAGCACAGCCGTTTCTTGACCACGCATGAGCCACAATACACCCTGAAGTGAATTGCTATTCACTAGAATGAAGATGTTTTACTTACGTGTATCAATCACAGATAATGTGGCACCAGGACTCAGCGTTTCTGATTCCTGAAACCGGATTTTCCCGGGGACATTAATGTCAAACAAATGAATCTGTTTTCAAAATAAAAAAAGTGTGCTGCTTGCAAATTATTCCACATTAATTGTGCATTCTCTATATGCCCTCTATCCATTCATATATATTTATATCACAACTGGCAATTCTATGATCTGCATATATCTTCTAAATAACTTCAGTTTTCCAGAACACCTTGTAGTGCTCTCATTTGAGAAGTATATACAAGGGAATCCCCACCTTCACAGGGATTCCGTTCCAGGCCGCTGTGTTCATCACCAGGACAAGCGCAAGTGGGGGGGGGATTCCCCCACCCCCTTTGGGTGCCATTTTCAACATGTGTGTCAGCAGCAGCATGCATACTGAATGCGTGCAAGTGGGGAAGACGCCTGTACTGGGCTGGATCCAGATTTGCTTTTCTGCCCATAGCAATGTTTAGCCCAAAGATAAACTACTGCAATTTAACGTGCAACTTATTGAACTACGGTGAGAATGCTAGCGTGGTGCAGCAATTAATGTGCCATCTTAGATGTAAGAAACCTGGATCTAAATGTGGGAATAGGAAACTTCAGGTATCTGCCACGGAGCAAACTGGAAAGCCTTGGGCAAAGCCCCTTTGTTGTGTCTCCATTCTAATCTTGGCAGAAAGTGCAGGATGCAAATGTAACAAACTATTCTTCAATGCCACCAAGTATTTTAAATACGTGGCCACTATGCTTCTCTCAGGTGCTGGATGAATACACACACACACACACACACACATATATATATATATACACACAGTGGTACTTCGGGTTACATAGGCTTCAGGTTACATACACTTCAGGTTACACACTCTGCTATCCCAGAAATAGTGCTTCAGTTTAAGAACTTTGCTTCAGGATGAGAATAGAAATCAGGCTCCGGCAGCGCGGTGGCAGCAGGAGGCCCCATTAGCTAAAGTGGTGCTTCAGGTTAAGAACAGTTTCAGGTTAAGAACGGACCACCAGAACGAATTAAGTACTTAACCTGAGGTACCACTGTATATATATAATGAGTCATAGCTGAATCAGAAACCTACAGGTAGCATGTGGAAGCAAAGCATATTTTGTTTTAATGCTAATGTACACATTATACAAATAATAGTGGGTTTCCTTTACATTGAAACATGGCCATATCTATCATATTTTACCTTTCGGTACTTCGTTATCATAGCACCATCTGGACCAAAGCCAGTGCATGTGTTATACAGCTTTCCAGCATCCTCTTCTGGAATAGATCCTTTCATTAAAGAGAAGAAAATTGTTATGACTTAGGCAGATATTCAAACACAATGCTTGTTCTAATCTTACACCTGTATTCAGGACAAGCAAAACTGTAACACTCATCTCAATCGCCAATATGGCAATTTACCTCCAATTAGATAAACGCCACACTCCTTTGCAATTTCCGAGAGCTTCTGTGTGGACTCGCCAGGAATTTTCTCCGCATAGTCTGGAAAATATTTTGTGCCATAGGGAGAATTGAAGCATTCCTAAAATTGAAAGCAAAATGAAACAGACATCTGTGTAGCATATTCAGAATGCAAGCCCTACGTACACTTACCTGAGAGCAAGTCCCACTGAACTGAGTGGGGCCTACTTCTGAGTAAATATGCCTATGACAGCCCTCTCAAAGTCTGAGAAGATTTTTAAAGTAATGTGTCTGGCCACAAGAGAGATCTACAAACTTCTTCTTCTTGACAAAGCCGAAACATGGATGAACTTCCAACACTGGAATTGTTTACAGAATAAAATTTAGCTCTTAATTTCTACGCAAGCACACACAATGTATCTTTAAACGTGAGATGCAGTCCTCTTACATCTGACTTGCTTAAGCCAGGCAGATCCTTTGGAAAACGCTTAGGCTTCATGATGGGTCAAGCTACAGGAGGATTTGGGAAATGGGTGGGGACTGAGCAAAGGCAGTGTCAAAGGCTTCATGGAAAAGGTGGGTTAAATGAGGATTTGAAGTTAAGTAAGAGAGGTGCTATCGCACAGGTGTTCTGACAGGTAGTTTCAAGAATACAGGGCAGCAAAGGAGAAATGGTGGAGTCTTTTGCATGAGCAGAAGACCTTTGGATGTTGGTGGGAGTGGAGAAGCAAAGATCACAGACCAGGATATAATAACCAAGATATATGTTATGGCAAGGCCACAAGCAGGCAAAGGTTTAGTGGTCCTAATTGTAATTGTTGTGTAATCATGATATTATTGAATAGTTTTAGAAGACTTATAATCTTAGAAGGGGGTATGGCTGTGACTATCATGAAGGGACCATGCACTTTTGAATTTGCCTCGACGCTACTGGAAGTTGGTAAAGAGAGCCTGTGCTGGGTCTGGGAGTCAACAAGACGTCAGTGTACTGTGAGCCCCAACAAAAGGCATGGCAATAACAACGCCAGATTCACCACAGAACCTGGGCCACGGTCTACTTCCTCAGAGAAATCAGAAGGATGCATTACAGTGGTACCTCGGGTTACAAACACTTCGGGTTACAGACTCCGCTAACCCAAAAGTAGTACCTCGGGTTAAGAACTTTGCCCCAGGATAAGAATGGAAATTGCACGGCGGTGGCAGCGGGAGGCCCCATTAGCTAAAGTGGTACCTCAGGTTAAGAACAGTTTCAGGTTAAGAACGGACCTCCGGAACGAATTAAGTTCGTAAGCAGAGGTACCACTGTATAGAAGTCTAGCCTTGAGATTTGGGTAACAAGAAACAACATTATTTGGATTAAATCTGAAACAAGAGGTGCCTTCACTCTCACCAGACAGATACGGTCATAGCTACCTCCATAATCTGGTGCATCTAGGCCCAAGTTAATCAAGTTTCTTTACCTCCCCACTCCCTCACTGAGGAGCCAATTACTCTGTGGAATAAAGGCAAAGGGAGAAATTGGTGAACACAGATAATCCACATTCTTCAAGATTCATGAAACACTTGGCACATTCAAACATGATAATTTCACAAGTAATGTATATGTCATCACTTTAAGTGGCTCAGGAAGAGAACAGCAAAGACCATTTTGAGCATCCGTTGTTTATGCTACAGCTAATATGGGAATGGGACGCGGGTGGCGCTGTGGGTAAAGGCCTCAGCGCCTAGGCCTTGCCGATCGAAAGGTTGGCGGTTCGAATCCCCGCGGCGGGGTGCGCTCCCGTTGTTCGGTCCCAGCACCTGCCAACCTAGCAGTTCGAAAGCACTCCCGGGTGCAAGTAGATAAATAGGGCCCACTTACTAGCGGGAAGGTAAACAGCGTTTCCGTGTGCGGCTCTGGCTCGCCAGAGCAGCGATGTCACGCTGGCCACGTGACCCGGAAGTGTCTCCGGACAGCGCTGGCCTCCGGCCTCTTGAGTGAGATGGGCGCACAACCCTAGAGTCTGTCAAGACTGGCCCGTACGGGCAGGGGTAAGTGAAAGTGAAAGAATATGGGAATATTTATTTGACATCGGAATATCCATTAGCAGGAGGGGAAACATCCTACACTTTAAACGTTCTGGCTGGTTTATCAAGAACTTTGCACTGTTGGGGCCGCATACAAGGCAGCAGAAGGTTAATGACCAACTCAGAAGGTTAATGACCAACTCAGGCAAGAGAACTCTGTGGGCAAAGAGGATCCAACAGGAAAGGAAGCATTGCCCCAATTAAGATTGCTGCTGCACAAAGCCAGAAAATGTTGTTTTCAAAGAGCACATTTAGTGTAATCACTTGTGTGTCAAAGGTAGTAAAGCAAAACATAATAATAACAGTAGTAATAGTAGTAGTAGTAGTAGTAGTAGTAATAATAATAATAATAATAATAATAATAATAATAATAATAGTAATTTATTATTTATACCCCGCCCATCTGGCTAGCTAGTGTCTTTGCTGATGTCTCTTCAGCACCAGATATAGATCTATTACAATTATATTATTGCTCAATTTGAAATCACTTTTCTCTCCTCTGTGGAATTACAGGCTACTGCTACACATTTTAGAAATGGTTTTTAATCTTGTATTTGGCATTTCAGATACAGTATTTTATATTTTGCAATCTTGGGAAATCTGTTGAAGGCAGGCTATAAATAACCTAAAAACAAAACCAAACCCAGAAATGCAAACAAGACAGTTTTAGCTGTCATATCCAAAATGCACAGAACTAAGAACAACTTACACTTGCATGTTATTTCAAACCTTGCTGAAGGAAACTCGCAGTACCAGGGAGGAAGACTGAAACTCTGTGAATAACAAACGGTAAACAAGTTTGAAGGTACAGGGAAAGTACTCACTGGGAGAACCACAAGTTTTGCTCCTTGTTGTGCTGCAGACCTCACAAGACCACAGGCTCGGTTCAGGTTCTCAGTTTTGGCAGCAGACACGTGAAGCTGGATGAGAGCGATACGGAAATCTAACAAGCAAGAAGGCAGATCATGAACTAGTGGGAAAGACCCCAGAAAATACTCCTAAACTTATAATTTAACCCCCCCCCCCAAAGTATTATTGTACCTGCAGTGCTCCAAATGCTGCACAGACAACCTGCTAGATAATTTAAGGATTATGACAGAATTTCTGACAAGGATGTGATGCTCGCGGGGAGGGGGGGAGTCGAGATGGATAAAAAATGCAAGTAAAAGCCATCCTGTAGGCAGGGGTGATGTTGGTGGGGGCCAAGCCAGGACAGTTGCGACTGCAGTTGCCCTCTCCAATGGTTTGACTTTACCCCCTCCCACGGCACTCTTCCATTGTCTCTCAAGACAGACAGATGCCAACAACATTTCAAACTGTTGTGACCTTAAGGTGGTTAGGTAATACAGTGGTACCTCGGGTTAAGTACTTAATTCGTTCTGGAGGTCCGTTCTTAACCTGAAGCTGTTCTTAACCTGAAGCACCACTTTAGCTATTGGGGCCCCCTGCTACCTCTGCGCCGCCAAAGCACGATTTCTGTTCTCATCCTGAAGCAAAGTTCTTAACCCGAGTTACTATTTCTGGGTTAGCGGAGTCGGTAACCTGAAACGTATGTAACCTGAAGTGTATGTAACCCGAGGTACCACTGTACATTAATAATGATGATAATTATGATGTCTCTCATGTGGACAAGTCAGAGAGCAGCCTTTTATTCCTGCACAGCCCCAGAGCTTCCCAAATTTACCAGAAGTCAAAGAAACTCCAAAACAGAGTCCTTTAAACTTACTGGGAAATTGCCAACAAAACTTGCACAGTAGCAAAAATGTTTGCCTCCCTCTAGTTAAAGGGGAAAGGAAAGCGGTAACAAAGGTCAATTTAATTTTAAATCTTTTGTGGGGTAAGCATGCATAGCACAAACTTCGCAGGCACATAGAGAGCTTTCTAACAGCGCAATCCTCTGCATATTTATGGAGAAGACAGTCTAACTGTGTGGGCTTATTTGCTCGCAGTGTTAAGGATGGCAACGTGAGGCTATGCACCCCTAAACTGGGGAAATCTCAATAAACTCAGGCTTACTAGTAGACAGAAATATAAAGGATGAAACTGTAAAGTGTGACATAGTTATCGTCATTCGTTTTAGGACAACCGTCCCAGGTCACACCAGAACCACTTGAAACCCTGTTCTGGTTTCAAACCATAGGTCCACTGGTTTAGAATGGAATTTCTTCACTGGCATGGCTAAATGTTGAAAATATACATTCCTTTCTAATTCCTGCAGAAAGGAGAGCAAGTATTTCACAGGGCGGGGGCGGAGGCGGGGTGGGGTGGATAAATCAGCCTTGGATAAGAATCCACTAAGGAGATGACAGACTTGGGCTTGCAAATCCCGTTGCCCCACGGAATTCACTGAGACTTACTTCGCAGTAGTCTGACATAGAATTTCAGGCACTTTTATCATAACTACGCTGAAAATCGCCCCGAAACACCACGTGTAACATCTACGAGGGGTGGGGTGGGGAGGCTCAGCGGTCTCCTACCAAAAAAAGAACCCATAGCAGCGATTATGGATAGAATGAGCATCTCAGGGTGCAGTTCCAAATGCACGCTTCCTTCTGAACAGAGACGTGCACAAGCTAGATCAGTGCAAAGCAGCAGGAAAGCGAAACCTTGTTTTCCTAGGGAACTCTCCCTCCTCTTCCACTAGCAAAGCGGGTGTGTGTCCCTGTTTAAATGCCAGCCCAGATCATTTTGCATTTTGCACCGGAAATTAAGAGCCCCTAACGAAGCCCAAGGGTCCCCCCGGCAGGAAAGTCACTCACTGGCCATGACGCCTTTCGCCAGCTGCATAACCGCGAAGGCTCCTCCGCGCCCCAGCAAATGCACATTCTCCGAGGGGGCCGAGCTTGGAGCACAGCGCATGCTCCGTAGGAGCAAAGGGGTGCTGGGAAATGTAGTTCCGTTAACTGCCGGACCGGACCCAATGCGCTCTCTGCTAAAGCAACATAGGAGTGGATTTAAAGAGAATATTAAGGTTGCTTGCAATAGCGATGGTGCATAAAGGAGGCGGGTACATTTATATACATATACATATACATATACATATACATATACATATACATATATGTATAGAAATGTATAGAAATAAATTCACACACACGTATAGAAATAAATTCACACACACACACATGTATATGTGTGTATATGTGTGTGTGTGTGTGTGTGTATACACATATACACACACGCACACACATACAGTGGTACCTCGGGTTACATATGCTTCAGGTTACAGACTCTGCTAACCCAGAAATAGTACCTCGGGTTAAGAACTTTGCTTCAGGATGAGAACAGAAATTATGCAGCGGCAGCAGGAGGCCCCATTAGCTAAAGTGGTGCTTCAGGTTAAGAACAGACCTCCAGAATGAATTAAGTTCTTAACCCGAGGTACCACTGTATATATATTCCCCACTCAAGCCGGTCAGGGCTCTTGTACTCTTAAGAGATAGGTGAGATGTCCAAAAGCATGGGCATCCTCATGAGACAAAAAGTTTTTCGTCCCGGCCGTGCTTCAGTGTATCTGAAGAAGTGTGCATGCACATGAAAGCTTATACCCAGAACAAACTTAGTTGGTCTCTAAGGTGCTACTGGACAATTTTTTAATTGGGGAAAAGATGCTCTCACTGAGCTTCAGCTTAACCTGCAGCCGTAAGAGGCAGACGGCCCCTGAAAAGGTGGCAACCACAGCTGTCCTGTCGTTATATTCGGTTTAAGTTTTATTATTAGCTCTTCAAATCTTCCCAACAGTAGGCAAACCAAAGGCACTGGAGAATCAGGCTATTATCCGGAGGAGGAGGAGAAATGGGAACCAAACACACAGCACCAAAGGCTTCCTGCAGTTACCGCAGCCGTTTGATCACACCAGTTAGCAATCAGGTTTAGATCGCTGAAATGAAGATGCCTACAGGAAAAGGCACTCCAGATGTTGTTGGACTACACTTCCCTTTACCCCAGACCCTTGGCTATGCTGGCGGGGGCTGATGAGAGTTGTAGGAGGGTTGCAGGCAAATAGCCAACGCTGCCTTCAAGGAATAGAATGAGATCAGGTCGTTTCAAATTATTATCTTGGCAATTGGCAACCACTTGCTGTGCCAGTTTACGCATGCATCAATACCATGTCTCATTCTGTTCCACTGGACTGGTTCCTACTGTTCAAAAGATTGCAGCCTTAAATCTCTCTCTTGAGGTGTTATGAGGAACTCTTGGGCCAAGGTGAGCATGCATTGTGTTGCTTGTTTGGTCCAATTCTTGTTCCTAGGGTGAAAAGCACAGTATTTCTGGCTATGTTGGAAAAATGCAATGATTGGTCTAGTGATTCAGGCACCTGCACACGCTTAGTAAAGAATGCCGTCATTTCTTTTTAATATTTTCTTACACATTCACACTTCTGTCTCAAGTGATGTCTATGATGGCTTGGTCATGCCCACAGAATGGAAGATGGCAGGGTCCCCAAAGACATGGTCTTCCCATCTTTACCTTCCCGTCACAAGCAGGAGGAAAGCTTAAGTCTGAATCCATCAGCCTTCATGTTTGATTTTGATGAATCATAAAGAAAAACAGATTACAGTACATTGCTAAAATATTTAAATCTGCAGAAATGACATCGTCAGATCAAACATTTTGTATCTGAACCATTTGTGTTCAAATAGTACTGGTTTATTTACAACTGCAGTTTATAAACAATAACACAAACATCTTTACATTAACACTATGGGGGGAATCTCTGTGTTGAAGTAGGCACAAATTGGAGGCTCTTCAGGAGATTTTACTTTAAAGGAGAACTGGAGAAAAAAAATACGTAAAATGACAGCTCTGGGGCAGAATTATAAATACAGGAGCATTGGCAGAGGTGCAGTTCATGCAATGCATCGTCAAATACTTCTTTTAGTGTTGTTCATTTAGATATGTTTAAAAACGGGAGTTAGTTCCAGGATTAAGGTGCCATAACTTGATTCCTACTAAGAACGTAACCTTAAAGAACTGATTTGTTATAAAGGTCAGCTTAATTTATTTTGTGATGATACCGCAACAGAATCTTTTGCGACTGCAGGTGTTCAGCTTTGCTTTTGTTTTCCACAGCACATTTAACCCAACAGGTTTGCAGCCTTTCATATCTTCATGTACTGAACTTGCTCCAGGATACAAAGAGCATTCAAGTTCCTCTTAAACATTTGGTCAATATGTGATAGCTACAGATTTGCAGCAAAATCTTGTAATTCTCAAGCAGTGAAGACATTATTTCAAATACTTAAGTGACATGACTTGAAGAGGGGAAAAAGGCATATCATATGTATTAAAAAAATCACTGCAAATATGTAGCTCTCTGATCACTTTGCCTCACTTGCAAAGAGTACACCTTCAGTCCATGCCAGACAGTTTCTGAAAAGATAATCCAACAATTATGTTTGTCTCCCCATCATGGCAGCCAACTTCGATATTCCATCACAGGAATTCTGATTTCAGCGTCCATTCTAATGCTGACCATGGCCCAATAAAACCTCCACTTTCATAATAACCCAGCCGCATACTTGCGAGTGTAAACTTTTCATTACGGCATCCAATTCAACATTTCAAGTTTATTAATTTAGCCACTATTTTTTTACTTGATAGCACACAGAAGACGTTACACACCCACCCAGTTTAGTGGACTGCAATATTATTTTTAGCTGGGTCCCAATTTTTCCTTGTTCTATTTCCTAGCCTATGTATTGTTGTCACTCCTTGATGTTTCACCCAGCAGATCAAACCACATATTCAGTGCTTCGGGCCTTTAAAAAACAGCTGCTACTTAACAGTTTGTAATATTAAGAAGAAAATGGGTTGCAAATATTTTCCCATTATCTTAGAAGTGCTGTGTGGCTTCAATACAATTCTTCAAAGTGATCTGTGTATTGAATCGCTCTTATTAAGAACAGGTCAGATCCTCAAAAGCTACTTGAAAAATAACTGACATTTATAATAAACAACTTTTACAAAATCCAAGAGTGTTAAAGTAAAAGACTTTAAAAATATATTCAAAATGTATAATTTACTCCTATCTTAAACCTGCTACCCAGGCACTCCCATCAGTAAACTGAAAATGTCCTCTTAGGTTAGTATTCCACAGGAAAATTCATTTTAGGTCCATGTGCAGTATCCAGGTTGTCATTTTTTCTTTTTTTAAGACACAACTGAAAAAGTCTTTTTCTCATTAGCTTTCCAGGGCATCCAGAACTTTCATAATCTGTTGCTTTATGGCTTTGGTAGCATCACCTGCATTTGGAATCAAATACCTTAAGAAATGGAAACAAAAAGAACATTTGTTGACATACTGAACAAATTCACTGTTGATCAAAGATTTAGTATAGAATCGTCGAGCTGGAAGGGACCACAAGAGTCATCTAGTCCAACCTTCTGCAATGCAGGAATCTCAACTAAAGCATCCGGGACAGATGGAGATAACAGAAGGCTTAAAAATATTGTTTCATAATGACTAAGGCTTCTTTTCAAATAGCCACGTTAATGCCTGTTTGCTGCTTTCATATGCAATTTGTAAAATAACTACTATATCACAGCCCATCCAGCTAGAATTTCCTTGTGTAAATGGTTGGGTAATACCCACTGCGGGTACACTTTATCTTGCTGACATATAATGAGTTATAACCAAAGGCATCTTGGAAGAGCACCCTCAGGTACCACGTGAGAAAAGTGGTTGATTTGCACTCCTTGTATAAGTCTAAAGGTGATATTCTTAAGCAAGTCAAAACCTGAAAACTACTAAAGAATTGACTTATACCAGCACTAGCAGCCTCGTACCCTGGATTACTCAGGAATTCTAACAAAGAAAAAACCCCAGCAGTTTTGAAACTAGTGGTTAAAATCAGTAGTTTTGAAAGGTCCAGTCTGCCATATTGATTCAAAATAGCATCCAGTTGTATCCAAACACAAATCACAACCTTCTCCTTAATCATAGAAATTTGGTTACTGTATCTTAGGTAAAGGTACCCCTGACCATTAGGTCCAGTCACGGACGACTCTGGGATTGCGGCGCTCATCTCGCTTTATTGGCCAAGGGAGTTGGCGTACAGCTTCCGGGTCATGTGGCCAGCATGACTAAGCCGCAAATCAGAGCAGTACACGGAAACGCCATTTACCTTCCTGCAGGAGCAGTACCTATTTATCTACTTGCACTTTGATGTGCTTTTGAACTGCTAGGTTGGCAGGAGCAGGGACCAAGCAACAGGAGCTCACCCCATCGCGGGGATTTGAACCACCAACCTAATTGGCAAGCCCTAGGCTCTGTGGTTTAACCCACAGCGCCACCTGTGTCCTGACTGTATCTTAAGAGGTATCCAAATGCATACTGAGTAGGAAAGCAACTTTCCAATATATATATGTAAAAGCTGTTTTCTGCATACTCAAAAGTTCTTTGCATCCAACCCATTTGCATCCAACCCATTGCAGGAAGTGAGAAATAAAAACCTCTGTCCCATGATGGTTGAATGGAGACAGCCATTTAATATGATCCTGTAAACATGGGATGTTTGCAGTAATAGTTATCGCCTAATAAACAGGGCAATTTGCACATGCTTTAAACAACTTAGGTGAAAAGCCACTGAAATGGAAACTTTTAGCACTTTGTATGTCTTACCTCCACATTTAAAAAGAATATCTTGGGAAGCTATGTAGTTTGAGGCTTTGGTAAGAAAATCTCATAAAAGTCCAGCAGTGCAGATCATGTGGACCACTAACTATGGAATAATAGTTTGTAGACTGAGGTTCATCTAACACTTTTGAGTAATATGTAGAGAGATTTTAAGTCAGAAAAGGCGAAAGAGCCTTTCAGAGGAAGTATGTAGCATGGAATGCTAAGAGTGTCTAATTGTCTGTACCACACTATTTGGATTTCCCAATCTGATCTCAGAGGAGAAAATGCACTGCAATTGATTGGGAATAGTCATGTGTAGATGAGTCTGAAGCAAAACACAAACGAACAAACTTACCTCTCAATTGCCAAAATCTCTATGCCCGAAGTGGTGCTATTTCCATACTTGAAGGTTATTAATTCAGGATGTTTTTTCTTGGATGTTATTTTAACTACAGAGTTTAGTGCCTGGCGAGATTGTATGTAAGCAAATCCCTTTCGGGAGGCAATTTCCCTCAGACAGTACATATGTGTTGCTGTTACTAGAAGATGACTGTGAACAAAGTAAAAAGAGAAAAGGTTTTTTTGTCAGAAATACAGAGGGTGGAATCCAACGTTGCATGAGCAGAATCATGTTTGTACACAGGACTACACCTTTCTACTCCCTTATTACAGACCTCTGCACAAAATGCCTAATTTGCCTGAGGCTCCCCCGACTTTCCACAGCAGAATTTGAGGTCATGTGCAAGACTGCAATGGAGAGAAGGTGAAGTCCCATTCCACAAGCAGAAATCTGTTCCACTTACACATGAAGAACATAGGACACAATCCAGAGATGGAAAAAAACATGGTGGGAAAAGTAGCAACAGTACTCATTTCCTGAAGCAAATGCCTCAAAAGACTTTGTAACCACTTATAAATATTTATTTCAGAATTAAAATGCTGGTTTTCCTCTGACAGAACATGACAGTGCTTTAACCCAGCTGATACTGGAATTTCTCAAACTGTTTTTCTTGTCATTGGGTGAAATGTTTCTTGGGATGAAGTCTCTCACCATTACCTCTACTGTGAAAATATTTTCTGAAGGGACCTCACAGTGAAAAATCCACGAGGTACCAGGTCATACAAACAAATTAAACACGTACAAGTACCAGGTGCCTGCTATAGTATTAGAAAACTCAGTTTTTTAGCTTTTCTTCAACAAAGAAGGTGAAAACTAGACATGATGCCAATCTTAAGCATGTTTACTGTGACGTGAGTGTCGCTGAGATCAATGGAACTCAGTTCCTGGTAAATATGTCTAGGACTAAAGAGTTTGTACACTGAACTCATTCCCAGATCATGCAGATCTTCACCATGAGATAAACAGAAATTCACCTTGTAGTAAAAAAAGATGATTATGTGAATCCACAAAATTCTCTAACACATAGAAGTCAACAACTATCAATACCAAATATCTATCTATCTATCTATCTATCTATCTATCTATCTATCTATCTATGATATTTATGTACTTTTTATAATAAGTATTAGTGATTATAATTATCCATCCAACAATACCTTGGAAACATGTGTCCATTTTCTTTCACCTCTTTACAGGGGAAATGAAACTTTATGTCTGGTTTATTTATCCAAGTCTGGATGTTGACAATCTCTTTTCGATCATCATCCGACATTGAGGAGCTGTCAATTTCATCTGTTTAAAAAAGAAAGGAGTGATGTCACATGGACAAAACATAGATAAACACTTTTTTAATGTTACCTACCCGATCCTTTGAAGAATAATAATCATTTTAACATTATTAGTTGAAATTTCTAAAATGAAGAATACAGTACATCACTGCTATTAAAAACTGTGTCTTGTTTTTTATCCTAGATCATTTTAGACAGCTGGGTCTACTCTAGGCATGACAAAAATCTGGATCTAACCCTGTATCTATCACATAACTGAATTCTCACATTTTCATGCTTTTCTTTGCATTTTTGTTATGATGCATTGTCCAAGCCTAAAGTTTCAGTTCAGTTGCAGTTCCAAAAATTAATAAGTAACGCTGCAGTGTCAAAAGTAGGTCATTTCACTTCAAATCTTGCTTGCCTATTTGGTTTAAGCTTCCTAATGATTTTGCTATTATGAAAGTTATTGTTCACGGTAGGAGCAGGGCTGCAACATGGTTTAATCTATTAATCATATGAATCAAGCAAACTAGGGTGATATACAATGGTAATTCTCTTCTGCCAGAAGTAAACTCATCAGCAGAACAGGGAGGCAGACCCCTAGCACCGTTGAGCAGATTTTCTTTTGGGAGAGGGATAACCAAAAATTGTCTCCTTTCCTGTTCCACTGATGGATTCCCTTCCTCCAGCAGACAGCCACCACTGGATACCACCCTCTTGATAAATGTGTATAAAAGTGCATGTAGATAATAACAGCATTTCCAAAGTAAGATG
Source organism: Podarcis raffonei (assembly GCF_027172205.1). Lineage (NCBI taxonomy): Eukaryota > Metazoa > Chordata > Lepidosauria > Squamata > Lacertidae > Podarcis > Podarcis raffonei. The sequence goes on along the minus strand of NC_070605.1, from coordinate 35,575,312 downwards.
CATGTTTGTTTGTTTTTTTGACAATGCACAAGTCACAGCAGGTATTCACAGAAGAAACACAAGAGACGAGAAAATGCCTCTTCGAAGGTGGCACTTGCCACCTGCAGTTTTTATAAACACGACTTTTTTTTTAATGTACCTATTAAAAAATCTGCTTGCCTGATTAACTCGGGGCAATTGAATTGTTTTAATTAAGTAATATGAGCTATTAATTAAGTTATGCTTCCCTAGTTAGAGGAAGGAATTTTACTCATTCTGACACTGAGTAGGAATACACAATTATGGAGCAAAAGTTTACAGTGGCAGTGACTTCACAATTCAGAAAACAGCATTATCTGCACAAGAGGATGTTAAGTTCAAAGTCTGCTAATTCTTCTGTCTTATCACTCCTTAAATTGATTGACTAGAAGACAGGAATGAAATCATCCCATTTCCTTATCTGATTTTTCCATTCCATTTTTGTGTCCTACTTGTCCTAAATAAAATATTGCACTTTATTTTCCTAAATAATGTATTGATCAATGCAACGGAGAGTTCCAGCACGAGTGCAGGTCAATCCTAAAAGCAACTCTAAATATAGTATTGGGAGGCCAGTCAGCTGTCATTCCTAAGTGATTTTAGATCACATGTTTTGTGAACAAAATGTTCTCATTGCTGGACTCACAAATTCACTACAGGAATTGACAAAGATGGATTTTTTTTCATTCACAAAAGCCATGTCCTGAGAGCACCAAAGGGCAAACTAATACCCCCTCGTCTCATTGCTCTTTGGTCAATGTCATTTTTTGCTATCTTGAATGCACTTTTTGTCAAGGTTGATTCAGCCCTTTTCCTGTGGGGGGGGGCCTTGAGCAATTACCCCACAGCCAGTAATAAAAATCCTGATTTCCCTGGGCCCCTGATGGATTCTCAATTTAGGAAGCATGTTTCTCTATCTGACGCTTTTACATGGTTTTGTATGTTTTGTGGTATTTTATGCATTGTAACTTGCTGTTATTTCTGTTGATTGTAGTTTAGTAATTCTTTATTGTAACTGTCAAAACTGTAAACCGTTTAATTATTATCTGCTGACATTTAACATTACTATTATATTCTAAAGAATTATTGAATATTGCTTTATTTGATGCAAGCTGTTTATTTTAAGGTTATGTTTTTATTGTGACTTTTTGTAGTGGATCAGATTGTTATTGGGTGTGGTGTGATCTTTGCAGTCTATTTTGTTGTTTCTTCAGCTTGCAAACTGCCTTGTGTGTACTGATCAAGAAAGGTGGTATACAAATTAAAACTGAAATGAAATATTATTGGGTGATTCTCAGTGAGAAGATCAGTAATGGCAGATAGGCTTCTCTATTGTCTCCTCTTGGCAGGAGTCTCGTGTGTGATTCTGGTAGGTTGTGGCCTCACTTCACATGAGGCAATAGTAAAGGTCTAGTTTGCGTCCTGCATTAAATCAGGAGATTCTAGAATTCTCAGGGCACGTGAATGATGCCCTCAATAAACTCCCCCCTGCAACCTTATTGTCCTAATGTTAAAGGTAAAGGGACCTCTGACCATTAGGTCCAGTCGTGGCCAACTCTGGGGTTGCGGCGCTCATCTTGCTTTATTGGCCGAGGGAGCCGGCGTACAGCTTCCGGGTCATGTGGCCAGCATGACTAAGCCGCTTCTGGTGAACCAGAGCAGCGCACGGAAATGCCGTTTACCTTCCCGCTGGAGCGGTACCTATTTATCTACTTGCACTCTGACGTGCTTTCAAACTGCTAGGTTGGCAGGAGCAGGGACCGAGCAACAGGAGCTCACCCCGTCACGGGGATTTGAACCACTGACCTTCTGATCGGCAAGTCCTAGGCTCCGTGGTTTAACCCACAGCGCCACCCATGTCCTAAGGTTAGAAGGATGCTAAACAAAACATATTGACTGCTTTAGTAAAGTGACAAGTGCATTTAACTCAACAGATCCCAGTGTAAGTTCAGGCATTGGTTAGAACACCTCTTTGGTGTTTGGTATATATCTAATGACTACAAGACGGGACGTGGAATTTGTTTACACTGGATTTCAGATAGAAGCATTCTCTAACTTACCAGTATCATACTCTTCTTCATCTCCAATGCTGAAAACCGGTTTCACGCCTCGGTACGGTTTCCCCACTCGGTCACTGCTGCTCACATGTCTGTCGACAAGGGAAGATTATAGGGTGGGGGTGGGAGAGAAAAATCCTACGTGTTAAGAAAGAAAAAAGAAACTGGAAAAAAGGACGACACCATGATATTTCCCATAGCAGCATGCAACGGCAAAAGACGTGAACCTGTACGTGCAGCCAAAGGATTCCAGATGAAGACAGCTGGCCGTGAGAAAAAAGCAGAGAGTGGCCAAATGAGCCACGCTGGATTAGTGAAAGCAGACAACAAGGGCTGAGTTGTATTATAGTGGTGTGGTCCATTTTGGAGAAAATGGTGAAACTGCCTTCTCATTAAACTGCAGCAAACACAGCTCTCTCTAGCAGGTTAAATAATCTATGTCAGAAGTCAGAAGCATCTTTAAGGCTCTCTCCTAATACTGAGTTGTGCTATTGGGCAACTATTTCACACACACACACACACACACACACACACACACACACCACAGCTTTGGTAGGTTGGAAAGTTGAGAGTCTTTAAAATAATCTCTGAAGATACCTTCTTATGGAACAATACAACAGCCTCAGCTGGTACAGTATAAACGATGGCATCCCCTCTATTCAGTTTTCCCCTGCTGCTGCTAGTATCTTGCCCATTCATCTTTTGTTGACTTTCTAAAAATATTACTTGGCATAGATACTGAGCATGACTCAATAAAGAGGCACATGTTTCCAACTTGTCACACATTTCCTAACAATTACAGTGGCTGAATGTTTCCTCTGAAATCTTTCTACATTCTGTTTTTGAGAGAGAGAAAATGATGATGCTCATATTTACACACTGCTGCTGAAATTTAAATTCAATTGCTGTTAAAGGGGTGGGGTGGAGAGAAAGAGGTATCACTCTGTTCCTGAAGGCATATCTTACGGCTTTTGCTTTCTAGGACTTGAAGGTATTAAAAGTGGATACTACTTGGGAAAAGAAAATTGTTAAAGGGGGAAGCAAACAAATGCGCTACCCAAATAAAGCAAAGTCGGGAGTGCTCATTAGTAACTTAAGACAATAAGCATCAGTAACACTGACAATGTACACATGAAATGGGGAGTGTGACAGACGGGTATGGGGATGATACAACTTTAGTTTAGTTTAGTTGAAACTATGTTTGGGGGAAACCAACTACGGTTAAGTGTTATATTTGCATAGCACCATCTTGAGCATACATTTCTGGTTGCCTTAATGTTTCCATTCTCAAAGCATGCCTCCTCTGGTCAAGACTTTGCTGTTTAGTGGCACCAAAACATACTAAGGTAATGTTGCTGTTATTAAGTATAAACACATTGCAAAATTGTGGATCAGGGTTTGTTAAGTTGTAAACAACACATTATTTCTTCTGAATAAAGCCTCCAAAAAAGAAACACCAATTCTCTAAAAAGGTAATTTACCTCTTTAAACTTTCACCTGCTCCTGTATGAACCTACTCCACAAAGATCTTCAGATAGAGTTGCTTCCAGGTGGTGCTACCTGGGGAAATTTAGGTTGGTGGCTAGGACAAAGCCTTTTGGAAATTTCCTTACGCCTCTGGAATGCACTTCCAGAAAAGCTGTCCTATGCTTTGTTGAAATGTAAGGAGCATTTTTAAAGATATACGTTCATAAACTGATATTAATAACTGTCTCCTTTGCCAATATACTTTTTATGGAAATCTTGCTCATTGAGAATTTGATAATGTGGTTCAATGGCAACTCTCTGTTGCAAAGAATAGTTTTAAGCAATATTTTAAATTGGTGTTGTTTTAATAGTAGTTGGTTAGATGTTTAAAATATGTTGTTGGTTTAGTTTTGTTTTATTTCAGATAAAATTTGCAAATAAATTAAAATGATAATAAAAACACAACTTTTTAATTTTGAATGTGGGTATAATGTAACACTACTGCTCTGTTAAAATTCAGGTTGATATGAATTTAGCTGATCTCCAAAGATCTGCTTTCTGTATGCTGACACAGATGCAGGAGGAAAAATTCAAATTCCATCTAAAGACCCCCTTTCAAAGGCAACTATGGTTGCTAGCTTCGTAACCAGCTTGTTCCAAAACAATGTTATAAACTGCCTTGTGCTATTCCGATGACGAGCAGCATATAAAATAAATAAATAAACAAACAAACTGGAATCCATGGTTTCCCATTTCAATTGTAACAGGAAACTATGGTTAGTAAAACCTCCTGGTTTGAATGCTGTATGCTGCTGAGGAGCAAAGGGGCTCTGTCTGCAGGAAAAAGGATTACCACAGTTTAAGAAGAGATATGATTGTCTGAACATGGCAATGATGTTTAAAAGCTTGAAAAAGAAGTAATCGGTGTGGTTCATGATATGAAAAAGGGAAAAGATGTTCCAGCACAAACAACAAAATGAATATGAACAAGTACTGTGTATACAACTTCTTTCTCTCTCTCTAGTTTCCAAGACAACACTTGAAATGATTTGATAGCTTGATGTTAAAATAATCTGAGAGAGATTGTCAGTGTAACCAATGCTTACAAACATTGTGAAGTCATGCGAAAAAAGGACAAAGGCAGTTTTACTCAGATGGTTCAATACAATGGCTTACCGCTGCAAACTTGCTGTCTCAGGCCAGGAAAGATTGAAAGAAACTCTATAGCAAATTGGGGCAGAGGACAGAACAAAGTAATTAAAATCTATAAGAAAGAGTATCTGATTTATTTCTTCTTACTTGGCAGTAGAGTATCAAGCAGGAGGGAGTATGAGAAAATATGGAAAAAATCTTTTTCAATGAGCATTTTTTTAAAAAAGAAAGAAAAGAGCTGAATTTTCCATACAATGAATACTATTTCATGGATTTCAGGAGCTGTTAGTAAGAGCTGCTACTCTTCCACAGAAGTAGTAATGTTTCAATTATGGCTTAATGTGCACAAAGCTATTTTGGAGTACGAGGAATGGTGGATAACATAATCCTGAGTTCAAAGAAAGAGATCACGATTAATCTGTTGGCTAAAATTTAGAAGTTCCTTTTATTTTACCAATTTTTACAAGGTCAAGTTATTAAACCCAGAATCCACTTTCCCAATAGCAAGACATAACAAGAGAGGCAATAGTTAAATGTGAGAATCTTTTCGTTGTCCAGTGTCCACACTCAAACTGTTCAGAGAGAGGTTAAATAGCTTTTAAGGGCGCCAAAATTGTTTACACAGAAACGATGGAGCTCTAAAATGGTGAACAATCAGGTGATGGTGCTTGTTACAGACATTTTGAAGGAATAAAGTTTCCTCCCCATCCTATGCACATTTACTCAAAAGTTAGTCCTACCGAGATCAATATGACTAACTCCCAAGTAAGCATGCACGACTTCAGCCAATAATCATTAAAAGCAGTCAGACCAAAATAACCCACCTATCAACTGGAGTTGATGTATTTTCAATAAAACTAATAACTTTTTCTTTCACATTCACAGATCTCGTCTTGAAAGCTTCTGTCATCTTGTTGACCAAGGACTTGACACCCTTCCCATCATTTGAACCATTTGGAGAATCGCCCTGGAAAAGAAACTTTTGCAGTTATTTGATCTGTACATAAGTAATCTGCATGAAGGCTATTGTCATACTTATCTCAAAGATGAAGACGTGAGCTAGTTAAAGGGACAATCTAGGATAAGGTTTTTTTTTGGGGGGGTAGCTATGTTTGCTTCACTTCTTGACCAATCAATGGTCAGATGGCTATAATAGTCACTTTTCTCACAGATCCAAAGTGACTTACGTATATTAAAACCAACTAATAAAAATCTAAAAACACAGCTATACAGATGGAAGGCAGACCGTGCACATCCCAATCCACTAAAAGAGGCTACAATGCCACTCTTACAGGTGACCGACTCTGGGGTTGCGGCGCTCATCTCGCGTACAGCTTCTGGGTCATGTGGCCGGCATGACTAAGCTGCTTCTGGCGAACCAGAGCAGCGCACGGAAATGCCGTTTACGTTCCCGCCGGAGTGGTACCTATTTATCTACTTGCACTTTGACATGCTTTTGAACTGCTAGGTTGGCAGGAGCAGGGACCGAGCAACAGGAGCTCACCCCATCGCGGGGATTCGAACCGCCGACTTTCTGATCGGCAAGTCCTAGGCTCTATGGTTTAACCCACAGCGCCACCCGCGTCCAATGCCACCCTTAAGCTCAGGTAAAGAGATAGTCTTTGCCTGGTGCCTAAGAACAGATAAAGACAGCCACAACGGCTCTACCTCTATTGTTGGAGGCAACATGCCCCCAAATACCAGCTGCTGGGAATTGCAAGCAGAGAGTGCTCTTGCACTCATGTGTTGCTTGCAGGCTTCCCATAGGCCTCTGGCTGGCCACTGAAAGAACAGGATGCTCAACAAAATGGCCCTCTGGACTGATTCAACTGGTCTCTTGTGACATTCTTGGATAAGTAATATAGCTTGAGCTGCAAAAGCCTGGAAGTAAATGTCTTTGAAGACAAGTTGCAGGGGATGAATTCTGCATGAAAACCAGTCCAATCCACAGCTACACAATATGATATAAGAAGTATACTCACGTCAACTAAGGAGTTAAGACTACTTTTTGAGTACGAAGTACTAGCAATCCAATGGCCATATCCACTTTCTGGTCCTTCCACATTAATGTCTGCTAAGTGCTGTTGCAGTGCTGTGAGAAAGGACATTACATATTTTGTGTTGTATAGCACTATGCATTCTGTTTTGTCATTGTAACAAAACAGGCACCATTAAACCAATGTACACAGGCAGGCAGGCAGGCAGTCTCTCTCTCTCTCTCTCTCTCTCTCTCTCTCTCTCTCTCTCTCTCTCACACACACACACACACACACACACACACACACACATATAAAGAAATTAAAATGGATTAACTAAGATCAGAATTTGAGTCTGGCAGCAAGAAAAAGGAAATGTGCTGCGCTAGGTAGAGCCCAGCACCTTGATAAGGATGCAAACTGTCTCCTCCCCAGTCATCTGACTGTTCATTTAACTAGTGGAAAAGACATTTGAAAAGATAAAAACTGATGTGACTAAATGTAAATCTTACCCATGAATCCTCCTTTGGCAATGCTTACATATTCTTTATTTTTCTGCAATAAGAAGATTGTAAATCACTCTGGGAATACTAAAATTGCTGTTCTTCACAAGGTAAGCAGAAACATGAAACAGGCCAAGCACGCTTAGACTAGCTGTATTTGGCATTTCATCGGAATATGGTTAGAAGACTTTGAGCACTCTGGTCTAAGAACTTTCATATATAGGAGTTCACAGGTGTATATTCTCTGTTATAAAATTAAGATAATGGCTTGGATCTATTATTCTCCTTGAATAGAAGGGCTGCTTTCATTTGCAGAAAGGTCTTTGACTCAGTGGAGGCTTTCAGTGGAGGAAAATGGGGACTATTTTTCATGAATTTCTCCTTCCTTTGCAACTCCTGGACAGCCTTTCATTCTGTTCCATAGGGTCCCTAAACACTCTGGAGCAGGACTGGGGGGGGCATAAGCAAGGGGGGTTGTAGGATGAAGGGGAAGTAGCTGAAAAAATCACTTTACTCTACTCTACTCTTAGCATTATTTAGCTGGGTAGCACCCACTATGTTTAAATACAACACATTCTAATATTTTAGATGTACCTGTAAAAAGTGTGCCAGTACCATGTTCATATACATATCCTCTTCCTCCCGGCCACTTCCCATAAAACAAAGATGCTCTCCACCAGCTATTGAACCAGATTCAATAGACTGTTTCTGTGCTTCTAACAAAGACTTCACAGACTGAGCAAATTCCGATGGGTTCTGGAGCATCTGTGAAGAAAATCAAAGAACACATCCATGGACTGAAAAGAGACTAAAAATCACTCGAAAACAAATGGGTATATTTAAGCATTAAGACACCAAGAGCATCTGCAGTCCAATTTAATTAGTTTTATAAGTAGTGCATGTATCACATTTTTCTATATAGACTAGCCTGTGTTTAGGAAAATTTAACTGTGCAAAGTTACATATGTTATTATTGAATATTACTGAATATGTATATTACTGAATATTGTATACCCAATGTATCAGCTGCCTGGGGGTTTCACTGTTTGTGTTTTGGTAGTTGGTAAAAAATAAAATTATAAAAAAAGAACATAGAGTCTAAAACATGGCCAAAATGGACCTCATAAATCAAAAGCAGAAATGTCCATACCCTTCCAAGACCATTTAAAACAAAAATAAAGGCGGATAATTTTACGAAGTTTATTTGAGTCCTTGACTTGAAGGCAAAGAAGTAAGGGAACCAGGTGTGTGAACATTTACTAAGGCATCTCTTCAGGGAAGCAAATAGTGTTTTTAAAGGGTTACTGCAAATATCCTCATCACCATCTACTACTATCAGCCATCGAAGTTGTGAAGAAGTGGAGGAAGGCACCTCAAAGCTGCAAAAAGTCACAGAGGACTTGCGAGTTGATTGTGCCACTTTCACTCCCACAATTTGTGTTTTACTTCCACATAAGGAGCAGAATACAAGAGTGATGTTTCGTAAGTAAACATTGTATCATTGAAAGTGTGCGAACTGTGTTGTGACACTTCAAGATTAACACATTAAGTATGCCATAGACAAAAAGCTAATACAGTGGAACTTGGTTGTCAAACATAATCCTTTCCTGAAGACCGTTCGACAACCAAAAATGCTCAACAACCGAGGCGCAATTGCCAATCAGCAAAATCCATTGCAAAAATGGAGGAAAATGGAGAAAAAATGGAGAAACGCGCCTTGGAAGCTGTTCGACTTCCGAAAATCATTCAAAAATGGAAGCATTCACTTCCGGGTTGTCGGTGTTTGGGTTCCTATTTGTTCAGCTTCCAAAGCATTTGACAACCAAGGTTCCACTGTACTTCAGTACCATGGACTAAACAACTTGTACTATAATGAGTCTTTATGGGGGCTCATGTAAGCTACTAAGGAGGGCTTTGCAGCCACTTTGCTCTGAAGAGGTTAGCAAGGAGGGAGCTTAGATACAGCTTGGATTTAGATGACATACTAAGCCAAAACCTGGATCAGTTCAGTGCAGCATGGGAGTGCAAAAGACCATGGAGCAACAAAGCAGTTCCAAGTCTGGCTTACCGGGATGAGCAAATGAAACATCTGTCGTTCTGCAACACAGTTAACACCCTGGAAATCATTTCATTTAGGAACTGAATAATTATCACTTTACTGTAACTGTTACTTTATTGTTATCGCCTGTTAAATCTATTATGTATTTAGGAAAGTTATTTGCTTGCTATACATTGGAACACTTCTTAAGATATTGTAACTAAATGTTGATGATGGCTCCTGAGATCATCAGTGTTTGGATACAACTGGTTGCCATTTTGAATCAAAATGGTGGGTCGAACCTTTCAAAAACAGCACTGATTTTAACTACGTACTCATTTCAAAATGGCACTGATTTTTTCTTGTTTCTTAGAATTCCTGAGCAGCGAACTAAAAATTGGTGGAGATCATGTCTATCCTTTAAAACAAATTGCATTTTAGGAAAATATTCAGGCAAGAGACATGAAGGCTCTAAATACTAGAGGAGCTGTTTACAAACAAAATCCTTTGAAAGAAGCTCACTTCTACAGTTTGGTGGTATAAACCAGGCATCTTGAAACAAGAATTCGTAGAACTAAGATTCTGAGCACTCTTGGATTCCACCCTTCTTTTTTAATGTAAGGAAATGAAAAAGCAAGCATATTAAGCATCTAGAATGTATGCTTACCAAGTCTGAATCTAAATGAAAGGCAGTTGATAAATGGCCAGCATTGTACTGTTCTGCAGGACGACAATCCACCACAAAGAACCTTACTCCTTCCTGAAATAAGAACATTTTATTCATTTAGTTCAAATAGTATACAGTAGTACCTCAGGTTCGAGACACTTCAGGTTACAGATGCTTCAGGTTATAGACTCTGCTAACCCAGAAATAGTACCTGAGGTTAAGAACTTTGCTTCAGGATGATAACAGAAATTGCACAGCAGCGGGAGACCCCATTAGCTAAAGTGGTACCTCAGATTAAGAACAGTTTCAGGTTAAGAACGGACCTCCGGAACGAATTAAGTTCTTAACCCGAGGTACCACTGTACATACTTAAGGTACACATGTAAGAGGCTCATTTATTTTGCAAGTGATTCATGTTTTTATGCAACTGCATTGTTTATACTTTCTGGATGTCCCAGAATCGTATTATAAAGAAGTTGTGTTCCATGTTATCTATCAAGCACTGCTAGGAGTTGTTCCCCCCCCCCCCCGTGTATTTCTTATTAGTAAAAAAAAATTGTGTAGTGCGAGAATTTTTTTATTCTGAAAGTGTGGCACAGAGAAAATGAGTTTGAGAACCACTGTAACAGAAGATCAGATTAGTAATAGTGTGACTGGGCTCAAATTCCCACTTGGTCAGAAATTTACTGCGTGACCTTGGGAGGTCACTATTACTTAATGCAACTAACTTAAAAGGTTGTTTTGAGGAAAATATGGCAGGGGAAGAAGAGAACTATGTATAAGGTAAAAGGTAAAGGATCCCTGGACAGTTAAGTCCAGTCAAAGGCAACTCTGGGGTTGCGGTGCTCATCTCGCTTTCAGGCCGAGGGAGCCGGCATTTGTCCGCAGACAGCTTTCCAGGTCATGTGACCAGCATGACTAAACCGCTTCTGGTGCAACAGAACACCATGACAGAAGCCAGAGAGCACAAAAATGCCGTTTACCTTCCCACCACAGTGGTACCTATTTATCTACTTGCACTGGTGTGCTTTTGAACTGCTAGGTTGGCAGGAACTGGGGCAGAGCAACAGGGGCTCACTCCGTCACGGGGATTTGAACCACTTCTGATCGGCAAGCCCAAGAGGCTCAGTGGTTTAGACCACAGCACTACCCTAGAACTATGCATATGCCACCTTGAACTCTTTGGGTGTGAGACGTATAAAGTAGCAATCTTTAAAAGGCAACAAATAAAGGGGATGTCACTGCAGTGTAGAAAAGCAATAGCTATTTGGAAAATATGAGAAGGAAACAGTAATTTTTCCACCCACACACTAGTAGGGCTCAATGAAATTAGCAGGCAACAAGTCTGAAACAAATAAAACAGCATATCCATACACAAACAGCCACTGTCTTGTGCTATTCTATAGCTGTGCTGAAGGGCAGGATCACTGGCTGGGTTCCCAAGATGTACTTAGTCTCATGGCCAATGGAATTTTTTAACTTGTTTCCTTTGAATAGTAGACAGAGACAGACAGACCTACAAATACTGCTGTGTGATAATATATCACATACTCCTTTTGTACCTTCCAGTAAAACTATACTTAACTCCTCTTGGGCTTATGAAACTAGTTTAACAATTCGTTGGACTCTAGCCAATGACCAGAGAAACAGCTCTGTTTTTGGAGCTCCCAGGAGGTAGAAACTCTGATAGCTACGTTAAGTCATTTCCTTCATTTATCTTCATTTAGGGGAAAACAGTTTCAGACTTACTGACCCCTTGCAGTTGATTAGCTTGAAGAATCTCTGAAACAGAAACTGCTAAACACAAAGCTTGGCTCAAGTCTGAATCGTCGTCTTTGAGACCCAGCAAGCTGCTGCCAAACAGAGTGTGGTTGTCCTGTAATTGTAAGAGAGAACACTAGTTATGGCCAACATTAAGGCTATGTGCTAAATAAAGACCCCAAACCAAGACCTAGGCGGTGTCCTATTTGTAACCCTCATAAAACTCAACTATGTACTCGCACAATTCAGAAAGAGTTCAAAAAGAGATGCAAATGCACATCTTTAAGTGCAATTTCACACTATTACGGGGACTCTGTGCATACTGCTGTTTTGGCTCTCATTTTGTCAAACAGAAGATCTCTCATAAGCTCTTCCTCCTGATCAGTGTGTCAAAATACCCTTCAAAAATCATGTCCAACAGCTGATACACATGGTTTATTGGTTACATTTTTGGAAACACATTCCTGTGTCTCCATAGACAGGTAATAGGTATGATCCACTAAAGCCTAAAGCATGACCCTCTCTCCCCCCTCATACCCACCAGCATAGGCAGAGACTGCAACTGTAAATGACCTGTGGCACTTCCCTGTTCCTGGCAAGTAGGTTTTGCATCAGCCTTTGTCAAACAATATTCCAAGATCAGCAAGCACTACAGAGAGTTTTTCCAGCTACTGCCATGAAAATGGTAGTATAGGTTCTATACTAGGCACAGAGTAGATGTACTCAAAGCTCATATCACACTTGCTTCTTTGATAGTATAGCATTCATATAGCAGTGGTGGCTTTTACTTTTTTGAATTATGATGGGAAAAACTCTTCATCATGCATCTGATTTGTGGCTCAGGAAATCCAGTATTCTAAAACAGGCTCAGGATTTCACAAGCCTACTGAAAGTCAAAAAGAACATGCTAGCAATTCAGTCTTTAAACTGATCTGCATATGTAACTATGAATATTTCCATTATCTGCTTTTGTAGATAATCATCCCAAGGGTTCTATTTTGGAAAAGAATTGTAGAAAATATTTTATTATTTATTAGCCAATTATGGAAATAAAATGAAAGGAATGAACCCCTAACTATACAAAGTCCAATTTCTTTTCTGATTTCTATTCAGATTCCTGTCTACAGTCACCCTCCAAAAAGCTGGTTTACAATAATATTATGACAGAGTTAAAAATAATGCCATCAAAAATATAGAATAAAATGTGATCATATTATACGTAGCTTTACATTTATTTCCCCAAGCCTCAATACAGCATTTCTTTTTTTTTTTTATAATATTTTTTATTACGTTTCTTTCCAAATTTTATACATTACAAACAAGGAGTTTACAAGAAACCATTTTATTTTTTTTTTAACAAAAATCCCAAATTGGACTTCCCCACCCCTTCCGATTCTGCGTTCTTTATATTAACAATGTCAGCAATTTGTTACCTTATGTCATACCTTATTGTAACTTTTACATGTTATGTATCTATATTCAATGTATTATGTCAGAATTTTTATACCTTTAAAATAAACGTAACATGTTCAATTTCATATTATCTCCTTTTCTCTTTTATCACTTAGTTTACTATTTACTTAATCATAATTGCTAAAGCGTATCATTTTCAAATCATGCACCGTCTTAAGATTCATACAGTTTGTAATACTTTTGCAAGTAGTCTTTAAACTTTTTCCAGTCCACCTCAATTGTTTCTACATCCAAATCTCGGATTCTGCCGGTCAGTTCAGCTATCTCCATATAGTCCATCAACTGCGTCTGCCATTCCTCCAGCGTGGGTAAATCTTGTGTCTTCCAGCTCAATACAGCATTTCTGCCCCCAGAAGTGTGTAGCAAGTGGGAAATAATATAATGTTCAACTGCATTTTGCTCCTGCGACACGAAACTGAATGAAGCATACTTGAATAATGCTGTTTTGGAATGAGTGCCAACTTACATAACTGAAAATCAATGCTTTTCAAAGCCATTTGAATGTTGGCACAAGCCGCTCCAGGACTTGTTCCAAACAGTGATAAACTGCTGTAGTATCCAAAATGGTTTCGCAGCTACTGTTTCAAAAAGAAAAAGCTGCATCCCCAGAAAGCCGGGCTTGATTAAGTGCCAAGGTCCAAACCAAATTTGTTGCAACCGGCTAAGCGGTAGGAAAGTATCCTGAAATCACTTCTGGGAACATTGTACTGTATATAAAGCTGAGGTGACACGTGAGACCGAAGGCTTGGCATTATTATTATTGGAATGACTCAGTGAATGAACAAAAAATTAATATGACAATGCAAGCTTCTAATATTATCTACCCTTTACACAGTTCACCCTATAAGTTTGCATGTCGTTTGTGGCAGGCACTATGCAGTGACTCTGCATGTAAGGAATGGAAGGAAAGGATACGCAAGGTAGTTTTCCTCTTCCTCCCTAAATGGCAGCTGCTGCAAAGGCAAATAATGAGGAAGGCAGGGAAGTGGGAGAAGGCAAATCCAATATATTCTGTGGACCCAAACCTCAACCAGCTAACCAGGCAACCAGCTTTTCACTCTCAGGGGAGCAATAAACTTATTCACCCCCACATGTTCTGCTTCCTCCTGTTCCTGGTGGGCAAGGTGCTTGAGGTTTAAGAGCCAATGGGAAGGAGACAAGGAAATTTGCTATGCCATCACCTGTCATGTAGTTCGTTGCCTCTGTATCCTTACACCTGCATACTGAGAAGCTGGGTTGTAGTCTCAGCCTTCTGTGATGCTCAAAGTAACATTTGGGCCAATAAAAATATAAATTAAAAAAAAAAAGAGGCACTGCAGCATAAGACAGGCACCCATATTTGATCTAGACTTTTTTGATAGAGAAAACATAACCCAAACTGTTCAGTTGTCTCAGGCTCACCACTTCTACGTATCATAAAATCAGGCCTGGGAGCCCTTGCTTGATTCCGATGTGATGCTGCCATGCGGAATACCCTTTGGGAAACATCCTAAGTGCTTGTCAATTACCTTTCTGAAGGAAGCTGGAGTTTTGCTACAATAATACTGTGCCAAGGAGAAAAGGTCCTCTATATCTTCTACTTCCAAACTGGCAGGGGATTTTTCTAGGAATTCTGAAACATATAACAGGGAAATTAGGGTTTGGAGCATTTAAAAACAAAACATTAAAATTTATGTTTGCCAGAAGTAAAATGTATTTTATTTTTATTTTTTTAAAAACCAGAAGAATTACTCAGGCCAACATGTTTGCAGCTGAACCTCTTTTAGACACCCAAATGCTTTTTGGTTAAAGAGCTCAAATATTTTCTATTTCACTACTTCTATGGCAGTCAGCTTCATCGCAAATGGCACGTGTCATAGGTGTGGGAGGAGACTCACAAGTCCCATGGTAATAAAGGAGCACATCCTGGCTGCCTGAGCAACCATGACAATGTTCATTTCCATTTGTCCACCAAAGCCAGAAATGACAGAGCAGTGCATCCCTTAAATCCTGTACAAAGCCACATACTTTCCCAACATCCAAACCACAAATTTTGCTGCTGTGCAAAATTTCAAACACTCAATGAGAAGAGGTCTCATTTGTCTGCTGCCTTCACAAACAACTGTTCTACATTTTAAAAAAAGAGAAATTTGCCATCTTGTAGATCCACAGAAGAATATTTCAGATTCTCCAGATAAATGCAGGTGTGCAAGGAGCCATTAATCATAGCGAACAGCGAACCAAGTCAAATATAGGTTCATCTGAGTACGGCAGAACTGACAAAGTAGGCAGGGGGAGCACACAAACCTGCCCTGTATATTATGCCACACTGCAATCTGAAGTTCAAAACATCTGGAAGGAACTTTGATTAGTTTTTTTTTTAATAACCTTGCAGGAGGAGAGGGGAGATGGTGTGGATGCTCAAAGCTGCTGTAGCCTTCTTCACATAATGCTAAACCATAGTTTAGCTTTGCATCTGATCTGGCCCCAAAAGAACTAGGCTCATCTTTTAAAAAACCAACTCATTGGTGAAAGTTAAGGGCCAGCTTAATTCTTCCATATCAACGGGGTTTCCAAGCACCTAACTTGAGCAATATAGTGCCTAAGGATTTTTTTTCTACAGCTGCAGCAGCATTAGAATGGCAGGACTTACTCACGACATCTTCTTTGTCATCTGACTCTGGTGCTAAGATGAATTCTCTGGAAAGAGGCAAAAGCGGAGATAAGGCGTAAGCACACAAAGTAGAGACAAGTCTAAGTGGCCAACTAATTTGTTGCCGTGTATTAACTATATACTCACTTTGCATTAACAAGGATGATAAGCATTAGGAAATAAATGAAGAATGGATCTGCTAGCTGTAGGTATCCGTCCCATATTGCACGAGTGACTTCATGAGAACAGTAGCTTGAAAACAGGCATCCAAGCTGGAAAATTGAAGGAATGAATGGAAAGTCAAGCATGTTTGTAGTAGCATCATTATGTTCACAAACTACCTGAAGGGAGGGGGAATAATACATACTCCAAAATCCAAAACCCTTGGGGTGCCTTTCCACTCTACAGTTCTATGATTCCACGTACTTAGAAGTAAGTCCCCATGATTTCGAGGGACTCTTCTAATAAGAGTAAGGACTAAGGCTACACACACCTATCTTGGAGAAAGTATCGCTGAACTTAATTCAGAGTAAACTTGGGACTTACTTCAAAGTAAACTTGCAGAGAATCATGTTGCACGTATCCTAAAACCTCAGCTATGTTTGTATTAAAAGGCAGTTTTACACATTTCCTGTGAATCCTGGTCAGTTTTAAATATATTGCAGTGTCATAGCTTCCCAAACACCACTGAGGCTTCCTTAGCAAAAATCTGAATGCCAGTAAAACTCTGCAACCAAATATTTGGAAATAGCAGATGCATAGTAGTGTGTGTCTAAAATGAACACAGTGTAGCTTCTACATTACAAATAATCACCCTAGTCTTCTTGGGAATTACAATTCTGTCAGAAGACTAGGATTTTGCAACAAAGAGGAACCTCAATTTGTTTGGCTATTACAATAATAATAATGTACCATAAGTGTTTACAGTTACTGCTTTGCTTATTAAAATGCCAATCTTTGGGCATGGGATTCATTTTTAGAGACACATTTGTGCCCTATCTGCTAAGCGGACATCAGAATATTATAATGCCTAGTAGCTAAATTTAATACAATAAGGTCCCCTCACAGATTACACATGCCTTTTTTTGTTTAAGCTTCCTTATTTAGCAAATGATACTTTTTAAAATTACTACAGAAGTATGCTTTTCATTATGTTTCCCTACTTTCACTTTATTACCCAGTTGAGTGCGTATGAGTCTGGGGTCATCTTTTTGGTGTCAAGAAAAGAGCACAGCTCTGGCTCATGGTACTGGAGGAGCAGCCGGAAGAGATGAAATGGTCTCCCTTTCAGGAAGCAGTCCCTAAAAAGAAGAATAGCAAGAGTGCTCATGAAACAGAAGCACAATTATTCTTATTGCACACAACTTTCTACTCTTAAACAAAATGATCAGAGCATTAAAATTGAAGTCATAGACACCTGTGACAATAAAAATATCAGGCTCAGTTTGTAGCTTTATTTCATACACACATGACAATGGAAAACACCATCTATCAAACCCACAACAGAAAATTATTCCATTCTTTGAAAACAGCTAGTAAAGCCTCTGTCCTGGAAAAGAGAAGGTGGGTTTTGGGGGAAGACGGCAAACAACATTTAAAACCAGAGTGCACTTGAATATATGTTTTCTTTACCTGGGGATGTACTTATTCATGATAGCATAGAAGCAGTTGTATAAGTCACTTCGTGGAAGTCGAAGATGCACCAATGGCTTAAGTAGATATGTCCAACTAAGGCTAGAACTGTATTTGACATTACGAGATTTACAATAGAAGGTAATCACAGATTCAATATCCAAAAGTAATACTGACTTCTCCTCCTCTGGCACTGACAGCTGATCTGAAAACAGACAAATATCAAAACCATGTTGAAAATGTGTCATTTTTCACTTCATTCACTGGTGGTACCTGTCATGCTGGGATCACTCTCAGAAACCGGGAATGTCATAGAGAGCAAGAGAGGGCACTTCATACACAGCTGCTGTAGTGCTGTACCAACACAACAAGGCAACCAAGATCTAATAAGTCCCTTGAGTGCACCAATACTGCTGATACACCCACTCTGCTACTTTCCCCTTCTAACTGTACCTCTAAAATTGCATCTGATAATCCTCCATAATACGTGACAACATTAAGGAGTATTATTTTTATGGGTGTGGACACAAAAGAAGAGCTGGAAAGCCTCGGTGTACCTGTGGAAGCTCAAGAATGGCCCTTTGGGCTCTGTCTCATTGTTATAATGCATAACAGCTCTCCCTGAATAGAGGGAAAGACATTGTTGCACTAGGCTGCATGATTATGCACTCAGCTGCTCATTTGACAGCAGACATAAGTCATCTCACATGAGCAATCAACTGGCAAATTGCACTGTGAATGCTAAAATTCTACTGTCGCACGTTCATGTTCGAAAGTTCTCTGAGAAGGGGGCTTTAGACTGCAAGATGAGCGACTGCAGAATTCATGCATTCACCTTTTTTAGGAACAGAGACTGCTTTTTTCAGTTCTACAAAAAGCAACTGCTGTTAAGTAAACATTTATCTAAGTGATAATGGCTTTCATTCATACAGACAGACAGACACATACAATTTATACCCCTGCCTTTTTGTAAAAATAACACTCTCAGGACAAAAACAAGTTAAATAAAATAATAAGGCAACAACAATATTTTAAAAGGCCAATATTTTTAAAGGCCTAGGGAAATAAAGATATCTAGAGAAAGCCCGCCAAGCCTAGTATGGTAGCACAGTCCACATTTAGCCATCTGATTACTGCACAAAATAAAATGTATTAGCAGGGTCATTAAGCTAATGATGGCATTAATATACTTTTCAGCAATAATCCATAAAAGAGGCTGACAAGACTACCAAGATATTTCAACTAGACTTTACTGAAGTAATTCTGAGTTGCACTCCACAGGTTTTAGAGTGGTGATAGGACAGGAAGGTAATTCTTATGGAGAGAATAAAGTGTTCAGAAGGGTTTCAGCCTAGCAATTTAATCTTATTTCAGACTTACCAACCAGTTCTTGACAATCTTTGTGAATCAGTGTCTGTTCTGGCAGATCTAGACAGCCATCCCATGATGCCAAACTGTCTCCTTTACCTGCAACATTCAGTGCAATCTAAAGACATATACAAGAGAGGGTGGAAAACCTTCAGTATGTTTCAGTGTGAACATGATTCAATTCTTAAACCTTAATTATTTAAAATTATTCAAGAAAAACATTTTTAAATGCAAATGTAGGAAGCTTTTAAAATTATCTCTTTATAACTTTCAGCATTCTTGAATAATAAACTTCCTTACATTTATGTTTAATACAAAGTAACCATTCTAGATCAGACTTGGTGGTTATTTATTCTATTAATCCAAAAAACAATGAAACAATGTTATTCTGTAGCATCTTAGAAACCAAGTAAGTTTGTTCTGGGTATAAGCTTTTGTGTGCATGCACATTTCTTCAGATACAAGAAAGCTTATATCCAGAACAAACTTACTTGGTCTCTAAGGTGCTACTGGACTGTGTGTGTGTGTGTGTGTGTATGTGTGTGTGTGTGTGTATATATATATATATATATATATATATATATATATATATGTGTGTGTGTGTGTGTGTGTGTATGTATATATATATATATATATACACATACATACTGTGTCAAACCAACACGGCTACCTACCTGAATCTAGAACAATGTTATTCTGTGCACCTAAGTAGCCAAAGCTCACATCCTACTTGTTCTGGTCAAATTAAGGGCCTGGCTACACACTATAAACTAGAGATGTGGAAACTTCTTAAGCCTGAGGGCCATATTCTCTTCTGGGCAACCTTCTGAGGGCCATATGCCAGAAGCAGGCAAGGCCAGAAGCAAAATTGGGCAGAGCAACAAATGCCACTTTTACCTCTGTACAGTAGTACAAAGGCTAATTGTGGAGTAACTAGCCAGACACGCCTTCACCCAGACAAGCAAGAGGTATTGTCAGTTAAAGAACACATTCCAGCCTACTGGACTGTCAAACTGTTTCTGTATCTGTTTATAATACAAAAATGAAACAAATATTTCCCTGGGGTGTAAAGTGAGGGGTGGGCCTGATAGAGAGGCTTGGTTGGAGGGATGAATTTGACTCCTGAGCCTGAAGCTTCCCCGCCCTGTTATTTTCAGAAACATGTAACAATACTGCAATTCCCTTTCTGAAACAAAAAAGACCATTTCAGGACAGGGGTGACTGGGACCTGAGAAAAAAATGGGGGAATCAGATGCCGGACCCTTTCCCAAATGGCTATTTCTCTGCTTCAGGCACATTTCCCCAGCTACTTTCCCTCCCTGTAGGATTCAAGAGATGTTTGTCCTTTCAAACATGCATTTGGGACCCCCCTGAAATGCCTTTTGAGGAAGCAATCAAGAAACTGCAAGCTGGGAAAGGAACAAATGTCCTGTTCCTGCGATGCTTCTCCCCGTTGAACAGCACCCTCTGAAGTGACTTCTCCATCTGTGAGATGGCCATTATCATACCACTGAACACTTTTGCTTATTATGTGCAGTGAGGCCGTGAAAAAGATGCTGGAGGATACTTCATTTTGCATTTACAACATGAAATGCGGATTCTTAAAACAAAGGATGCCATAAAGTTAACTTTTATTGTTGCGCTTTCTTGTAAAAAAGAAGTAATTATTGGATTTTAAAACACATACACACACCAAGTATGAACCAAAATACAACTGAGACTGTTAGCTTTATAATGATAACATTTATGAGGTGAAGGGCCCCCTCTAAGTGGTTCCTGTCTCTTTTGAAAGAGGCCAAGAACTCAAGACAAATTACTACCTCTCAAAAAAAAAAGGCCTTACCTTCCAGACCTTGGCTCTTAGGTCATCAGGCAAAGGTCTCCCTTGAATTATGTTTCGGACTGTTTCAAGATCACAACCACCTTCTTCTAGAGCTTCTGCAAGGTCATTCTCCCTGGAAAAGTTATCTTAAATAAGATTAAGTGAATTTAAAGCACCTCAACATGATCATCTCTTAGTACAGGCTTCATTATTATTTCTTATTACCCCAAAGTGACGTGCAAAATATTTCCCACAAAGCTTAAAAAACCCCAGTTAAAAACACCCCCACACCCCTGATGTACTTAAAACCAATATGAAGTGGGCACTCGTTGCTTAATTGGCAGGGGGGGGGGAGGTGTGGAGACATATCACACAGTGGTTTAGCAAGCTGTTCTGTGAAGTGCCTCTCCCCTCAGAAGAGGGGCTTGGAACTAGCTGTGATGGGATAGGTGAGGTGTAAAGGGATGGAGACAGGGTTTGGTCAAGTATTGGGGGAAGGGTTAGGGTTGGCAAAGGATAGGCCAGGCTAGCAGGCAGAGTGAGAAAAGGTAACAGCCCCTAGTAATTTGCCTATAAATAGGAGCATACATGATTCAAGTTCCATCTCATTTGAAGTGAAGCACCTTACATATTACATTCATCCTTCTGAAAATGAGACATGCTTTAGATTATATTTTAATGATCTGCCTTGTGGGTATGGGCATGTGCCAAAAGGGGTGGTGGAAAGAGATTAAAGAAACTCTGAAATATTTATGGCACAAATCTTAACAGGTTTGATCCAGAGTTAAGCATGTAACTAGGTGGGTAGAAGCCAACTACCTCATTTCTCTGCCCCATGTCAGTCAACCCAGTCTCCTGAAAATGCTCCGCCAGGGGTCTCCTGAATAGTACTGGGTATATAGCACAGCAGGCTGAGAGGGAAGAAAGAATCCCTGAAAACTGGCAGCTTCTGTAAGCTGGAACTCCTTTCTTGGAAAGCACGCCCACCCAAATTTTCCTTTTCTATAGCCTCAGGAACTACCACTTACCTTTAAAAAGTGGGGAGGGGAAGTTCTGCCTCTGGGGAGCCACCAATGGGGGCAAACGTTTAACAGCTCAGAAAACAGAAAAGAGGGCTCCTGAGCGCTAATACCTTCTGGCAATGGCAGCAACCCAAAGGGATGAGAGGGCCCTTTTATAGGTATGAAGAGGGCTTTTCTCCCCATTTTTATATCTCATTGCAGCCTGCCTATGGAGACAAAACTGCCCTCCCCCACTCATAGGCAGAGAATGGGACAACCTACACACACACACACCTGTGTGTGTGAATGTGTGTGAGAGGTCTATATGTCAAGTATGAGTGCATGTGTGTACACATGTATGTGCGACTGTGTGCACACACATAATGCATATGGCCCTCAACACAACCCTTGAGCTGAAAAAGTTTAGAAATTAACAGTGCTTTCCATAGACAGTGGTAAAATGGCTGATCTCAAAATAATATTGATTTGTCAAGATGTAATGAAATGGGGGTGATAAAAGCAAGAAAAGAAGAGCTCTGGGGGTGATTTTATAAGTTAGTATATACTATACTGTACTATATCATGCTAACATAAACTGTACTATCTTGCTGTTGGGAGAAGGCAATGGTTCCCCTGCTGTTCTTATTCAGCAGCGTATGAACTTATTATTATTGCTTGCTAAGCCAAACTAGGATCTCTTTCATCTTTTAATTATTTCACTATAATGAACACCTGTTATGGAACAACTCATTGATCAGCCAGCTGGAACCTTGGAAAATTAATCTCCTCCTAGGCTGCTGAAGCACTTATTCATATGCTCCTCAGAGATGTAATGATGCTTTTATCTCTCCTCTCTTAATAATAGTCACTCATTGCTTCTGCCTATATTCTCAACAGAGTCCTGTTATAAAAACACTGCATGCATTCTGAGAACCTCAGATTCAATTGTTCTATGTATTTCCTCCAGTAACACATGTGTTAAGAGCACAGCAGCCAGTTCAACAAGTTATACGCTGACTTTGATGTGCCAACGCATTTGGTCTCCTTTGGCTCACACCCAGAACTTCCTTGCCAATCACCTTTTACCAAAGCCCAGGCAAATATGAGGAGCAATTTGCTCTTCTGTTAGGGTCAACCTTCAAAAAGCAGCCCTTTGCTTTACGGTGCCTTCCTTAATTTAAGATTGTCAATGAAACTACAATATTATTTGGAAATTATTACCTTCAAATGTGAAAAACTTGATTGAGTCTTGGAAAATTCTCACAGAATTTAGTTAGTTCCATTGTACTAATAACCACATTTTAGCAACAATAAGGAAGCTCAGACACATTCTTAACTACCACTGGAAATTCCCTCTACTACAGTCTGATGGTGGTTGGAGCGTAACCACCTCTTCCGTTTCATCATGTCTGCCTTATTCAGTTCTCAGTCCTGCATTCCTCATGGCCACCGCAAATGTTTGTTTCTCCCATGAGAGCCTGATTCATGTGTGTAAAAGAGGAACTTCCACAATCCTCCATTCTACTACATGTGTGCTTTGTGTTGCTCTCTGCTGGACCATCATCAATTATTATGATAAAGATCCATGTGTTTGAGGGGGGAAATGAGACCATGTACACTGCTTCTGTTCAAAATTCTAACTAGCCAGCCATGTTCTGTGATGCTCAGTTACATTTCCCCCCCACCCCCCAGTTTTCAATTTTTATGCTCCAACTATTAGTCAGTATTCTATGCCCACTGAACTTACACAAAAGTGAATTCAGCTTTTCTGCATAGCTAGTTTAGCATAGTTGCTAAGAGCCCAAGTTACAAATGAAAAAGTCCTGGTTTGAACCTTGCCTCTACTGAGACCTCATAAGGTAGCCACTGTGCCTCAGTCTTAATCTTCCCATCTGCAATAAAATTTTTACCCTGGGTAGTTTTAAAAAAGGGGAGCTCTTCATTTTGATTCCCTGAAACATAAAGATTCCAGAACTCTGCCACAGTCACTCTCTCAGACTACATGGAAACTCAAGTACATTTTCTGAAACATGAACATGAGCTAAATTTTCCAAAGTGTTTTTGGCAATTGGTAGTATTCACATCAGGTACTCTTTGTCTTTATAACAATGAGGATTTTGCCTAAGACCTCCCACAATGGATCAATACATTCCCCAAAACACATATTGCTAGAAATTTAGTGACAACCATGAATTCTGGCATGTGCCTAGAATATAAAATTTCTGGATTCTAGCAGAGATCCTTATATTCTTTTGGGGTTGCATGTATATGAAGAACTTAAGAACTCCAAGAAGTCTATATCCAGGAAGTCATAATTGCAGGACCATAACAGACAAGTTCAATCCTGGAGGTGACCCTAGAATAAAATAATTTGTATGCTAGTGCTTAGCCCTGACTTTCATTAGCGCCATTAGTTTTTGCACCTTCTACCCAAGACTTCTCTCTAAACCACGCTTATCCAATGTACTTCTGTGTTTGTTAAAAAGTAAGCAGAAAAGACTGTAAAGACCTTCCAACATCACAATGCCCTTTGGAATTCTCCAGCAGTCTTTGCTTACGTTATAACCTCCAAACTCATTTGCTCACCGTCATATCAGACAGTACACCTATTTCTTGTCTCATCTATCTAGTACAAACTTTGCCACAGTAAAGTTACAACTTGTAGGCTTTATCTCAGAATGCGCTTGACAATGTTATAAACAAGTGGCAACATGCTTAATATTGCTGAGTAAGAGATACTAATAACTAAGTGCATCATTTACATTGTGACATGACAAATGCTTAATAAATAACAGACCCCATTCAACCTCCCTGCAAACTTTGTCCAAATAAATCAGAATGAATGTTCAATAAACAGGTTGACTAGAAGCTACCTGTGATAAGTGAAGTTTGAGGTCTGCTGCAAGTTACATGGAGTGCTACTCTAATTCAGTATATGGCAGCACATTAAATCTTTTTGAACCCAGACTGGAATTTGGAAGCAATCCCATTATAAAGAAAGCTGGACTCTCCATTTGTGGCATAAAGCAAAACAAAAGGTCCAGTATTTAAGTCTAAAAATTAACTTTTTAGATAGAAACCCCTTGAAACAGCCACACACTAGAAATCATAAAGGAGAGTAATCATGCACCAAATTTAGCCAACTTGAATATTCTGACACCACTGGATAGTGAACCTGACATGGGGTAAATTTTTCCTTTCCTAAAGAAATCTAGAAGAACAGATAATTTGGCGTTAATTACTGTAAGCTATATTGTATATGTAGGTTACATTAATTAACGCCAAATTAATTAAAGCCAAAACTGTTTATGCACAGGCAAAAGATGCACCAAATATATAAGTCACAATCATTCAGTGAAAGGACAAAACTAAAGATAATTTTTATGTGTACTATCCAATCAGGTGAGACCAGATTCTATTCATAACAACAGCAAGGTGTGTGTGTATTCTCTAAGGCTCTAATCCAAGTAAACAAGCAACCAGTCATGCTGCAGAGTATAAGTCCTGTGGAATGTCCTCCTGTCAGATGTCAAGGAAATAAACTACTATCTGACTTTTAGAAGGCATCTGAAGGGAAGTTTTTAATGTTTGATGTTTTAATTTGTTGGAAGCCGCCCAGAGTGGCTAGTCAGATGGGTGCCATATAGATAATAACTTATTATAATTAGAATTATTATTACTCAGAAACTGGGTCAGCTGAATTTAGAGGGCGTTACTTCTATGATAATATGGGAAAGATCCAAGTATATTAGTATCATAGCAGTTTTGTAGAAAGAAAAAGTTTGAACAAAAGTCCACTCCAAATTAAAGTTAGAAAAGATGAACTCGCTTAGACAGTTTCCTGAAACTGAGTTGAAAACTGCCAAGAACATGAATTCAGATTTTAAAACAATTGACACCACAGTAACTAAAATGAAAATACGTTAGGCACACACATTGGGCTGGATCATACAGACCCAATAAAAATTAAGTCAGGCATGTCTTTAGTGTGAACCCTTAAGAAATGCCATGCTGAATGAGACGGAGATACGGCTAACTTTGCATTATTCTAGTCACACCAGCAGCCAGCCAGAAGCGTGTGAGATGCTCACAGGCAAAGCATCCAGTAACTGGAGCCTCTGCATAGGGAGCGCCATTCAGCCACAGTTACTAGTGGGGAACAGCAGTCATGATAAACAGTAGCAAACCGGGGTCGGGGAGGAGAGTCCAAGGTGCTCAGCTGTAAACCTCGATCCAGCTCAGCTCTCAGCCCAAACTGAACCACAGGGCTGCTGAGGTGGTGTGCAGGAAGCTGCTTGAAAGAAGGGCGTTCCGGATAACCCAATGCGATAATAGCCCCGATCCCAGATCCAGATCCCCCCCGCCCCCCCTTGAGAAATGCCTCCTTGTTTCGAAGGAGCCTGGGTTTAAGGGGTGGGGTGGGGATGGATCCCAGCCTTGGCTTTAAGCCCAACTTGACAGCTCGTCCTCCTCCTCCATCGGGAGCGAGCAGGGGCAAGCCGAGAGGAATGGGGGGCTGCGGGTGCGGAGAGCCCTGCCTGCTCCCTCCAGACACCGGCCCTTGCGGAGGGAAGAGGCAGAAGGGACCTGGAGTCGGTGGGCTCCAGCAGCCGCGGCCGGCTAGGGGGCTTCGGGCTGGGGCTGCCCAGAGCCTACAGACATTCCGGGCGGGGCAGTTTCTGTGACGAGGGGCGGCGAAGATGGGAAAAGCGACCCCCGCCTCCCTCCGGAGAACTCCATTAACCGATGGATTGTCCAACTCACCAGCTTCTCGGTGGGAGCGCTTCCTCCGCTCCCGCCATAGCTGTTGACGTGCCCCACCACCGAAGCCGTAAAGCGCGACCGACATTGCCAAGGTTTTCTGTCGCAACCCCTCCTCCTTGCGACGCGGCTGCCGTAAAGCGAAGCATTCGCGCATAGACTTACGATAAAGGAACTGGCGCGCAGCCTTTAGGTTACGAGTCCCCTTTGCAAGCTCTTTCCCCACCCCGCTTTTCGTTCGTGTGTTTGGTTTTGTCCCTGGGCAGAAGTGTTTCTGTTTCCCCATAAGGGAAAAAAAATATATTTATAGAGGTATCCATTATTTTATTTATTCATTGTATTTCATTCAAATGAATCCCAAAGCAGCTTACAAGCAATAAACAAGTATGATAGAACATAATACAGAACACCACACATCCGGCATAAATAATGTATATAATGATATAATATAAAAAATAAATAATGTAGTATAATTAACATCGTAAGCGAAACGATTGCAACCTATAAAGCACTGCTAGCAAAGCAACAACTAGATATCACAATTAGAGCAAAAGTCATATTACACGATTATCCAATCAATGCACCATCTATTAGTGATGTTGTGAGAAGGATGCACCCCCAAAATGTAGACACTGGTGCTTTCAAAAGGGGACTGACTTTTGCATTGTAAACGGCTTGTCGCGATACTGTATTGCAAATGGCTCTCCAGCAATAGGGCTGGTGTGAGTGAGAGAGAAAAACCAACATGCTTTTTCCAAGGAAGGCTAAATCTGAATTAAACTTGGGGTGGCACTTTGACGTCGCGCGGCCGCTACGGGGGAAAAAACAACCCCTTGAATATACGAGGAGCACTGATCCCACAATAAACTCCTCTCTAGAGGACCCTTTTATGAGCCCTTTGCAAGTATTACCGCTCCCGGACCAGCACCCGCGGACAAACGCCCACATCCTAAAGCCGCTTATTCACAAACAAAGCACGCGGAGGCGGAGCGACGACCACGCGGCTCCGGAGTAAGGCTTCCTCCTCTTCCCGAGGCGGCGCCGCGCTCGTTGCTCGGGACGCCTGCGGAGGCCCCGTCCCACACCCGCCCCTCGGGGCGGACCTCGCCATCCTCGGTCGGAGCAGGGCCAGCCGGCGGCTTCCTCCGCTCCTCCCCCTTCTCAGCCCTTGGTAGGAGCGGCGTGGCCTCCGGAGGACCTGCAGCATGGGGGACACCCTAGACGAGCCCTGGTGGGAACCACGTGAAGGCAGCGGCAGCAGTCCAGGTACCGAGCAGTGACTGAGGAAGTCAAAAAGCAAAAGCCTTGCTTTGCCTCAGACTTTCTTTTGGCCGTCTTAGAGTTTGCTTGGCCGCCTGTCGTGGATGTTTCAGTTCAGATTCCTGCATTGCAGGGGGTTGGGCTAGATGACCCTCTCGGTCTAAGGTCTCTTCCAACTCTCTGACTTTCCTTTCTCGCTCTCTCTCCTCTACATATTTTGTCTCCACTTGGGCAAAGCAACTCAAATCTTCGCTTTCCAGCCCCAACCTCTGATTTATTGCGCTCTCTTCACTTCTAGAGTTTTCCTCCTGGTGAGATGTGGGCCAGATTTACACATAAGCTAAACAAGCTTAGGGCCCCAGTCTCTTGGGCCCCCCCAAAAAATTAAAGGAAAAAAACAACTGAATGTACATTTCCAAAATATAAGATAAAAAACAAATAAAATAAAACCTACATACAGCAGCAGTGTTTAATGTTGTGTAGGCTCCTATTTGTTATGTGCAAGTGGCTTTAGATACCTATTAGGTCCATAAATTACCATATAGCATATATTCAACACAAAAAAACAGCAACAATTTGTTGTTGACTAAGGACAGCTGGACATATAAAGGGCCCCATTACCTTCAGTAGCTTAGGGCCTCATCAAACTTAAATCCACTGCTGTTTTGCTAGAGCAGGCATCCCCAAACTCACCCTCCAGATGTTTTGGGACTACAACTCCCATCATCCCTAGCTAACAGGACCCAGTGGTCAAGGATGATGGGAATTGTGGCCCCAAAACATCTGGAGGGCCGGGTTTGGGGATCCCTGTGCTAGAGTTTTCCTCCCGGTGAGATGTGGGGTGTTAGGATAATGGCCCCAAACCAATAAAATGCATTTTAAAAACAAATGAATAAACAGTGTTAAACTGCCTGCTAGGTTTCTGACTGGGATTTGTTCTTCAGCTGAGCTGAGGAGGGACTTGTCTCCCTTCAGCCCCTTTAGGAAAAGAGCTTGGGCACACTGCACTTTTTGAAACCAATTTGGCTTCCAACTAGCCTGTGAAACAGGTGGCATGAATGAAAAGCCGAAGTGACCTTTCAGGAGGAGTGAAACTGGAAGCAGATCCCCTTATAAAAAGGCCTTGAAGCTTTAAGGACTGCTGCTTATGAGGGGTATAAATATAAAAGGGGGTGGAGGGTACAGTTCTCAGGGGCCCACGGCTGACCCCTTTCTTGGGTTTCATTCTGGAGACTTGGTTGATGGAATTGTGTAGGAATCCTTGTCTGTGAAAGAATTAGTATGTACAATGTGTACGTGTGATTGGGCATATATGTAACGTTTGCATGGTGAACATGCGTACCCATCACCTGCATCTAATCTCTGGCCTTTGCTTACATACATATATGCCTAATATATTGAAGAGGGTCTTCCTGACATAACAAAAGACCAGGGTTCTCACTTATGAAGACAGAGAAGGGATATATACATTACAAAAAGTAATCTCAGGGTTGTGGGTTTGAGCCCCAGGTTGGGCAAAAGATTCTTGCATGGCGAGGGGTTTTGTAGTCCCTTTGTGATCCCTTCCAACTCTACAGTTTGTTGAGTCTATGAACCACATGATAAATATATATTGGTCTTATACTTCTTTGGCTGCTTTTCATTCTGTAAAACAGGGGTTGGCAACCTAAGGCCCATGGGCCACAAGCGGCCCATGGGGGGTCGTTTAATCGGCCCACGAGCTACCCCCGAACCAAGCCACCCGCTCGGCGAGTCCCCACACGCTGCACTAAACTGGTGCAGTGTGGGGACTCGCTTCCGGGGCGCCGGAAACAGCATCTGTGCATGCGCCAACGCTGGAAATTGCGTCTACACAGACACTGGAAATCGCACGCTTGCGCGATCCAGCCCACAGAGGGCGAGGTAAACCTTGCTGACCCCTGCTGCAAAATATCCAGAGTATTGTAGCTTGGTGATGGTGCTGAGCATTTTTTGCTACCAGATCTCTTCCTCCAACAACAGTTCCCAGGTTTTTCTGAGGAGACAAACAACTGTGAAAACTATTAGAGCATGTTGTGTACCTATAGCCAGAGAGTGCTTTTTGGCAATATGAATGCTGCCCTCTAGCGTCCCTCACTTAAGGCCTTTCTGTATAACCAGTTTTTGGTGGACTACACTATAATGTTCTGTTACTGCTGGAGGAGGGTGAGCTTCCTGAGATGGTTCAAAGCGAGCCTTCTGCAAAAGAGTTAATTTGTGCTATATTTGTGCCTGAATTATGGTCAGTTTTATTCCAAACTCTGTCATTCTCCTGAGCTTGGTACCATGATGAGTGTAATGGTGTCTGGAGGCTTCTCCTTCTTGGAACCTCCAAGGGAGTTCACAGTAGCATCTTGGGCATAAGATTCTATGGGAAACGTACTTCCTGTTGGTCCTGCCAACTCTATTAGGGTGTCAGGATTCATAGCAACTCCATCTCCTATGGGTGGTTGCACCTAGGATACCTGTGGCCTGGGTTTTTTTATTACAGTACTCACCATTATGGAGTACTGTCACTTTTTTTTGTACTGCTGCTTATGGCAGTCATTTTGTGCTGGCACCCATGGCACCATTATCAATATATAATGTACCTCATTTTTTACCCCAAAATGCAAACTTCAGCACAATTACTAATTATTACACAAATAACATCCCCCCCCCCAATTTCTTACCATGTGCCATTTTCCCAAAGTTGTATTTCTCTTACAGGGCTGTGTAATAAATTGCATTTTTTGTGTGGTGGCGCGTACACTTTGGAATTCCCTGTCTATTGGCATGAGGCAGGTGCCTTCGCTGAAATTTTCTGCTCCTGCGTAAAACATTTTTGTTTAGGCAGGTGTATCCAGACGTTTGTAGAAGTTACATTTGGTTTGTTCTTGATTTTAATTAGCTTTTGAAAGTTTTGAAATACCCATTTTTAATGGTCTTATATTGATGATGTATTTTTTTGTAAACTGTTTTAAGGTTTTATTGTAATCAAGTGGTATATAATTTTTGTTAAATAAGCAACGTGTGCCATTTTATAAGCTGTTTCCATCATATGCTTACTTGTTTGATATCTATAGGCTTCTCCTGTACAACCCAATAGTTTGTGTTAAATAGACATCCTTTCCCATCTCATGTGGTGTGAATAAAACTCGCAAAACTATTGTAGACAAACAACTAGGGTATTCATTAACTGATGTTCTGCAGGACCCCATGACATGGACTTGGTTAGGCTTCACTTGTACGTTGGGACATGTAGTGTCAGCTCTCACGAGTTTAGACAAGATTCAATGTCTATACACAACTCTGACATGATCCTGTCTGGAGGTCAGATATTTACAAGCTTTGCCCTGGTACAGGGTTCCCTAACCTTATTTGCCTGGGGAAAACATTTTGAAATCTAATAAATGGTCATAGGCACCACAAAATGCCTGTTTCACAAAACACCAAGCAGGCAACACCCTCCAAAACAAACAAATCTTCAATTTAAAAAACAAGTTGGTAGGGCAGGGGACCTTGGTGGGCACCAAAGTGTGGTGTGTCTAAGGGCTTTGTGGTACCCACAAGCACCATGTTGGAGATCCTAGCTTTAGAAGGTGTGAAGGGGAGAAATAAACTATGCAGGTCTCTGAGTGAAATAACAAAATGCAACAACCACCTCTATCTTATGCAGGTATTCCAGTATTGTATCTATACTGCACTGTTCATAATTACATTGCACTGAACGGTAGGGGTGTTTGGTGTTTATCACTCAATTCTCACTCAGTGGTGGAGCTTCATGTTCCGGCATCGGGGGGGCGGAGAGCAGGCGGGGGCATGGCTGGCACGCGTCCCAGGGGCGTGGCACGCTGCCCGCAGGAGCGTGGTACATGTCCTGGGGGCATGGTGTCCAGCACGGGTGGGGGGCAGGCGCAATGGCACCCCACCGGGATCGCACTGCCAGGGGTGGTGCGCTCCCCCCGCCCCCTCTTCCTCCACCAGTGTCCTCACTCAGGCACACATGCCTGGGAGAACGTTGACTCTCCTCTCCTTCAGAAGCAGCCTCTGCCTCCTTCAACAGTCCCACCTCAATTCTTAGGGAAAACCTCCTCTTTTATAGTCACTTAGGGCATGGGAGACCCTCATTTGACACCAGAAGCCAAAATAACATGGTAACTTATTTCATCCCCCCCCCCTAAATTTTTTCACATATGCTTTTCAGGGAATTGTTGTAAGAGTAACATCTCCCTCCTTTGGATAGCACCTTAGGAATGTTGCTCAGTGATGCATATTAATTCACATTGACATATGAAAAGATTTAGCTTTATAATGAGACATAGGAGAATGTTCATTGCCTTGCTTTACAAACCCAAACACACAAGAATGGTACTGGCTTTAAAATAATTAACTGTCAATTTAAAAAATACTTTCTCATTCAACCTGCTATGTTAAACACTTCGACACACAAAGTACATGGGAATAATTAAAATGCACAGCACCTTAGCTTTTAAAATACATAGTCTCCTTGCAAATAATCCACTTCCTTCATATACTGTATGGTATGCCGCATTTCTGCCTCTCTAGTGCCATTGCTCCTCAACTCTTTTTCCTGTTGGGGAAGGGTACTGAATGTCAAACCCTCTAGCCTTCTCTTGTGTTTCTTCTGCTGCCATTTTGGTGTCTGGCAGGAGAAGTATATTCTTGGTGCCATACCACCAGGCTCTCTGTAGGTGGAAGGAGCAGGACAGGCATCCATTGCTATTTGGCCTTGGTTGTCTACTTCCCAGTTACCCATTTGAAGCATCTTCCTCTACCTTGGTCATATCTAAAGTTTTAGTATACTGTCTGTCTGATACGACTTTTCTGTTTCATAGCAACGCAAACAACCTTAAGAAACACCGTCACCATTTCACCAGAAGAAAATGCTCTCAGGTGACCTTCTAACTATAGCTACTGTTAAAGGAAGTGAAATGATCTACAGTTGTAACAGACCATACATAGATGGACATAATTTCACTGCTGTGTGGAGTAACCTTGCAAGAGCTAACATTTGAACTAATTGGAAACCTCATTTCTCACTCTGTGCTAAGAGGCAACCTCTGCTGCTCGGTACAGATCGGGAATATGGAGCACCCTTACACTGCTTTGTGGAGAACAGAAACTTCATAAGCATGTCCTGATGCTTTATAATTCCAGTGTCAACATTTTCTGCCCATGTATGATGCTTTTATATTACCTTTTACTTGCATAGGTCTTGGGGACAAAATGGGCATGGTGTATCCTCGTTACTCAAAAGTTAGACATTATTCTATTACATATCAGGCCAGTCTATCTTTTCCCACCATTTTGAATGACAACGCTGGGAATGGTTTTGGTGATGTGTGATTTTCCAGATTTACTGTCCTGCAGTGGGGTCTTGATTTGCCCAGTAGGTGTCCTCACTGGTACTACAGTTGCACTGGTATTCTTTGGTTTAGGGATCCGCGTAGGAATCGCTTGACGGAAGACATCAGCAATCTGGGATAGATTACAAAAGAAAAGGGAGAGGAGTAATTGTTAAGGCTGGCAGTTTGCACAATTCTTTAGTAAACTAAACATACAAATTGGCATGAAATGTAACTTAAAATTGCTGGAATAACACAGTTTTGGGGTTGTTTTTAAAGAAGATACTAGATAGGAATGTAAGAGCTGGGAAGGACTTTGTCTCTAGATGGCAGCAAAGTTCAATAGTTTGTAGAAAATGACCATTTTTTGAACTCTGAAGCATGTTTTTTTAAGCGTCACTGGGGATTGTGCTTGGCCAAAATATGAACAGTGGGGTTCTAGATTTTGTTACAGAGCTAACTGAACCAAGTAGATAATCAAGACAAATGTTTTTACAAATTGCTCAAGATGTGTTGTGAAGGGGACCATCAGGGAAAGCAAAGGAAATATTTTTGGGTCCATATTACATCCATATTTTGGGTGAGAGCGACACGAAATATTTATTTCTGTTCAGTTTCTTTTTTTTAGCTATGTCCTGATTTACAGTCTAATAGGATTAATCAGGAACAGCATTTCTGTGATCATTTGGTCACTTTGTGACTTGGTGTCTAGGCTGTTTTCACTTTTTGTAAAATTAGAAGACACAGGAAGATTTGGCAGGCATCCTTGCTTTTGACCTAGATATCTCTTAAACACCTTTTCATGCTGACAGGTTTATGCAGTTGTCTAAAATGTACCCTGAGTAGCTAGTCATTTTAGAGATAGCTTTGTATAGTTTTTAAATGTCTTTATGTTGTTATACACTGCCCTGATGTTTTTGTAGGAGGACGGTATTCAATTCTCAAATTGATACAATTCTCAAATCTGGCATTGAATACTTTAATAAATAAATATAAGAAAGGCATGCGTGTGGCTTGAGATGGCAGTGGCTTGTTGCACCTCTTTCTGGAGCTGTGCAGATAGTAGGCTAGAAGAAAAAGCCATCTTTTAGCCACTTGGATGCTACCTTGAGGCAGCTGCAATTTATGGTGGGCAAGAATGAAATGACAAGACTGCAGTATATATAAGTAGGGATAGAGAACCTGCGGACATCTAAATATTGTTGGCCTCCAGCCAGCATAGGGAATTGTCAGGGATGAAGACTAGAAGGTGATGACTAAAAGGCTACAGGTTCCTCATTGCTGTTAAAAACCAAGTCCATTAAACTTAGCTGCTAAAAACCACACCATATAAATGTATAGAGGTATTGACTGATCTTGGCGATTGCAAATCAACATAGTGTAAAAATCTTCACAGGTCAAAAGTTAACACTTTGGATAGTGTCCTGGAAGAAATATGGGTGCTTAGCTGATTCTGGGTACTGTGGCTCTTCTTCAATCAGCAGGTGGGCCACTATGTTGTTCATTAGCTGCAGCTTCCAAACAGCTATCAAGGGCACCTGTTGCTCCCAAAGTCTACTGAGATTTTTTAAAAGGCAACCAAGAGAGATGTTCAGAAAGACTGAATCTGCAAGGAAGGCTTTTATCCTGCTGATCAGCTGGAAAGGATAAAGTGTGTGGCTGGCAATCTGAAAATGCAAACAACTATGGCACTTAGGGGACGCGGGTGGCACTGTGGCTTAAACCACAGAGCATAGGACTTGCCGATCAGAAGGTCAGCGGTTCGAATCCCCGCAACGGGGTGAGCTCCCGTTACTTGGTCCCTGCTCCTGCCAACCTAGCAGTTCAAAAGCACGTCAAAGTGCAAGTAGATAAATAGGTACCGCTCTGGCGGGAAGGTAAACGGTGTGCTGCTCTGGTTCGCCAGACGCAGCTTAGTCATGCTGGCCACATGACCTGGAAGCTGTACGCCGGCTCCCTTGGCCAATAAAGCGAGATGAGCCCCGCAACCCCAGAGTCGGCCACGATTGGACCTAATCGTCAGGGGTCCCTTTACCTTTACCTTATGGCACTTAGAGGCTACAATACATGAGAGACCAATGGAAGCTGAACATTGCCTACTGGGGTACTTTACTCCCCAGGTTGACATCTATTTAATTTGTTTTACCTAATGTTTTATGTGGGCAGAAGGCCCGCTTGGACCAGCCTTGCATGTGTATATCTGATGTCTGATTGAGCACATACATCCCCTCTTTGAAAAATTAACTGGTGAATGGAATTTGTGTGTACAGTGGTAACTCAGGTTACATACGCTTCAGGTTACATACGCTTCAGGTTACAGACTCTGCTAACCCAGAAATAGTGCTTCAGGTTAAGTACTTTGCATCAGGATGAGAACAGAAATCGTGCTCTGGCGGCGCGGCGGCAGCAGGAGGCCCCATTAGCTAAAGTGGTGCTTCAGGTTAAGAACAGTTTCAGGTTAAGAACAGACCTCCGGAACGAATTAAGTACTTAACCTGAGGTACCACTGTATATGATGTCGAACTGATAAGGTTTGGCCTACAGAGGGTGCAATTGCTTAATTTCTGTTCCATTTATATTCTGCTGAGTGTGATGTAGTCAAGTTCCCTTCATATACCTATGGGCAGAAGCTGGTTTCCCTTCATATTTATCCCCCACCTGGGCAGAAGACCTGATATGCTGAGAAGAAAATTGTTTTG
Source organism: Podarcis raffonei (assembly GCF_027172205.1). NCBI lineage: Eukaryota > Metazoa > Chordata > Lepidosauria > Squamata > Lacertidae > Podarcis > Podarcis raffonei. Next base: position 35,539,659 of record NC_070605.1, on the reverse strand, counting down.
TGTATGAGAGAGCCTGGAATAAATGGGCTGGACTGGTTTCTGGTTATTTTTTAATTATAATAATAAATAAATAATAAAAATTTATTTATATCCTGCCCTCCCCAGCCGAAACCGGGCTCAGAGCGGCTAACAACAGTAAAGTAATACAGCATTCTAAAATCAATTCATTATAAAATCAGTTCAAATCAAATTGATGGCAACCACTAGGCTAGAGTTCTGTGAAGAATTACCAAAGCAGGGGGTCATAATAATAATAAAATTTTAGTAATGCTTCTGCCTGAATTGCTGAGTCCAGTTCTACTTAGAAAGTATTCCTGATTAGTTCCTAGGACTCATCATCTTTCCTGTAAGCTTTCCAAATTCTTCTAATTCCTCTTTGGCAATACATATAGCCAAAGAAACCCATGTGCAAATACCAGTTTAGCCTTGGAGTTCTTTGGCAACTGCCCCTGTGTGTCAGCTTAAATTTTTCATGTCTGCAGTACAAATTAATACAGTACCTTGTTTCACAGGGCTTACGTAGCTTGGTGAAATCAGGATTGTGAAGCATGTTTCGTACAATAAAAGTGATATATGTATATACACACACATACAAATATGCAAGCTTGTTTTCTCCTGCTACGGAGGGTAGGACCCAAACCAATGGATTCAAGTTGCAAGAAAGGAGATTCCTACTAAAGATCAGGACGGTACTAAAGATTTCTGATGGTTAGAGCTGTTTGACAGTGGAACCAACTCCCTCTGCAGGTTGTGGTCTCTCCTTCATTGGTTGTTTTTATGCAGAGGTTGGATGGCCACCTGTCATGGATTCTTTAGTTGAGATTCCTGAATTGCAGAGAGTTAAGCTAGAATCCCATGGACTGCAAGAAGATCAAACCTCTCCATTTTAAAGGAAATCAGCCCTGAGTGCTCACTGGAAGGACAGATCGTGAAGCTGAGGCTCCAGTACTTTGGCCACCTCATGAGAAGAGAAGACTCCCTGGAGAAGACCCTGATGTTGGGAAAGATAGAGGGCACAAGGAGAAGGGGACGACAGAGGACGAGATGGTTGGACAGTGTTCTCGACGCTACCAGCATGAGTTTGACCAAACTGCGGGAGGCAGTGGAAGACAGGAGTGCCTGGCGTGCTCTGGTCCAGGGGGTCATGAAGAGTCGGACACAACTAAACGACTAAACAACAACAAAGCTAGATGACCCTCAGGGTCCCTTCCAATTCTACACTTCTATGATTCTATGAGGTAGCAGAACTTCAGGTACTTAGGATCATCTTCTTCTTGTTGTGTATTAAATTTCTATATTCCTCGTCATCCAAGGATCACAGGGCAGTTTACAATATAAAAACACAAATGCATAACATAGTAACAACAAAAACAATACCTCTCCCCCAGTTTAAAAGGCCATTGATTGGCTAAATAAACAAAGGCCTGGGAGAAGAGGAAAGTTTTTGCCTGGCATCTAAAAATATGTAATGAAAGTGCCAGGTCAGCCTCCCTGGGGAGAGCATTCCACGCATGGGGAGCCACCTCAGAAAAGGCCCGTTCTTGTGTTGCCACCTTCTAGATCCCTTGATGAAAAGCAGTCCACAAATTTCAAATAAAAAAATCATCCCTGACCATTGGTCATGCTGGCTGAGGATGATGAGAGCAGGAGTCTAATAATATCTGAAGGGCACCAGATCCCTCACCCCTGCCTTCTAAGGACACTTCATCTGCGAAGTTGCACCTGATACAATTCTCAAATCTGGCGTTGTTTACTGCAAGGATGCTTATCTCCAGGTATATATGATCCATAAGGCCATATTGGTTAGAGACAGAAACCCAACTGTCATCCCTGATATAAAAAGTTGGCAATCATTTGTAAATACCAAGGGTGGGCACAAGCCAAGCTTCTGGATTCAGCTGATTTCAATGGAATAATGCTGAACAAGTGATGATTGTTGCCATTGACATTAGTGGGAAGTATAATGTGCTCATGTTTTCCGCTTTTGTAGATAGATTACAGCCCCCTTTTAAAATGTTGAATGTATATGTGCCAGGTCTTTCTGTTTTGTGGCGTTAGAAAGAACCACTTAGGCAAGCAGCCTGTCAGTGACAACCACTGGGTTTAGTATCTGTTTCTTGGAGTTGGCCGGCAGATGAGCCCACTGACCAGACTGAGGCAAAGGAACTGGAAGTGCCAAAGAAAAGAAGGTCACTTTTATCCTGCTTCTGCCCTTCTCTTTTTCCTAGCACAACATTTTTAGGTCTTCACTGCTAAACTTATGTCAAACACTGGGAACAAGCTATAAACGGCTTTTCCTCTAGTTCTCTTTGTGAGCTCACCAGCGGCATAATAATGTAAGAAGAACCTTTTTAAGATCTGGTCAGAGGCCAATCTCTTCTAGCATCCTGTTCCCGCAGTGGTCAGCCAGATGTCTGTAGGAGTCCTGCAAGCAGGACCTGAATTCAACAGCACCCTCTTCCCTTGTGACTCCAAACATGCCATCTCCAGTAGTGGAGGCAGAACATAGCTGGCCACTGTGGGAGATGGAGCGTCACCCTAGAAGTATATTTGGTCTGATCCACAAAAGCAGTACTTGCCTGGGTGGTGCACAATATGAGCTAAATAGTCTTAGATTTTTGCTGTTTTCAGTTACAACATTCAGTTAGGATAGCCTCAGGGCAATAATGGGCAAATGCCTGATTTTATACTTGCTCATGTTGCCCTTTATGATGCAACTGATCACCCAAGGATTTCTAAAGTTTGCATTATAGGTTGTTTAATTTAATGTGGGTTCAGGATAGAATTGCTTAATTTCACAGGATGTGGTTACCATTTGAAGCATTTAGAAAGAAACCCTATATTTAAGTGAAAAGCAGAGGAACCTTAGGGGCAGTTGGCATAATCTGTTGCCAACCCGTTATAGTAATATTATGATAGGTTTTTCTTTTCTAACATGGTGTTTGGCATAGAATTGGCGTTTGGAATAGGTCTTTTATTCTGTTGAACTGTGAGCCTATACATATTTTTTCCTCATGAGTAAGTCCTTTTCAAATCACTATAAATTACATGCAAGTCAGCAGCATATGCAGGTTTCTAGCAATGATAAAAGAGAGTTGTGGCTTGGCATTATTAAATGAGCCAAGCAGAGCTTGAAGTAGATAGCCAACCTTTAGAACTTTGCAGAAACCTTACTGTCTTGTCTCTCCTTTTGATCTTTTTTTAATAAATCAAATCAAATTAGACTGTCTTCAGCTGAGTTACTGATAATTAGGTAGTCCTGGTGTGATTGTTCTCAGCCAGTCTTTCTGTACTGTCTAAGTAGCTGCTGTTGCATGTGGCTTGGTCATTTCTTGTCTACACCTAACTCTTTTCTTGATTCTAGTTACAGGTAGGTAGCCGTGTTGGTCTGCCATAGTTGAAACAAAATAAAAAAATTCCGTCCAGTAGCACCTTAGACACCAACTAAGTTTGTTATTGGTATGAGCTTTCGTGTGCATGCACACTTCTTGGTATCTGAAGAAGTGTGCATGCACACAAAAGCTTTTTTTCTTGATGTTCATGTAGTTCTGCTGTGTAGAAGCAATAGGATTGTTGTTGTTGTTGTTGTTGTTGTTGTTGTTCTATTGTTCCTGTGAAAGGTAGCTATTTGTTCCACTGCAGCACATATCCTTATCTTGAGAGTGAGGTGCAATGCTTAAACCCAGAAATTTGCCTCACATGCCTAATAAATTTCTCCTGTTAAATTGGGGCTCTGATCTATAAGACCAGGATTACAAGTATGCAGTTCTTACATTATTTGTATGTTATGTGGGCCAAGCTGACCACCATACTAAAACAGATTTAATAATATGCTTCAAATACCTGTAGTTAGATACCTGGGTTAAAAACACAAACTTGTGTTTTGTATCTGAATCCTATCTGCACTGGAATGCAGGGGTGCAATGCCTCCCCTTTTGGCTGACATTTTAAATAAGGTGTGTTACAATGCTTGCTCCTCCCCAGTTTAAAAATAATGCCTCTTTGCTTGTCTGCATTTGTATATGCAGTTTGTTTGCATCTTCCTCTGTTAGATCATGTGTACATCCTGGATTCCGTCCTGGCAGATTAGCCAGTTGTGTGGAATGGGACTCATTTTTTTGAAAAGTGAAACCAGCTCTTTCAGTCGATTGATAGGATAGTTTTATGGACTGCATCCTAGGTTTACCTTGGGTTATTTACCTTCAAAAAACCAAACATCTATTTGGTAGTTTTGTTTTGTCAAATTGGCAAACTATTCATTTGCAAATCATGTTTTGTGTGTTCAATTCAATTTCTTTTTCTCGCATAGTTATAGTCGATACCTGAAAAGTTCATCCAAAGCAAGGCTTTATTGGATCCCTGGTGATTTTTGCCTGCTATTTCCTGATAGGATCCACTTATCTTTTAAATCTTGTCTCTGTTGAATGCACATTATTCCTGATATATTCTTGCAAACTAAATAAATAGTTCTTCAACTGTGCTGCTGTTCTTCTAATAGTTAACTTTCTCAGCTTTTGAAAACACCTCTTCATAATAATCATAGAATTTCAGCAAAAGCCAAACCAAAAGAGATGCTTCTTTTTATGCTTGTAATCCAGAGAAAGTAATCAATGTGAATTTCCATGGATTTCAGCAGAATTTAAGGTGTGTCAAAATTTCTCTAAGATGGTGATCTATGTCTTAAAGACTTAAATGCAGCTGATAAAGCAATCTGAAATATAATTTACTTTCTTTTGTAATATCAGACCAGAATAACTAAGGCTGCACTCCTATGCACCTGGGGGAGCAAGCCTTGTTGAACCCAGTGGGGCTTACTTCTAAGTAGATAGATATATAGGATTGCACTGTAAGTGTAGAAGATACTGAGTTGTTTAAGAATATTGGTATTTAATGTGAATTTGTGTGTTAATACAACATCACAAGCTTACTTACCCCTCAAAATACCTCTTACTCCACCTGAGATACCCCCGTCCCCAATTCACACCTGTTTTAAATATAACTGTTCCAATGTGATTGCTGATGCACATACCTTTTGCTTGGAAAATATGAGCAATACCTATGAAGGCTGCAGGTCATGAACACAATTACCTTAATTTCAGTAGGCTCTCCTCGTACTTTAGAGTAAACATCTGTAAAAGCTCCCCCCCCCTTAACTGTGCCTTTAATTTATCACTTTATTTTACCACGGAAATTGTAATGTTTTGGTCTGAGTCATACATTAACCATAGTTAAAAAGTAAGTATGGTTTAATGAGACTGAACAGTTTAACCAAACCATGAACAGAAGCCACCATTGGTTATTGGCTGACTCCTTATGGTTTGCTTGGGGAGGTGGGGTAGGGGAGCTAGGAGCACTGGTTAATATCTAACACCAAGCCAGCCTTTATAGTGTCTTTTCCCCAGTTGCATCAGAGATAGGATTGGAGGCGGAGTGAAGCATGCACTAATCAGCACCATGCACCAGCACACTGCTCATTCATAATAAACCATAGTTAATTGTTAACTATGGTTTAGTGTTACATGCATACTGAAATAACAACTTATAGATATTCCAATTTATGATTTGGATCTTGGATATGCCTTTGCCTTACAGCAGGCATGGGGAACCTCAGGCTCATGGGCCTAATTAGTCCCACCAGGCCTCCTCATATGGCCTAGGGGATAGTTCTGGCCAAGCCATGCCCACCTGTCCTACACCTGATGTTGTATATGGCATCAAGCATGGGACAGGTAACAAAACTGGCTCAGCCAAAAATAGGTTTGTGGGCACCCCTAGTCAGCTGATTGTCTGGTCTTGCAAAGTGCTGTTTTGTGAAAGTTTTGCAAACTGCTGTGTCAAATGTCTGCGGGCAAAAAAAGTCACCTGAGATCATTGGGAGGTGATTGACAGATGGCCAGTTTCACCCACCTGTCACACCTGGTATGTGAGGGCCAGAGGAGAGAACAGTCTGGCCCACTAGACAGTTTCAGTTCCCCTCCTACCTTACAGGGTCACCTGTTTCTACATGAATCTGGCTTTTTTGAGGTCACCATTAGCTAGTGCCGCCACCTTCAGGGATTAGGTGAGTGGCAAATGGAAGTGGGGCTTTTTCAGTGATGGTCCCTGTATTTGGAATGCATTCTCCAGGGAGTTTAAATGGCCACCTTCTGTTTCACTAAGTTCCCATTTGAAAAAGTTGTGTTTCATGTTTGAATAAACTTGTTCTACTGTCTTGTTGGGCATCTGACTGAACAACAGCTGTCTGTGGACAGCAGGTTGTTGTGCCATTGTGGATTATGCTCATGTTCTTTGTATTAGATTTTAATGTTGTGTTGATATTTTCTTTTGTCTTTCTGAGAGCTACCTACAACATACATATGGAAAGGTGGAATAAATGTATTTTTAAATGAATGAATTTATATGTCTCAATTTATTTATAACACTTAAAACCTTTGCTGAGTTTCCTTTCTTTAATGAAGTGGGCATGTTAAAAAGGGGGGTAGTGTTGGAATCATATTTGCATGTTTATAGGAGCAAAAATCTGTTGGGTACTTGGTACAACGCTGGTGTGTGTGTTGGCAGTGAAATATTTGTGAATGCACCCCAAGTTAAGGACAAATTTTATCGTTTAGCCCATAGTACAGGCAGCTGTTATCCTTAACAGAACTTGGGCTTCATTTTTACACGGCCTTGGTATTCATTGAATATTGTCTGTCAGAATTAGATGTGATGGCAATTTTTTTTCTGTGTTCACTACCGTATTTTTCGCCCTATAGGGTGCACCGGCCCATAGGGCACACCTAGTTTTCAGGGGGGGAAATCAAGGGGGAAAATATGATCCCCCCCCCCGCAGCTCTGGGAGCAGCGGACAGGCTGCACGCAACCTGTGCGCTACTCCAAGACCTTCTCCCTGCTTTTGCGGGAGGTGGCGGAATTCCCCCACCTCCCGCAAAAGCCCACAAGAGCCGCGTGTGACTCCTGCGGGCTTTTCAACCAGGAGGGAGAAGGGACTGAAACGGCCAGTCAGTCCCTTGTCCCTCCTTGGGGGAAAGCCCCCAAGAGTGGTGCGCTCTTTAAAGGCTGCGCTGCTCCTGCGGGCTTTTCTACGAGGAGTGGGAATTCCCGCCCCCCTCGTAGAAAAGCCAGCAGAAGCCGCGCAGCCTTTAAAGAGCGCGCGGCTTTTGCCTGCTTTTGTGGGAGGTGGGGGAATCCCCCCCCATAGAAAAGCCCGCAGGAGCCGCGCATTCTTTAAAGGGTGTGCAGCTCCTGTGGGCTTTTCGACCCAGCTTGTAGGGCTCAAAGCGGGGTCGGAGAGTAGCGCGAAGGCGTCACGCGCCTTCCTGCTGCCCCCCCGATCCTCTGGGGCTGGCGATGGGTGGAAGCGCTGCTTTCCCCCACCGCCAGCCTCAAAGAGCAGACTCTCCTGGCTTCAGCGAAAGCAACGCGAAACCTCCAGAGCGCAGGCTTCGGAGGCTTCACGTTGCTATCGCTGAAGCCAAGGAGCCTGCATTCGCCCCATAAGACGCACACACATTTCCCCTTCATTTTTGGAGGGGAAAAAGTGTGTCCTATAGGGCGAAAAATACGGTACCTAATTTGATACAGGTTAGTGGCAAAGCTATTGCAGTTCATCCAGGAGGTTCCCAGGTTGAATTCCTGGCATCTCCAGTTAATAGGATCACATGACGTCTGCCTGAGATCCTGGAGAGCTGCTGCCAGTCAGAGTAAGGAATGCTAGGCTCGATGAATATTTTGACTTGCTGTAAAGTAGCTCCCCGTATTCAAAGTGTGTGGGTAAGGGAGAGAAATAACTGGCTTAAAGAAGTTGGAGTATAATTCTCACGATCCAGTTTGCATTATTGGGGGGGGGGGAGAACTACCAGATTACATTTTCCCCAGATGTTTTTCCTTGCTTGCTTTGAATTGATATAGTGCTATCCCAAGTGCTGAAAGCATTTTGCACATATTCTCTTCAATCCTGAAAATTAGTGATAGCGGTTTCTCGTATTCTACCCAGAGAGCTCATTGCTGGCTCAGATCTCACCTCAGCCACTTTCTGGCTCTCAACTCATTCTCTTTACCACTATGCTACTCTGGGGTCTCATGTAATTTCATGCATCATTATTTTAAAGTACATGCAATTTTGTATGCTATTTGATCAGAAAGTACTGATCCGTATAGCAATAGAAAAATCAGGGAATGAGTAAGGTAGTGAACGAAAATCAACACGCTGTCTAAAGATTAAAATCAAACTGTTTTACGTGCAAAAATTCACATACAGAGGAACAAAAACGAAATGATTTCTGCAGGCAGTGGTTAAAAAACACAATTATTTACTGTTTTGTAATGTTAAAATATTTCACCCAAAAAGTTGCAGTCAACAAATAATGTCAGTTATTGAAAACGTCAATACACAAAGATGCATTTATACAGGTGCAAGTCTTAAGTGTCTTACAAAAAGTTATTTAAATGAACAGGTAATACAGTAAGTGCACACTTTATATATGTTTAAAGAGACGGATCTTCATGTTAGTTCTGTATGCTGTTGTTGGACCACATGCAAGGAATTCTCACAAAGTTCTAATTAAAATAGTCCCAAATCTTTCTTGCCAGGATGTAGAGTATAAGTTTGTACTGGTGGTAAGTAAGTAAGTCAACACAGCGAGGGAGGGTCAGTTATACACATTACTTACTGTAATTTGTGATTGCCGTGAGAGAGGAGTGGCTGTTGGTGTAATAGTGATGCTGCTGGTGATTTTGTTGATAGCCTTAGTTGGCGTTCCATTAGCTAACGCTGGACTTCTGCTATCCTGCGCTGTGGTGCAAGGGCTAATGTTTTTTGCTGAATTAGGAATAGCTTGAACATAAGGGCTTCCTAAGTGAATATGTATTTTATTATCTTCAGTAGTTATCACACTAGAACCAGAACTGTTAGATCTTTGAAACTGCCAGGATGACTGCCTTTCAGGAGATACTCTAAAGATAGCATGCTTGTCACCAGTTTCCAGAGGCTCTGGTGAAAGTACCTGCTCCGGGGAACTTGAAGAACTTGTAAGAGCCAGAGGGGACATTGTCCTGTCAGGAGTTACTGAGCCACATGATTCAGGTGTTTGAGATCTAGCAAAGGCAGACACAGTAAGTGGTGGCACGGCTTGCTCTGGACTTGTATAACCATCAGCTACTTTAGATTTTATAGGCGTCAAAGACCCATTTTTAATTATGGTTATTCTTTGCTTTGGTGTGCCGCAGTTGGGTATCACAGCTGTGCTTGTAAAAGAGTGGGAACTCTCTGTAGTAGGGCTTGTTATTTCAAGGGTAGCTGTGTTTTGTCCATGGTCAGGAGTAACTTTTATATGAAGAGGCTGGCCTGGTGTATGGCTTAGAACCAAATTTCCAGGCTGGATGCAGTTTCCATTCTGCTTGGTGAGAACTTTTCCATTTTGGATATGGCTTTCTTTGGACTTCATCCACGGTATCCAAAGTTTACTATTGTTTACTGCATTTGCAACAGCGGCATTGTACTTGAAGGATATTGTTTGCTCATCATCATTGTTGTCGTCGTCTTCTTCATTGTCACTCTCTTCATATAAATGCCCATTTATGACAGCCCGTTCCAAAGGAACTAGACTCTTGTAATCAGGTGGTTCATTGTCTGCTGGTTCTGTTTGAACTTCCTTAGAGAGAACTTGCAAGTCGGAAATTCTCCTTCCATTGAGACTTGGTCTGAGGCTCTTACTGAAACGCCGATACCTCTCTAGTTCTTTAGTAAGGATTTCCATTTCTCTTCCCAATTCTTTGTTTTTGTTTTCTTGGTGAGTGAGTTTCTTCTGCAGGATTGTATGGTCTTCCCTTAGATGACATATTAAATCTTCTGTTGCCATGTACTCATGAATTTTCTCCTTCAGTGCATCTACTTCCCTTGAAAGGTGTCCTGATTTGGCTGCTTCTTCCTTGAGTTTCCTGAATAATCTCTGTTCATGGTTGCATTCCGTCTTCTCTGCTAACTTATACCGAGCCAATTCTCTTTTCACAACATCAAGTTCCTCTGATAGGAATCTGGCTTTGTCTTGTTCATTGATATATCTGCGTTCTAAAGATTCAAATTCGTCCTCTGTTTTCATGAGATCATCTTCTATGGCTTTCATTTCTTTAAGTTTGTGCTTGAGCCTCTCAATTTCCTGGGCTAGCTCTTTAATCTTGTTGTTTTCTTGTTGCAAAGATGGGCTAGGCTTGGTAGTTTCCTTAAGTTTATTTTTAAGAAACTCCTTTTCAATGGCTTCTAAGGACTGAAGCTTTTTCCTTAGCAGGTTCATTTTGGAGGAGAGATCACTTCCTTTCTCTTCCTCTGCTTTTAGTTTGTTTTTCAACTCATCCCTGTCTCTTGTGAGATGGGACATTTTTTCCTCTGCATCAGTTTTAGATTTTAACGCCTTCTTGCTTTCTTCAATCAGTTTTTCGGTGACTGACATAACTTTTTTTTGTTCCAGCTGAAGTTGTGTATTTGCAGTTTGTAGTTTTTCTTCCGTTTGTTTTATTTTCTCATTCATTGTTTTCCTCTCATCTACAAGCATGACTGTTAATGATTTCAGTTTAGTCAAATCCTCCTTAAGTGTGAGCTCTGTTTTTTCCAATTTGCTTTCAATTATTTCAAGCTCTCCTATGCGGGCTTTTAAGCCATCCAGTTCCTGCGACAGCTGCTTTGTTAACATTTTTTCTTTTTCAAGGTTGCATTTCAAAGAGTAGCATTCCTGCTTGCTCTTGCTGAAAGCATCCTCCAGTTTCTCAAGCTCCATTATTCTCTTGTTGAGTTTATCAACTTCTGCTTTGAAGTTCTTACTCTGGGATGCTTCTTTTTCTAGCTTCTTGTGAAGCTCCCTGCACTGTTCTTCCATTTTTATGAGTTCTTCGTCCTTCCCTTCCATCTCCAGTACTCTTTTCCTTAGTTCTTCCACTTCAGACATAAGGGTAGAGTTTCCGCATTCCCCTCGGTTCATTTTCTCTCTTAGGTCCTGCAGTTCTTCTTCCGCCTTCCGCAATGACTTATTAGTCTCCTCAAGTTCATCAATTTGCCGACTGAGAGCTGTTAATTTTAAGCGGAGCTGGCGGTTCTGGCTCTCTTCATTGGTTAGTTTGGCCATGGCGACCTCCTGTTCTTGGCAGGCCTTACAGGACTGTGCCTGAAGTTCCGCTTCCAGCCGGAGAGCTTTCTGTTCCTCTTCTTGAGCTTTTGCTTCTGCAGTGGAGAGTTTCTCATGAGCTTGTTCCGCAGTGATGGTCAAGTCTTGGATCTTCTGGCTTTGCAGGCTTAGCTGTTCTGTGAGTTTTTGCTGTTCATCCACGACCATTAACGCAAATGTTTTGAGTTTTGTCAGCTCCTCCTTCAATTTGTTTATTTTCTTGCTGTTTTCCTTTTCTTTTTTTGCCTGATAGGCTGTGTCTTGGTCAATAAGCTTTTTCAATCTGAAAGGCAAAAAAATAATCAAAATTAATTTTGTGATAGTGTTTCAGATATGTACTTAAGAAATGAAGTGCTGTTTTAGAAAATATGAAATCCTTTCTTTTAGAAAACATTTGAACAGATAAAATAATATTTCTTGAACAGATACTATACATTTCCCGCAGTTGTAATTTTAACTTGTTCAAAGGTATCCACTTCCATACCTCCTTCTCCTCTTCCTTTGGTGTGGATGCTAATGTGGATTATATATTGCCCTAGGCTAGGAAGGAGGTAGAAGGTAGATTGCACCTTGTAATTTCATGTTATCTTCTGCCTTGTAATTACCATTTTATGGGCATATTTGTGGTTCTGGCACACTAGATCTAAAACTCACTGCCATGTATCTTTTCATGTTAGCAAAAGGCCAATATCTTGCCCTGTATATAGACATTTCATGACCCAATATACTTTTTAATAGCATGTTACCTGCCTGTGTTATATTTTAAAAGTCCTATTATGGCTATACAAAGCTACATTAAAAATACACAAATGTTAATTGCACGAAACTCTACTTTTCGGAGAGCTTTAGTATTTTCATGTTGGAAGCTTTATCTTGATTTTCTTTTTTTCCGTAGCAGTAAATAAAAGTTTGATCCCCCACTCCCATTAATTGCCTAAGGCAATATGTTCAGATCCAGAAACGCCCCTTAAGGTGGTAATAACTATAATTAGCTTAGTAATAGACAATTTTATGTGGGGTAGAACATTTTTCAGTGCTTTCTGTTTTTGCGGAGAATATTCCATTTCATAAGTTCAATAGTGGAAATGAATGGTTACCAATTAAAAATACATTATTAGGCAAGTTTGGCAGTTTCAAAGTTCTTAGCTCTGCTTACTAAACTCAAGTAAAGTAAACATTCTAAATTAGATACCCTTTAGAACATCAGAATAATAGAATAATAGAATTGTATCATTGGAAGGGACCACAAGGCTTATCTAGTGCAACCAGACCCACAACCCTGAGATTAAGAGTCTCATGTTCTACCAATGGAGTCATTGGCTTTCCAATGCAATTCATGCTATTTGCATAGAAATTTTCCAATTAAAAATTATGTCCAGCACTGCAAAATCCACTCACTCCTCTGTAACATGGGGGTCACTGTTGTCATGGCTTGGGGCTGGGTTTTTCATTAAACACAACTGTTGTAACCTACAATCTCTTCATGTAGAATTCAGTAAACAAAGCAGCAGTGGCTGCAGTTAGAGACATTATTTAGTTGAAGGCATAACCTTCAGTGCTTTTGTTTATTTTGCTGTGGACTCTTAGTTCTTATTTATTTGTTTTCATTGATGTTTTGTGTGCTGCCTTGCGGGTCTTCTGGAACTGAAAAGCTGAGTGTTTGTGTGCACATGTACATATATTTAAATATAAAACGTATTGAGGGACAAGCAGATGGGTTTGACAATATAAATAGTATTTATATTTATGGGGCACCATAAGTAGAATTCTTGATACTCCAGCTTTGTATACAACAGACAGCATGAAGATAATATAGTGAAATTGGCTTTCAATGAGCCTTTACTGTAAACAGTAAAGGGGGCCAAAAATGCACTGCAAAAAAGAGACTAAAGGGAGTGTTACCTTAGAGCAGGCATAGGCAAACTCGGCCCTCCAGATGTTTTGGGACTACAACTCCCATCATCCCTGACCACTGGTCTTGTTAGCTAGGGATGATGGGAGTTGTAGTCCCAAAACATCTGGAGGGCCGAGTTTGCCTATGCCTGCCTTAGAGAGAGAAGAATTTGAATCTAATGCAAGAACTAGAGAGGATAGGTATGTCTTACGAAGAAGCATCACTTTTTATTTTCCTTAATGAAACACCATTGCCTCTCTAGTTCTGTGCCTCTGAATGTTTGTCATGAAGCTGATGAAAGCTATTGCCATAGATACCAAATCATAACAGAAGAGTAACCATCATTTTCATTCTGTTTTTGGGAATCCATGCGGTTAGGCTTACGATAATACTCAGATTTAGTCACTGGGCTGAATTTTCATCTTATGAAATACTACTTTGTCGTGGAAGTTTTCTTTTTAAATGAACATTGGCTTGACAAAACCCCAAAGACATAACAGTATTCAGTCATAGGTCTGGCATGTGACAATTACTCACTAGCGTAATAAGCTAAAGTATTTAACTACTAATCTTCCTTTACATCTCTGCAATTAACAGCAGAATCCTAATTTTTTTCCGAGAGTGGGATTTGAACAGTTCTAGCATTGATTAGGCAATATGGTTCATTTTGCATGGATGATGTATGACTGCTCTTGCACTGAAGTTATGCGTACTTAATTGTGCCCATCTTGTATATTTATGCTCTTTTTCAAGTATTACCTTTCAAAGCTGTTGAGAGAGTGCCAGGAAGTAAATGCTCTGATCCAAGTGCTTATGCCGCATTGAAGTCTATTCCCCTGACTTTGCAGGGAAGTTATGTGATCCAATAAGGTTTCCACAAATAGATTTCCCTTCTGCATCTCCCTAATTGCATGCATGAGGTGCTGCAGAGAATGAGTGGTATACGTACCCCAGACATGACCAGCATGTTGGAGCTGACAATATTGATTATCATTGCGGAGGGAGGGGTGGGTTGAATTTTAAAAGAAATTGTTATAGCTTTGATTTCCACTTCCAGTTTTCTCTCCAGTGCATGCACGATAAGTTTCCCCGCTCTCTCGATGAATAGGAAAATGCTGAGTTATATATGCTCAGAGTATTTGCCTTTGTAGGAATTAGCTGAGAGCTGCTGTGTTTAAGTCCCTTGAATTTATCGTAGGTAAAGTGGTACCTCGGGTTACAGACGCTTCAGGTTACATACGCTTCAGGTTACAGACTCTGCTAACCCAGAAATAGTACCTTGGGTTAAGAACTTTGCTTCAGGATGAGAACAGAAATTGTGCAGCGGTGGCGCAGCAGCAGGAGGAGGCCCCATTAGCTAAAGTGGTACCTCAAGTTAAGAACGGTTTCAGGTTAAGAACGGACCTCCGGAACGAATTAAGTTCTTAACCCGAGGTAACACTGTACTCCCCCCACCCCGGAGCATTGTAATATATGAGTCTCTCTCCTGCAGTCATGAAGTCATACTGCAACCCAAGCGTAGGTTTACCACCATGAAGAGACGTAAGCATTGCTACTCATCGTGGAGATCTAGAAGGTTGCAAGAGAGCAGCTTTGCTTTGCTTTGCATAGTCACAGGAAATCCCTGCAGCATTTGGCAATGCAGATGCTTCCCACATAGTTCCCTCATGGCTAGTAAGGAAAGGATGGGTCCCTGCCGACGATGATGGACCACAGCTCCACCATCCCGAATCATTGGCCATGCTGGCTGGGCCTCATTGGATTTGAAGCCCAACAAAATCTTGCAACAAAATCACAATGAGAGGAGTGGCCACCTGTAGTAGTTTGCTGTGTTTCCCAGTGCAGCACTATGGTGGGTGTCTCCTCCAGTGAAAGACGGAGAAGTATCTGAAGCCTGAGATCATTTGAGAAGGGCCTGGGTGTATTATGTTTGTTTCCTTACCATATCTTGTTGCTCTGTATACTGAATGGAGTACTATGTGCAGAATGCTGTTCAGTAAGAGCTATTGTGTCTCATGTTAGTGTTTAAAGTCCTAAATGACTCAGGTCTCAAATACCTGAAAGATTGTCTCCTTCCCTACCAACCCTTTGGGTGCTAAGATTGGCAGAGGGTGCACTCCTGGTTGTTTCATTGCCCTTCCCACAAAGGTGTGTCTGGCACCATCATTCTACAGCTTTTGGTGAATGCTGAAGATGCATCTGTTCACCCTGGCTTTTGATACCTGAGAAATATGTTTTTAGGACCCACCTTATTTCTGCAATTTGTTTTAAACTGTTTTTTAATAGTGTATAATATTGTGCTTTAATGTTAATGTTGCATTTTAATTAATCTGTCCTGGCACCTTAGGGTAAAGGACGGGTAACACATTGTAGTGGTAATATTAGTAGTAGCAATTATAATAATAGTATTCAATTGCTTTATGAAGCATACTCTACATAGCTGACACTACAGCAACATGACGCTCTTATTGCAAACAGCTATGCTTGCTCATATTGCTGGTGCAAATACTTATCATCCGGGTCTAAAATAAATTCCATATACGTTACATGGAAGCAACCGACACGGACAAGCAAATTTACTCTAGGACTGAGGTGGAAATCTCAGCACATCCTGCTTGTGTTGAAAAAACAGCTTGACACAGCTGTGGTTTTAATTTGGTATAAAACCGGGAGTATTCCTGGAAGGCTTTTGTCGTCTTTCTTTTTCCAGAAAAATCCATTCGGGAACAAGAGGGGATATCCTCAGCATGTTGGAAACATTTTCCTATTTAGTTAAGAAAAAGAGTATGATGGAATTAAAAAGATCTAGTGGGAATAAAAAGTAGCTCCTTTTGTGTCTTAAAATACATCTGTTTTTGAAAGGGGGGGAAGAGCTTATGTAAAATCAATTTATAGTGGAAGCATAGGTGATGCAGTATTATTCAGGAGCCAGCATTAAAAAAAGGAGGGGGGATGTATTTCCCTTCCAAAATCTAATACTTAAACATAACCAAATAATATAAAATCTCTCCATCATAAAAGACTTATCCGGTCATAATTGATTTATCCTTTTAACTTGCATATATATCTGTGATATCCCAAATGTAACAAGGCATAATATAAAAAGGTGAGAGGGCCCAAGCAGCTGGAAAACAACTATGTTTGCAGAACTTCAAAATGTCAGAATTATCCTTGTCCCTGAAGACTTGTACTTCGTTTCCCTATGAGCTCCCCTGTTTCAAGATTACTGGAGGGGATCCTACTGAAATTTCCATTAAATCAGGGGTAGGCAACCTGTGGCCCTCCAGATGTTGCTGTAATTCAGCTTCCCTCATCCCTAACCATTGTCCATGCTTACTTGGGTTGAGTCTAACAACTTCTGGAATGGGCCCTTGCTTCAAGTTACGAAGCTGGGAATTGGCTGGGGTAGATGAAACAACAGGATTAGTTGTGGTACCCATCCTGTGAAGTTTATTGCCAAAGCAGTTATGTAGACTTGCAAGGCCTTGAAAGTATTATTGCAATTTGGATAGCTTCTGCTTTTAACGGCTGTCTTATCAATGGCTCTTCAGATAGGCTTCCTATTGGTAGACAAGGTAAAATGTGGCATGGCTGTGGATTGTGGACCAAATTGTCTCGAATGGATACCGACAGAGAAGAAGTTCCCAAGGGCTGGATAGAGAGACTTGGAGGACACATTTGGCCCTGAGCCTGAGGTTCCTCCCCCCTGATTTAGACAGTTGTAGCCAAAGTTTGTCAAGTGCAGAAATAAAACGAAAAGACAGGCAAAGAGATTGTCACACATATTCATGTTCCCATAGTTTGTGAATTTTCCAAAAAGCTCTAAAGGGAAGTTGACATGCAGAATTGACTTTTTGAAATAATCAAATGTGTCAGGAATTGCACACTTATTGAGTTCATTTTGAAGTTGCAGCCATATCAAAATGAGCCATTCCTTTATTTGGCTCCCCTTCCCCTCTGCTCCAGTGAAGAAGCTGAAGAGATGGGAAGGTTGACAAATGTAGTTCTCAATCTACAGAGAAATGAAAGGTTGTTGTTTCCTTTTATACTGTAGCTGGAAATGTATTTAAAGAAAGAAATTAATATTATGACATGATATAACTGTCATGTGAGAGTCTTAATTTCTTCATTTACATTCCAGCCATCTTAGGAACAAAGGGAAGCTGTTCTAAAACTGTGAGTTAAATGTTTGGGTGATTGGAATTTGAAATTTTTCACAATAGTGCACATTCTTGATATTTGATATAGGATTATCATGTTGTTCTGTGTCCCGAGCTGTATCTATTTGTGCAAGCATGAAAAATGAATGTGATTTATTAATAAATAACCAACTTCTTAAATGGATGAAATAACTTACTTTGACTTTCAGTTCTTTTTCAGAAGAATGCAGCAACCGTGAAAGGAAAGTCAGATGTATCATGTAGCCAAGCATTAGGATTTCTTTCTTTTTTAAATTCAAAAATTGAATAAATTCCAGGAAAAGCAGTTGTTTGAATTAAGTTTTATAGACATGAATATGAGCTAGACTGATTCAGATAAGCATCTCTTTTACGGCTTGTCTTTTAGAGTCTCTTACAACAATGTCCTATTCTTATTATGGCTTATTATTACACTTTTTATTTAGGTAATGAGAACAGCTTGTAGCAACATCATATTTTATAATATAATGTGTTAAGTTTTATTTTAGTCTTGAAAAAATATGTTAGAGTTCATATATCTGAACTTCCCCTGCAGTTATTCTTTTCTAGGTTTTATGAGTATCTACAACAATTGCCTTAGGCTTAGGACCTAGTATCTTCTGCACCATAAGTGGGCAACAAGTGGATTTTGAGGTTACAAGCACCAATACCTCTTCAATTTGACACTGCAGTCTTTAAGATTTTGTTTGAAGTTTCAAAAGTCCACATGCACACTCTGGATGTAAATCTAAATTAGCCTATAAGAGGTTTTTAATTTCGAATCAAGTCTTACAGTTTGTTTGTCTTGACCAGCTGCTTTGGTGCACAAATAACTCAACAGTTCATCCCTGTGCATAATGACTTTGAAGGAAACTCCACTGAGTTCAGTGGCGTTTGGATAGCAGCCTAATGTTGTAATCCTGCCATCCACTTACCTGGGCAGAAGCCACACTGAACTCAGTGGAACTTCCTACTGAATCAATACGTAAAGTTTGACTTGCAATTGAATGGTAATGTTAACATATGCTGAACCTGGAATTTATGGGCTGTCCCACCATTCATCATTTTAAGTGTGTGTGTGTGTGTGTGTGTGTGTGAGTGAGAGAGAGAGAGAGCACGCAGCTATTGAGAGCCTCTCTGTAAACTCCAGTAGTCCTGACTTAGTTCACAAAGATCCTTCAGTGAACATATATAAATTTGCCTTACATGTACATTTCCAACCTGAATTTGAGGCTCACTTCTGCTTCCAATAACTAGAAAAGCCAATGTGTGGAAGATAATTGGAGGTCTTGAAATTTTTGTGCACATTTCAGTACATCTTTACTAAACTCCATAAGATTTGCATCTGAGTAAACCTGTATAGGATTGCTCTACATGTTGCCAACCAGCCTTTGTTGCAGCAATCATAGAGGTTTCTGCTTGCATTCCTTAGCCTTAAGCCTCATTTGGTACATACCTAGGCTGAATTCCGAGGCTAGATTTGTCTGCCTTCTAACCGCTTACCCTCCAGCCTAATGAAATGGCCTTGATCTGGTTTACCCTTGCTTGCAGTGAGCATTTATAAGGAGACTGTTTATTTTTAATGATGGAGCTTCAATTATTGAGCAGAAATGCCATCTTATTTGTTCTCCCATTTGTGGTGCGAGAGAGAGAGAGAGAGAGAGAGAGAGAGAGAGAGAGAGAGAGAGAGAGTTAAGCGCCTTCCTTTTCTATCTCATGACTAGATTGATTCTAGGCCAGAAAAGGAGCAAGTGATTTCATTTGTAGCAGCAGAAACTGGAACTCATTGAGTTTTACATCAGCCAGGAAATTACTGTTG
Organism: Podarcis raffonei; assembly: GCF_027172205.1. Classification (NCBI taxonomy): domain Eukaryota; kingdom Metazoa; phylum Chordata; class Lepidosauria; order Squamata; family Lacertidae; genus Podarcis; species Podarcis raffonei. The sequence continues at coordinate 35,520,612 of NC_070605.1, read as the reverse complement.
TGCAGATGCAAGGCTAACAGGAGGAAATGGAAAGATTAGACACTAGAGATGTGGGATGGTGGTCAGAGCACAGGGCTATGAGGAAAGAACTCCCTGAATTTTAATTCATCTTCTGACTTTGCTTTCCTCTCTTGTTCCTAAATTAAACTTGCCAGTTTAGGTTTTTAATGTAATCATATAATGAACGGAATGACTATATTGGGTCTCCCCCCCCCTTTGTTTATTCTTGACCCAAAGTACCAAACATTTATTTATTTTTATGTAGTTTGGTGGACTGGTCTTAGGTGCCCAAAGCCCCTGGGTCTCTTAGTGAAGAACAAAAGCCTGCTCACCCCAAATGCTGAGTTCCTACCAGAAACAAAAGTTCTAGTTCTGGCAGTAAGAATAGCTGCCTTATTCTGAGTCAGACCTAGCTCAGTCTTGCCTGCACGTGACTACCAATGGCTCTCCAGGGTTTCAGACAGCAGGCATTCCCAACCCAACCTGGAGACATCGGGGATTGAACCTGGGAGTTTCTGCAGACAAGGCAGATGCTGTACCACTGAATTATGTCTCTCCCCCAGAAGAACAGCAACAGGGAGTGGAGAAAACAGAGCTGCTCTCAAGAATGTTGTGGGCTCTTTGGGGCCCTAAGGTAACCCCAAGTTCATCTTGGCTGTTTATGGTGCCTCAAAAATAATAAAGAGGTTAAAAAAACATTGATTTCAGTGCTAGGATCCCAAGTGCTAGAGGAGAGAAGGTATCGTCTTCCCACAAGATGAGAAAGTACTGTCTTGCTCCAGACACCATAAGCTGGTTTTTGCTAAAGCACATTGGGACAGTGGGAAGCTCACTACTTCCTTGCTAGCACCCATGATGTTAGCATAGTGTAGAATCTAAAGATACTTGGTATTCATATGCCATTTCCCCTAAGTGTTTGGAACACAATAGCCGTCTCACATGAGCCATTTTTAATTCCCCCATTGCACAGATGGGGGAAGCTTTAAGAGACAGTGGATTGCCCAAGGTCCTCTCATGAGTTTATATCTGAGGGGAAATTCTAGCTCATGCTCTGTAAGGTATAAAGTAACAGTTAAGTAAGAAGTAGTGGTATACCTTATCACAAAAAGCATGCTGTCTTCCAGTGGCAGTGGCACAGCAGCTTTTTGTATTAGATACAGCATTTCTAAAGTATATTAGGAGCAAAATTAGTTTGCTTTTGAGTTAAAATCTTAAGGCAATTGAATTTTGGTTGTACAACATGAAGGCAGTTACTAGTAATAGCAGCATTTCTAGGATTCTGGCTATAGGGTGTATTAAGTATGGTTGCAAGCCACATAAATGGAGGGGTTAGGCAAAACCAATGTTTTGTTAATGTTGAGCTTTGTCTCCAAATTTTCATGTTTGTGTATTTAATTAATCTCATCTGGTTTCACTTGCAAATCTCTGGAGTCACATCTTGTCCAAAAGTTGTGTGACATACGACTATTGAGTTCCTTGTTTTAGCAAGTTTCCTGTTCTTTGGAATGGCCACTGGCATCCTGATCCTAAGTGCACTTGCATGACCTGGAAGTGAGCTTCACTGGTTTCAGGGAGCATTTCTTCTCAGGAAGTGTGCTTTGGACCATGACTCAGTTTATGGCTGTTCCAAAGAATTGTTTTGAGAAGAGTATCTGTTCCTCTGTGCATTACAACATTCTTTCCTTCAAGTATTACTGTAATTTGCTGGTTTGTGCTGATATCTTGAGGAAACTCAAGAAAAATTACGCAACCGTTCTGATACTTTATCTTTCTTAAATTAGCTAATATTTTGGATGCATTTGGAAATGGCTCTTTGCCACTAACAACTTATTGTTGACTGGTCATAAATGTCATTTTCCCAGAACATTTCCAGGAACTGGGCGTACTCTGAGACTATTTTTTCCCCTATAGACTGAATGCAAAAGTTAAGTCAAGTATGACCACCTTGGCTCTCAGCCTAAAGGGCATGTGATGCAGGTCTAGACACTGAGTTGGCACTGAGAGAGTAGCAGCTCCTCCACCACCTGATAGCTCTGCTGGTAGAGCATGAGACTCTTCATCTCAGGGTCATGGGTTTGAGCCCCACGTTGGGCAAAAAGATTCCTGCAATGCAGAGGATTGGGCTAGAGGACACTCGTGGGTTCCTTCCAACTCTATGATTCCAACTCTATGATTCTTTCTACTAATACTACTTCCTCTTTCCTCCCTCCTTCAGCCATTCTGCCCCATCTCATGATGCCTTTCCTTCTGAAATGCCATGTTTAGCTATTCCCCCTCTTATTTTCTGTCGTCAACCATGAACATGTCTTTCTTGCTCCCTGCTTCCTTTCCTATATTATAACTTTCCTTATTCGCACACTGCCCATGCTTAATTTTCTTTGCTTCTTTCTACGCCTCTCGTTTCCTGTTGCACTGGGTCCATATTATTTATTACATTAACATTCAGCTGAATTTCCCCTCCCCCTGGGAGCTGGATTGTGATTGGTCCACATTTGTGCCTAAATTTCCTGTCGGCTGGTAGGAAGTTGAAGGAGAGCAGCAGCATTCCAGTGCTTGGATGAATTACGGCAATAGAATGGTCTGGCATAGCAGCTTCGGTAAATACGGTAATCCCTAGAGTGGGTTCAGCCATTCTAAACAAGCGGAAAGAGGGCTTATCTGTAAAACATAACCTGCATCAAGGGGGAGCCAAAGTTGTGACAAAAGTATGGAAGAATACTGGTGACATGTGAAGGGTGTGATGGGGAGGGCATTAAAAAGATGTGATAAGAATATATTTTTTTGTTTTTACATGTAGCGTATTTTTAAAGATGAGCTCAAAGAAGAAGCGCAAGCAAGTTGCATGCTTATTTAGAACACATGAAGCTGAGCCCAAGTGTTTTCTTCTGTGGGAAGATGCATGTACTGTCTCTGCACCTCAGCTTGCACATCTGCCAGCAGACTTAATTTCAGGTGTTCATGCGCTAAATCAGTGTGAGAAGAGGAAGTGCTCTCTGCTGAAGGAGTACAGTCTATCTCTCCGCCATGCCCTGCTGAGTGCAATAAAGCTTGGTAGTGTTAATGTGATAGGTTATTCCTAGAAATGGACTGTTGGTTCTTCTGTATCAAATTCTTGGCATCTGCTGTGTGAAAGCTAGACATTTCATTAGGTCCCAGAAGGCTGCAGGCTGCAAAAGATTCTGGATGTATGCTGATAATATTGTGTGAAATGCTAACAAGAACCCAGCTCCCTTCAGGAGTTGTAACACCTCTCACAAGTTAGTTATGCAGCTTAAATTTGAATGTGAAAACCTGAGACAGTCTTACAATCAGAATCCCTACCGAAAGAAAGTTTGTAGCACTGAATACGTAGACAGTTTGATACAAATCTCAAAAATCTTCATAGGTAAGCCTGAAGTATAACATGCAGTACTACATATACAACCCATGGGAATCACAGTGAAAAAAGATGGCCAAGGTTAATCTTATGTTAGAAAGAGTTGCAGTTCCCTTGCATAATTAAAAAAAATTAGAGCTAGATGACTAGCAAGAATATTTCAACAGCTGGAAGAGGTCAGGAATGATAGCATTGCAATTAATCTACAGTGGTACCTCGGGTTAAGTACTTAATTCGTTCCGGAGGTCCGTTCTTAACCTGAAACTGTTCTTAACCTGAAGCACCACTTTAGCTAATGGGGCCTCCTGCTGCTGCTGCACCGCCAGAGCACGATTTCTGTTCTCATCCTGAAGCAAAGTTCATAACCTGAAGCACTATTTCTGGGTTAGCGGAGTCTGTAACCTGAAGCGTATGTAACCTGAAGCGTATGTAACCCGAGGTACCACTCTATTTGGTTTTGCTACTTAAATAGCTGCTTATTAATCAGTAATTGTAATTTCTTAGGCGCTGTTTGTATGTGTGTTTGTGGTGCTTTAGTTTTCTAGGTTTGACTGCAGCACTTTAGAAACATTTCAGTCTCTAGTAGTTATTAAACTTGCTTTTTCTTAACAAGGAGAAGCTCATTGGCTGGACGCTGTTGGAAGTGTGGAGTTGTCTCTTGTATTGCTGAGCAGTACTGTTGAGGAATGGGAGTGGAAGGGGGATGCTTTAACTAACACATGGTTGAACTTGTGCTGCGCTAAGAAATACTGATTTAGAGACATGAAGAATGGTGAAGAGGACAGGATATAAAGATGGGATGTGTTTGGTGTTTTTATTTAACATTGGGTGATGAGTTCCCCCATGACTGCAGTGTAAAGAAATGCTTAGGTTAGGTTTTAAATCAAGTGGTTTGCCACTGCTGTGTGGTTGAGATCTTGTGGGTCAAGCTTACATATAATTCACCTGAGCTACAGTGTTCCTGTATTCAAATGCTACCAGTGTGGAATGGGATTCTGACTACAGTGGTACCTCGGGTTAAGTACTTAATTCGTTCCGGAGGTCCGTTCTTAACCTGAAACTGTTCTAACTTGAAGCACCAGTTTAGCTAATGGGGCCTCCCTCTGCCGCTGTGCCACCGGACGATTTCTGTTCTCATCCTGAAGCAAAGTTCTTAACCTGAAGCACTATTTCTGGGTCAGTGGAGTCTGTAACCTGAAGCGTATGTAACCTGAAGCATATGTAACCTGAGGTACCACTGTACTCACAAGTGGCAAACATGCCACAGGGAAATACTTAACTCCCCTTCAAATGTCATAGTATTTGTGATGGGACATGTGGCGGCCATGATATCTCCCTTTCATCTGGTAAGAAGTATCCTTTGCATCTCGCAAGAGCAGAGCTTTTTCTAGTATCTTTTAAAGTGGTTATTCAGGTCACAGTCTGAGAAATGCATGTAGAAAGTTGTATGAAAGAATGCAAAATAGTTCTACCCCATGGGGTTCTGTAGAGCCTCTGTTAGCAATGATTGTGCATTCTAGTCAGTACTACATTAGTCATTCAACTAAGCCTTTAATCCTGCTGAAGAAAGAAGAACCTAATTTTGATGACTGCATTCTGTTCATTATTACCATAAGGAATATAGGTGTACAAAAAACCATTAATTGTTCCTGAAATGGATTTTAAATGACATTTCATCAAGGGGAACTACAACAGTTCCCTAGTTATGGCATAGGATACAAAAGACAATCTTAGAAAGTGTAAATAGCATTTTCTTTGGATTTTGAGTGAACAATCTGCATCAAGGGAAGCAGATGATAAAAAGACACTTGAAAAAAACACCCCAAAACAGTTCATAATCTTTACCATTTTCATTGTAAGGCAGCCCCTTTGTGGCAGTTGACATTATTAATGGATGTGGTTTGCTAAATGTGGTGTTGTAAATACACTATATACCTTTTTCTATATATTTTTTATTATCAGTACCGCTTAGGATAGATTGCTCTCTTTTAGAGAAGGATTAAAGCCTGAAATTTTAAGAGCTGATGTGAGAATATAAATAAGCTTGTTTACACCCACAATATTATTGTTACATTAACCTGTTTCCTGCCCCCTCTGCTCCTTTCAGCTGAGTGGTTTGTGGATGGAGCAGGTCAGTGGATGTTTAGTGATCTGTAGTACTATGTGGCTGGTCAATTTCTCCACACAATTGATGCGAGGGAGAAGGAGGAAACAAGCATGTTGGCTCCGCCCCCTCCATCACCAGTCCTGTCATCCTCTAGGAATTGGAGGTCTGAATGTCTGCAGCAGGAAGGCTTCTCTAATGTAGCCTCCCAGCATAATTAGGAACCCCGATCCTACTGGTTTCTAAATCGTGTGAGGAGCCTTCCTGGGTACAGCATGCTCCTTGCTGCAGACACTAGCTGTCCTACATCAGGGTAGCAGAGATGGGCACAGAGACATGAAAGATAGGTTGAGGGCATCCCCACATTCTCCCTTATTGCTTTAAAAGGGCACAGAGGAAGGTGGTGTGGCGTTTTGGGGTAGCCATGTGGTTTTATGCTACCTTCTCAACTTGGAAGGCTTTTTAAAAACTTATTCTTTATTATTCTGATATTCCAAAAAATCAGCTGTGACCTCCTTTGACCTTTTTCCGGAAGGAAAAGTAATGCGTACAAGCACTTCCATTCCATTTAAGGTTCTAACGGTCAAAGGAGCCAAATAATTGCCATTCCAGTTAATTTTTGAAGGATGCCAACCCTCTAACATTTAAAAAACTAGAATTCCAGCTGATTCCATTAAACTAATAGCTGCTTGTGAAGAACTGGCTGTTAAGAAAAATAAATAAATAAATACATGAAGGCGTACTTTATGTTGATTCTTGCAAAACACCTTAGAATGGCTGCAATTGATGGAGTAGCAACTTTAATAAAATTACATCTCCCTAAGAGGCTGTTCAGTCACCACAGAACACTTTAATTGTTTAATATTAACTAATTTTGAAAATTGCATGTTCTGGGAAAAATATCTTTTGAGGATGAAACCAGTTAATGTTATGGAATTTAGGCTATTTGGAACAGTATTCAGTGGTAGCTCGTGTTACAAACACTTCAGGTTACAGACTCCGCTAACCCAGAAGTAGTACCTCAGGTAAGAACTTTACCTCAGGATGAGAACAGAAATCATGCACTGGTGGCACGGCAGCAGCAGGAGGCCCCATTAGCTAAAGTAGTACCTCAGCTTAAGAACAGTTTCAGGTTAAGAACGGACCTCCGGAACAAATTAAGTTTGTAACCAGAGGTACCACTGTATTAGAACAGGGAGTGTTGTAATGGGCCACAAGTTACATTGTTCACAGTGATGTCACTAAAGCAACACCATTACTATTCAAGGCTCTCAGAGTTTCCCTTTGTTCCATAAACATACTGTTGAATCTATAAACATGACTCCCATCAATCATCAGTAATCCACTGGCATTTGCAAAGCAATTTCAGATGGCCAGTAAGACATATTAGAATGTCCCTATTAGATACAATGCATTTCTTACAATTAGAAATGTAATTGGGTTTCCACACACATGGTGGAATGGGCATGATAAACGAAAGTTAAAGGTTTAAGGTCTTATCTGCCAAGAAGTTCAGCATGTGCTTAAATTCCCCACAGGAATCAATCAGGCTTTAGTTTTTGCCGGTTTCTTTAGTATGTCTTTACACACTTAGTTACCAAGGATCATGTAAAAACAAAAACAGGGGGTGAAAATAATGCAACATTGATTAGTGGTTTTGAAATTAGAAGAGTGGGTGAAATTCTTAAAAACTTAACTTTTATGTCAGGTGAATGAGAGCCATATTTAACTTAATGTCTGAAATAAGTTTTAATCCGTATAATTATACAAGAAGTGTAAATGCTTTTGATTAGTTAGTTCATCAGCTTAGATGCAGTTTGTTCTTCTGTCAGTGTTTTTAAGATGAATGTTAAATAGTAATTAATGATTTCCCTCCTGGTGGTTTCAAAAGCTGATTGGAAGAACCTTTGCATTGCTGCTTAAAAGCTCTACCAAATAAGCTTTTATGTTACTTGTTCATTTTCAGATAACTGATTTAGCTTTTGAACTTTATCTTGTGGTGCCTTGTAATGTACTTTTTGGCACCCTTTGGCTCAAGGTATGCCTTTCTCAATGAAGTGAAATGTTTCTGTTTACTAAGCAGTGAAATGGCAGATGCATTTGATAAAGCAACAGTTAACCATATAAGACTTGGGGAACTATAACATCTGGGGTTGTTCTGCAGGTGCAACTAAAAAGAAGTAGAAAGAAGCCTCTCCTAAATATAAGTTGCTCCCTTAAAAAAACCCAACCAAGTTTGTTTGAGTTGATGTCTTTCGCTTTGTAAATCAATTCAGCAAGCTGCTGTTGAGCCGGTCTGAAAGTACCAAAAGAACTAGGGTTTTCTCTTCCTTAATTGAGCAGCTTTGTTCTAAAAGCCTAAAAAACATTGCTCAGTTGCCAGATGTAGGTGAGTTAGTAGTGAGTGAAAGGTTCACCTTGGCAGATTTTAGAATGTTAGCCATTTGGGAAAGTTTCTATGAATAAGATGCTTTCCCCACATTGTGCTTACTGCTTCTACGTTGGTACAGTATTTAAAACAAAATCCAAAGTTCTCAAGCGTCAGGTAGTTAAACGTGTGGTGATGTGCACATGCTATATACATTGCAAGCACCTCTTAAAAAACAAAAACAAATACTGCTAAGCTAACTGTTTCTTTCCATAATATTTAGTACTTTAAAAAAAGTTAATTTTGCATGGTTCCAATTGTCCTTCAGAGGCATTGTTTTAGTAGCCTTAAATTAATACACAGGAAGTTCAAATTTCCACAAATCAACATACAATTTTTTAAAGATATAGCTGGTGAATACAGAATACACATTACAGAATAGTGCAAGTTTATGTGTACCTTCAAACTCCCCCCCTAAAAAAATCATTTGCATTCACATGTTAAATTCAGTTGACTACACTGTTTAATCTTGCCATGAATAAATAATTCTGATAGGAAAAATGGTGACATGGTACAGATCACTCTGTTAGGGTTCAGCCCTGTACTGAGAAATGTTGAGTGACCTTAATGCCTGGTAACCTGGACCAATTAGCACCTTGCAGAAATGTGCTTTTCAGGGAAGAAAAGCTTCCGTTTCTTAAGCAGCACTATTTCTTTAAACAAAGGTATGAAAAGGATCTTAAAGGTAACTAGTCTCCCTTTCCTCTTTAAACTGAACATATGCAGTCAAACAAACAAAAAGCAACTCCTGAATATAACTGAAGCATTTGCATTAATAGTTGCATTAAAAAAAAATCTAAGGCAGTATCTCCTTGAGCACATCTTCTAAAATTGTTGAAAAGTACAATAAACTCTTTTATATACATGTTTCCGCATGCCTGTTAGTGTGTCACTTGAATGTATAAAAATAATCGCTAAAACTTTTTATCCAGAACATTACAACGTTGCTGGGTCCTTTCCCACAATTTTAAATATAGTTATGACTCTGTCCAGCACACACTTGGAATCGGAGTGTAATTCATAGGTTCCCCCTTTCTCAGTATCAAAGCCTCATCTTTTGGTTTGGAAATAGCCTCCTATGCTTAAAGGGAGAGCATTAAAAAACAGTTTAGTAGTTGTTTGCTGTAGCTGATGCTTCAAAAACCTCTGTGATGCAAATTAAATCATGCACGCTGTGGATTTCTTAAAGTGAACCAAGTTAACTTTGAAGCAAAATGTCTATTGGTTGCTAAAAGAAACTTCATCCCACAACTTCCCTCTTACCTTCAGTGAATGAACTGCAGAGTCCCTGTGTTAGCTATTGCTCCGCGATGCTGGGATTTTGATTCTCTTAGGCATCAGGGATGTGAGCATTCCAGCAGTTACACCAAACAATGAGAGAGAGACTCTCTGCATGCCCCAAGCCTATGGAGCATTACGTCATGGCAATACCATATAAGGAACTCTGTGTTGTGCAGACTCGTTGTGTCTGTAGTGTATTTCAATGATAGCCAGAGCTCAAAGCTTATTAATGTGTTCTGGCTCCAGCTAACACTTTGGACTGTGTGAAACATTTCATTTGTCTAATCAGTTTGTGGCCAAAATGAATGTTCGGGAGAGTTAAGTTCAGAGCAGTTCCTTCTCTCTGCTGATGATGGAGTAAACTGGTTGTTGCATTTTAATCTTTTCATCCTGGTTTTCCACAACACAACTGTTTGGGGGAATTGGATCGTAGGTTTCTCCCTCCTGCTCCTTCTCTTAAAAAAAAAAGGGGGGGGGAGAAGCTTAGCTGGAATCCTTTGAGAGAAGTATGAACACCAAGCGTTCTTCTTCTTTTTGTTCTGTGTTTTATTTCCTGATGATGTAACTAGAAAACAATTCTTCAAGTGATGATGGGAAGGCCAGATGAGAAACTGGGGTGTGTGTTGAGTGTGTGCTCACTATTTTCCCCTTTAAGCCCACTTTTACAGCCCTTTCACTCAAATTTGATTAAGATTCTTCACTGGGTATGCTGTACTAAATTGAAAGTTTGATTAATAACTGGAAAAGATAATACAGGGAGGCTGAATATAGAGAAAGAGTTTTAGAATTTAGGGGCATGTAACCTAATTTGCTTCTGTGTTCTGTGATATGTGAAGGGGGGGACTGCAAGAAAAGGGCTGCAAAATCTCATTAAAAGGTTATTGGGAATTATCTGATTAAATCCCTTGCATGTTAATGAAAGAGTCTGAAGCTATATGAATAGCTCTTTAAAACCACTTTGTTGTGTCCCTAATCCATGTAGCAGAGCACATCTGCCTTCATTTATGAATTACTTGAAGTTCAGTCCTTTGCGGTATATGTCTGTCCATGTTTACTCAGAAGTAAGTTGCTCAAAGTTTGGCGGAATTTACTCCCTAGACACTAAGTTTAGGATTTAATCCTTTAGTTGTTTACTGATGCATACTTTAATTATTCAAATATTATAAAATATTAGTCTGATATTCAGACGCATAAAATAGCACAAGCCTATGGTTTTCTCAGTCTGACTTTCTAAAAAATGTTGAGTGACACCATGAAAATATGAAGCAATTATTTGATTATTATTTTGTTGAGTGACACCATGAAAATATGAAGCAATCATTTGATTATTATTATTTTGAAAAATACAGTATTTGACAAGAATGTATTTCAATTATGTAACTATCATAACATGGGAAACATCCTTTTACCAGATTAGATTACTTGTTCATCTAGTTGAGTACAGTATTGTCTACTCAGGTATGGGGGACCTTTGTCTCTTCTGAACTACAACTCCCACCATCCACAGCGCACATGGCCAGTAGCCAGTGTTGATGGGAATTGTTGTTCAGCAACATCTGGAGGACCAAAGGTTCCCCACACCTGTGCTGCCTGCAAGCCTCTGGAGACAGGCAGACAGGTCTTTCCCATTTGCTTCCTTTAACTAGAGATGTAAGTGGTTGAACATGATACATTCTGCATGCAAAGCATGTGCTCTGTCACTGAGCTGGGGTCACTGTATGCAATTATGCAAAATTAAAAACAAAACAAAACATGCTGAACTATCAAAGATCAGGGTGAACCACAGCATCATGTTATAAAATAAAAGTAGAAACTACAAACCTGAAGCACCTCTGATGATATTATGACCAATTCTGTTTTTCTAAGACACTTCTTCACATAGTCTGCCAGGGTTAGCTACACTCTGAGTAGACCCATTGACATCAGTGTAGTTAAGCCTATTGATTTTAGTGGATCTTGGCTATCACCCTATGTATTCTTGCATAGAAACCAATTTAGCATTGTAAAGAGACAATTCTTTACAAATAGAATCATAGAATTATAGAGTTGGAAGGGACCCTGAGGATCATCTAGTCCAGCACCCGGCAATGCAGGGATATGCAGCTGCCCCATACAGGGATCAAACTGCAACCTTGTCATTATCAGCACCACACTCTAACCAACGGGGGCACAATCCGTCGTTGCTACCAAAAAAATGGGAAGGGTATTGTCCATTGAAATGATGGGGAAACTGGTTTTCTTTCAAAGGTGGGGGAAGTAAAGTGCAAAAGGTGGGAGGTGGGGAGAATTGGGCTCGGATAATGTGTGAAAGGGATGCGGGTGGCGCTGTGGGTTAAACCACAGAGCCTAGGACTTGCTGATCAGAAGGTCGGTGGTTCGAATCCCTGCGACGGGGTGAGCTCCTATTGCTCGGTCCCTGCTCCTGCGAACTTAGCAGTTTGAAAGCACCTCAAAGTGCAAGTAGATAAATAGGTACCGCTCTGGCAGGAGGGTAAACGGCGTTTCCGTGCGCTGCTCTGGTTTGCCAGAAGCGGCTTAGTCATGCTGGCCACATGACCCGGAAGCTGTACACCGGCTCCCTCGGCCAATAAAGCGAGATGAGCGCTGCAACCCCAGAGTCGGCCATGACTGGACCTAATGGTCAGGGGTCCCTTTACCTTTACTAATGTGTGAAAAATTATAGATAAAATCAAGGTCTTGCACTACGGCTGTAAAGGTGTGTTGGTTATCCCTAATTTCCGAGTCGAGCAGAGAATACTGTATGGTATGCACTAAAAATCGCTCTTGTATATACCATAAGCAGCTGATATACTTGCACTTTCATCTAAATGCTTCCAACTCAAAGGTTACTGTCCAAAGCTGGGTAACAGCAAATATTACATAATGCTTTAGGACAGGAAATGAAGAGTGTGTTTCATTAATGTTGAGGGAGAGAATAAAGTAGGAGTTTCTGGAGGAAATAACTTGAATTATGTGTTCATGTTGTACATTCTGGCTTGACTTTAACTGTTACATGTGTATGTATGTGTGTGTAAAAAAAATACCCCTGCAATTTTTCATAAAGTGCTTTGAGTTCTAGTCATGGCCTGGGGGTGGGGAGAAGAAGGGTATGAAATATTTTTTAAATAAAATGCCCAGTTTATTCTTCACTATCCCCTTTTCCTTACGTATATTTGACAAATGCTTGCTCGTTTGTTGTATTTTCACCTTTAAGTGGAACGTGGAAATATGGCCTCTTTCCATTTTAAAAGCATACTTAAAACATACCAGACTCAAGAATTGGGTTTTTACTGTGACCTAGTAAAAGGCGACCATATTCTGTCTCCTTGGCTTAAATGATCTGATTACAGTCTGTGCCATTTTCAGAATGTCACCCTTAGGAAGCAATTGCAAGCTTTGGACATTTCAAGCTTTGGGGGCTGGGTGAAAGTTCTAATCCATCTGTTTATAAACTTGAAGATACAACCAAGTGCCCTAATCCAAGAAAGGACCATATGGCTTCTTTGTGCCTGTCCCTAGATGCATAAAGAACCAAGCATGTGAACAGGTGCTGTGCATGAAGTTGATCTCCCTGATCCAGTGGCTGCTGCTGCTGCACCCAAAGAGCTTTGACAAAACAGCATTTATTCCAACCAGTTTCTAGAGATGCTGAATTCATTCCTGCCTGCTCCTTACTCCCAATCAATAGCTGGCTACTATTTTTTAAAGAGGACTTGCCGTGTACAGCCCCAGCTTCTGCTGAATGCGCATTTCATTTGGGACCAGGATGTTCAAAGTGTCATTTTTGCAGCATATGTGTCAAACTTGCTTCACAGTACAGTGGTACCTCAGGTTAAGTATTTAATTTGTTCCGGAGGTCCGTTCTTAACCTGAAACTGTTCTTAACCTGAAGCACCACTTTAGCTAATGGGGCCTCCTGCTGCTGCTGCCCCGCCGGAGCATGATTTCTGTTCTCATCCTAAAGTTCTTATTCCGAGGTAATATTTCTGGGTTAGCAGAGTCTGTAACCTGAAGCGTATGTAACCTGAAGCGTATGTAACCCGAGGTACCACTGTACGTGACACCAAACTATTTTGCTCATGGATGTTTTAAAGCAGGCATGTCCAAAGTTGGTTTCAGGGGACTAATCCGGCCTGCCAGCCGGTTTAATCCAACCCCTGTGGCAATTTATTTCCTGGGGTAAAATCCTAAAAAAGTTTAACAACTTCAATCCTAAAAAAAGGTGAGTGGCTGGGGAAACCCAGCCAGATGGGCGGGGATAAATAATAAATTATTATCATTATCATTATTTATTAGATTGCTCCCTTGAGCCCAATAGATTTGGCAGGCAAGAGTGGAGGAGTTCTCCCTTCAGCCCACGATGGGGATCATCAACTTATCCTGAGCAGAAATCCCTGCATAGTTACCTGTCTCATCTGCCTTGGAGCCTGATTCTCAGATTACCCATTCCTTATTCCTGTAGGGCATTTTCTGACACCGAGTGTGTAGTGGTTGAGCCTCAGGGTCCATGGTAGCCACTGATCTGTTTCTGTGTATCACTTGGTACAACACTTCTTTGAGTTCCAAGTTTAAAAGCAATTACTCCCTCAGTACTCATTTTAGGGAGAAGAACTTTACCATAACCTTTCTGAACCTCCCCAACATACTAGTTGAGGTGATGTAGTGGTTGAAGTGTAGGGGTTATGAGACTCAGGTTCAAATTGCCACTTGACCATGAAGCTCACTGGCTGACCTGCCTCGTATGGTTGCTGCAAAGATAACATAGGAAGGTTTAAGGGAACCATGCATTCTGTCCTTGGAAGTGGTCAATCATGCTGTACATCACTTGTAGTCTATAGTGCCCTGCACCACATGTATTTTCTCCCCTTACTCACTTTCTTGTTTCAAAGTAGATATTTCATAGGTTATTTTGGAGGAACTGAGTTTTTTTAAATGCTGTATTTATCTTTCAAATACTGCTGAAATTAACACACATTTATATGGTGAAAGTACTCGACTCTGCTAGGTGCTGTGTAATTTAGGTATTTTTATGGAGATGCTGTCTTTGACTTTTAGTGAGTGCTGAGGGACATGTTAACACTTCACCTGCTTTTTGACCATCACAAAATTAACTTGCACATATGTGGCTTTATGCTATCCCCTACTATAATAAAATGGAGCAGGAATCTTAAAAGCTAGTATCTATTCTACTTTCTGTTTCCTGTTTTTTGGAGCGCAGCTGAAGAAAATGTGTTTCCCGATCCTGCTGGCTTGGTTTGAACATAGACCTATGAAGCTGTTCCAATACTGAGCTAAACCAAGACGCTCTGCTGCAAGGATTGGGTACCTGTAGCCTTCTACATGTTACTGCACCACAAATCCCATAATTTCTTACCATTAGCCAAACTGTCTGGGGCTGATGGGAGTTGGACTCTATCAACACATGGAAGGCCATAGGTTCCCGGTCTTGGTGACTGGGAGTGGCTCTCCAGGGTATCTGACAGAGCTCTTTCTGCTACCCGTGTCCTTTTAAAAACATAATAATTCAGAAACTGAACTAAGGCGCATCTGCACACAATCCATGTGCCCTGTCACTGGGCCATGGTCCCTCCCTGAACAGTGATTTTGGTAGATAAAATTCATTTCTTGTTGTAGAAAGAGACTGTTAGTAAGAATGAGCTGGGAAAACAGTGGGATATTACAAATATGCTCTTCTATAAGAGGAGAGGGAATGATTTAGATGCTGACTCTTGCTAAACAATTCCTGTCTCCTTAGTAACTAATCATAGTTTTTTAAAAATTTGTTGTACTTGTAAATATTATGGCAGGATAGAATACCACAGAATCAGAGAAACAAGAGCTAAAGGCTGATTAGGTCATTGCGACCCTTGCGTGCCAACACAGAGCTGCTCCCTCCTGACTGTTGAGCCTGGTTTGTTTTGTCTACTCAATGCTTTCAAATAATTTGGGCCTGAACTTTTGATTTTTAACAAAGCACATATAGATCAATTGATTGATCAGGAATTAAGGAGCATAATGCCTTTAAAGTATATTAAAAAATCAGTCTTCTTTTTCTTGGTCAACCCTGATAAGGTGGAAGCACTGTTGGATAGATAGAATCCCTCCCTCCAAACCAGGTAACTATCTGATTTGAGTGGGCTTTCAATCCTTCTGAGAGACCAGGATCTCAGCTTGTGCATACTCCTTGATTCAGCCTTTTCACTTGAGGCAAAGGTGACTTCTGTAATGTGGAGTGTTTTTCTTTAACCAGCATAGGCTGTCATGTCTTCTAGATAGTCTGGCACCAGTTACCCATGCTTGGGTAACATCCCTTTCAGACTACCGTAACGTGTTGTGACATGCAGTGCATGAGGCTTACCTTGAAGCTGGTTTGGAAGCTGCAATTAGTTCAAAATAATCAGCCAGAACTTTAACTTGGGTGACTCATTGGAAACATATTTCAGCACATTTGAGAGTTCTACACTGGTTAAGGCCACCTTTCCCCATATCAGTTTGTCCAAATGATCTCCCACTGAGATTTTTCTCACAGTGCTACTAACCACCTGAGATCAAGCTGGTGTCAATAAAAGAGCCTTTTCATCTGTGGTGCCCAGGTTGTGGAACACACTCCTCAAGGAAGTGTCTCTGGCGCCCATTGTATTATCTTTTAGATATGACATTTAAAAGAAAATTCTCTCAGGCATGTTAGTGAGTTGTGCTTTTAAACTGTGGGAATGAAGCTTTTCCATTCTGCTCTTTTATTTGGCTGTCTGTTCAACTGTCTATTAGTTTTAATTGTTCTGTTGTATACCTGATTCCCCCCTCCCAGATTTTAAATTGTATTATAAACCTCCCTGATATAAATATGTGTCAAGAGCAGTATAAAAATGCCTTAAAAATTTTTTCACACACTATGCAGACAGCAGCCTCGGCTGCATAAGTCACTCAGGCTGCCACAGTTCTGAGAAGAATGATGCATGTATCTGCAAGCATGTTCATTGCATTCTTAGCTTACAAATTACATGTTTTAGGTATAAGGTATTTTAAGCATATACTTTAAAATGTAAAGGGAAACTATATGGGCAGTTTAACTTGCTGCTTGCAATTCCTTCACCCTGTTTGCTTCTTATCAAAGAGGCAGTTGGCCAGTGCACATGGCTGTTAACTGAAGGGCTGGTGGTTTGAGCTCACCCATGTGTTAGGCAATGCCTTCCTCATACCTCCCCATAATTTTCATGTGGAGGGATTATGACTCAGAGGTACAAATATGCTATATGTGTTGTAGGTCTCAGATTTGATCTGGCTGAGACCTTAGAATCCAATGTAGAAAATACTGGGCTAGATGAAACTGAGGCTGACTCCTTATGAGATGGAGGTGCTGTGGTTGGACGATTCTTGTGTCCAGGAATTAGGTGGGTGACCTGGCAAAGTGGGGAGGAACCAGGTGATACATTTTCAGTAGCATGCACCAGTGTCCTGTGGTTGAGCATGTGCTCAATCAGAAATCAGATATACACATGAAATGCTGGTCCAAGCGGGCCTTCTGCCCACATAAAACATTAGGTAAAACAAATTAAATAGGGGAGTAAAGTACCCCAGTAGGCAATGTTCAGCTTCCATTGGTCTCTCATGTTTGTAGCCTCTAAGTGCCATAAGGTAAAGGTAAAGGGACCCCTGACCATTAAGTCCAATCGTGGCCGACTCTGGGGTTGTGGTGCTCATCTCGCTTTATTGGCCGAGGGAGCCGGCGTACAGCTTCCAGGTCATGTGGCCAGCATGACTAAGCTGCTTCTGGCGAACCAGCGCATGGAAACACCGTTTACCTTCCCACCGGAGCGGTACCTATTAATCTACTTGCACTTTGTGCTTTCGAACTGCTAGGTTGGCAGGAGCAGGGACCAAGCAACAGGAGCTCACCCTGTTGCAGGGATTCGAACCGCCGACCTTCTGATCGGCCAGCCCTAGGCTCTGTGGTTTAACCCACAGCGCCATCTGCGTCCCTAAAAGTATGGTAGCTTGGGTTAAAGGGAGACTGATGGGTGCAGAACTAAGTGAAAGGTATCAGCTCAATTGCTCAACATAGAATGGGAAGGAAGAAACGAGTGGGACATCTGCGTTATGCACCTGGCTAGCAGATGCGTAGATGTACTCAGTATTTGTTCTGGGGTGTGTGCACTAGATGTTAAAATTCCAGGATGCAGTTATAATAACTAAGAAAGTCTGAATTGTTTAGCCTGCAAAAACTATGCAAATTAATCATCCCCCCCAAAAAAGATCAAATCTGCATAACTTGCCTCTTTTACCTGTTGTCTTAGTTGTGGAACTGGAAGAGCTCAGTAACAAATGGAGATGATCAATTACAGCCATAGAAAAACCCAAGAACAAAAGAAGCAACTGAACAAAGAGCTTAAGTGAGCTGCAGCAGAAAACTTGTCCTAAGCAATTATTTTGAAAGAGTGTTAAAAGAGCATAACAAGTTTGAAACCAAATCTAAATGGGAATCTATCTTTTTCATTTTCATATTATTATTCTAGCAAGAACTCTGGTTTTCTGTTCCTGCCAGCCACCGAAAATCTTATTTGGTCACATCTCACTTCTGATTTCTGAGATTTCAGTTGACATTTCCAGTAAGACTTTAGACATATCTTTGTGAACCTGTTGGCTGCACACTTGCTTTAAGTATAAAATGAAAGCTGAGATTGTTAGGAATCTGAATTCTGCAATCAGTACCAAATTCTGTATTTCTGTATCCTGTTCCATCGCAGTCTACACAATATTGCACTGTAGTAATATAGTTTATGGATGTAACAATCATATTTCTGTACTGTTCAGTACTATGGACCTAGTATTTTTTCTAATGATAATTAGGATTTTATTACAATCTAATCCTTTACTAACACAATTACTATTTTTAGTATGTCTCCTTCAGAGTTCTCTCCCAAAACAACTCTTAACTTGTGGTCTAGTCTTACATTAAGTGCCCCGTGCCCCTCTCTATCACATCCAGGGCAAATTCTATTTACCCTCCTTCCAAATACAAATCTCTGACTAGCCAAACAGTTACATCAGTACCCTAGGGGTACTGAGCAAGTTTATTTCTGTTAAGGAATTTGTGCTGAACCGACACAGTGGTTAATATATCCCACATGCACTATTCTGGAAAGCAGATTTCTAAGGAAATAACTCCGCTTAAAGAAATGTTGACCTATCTGTTTGATAGATTGATGACACAGGTATTTGTCTTGGTCGTGTGGCTCCGTTCTCTATTCTGGAAAAGTACTTTGTTAATATCTTGGGGACATGATCCAGCCAACGATAAGCACTCTGAAGCCTCATTAATTTCTACAGAAGGGATTTGAGGGGGGAAACTGTCCCAATGACATTAACTTTGGGCACTTAACTGAATCTTGACTTGGTTTTCTAGGTCAGGTGCAGATGTAACAAAGGGGTCCCTTAACTACATTTAAGGGATCCTGAACTGGATATGGCCTCGTGCTCTCCCTCCCCTCACACCACTGGTGTGCATCCCCCTGTAGGGATGGCTTACCAATAGGCACAGAGGTGTGTTACTGAATGTGCGGTCTCATTAAAGAGCAGGTGGGGAACATTTTTTGCCTGAGAGCCACATTCCCTTTCAGGCAACCTCTTAAGGGCCACATACGAAAGGTCAATAGGGCCAGAGGCAAACATGAGTACAGCAATAGATGTACATTTTGCCTTTTGTACAATAGGGTAGTTTCCACACACTCACCCATTCCTAGCCTGTGTCCAGACAAGCAAGAGGCATCGTCAGAGCTCAGAGACACATTCCAGCTACTCGAAAGCACCCAGGGGTACAAGGCAAGGCCAGAGCATGGTCTGGGGGGGGGGGTTTCAAGAGGTAGATAATGTAGTCTAGGGGCCTGCATTCAACCCTGGGCCTGAGGTTTCCCACACCTCCATTAAAGGATGGCACATGTTCATGAATTATTACTTGATAGCACCATGGAGCATTATTTGGATTTTTTGGCCTTGGGCACCAAAATGTTTTGAGGTGTCTCTCAGCCTCTTCTCCTGTTCCTCACCCCTCATCCTCCCTTTAACACTCTTGAGAGAGAGCACACATGCACATTAGAATTAGAGAGGTGAGGGGAACGGATCTTCAGAGCTCAGTGTAAGAGCTCCTCAGCTTTATTAAACACACTGGCCCTTGTCAGAGGATTTCGTGCACTTAATTAAAAACTTGTAGCCCTGAATGATGAGGCATGCAGGCCTATAAACAGAAACAAAGATTCTTGCCTCACAGACGTATTCAAATGAAGGGATAAAGGAGAGGCCTCTCGCATCAAAGCAGACCCAAGCCTTCCCAAAATGGCGCCTGGAATGCAAAATACTTCAGTGGGAGCTCAAATGGATGATATCCCTCTCCCAGGTGGTGAGGTAGCTCAACAACTTAAACCTTTCAAATACAAACTTATGGTGGAATAGGATGAATTTCTGGTTAGAAAGATGGTGGACCTGGGCTCATGCATTGAAGGTACAGATTAAGTGGTAATGAAGCATTTGAGCTCACAGTTTCAAGCAAGGAGACCGTTTAAAACTGGGGAGATGAGAGGGTCAAATAAAATGGAAATAAATGCAGCAAGTGGTTCTTGTGCCTTGGTAAAATGCTAACCGGTTAAGAATTTTCACTTGATACTCTGTGTGCAGTGTTGATGATGTTGTTTCTGCCATTCTACACATACCACAGGCTGTCAATTGAGTTCAAGGTAAGGTAATACAGGAAAGCATTCTTTGACAAGGGAGGTCAAGATATGTGGTGGTAAGCTTTAAGCAACTGCACCAACAGAAAACTGCTAAGGATCTGGAAAGCACCTGGTTCCCAGTGACTATGGCTGGAGGCTTCTTACACGAACAGCTTTGCCACTTACTACCAGTATGACGTCATGTCACTTGCTGAGTCATTCCTGTGATTTTTCATACACCCGCAAAATCTCTCAGGCACAGTAATAAATGTAAATGCATTACATCATATAGGGGGGAGAGTGAAGCCTTATTAACTCAAACTACCCTGAGGGCAGGATACTATTGTTAGTTAACAGTGGAACACCTTTGCAGATTTCGCATTGCAGGTTATAAAATATTATTAACATAGTAGTCTGAAAAGTTAAAACTATTTGACTTCAAACAGAATTCTTCAGGAAAAAAAGGTGTATGATAAGCAGATAATGACTTCATTAACAGGTCTCTTTTTAATTATTTATTTCTGCCAATGAGGTGTGTGTGAGAGAGGGAAATAATATTTAAAATTTTATAACCACCTTTCTGAACCATGCCGTTGAAATTTCACACAAAGTATGTAACCGTTGCTGCTAATGAATACAAAGAAGGCAGAGCAATTTCCTTGCAGCCTGTGGTTACATTTACTGGCGAACGATTCACTTAAAAACTACTTGAAAGAAATTCAATCATGGAATATAAAACTACTCTTACAAAGCTACTTTTAATAGTGCAATCCTATACATGTTTATTCAGAAGTAAGTCCCCTTGAATACATTGAGACTACCTTCCGGTAAGTGTATATAGAATTGCAATGTAAGTGTTTTGCAGTACAGTGGTACCTCGGGTTAAGTACTTAATTCATACCGGAGGTCCGTTCTTAACCTGAAACTGTTCTTAACCTGAAGCACCACTTTAGCTAATGTGGCCTCCTGCTGCTGCCGTGCTGCCGGAGCACGATTTCTGTTCTCATCCTGAAGCAAAGTTCTTAACCTGAGGTACTATTTCTGGGTTAGCGGAGTCTGTAACCTGAAGCGTATGTAACCCGAGGTACCACTGTATACTTATAGGAATATTTACTTTAGAGTAAGTCCCACTTTGTTCAGGTTACAGTGCAGTCTGGAGAGCTTATCATTTGTTCATTAGTACTGTAGGTGGCAAGTCATTGCTAGCCTGGATATGATAGGTTAGATTGCATCAGGACTGATGTAGCACTTTCAGTAGACTGGAAGGGAGAAGGTGTAGGCAGCTCTGACTCCTTATATTATAACTTTGTAAAAACAGTTGCCAACTTTCCAACAAGCCTTCTGTGTCCCATACATTTACCTTTTAACAGCAGTTTGATCTGCAGACATTACCAGGCAATCGTGTTCCTTGCCAGGTCTTGAAAATATTTGCTTGTCTGCTGTTAAATGCACCAGCACATGGTGTGTGTCCCCCAATCAGCTGGCAACCCTACTTATAAATAGGGTGAACGCATTGTTTGCCATGTGGTCTTTCTAAAGTCAGGGTTTACAAAGGAACACTCTTTCCTGCATGCCATATTGAAATTAATCAGGTTTATATGTTGGGAGCACATTGCAGATCAGAATATTTAAGTATTCAGATACAATTCACACTTATTTCAGTTAAAATTAGTTGCCTTTAACTTTATGAGACTTAAATGAGATGTGACTGACTAGTTGTCCCACTGATCTCAATTAACTTTAAGTGCTCTTATTCTGGATTGGGATCTCTAATTATATTGCACTTACTTCAACTTTTCAACCAAATCATTGTTTTTCAGGGATTACTTTATGAAATCCTCCATAGGGATTATTTCTGAAACAAGCTGACAATGATTGCAATCCAGTAGGTTCCTTTAGTTGTGCTGGGACATTGCACATATGTAGTGGGGCTTTTGCAAGTAGTCTAGCATATGTATCTCAAAGGTTATATGCAGTGCAATTTGGAAAACCTGTTGTGGGCTATTCAAGATAGATACCGTATATCTGGAAAATGCCACAATCTGTCCCCCAAACTGTATGGGACTATAGGAACTTCTCCTGAAGCTATTAGTGATATATTAGTCCTAGGAAAACTTCTTAAGGTCTAGTGAGCAAACTTACATCTCTTTCACTAGCAAAACTTCGTTTGAGGTCCCAAGCCCCTGACACTGAAAGGCAAACTATTTTTAACTCCTGAGTATTACTTAAGTCTTGGTATACTTGTGGTGTTCAGCTCATGACTTTGGAACTCTTAGGACTGCCAGCCCTGTGACCTCAGTCATACCATTGCCTGTAAATAATCTTGTATGTTAATTTTCATTCTGAATGATGCTCTATGTATGGTCTTTCACCACTGCTTGTGTGTTTATGTGGGAAGTGCCTTTCATGTTTTCTGAGGCTGTCTGTTTGGAAAAATTGCACAGCCTCATTTGATCCTGAATGAACAAGTGCTCTATGAAAGGATGGGTAACTGGACATGGGACTGTAGTAAAGGGTTTTTAAAGAAAATAATTTTGAATCATCAGTGCTGATGGTGGGATTAAGAGACTTGCAGAAGAATCTTCCGTCTAGAAACTGGATGGGTTTATTTAAGGTGGCTTAAAAACCCCCACACACAACGCATACAGTTTACCACCGCAGTTCATTTCTGACGTTATATTTTCTGGATTATGAGTCATGGATGTCATTATAGTTAAACATCCATGTGCAGAATGAATGCACTTCAGAGGGACAGAAGTTAAAGAAAAACAGAAGTGTGAATAACTGCTAATGGCATGCTTCATGGCTCCATTCAGTCTGCCATTTCATTTCATCATACATAAGGGGGATAGTTGAGAGATACCTTTCTTGACATTTAAATGGCAACACATGTTTGCAATGGTGAATGGAAACTATAGTTGAAAAAAGACGGGCATATGGCATTGAGAAGGCAAGGAGAAATTTGTTGCCCTAATATGCACCATGTAATTGGTACACTTAACTTGCTGAAGTAGCTGTTTTATTTTATTTTTTTAAAAAACTGTTCTCCATTTGTGTAAGTTTTCCCAGTCCGTATGTGTTTAGTGCCTTCAGGACTTATGTGCACAGAAATCAGGCTAGCCTCATGTTGTTCCAAGGGGAAGTTGACAGACAGACAGGAGTGTGTAATAGGAGCATGGGTAATTTTTATTGAGGAATGGTGTGGTGAGCTTTAACATTTGTTAAATTAGAATTTCAGAAACAGAAAAATAAGATAACATAGGAACATCAGAGATGCATTAAATACACAAACATGTTGTTGCGTTTTACAGTCACAGGTATATTAATGTTCAATGCCCTTGGATACGTTATGATACTATTAATTATGTCTCCCACGCCCAGTTAAGTTTACAGTGCAGTCCTACCAACCTTGACTTAGAAGTCATATCCATTCAACTCACAAAGACTTCCTTCAAGCAAACATCAATAGAATTATGTTGTATATGATTTGATACCTGAAAAGTCATCTTACCCCTTATGTACCTTATGATCACTGTGCTCCGCAAATGAGGGCCTCTTGTAGATATTACCTTTTCAGGACATCTGTTCTGCCCAGTATAGGAATTGGGTCTTTTTTCCCTACTATTTCTTAGAAGTCCTGTACCTCTAACCAGTGTTTGTAAGTTTTTGCAAAACTGTTTCAGATACTCTGCTAAAACTCTAACTCTGCAGGTAGTCATTATGTTTTGTTTCTTTTAACTTTGTAGATGGGCAATACTGTTACTTAAGTATAAGTAAACGGGACTTGCTGCTAGCTTTCTTTTCCACAGCAGTAGCATCCCTGTGCTCAGATAAGATAACAACCCCCTCTCAATTTCCTGTGAGAGAAGTCTTAAAACTTTTTTGTGGCTATTGCTGAATGCAAGCACCCTGCCTTTTACTTTAAGGTTCTTTCCTAGGAAGCTCACCTCAAAATGTTTAAACACCTGGCTGATTACTGTATTAATGATTAATTATCACAATCCATCACTTATATGAAGCAGTGGGGGGGGGGAGTGTAAAAGGGTAGGATATGCACACAGTTGGCAAAGTTCTAACAACACCTCTGACATCCCATCTGTTTTGAGGTTAAGGTTGGATTCCAGGAGGGATAAGTCATGGCCACACTTATCAAAGACTTTGGATTCTGGGTTTTAGGTGCTGCCAATTCTTCCACAGACAGGACTGAAAGGTGTCTTACTTGCCTACTGTCTAAGAAAGGGATTGGGAAATAGGCTTTCTGAAATTGCAAAGGATGGTGTGTTTGAATCATCTGTGGAAATCTAATAATTGTTTATTGATTTTTTTATCAGTGTGTTTTGCAAGGGCGGGGGGAAATAGTGCTGTTATTTGCTACTGTTTTTAGATTATTTTCCCGTGTTCAGTGGTTTGAAAACTATTGCTCAAAGAGAGGATACAGTTATCTGTTGCATGTGCACTGCTGATTTCAGGCTCTACACAGGTACGTAGTGGCGTAGCGTGGGGGGTGCAGGGGGGGCTGGCCGCACCGGGCGCAACATCTGGGGGTTAGGGCAAATCCACGGGTTAGGGGGCACAAATCCATGGGTTAGGGGGCGCAAATTACTTGCCTTGCCCCGGGTGCTGACAACCCACGCTACGCCACTGGGTACAATGATAACAGTTTAAAGGGGGTTATATGCAGATTCCTTATGGGGACGCGGGTGGCACTGTGGGTTAAACCACAGAGCCTAGGGCTTGCTGATCA
Organism: Podarcis raffonei; assembly: GCF_027172205.1. Lineage (NCBI taxonomy): Eukaryota > Metazoa > Chordata > Lepidosauria > Squamata > Lacertidae > Podarcis > Podarcis raffonei. The sequence goes on along the minus strand of NC_070605.1, from coordinate 35,495,976 downwards.
GAAGGTCAGCGGTTCGAATCCCCGTGAGGGTGTAAGCTCCTGTTGCTCGGTCCCTGCTCCTGCCAACCTAGCAGTTCGAAAGCACATCAAAGTGCAAGTAGATAAATAGGTACCACTCCGGCGGGAAGGTAAACGGTGTTTCCGTGCGCTGCTCTGGTTCACCAGAAGCGGCTTAGTCATGCTGGCCACATGACCCGGAAGCTGTACGGCGGCTACCTCGGTCAGTAAAGCGAGATGAGCGCCGCAACCCCAGAGTCAGTCACGACTGGACCTAATGGTCAGGGCTCCCTTTACCTTTACCTTTTATGCAGATTCCTTATAGGGCTTTGAACACAGGACTGGAGGAGGCTGGGTTTCGCTTATGTGGATAGTACATGGCTAATTCACTGTGCTTGAATGCAACAAACTGCCTCTGAAGACGGTTTGGAAACGTCATCTGGTGCAGAATTTGGTGGCCAGTTTGTTCACTGGGGCAAGAGGGTTTAAACATACTGCACTGATCCTGACACAATTGCACTGGCTGCCAGTTAGTTTCCAGGTCCAAATAAAAGTGCTGGTTTTATTTAGAGCTTTAAATGACTCAGGACCGCAATAATTCAAGGACCACCTCTCCCCATATGAACCAACCTTGACCTACAGTCATCATCTGAGGTACATCTTTGTGTGCCTCCTCCACTAGGCACTAGGACTTTGGCTGGTTAACATTCTGTGGCTTCTTGAATATGTTTATGGAAGTGGGGATATTGGTTTGCTTTTGTGTATTTTTGTGTGTATTTGGTTTCTCATTTTCATTCCATCCTTTCTAACAGGATGATTATTTTAAAGGCATTTCATGTATTTTTAGAATTGTGTTATTTGAATGGACCAAAAGCCATTGTTTCCAGCTCCTCCAAAGGAAAGCCATTTACCCACCAGATCAATTCACATTTTCCAGATCAGCATGCCACAGGCGAAGGGAAGGTGGATCAGATGCTTGAATAATTCAAACTAAGTCATGCGTTTTGGAAGAAAAAAGAAGCACCTCGTTGTTCTCTCACCAGTGTGTCCTAGAGGAAAATACCTTTCTGATGCTAAATGTGGCAGTTAGTTGTAGCCTGAGTATCCTAAAACCTGCCCACTGAATCTTCCCCCAAAGTAACTTACATTGGGGAGAAGGCCACACTATCAAACATCCTGGTTGGCAATGTTTCTGAAATACCAGCACAAGCGAGAGAAGATAATAGTAACATGACAGTGAAGAATAGTATCACAAATCCAGTGGATCACAATTGAAGCATTTTTTAAAATCACTTATAAATTTCATTGATCTCTCTTTTTGGAACCCCTTGAGATATTTTTCATTTGTAGTTGTATAAAAATGTTACACCTCTAATAGGTTAAAATATGTTTTAGGTTTGTGCTTTGTGTTCTGCCCGGGTGCAGGGGGCGCGGAACTTAGCATGCATGAACAACAGGTAGACTATTATCAGACCTGTGGAATAGTTCTCACTTACAAAACATGTGCAAATTCAGATTTCAATAAGTGAATTTTGCATTAACTTTAAATCCTCGTGTTGATGTCAAGCTTACTTTGAGAACAGAATGTTTATTTCCCTTGATTCGGAATTTCAATAGTTTTGTATGTGCCAAGTATGAGCAAGCTAAATCTGGTCTCTTTGAAAGGGAAAGTGTATTAAATCTGTCTATAATTGTAATGTAGAACATGAATGTATATAATAGAATCCTAAATCTAGAGAGAGAATTTGAGAACCAGAAAACATTTCCTGTGCCATAATGGTTTAAGCAAGCACATTTATTGTAATGCACATGTGAGTGCCTGCACATATGTGCTGATGTATAATGTGTTTTTTAAGAAGTTCGTCTCAGACAATAAATACTGAAGCCCCCCAAATTTAGTGACAACCGATGACTCACTCTGTCTCATGTCAAAACAATGCACTTTAGTAATTTTCTCATCCCTTGAGAGCCTATTAAACACTAAACAAATGCCTTGGAATGTAACTGATTGAGTGTTTAAATTATGTGCTTTTGCCTGGCCCTGTGCCAGCTTCTCACTGCAAAGGATTACAGCAAAGCAAGACCCGTGATTTACATTGACAATGATAATATGCAGTTTGCTTTGCTGGCATCTTGGCAGTGTGTATTTTGAGACAAAGCGTCCAAACAAAGTTTGCATTCTTAGCCTAAATAATTTGAGATCTAAGCATTAAGCTCTTTTAATTAGGTGTGCACAATAGATGAGATAGGCTTCTGGTTTTCCTTATTCACAGGGAACAAAAAGTAGGGGGGTTTTTTGGTTATTTTTACAAAGTACTTTGATATAGTACTCAACATCTATATAGTACTTTTGGGTGTTCAAAGCACTTCACGTCCTTATTTTCAGCAACCCATAAAACAAGCCTTCAAGGTGGGGCAGTATCTATTTTGCCCATACTACAGCATCCAAGTCCTAACACTTTCCACCTAACAGAATTGAGGCTGAGAGTGAGTGGTCCAGTGAGTTTTAATATGCAGATATGATTTGCATGGAAAGTTTGCCTGGCCTTGTGCACTTGAAAGAGTAGAATGCTGGGCGAAGACAAATGTCCTGTCCATTCTACGGGATGTGTTAGACAAAGTGCTCAGCATGAGCATGCTGGAAAGAATATCTGCCATCCTCAGTGGTACTCTGAACTGCAAAAGTCACTCACAGCTCAACTGCATGCTCATCAGTCCTCCCATGATGCACCATTTCCCCCTTAAACTCACCTGGATGCTGAAGGTACTGATGGGCCTATGGAGCCTATGTGTACAATTCTCTTGAAAGACCTAACCCTTAAGACAACATTTTAGCTGCCATCACATCTGGTGTCACCATTTAATGTTTGCCGTTGTATCCGCGTTCTGCACCTATGCATTCAGTAGAAATATTTTTGTGTGAGTTTAAGGTTTTTAAAAGCCATGGAGTAAAGCCAGATAAGCCAGTGGAGAGTTGCTTTTTATTTGAGTGGTGGTAAAAGTGCTCAGAGAAATTGTTGTCTTGTGCTTAGTATTTCTTGATAGATATTTCAGGCCGACAGATGTTGGTATTTGGCATGGTCATGGTGGGTCTCTTACCACTTACTTACAAAACTCATTAAATATGCTTAGCTGTGGCCTTAGTCAAAGCTTTTTCCAGCAGTGTTGAAATGGTCTGTGGGAAGAATAGTTTACTGATTTCATTAATGTTATTTTGTTTTACTGATTCAGTCTTTAATTGTCTTGTGCTTGGGGGTGGGGAGAACACAAAACCCTAATTACAAATTGAAGTATAAGTTCTGACTGAAGTTGGTATGAATTCAGAGTTAATTTTGAAATTATGCTTCCTGGAGTACATAGACAAATCACTGAATTTATTATAGGTGAAGGTATTTAAATTGCAACATTAAGTTCATGAAAACTTTTGATTGCATGAAAATTGATGTGAAGGCACTAATGATTCGTTCTTGTGGTTGTGGTCTCTTTTTTAGTCTCCATATTGAAGAGAGGATTGCTCTACATTCTTACTAGGGAACAGGAAAATTGAATTATTGGTGCATGTCGAATGCTCTTCCAGCCTTTGGCTTTTTCATTCTTTGATTTATTTGTACTTTTAAAAGATGTATTGTTTCTGTGCCGTTATTTTAACCTTTCATTATGCACTAGGATCTTTGTGAAAATCTTTGAATCATGTGGATTTTGACAAGAGTATGCTTTCCCAACATCTGTTGAAAGTTATGCTATGAAGTGGTAGACTGTTCTTCAAATGCTAGCATGAAGTCATTAGTCTGTGTGCATCACTTCCTTGAGCCTATCTTTATGCTGTAGTGGTTAAAGTATTTGGGCTCTCCCACTGGGGTGTTATATAGAACTAAACTTGTGCTTGTGGAGGGTCTTGCTCACTCACCTACAAAACACAAGATACCCATGAAAAAGGTCAAATGTACAGAGATCTGGCATCCATTTCACAACTTGGAAGACATAGTCTTCAGCATATGTAATACATACAACTTGCCAGAAAGCAAAAAGGAAATGATTGCATTTGAGTACAATGCATTCTTCAACAATAGCTCAATGTGTATGAAATTGGAGTCTGCTGGACATATATGTCAACTAAATAAGTCAACAGTGTTTACGTGCCGTTAGCATTCTATAAAGCCAAGTTAATGTTATATGTAAATATCCTTGGGAATCTTAATTTCTTAAAAATGTAAATAGTGGTAGTATGAAGTACTCTGAGTCTGCAAACTATCGAAAGAAATGCTATATGATACAATATGTGGTTTCTATAGCATTCCATATGAATGCTAACGGTCTTGATCTTGCATTGAGCATAGAATTAATTTAAGTTTATTTCATTTCAGCATCCTAGGAGAGAATGGATCTTTTAAATTGTTTGAAATCAAGAAGGTTCAGTATATAACAGTTTGCATTCAGAATGATTTTGCAGATTTTGCTTTATTCAAAAAGCTATGTTGGGAATTTCCAATTACATAGCAGGGCTTACCTTCCTACCACACTCTGAAGGCACTTCCAGATAGTGAGGGAGGGGGTCGTAAGGTACATTTTCCCCACCTGCCAAAGATGATGGTGTGTGTGTGTGTGTGTGTGTTAAGTGTAACTGTCCCAAGGAACAGTTGCATATGTACTCGAGTTTCTTTGGATTAATCAGAAAAAAATTATTCCCTCTGATTACAATCCCATGTGGTTGAGTGCCAGTGAGATTTGATCTAAAACTGGGCTGCTGAGAAAATAGAGGGAGATGTCAGTTTGCTTGAGTGAACTCTGCAGTATACAATATAAAACATTTTCAAAAGACTCCAAAGGGAGAAACTCCATCCTCAAATAGCCAAATGAGATGAACCTTCAATGGCCTCCAGGACCCTAAAAATATTGAGTGTCACTTGGAAAAAACAAATAAAAAACTAGTGGAAGAGTGAGTTGATCCCCTTTCTGCTTATAATACCTTGAAGTATGCTATAGCTGACTGGAACCCTGTACAGGAGATCTCCTGTCATGGGGTAAGGATGTGCTGCAACATTTTATTGCCAGCCCCACTTGTTACTTAAAATTCTGAAACGGAGATTTCCTTAGCTGAACAGCAGGACAGCATAATTTGCTGCGATTACAGGAATTCAGTTTTATGCATGGTAATATTTTTATGAAACTTTTAAACTTTGCTAATCTACAATGTGCTTTCCTTTTGTTTAGAGGAAGCAAATGTTGAGGAATGACGTCCAAGTGCATAAGCACACAGACATTTTGGAGGTCCTCAAGGAAAATTTCCTCAACCAGGATAGGTTGTGTAGCTCCAAATAAACCAGGATGTGTTGAATTGAGTGTGTACATTAGGGATAGGCAATGTGGTGCCCTCCTGCAGATGTTTTTGGACTACAGATCCCATCATCCCAACATGCTGGCTGGCACTGATGGAAGTTATAGTCCAACACTGTCTGGCTACCCCTTGTCTACTTTTTCAGTTGTAGACAAGGGCATCTTATGACAAATACATGTTTTTGAAAGGACTGGTGTGATTAAGTGCATACACTCTATGAATCATTAATAAAGGCTGGCAATCATTGTGAAAGGAGAAAAAACATTTTGTGAGGCTGTCGGAAACAAATGATATGAAGCTGCCATTGCATTGTGCCGTTGCACAAGTTTTAAGCTGGAAATGTCTGTATCAAATATCTGCCCAACCATGAACTCACTGGTTAACCTTCGCTGCTACTCTTAGATAAACCCCATCACCTGTAAATATGCCCTACTGCAGATTGTTGCTTTAAAGATGGCTGAGGAAATGTAACTGAAATGCTATGAGCACTTAAAAACTAAGTATTGGAGTTCTTACATATATAGAAGTGGTGCTGATTCTAATTGAAAGTATGCGTGCTGACAATTCTGCAGAGATTTGATGCTGAACATGCATTTCTTTTGGCTTAAGAGGCCATGTTTCCTGCAGATGGGCGATAAAGTTTTCAGCCTTTGCTATCGGACTTAGCTAATTCTGCTAACAAAATAACAGTCAGTAGCTTAAATATTCAACCAGTGTACCATTATAAGAATGTTTGTGTATGTTACAATTGTGTCCCTTTTTACTAAGAAGTCTCCCAATTTTCTAAGCCCTGACCCTGTAACCACTCTCCATGTTTTGCCTTTTGTAGGGAGATCCTAGTGTTACCTTTACAAATGTTATTACCAAATGTAAGTTGCTGTCTCTGTTTCTGAGCCTGTTTAATTTGTAAGTTTCACTGGGATGAACAGTACTTACTCCCAAGTATGTGTGCATATGTATGAGTTGAGAACAAAGTATTACTAGCATTGGCTGATGTTCAGTATTCAAGTGAAGTATGCTGGAATTGATGGATTGCCTTAATTAGTCTGTTTTCTTTCAGTATTTTAATGCAACTGCCACTGAAAATTGACCTCCCACTTGACCTCAAACAGTTAAACAACAACAACAAAAATAAATCAAAAATCCATTAAGCATGATTTTATCATAAATTTGTTTACATCCACTATGCCTTTCTTGTCCTTGACTGTTCTCCTATTCTAATTCTATTGCATATTCACAAAAAGAGCATTCCTGAAAAAAACCCTGCAGGGTCATTTTTATACCTAAACATTTCACAGTCAAAATTTTCTAAACCAACTGCAAAATGAATGAGTGTTCATTAAGCAATTAGCGTTTCCTTCCTCTAATCCTCCATGAAACCCTCTGAAAGGTTTGCTGGGAGTTACCAAAAGTTGTGGTCCGAGTTGTACGGGGCTGCAGTTGGAGATGAAATTATTTCCCCAAAGTGGGTGGAAGAGTCATGCTCTCATGTGGGGTGGGATTTTCCTGCTCTGTTTGGGGTGATTCATTTCCTCCCAACTATAGCACTGTCCCAACTCCTCCCACAAAGATGGTGAGTCTCCTCAACCTCCTGGGAGGACTTTTAGGGAAGTAGTAATTATGCAATCTAAGTAAGCTGGAGCACAACAAGTGTGTGTGTGTGTGTGTGTGTGTGTGTGTGTGTGTGTGATACTCTATATTTTGGAAAATGCTCTGTTCTCTAGAGGTTTGGGTGCTTCTTGATTTTATTGTTGCCAAACTTGGCGTGAGGGTTCCTGAGGTGCAGGCAGTAGTCCTTGTCCATGTTTGGACACCGACCACTATTTTGAACCAAGATGGTAGACACCAACATCAACTTGGTGTGACTTTGCCCATTTTTGGCATAGGTTTGGTTGCCTCTCTTGATGCTGTTGCCAGATTTGGCACAAGGGTTCTTGAGGTTGGATGGCAGACTTCAACATTGTTTGGACACGAGGTGTTGTTTCGAATCAACAAGGCAGACTGTGCCCACACTTGGGACGAGGATTCCTGAGCTAAGGGTCTGTGTTGACATTTGGATGGCAGGCACCATTTTGAATCAAGATGGTGAACCAAAACGTGACTTGTGTGTGACCGAACCCATTTTTGGGTATACATTTGGCCGCCACATGAGATACTGTCACTAACCCAGCGCAAGGGCTCCTGAGCTAGGAGTGGCAGTCTTCGTCAGTGTTTGGATGCCTGACATCTTGATTCAAGGTGACAATCCAAAACATGACTTTGGCATAACTTCACCTGTTTTTTGGCACTGGTTTAGTCATCTATCAATATATTGTCACCAAACTCAGTACAAGCGTCCCTGAGGTGGTGGGGTTTTTTTTGTGTGTGTTTTTGAGGTTTGGATGGCAGGTACGGTTTTGAATCAATATGGTGGACCAATATTTGACTTCGGTGTGATTTCACCCAAATTTTTGTGTGACAGGCCCAAACTCACAAAGTACAGAATCCATTTTAAAATCACAACAGTTTCTGCTTTCTAAAAATTCCCAGGCACTCCCTGCTTCCCTGCTCTGTGTGTGTGTGTGTGTGTGTGTGTGTGTGTGTGTGTGTGTAACATCAGCTTGTGTACTATCATAATAAAGGAGCCGTGCCTTAACTTGTGTGAGAGCTTTCTCACTCTGGTAGGCAATTGCTAAGAGATCCTGATGGCGACATCACTTGGCAAATGTTTTGGATATTATTCAAGATGTGACATCATGCTCCTTTAGGGTTTTCCACATAAAATGAGCACTCCAAAGAAAACACAAAAATTGAGGCTTAATCTAAAATCTATTATTGCATTCTCTAAGGTCTCATTAGCCACCTCCATTTTTCCTTTCCAGACAGATATTGGTTACCAATAATAATTGTAAACTGTTTCCAACTATTAAAACAACAACAAATTTTAATTAGATAATCCACTACTTCTAAAAGCTTGTATATTTGCTGTCTTTCTTTGCAGTTTTGTACTGATTTGTTTGCAGATGATGCAGCATTCTGTTACATTTAATCAAAACCATTCCCCCCTGCCCCATTCCTAGCCTTTACATTTGATGATTTTTCTGCTGCTCTGTCTTTTCTGTGTAGTGTTTTGGAGATCTGTACTTGTATTTGGAAAAGTGCGCTCAAAAACCCAGCTTTGAATTTTGACTCTTCCAGTATCAGCATCGCATAAACTTGTGCATGGGCAGAGTGCCTACTATCTTTTTTTAAAAAAAAGCTCCCTCTTTTATTTATGCCTCATGCCCATGCCCAGTTGTATTTATTTATAATTTTGTATTAATTTAGAACAAGATCAGCAACGAAGTATTTTTGAATTTTATTCCGTAAATATTTGATAGATTCTTTATTGTCATTACACACGTGCAACATTGCACAAGTGCAACGAAATTGGATGCCATCCCTTAAAAACAACAAAAGCAAAACAACAACAACAACCAACAAACCACATTCCAGCCACACCCACACCCATCAATCTCCCAGGTCACACTATCGAGTTACAGCATTCAAAAGGGCCACAGCTCTCGGGTAAAAACTGTTTTTCAGTCTATTTGTCCTTGACTTGATGTTTCTATATCTCCTGCCAGAAGGCAGTAGTGCAAACAGACTGTATCCCGGGTGAGATGAATCCTGCAGGATGTTGTTTGCTTTCCTAAGACAACGGGAACCGTACAATTCTTCCAAAGATGGGAGAGGTTGACCAATAATCCTTTGTGCTGTGGTTATGACCTTCTGGAGCACCTTCCTCTCCCTAGCTGTACAACTGGAGAACCAAGCACAAATACAGTATGTAAGAATGCTCTCTATGGAGCCTCGGTAGAAGGACACCAGCAGTCTCTCACTCAGATTGTTCTTCTTTAAAAGTCTGAGGAAATAAATTCTCTGCTGGGCCTTCTTCACCAGAGCAGTGGTATTTGCGCTCCAAGTCATGCCCTGATCGATAGTTACTCCCAAAAACCTGAATTCCGCCACCCTCTCCACCCGTTCCCCATTGATATGCAAGGGCTGAATGTCCGCCTTTTTTTTCCTGTAATCCACCACTAATTCCTTGGTCTTAGCCGTATTAAGAGCCAGATTGTTCTCTCCACACCAAACACAGAGCCGCTCCACCTCGTCCCGATAGGCGGACTCATCCCCTCCTGAAATGAGCCCTACCACCGTAGTGTCATCAGCAAACTTGATGATTTTGTTGCTGGAATAGGTGGCTGTACAGTCATACGTATAGAGAGCATAGAGCAGGGGACTCAACACACAACCCTGTGGTGAGCCGGTGTTAAGGCTAAGGGCTGTGGACATATGTGACCCTACTCTAACCCTCTGAGAACGTTCTGACAAAAAATCCAAAACCCAGAGACAGGTGGAGTTGGAGAGTCCAATCGCCTCTAGCTTGGACACCAGTCTATGGGGGAGGATAGTGTTAAAAGCTGAGCTAAAGTCCACAAACAGCAGCCTCACATAACTCCCCGGCTGCTCCAGATGGGACAGAGCAGCATGGAGAGTGGTGGTGATAGCGTCCTCTGTGGATCTATTTGCCCTGTATGCAAACTGGTAGTTGTCAAAAGTTGATGGAAGACAGGAAATAATATGACGGCGCATCAGTTTCTCAAAACACTTCATGATGATTGGAGTCAGTGCAACTGGTCTGTAGTCGTTCAAACTACTGATTGTGGATATTTGAGTACTGAGAGAGAGGCTGTGAGCTTTCTACAGCAGACGTTAAAGGAAAAAGGTGTAGCAGGAAGGGTGAATGTTGCAAGTGGTGCCAGGATACATGAAACATGAGGTTATGCCGGCAAAGAGAGGAAGTATTATCTTGTATGCATCATGTGAGGTTAGAATGGGCTTGACGTTCTCACACCCAGACATTTCCATCTGGAAGCTGTTCTGAGCAATGGGATACAGAGACCATGTTCTCATACTTTTGAGAATCAAGTGTAGCTGTCCGGGGAATAGGAAATGTGACCGTAATATTTTCCTCTTCTCTTTGGGGGATTTTTCTTCTTCTTTTTTTTACAATTAATTACTGTTTTGAAATATAGGCAATTTTATAAAATGACAAAAAAAGCCATTTTTGTCTCTTCTCATGTGAGTTGGTGAGGAACCATTGTATCTGAATCCATAAAGAGATTTCCTCAGTATATTTGGTTAGCTTCGTCTCCTGCTGCATATTTTAGGCTGCCTTCATTTTCCTTATTGCTTATGTTCTACAGATGAATTTTGCTGCAGTCCTCAAAGCACTGTCTGCTGCTCTGAGCATGCATTGTAAATAATAATAATAATGCAGCAATACAGTACAGTGGTACCTCGGGTTACATACGCTTCAGGTTACATACGCTTCAGGTTACAGACTCCGCTAATCCAGAAATAGTACCTCAGGTTAAGAACTTTGCTTCAGGATGAGAACAGAAATCGGGCTCCGGCGGTGCGGCGGCAGCAGGAGGCCCCAATAGCTAAAGTGGTGCTTCAGGTTAAGAACAGTTTCAGGTTAAGAACGGACCTCTGGAACGAATTACGTACTTAATCCGAGGTACTGCTGTATATGGTTGGACTGAATCCACAACATGGTTCCTGCCACAAAATCCTGTTGCAGAGACAGCTGAGCTGGCCCCTGCACCGTGCTATATAACACAGGCCTAGGTGGACTTTCACTTTGATCTTGTAGGGCTCATATAATGTTTTTATGACCCAGGCTGATGTATGACTGCAACAGTCCACAAGACCGTCTTTTACTGTCTACGCAGTCTTTGGAATATTTTTGGTCTGGTTTTCACCCTAGATGCATCCACTGGCCTCAAAAGAAGGATGCAGCCCTCTATGTATATCATAGATATACTGGTTCCAAATACATTGCAGTTGATACTGTGTTCTAACTTCTCCGTTTGGGGTTGTGTTGTGTATTACTGTAAATATATGAGTTACTAGGCTTACTAGAATTCGATTCTTAACATATTTAAACTCTTGTACAGTCCTTCTCACTAAGAAACGTTGTTGCTGGATTGACATGGGAGGCCATTTCTGTGTCATTGAATTCCCTTTCTACTTCTGTAATATCTGTAGGGCAAAAAGCCTCATTGTTGAAGTAAGTGATGTGTTCTCTTCCTATAACAGCTGCATGGGTGGGACCTATATCATTCAAATGAGCCACATGACAATGATTCCATGGATGTAACTGTAGAGGCAGAACTTACCAACAACATAAAGGTGATTGCCGCATCACTAGCGTCATGTGTGAATTGGACTTGAAATATAAGTTTTGGTGACTGATAGGAGACCTTAATGACTTGTTCGGGTTATATCAACATTTACTACAATTTTAGCTCTCTGCCTTTGCACTACCAGAAGAAGAAGACGAAGACGAAGACGAAGAAGAAGAAGAAGAAGAAGAAGAAGAAGAAGAAGAAGAGGAAGAAGAAGAAGATTCTCAAGAAAAATCAGAAAAGGCCTTTTACCCAAAGAGGAAGGAAATATGGGAGGTGGGGAAGTACAAAAGGGGGGGGGGAGGGAGATACATTTCTAGGATGATATTAAAAGGCTAGCAGGCTCCATTAGCTTTACCACATTATGTCACGAAAGGTCATGCAGTACATACGCCATAACATGTTCTTGATGCGTTCAGATGCTGGATACAAATCAGGAGCAGATTTTTAAAAGGTACTTACAAAGTACTAAGATTTTGAAGTCTACTTGGTAGCTTTAAATCTGTCCTACCTTTCTTGTTCTTGTTCCAGTAAATTGGTAAACTCATCGCTTTTCTCCATGTACTCTGCATGTTTCCTCTTCTCCTCCTCCAGATCGTACAGGGTTTGCCTGTGAGATTTTTCTACCATTAAGAGCTGTTCCAGCATCCGCCTGTGAGTTTCTTTATGCTTCTCAGCAACTTTGTCAAGCTGAAAAGAATAACAAAATTATCTCAGTACTGTGATTTCCTTCATTTCTGTAGGGTTTTTTTTTGTGGGGGGAGAACAGTCATATTAATTATTGATTTTGCCAGGAAGTAACATTAGTAATATCTATGGGGGGATTAAATTGGTACAGGCCTTATTCTAAAGAATGTATTACTCAGCTTCCATTGTGTTAATTTAGGGATTCTTAAAGGGCAAGAAGATGTGATGAAGAGCACAGGCCTTCATGTTTCTGTCTGGTTCTGATAAATCCCCCTACCAGCGACGTACTCAAGTCAGGACTATGACCTTCCTCTATTCCCTCATTTGAGAACCCAGTGAGACTCCCTGTAGGTTGTGCCACCTTACTTTTTAGTTCTTGATCTTACTGATGACACCTGATATTGGTGAGGCGCATTAGTACTTTCTGATTTGGTTCCCAGTGTGCTTCTGTACGAACATGATTTATTCAAATGTTTTGTCTTAGTTGGAAACTTCCCTTCCCCTTTTGGCTCGGTGCTTAATTGATGGAGTGCTCTTTGTCTAGCTGTGATGCATATTAACTTTTTGTTCAGTCTAGGAAGGCAAGAGGCCCGGTTCCATGTAATTATTAGTTTCAGCTTCCCTATGAAGTGATGAAAGTTCTTTGCTGCTGCTGCTGCTGCTGCTGTTATACTAATGAACTGAACAAGAGCCTAATGAAGGGAAATATAAAAACAGAACAGATTTCTCTTATTCTTTAGTATTTTGCCAGAGCTGGAAGCCCTTTGACCAAGATAGTCTAGACTTCATACTTTTGTCAGAAGGTCTGTCTCGGTGGGATTTTTCTGATCTGCAACAGATATTTTGTTGTTTTTTTTCTCTCTACATACAAAACTACCTTTCTGATAAATTTGTCTGCAATCAGTCATAAATTTGTGAGGCCAGAGTGAATTCTTTAAAAAAAATCAGGCCAAAGTAGTTGATTATTTTTTATTTATGTTGGCATTTGTACAGCTCTTCAGTGACGCATGTAATTCATGGCCTCGCATGGTAGTTAAGGGCTACAGCGCAAGCACAGTACTGTTTTAAACTTGCTATTGGTGGTTCAGTGCCAGAGAGTTAAAGATAGTTCAAGAGTAGCTGTTTCCCAGGAGAAAGAAGGCAAGGAGAGGATGGTTTTCATAAAACCTAGCTAAATCAATCTTACTTTAGTTGCATGTGACTTGTTGCATGCAACTAGTGACCCCAGGAGGGGATGTGTATCCATATTTGCACCAGAAGCTCAGTTTATATCAGTTATATTAGGATTCAGATGAGAGTCATGATATCAAGGAAGATGTATATCTACAGTCGTGGGTTCAGCAGTCTGCTTAAGTGCACAGATCTCCCCTGCTACTTTAAGATAAATGTATAATTTTGAAAGTGCTGTGTTACACATGTTAACTTAAGTTATTCTCATTGTCTAGGTAAATGACGATTAATCTGCTATAACTACTCTAAGCTTGTCATGCATAAGGAATAATATAGCAATATGGAAATAAGAACCTAAATGTTTTTTAACCATATCATTCTCCATCTCAGTAAATGTGTTTCTTACTTACTGTATTTAAATATGGCCCTGTTAGTTCTCATACCACTCCCAGAACATGAGTCCGAATCTTGGGGGTTGGGGGTTGAGACCATGAACGTAGGCAAATATTTAAACCACCCATTAAGAGCGCTTTTGTCTTGTCTGGATTGAGCTTCAGTTTATTGGCCCTCATCCAGTCCATTGCCATTTCCAGGCTCTGATTTATTACTCCCACTGCCTCACCTGTGCTAGATGAAAAGGAACGCAGGGTGTCATCTGCATACTGATGACACCACACCCAAATCTCAAAATGACCTCACTCCAGTTGCATGTATATGATTAAAAGGGGGGGGTGTAAAATAGAACCCTGCAGAGACTCTGAGGCATAAATGTCAAGCAGCAGAGCAAAAATACTCAAGCACTCTTCTGGAATCAGCGCCAAGGCATGAGTGGAGCCACTAGGAAGCAATACCCCCAGCACTGAACTTACACAGCCTCTCCAAAAGGGTTGTATGGTCAAGACTATCAAAAGCTATTGAGAGGTCCAGAAGAACAAAGTTGCACTTTCCCATCTCTCTCCCAGCAAATGTCATCTTTCTATGTGTCCAATCTGGTTTCTACGCCAAATCCTGCTTTGAAGTCTGACTGAAATGGATTTAGATAATTAGTTTCATCCAAATTGTGCTTGGAGTTGGCTGGCAATCACCTACTTGATCACCTGTCCCAAGGGAATGTTAGTAATGAGTTGACAATTGTTCAGGTTTCTGGGTCCACTGCAGTTTTCTTTAGTAATGGTCATACCTTTTAATGTGGCTGGGAGCACCTATTCTCTCAAAGAGGCATTTGCCATCTTCTGTACTCAGACCCACTAGCTGTAATAAGTGAAGCATGGCAAGGGTTGAACATTCAGGCAGTTAGCCAAGTGCCATGCCCATATTCTGGGTCCTTAATGACTGAAATCCAACAAAGTGGAGCCAGACAGTGTTCTGGACATCATTTTTATCTGATCGGCATAAACTGCGGTATCCAAATTGTGGTGGATACAAACAATTTTATCTTCAAATGCTTGCTACCGAGGGATCCTTTACATCTCCTGTCAGACAAAATCGTAGGAGCCCCTAAACCACACAAAAGCTCCGCAGGGTTGGCACTGTGAAGAGCAGTGGTGGTAGGGAAATTGTTTACTTATCACCAGAACTGCCACACAGTGGGCTCAGTAGTGACAAAACAATTCGCTACCGGTAAGATGCTGAGGTTTCCCACAGAAATGAAGCTCCCCCTGCCTCCCTCTGGCAACATAACTTGACTGTATGTCCTTTAGTCTCTTAGGACAGTTTCATGTGACATCATATCCTGTGCACATATATGGTAAATGCGGCAGTGGTTGGTGGGTCAACACCCACCAGTTGTGGCTTGAGTGAATTGGTCTTTATGAAACGATAGCTTGAGTTGTTGTTGCCAAAGAGAAATGAGCTAAACTGGCAACAAGTGAGATGAAGTTCTTAATGATTTCAAAACCAGGTTGTCTGCCTCTCTTAATACTTCATTATAGGAGTGAAGAAAGCTGCACATATTTGTCCTCTTGGAAATGCGTATACTTGTCCCAAGTATAGAACTGGAACCAAGACGCACATAGGATAAGCTTGGCAATTCTCAACTGGCAAAGCTGTCACATTGTTGGCAGCATCTTAGGGACTGCTCCTGAGAAACCAGCAATTAGAATAGCAGGGACTGTGAGAGCCAGGCAATGAGGTACATTGACAGAATTAGTGTGGGGAAGTCACATAGTAATTTGCTTCTTCCTGGCATTCCAGCTGTAACTGGTGCTGGTGGCCCTTTCTCTCTCTTTTATTTATTTCATAAATACGTAACATTAGAAACAAATGAATGTACACTTTATCTTTTCCAAATTCTATTTAAAGTTACAGTGTTCTGCAAAATGTTCTGCATGGTGTTTATCAGTTTCTTCCGTTTCCAGGACTCCAGTCAGCGTGAGGGATCTGTACCATTTTTTACTATTTTCAGAATGTTTTTCTTTGCCTTTGATATTGCCAAGGAAAGTGGCGCTAGAAACTCATTTGCTGCCATGTAACGTTAGGAAGAAAACATTTGTATAATGTATGCAAGCTAGAAGTCCAAATTATGTTTTGGAAATTTGTGGGGAGGCAAGACTGTTCCTTCCTTGGATCATTTCCTTTTGTGCTCAGAGCTTCTATGACCTAATACCCTACAGTGTTTTGAAAAGGCATTGACCTCTGCACCTGAACTTCAAGAGATTTGGATCATAACTAGAGGGTTAAGGCTTCAAGATCTGGAAACGCATTCTAACCTTTTTGTGTGACATTGGTTGCGTATGTGAAATGAACTTTATATCGTATGTTTCTTTCTGAAGTCTGGAAAGTGCCCTGTGGAAGAATTCTATTCATGATGTCGTTTATAGTGAGCTGTAATGAGCTGTATACCAGAAGCATGTGTGTTTGAGTGAAGAGGAAAGCATTTAGGAATGCAGATAGATATTGGCTCACATTTTATTACTTTTCATCATTTTCATCATTCATAGTTCTTTAGCAAGCTCCAAATGTAGATTATCTCTCAATGCTGGATGTTGAAACATCTTTCTAGGGAACTGTACAGTCTAGAGATGCAGTGGTACCTTGGTTCTCAAACTTAATCCACTCTGGGAGTCCGTTCGACTCCCAAAACCGTTTGAAAACCAAGGTGCAGCTTCCGATTGGCTGCAGGAACTCCCTGCACTCAATCAGAAGCTGCGTTGGACGTTCAGCTTCCAAAAAATGTTCACAAACCAGAACACTTACTTCCAGGTTTGCAGCTTTTGACAACTTCGGTATGCCATTCGAGAACCAAGGTATCACTGTACTAAGCCTGCTTGTTAATATTATTGCTCATCCCAAGAAGTCAGAGGGCTCAGGACGGTTGGTTTAATTCACCTCCTGATTCATCCCTGGAATCAGCAGGCAAATGATTCAATAAATTACTGTCCCAGAATAAGTAGTTTGTGTAGACAGAACAGGAGTGGTACTGGTGATGATGATGCACAGAAACATTCTACAATGGATATCAGTGGGTTGACCAACCTACCAACTTCCTTCCCCTGGAAGCATGTCCAATCCAAACAAAACACTAAGAAGAAAAGGTATGTTACATCAAGGGTGAGAGGAAGAGAAACAAAAGAGGAAGGGTTTTGGTTAAAATTGGTAAAGCAGGTCTTAAAATGAGGGGAGCAGGTCTTCAGAAGTGTGGCGTAATATATGGACGATTCCTTAGCCCATGATTCACCAGTGTGGTGCCTTCAAGGACACTTGTGCCCACAGAAGCCTTCCATGGTGCCCACAGTTTCATCCCCTGCTGAAATTAGGCTTGAAAGAAGCCTGTATTAGCAAGTGGAGGCCTTTACCTCCCAAGCTCGGGCGGGGGGCGGATTTCAGGGAGGTTACAGCTGGGCTGGGAAGAGTTGCAGTGCATGTGTTCACAAGGGTTCTTCTGGTTCATAAACAGTCCCCAAAGGTCAGTGATAAGAGTCCACAGTTGTTGGTTTAGGAATCTAACTGCGGGCTTCGGGATTCGTTGACTACTTAGACTTTTTACCATTTGACAGTTAGGTTTGCCTTCATCTCGCTTGGAAGTTAAAGGATGCTTTCAAAGCAGAAGTGTGTGTCAGTTTCATAGTGGAGATTTAAAGGCTGGCATCTTTAAGCTCTGAGCTCACTGTTTGTAGAATTCAACAAAACAATATTTTGCTTTGCTGGCACTTGCCCTTCACTAGTTAAATCAACGAGACTCGTTCCTTTGATTCACTGGGTTGGAGGGCTAATCCCTGCGTTCATACATCCTGCTTTAAAACATGCATCATACATACCTCTCCCATGGGCTTTTCATAGATATCCTCCTGCCATAGTGTAGCCTTGGCTTGTATAGCATCTCGCTGAAGTGCTTCAAGGACCTTTTTTGGAGTAACAAAGCCATATTGCGCTTCAAGTAAAGCAAGGTTAATTTTTTCAGCCTTTAAAACTCCTATGACTTCATCCTGCGCCTGAGAAAACACAGTTACTCCAGTGAGATGAATTCTGGATATCAGCTGTTTGCAACAATGGTATTGAATTAATTCCTATTTTATTTTGTAAGGTCAGCTTTTCATGCAAGTTGCCTTTACTGCTGCCAGTCCTTTGTCAATTCATCTGGCATGTGAGTGATTGGAAAAGGAAAACTTTGCCTCTTTAAACAGGAGCAGGAAACCTGTTGCCCTCCAGGTGTCATTGGACACTCAACTCTCACCATCTCTGACCATTTGCAATGCCAAGGGCCACCGGTTCCCCATCCTTGTTATAAGACAACAGTAGTAATTTTAAAAAATGTTTCATCCCTTCCCCCCCTCCTTCACCTTTGCCTACCACATTCTTTGTTCTCTTACCTCTGGCTTCTGTTGCCATCCCCTTATCCCAATCAGTCACTTTCCGTTTTAGTCAATGCCTGTATCTTCCAGATGTTGGCAGTGTGTATGGAAATATGGCCATAAAAAAATAGACTGTCAATCAGCAGTAGGAAATGTGGTGTCTCCCAGATGTTGCTGGAAACAATTCCCACCTCCCCTGTCCTTTGACCATGCTGGTGGAGACTGATGAGAGTTGTAGCCCAATACATGTGGAGGGTACCACATTGGCTATCCTTGGTGGAGATAAGAGGCCCCAACATGCACATCTTAGGGTGGGATGGCCAAACAGATAACGTAATGCTTTATAGTCAAACGCGTGCTTTTTCTTACTGGTCAAGTTTTGTAAGGAAAAGAACGACTTGAAGGTATTGGCAGCTGTTTTCGGAGTTTCGTGTCACTCATTCCTCCTGGGGGAAGCCAAGGAGCAAGGGTACAAAGTCACCCTTTGTTGTTTTAAGTCAAACCAGAAAACCGTCTGCTACTATTGTTACATATACGTGGTTGTGCACTGAAGCCAGCGAGGTACACATTGCAGAGGATGTGACCTTCCGCAGCGTGCATTCCAATAGCATGCAATAATGGCAGCTCTTTAAAACAAGATTAATTGGCCTAGAAGTTGGCAGGGTGACCCGTGTATGTTTGTGATTACCTATACAATACAATACTCCATACACGTGGCCAAGATTTTTTCAAAAATAATTAATGGTATTAAGGATGTTGGATTTCAGGTGTCATGGCTTAGATCCCTCAAAGCCCTTAGAAGAAGCAGGCGCTTTAAATTGGCTGATGTAAGATGCTAATAATAATAAAAAAAGGCCTTTTACAGTCATGGCCGGTGGAGACTCTGCTTCTGTATCTTTAGCTGCTTTGACAACACGCAAGCGGAGAGATGGAGTTTATCATTTATTTTGAAAAGAGATAATGAATAGCCCAGGTGAAGCCAAGCTCTTGAAATCCCCTTTGGCTGTAATGAGATAAATGGCACATAAAAGTGCTTCGCTTGAGCTGGACGGCGCTCTTAAAGTGGAAGGAGCCATAGCTCAGTGGTAGAGTGCCATATGGAAAATCCTAAATTTTAATCCCATTATTTCCAGAGTAAAAACACAAAAACCCAGGAATCAGGTAATGGAGACCTTGAAATCAATCAGAGTAGACAATACGTGCTGCCAGTCAGAGTGTACAATACTGGCTGGATGAACAAATAGCATGACGTGGTATAAATCTGCTTCCCATGTTCCTGTGAAGTTGGATGTATAAGGACCTGTATTTCTGAAAAACCCAATGTGTTTGATTGCCTTCCCCCCTTTCCATCTCAACAGGTAGCATTTCACACGGTTCTTTCTTTTAGACTGCAGCCCTATAAACACTTACGTGGGAGCAATTCCTATTGAAGTCAGTGAGACTTAATTATGAATAGATATGCAGAGGATTGCTCTGTAAATCACTATGCTACATTATCACTGACTTTTTAAAAAAACACACAGTCTGATGTCTTATTTGTCACATGTAAATTAATATATTCATGTTGTTTTTACATCAGTGATAGCAACAGAGCTCTCAAAATGGGAAGCAAGAGCTGTGTATTTATAATAAAACGAAAAAATATACTGACTTGTAATTCTCCCTCAAGCACGCTTAGAAGAAATAAAAGATCGTCGCGAGAAAGATCTTCTCCCTTTTTGGAATAGTTTCTTTGTTTCTTGTCTGAATCAGGGCTTCTCAGGATAGCGTCTGTTGTTGCTGCAAAGTCCTTTTCTGTTTTTCTCCTCTTCATTTTTACCTTCCCGGTGCCAGGGGTGTCTTCTGTATAAGTGTCACTTGGCATTTTTTGAGAATGTTTTGACTTGGAAGAATGTTCCGTGCTGTTACTTCTGGAACGCATTTCCAAATACCTGGTGAAGGAAGATCAAAAACCAATGGTAAAAACCTGAAGTAACACAAAATATAATAGCCTTGTGGATAACGGAATTGTCTTTTGGTCAGGTACATTCTAGGCAAGGTCTCTTAACCAAGACACATTTTCAGTCAGGCAAGTAAACAGACCATGAGCTTTATCCATGATACCTTGTAAAAATAGATGGGATGGTAAGATGGAACTCTCACATTTTCTGTGGCTGCTTTTGCAGCCAGTCTTGTTAAATAAAACTGCATCCGAACTGTGAAGATGAGAATTCAATTTGATCTTGAATCTTATCAAAGATTCTAGCAATTTACTTGTATTATGAAGTTGTTATGTTATTACAAAATAAAGTAGTGAAGTACTACACCTGTTTGCATATAGACTGCTTCCAGATGACCTGCATATTGAGGGTACATCCTTATTTGTGTGCAAAAAGTTTGCCAAAAGTCTAAGGAACGTTGGTTGCTTATTTGCACATCCAGCCAGATTTGTGGGGAGGTTATACACAGTGCTATTTTTCCAGAAAAAGAGGTGCCAGAACTCACCATGAAACACCTCCCTCGTTCTCTTAGAATGGCAATGGCGCCCAACTAAGAGGTGCCGGAAACTGAGTTCCAGCGAGTTCCAACTAAAAAAAAAAAAGCCCTGGTTATACATTGTTTCAAGAATTTTTTATTCTATATTTCCCATCATTTTTTAACCCTAAAAGTGTGTGTGTGTTTGAGTGTTTGAAATGAGTTTGTTGTACAAGAACACTAAATCCATTTGGATTGAATCTAAACCACAAAATATCAATAACTTAGAAGCGCTCATAAATATCTGAAGAACAGAGAATTTTATACCCAGTGCATGTGATGTGCATGTCCCCTCAGTACAGTTGGAATTGTCTGTTGAGTTGCCATGTAGATCTGTTTGTGGGATTGTGCCTGGGCAGCTGAAGAAATATCCTTGGGATGGAACTGAGGATCTACCTGCAATGCTGGTGTTACATTACAGGAACCTAACCTAGGAAGCTGCTTTCTACCAAGCCAGACCATCTAGCTCCAACACCAGCTCTCTGGTGTTTCAGAAGCCGTTTTCCCTAGCCCTACCTAGAAACGGCAAAGATTGAATGTGACAGCAGCAAGAACATTGTATTACACCTTAAAATGGCTGGTTAAATTGGAGTGGAGCAACATGCTCATTCACCAAGTATATAGCAACTTCTTTTAAAAGAATTGTGAGAAGAAAAGCATTTTTAAAAAACAACTGGGTGAAGTGGGAACTGGTAGTATATTTTGGAAGGTGTGTGATGAAGAAGACATAAGAAAATTTAAAGCAAGTGATGAGATGCATCAACTTAAAACCAGTGAGTGGGGAAAGAGGCAACTTTTCTCTCTCATATCTGAAGTTCTACATTAGCCTGCTCTTATCTCAGAATATTCCCAGCAATATTCACTTATGGACTGTTTTAGAAAGCTAAGATGATGAGCATTGCAGCTATAGCTTAGTACCCTAACCAGAAAACATGGATGGAACATGGATTTGGAAAAAGTGTTTTCCTCCACACACACACACACACACACACACACACACACACACACCTGGATAAAGTGGTTAGAAGGAACCTGAATTAAATACCATGCTGTTATGTTATTCCATCACAGTGGCAGGTGGTTTGTAATACAGAGGTGTCCCTAATATAACTGTCTGACATGCCAGATGAATAGTTACACACATAATATATTATATTTCAGAGCGAGTGAATACATTTTCTGTGTGTGTTTAAAAAAATAAATATAGTTGCCCTTTATGAGTTGTATCTGTGAAGCAGCACATGATAAAATCTTCTGGAACTTATATATTCTGTCAATCTGGCAACTGTTTTTTACTTCTTCAAAACTGTATACTGTTTATTATATTCTGTGAAGTTGTAACTTTTAACTTTATAAATATTCCTTAAATATAAGAACTTTCTGTGCCTGTTTGGCAGAAATCAGGTACATTTTTTTCAAAATAACTGCATTTTTTAAAGTAAGTTCCTGTGGCATTTATAATTGCTCACTGTTGAATCAATTTGATTAAATTCAGAATATTGATAAATCTATATTTATGTATTTTGTATTTATGTATTTTTTAAATATGTGTATATATATTTTTTAAAAGACACTTTAAAAAAAAGTTTTTATTAGTGATTCTGGAAGTTTTAAGGCCCTGAATGGGGGATGCCACGTTCTGTAATGGGCCTTTCAGCATAAGTAATTGATTTATGAATCAACACAATCACTCTTTGAAGCATATATTCCATTTCCCTATGGTATGCAACTTTGATTACTGACTCCTCACTTCAAAATGTTCTGACTCACAAAGAAATTAAGTCTCCTTTTCAGTACCTAAACTTTAAATGCATCCTGTCATATTGGAAAGTTCATCATCCTTTTCAAAAGAAATTCCCTGGTGCTTCTGCCATGATTCCATGTGTAGATGTGGTTTCTGGTACTTCAGGACTTAATTTGAAAGAATGGTTAATACACATGACTCTGGTTTTTAGGATGCTCTGGGTGTGGTAACTTCACATATGATAGCATTAAATGGACATAGAGATGATAAAGGCCTGTTTTATATCAAGACTTATCCTGGCTTTCGTTGGTCTTCATGATTCCTCTCATTGCATTGCTTTTCTCTTTGGCATTATTAATGCTTTGAAGAAATGAATGAAAGCTGTGGTGGACATGTTGAAACTCCTCCAAAGGGATGTTTTATATTACACCGAACTTGGATGACTAATGCATCAGGCAGCTGGTTTTGTGGCCTGTTTTGGTTTAGTAGAGGGTGTAAAGTGGTAAGAAACACTGGTGCTTCTATGAAGCAAATAATTGATTCTTTAGAACCTTGGCATTTTATTTTCCTTTTTTTCTTCTTTTTAGCAGACCTCTATTTCTTGGGATTCCTTTGTAGTTCAATATTTTTGATTATTTAGGGGAAGTGCCTTTCAAAACATGCTTCGCATGTTTCTGATTTTATCCTAGCTGCTGACTTAAGTAGTTTGCACCAGGGCTTGATGGAAAAAAATCATCACCTCCTTAGCTAATTAGATCTAAATTGGATTAACACAACTGTTCCTTCCAGGTGACTCTTTGTGCATAGTTTGATGAACTGTAGTGTAGTCTGAACTTGGAGATATTTATTTCCTTAAGCTGGTTGAGTTTGGGTTGGCCCATGCTCAGAAGGCTTCTTTTCACCCATTTGCAGTGACCTTGTGCATACTCAGCTATCTCCTTTATTCCCTTGCCTGCTCTCCCCAGTTCCCATTTTCATACTCTCTCTCAATGCTACCCTCCTCCCAATCCAGGCTTGGAGCTATCCCCTCCTGAATGCAGCACAGTGTGATAACGGTTGTGGGCATTGCTGTGTCCGTGCAACAAGGAAGGGTTCTATTTGCTATGGGCATTCACCAACTCCTAGAGCAGTGGTTCTCAACCTTGGGTCCCCAGATGTTTTTGGCCTACAACTCCCATGATCCCTAGCTCACAGGACCAGTGGTCAGGGATGATGGGAGTTGTAGGCCAAAATATCTGGGGACACAAGGTTGAGAAAGGCTGTCCTAGAGGCTGAGGTCCCTTCAGCCCCCCCTATAAAATATTTGAGGTGCCACCCCCAAAAACATTGATGGGCATTTTTATTCAAATGGTGTGTGCGTGCCATGTCATGTGATCAATTATGCAGGGTGGGGCTTACCTGCCCCCCCCCCATTTTATTCAAGTTGGCATCTCTCCCTGGGGAAAATTACACTTGTCTGTGGAGACAAACTGCCTGCCATTACAAGAACTGTATGAGAGGGGTGTGGCATTCATTCATAGAGATTACAGCACATGAGGGTAGAGGGATATTTTTCCTTTTTCCCTTCCCAGTCCAGCTGTATTTATCTCTAGGTGCATTGATCTGCTCCTAGAGTTTTATTTCTCTTTTTTAAAAAGAGGAAGCTATGTAGTCTTGCAACTGCAGTGCTTTACAACATTGGTTTGTATGGTCGATGTGCACTGTCCCTGACTGCAGGTTGTAGTTGCCCATCAAGAAAAGAATCAAATCTATTCTTTACATTCCCCTCCCCCTACCCACCCACAAACTTTTTTATCTTGCAACTGCTAGGAGTGTACATGTTGAAGCTTTGTCCTAAGAAGAAATTGTAGAATGGGCAGTAGGATAGTGAAAACAATGTCCTCATTATCGTTCCCAGTTTACTCCTGAAAACTTCTGAAGCAATCTGACAGACACAGCTTTACTTAAACCTTTTTCTGTCTGGGAATATTCACTTCAACTTAGCCAGTTTTCACACACATAAAAAAAGAAAAGAAGCCACAGCCCTTTGATCTTCCTTTGAGGAAGCTGTTCTCAGGCTATTCAAACGTGCTTAGTAATGTCTGATAAATCGGCATGCTTGATCCTTTCATGAATTCATGTTGGTGGAAGACCCAGGAATTTACAACCATCATCAGCGTTCTCCTGTTAGCTATAGGCATAGAATATTTTTGTGGAGGTAAAAAAAGAATAAGGAAGTATCCAAAAATTGTTCTTAATTTGAGAAGCAATGAAAAGCACAACTTTACATTTAAATATGCCTTTTACATTGGTAAAATCATGCAAGATATAGATCAAGAAAGGGATAAGTTGTCCCAGATGGACGGGGTATAAATATTGTTGTGTTGTTGTTGTTGTTGTTGTTGTTGTGTTGTTGTTGTTGTTGTTGTTGTTCTTATTTGTCAGTAGTGGTTGATCTTTCAAATGTATAGCTTTGGGAGCTGGCTATCATTCTTTTTTATATAGATTCAATAATGGACCTGAAGAAGGTAATATTTAGTTACCTAGCTAATTTTCTTTGCATACTTATCCATCACATACATGCAAGAAAGAAATGGCATGGTGATGGTGGACGTTGTGGTCACAGGGCATGGTATTAAAGGCTCATGATGACTCAATACAGTGGTACCTCTGGATACGAACAGGATCCGTTCTGGAGCCCCGTTCGCATCCTGAAGTAAATGCAACCTGCGTCTGCTCGTGTGCGGGTCGCGATTCGCCACTTCCACGCATGTGCATGACGTCATTTTGAGAATCTGCGCATGCGCGAGCGGCGAAACCCAGAAGTAACACATTCCGTTACTTCTGGGTCGCCGCGGAGCGCAACCCAAAAGCGCTTAACCTGAAGCAACTTTAACCCGAGGTATGACTGTATTCTTGAAGCTAAACTGGTCTGGCTCTGTTTGGTGTTGAGATGGAGGATCACCTGGGAACCCCATTTGTGCTGCTTTGGGTACCATCGTACAAGAAAGGCAGAATATAAATGTAGTAAATAGACAGCCTGACCAGTCCCAGAAATATATTCATTTATTTGTTTCATAAAATTTATATACCACTTGATTATAAAAAACAACTTCAAAGTGGTTATGAACTTGCCTATTGCCAGCAAATGTCAGACTGTTTAAGTCATTTAAGTCCATGATGAAAAAGACATCTTTTGATTCACCAGTGATGAATCTTTTGTGTCTGGAAAGGCAGCGTATAAATTAATAAACTGAACTTTAAAAATGGGTTCTTAAATTAATTGCATCTTTTGCAGAAGTCCGAGTGTCTTGAGCTTCCAATTCCCCACAATTAGCATACTGTTTGAAGTGAGATTTGTGGATCTTATTGCAGGTTGCATTGATCACCCACATATTGTGTGAATTATGGGAACTGGAAGCATCAGGCACATGTGCTAATGTAAGCCAAGCAGCTAACGTAACATATGAGCTAGCTCTTTGGTGTAATTGCTTCTGGCCTGCATTCTCTTGAGTCTACTGCTGTGCCTAGTCCTGGTTAGCTTATGCATCTAGGTAGTAACCCTCTGACCTGTAATGTTCAAAGACTCAGTATGCTGTTTCTGTTGAATGGTTTATTTAAATGTAAAGGTTCATCATTGTTGCACCCGATGTGTATGTCTTTAAGGGGCCAGAGCAAGGGCCAGAGTAAGATAACAAGACCCAGCTTTACAGCTGTGAAGCGTAGCAGGTGCTGCTGAGTTGTATTTGATTAAGGTGTGTCAGCATTTGGGTGTAGTATATAAGGAGCAGCACCTAGCTCTCCCATTACCCTGGGGGATGGGTTGGTGGTTGGGTCTGGTTTGGTTGTTAATGTATTTAGTGTAAAAGGAGTTTTTGTTTTTCTTATTAAAACCTTGTTTAAGTTATTTTTGAGTCCTTTACTTTTTAATGCATGGTCTCCCCAGCAAGCTCTCTGCAGCGTTACCATACTGCAAACAGCCAACATCTTTGGTTATGGGCCCAGCTGCTGAGTGGATGACTGCATATTTTTGGACTCTGAGAAAGGTTTGAAAACTCCTTCTCCTGTTAGCGTAGTTCTGTGGGTCTGGAAGAGTTCCAGAATGGTTGACCGGGTTCCTGAAGCTGAGAAGGCTCTGGTCTTCCCACAGCTAACAGATGAGAACTATAGTTTATGGTCTTTTCGGGTGGAGGCGCTTTTGACCTCTAGAGAAGTATGGACCTATGTAACTGATGACCCTCCTGACCCTGTAACTAATGCTTGGTCGAAAGGAGATGCAAAAGCCAGGGCGATAATTAATTTGGCAGTCAGCGACCAGCAAGTAGTCTATATAAGGAATAAGAAAACTGCCAAAGAAATGTGGGACAGTCTTGCAGCAGTGCATGTTAGAAAAGAGTCAGCATCTGCATTGACGTTTTTCAAGCAGTTGTACCAGACGAAGTTGCAGCCTGGTGGTGATTTGGCAGCACACTTGAGACGTCTGGAGGCAATATGCGGCGAATTAATTCGAAGGGACATGGACATACCTGATATTCAGTATGTTTTTATCATTCTTTGTTCCCTTAATGAGGACTTTGATGGTATAGCTAGCCAGATATCTGCTGTTCCACCAGCACAATTAACTGTGGAAGGGGTAACGGCAAGATTAATGGGCGAGTTGGATAGAAGGGAGGCTTGTGCCATAAGCACTCCTATTTCCAGAAGTAATGAGGAACGCCATATGCAAACCTGTGGTGATACAACTGCATTTAAAGCTGCAAAGCGTTGTTGGTTCTGCAATAAACAAGGACATTTTGCAAAGGACTGCAGATCCAAAAGAAAGCAAAGTACTCCCAAGCCTGTTTCTGTTCGTCAGTCACGGTTGTCAGCCCAGCAGCCGACATCGTATAGTAGAGACAGAAACGAGCCGCGAGTTTTCCATGCTAGGACAACAGATCGTAAAAGACTTAAACGTGCCAAGTGGAAGTCTTTTGTTGTGGACTCAGGAGCATCTCAGCATATTTGCAACGATCGAAGCTTGTTTATTTCTTTCGAAGAGGAAATTGGTAATGTACATTTAGCCAATTCACAAGTCTTGCAGTCGCTTGGCAGGGGTACTGTTAAACTTGACTCTTTAAACATTACAATAGCGAACTGCATTTACTGCCCGTCAGTGGACAATTTATTATCAGTAAGGTGCTTTGCTCGTCAAGGCATAACTGTGCGTTTCTTAAAGTCAATGTGTGAGTTTTTCGATGGGAACAAACGTCTATTATATGCCCGGGAATCTGATGGTTTATATAGACTGTATTTTCGCACCTACTCCCAATCGCCTATAAATTGCAGAGCAGCACAGTCAAGCCAGGGGTTGAGGAATGTAAGGCCACATTCCGGGTGTGTCCATGAGGCACACAGAATTCTGGGACACCTGAATTTTGCTGATGTAATTAAGACAAAGAATATTGTTAATGGCCTCAACTTAAAACCATGTAAATTCTTTATGCAATGTCTATCCTGTTGCAAGAATAAGATTAAGGTTGCACGCAAGGGTAGATGCTCAGATAGGAAAGTAACTGAGCCATTTGAGCGTGTACATTGTGATTTAGTTGGGCCACTCCCACCATCATTAGGAGGTTCTAAGTACTGGCTTACTCTGATAGACCAGTATAGTAGATATTGTTGGACTTATGCAATAGCTGAGAAGTCCCAAGCATTTGAGAAGTACAAAGTTTTTTGCAACTGGGTAAAAACGCACTTTAGCAAACCAATTAAGAACCTGTTTTCTGACCGGGGCGGGGAATTTGTTTCTGAGGATTTTGAGAAATTCCTGGAAGCGCAGGGGACTACTCATGAGTTATCTTGCCCCCGAAGTCCCTGGCAAAATGGGCTTGTTGAAGTTGTGCAGCGAGACCTGCAGGCAGGGGTTAAAACTTATCTGCACGATGCTAATCTGCCCAAAGACTTTTGGGCTGAAGCGCTTAATGCGTTTTGTTATGTTAAAAATCGCAGTTATCATTCTGGTTTAGATGTCACCCCCTATGAGAAGCTGTTTAAAAAACGCCCTAATCTGAAATACCTACGCATTTGGGGTTCGGATGTAATTATGCATTATCCCGCTAAGCAGAAATTGGGTGAACGTAGTGTCCAGGGAAAATTAATGGGCTACCAGCAGGGGGCGTACAGAATTTACATACCAGCAACTGGCAAATTTCATATTACCAGAAGCATGATACAAACTGTAAATTGGAATGGAGTTGCTGTCTTCCAAGATACTGATGGTATAGATAATACTGAGGAAGAAGAGGAAGAAGCAGCAGCAGCAGGAAATGGTGCTTCTGAATTAATGGAAAACGACAAAAAGTCTGTTGAATCTGATTTGTTTGAGGATTTAAAGTCACAGGCACCCAAGGGGAGGTTAGATTCTCTTGAGTTTTCTGATCGTGAGCTTAACCTACAGGCATCTCTTCAATCTGACAATGATTTACAATCTGAAACTAGTGGTTCACTTAGTCCCATTAAGTCTGAGGAGTCTGACTCTCCTTCCGGACTGAGACGTTCAGATAGAAAGAGGCAGAAGCCACAACGTTTTGCAGATGAACATTTTAATACTGTGTATGCCAATAAGGCAGTTTTTGAGCCAAAAAGCTACAATGCTGTTCAGAAATTACCTTAAACACACCAAACATTATAGGTTGCAGTTTACAACATGTATTGACAAAGGTTTTGAAATTTTCTGCGATGCATCTCATGCAGTGGAACAAAATAATTGCAGGGGTGTGTCTGGTATGGTGTTTTGTTATAACGGTTGTCCATTTGAATGGAAGTCCCAGACACAAACCATTATTTGTCTCTCCACAACAGAGAGTGAATTATGTGCATGCGTTCAAGCCACTCGTGATGTAGAATGGTATCTGCAAGTATTTGCAGACCTACAGATGCAAGTAACACTACCAGTAAAAGTTTACCTTGATTCCCAGAGCGGACTTGCTATCCTGTGTTCAGAGACCAATACGCAGCGCACTAGAGTCTTACGGTTACGTTTACAGTTTGTAAAGAAACTAATTGCTGACGAAATGATTGTATTTGAATATGTTCCAGGTGACAATCAAATTGCGGACATTTTTACTAAAGCACTTCCAAAGGTTACACATGAAAGACATGTACAAAATATGCTTTATGTTTTTGTTCCACAATGATGAACCGCAGGGGAAATGTTGAATGGTTTATTTAAATGTAAAGGTTCATCATTGTTGCACCCGATGTGTATGTCTTTAAGGGGCCAGAGCAAGGGCCAGAGTAAGATAACAAGACCCAGCTTTACAGCTGTGAAGCGTAGCAGGTGCTGCTGAGTTGTATTTGATTAAGGTGTGTCAGCATTTGGGTGTAGTATATAAGGAGCAGCACCTAGCTCTCCCATTACCCTGGGGGATGGGTTGGTGGTTGGGTCTGGTTTGGTTGTTAATGTATTTAGTGTAAAAGGAGTTTTTGTTTTTCTTATTAAAACCTTGTTTAAGTTATTTTTGAGTCCTTTACTTTTTAATGCATGGTCTCCCCAGCAAGCTCTCTGCAGCGTTACCATACTGCAAACAGCCAACAGTTTCTACCCATGAAAGTATGTTATTTTTCTGGTTTGTCAACATTAAAAGTGCTATCTGTTGGCTTTAACATGCAAGCTGACATCAATGCTAGCAGATTTCGTTCCCATTCTTCACATGCATAAGGGAATGTTTGTCTTTCTAAGTTAGGAATAGAGCTGACGTTCTTCTTTCTTTACTTCTCTTATTTAGCTCATGTAAGTTTTCTAACTATTGCTCACTTTTTCAGATTGCGTTGAAAGTGTTTCTAAAAAATAGGGGTGTGGAACCTGTGGCCCCCCAAATGTCATTGGACTACAGTTCCCATTATCCCTGACCTTTTGTCATGTTGGCTGTGGATGGGAAATCTGGAAGGCCACTGGTTTGAAAAACAGCATTTATTTTCTTCCTTAACATGGAGTCAGCGGGGTTGTAAGCAAACTAAGTTGAACTTAAATCCCATTGACTTCAATAGGAACCAATTCTGACTCACATAGTCTAGATACAGCCAAATAACTATGGAAATGGTGTTTCAACAAGGATGCCAACTCAACACACCTTTCAGTCAATTTGCTTCCTTAATTACAAGGACAGATTTTAGAGTAATCTTATCTCACATGGTTCTGTGGAGTGAAACTGATCAATAGGATTTGCTTGAAGCCTTCTGGTTAACATGCCGCTACTAATAAAATTCAGGTAGTAGGGCAAGAAGGGAAGTGATCAATTTAAGTTGTTTTGGTTGTATAAGCAACCAAGTCTCTCTACTTATTGGCATCCCGGAGATAACTATTGAATAGGTGACAAGTTTTAGAATACATTCCAGAGCAAAGGTCGCATTATTTTGAAAGTCCATAACCTTTTAACCTTACACTGGTTTAACATTTAGATGTTTCTATTTTGATGCTCAATAAACCTGCAGATAACTCATCCTGCCTTTTTGGAATAAGATGGGAAATGAATATAAAATATGCACTGAAATATAGCTAAGACCGTTTGACCAAAATTTCAAGAACAGGGGACTCTTTCAAACTACCATGTCTGAAAGAAGGGAAGATTCATTATGCCTATGGAAATGTGAGCTACATAAACATAGAACTTCCATTGTACACTACGATCCGCAGCTGGCCTAATGTTGTGATTAAGAGAGTGAGCTACAAACCCCTCTTCCGTGAACTCCCAAGGCAACCTTAAGCAACCTACTCTCTCTCAGCCTTGGCTCCCAGTCTGCAGTAAGAGGATATTGCATTGCAAACCATCCCGGAATATATGTTTATGAAAGCTGGTATAGAAATTAAACAAATATTTAAATAATATGGGCACTGCTTAGTTTGGGGTTGTGAGACGCATAAGAAGATGGTGTGTTCACAGCACTTTAGGCTGTGTTCAGAGGGCTATAAATGCCCCCTGCCTTTCATCGATTTGTACCGCCTAGCCTAGGATCCCTGCAACACATCCCTTTGAACTTTTGAAAACTCTGACCCTTTTGAAGCTCAAAGAGTTCTGGGGGAGTGTTGATTAGGACCGGAGGAAAAGCGCTTCTACAGATCTTAGTTAGCTGCGCCCTCAAGGACACTCTCAGCTGCAAATAGTGAAGATCCCCTAACAATGTATCCTAGAATAGGGGTAAAAATAGCTTTGTGGGATATGTAACAAGAAGCAGCAGCAGCTGACTGTACTTTCCAAACCCTCCCATACATATAGTGTAGAGCAGGGGTTCCCAAACTGCCATCCGTTGATGAGCTGCATTCAGGTGATGCATTGCAAGGAAAATCATTTCAGTGGTGTACCAACACCCTCAGCAATTTTCACGTCTGTGTGGGGAAAGGTTTGGGAACCATGGGTAGAGTGAGGGAGGTCACTCACCTCCCTGACTTGCAGTACAATAATTTTGCTATTGTGCTAAATTCTCCAGCTTCTGGGCTAGTGAACAGGAAACTACAAATTTAACCCTGGAAGTGCTGTGCTGTGCTGTGCTGGATGGGGAAGGATTTCCCCGCCCTGCTCTTACTCTAAATGGGCTCCAGCTTGTACTTGTTGGCTATTCTACACTTCCAATTGCTTACGTGTGAAATTCACGCACAACGAAAAAGACAAATTAATGTGTAAGATACCAGCACATGCTGAAGCCAGTTTTTAAAACATTTAGTAATATCCTGGTGCCCCATCTTTTGGTTTTGTCCCTGAATTAATTACATGTTGAGGGGCAACACTTCCTCAGATATAATTCAGATTTGAAAGCTTAACTAAATCCTAGACTATTACTATTGTATAGGGTCCCATAAAAATAGTTTGGGGTCTTAGTCAGAACTATAGTAATAAATGTGGTGTGTGGACTTTGAAAACTATTAGGAACAGAATCCTCGTGAAGTTATATGGGCCACCTGTACAAGACGTAACTCTGCTGAGAGTTAAACCCCTCTGTGGATTTGCAGCAGTCTTGTAAGAAATAGCCTTGTCAAACTTGCAGCTGCCTTTCAAAGCACTTACTCTGGATCCTCCTTTTCCCCCAGCTGGTAGTTACGCAGCGCAAGTATTTTATGATTGGCGTAATGAATGGAAACGGTTGTGATATAAGGAGCTACTTCAGGCTTTAAAAAACAAAACCCAAATCAGAGTTCCTAAAGTGATAGTTGCAATATTTATTTTGTCATTCTGTGGTTTAACTCCCTGTTATCAGGTTGTCTCAGCTATTCAGTTTGGATTTTCGCAAGTACAGCAGCTTCTGCTCTAGGTAAGCTGGAAAAGCCACATGCAGAGGTATACGGTGGTTCCTTCTTCATGGCTGGGACTTGTTTGTTTTACCATTTGTATTTTAATAATTCTTCTTAATAATAAGAAGGGCCTTCTTCAGGAGCCCCTGCTGTCCAAGGCAGAACAAGTGACTATGGAACATTTGCGACTTTCACCATGCACACTCTTAAATCAAATGCATGATTTGCTGGTGTTCAGAGTAAGAGCTAGATTCTGTGTTGTGGCTGCAGTTGGAAACCATGCCCAAGGTAAAAGGATGAGAAGAATAAGAAGTAATAGTCGCTTGCTTACTGTCATTTGATACTGAAAATTGGAGTTTATGGAGGTGAAATTTAAAGTACCTGGTTTTTAGGCATGGCCTACAAGTGAATCATGTGTTTAGTTGTCAACATTTAATTTTAATATTGCTTGCATTTTTATGCAAATTTGAAAACACTGTTTGCATAATACTGCAATATGCTCATGCATAGTGAATCAGGTACTAATAATAGGGCACTGTTCCCCTGAAACTAATCACACAGGAAAATGGTAAATGCAGCTAAACTGCAGTAAAACCTTTACCCTTCGTTGGCACAATAAGAAATTCAATGTGGCCTTTCTAAAATCTTCAGTCTGACTGCAGATTTAATTGGGTTTCAAGCATACTCCTTGGGAAGTTGGAAAACTCTTAAAGCAAATGGATTACCAGTTTCATTTAATAATGGAGTTTCTGCTGATAGCTCCAAAAATAAATAGTATATTGTACAGCATTAGAATCCTCTTTGTCCCCAGCTCTAAATTATTGTAATGCCGTGTAACCACACTAATTTTTATAGTTCTGATTCTTTATATGACAGGTTACAGCTGCTACAACTCATTATTTCCATTACAAATAGTGATTCATATTTCCATATGTAAGCAGGAGATCTCATGGCGGGTATGAAATTAAGCGATGTCACTGCTGTGTAGAAGGAAATGCTTAAGCTACATATGGATACAAGACATTACATTTAAGTACACATGTTTTCAATAGATTGTGGTGACTTAAGGTCCTGTGCTTGTTTCCAAAGCATTTTGTGTGAATTTTCTTTTGACAAATGTTGTTAGACAGAGATAGGCCTGAATAAAACTTCCCATTCTCTCCCAGAGATCAGGTGATCCAGTGAGCAGGCCGTGTCTCATCTTGACCCTGTAGATATGCACCAATGCTAGTAATCTAGTGGATGAGAAGGCACCTTGGATTTATTTATTTCATGTCCATCATCTTTAAGATCTCTGCAGCTTGCCAAACTGGGTGTTCTGTTACATTATTTTACTTCAGTTTAGGGCTTCCAGATAGAAATGCATCCCACTTTGATGTTTTATATATAATGGAAGTACTTAAACATCTGCCAAGTGACAACTGAATGCTGGTACTCAGCATGTAACTTAAAAGCATATGTGGGAGATACTAGTTAATTGTCATGTTTGCCAAGAAGTGACCCTAACCTGGTCCTAATTAACACATGGGCTGGGACACTTGAGTGGTGGCCAGGTGATGTGGGTGGAGGGGAATCCTTTTTGGAAAGTCACAACTAATTTTTTTTTAAATTCAGGAATAATTTTTATAAAACAGATGTTTTACATATTAAAAGATCTATCCTGGTACTTTGGAGGCTGATTTTAAATAATTTGATGTATTTGGGGAAGGGTTTTTCAGGATTCTCGCTTTTCCATTTTGTTAATCACTATAAGGCTATTTTGTAGGGGGTCTGATGGAATGAGGGGTGACAATATATGGTATTTCATAACTGGGAGATTGGATTGAAAGAGAGATGCCAGTGACCACCCAGTTAGCTTCATATTTAGATTTGAACCTGTCTCTCCCCACGTGCAAAACCAACATGCTCCATCTGGTGGCTTTACCCACTCTCTGGAGCAAAGTAATAATTCTGCTTGGTATGAAGGGCAGAAGAGAAAGGTGGTTGAAAAGACCAGTGGAAGAGCACAGAAGATGGTGCAGCAGTTTTGGAGCACTGGGCACAGTTTCCCGGTTGAAGCTCAGTCATCCTTGTTGAGGATAATGCTTGCAAAGATAAATTTCAGGAGGAAGTCACAGTTTTCACCTCTTAATTCAGGCAAGTTTTGATATCTATCTATTGGTCTATCCAGACTTGATCATGCCTTAAACCCAGTGAAATAAATGTGTTACATTAACTAACCTCAGTCTTACTGATTTCAGTGGGACTACTAATGGTGATATTCAATGTTGTGTAATTGCATTTTCTATTCCTCTCCTCCTCCTGCAGCCCCTCATGATCCGTAAACCTGCTCCAGGGCCCCCCCTAACCCTCCAAAGCAAACTTTTTTGTGAAAGGGGGTGGGGGGGGGAGAAGAGAGGAAGGGGAAGTCCTATTACATGAGTGAAAATTTGTTCCACTGTTGCGCAGGCATAACTGGCTATCACCCAAGACTAGAAACATACAGTACTAGAAACAAAGGGTGGGATTAAATTTGCATTATTGCAATCATTCTGTCAAGCCAGACAGAACTATCTCCTCCCCCTCCTCCTCCTCCTCCTCCTCCTCCTCCTCCTCCTCCTCCTCCTCTCTCTCTCTCTCTCTCTCTCTCCCCCCCCCCCAATTCTAGGGCTTCTTCTAACTCCCCAAGCTAGTTTGGCGGGGGGCAGTGGGGAGGATTGAAGGAGGCCCTCTTGTGCTACTGAGATTTGTTGCACTCGCTCCAGCTAGCACAACTAATTAGTAGGATCCTGCCCAAATGCTGTAGTCTGATATCCATTGGACAGAGAGAGAGAGAAATCTGTTGAAGGTTTTATGGCATTGGCATTGTCAAGCAAGATGTATGCTGAACATCATGGTTATCAAAAGGCCGATTTGGGAACTGCTTTCTAGCTCCTTATCTTTCAACACCACCTGTAGCACAATAGAGCTTTTCTCAAGGCTGCCAGTGAGCAGAGATTAAAAGGATGCACAAAATTGACTTGATTTGACAAGGTAGAAAGGGCTTAACAAAAGTAAATTCCTGTTGCGTGAAATAATCTTAGCTTCTGTAGTTTAAAACTAGGTGGGACTTGATTCCAGATGTCATAAATATGCATGCATTTAAACATGTTAGAGGACTTTTACAAAACTGGAAGAAAGCTGCTTTGAGTTTGGAGGCTATAACAGCATAAACCTTTCCCCCTCAAAATAGAGGAGAATGGAAAAAAAACACACCAAAAAACCCAGAACAGAATTTAAAAATGGAGGAAAGGCCTCTTGCTTCATATTAGCTATTGTCCGTGGACTCTCCCTAGTTTTTTAGTCTTTTATTTAGCTTTTAATCTTTTAATTTGTGAGACTCTTGCCTCTTGCCTTGCGCACCACTGGGGTGTCTTTGGAAGACTGTTCAGAAAGGAATGTGTACCTCGGGCTGAAGAGGTTACCCCCACCCCTTAAGTAGAGAGTGCAGGTCCCGAATCTTTGCTTTTAAAACAGAACCAAAAGGCAGGGTATTTTCTTTCTTTCATTCATTAATTAAATAAATAATACTTCATAGCCAGAAATTGCCATATGTATGGAATATCCTGTTTGCATTTGAGATAGCTGTTGCACTGTCAGAAGTAACAAAGAGTTAATAGTGTTTTAAAGAAATGCTTAACAGCTGGTGTAAACTATCTGTACAAGTCTGGATGACCTCATTTATGACATATAATCCTAATACTATCCAAAAGAGATTGCAAAAAAAAAGAGGAACGGGACTCGTAATGTATATGTTGCATGCAAAGATGTCAGAAACATGCCCTCCCAAAGGGCCACTTATTACAAGACCGAAGTTAATTGAACTTCACTTACAATTAAATTGCCGCAAAAATGTATTTACAACAGCAGCATTCCTTTCCAAAAGAATGGTCTTCATTATTTTAGTATACAAAATGGTAAATGCCATGTCTTTCTGATATATGCTGTATACTGAAGTATCAACCATTTACATAGAACTTGGTTAGATTGCTGTCTCCAGCAAAATTAGTTTCCACATTGGCAATTTGGCATTAAAACTGGAAAATTTGTTGATGAAACAGTCTTTTCTGCTTATGTAGGGATAGTTAAGGAGTAAGGCTTGATTTTTCTTTATTCCTCTGGTTCCCTCCCTCCAAAAAAAAAAAACCCTTCAGTAGATCATTATTATTTATCACCATCATCATCATTAAACCTTTTATTGGCATCACATATAAATATCCACAGCAAATCAATACAGAATTCCCACCTTCCCAGTGACACAAAACATTTGTCAAATGAAAGAGGCAAAGCAGTCTAACATTACATCTCTAGGTCTCCAGGGAGATCAGATGTCTGCAATGTGTTTCGACGACAAAAAACCAGATAAAAATATTTAGCCAGTAACTTGGTGAGCTCCTGATTATTCCCCAATAATAGAAAATGTATGACCTCTAATTCTGGTTTCCATTTGGGGATGCAGAGTTGATCTAGGAACTGCTGGCGGAGATCATCATATACAGTGGTACTTTGGGTTAAGTACTTAATTTGTTCTGGAGGTCCGTTCTTAACCTGAAACTGTTCTTAACCTGAAGCACCACTTTAGCTAATGGGGTCTCCTGCTGCCACCACGCCGCCGGAGCTTGATTTCTGTTCTCATCCTGAAGCAAAGTTCTTAACCTGAGGTACTATTTCTGGGTTAGCGGAGTCTGTAACCTGAAGCGTATGTAACCCGAGGTACCACTGTAGTTTACATTTAAGAACCATATGTGCAAGAGTTTCCACCTGATGGTCTTCACATGGGCAAATTCTTTCTCCTTCCACCATTCCCGAGAACCTTCCCCATAGGAGGTTTGAAGGACTTGAATTAAACCTGGCCAGCGAAAATGCCCTTCTTTCTTGAGGATTAAGCAAAAATTCAAGATAATTGTGGTTAATTTCATTGTGCCCAAGAAAGTTGAAAGTTAAGAGGGGAACATGTTTTTCTGCTGCTGCTGTTAGTTCCTGGCGTTCAATGTCCCACAAACTAGTTTTTATTATAGCCTTGGCAGCATTATTAATTATGGTGGTATATTAATGGAGAGAAGACAGGAGTGCCTGGCGTGTTCTGGTGCTTGGGGTCACGAAGAGTCGGACACGACTAAATGACATAACAACAACAATTAATGGAGGGGAATCTTAAGTTTCCAAATGCATGTGTCACTGTGTGCATATATATATAACTAAAAATAAGGCCAAGGCAATTCACAGTAGAATAAAATGCAGTAAAATATAATAAAATATGGAGCCACCTAATTCAGGAGCAGATAAAATCTGCTAGTTAGACATCAGGGATCCAGGGATACCTGGACAAATATGTAGGTTTTCAGTAGCTGGAAAATCACAGAAATAGTTGGTGCCCACTAGCTCTCTGAGGGGAAGACAATTCCACAAAGTTGGAGCCACTGCAGAGGAGGCCCTCGTCTTAGTGGCTGTGAGATGAATTTCCATAGGACATGGCACAAACAGAAGGGGCTGTCTTTTATTATTAAAATGGGCAGGCATCTCTCTGAGGAGAGATGTTCTTTTAGATAACCTGATGTCTTAGAGTGCGTTTCCACCTAGAACATTATACTATAGTCATTTTTCATGCATAAACCTAGTTCTGCATACTAATCTGCATTTAATGGCAGGCATAGGGTTGATTTTATTTCGAAAGGCAATGTGCAGAGAGAACAAAATGCCAAAGTCCATCTAGTCCCAACACCCTGTTCCCACAATGGCCAACCAAATGTATATCTGAAGATCACTTATGGGGAGGGGATGTTACCCCTTCCCACCACAATCACAGCACTGTATTTTGGTTAGAAACGCCCCTCCCATTGGCAGCAATGGCAGTTTTATTCACTGATGCCTAACTGTAGCAGTCTCTCTCTCTCTCTCTCTCTCTCTCTCTCTCTCTCTCTCTCTCTGTGTGTGTGTGTGTGTGTGTGTTTTCATTACATTTGTGTAGCATGATGGTCTGAGGTGGTTGTTACTAGGAGAGGTGCTCTTAGATTCTTGGATCCCTTGTTGTTTTGGGCTTTGTACACTATTATTAACTTCCTGAAAACATGGGGTCTTTGTAATGGCAATGCTTTTGAAGATTCTACCTGTTGTCATTTGTGATTGGCTCAGTATGTACAATGGTACCTCAGGTTACATATGCTTCAGGTTACATATGCTTCAGATTACAGACTCCGCTAACCCAGAAATAGTACCTCGGGTTAAGTACTTTGCTTCAGGATGAGAACAGAAATCGTCCTCCGGAGGCACGGCGGCAGCAGGAGGCCCCATTAGCTAAAGTGGTGCTTCAGGGTAAGAACAGTTTCAGGTTAAGAACGGACCTCCGGAACGAATTAAGTACTTAACCCGACGTACCACTGTACTTAAAATCAGTCGCAGGTCTTTAAAATAAAGTAATTTTAATAGTTTGCTTTACTTAACATGCTATGAATTCTTTGTAATCAGCAAGAGTCAGACAAAAACACACTCAAACACACCAACAACACATATCTTTAAAATAAACAGAAAATATCTGGAGATATATATATATATATATATATATATATATATATATATATATACACACACACACACACACATACATACAGTGATTTTTTAAAAACATGAACCCTTCATGTAACAAGTCTAAATCTGCAAGTGATCCTCAGTTCTTTTGCACCTGTGTAATAAACTGGTTTTGCCTGACATGTTAGAGACTGAGAAGGGAAAAATTAAAAGCTACAAAAGGTGCTTAGGTGCCGACACATGCAACACAGAGTTTAGAAAAAAGTTTTAAAATCTGACTTGTATGGGAAAGAATTTGTGAGAATTAACTTTTCTTATCTCTCAGGGAGCCACTAATTTATTTAATGCACATGGAGAGCTTTTTCAAGCTCAGTGACATTCTGCATTTTACCCCCTCCATCTGGAAGCTAGTACCCAGAGTGAAAACCGCATCATATATTTTTAGGATTAAACCATCTATTACTGATAGATAATGACAGAGCAGGAGGAGAAGGCACCAGTTAGTCTGCATTAGCTCATGTATTCTGGATAACTCTTTAGTGAACTTTTGGGAGGCTGGGTTTTCAGAGGATTTTTTTTTTCCTTTTCAGAAAGCTACAGTTGAGTTGTGACATCTTAGTACATTTTTGATGTAGTGAACTGCCTCTTTTTAAGTCACTGATAGAGGTCACTCTCTTGACTACTGATACCCTCTTTTCTTTTCTTTTAGACTAGCTGTTGTACAGTTCTCTTGCATGCTGTCTAACCATACACTGATCCAACACTTTGCCACTTAAAATAAAAATTCTGTCTAGGTTTTTTTTATTATTATTTAAAAAAATAGCTTTGAGGTGTAGACACCAACAGATGCTTGCCATATGGCAATTGTCTGCTCCATTCAGCTATAAAATACTGTATTATTTGTTTTAAATTTAAGAATTTTTCCACTCATAATCTTTCTTCTTCACTTCCCTCTAGCACGTTCATTCAAAGGGGGAAATGTGCAGCTCTTTTAATATTACCGAAAGCCGTTTGGGAACCCACCAGAGATATTTATTTACAGGAACTGTTCTTGTGACACAAGTCTCGTTTGCAAAATAAAAGTTCCCTGCAGCAAAAATATGTATGTAAACACTTATTAGCGAAAGGTAGCTTAGTGAAAGGCAATTGTCTGTCTTAGAGGTAAGCGACTGGAATAGCTAGCGCTTGAGTGAGGCACCACATGGCATTGGCAGAGGACCATAAATGCAGAAGAAGAAGCCTGGGGATGTTATGTGGTGGCTTCCTCTGCCCCAACATGTTTAATAACAAAAGGCAGAGGCTCAAAAAGTCTGCATTTCTGACTGTATCATAAACCTGCTTGATAGTATTAATAAACTACCTCTTACAGATCTTTGCCTTACTGCAGACCAGTGCTTTTTTCCAGGGGGCACCTGGGGGGGGCGTTACGCAGATGTCTTTTTTTGTTGTTAAAAAGTGTGGCACTGTAACACCTTCATGATGAGTACCAACACCTGTTTTTCTAGAAAAAAGCACTGCTGGAGACTTAGAAAAGTGTGCATGAGCTTTGGCCAGTTGCAGTAGAAGCAAGTGCCAACTGAAAGCGGAGTACAGTGGTACCTCGGGTTACAAACACTTCAGGTTACAAACTCCGCTAACCTGGAAGTAGTACCTTGGGTTAAGAACTTTGCCCCAGGATGAGAACAGAAATCTTGCGGCGCCAGTGGGAGGCCCCATTAGCTAAAGTGGTACCTCAGGTTAAGAACAGTTTCAGGTTAAGAACGGACCTCCAGAAGGAATTAAGTTCGTAACCAGAGGTACCACTGTAGTAGTATGTAAGACACTGTGAATATGACCGTGGTACTAGTTCCTGAGTGGGGGGATCCAGATGGACCATTTGGGCATACACTTGCACCTGATGTGTGCTGAAATCCTTCTTACTCCTTGGCAGGATGATGCCAGTGGCCAAGCCACTCCAGGCTGAGAATGTTAATCTCAGGTTAGTTTGTCTACCTGAATAGACTCTCAAGACTTCTTTGTCCTCTCCCTATCATGTGATGTAGTTGTCATGGGTTTTGCTTCGCTATCATACTTGGGCATTTGTTTGCTATAGTTGTGTCCACTATACCAGATGGGTGGGGTATAAATAATAAAATTATTATTTATTATTATTTTATTATTAATAATAATTTATTTAATGAAAAGAATTCTGGTGCAGTTTACAGTATTTTCCAAGTCTTGGGATAAGGAAGGCCCTGGTGTTTTTAGCCATCCAAATTGGTTCAGTTATGAATGAACAGCTTCCACTTCCCACTGATCCCAATACTTAAAGCAGCCTTCCTCAAACTCGGCCCTCCAGATGTTTTTGGCTTTCAACTCCCATGATCCCTAGCTAGCAGGACTAGTGGTCAGGGATGATGCAAATTTTAGTCTCAAAACATCTGAAGGGCCGAGGTTGAGGAAGCTTGCCTTAAAGAGTAGTAGATATTGTTGTGCATCATCCACTGCCTTCTACTTTCCATCTTA
The DNA here is from genome assembly GCF_027172205.1 of Podarcis raffonei. Taxonomy (NCBI): domain Eukaryota; kingdom Metazoa; phylum Chordata; class Lepidosauria; order Squamata; family Lacertidae; genus Podarcis; species Podarcis raffonei. Next base: position 35,454,233 of record NC_070605.1, on the reverse strand, counting down.
TTGCCTTCTACTCATCTTCACCCAGCAGGCAAGCTAAATTAAATAAATATTGTCAGTTCTCCCTGCCTCTTTCCTGAACACATCCTCCTCTATCATCCATTGAAACCTGCATCCTTTCCTTTTCTCGACTGAAATTATCTTCCCTTCCCATCATCCTGATACCTATGGGCTTTTGCATTTCAGATGTGTCCTTCATTTCTTCATGTGCAGCAGAGATAAAAATGGTTGCTTCCGTTTCAGCAATTATATTCTCCAATAATGTCAATTTATGAAATTCTAAAATGCACCCAGTGATGGATGCCAATATCTTAGCAGTCTGGTAGCATGATTTTTCATGCTGAAGGCCTGGATTCAAGACCCTACATGTCCTTGAACACCCCTCTTGTGAAACGGTCAGTGCTTCTCACCATGTGGACAAAGGCTATGATGCAAAGGGAAACAGTAGTGTGTTTGTGACTCAAACTAATGCTTTGTTAATGCCTTCCCCACTAAGGGGATTTTTGCTAGGCACTTCACTAGGGAGACTTGTGCTGTAATTTTGGGTCACATATATCTGAGGATTAAATGCACGAGTCTTACACCACAGACACAACAACTGAGTTGCTCCCAAGTGACTAACTGTCATTCATATTACTAATGCAATGGGTGTTGCTCTCATGGTTAAAAAAACCCACTGAGTGACATGATAAAAAAGGAGCACATTGAACATATTGAAATGACAGAAATGCCCTGTCCTCAACACACACGCGTACCCAGTGTTTTCTCATAATGCATCACTTTCAGGCTCTTGAACTTAAGATAGGTACAGTGGGAAAAGTCTGTTTGCTTTAGCCACTTTGCAAGTGATCTCTTGTCTTTTCTTAGTTAAACTTGGTTAAAATGGCCAGGATGTGAGTGAGTTTAGCCCTTGTTCAACTGCAAAAGCAGCAAATTCTTCCTCTGAATATCAATGCCTTTGCCAAAAGGCCAATATATTAAATAGGAGTCTAAACATTTGCCATGTTTACACCAACATGTAAAATATAAAGGGAAGCTATCTTCACATTTTACATGTGGTTTTTTTTGCAGGAAGTCCAAGTGCAAATGCAGCTTAAATATCTGCTGCCATATAGTGAATCGGTACATAAACACAGTTCACTCCTCTAATGCCACAGTGTGTAAGGGTGGTGGTCTGAGCCCCTGTTATTTCATAGTTTTGGATTAGAAAATTGGGATGGGTGGGTGTTGGAATCAGGTGTAGGGTTGGTGTTTTCATTCTCAGCCAAGGGACTTTCATAACACCAGCTTTAAGTTTACCGTTTTGTCTTTTTTCTGTTGACATTTTGTGTGTTTCAAGACTTTCAGTAAATTACTAATGTTATTAAGTTTTGCCACGATGGGGAAGGCTTATAGAAACATAGCTACAAAGTTTTGGGAGCAACTTGGCAACCTCAGTCGAATTTGGGAAGAGATACGTGCATGTCTCTTCCCACAACATAATTTTATTCATGGTTGTGATGTCCAGACTCCAGGGGGGAAAAATCATAAGAGACTATTCTCAGTTGGTAAATCTCTTAGCAAACACCTTGCTGGCGTGGGGGGTGGGAAGAGAAAATAGAAAATGTTTGTTTTCTTCTGGGGCGAGTTACAGAGCTGAAATTAAGCTTGAGTTGGTGTTTCCTTTCTTGACATGCCAATGTGTTTGTTCCCTTAGCATTGCCCTGCCTCCCTGTAAATCAGACATTCTTGCTTGGTTGCATCAGGTTTACTACTGACATGATTAATGCTGGGAGGTTAGGGAAGGATGACGTAGTGGCTCATGGAAAGTTTACCTGAGAATTATCTCTAGCTCTCTACTGTTTAGTGTCTAAGTAATGTGCTGAAGCTCTGCCATCCACTATTCTTCTGCAGGGTATGATCACACTTACCTCACCCTATTTTCCCCCCTTTTTATGCCAGATCTGATTAGAAGTAGTTTTGCTTCAAGCCTGATATTTATGAAGCATTACACATATTTAGTGCTGATAAGTGAACCATGCTATGAGCTAGAAAGGCATCAGTAGTTCAAACAGCTCTGGAGCAATCTCAGGTTCTTGGGTTTTTTGTTCTCGCTTTTTATCAGTTTCCTTTTTAAATCCTCATGAACTTTGCTGGGATCCACAGAATGGATCCATGCGTAGTGGAGAGGACCACATAGAGAGCCAGACCTTTGCTTGCTGTTTTTCCTGCTGTGGTTTGCGCTGCCAAAGAGACCGGATGCTGTTTTTCTGTTTTTAAATGATTGTCTCATCAGCAGTATGAACAGTTACAGTGAAAAAGCAAGCAAACAAGCAAAGCTTTGGCTACATGTACAGTCCTTTAAATGTGTTTTTTGGATCCATGCCCTAATGACAATAGTTTGAAGACCTCATCACAGAGTCTAGGCCATATATTGCAATACCTCCCTCCATTAGTCTGCATTAAGCTGTCAGGTGTGTGTGTGTCTGTGTCTGTGTGTAATCCTCCTGCACTGTTAGCATACCTAATTTCTGCAGGGTTGGAAAATATTCTTCTTGCAGTATCCTTCTGCGGAAGGAAAAGGGTGAACATTGATAAGGCGTTTTCTCTCAGACTCTCAGATGTCACTATATCAAGCACGTCACCTTTCATCAGACGATGTAATATAAAATTTGTTGCTGTCAGATATTGAGGACTGAAAATCTGCCAGATTCTATGCAACCGTAGAGTGCTGGGTGTGAATGTGACTCAGTCCAGTCTCAGTTTCCTGCTTAGTCATGAAGTTCTCATGAGTAGCATTGAGCAAGCCTTTCTCTCTCTCTTTCTCTGTGTTTCTCTGCCATAATGTACCTCATAAGTTGTATGTTTTAAGTAAAATAAGCTTTCAAGCACTTTGAAAGAAGCTGCATAAATTACTATTGTAGTTCTAGTAAGATCAGACAGAATATGGATATGAAATTATTTGCTTTTTGCAGCGATGATGACCTGTACTTGTAAGCTACTGGTGAAGTTTTAAAATATACCCTTTTAGCCCCCTTACCAATTACACTGTTTTCCAATGCTAGTTACACAATTTTAATTGTAACAAGGCATTCTGATTATGAAACCTATACTAAGGGGAGATTCTAAGAAGGACAAGAACTGAGCAACAGAACTAAGGAATGCTTGTATCATCTTGTCGGATTCAAGAAGTACAAGTCATTGCAGTGTGACATGATGGGAACCTTGTTAGCTTAGATGAGTGATTCATATTTTCTTGACACTGGAAGCTGAAAGGTGTACAAGCTTTATCAGCAAGAGATAGAGTAATTTGGCATGCACTTTTTGTTTAAAATGTGCTAGGTTGTAATCTGTAGAATTGGTGTCAATGTTCAGAACCTTATGGATTTTAAGTTTGGCGTGATCTAGTGGGAAATAAGATTTATCTAGTCTATTACACTTGCCTCCATCAGTGATTAGTCAGAATCTCTCCCCTCCCCCCTGCCTCTACCCACCCAGAAATTTAGCAACAAAGCAAGATGTTTGTTTGCTTCATCCAGAGGTATATTTCATAAAATTCTCTTAAAGCTGTCATAGACTAAAATAAGAACATCTTTTATTAATTTGTCCAAACCTCTTTTAAAACCATGTCAGCTAGTCTAAAGCAATTCCATTACTTAATTACATTTCAAGTGGAGAAATGCTTTCTTTTGAAGTTTCGGTATTCTAAGATGCAGAAAACTCTGTTTACTCTCTCCACTCTGTTTATAAGTTTGCAGCTTCCCATCATGCTTCCCATTAATTCTCTTCCTCCCCCCCCAAAAAAAAAAATCCTAGAATGTTCCAATCTCTTAAACTTTCATACTGATTCCTCACATCAAATTTGTTTTCTTCAATGAACTTTCTGCTATGACCATTATATTTTTTTCTCTTTCTGAAACTTTAAACTAGAAAATTGTTTATTCCTACTCACTTCTTCCTACTTTACAACCCATTACTACTTATCCATAAGGGGTGTGGTTGTGTGTGTCCTGGCTTCTCATTCAATCACCTGCTAAATTTGCTTGTTCTGAACCTTTTATAATAAAACATAAAAATATAGAAATACAATAATGTTTTCTTGAGAGAAAATAAAAAATTCTATTTTCCTGCTTCTTACTCCTTTCCCTGTCTAATTTGTTTTGCTATAAAATAAATAAGAATAAAAATAATACTTTAAAATTGAGCACAAAGTTGAGTAATTTTTAAGCGTTATAAAATAGCATTGACTGGCTCATCATAAAATATAAGCAATATCTTAGGCAAAAGATGCAGGTAGTAGAATGGAATATAAGATTTATTTATTTAAGTGCTAACAAACTCTCATGTGTCTTTGTTTGAATATTTTACATAAGCGTGCCAGAAAACAAATACCACCCCCAACCCATTATGCTGTCAACTCAGAATTTAGAGTGCTGGTTTTTAGAAGATAGGCCCGAACATAAGTGGCTTTATGAATCCCATGTGGGGTTTCCCCCCTAAACATTTATGGTTTTTTTTCTAAACACCTAAATTAGCTTTAATTTAATGGTCTCTGGGGTGGGTGCTTAAGACAAGTTTCACTGCCTTAATTAATTTCCTTTAGTTTGTGCCTAAATTTCCTTTAGTTGTGCTTTCCTTTTAATCTCAGTCTTCGGCTCTTGTGTCACTCACATTTTTTGAGTACAGTTGGGTGGGTGGAAGGGAGTGTTTCCTGGTTGGCAAGATATCATGAAGACATTGTTTTGGAAGTGTTTTGAGAGCGTGGAACTGATCTACTGCCTTTTTTCTAGGTAAGAATACTGTTTGTGTTGAATCTCATACGCAGGACGCTCTTATTCCGTAATGTATGAGCATCTTTTTTTATTGAGGAGATGTTAATGCCCACAGAACTATTTTTGTACCAGTTGAGTGTGGCTCTTGGCCATGGCCATTTTCAGATGGCACAACTATGGTGAACGACCGCTGAGGGGGACATATGGAAAGTCAGTTGAATGTCAGCATGTGTCCTGTGCTTCATTGAGATTCCTGGTCCTCAGGCTTCCTGATTGATATGCATGTGTAAACTCTGTTGGAAACACGCCCAGGAAGGCCCCCAACTTCCCAAGATACCGGGGCGTCTCTCTGGTGGTCCTCCCTGGCTGTAAATCTCCCTCAGCCCAGAGAGTCCGGTGATAAGCAACCCCTCCCTCCTGAGAGGAGCACACTTGTCTTCTGGCATATCATAGCAGAAGAAAGAATCAATCAGTAGCTCTAAACTGCTTTATTTTACAGTCTATATACAGAGAATCCATCATCACGTCTGTGCTCTTTGAGCATCAGTACGGAACAGCCACAATTTCAGAAGTGAAACTAAACTTCCAACAGTACTGAGACTTCCTGTCTCATGCTCTCTCAGACACTCACACAGACATTCAGCTAAGGTTTGCATGGAAATGTGATATAATATAATGGTTTTAAATGGCAACACCTCACATTTGTCCTCCTTTGAAAAGCAACAGAACAAAATTATCCATGGACAAATGCACCTGATACTATAGCTCCATAATACTAAGACCATGAGGTCAAGCAACAACACTCTCTTTCCAAATCTTGGACTATTTTTATCTATTCCTCAGATTTATAACATAGCTCTTAGGCAAGGGTTCCTGAAGCAACTTACAAACACAAAAACCTGTACAGTAGTAAATTACACAGAAGAACAACAGCTTAGCAGGTTTTAAAACAAATAGAAATTCCATCAGTCATATGTAAAGGAGCAGCCAATGATGAAACTACAGCAGAAATGTCTATAAATGAAACTCCATCTTGGTTGGAGTTCATTTCTGAAGTTACTTACCAAAGTAATAAAAATTCAAGTAATTAGTAGAAGGGAGCATAACTACATATAGTATCCTTAGACCGCAGCCCCAGTTTAAGAAGATGGCCAAATTGGAAAGGATTTGGAGAAAAGCTGCAGTTACGACAAAGTTGTCCTATTAGACGTGACAAGTATGTGAAACCGTTTAGCTGCAAGGTAGGATGTGCTGGCGGTTTTCAAAATGTTGTGGAAGCATTCAGAATGTTATAGGGAGATGGTGAGTTGATGAGTCCGAGCAGTTTTACTGCAAGGTGCTTCATTAAATCACACAAAAGAGATTTCTTTGCACTCCTCTTGTGGCCTTGAGAAAATTGGGGAGCATAAGGAATTCTGACCTTACGTTATGTGTTGGCTTCCACGGTATAAGGGAAGCACAGAACAGTGTAGCTATGATACTGCTAACTGTGGCTCAGAGGGGTCACGTATCTTCCTAACGGATGTCATAAAACACTTTCATGCCAAACAAAGCATCTTTATAGTGTACATTTTTAAGCTTAAATGTTTTTATACAATAAACTTTTGGAGAGCATTCCAAAACCAACTAAATTCCACAGCAAAAATAGTCAGACTGTACTGTAGAAAAGAAACTTGGTATAGAAATGCTAATCAATGTAAAACTGGGCTTATAATGCAATCTTGTTTTAGCCATTCTGTTCCCCATATCTCTTCTTTTCAAGTGGCAGTTAGACACAATGTTGATGTTGTCCCCAAAGAGACAAAACTCTTTCAGTTCACAATTAAGTTGGGGAAAATGAGAAGTTGGCTGAGAACATGAGTTCATTTCCCTTTTTCCTTCTCTCCTCACTTCTTTTTATTTTAGTTGAGGATATAGTATACATAACTACAGGACTGAATTACTTTCTACTTGTATATATTCATGAGGTCCAAGCATGAGGTAATAATGCAGGAGACATTTTAAATCCCTTCCTAAAGAGTAACTGAAAAGCTAATATTGCAGCCTTTCCTTTATCTGTTAGTTGGTAGTTTGTAACTGAGTATGAGTCAGAATAACATTAGAGCTTGTTTTCTGCATTATTCTTCTGGTCTTTGCCCTCTTATAGAAGATTAAAGGTGTAGAAAAAATGTAATAAAGCACGAAGACTTTCATGTTTACAAGCTAGAGGATATCTTGCTGAGACTTTATTCTTCTTTCATAATGCAGAATGTCTCATGTGCTTAGTTAGAAATATTTTTATAGTTAGAAACTATATCTTTAGTTGGAAAAATAATAATCCTGGAAGTTATTATCATGAGAAATTAACTACAGAACTCTACTGTTTGTCAGACTATATGAGGGCCAGGAGTTGCAAAACTGTCTGAAGAGGAACACTCTGCTAGTCAGTGTAGGCAGTACTAACCTAGATGTGCTAAGAGGAAGGCATGCTTGGCAAACCCTCACCCTGATCAACTCCTGCCCAGAAACCTATGTCCCCACGTGGAAGGATGTGCGGATCCAGAATTGGCCTCCACAGTCACTTATGGACTCACTGTTAGGACCATGTTCATGGAAGACAATCTTACTTGGCCACGAGTGATTGCCAAAGAAGAAGAAGAAGAAGAAGAAGAAGACGACGACGACTAACTTAGAGGTGGTGTGACTCAATATGAGGCAGCATCCCATGTTCCTATGGATTTCTCAAGCCAAGAAATGCCAAGCCTGATACATGCATATATGGACCTGCTCAGCTCCTGTGTTCTTGAGAGATTTCTTGGCCTAACAGCTGTCTTACCACAATTTCCTCACCCAACTTGGTAGCCAGACCTCCTTCCCTTCACAACTGCATTTTCCTCCTCACTTCCCTGTCTTTGTCTATAGGAGTGAGAAGCCCAGGAAGGACCAATGGCAATCCCAACAAGAAGAATCATAAAGGGCCTCTTCAGTATTTACATTCTGAGGACACTCAGCCAGTGGAGGAGGGCCAGTGAAAGGTGTGACCAGGAGAGGCAGCTTAGTCTAAAGAGCATCCCAAGGTCTAGTAGATAAAAGAGTCCTGGGGAACACATTCTAGTCCCAAATCTGAGGTTCCCCACACCTGCCCTGGAGAAGTCCTTTGGAAGCAAGGGCAGGATGTAAATTTATTTATTTTTAACCCCTGATTAATCACTCAAAGGATATATTTTGTTTTAATTAGATGAGCCGTGGACCTGGGTGATATATCAAGATATCACCCAGGCCTTGTATGAGGAGCAGACCGCGATGTTGGCTTCACTCAGAGGTATATCACTTGTGAAACCGCCACCACTCCTGAGTCCCTCTGCTAGCAACTTCCTCCAGCTAGCAGAGGGACTCAGGAGCGGTGGCGGTTTCATGAGTGATATATTGCTGAGTGAAACCACCATCCCACTCTGCCCTCATACTGCACAGAGGGAGAAGAAAGCTGCGTTGGTGAGGCACCAATACACCTTGTTCCTCCCTCTGCATCTTTTAACTGCTCGGCTGAGGAGTGTGCGGTTGCCTGTCCCCTCAAGGCCAAGCAGTTAAAGGATTCCCCAGCCCAGAGTTGGCTCCTGTGCAAGTGGGGAAAGCACTGAGGATGACTCTGCTGGGGATGAGGAGCCCTCCCCATCCCCGGCAGAGCTGCACAAAGGATCCACGCCTTGTTTTTTTCAACATCACGATATATCGCCAGACTGCAGTGTTTGGCTGGCGATATACCACGATGCTGAAAAGCTGATATTGCCCAGCCCTAATGGGCAGAGGAATACCACAGTTGTGGAATCATAGAACTGCAGAGTTGGAAGGGATCCCAAAGCTCATCTAGTCCAACTCCCTGCAATGCAGGAATCACAGTATCCTTGACAGGTGGCTATCCAACCATTGTTTATGAACCTCCAATGAAGGAGAGGACATCACCTTCTGAACAGCTCTTACCATCAGAAAGTGCTTCCTAATGTTTAGCTGGAGTCTCCTTTCTTTCCATTCAAACCCATAGGTTCTGGAGCAGGAGAAAACAATCTTGCCCCATCTTCCATGTGACAGCCCTTCAGATATTTAAATACAAAATCAGGTTGATAAAAATGAAAGATGACTGTTTGCACTTTTTAAAAGGAAGTTTTGTAGAAAAAGAGGTGGCAGAACTCACCACAAACACCCCCCTTGTTCTCTTATAATGACAATGGTGCCCAACTGAGAGGTGCTGGAACTGAGTTCTGGAGAGTTCCGGCTGGAAAAAAAGCCCTAGATAGAATTAAATATTTATTATTATTCTACTAAACTTGTTTTTTTTAAAAAAATGCAAACAGTTGATTTTCACTTTTATCAACCTGATTGTATTACACTTTGCTCATGTAAAGAATAAAAAAACCTAGATTGTAAATAGATTACATCACTTGTTCTCTATTGCTTATATTTTGTAACTGAATAGCAATTTAGTGCCAAAAATATGACTCGAACGATCAATAGGAAGCAATCTGTACAAGTTTATACAAGAGAGGCATATATTTTGTTCTTTAATCACAGCGCTTCAAATGCCTGTTGTTGTTGTTTTTGTAAGCAGATTGTTGCTTGGGGAGAAGTCACCTTTTTGTTTTTGATGATGTTAACCAAAATAGCGTGTTTAGCTGTGGAAGGCCCTGTGATATGTAGACCCCGTGGCTGTAATTACAAGTGTTTTCCATTAACAAGACAAGATTTCTATCATTTTATTAGCAAATCCATTAGCTGCTTCAAAGTTATAATGTGTATAAAGTAATGGTTCCATAATAATTTTTCAAAAACTTAAACTTCAGATCTCTCACAAGAGCCCTGACATCCCAAAGAGCGCTTCCTTGGTTGATCCTCAAGCAGGCCTGACCATTTGTGACCATTTGGTAAGAGGTTTTGCAGCTGTGAAGTCGGTAGAGCATGAGACTGTATCTCAGGGTCGTGGGTTTGAGCTCCACGTTGGGCAAAAGATTCCTGTATTGCAGGGGGATTGGACTAGATGAACCTTGTGGTCCCTTCCAACTCTATGATTCTATGATCAGCTGTTCTGTCCTGACTCCAATTTTATGTTACTTTATGTTACTTTTTGGGACGCAGGTGACGCTGTGGGTTAAACCACAGAGCCTAGGACTTGCCGATCAGAAGGTTGGTGGTTCGAATCCCCGCGATGGGGTGAGCTCCCGTTGCTCAGTCCCTGCTCCTGCCAACCTAGCAGTTCGAAAGCACATCAAAGTGCAAGTAGATAAATAGGTACCGCTCCAGCGGGAAGGTAAACGGCATTTCCGTGCGCTGCTCTGGTTCACCAGAAGCGGCTTAGTCATGCTGGTCACATGACCCGGAAGCTGTACGCCGGCTCCCTCGACCAATAAAGCGAGATGAGCGCCGCAACCCCAGAGTCGGTCATGACTGGACCTAATGGTCAGGGGTCCCTTTACCTTTACTATGTTACTTTTTAACGTTTTCAGTTCTGATTCTTTGGAATAAGGTAGGCTAGAAATTTTACATGGCTAAATTTTAGTTCCTTTTTCTTAGAACTGATACACTGCAATAGATAACACATTTTAGAAATAACCAAAGGCTGTTGGAAAAAGCAAGAAGAAGGTATAATACAATCCCAATTCCCTCCCACCCCCACGCTCACAGATGCCAGTTCTGGCTTCTGCTTCCAATATTATCGTGTAATGCTATGTGTGAAAAAGATTCTTGAATTTTGTTAATTTGTTTTTAGATATATTTAGAATTGTTATAGTTTGGGAATGTGATTTTTTTCGGAGTATTTATCATTTCTATGGATGTAGGCTTCCTCAAGTGCAGTAATACAGATAGATAATATGCAAATTAAAAAATGAAATGAAATGAAGATGGTGTTTGGCTACCACAGATCAGTGCAACACAACCAACAATACAATTGTGTTCCTGATACAAAGTGAGAGCTAAAAGCATGTGCCAAGTAAAAAACTAAAACTGGACTTATCCAACTGCAGACCACACATAAAATCATATTTATTGTAAGGGAACCAAGGGCAGTATCCAACTAAATAGTTCCACTAATGTGCTTGTACTTTGGACAGTTCATAATAACTTCCCCTCCCTCCTATTTTGCCAGGCACCCTCCATGTCCCCTAAATTTGTTGAGTGTATTTGTGTGTGTGTGTGTGTGCGCACACATGCCTCATGGTTTTATTTTATGTAAACATAAACTAACCTACACTAGTAGCAAGATTGTGACTCTATAGGCTTTTTATTTTTTTAATAAAGACCGTTTTGTAGATTTGAGGATATTTTGATTTGTCACAGTCTTTAAAATAAACATCCTTAAAACAGTCTTAAAAAAGCAACATCCAAGTTATTTTGTAGCAAGTCGATGCCTTTATGTTCTTATTCTGTTCAACAAGAAATGGCAACTTTCCCTGTTGCTCCTGCCTTCCTAAGTAAGATGTGTCAATGTTGTGACTGCTTGCTAGTTTTCACCAAACAAGGGTGGGCTGTTGCAGAAACTGTGTATGGCATTTCAAAGAGAAGTGTGAATGGCAGCCATTGGCACGGGAAGGATCGAGGAACCACAGATTGTTTTCTCGTTGGCGAGAGAATGCTCAAAGCAACATAAAGTTAATTGAAGAATTCCTTGACAGTGAAGTCAGACTCAAAATAAGCACTTGGGATCTGTACTTTTCTGAATGTGAATTATCTGTAAGCAGGAGTGAAGTTAAAACAGTTTGAAAAGAACATGCTTTTAGCAAACATAACTGGCTTGTGTTATGAACTGTCCCGTTTCAATTATTTGTCAAAATAATATGGACTGGCAGTAGGATCTCTAATTAGCTAAAGCTTGATTTATTGAGCTGGCCCCATGTAAACCATGATGTCATGCTGCGCTGCACAAAATTACAGCTCTGGTCTCACAGTTTAGGTAGTTATTTTTAACTTGGAATGCCCCAGTTTAGTACATCTTGGCTTTTTAGCTTCATGAACTTGCTGTGTTCTTTCTTCTTTCCTTTCATCAAAGCTTTATGTTGTACCATATTAAACCCGATAACAAAGTCCAGCGCAACAGTTTCTGAGTACCTCTTTGGGCTCTGGGTAACAAAATGATTAAAAACTGCATGATTAAAAACTGATAGTTTGAGGAAAGAAGAATGCAAATGAATCGCTATATGGCATATGCCAAGTGGTTGCATCATGATTACGTCTGTAAGTGTGCAACTGGGAGCTTTAAAAGCATGATGTAATACTTCAATGTTTCCTACGATTTATTTTTCTAAAATAAAGGCACAATCTAGCCAAGTGCTGAACGCTTCACTTTCTTTCTGAAATGGAGAACTTGAGCTCGGTGAAGCTGAAGGTTGAAAGATTCAGAACAAAGAAAGTACTACTTTATGGAGTTTATAGTTAAACTTTGGAACTCACTCCCACAGGAGGCAGTAATGGTCACCAACTGGGATGGCTTCAAAAGGGGATGAGATAAATCCAGGGTAACTAAGACTATTAATGGCTTCTAGCCAGGTTGGCTATCCTCAGAGGTAGTATGTTTTTGAACTCCACTGGAGGGGAGAATGCCTTTGTGCTGAAATCCTGTTTGCAAGTTTCCCACAGGCATCTGGGTGGCCACTGTGAGAAGAGGAAGATGGAGGATTTGGGCCCTTTTATTATGTTCTTACAGAGCACATTGTACAGTGGTACCTCGGGTTACATACGCTTCAGGTTACATACGCTTCAGGTTACAGACTCCGCTAACCCAGAAATATTGCTTCAGGTTAAGAACTTTGCTTCAGGGTGAGAACAGAAATTGTGCTCTGGCGGTGTGGCAGCAGCAGGAGGCCCCATTAGCTAAAGTGGTGCTTCAGGTTAAGAACAGTTTCAGGTTAAGTATGGACCTCCGGAACGAATTAAGTACTTAACCCGAGGTACCACTGTATTTCAGTAAATGAGCCCTGGTTCCTGACTTCCCAGTTACAGGACAAATTTGCTATATAACCTGGAGATGCTACTTAAAAGCTATGCTTGTCCTCTTTACCATTAAGGAGCTGTGGATAGTTGCTCAAGAGATGCAAAGGCAAAAAAATGAAAAGGGAATATTCATCCCAGTTAAAGAAACAAAACTGGAAAGTGTAAGTAGAAATGTAGGGAAAGAAGAATTGAGCAAGCAGTTTATAAGGCAGTCACTCCACTTCTGAAGACCATGCGGGCTCCTTTAATAGCTTTTGTGGAGGAAGACAGTCACACCTATTGCAAGAGGAAAGAGATCTGTAACTGATTTTCACAGAGCTGTCCACACTCAAGGGGAAGGGCTGTAGCTCAGTGGTAGAGCATATATGCCTTTTGTTCCAAAAGGTCACAGGTTCTAAACACTGCACAGTGCTGCTTCTTTCTAATTAATCTAGCTCGGAAGCATCTGCCGGCTTTTTGCTGTAATAAACATTGATTGATTGATTGGTTGGTTGGTTGGTTGGTTGATTGAGCTTGGAAGCATTGATTGGAGATGACACTGTGCATATGTGGTGAAATGGTATCTGGTTCGGAGGCTCTACTTGTGTGCTCCTGTGTGAGAGCACTTAGCTTGGTGGGCACAAGGGAAGGGCCTTTTCAGTGGTGGAACTCACAGAGGAGAAAGCTATCAATTGCTACTTATCGTGATGGTTCTATGTAACCTCCAGTATCTGAGCAGTATGCCACTAAATACCAGTCACTGGTAACAGTGGAAGAGTGCTATTGTGCTCATGCCTTGTTTGTGGGCTTCTCCTAGGCATCTGGTTGGCCACTGTAGGAAGCAGAAGCCTGGATTAGATAGGCCTTTGGTCTGATTCAGCAGGACTATTCATCTGTAAACTCTTTTCCAGTTGTGATATTCCAAGGCGCATCACTAGGCCCTGAACGTATCTGCTCACTGCTGTTTTCTAACTGGGCTACTGTGTTTCTGGTGGTGTTTTGGGGTCTTACTGGGTTTGGTGTTGCCTTAATGTTATTTCTGGTTGCTCTTATTTTACCACTTTTATTGCCATGTGTTTTCTTTTTAAAAATTGATTAGAGATTATATATTGTCATCTTATCGGTGGAAGCTGCCTTGGGAGAAATTGATCCTAAAGGACAGCTTATAAAAGCTTTAAATTGATAAATAAATGCTAATTGATGTAGGGGGCACTCCTGTTACCACTGAGGCTAGTAGTAACACAGAGACAGCAGTTGGGGAGTTGATGGAACTTTTAAGATACCAGGTTTACTCAGTAGAGGTCAAAGTAACCTCCGTTGGCTGCATATGGTTCCAGATAACAATTCATGCACGTGTCCAGAAGCTTTTATTGTGTTCATATCAATGGTCAGTAAATGAACTCCTGGAGCTCTAAATATGACCCGAGGCCTGTACTACTATGCCATGTCCCAGTCTGGGTCATTATGACATATGTAGCAAATTAGAGAGCTTAACACTGTGCTCTTATTTCCATATAAAATTTAGTTGAAGAGCTTGCTTTCTAGGAAGAGAGAGAAATTTCAGTTTTATGAACAGCAAGTATATTTTCGGATGCAAGAAGAAACACCAGCAGAAGCAGCTACAAAACAAGTAAGCAGACAACAAGAAGCTAGAACCAAATCGATGGAAAGCATTATGGAATAAGTACGGTAGTTTTTCACCTCTGCTGGAAAGCACCAAGGCAGCAGTGATGGGGAGCCTATGATGCTTAAGATATTAGACTCCAGACCCCATCAGCCAGCATGGCCAATAATCAGGCATGATGGGAGCCAATGCAACAACAGCTGTATGGCCACATGCTCCCTATACCTGCACCTAAGGGAAGAACAGCCCGAAACAGCTGTAGGGAGTTGTTTCCATGTCTCCTTCTTGCAGCCAATATTCAAACTAAGCTCAGCTTATAGAGCACTGACAAACCATGGGTTCAAAGCAAGAGTGATGGTGTATCTAAAAGATGTTGGTCCCAGACCATTAAAATCTTTAATAGGAGGCACCTATGGGCCTGGAAGAAAACAGGTAGTCAAAGCTAGTTCTGCAATACCCGTTAAATATATTGCCACTCTGAATCTGTCAGGAGCATGAGCAGCAGCATTCTCTACCGCCTGCAATTCGAGTTGCCTTTGGAAGCAGCCCACTACATCAGTTGCAGAAATTTGTCCTAGAAGTCACTAAGATCATGGAAAACTGTAGAAAGATTCATTCTCTCCAAATGGGGGTGGGGTATACTTAACAAGTACAGTTTGTCTATTTGGTAGATTTTTTAATCCCTCTTTTAAACCAAAGTCCTCAAAACACATAACAACATTTACAAATAAATGTATAAATGAAGTTAATAAAAGATTCCGAGATGTTGTTGCTATCTGCCTTCCATGACTAGGACATCAGGCTCTAGGTGTCCTCAGGTGGGGAAATTGCTAAGCCAACTGTCAACATAGTGCTATATGTTGTTGGGCTCCAATTCCCACCAATCCCAGCCAGCCTACCCAATAGATAAGGATGCTGGGAGCTGTAGTTCAGCAGCTTCTGGAAAGGCATCACATTAATGACCTCGGTGCCAACTCATCTGTCACTGTTCCTGAATACCCCACCAAAACACAGGGCTTCCTTTCAATTTTACATCCATTGGTCTGAGCTCAGCTCAAGCCTGTTGCTACCTCACATTCACCACAACCACCAGACCTGAGATAGCTGCTCCTGGATGCTTAGTGAAACATAGAGCTGGGTGTCATCAGAATATCTGGCTTTATATCATTTCATATCATTTCAGAGGACAGCCTGCTGACTGAATAATGGGGGTGGGCGGGCGGGCGGTGGAACAAAAAACGATGTAGGAGACAACATAGGATTGAATATTGTGGAGGTGGGTATGGTTGGCTATAGGAACACTCCACAATGCAACATTTTGTTGCACCTCTCTCTTGTAGGTATTAAATAGCACTGGTGATGACACCAAATCCTATGGCATGCTGCAAGACAGTTCCCAAGGGGTTGAACCAAGGAACCTAAGCATCTATACAGTGGTACCTCGGATTAAGTACTTAATTCGTTCCGGAGGTCCGTACTTAACCTGAAACTGTTCTTAACCTGAAACACCACTCTAGCTAATGGGGCCTCCTGCTGCTGCTGTGCCGCCGGAGCACGATTTCTGTTCTCATTCTGAAGCAAAGTTCTTAACCCGAGGTACTATTTCTGGGTTAGCGGAGTCTGTAACCTGAAGCGTATGTAACCTGAAGTGTATGTAACCCGAAGTACCACTTTCTGATATTTAAACTCCTGCATACATATTTATTTATTTCATAAAATGTATACACCACTTGATTGTGAAAAAACAACAAAGCAGTTTACAAAAAGAAAAAACAATAAACTCGAGAAAAAATCACAACCATACTTTAAAACATACAAAAGTTAAATTCATCACGTACTCCTTATAACAGCACAGTAAAGTTGATCAGAAATATTTGAGGTGTTGCTTTGTTGACTCCAAAGAAAGCGATAGAAGGTGATGCTTTTGCTAGATAAACCTCCATAGATGAAAATGCTTGCAAAACTACAGGCTGAATGCTGTGAATCTAGTATTTGTTGGGTAGCTTTGAATCGAGGCGAGTATACATCAGCCACATTAGTGATTATGAAAATAACAGCAAAATTCCAGTTTAATTGATGGGTACTTATGGTTTCTGACTCAAGATATAAATTAAATAATGGTTCCAAATAAGAATATAAAAGTTCTGTAATTTTAATTAATATAACATGTTGAAGAATTAATCAAAAATAGCAGATATGCAGCTATTTAAGCTGCTTAAACAAAATTTACATCATATGTTTCTAGATGTTATATCAACTGCCTTGCAAACCACTGACATGTTTGTGTTCTTCCGTATTAAAATACCAGTTACTAACTGGAACAATACATTGGTTTCTGGGGAGGGAGGGGGCCTTTAATATGTTGTGTGTTAGCCTGCAGAGAACGAAACATGCAACATAATTGAAAATGTAAAATTGCTTAAACCTAGCACACAGTGGCGTAGTGTGGGTTGTCAGCACCCGGGGCAAGGCAAGTAATTTGCGCCCCCTAACCCTAACCCCCACGCTACGCCACAGGCCCCCTGCACCCCCACGCTACGCCACTGCTAGCACATATAACTAGAGTTCGCAAAAAGCAGATGTTAAGTTCAGCTCCTTTTATAGGATTAAAATCTTCCTGGTGGTGTTTTTTTAAAAAGTAAATTTTCTCTTTCTTGGATATTGATCACTTCACTGTGAGCCACCTCTTTACCTGAAGGAGTGCTGACCTGCTTAGCGCTGCTTAGCACTACACTAGGTTTAAATAGTGTGACAGTATGGGGAAAGCACCTCAAAGTGCAAGTAGATAAATAGGTACCACTCCGGGGGGAAGGTAAACGGCGTTTCCGTGTGCTGCTCTGGTTCGCCAGAAGCGGCTTAGTCATGCTGGCCACATGACCTGGAAGCTGTACGCTGGCTCCCTCGGCCAATAAAGCAAGATGAGCGCCGCAACCCCAGAGTCGGTCACGACTGGACCTAATGGTCAGGGGTCCCTTTACCTTTTATGGGGGAATAAATATGGAAGATGGAATGTAGGAAGGGGACTGGACATATCGGCCAATATCATGTTCTTAACTTCCTGACCATAGTCCCTGGTGCGAAGTAGCATTCCCAGTTGTGCTGCCTCACTTATTTTACACTGCTTTTGTTAGATTGAAATATTATTCTGCATTCCTCAGAAAAACGCCTGCTAACTAATGTAGCAGTTGGATGCAGTCATGGTAGTGACACTTGCTACCTTGAAGAGGAATTGCATTTTCCAGCAACAAAATCCTGTAATTTTATATTGTTATTTTGTCAACATAAGCATAGGGGGTAATGAGGCTTTATTGTGTAATACAAAATATAAAAATGGATTTTTTAAAAGACAAAATTATAGCCCTCCGTTTTTCTAAATCACAAATAAACGGTAGCATGCAAGCAAATGCATAGTTTTTAGGAGAATTTTTTGTTTTCCGTCATGTGATGAGAAATAACTCAATTGGGACAAGGGAATATTTCCTTCATCCATGCATGATTAATATTATTGCAATTAAAAGCGACAGGGAGCATAATTCCAATATGTTTCTTGAAGCAGTCTTCCTTTACTAGATGCCTGCTTTGTGGTTTCAAAGAAATCTGGCTTTGAGTAGTATGAATCATCTGTAAAAAGTTGAAAGGAAAGTGGAAGAATTGCTGTTCTGGATCATAACATGATCTTGTTTCCAGCAGTGCCCAGCCAGATGCCTCTGGGAAGCTCAAAAGGGCATCATGTTGATGGATTTGAATTTTGTCCAGCTGAAAAGCCATCACCCAGTTTAGGTGCAGTCACCTAGTTCAGGGTGGAGGGTGTCTGAATTAACTTGGCTTATCGGATTGAGAACCATCCCTGTGCCTATAGTCTTCTTCCCCACTTTGTCACCCCATTCCTTCTGAGCATTTGCCCAACATTAATGAAGATATCCACAGTTTACCATTATTTCCAAACTGGGAAATTGTGCTTTAAGCACTACTTACAAAGCCGTTTAAGAAACCTGGTTCCTGGTTTAATAAGCCATAATACCTGTGTGCAAAGAATGGTACAAAGAAAGTGTGTTTGAAAGAGACTTATTGGGAAGAGTTTTGGTGGTTAGATGGGCAGAAAATAAACAGAACCAAGGTGCAAGTGTATACAGCTGCCCACTTCTGCAAGAGCTGGGGCTTACTAGAATGGTCTGTGCCCAGAGAATTACAGATCCTGTATGTTTCCAGAATGCTTTGGGATATTTAGGTGGAGACATTAGAGATGATACTGTGCATTTCCAGGTGGTCTCCTTAAATTGTTGCTTGGCTTTGGCAATTGACAGCGCTGCCCAAAGTGCCATCTTTTCAGTTTTGAGGAGATCCTTCTGCATAGTTTAGTGAAAGGCTGGTAGGTGGCTTGAACGTAAATGATAGAAAATTAATGACCAAACCCTTTTGCAGGCATATGTGATGGTGGCAATAGTAGCAGCAGAAAATATATTTTCCTTCTGCTACCTCTGTGTTAGCTAGATCACAGCCTTCTCAGCTGTCTTGTTTTGTCCCAAAGAAGATACTCCAGAAGGTGAAATGACTGCAGCTCCCTCACCCCCTTGATTCTTTATTGATGAAGTTGCTTCAATCTAGTCCCATTTAGTGGCAATTGCTAAGGCAAGCAATTTCTAGAGGAAACATTCTGTGCCGACCTTTTTCAATCTGGGTTCCATCCAAGTTTGGGGCCTACTACAAGGACAGAGCCAATCATGTGGGTCTTTTTACTTGATCAGCATCCAGCCAGGAGAGAGTAGGAAGGTGCTGAATGGGTATGAAAGTCTCAGGCTTATGAGATTATACTGTTCATGTACACTCTAGAGCAGTGAGGGAACTCACCCCTGTGTGGAAGGGACCTAAGAAGAAGAGAACAACAATACAGTCGTACCTTGGAAGTTGAACGGAATCTGTTCCTGAAGTCCAAAATGTTCAAAAACCAAAGCATGGCTTCTGATTAGTTGCAGGAAGCTCCTGCAGCCAATCAGAAGCCACCGAAGCCCCAGCGGACGTTCAGCTTCCAAAAGAATGTTCGAAAACTGGAACACTCACTTCTGGGTTTCCATCGTTTGGGAGCCAATTTGTTCAGGAGCCAAGGCATTCGAGATCCAAGGTACGATCGTACTTAGCATTTATTGCATCCCTCTAATGCAGGTCAGACAAGAGACTTTATTTTCCCTTGGTAACACACCTCAGTATCTTATTTTGCAACACTATATTAAAGACACCTGCTTCTTGGAAGAAAAGCAATGACAAACCTAGACAGCATCTTAAAAAGCAGAGACATCACCTTGCCAACAAAGGTCTGTATAGTTAAAGCTATGGTTTTCCCAGTAGTGATGTATGGAAGTGAGAGCTGGACCATATAGAAGGCTGATCGCCGAAGAATTGATGCTTTTGAATTATGGTGCTGGAGGAGACTCTTGAGAGTCCCATGGACTGCAAGAAGATCAAACGCATCCATTCTTAAGGAAACTAGCCCTGAGTGCTCACTGAAAAGACAGATCGTGAAGCTGAGGCTCCAATACTTTGGCCACCTCATGAGAAGAGAAGACTCCCTGGAAAAGACCCTGATGTTGGGAAAGATGGAGGGCACAAGGAGGACGGGATGGTTGGACAGTGTTCTCAAAGCTACCAGCATGAGTTTGACCAAACTGCGGGAGGCAGTGGAAGACAGGGGTGCCTGGTGTGCTCTGGTCAATGAGGTCACGAAGAGTCAGACACGACTAAACGACTAAACAACAACAAGGGTCAAGTCGAGAAATAGGAGCATCAATCTTTCCCCAGGATCACTATTCCTTTTATGCACCTGAAAACTGGAGTTTCACCACTCTGTTCAGTATTTCTTGACCTTGCTTCCTATTTGTTAAAGGTGGGCAGGGTTCTTGTAGCAGACTGTGAGTTTATCATTCAAAGGATTTGGCAAATTATATGCTCTGTATAAATATGCTTACAA
Organism: Podarcis raffonei; assembly: GCF_027172205.1. Lineage (NCBI taxonomy): Eukaryota > Metazoa > Chordata > Lepidosauria > Squamata > Lacertidae > Podarcis > Podarcis raffonei. The sequence goes on along the minus strand of NC_070605.1, from coordinate 35,433,964 downwards.
AGTATTTGAAAAGGATTTGGTAATGGAAGATCTCTAGGGGAACCATACACAAATGTACCAAAAGGGTGATGTCCACTCTGCCTTTTGTAGCGTGCTAGAAGGAAGAAGTTCCTAATATGGAAACGTTGATAACCATTGCTGTAGCTGATTTAAAATAGGCACAGCCTCCATCTCAAGTGTGGGTGCTATATTGAGCCTGTGCTGTTAAACTTGTTGCCAGTTTAAATGTAAGCAAAAATTCATGGTTGGATATAACTAATCTTTCTTTTTGTTCATGAAGTATAACAGGTTTAGAAATGGTAACTTATTCATATGAAGAAATTGCTTCCAGGCCATAATTTTATATGCCAAGTTTTATTTAGGAATTGCATTTTATGGCCAAATGATAAAGTATTGGAAAGCAGGCAGATTCTTAATTGTAACAAACTAGTTGCTATAAGAGTATGAATGTAATTTAATGTCACTGGAACTAAATATTTACTTTTCAGTTTATTTAGATCAACTCTGTTCCTTTTTAAACTTCAAATTTCTCCATTCCATCTCTTTGTCAACTGGCGAAGTCTCCCCTAACTCATAATCTTGGTATCTGTGATGTTAAAGAAACCAGAGTGTGAGGTCGAAATTTCCATTGCATAGCTAGACAGGAATTTGAAAGGAATAATGCCAAAATCATTTAAACAATGAATTTATAGGAAAGATGACTCAATCGTCAATTCCAATTCTGGAGAACAGAATTAGTTGTATAATTTTGGCTGTACAGATTCCTCTTCATATGATGAGCAGGGGTGAAACAGGGTGAATACTTTTGCATTGATTGTGCCTCTCTCTTTAACTTTTCAAGCAGAACAGAAATGAAACACATTTTTGTGTGTTCAGTGCACAGAAGAACTACCCTCTCAGCTTCTTTCGTGCTTTCCCTAAAAAGGAATACTCAGATTACAGCAACATTGCCGGTCTTGTGTGTGTTTTTTCTGCTGATGGATGCATCAGACTTGTACAGAAGGTGGAAAACAGAACTCTTGCTGCATCTCACATTCATACCTTCTAAGGTAAAGGAGAGATGTGTCTACTTTAGATGGGGCTTAGAGCTCCACGTTGTTGGTGGGGGCAGGGGCTCCTTCCACATTTCCCTTGACAAAAAATTGGCGGATATTGGGAAACTGAATGCCCCTCCTCTTTCAAGTTTCTCCCAGGCTCCCTGTCCCCTTTCTCGTTTCCTCAGAGTGTCTTGCCGTTCTCTCTTGCCCACTTCTGTTTGGAACCCCACTGATTTTCTTTTGATTTTTTTGCCAGAATCCTTAAATCTTTGCTAGTAGATTTGGCAGTGAAAAGAAAGAAAGACATTTACCTGTCATGAATCGTACCCAAATTGCACTTTTAGCTTACTACAAACTCCTGTGCTAACACAACAATATCTGACATATCCACACATCTGAGAAATTAACTTATCCAGCTTTTGTCCAGATCTTATACTCAAGGATGGCCAGGTGTTAAGACAGTGCTTGGAATCCCATGGGGTTTACAGCACAATGGAGAAAAAATTCCTAGCTCTGCATATTGGGGTGAAAGAGTCAGGTTTTTGTCCAGTTGGTGAGAAAGGGAGAAGAGGGTTATGCACTCTGCCTCCGGGGTTTGAGTGCCTCATTCACTAATCAAAATACAATCCCTGACTAGGGAACTTTGTTATCTCTGTGCTACCCTGAGGAAAGATATATGAAATTTGTCAGTATGCAGAAGACCACTTGAATGAACTTCTGTGAACTGGGTCTGCCAAGTAGTTTAAATACTTAAGTGCCAACAGTAAAGCTCTTAGGTATCTACCTAAGAATTAGACACGTGTCCAAACTTCTTAGTTATGTTTGCCCCACCCCAAGAAGGAGGCATTTAGAAATTTCTGAACCTGAAAGTTCTCTTTAGACAATGTCGCTAATAACCATTCATAGACTTACCTTATTGGGGGAGGGGTTTTTTGCCAGAGATGCAGTGTTTAATAGATTCCTATACTATGTCCTTATTTGCTTAGCAGTAAATCTTACTGAGTTCAGCAGGATTTAATTATATATGTAGGACTTTGAATTTAAACTTCTGGAGACAAGATTGACATCTCCTTTTGTTAAAAGTAGAGGCGATTGTTAAGAGCTGCATCCTGTTTACTACTCAAAAAGTGGGGAACCAATACATTTTAAAACATATCTTCATTAGTAAATCACACACACCAATTCAAAATGCATAAAACCAGGCACACCAATAGCCTGCAGCCAAATCATAAGGTATGCACAACATTTAGAAACTTTGTGATACATTATGGAATTATATTCAAGAGTATGTCAAGTGTTCATTGTTTTATGCAAGCTATCAGGTATATCTGATGCCACTAAACTCAAAATAATCTCATGGGAGACCATGCCTCCTGTGGGAGCAAGTGCTGCGCGAAGAAGTACAGACTTCCCCCCATCCGCACTTATGTGAGGGTTGCGTTCTGGGCCCTGTGGACATAAGTGAAAATCACATAAGTGGGGAGCACCCTCTAAAAAGCCTGTAAAGGTCCATTTTTCCCTGTTCTCCAGCTCTCTGTTCAACTAGAACTGAAGCCCTGGGGCCAGCTAGAAGACACTCAAAAGTGGCGGCAGCTGCTGTGCTCTGCGTGCATCAGCTGCTAGGAAGAGAGGCTGAGCAGCCTAAACAAAGACCCACTACACCTCCAGTCTCTGGGGACTGCTTTGCCCACTGCCATTTCCTTGTATTTCTTTATTTCCCGGTGCCGTGTGTCTACACAATAGCGCACAGTCGCATGTAAGGGGGAGGACCCCTGTCCCTTCTTTTATCTGTCATGAATCTTCCAACGTTCAGTGTCATTGGATGTCCATGAATTCTAGCGTTATAGAAGGGGGAGATATAAATAATTTTGATTTCAGGCATCTCTTTCCTATAGACAGCACGTGCCCCAGATTAAAGTTATCTGAAGTTTGTCACAAGGAGCTATGAGATATGTCTGTCTCTTCCTTCCTTTCTCCAGAACTGGACAAATATCTGCAATTACAGCCTAAGCCTAAAAATAATGCTTTCATTTTATTTGAAATTGTGTTTATTATAATAGTGTGGGTGTCTCCCTCACAAAGCCTTGTTGCCAATGAAATACCATATCCCAGGGCTTTCATGTGATACGAGCTTCCATGGCAAATTTGTATTTGGATTGCTGCAGGCAGTGCTTTTTCCTGGGGGGGGGGTGCCGGGGTATGCATACCCCTAAATATTTTGTGAATCTAAGTTTGGCCTCATTGAGGGGCAGTATTTCAATATGAGTAGGAAAATGAGAGTACCCCTTAACATTTTTTTAAAGAAAAAAAGCACTGGCAACAGGAGAGATGCATTACACGCCCCCCCCCCAATTCAGTCCTGATCTTGATTATCTTCCCTCCATGTTTAGATGTGGAAAAACTCCCTATTTATGCCACATGCAATCATGCATGTCTAGTTTGGCCCTCTATTTTGTTGGATGACCCTGAGTTTCACTATCATGTTCCTCTCTTATGTTTTGAGGGGTGAGGGCTCAGAAAAACCCCACAAACCTAAACCTAAAAAATCCCCAGATGTTTTCACTTTTCCTCATAGGGTTGGTGTTTCACCCCCTTGATCCAGGATTATTTTCCATTTCTGAGGTCTGTTATATCCTTTTAAGATGGGACAGCCAGAACTGTATGCAACATTCCAAAGGTGGCTGCACCATGGACTTAAAATTAGACTGTAGTTTTCCCAGAGTCCTGTCTTCAAATAGTCCAAGAAATTCAGCGTCCACTATAAATGTGCTAAGCTAGTCTACAGTAGGCAGGTTACATAACTGTTCTAATTCCACTGGCTTGGAAGGGAGGTTGCAGTGTGCTGTCATTATGTATGTGAACCAACTGTGTCCTTGGCTGGAGTCTAAAATCAGCCAGTTTGGTCCAAGAAGATCTTGTTAGAAAACATTGTTCTGTCAAAAGGGAAGTGGTGTGGTGGTGTGGAGTGGGAATCTGGACAGAGTTGGATTTGCTGTTTTTATGTTCTTGAAAGGCATGGAGACATTATGGTGATAAATGAAGTATTAAAATTAAATCTTAGATAGACAGAGCCCCTCATGAGAATTTCTGTGGTGTATGTATATGTTTGCATGACGAGTTTTCTCTTCAACCATAACCTTATTTGAACAAATATTTCTTTGCTTTCTTTATTGCTGTCTTTGTAAGCATTTAATATTTTAAAATGGAATTTTATCCTCAAATAAATCAAAGCAGCTCTAGGATAAACGTTGAATATATATATATATATATATATATATATATATATATATATATATATATATCAGTGAGTTAGTATAAATTACTGGGAACATGTATTATTTCTAAGATGTATGTACATTTTGAGTCATCTTCTTGTTCATGATGGATTTTTGTTTTCGTTTCGCTAAATGTTTAATATTGTGTATTATGAGCGGTTGCTATGGCAGTGGTGGGACAGCTTCCCCCACATTGCAATGTTATGTTACAGTGACGTTGGTATAATTTTAGTAATTTTAATCCCACAGACAAACTGCTTTAAATACTGTGGTCTTTTTTCTTTTAGTTTATTGTAGAGTGATTTGAAAGTCAGCTGAATGATTCAGCAGCAGCTGACAAGCCAACATCCATGTAAGTTGATGAGATTCTGGCCTCAGTCAGTCTTGAGGATGTTTGTTGTCAACATATCTAACTGAGCAGTGGGAAACTTTTTAGAATTAAGACATTTAAGTTGGTCCAGGCTTCGTACTTATGAAAATATTGAACTTCAGCTTAACTTTTCCTTAATATCAACCCACTTCCTTTTATTTTCTGCTGTTTATAAACCATGTCACAATAATAAAATCAGTTTTCTAGGCCCAGGCCTGAAGCAGAGCCCAAGTGCTATTTCCTACTCCCTACAAAATAAGGCCAAGTCCTCCTGCACCATTCAAAGATAAATTCCTGCCTTTATCTATTTCTCCCTCATGGTGCCACCTGAAGTCACTTGCCTCACTCTGCCAGGTGATTAAGTGAAGGAACTCAAAGTGGCAAGATGATACCAGAATTTAGCTTCCTAGCAGGGGATTCATATCATATCCCCTCCCCAATAAGACCTATGTCAGAAGGGATCACAGGGTCATGCACCGCAGCCACATATTCTGCCATCTGCACATTGGCTGATGTGTGAAAGGAGAGGGGAAAGTGGGCCAATTAATGTAGAGCACCTTTGCACATTGGTTAAGTGTGTGGATGGTAGGAGTATGTGATGTAGTGGGGTCAAAATTCAGCATCAGTGGCTGCATTGACAGCAGGGCTAGTCTACAGGGCCTACCTAGCAGTTCGAAAGCATGCCACTGTGGTGGGAAGGTAAACGGCGTTTCCATGTGCTATGGCTTCTGTCACGGTGTCCTCTTGCGCCAGAAGCGGTTTAGTCATGCTGGCCACATGACCCGGAAAGTTGTCTGTGGACAAATGCCGGCTCTCTCCGCCTGAAAGCGAGATGAGCGCCGCAACCCCATAGTCGTCTTTGACTGGACTTAACCATCCAGGGGTCCTTTACAGGCTTCCATATCATATATTTTTCTAGTGTTTGGGGGTTATGTTTGGTCCTCATAGTATGATTAAAGTTGGAGCACTGTGTTCAGATAGGGACAAAAGAAAGGGACAAGAGTCACCAGGGCTGCAAGAATTGGACAGGCTGGGACTGAGGGGACAGGACAAGAGGAATGGCTAAAATTCAGACAAGTGAGCAGAAGCTAGACATGGTATAGATCAAGGCAGGCACAACTGATCCATTAGAGAGTTCCTAAAAGAAGAGGATTCTGGCAGCTAGGAAAGAATTTAGCCAGGCATTTACAGGAAAGACTGAATAATCAACAAAGATGGAAAATGGTAACAAATTGGTTTCAAGTTTGAGACAGAGGAAAGCAGTTCCAATTTTTAATTTAAGGTGTCTTGTTCCCTAGCTTATGTTACATTCTTTACAAGCAGGGTACCATTCCTAAGAATGGAGTGGACTACAGGAAACTTGATGGTACCTTCCAAATACTATTGGCCTATTTTTAGTGAGTGTTCCAAAGGGAATCATTCTCTAGTGTCCCTAGACACTTCAGAATATACCACAACAAGAATTATTGCAGCAACAACACTCTTGCTATTTGTTTTTCTTGGTGTCAATCCATGTCCTTTTTGGCCTAAATTTTGTCCACTCATAGATTAGCCCGTTGCTTTGTAAACAAAACAAAACAAAAACCAACCAATAAGATACCAACAGAAGGTATCTATGCTTTAATGAGCATTTCTTTAATGACTCCTAAATAGGTGAAGTGTCAAATCCTATACAGACGTTTCCATATGCAGAATACTTAGTTTTTCATAAGGCGCTCCAGCAAAGTGGTATAATGAGTGATGTTCCTGTTACACTTGTGAACCTCTTTTTTCCTGTCAAGATTCCTACCGTATAGACTTTTCCTCTGTGTTGCTTTTATTTTGTTTTATTTAAAAATACAATGGAAAACAAGATATTTGATGTGGAAATGTACTATTTTGAAAAAAAGCATGGTTATGGGGAAATACATTCTTGATTAGTCATCAAGGTTGGCTTGGGGTCCTGTGGTTTAAAATAGATTATTTCCTGAAAAACAGTATTTCTCCTTGGCCTTTAGATGTGTTTACAGTCACTGCACAGTCATTTTTCATTCGTATTGATTTTCCACAACATTCCTTTAGTTTGGCCAGTGTGTGGTGGTGGATTTTTCCTGTCAACAAAGAATTATTGCTGTTTGAGAATTCCTGAGTTATCTTTTGTCTTCATGTCATATCACCACTTGATTTGTTTGCTCTGGGCACTGCGATAATCAGATACGGAGTGAAGTGCGTTTGTCTTTCTTAGGTAAAGGTAAAGGGACCCCTGACCGTTAAGTCCAGTCACGGACGACTCTGGGATTGCGGTGTTCATCTCGCTCTATAGCATGACTAAGCCGCTTTTGGCGAACCAGAGCAGCGCACGGAAACGCTGTTTACCTTCCTGCCGGAGCGGTACCTATTTATCTACTTGCACTTTGACATGCTTTCGAACTGCTAGGTGGGCAGGAGCTGGGACCGAGCACGGGAGCTCACCCTGATCAGCAAGCCCTAGGCTCTATGGTTCAAAATTCCTTAATTTTGTATGGTCTGAGGAGGGGGCTGCTCAGAAGTTACTCTCCCCTTTCTTTTAATTTTCACTTCTCAATTAGTCCTTGTTAACCTCTTCCTTTTGGCTCCTTTTGTTTGCCCTCCAGTACAAGACTAAGGCCAGATTCAGGCCATACATTTAAAGCACTAGGCTATGCCTTTAAACAATCATGGCTTCCCTCAAAGAATTCTGGATGCTGTAAACTGTGAAGCAGGGGTGCCAACTTGAATACAATAGGGTAAGCCCTGCCCTGCATAATTGATCACATGATGTGCTGCATGAACACCATTTGAATGGCAATATCTATCAACTTTGGGGGGTGGGGGTGGGGCTGAAGACCCATTGGCCCAAAGGAGTTGGCTCCCATACTGTGAGGGGTGATAATAGTTGTTAGGAGACCCTTATTCCCCTCCCAGAACTATAGTTCTCAGAGTTTCCTGTGAAGAGGGATTGGTCGATATATACCGTATATACACATGTATAAGCTGACTTTTTCAGCACATTTTTAATGCTGGAAAAGCCCCCCATGGCTTATACTCGAGTGAGGGTCCCACCCAAGCACATTTCCAGCAGCCCCCTCGCCCAGGCTGTTGGCGGAGGAACGAGCAACCCGAAAGCAGCCCTTTCGGGCTGCTTGTTCTTCCTCCGCCACCAGCCTCCGCCTCTCGGCAGCACTCTAGGTAGGCAGGGGAACGAGAGGGGCTGCAGGGAGAGAGAAGCCCCCTCTGCCGTGTGCGCATGCGTGCACGCACATGCACTCCAGCCCACCAGGAGGTTTGTGGTGTGGTGAACCGGCTTATACTCGAGTCAATAAGTTTCCCCAGTTTTTTGTGGTAAAATTAGGTGCTTCGGCTTATATTCGGGTCAGCTTATACTAGAGAATATACGGTAATTATATATTCCACCAGTTTGCTTTCCATGCCTGTCCTTTTCTTTCATCTGTGTGCATTTTCTCCCCTTGTTAATTTATGATGCTACCTTTCTTTCACATATAGCATTTTCTTCAATTTAATTCCCCTCCTCCAAACGCCTCTAATTTTAGGATAGTTTTTCTTTGCCTCCCCACTCCTAGCCCTAACACACACACACACACACACACAGAGAGAGAGAGAGAGAGAGAGAGAGAGAGAGAGAGAGAGAGAGAGAGAGAGTTCTGTTATTTTCTCAGTTGTCTCCCCTCTCCCCCGTTTTCCCTCTCTGGGAACTTTTGAAAGGATAGCCTGTGATGTCCGTGCACAAGTGAAGGTGATTTTATATTCCTCTGTAAAGCTGCTCCTTTATTACTTAAAGGTGGCAGGGTCAACTTCTAAAGACATATCAAAGGAATAAAAATACTAAAATTATTTGTGGCTTGGAAATTCCTGTTTGATTCAGCTCTTGCTTTTAAAAGAATTCCATCTGTATACATGGATTGTGTTTGGAATTAAGTTTGTTATACAGTAGTGTTTTTGTGGGGGGGGGGCGAGTCATGTGACATGTTTACCAGCGCCATATTTATTGTGGCATAAGCCTTCATGGGACAGAGCCCTTGTTTTTGGATGCATGTGGCAAATGATGAATCTTTTGCCACCATCAAACATGCAGCTTTTAAAGAGTTTTAATAGTACAGTATTGTGTATTCTACTGGGTTAAGTATGAAGCTCCAATCTTATACCACAGGACTGAATATGGAGGGTAAAGGAAAATGTTCTTAGAGGGAAAGACTTTATAAACCATCCCTGTCCAGAAAGAGAGAGAGCAAATTAAAGGGTTCCAGAGATTATGCTGAAACCACGTGGTTTAAATTAGACCTCTAACATGACTGTGACCTGATTTTGTGGTTCAGCTTAATCCTCTGATACTATAATTAAGTTTGGTATTTTTAACTATTATTACTCATTAAAATGTATAAGGCTTGACATGATATACTAAGTTAATAGTTTAAACATGTATCTAGACAATTGTTTAAATGGCTGTTGTTTGCGCTATCCAATGAAAATAACAAAAAACACAATAGCCCATTCTCTCCCTTAAATGAGGCCAATGTCCTGATGTTGCCTAAAAAAATCACTAATGTGTATAATAATAGCCTTCTTTAAGGGATTAAAAAACTTAAACAGAACCCACATTGATGTATCTTTCTCTGCATTTTATTTTCCTGAAATGTTTCAATTTTATCTATCTATGGCTTCCCCAGGACATTCTATCAAGTCTTTGAAGAAGGTCCAGTTTTGGCATGTTTGTGGAATTCTCACAAAGGAACAAAAATATTTCATAGATATTTTACAGACATTTTACAGACCAGAGAAGCAGATAGCTATTTTGTGGCCAAGGGCAATGTAGGAAGGGACATGGGCTTTCATTGTGACCAAACTACTGTTTAAGCCAAAGCCTGAGTTTCTTTCAGACATAGTATACAATATTTTTGTCCAAGTCATTTTAAGTAGTCTTAATTACAAGTGTGAGGAATTTTAGCACTGGGCACATTCTAAGCTATGTTAACATTTATTTTATGCTGATACACAGAAACCATTCATACAATAGAGCACATTATGACAACAGTCCAGTAAATGTTGAAACAGACCAATAATACTTCTGAAAGGTGTTGACTTTGGCAGTAATTTGTGACATGAAACAAATCAGTGTTTTCAAGGGGTGGAGTCCAAGTAGTGTCACACAGAGTACACTTTATTTATTTTGCTTAGATTTTCAATGGCTTTGGTATTTCTTGTACAGGAATAATTACTTTTAAGCAATAGTGATCTGTATGGAATGGTGGATCTACCTCCCCTTTCTCTTAGCATTTGTTCTGCAAGCTCCCTTTTCCTGAGAATTGCATTCCTAGTATGTTCTGTAATTATAGAAGGGTCTCAAGAAGACACAACGGTTATTATTTTTATATTTTACTTTGATTCTCTATTCCCACCCCTAAGTGTAAAAAAGGGTAGTGTAGCCAAGTATCTGGACTGTGCAAGGGGTATCTCAGGATTTTAGTATGAAGTCTGGTTTCCAATAGAAGTTCAACAACAAGAAGGAGCAATAATATGAAATGGGTTTATAGTACAGCACTGTGCATATTTTGAGATAGGAGCATAGGAAAACTAGGCAGCTGCTTAAAACTAGATACAGGCAGGCTGTAGCTGTCCAGGGTTTCAGTTGTGCGTTTTTTCCAATCTTACCTGAATTTGGATTGATTTGGGGACATGCAACGCTTCTCCTCTACCACTAACTGGAGTATCATCAACAGTGCCTGTATTTTTTTTGTGGCATCTATTTGTTACTTTTATAGTGTGCAATACATAAAACTTAGCAAGTGTTACCTGTTTTCCATTGAGCATGCTTTTGGGTGACGTGCTCATTTTAAAGTGCCTTGTTCACTTAAGCTGAGATACTGCTGAGTACTGTGCCTTTGTACTAGTTTTCTTGTTTGCTTGGGTTCACCCTTTCCTTTCCCTTCTCCTAGCTCTTTGCCGAGATAATTCTGAATAACCCCATCATGAATACCTAATTTTGTTTTATGTTAATGAGCAGAAGAAGAACAGACCAAAGGCTCATTAGTCTGGTATCTTGTTCTCACTGCGGCCAACCAGGTGCTGAATGGGAAGTTCATAAGTGGTTCATGAGCACAACAGCACTTTCATATATGCGTACGCTTCATACAGCCTCAGTTTGCTTCTACTCTGTAAGAGTAGCCTATGGCAAGATGTTTCCTAATGCATACCTAAGAGCATTTATTACCCAAATGCTACATTAACAACCCTGTTCATTCTTTCTGCCCATTATGGCTAGGGCTCCCTTCCAGAAGGTTTCAGTGGTACCACTTCTCTTTCTCTCTTCAAAAATCCCTTCAAAATCTGCTTTTTGCCCATTCTTTTAGTCCAGGGCTGGGGACCTTGTGGCCTCCAATTTGTATCTGCCCTGCCAGCATGGTGAGTGGCTGGGAAGGATATAGTTTGTAGTCCAGCAACCTTTGGAAGTCTACACCTTCCCCAATCCCACTTTAGTCCTTGTTCTCTGCTAAAATTAAGCCTAAGTATGTGTAACTGCATTTGTATGTACTCTTCCCAGTTTCTTTTTCTTCCCTGTTCTCTCTCCTTATGCTAAAATTCTGGTTGTAAGCTCTTTGGGTTACCTTTTGCAAAGAACCTTGAGACAATAATGGTGCTGTATAACAAAGAATCTCAGGACTCACAGGACCAAGCTAAAATAATCTATCCTGGCACATCCTGGAGATTTATGTTGCCATTTTAAGTGTGTCTTGTTAATTTTATATTGGCAGTAAGTTGTAAAGACTTACATCCGTTCATTGCCAGCTCCAAGTCAGACAAAGTTAGTAGGAATAAAAACAGCCAGTCTTGGAGAGCTCTTTGGCATCTACTTGAAAATAATTTGGTAAGTTTATTGAAGTTCGCATTGGGTCACTTTACATGTTGCAAAACCCCACCATATTTGGCTATGGACTGAATGAGAATGCAAAATAAACTTATTTTCCCTCTGGAGGATTTCAGCAGTGAGTATTAAACATTTTGATCCAGTACAAAAAAAGAACAACTGTGCTCTCTATTTTAGAGTTCGTTTATGGTGGCAAGAATTTATGGAAAGCTGAAAGAGAGAAACATGCACATTGATGGGTGAAGTTGACACTAGTGGTGTCCCCTTGCTACATGGAAGCCAGATCTATTGCAGTGTGGAATGGATGGAACACTAAATGTGAAACCTTTAAGCACTACCCAGATTCACACTCCAAACTTACTTGCTTTTATGTTAAGGCTTTTCCTGCTTGGCCAGGGAATGCTCCAACAGGACAGAATCGGTTTAGGCCTCATGGAACTCCAATCCTGAGCCCCAAGTGGCTGACCATCCAAAATACTTGCAACAAAACCTCCTCACTCCATCCTTTGTGATCAAAGCAAGGACCTTCTTCCTGCTTGTCTCTCTTAGATTTTCCTCTACCTTCAGCCTCTACCTTATCTTTCCCTTGGATGATGATGATGATGATGATGATGATGATGATGATGATAATAATAATAATAATAATAATAATAATAATAATAATAATTGTTATTATTATACAATAATAATTGTATTCCTGGTTCCAACATGGAATTGGGCTAACCCCTTGCCATTCCACAGTTTCTTTGGTTAGAGTCCTGGCCCACTTTCACCCCTTTCCTCTAACACCATTTAGATATTGATGCCTCCTGGATCTCAAAGGGCAACAGATTCTGAAACCAAGTGTCATGCTCGTTGATGTATGCCTGTAGTAGAAGCAAGTATTCCCAGCACTACCATTTCACAAAAATTGACCTGGTACAACCCTGTATTTTGCAAAAGCCAAATAGCTCAAACTAGCCACATTACTGAGTAAAAGGAAATGATAAATAGCTCCTGTGAAGGTTTTAGTTAGTTCATGGCTAAGAGGGGGGAGAGGTGGGAATTGCAGCTTGCTGAAGGCCACCTAGTGAGCGCTTGGCTGAGTTGGGATTTGGATCAGGGACTTGCAGCTTGTAGCGGTACATTACATCAGCTCTTCTCCCCACCCCCTTCCCACCCCCACTTCAAGTTCTCTTTCGGAGACTCTCTGCATCCAGTCTTCATTTTGATGCTTCCTTTATGGACATACAAAAGCAGACTGCAAATGCAGGAGAATTTGAGGAAAGTTCAAGGTGGGTGGGAAGGGTTGCAAATCCCTCTGTAGCAAATCCCATCTCAGCCCAGGTCTTTGAAAATTAGCTCCTATGTAAAATCGGGCTGACACTTCAAAGAGTCAGAGGGGAAGAGGCTGGAGGAAATGTTCAGAACAAGTTTAATTTCCCAACCACTAAAGGATGTCAGTGGGGTTAGAGTGACTACCTCAAGTGACCCCTTTCTTCCTCATTGTGCGGATCATATTTCCTTGCATGCCCCTGTTGAGAGATCTTGATGTCTCTAACACGATGCCGTCATAGTATGGGGGAGGAAGGAGTTGTGTAATATGGAGCATATGTTTTGCAAGGAAGTTAGTGGTGGTATTGGCCCAACCACATACTTAGACCCATTTAATAAACATGGCATGTAGCAGGATCCTCTCATATCTAGCACTTAAAGGGTCAACGCCCACCCCCTTACGCTTACAGCATATATAACATGTTAACATGCTAAATGTGCCATTTCATATTTGTTACACCTACACGTTTGTCAGAGAGACTCGGTGGTGTCATCTAGCCTCCAGCAGAAGCAAAACTGTTTTCCTCGAATGCTCTGGAGTTGTGTTATGTTAGACATTCCTTAGTTTGTTTGAATAACATTTTTTAAACAATATTTTGAAGCCTGAACCTCCTACTCATTTCTGTGGCTAAACAAAGTTATTTTTAGTGCGTGGGCCCATGGCTGCACAAGAAAAATGCTGATTATCCAGAAGGGAAGTGGGAAGGAGGGAAGGGGGTGCTTGTCATCTTCATGACTCAAAATATCCCTTGTACCCTGGAATCTATATCTATAGTGAGGCCAGAATTTTCTCCTTAGATTTATTTGCTACCTACCCCAACTACCTGTGTGTGAAGCTTGCATTTCTGTTCCTTCCAGTGAGGTGTAGGATGTTTACTCACATTACATTTACAGAACGAGAGCTCCTGGAATATGGAAATGTGGTCTCCTTCACATTCTGTAAAGGGTTGTGAAGCAGAAGGCCTGGTCCTTACAAGATAAGCCCCCAGTGGGCGGTTGTGATCCATTTTGGAACCTAACATTTCAATGGGACTTTTTTGGGCGGGGGGGGGCAGTACAAATTGCAGTATAGGGTGAGCTAGTGAACCCCACCTTTCTTCTCACACTAGTTTCTGGGCCTAGATTGGACCTCCTGTGCTGGCTATTTATACAATAAAATAAACAAAACCCTTAAAGGCAGAGCTGCATGGCTAGCATCATGTGTAGTTTGGGCTTTGGATACCAGTTAATTCCCAGAAGTTTTTTCCCACTCCCTCGTCCCCTGCATCCCTCAAAAAGCTTCTTTATAGGATCAGGGGCCTTCCTGCAGGGCTGACCTCAGCTTTGAGAAGGATTTGGTCAAAGTGTCCTGTGGTGAGCTCCCTCCTCTGTCACTGAGCCCTGGCAGGGTTACTTGGCTGTGAATGTGTTGCTCCCAGCACTGCTAGGTTGCTGGGTCAGTGCCGCAGAAGGATGATTCCTTCCAACTCCTTCCAATTTCACGATTCTATGAAACGTAAAGGATGGCTAGATTCAGAACCTGGCACTGCTTGGAATACCAGGCCAGGGGGGGGAAATGGGGCCGGGGCTGACACCAGCCATGGCACTAGCAGTTGCATTAGGATTTCAGATGCTGCTTCTGGCCTTGACAACCATTCCTTCTGTGAACTTCCTTTACATCTCATGATATGATTAATATTTATTGCTCGTGACCATAGGCCGTTGCAAACAATACATATAAAATGTGTACTTTCACAAACATGAGCAAATAAACTTATTTAAAATTAAAACAAATCCATGAAACATCCTGGAATAACACTAAGTTTTAGCTTACTCTGTTAATGAATCATCTTTACAGTCCACTGTCACTTGATTCAAAGTACTTACTTGAATTTTCTTTGATGCAGTTGCAGTTAATGTAACTTGATAAGATATATGCTCATACTCACTTCATAACAGCAACAACAAAGATCACTAAAATACTGTATTGGCCACCCAGTACACTGTAATAGGTGTGGCATATTGTATAGTGAATGGAGCTAAACACCATACAATATATAATCACAGATACATATTCTGCTCTTACAAACCTGGCATTTTCTCAAGGAAAGAGAATCTTGTGAGCAAGCTTGCCACACCTCATCTCTTAAAGTTTGGTGGGAGGGTGTGGAAACTTGTTAGGACATCTTCATTGCTTCTGTTCAGCTCTGAACCTCTTGCATGACCCCCAAACTATTGACTCACACTGCTGTGCCTCCTGCCGAGTCTGTACCATTACTTGCCTGAACAAAGATCATATACAAGTACGGTAACTGCCTCTGTTGTCTTGTTTTGGGTGGGAGTCGGGACAAGCCTCTGATTTTCAAAAAACGGTTTGTCTAGTCTCTCCCACCACTATTGCAGTTTGAGGCACAACCTAAAGAAGAAAAAGCCCAAAGTGCCATCTCAAAAGAAGCTCCTAGAAGACCTATTTGGCTTCTGAAGTTTGCTTAAACAATTATAGCTGAAAGTATGGGCTATATGGGAAAGTATATATATATAGCTGAAAGTATGGGACCCGGGTGGCGCTGTGAGTTAAACCACAGAGCCTAGGCTTGCCGATCATAAGGTTGGCGGTTCGAATCCCCGCAATGGGGTGAGCTCTCATTGCACAGTCCCTGCTCCTGCCAACCTAGCAGTTCGAAAGCACGTCAAAGTGCAAGTAGATAAATAGGTACCGCTCCGGCAGGAAGGTAAACGGTGTTTACGTGTGCTGCTCTGGTTCGCCAGAAGCGGCTTAGTCATGCTGGCCACATGACCTGGAAGCTGTACGCCGGCTCCTCGGCCAATAGAGCGAGATGAACGCCGCAACCCCAGAGTCGGCCACGACTGGACCTAATGGTCAGGGGTCCCTTTACCTTTTATGGGCATAACTGAGGAAGTGCACAAAGAGCTTATTTGGATATTACCTTAACATAAAACTGTTAACTAACCCTATAGTAAATACAGAGATAACCTGGGCCAATTCAGTGCTGTCCATAGGCATGTGCTTCTTGGAAACACACAGTAACACTTCAGTTGTCGTTGGGCAGCCATGATCATTCCTCTGGAATTATTGCCCAGGGATAACACAAGAAGGATTGCATATGTCATGAGGAAGCAGCTGTGATATAGTGCTCCTGTTGCCTTCCTATGTTTGCAGAGTAACCAGGATGCCAGGTCTGTACTATAAGATAAAATCAAGCCCCATTTGTTATGGGCGGGTTTTTTGTTTTTGTTTTTTTAAATCCTCTGAACATCTATGGCTGAGTACGAGCATCACAACATTCAGAAGGTTTGAACAGATTATATGAAATTGGAGCTGTTCCAGGAAAAGACAGTGTATCTGTCCAGTTAATGTCCGTTGTGTGTGCTTAGCAAGCAAAGGTAGGAAGTAACTCTCTCCCTAGCTCTTAATTCTTGTTCCCACAAGAAGATTTCGTCATTCAATACATAACCAAAGAATTCGTGGAAAGGCGGATTTAGTGTTTATTCTTCCCATTGTATGCCGTAGGACTAGGCGAACAAGCTGTGCTGTGCGAAAGCAAATACGTTTTTACGCTGCGACGGCTACTGATCTGGCTACTCATAATTTACCAAGTAGCACTTCCAAGCAGGAAATTGAAGTACGGGAAGGGAAAGCACAATAAATCCATTAATGAGATACACAAGCTATTTGAATGTGAAGTCGCCTTGCAGTCAAGCAAAGCATGCTTTCTGCAGAGAATGCTCTGCTCTCCACCTCTCTTTAAATTAAGAGGGTTATATTGTCCATATCACCCTGATCCCAATGAAGCCACGAAGCTCATGGTAAGACCAGTGTTAGGCGTATGCTGCTCCTTTCCCCTCTCTCTTCTCTGGCACAAACCACCTCTATTTGTCAAAGCTATGCTTTAGGGTAGGTCTGCTGAACTTGTAATGCCCCAATGTACATGCCGTTCACACCCAATCTAATTAAGAGTTCCCCTCTTAACCAAGGTTCTGATGTTTGGGAACCTTAGGTTAACAGTGCCAAATTGTAGCCTGTACAGTAACCATGGTTAAAGCAATCAAAGGGAAGGGGTGGGAAGCACACATTCTCAAGTCTGGATTCCAGTTTGGAAAGCCTGGAACACAAGGAACCAGCCGTACATCTGCACCAGAGCTACACCCTTTGGTTTTGTGGCCAGCTGAAACTTTCAATCCTATCCATGCCACTCTCTTTCAATAAGCATATATTGCAAGCTGAGCTCTATTTAGTATGCTTTTTTGCCAACTTGCCTGTCTCGGTGTTTTAAGAAATATTATCGTTTGTAGAAACCTATAAAATAATAAATCATCTCTTCCGACCGATTTCCTTTTTTGAAAGAGAACATTTGGAGAGTAAGGAGTCATTGGAAAGAAGAAGCTGCATTTTGTGGAAGCAAAGTTCCTCTTGTATAGGGAGGGACACAAGGCATAAAGTTGACATGTGCTTGACATGTGGGGAGGGGTAGAATCTGGAAGAAGGGTTTATAGGCTAGGGAGTCAAGGTAGCATTGGAAGCAACTTTAAAAATCAACACAAAAGTCTATTTCCTCATCAGTCATTTTCAATGTGAAGTTGAGAGCTTTTCCTTCTGAGACAGTCAGCACCAAGAACAGGAAACAGTCTTTCACACAAAATATGTTTTATAATAAAGATGGCATCAAACTTTGTTAGCTGAACAAGTGATGTCTCTAAACAACAAGAGTTTATTGAGAACAAACCAAGTGAACAGTGTCCTTGTTGCTTTTTTCTGTCAGCAAATGCAAGGCTTTTGAGACAAGCTATGTAGGGTTTCTTTCTGCCATCTAATAAGCATGAGTTGAGAATCGTTGTGACAGTAGTTGTGTACTGGGACCAGTTTGACCATACCACTTCAATTTAGTCACAACATGTTACAGCATTTGAACATTTCCAACAATAATTTTAATACCTTGTCCAGATGTTCCTTTTTCTCACCTTCCTTTATAGAGCAATCTTTACTGTGGCAATGAAGCCTTACAACAAACAATGCAGCCTTCTGAAAAGGGAGGGGAGAAGTGGGGGGGGGAGAGAGCGCACACTTTTCACAGGGATAGCAGGGAAGCTTCTTGCATGGTTCACTGGGTGATGAGGGAAAAGTTGCATCCATTGAAATTTACCACCAAAATGTTTGCTGTACTCTTCTAACTGGATATACAATATTGTTGGAAGAGGGCTAGGGGGAGATGAGATTATTTTGCTGCTATTATTGCTTTCTGAATGTGTATTAAAAGGGAGACCTTGTGCCCCCTCTCTCACATTTATGCCAATGGTGAAACCTTCTGGACAAACTAATGAAGCATTTTCATGCTTAGGATAGCAAGGAGGAACCGGTGGTCCTCTGTCGTTGGATACAAACTCTCATCAGCCTCAGCCTATCATTGACCAGGAATCCAAAATATGTTGAAGCAGCAGTATGTGTGCCACAGATCAACATCATAATTCCCTCAAGCATTTCAGAAAGTCACAAGGAAATAGCATGACTTCAGGATTACCTTACGAGATCATAACCAACCCCATGAGAATGTGAAACTTTCTGTCTTGTTACCGTAAACTATTCAAGTTAGATATAAATGCTGATGCGGAAATGCTCCTTGAAATAAGCTTGATATTTAATCTCATGCCAAATTCTTGTCATCTGAATTAATTTCCTAACTTCTTGAAGTTGTGTTGTTTTCTTTAATTTTAGAAGAAAGAAAGCACGAATGGTTACACATTGGTTCTTGCCCCTCTCATTCACGGCTGCAACTGTTGGAAGTGTGCACTTCTTTGTAAGCAAACCACAGTTGCTTGTTGCATCTAAATTTAGGGAACTGTGGTTTGCTTACACAAGTGGTGGGAAACCTGTGTCCCTACAGATGTTGTCTGACTCCCAACTCCCATCAGGCCCAGCTAGCATAGCAAATAGTCAGGAATGATGAGAGCTGTAGTCGTACAACATCTGGAAGGCCACTTCTTGTTTATATTCTGTTTTGTGAACAAGCCATAGTCTGAAACTACTGTGTGGCTCCTTGGCAGAAGTAGTACTTAAAACTGGGTTCTAAGTTCATTCCCTACACCCAAATGGTAGTTCAGCATAAAGCTCTGTCTTTTACTGCTGCCAACCTTTTCACCAGACCACCATGATCATTTGCCTTTAACAAGGGCTTGCTGTATCAGCTGATGGTGCTTATTTCCATGCTGTGAAAAACCATATTTGATATCTACAAATCAAGCTGCTGCTTGAAGACACAGAAGTAATTAAAGATCCCCACCCTCCTATGCAATGACTTTTAAAAATGCTTTTCTAATATAGAATGCTGGCTGATGTGGAAAAACTCAAAGACATTGTTGAGATATGAACTATTAAAGGAATAATAAGGAGGTCTCAAGATGTTGCAACCCCCTGGTTCCTAGAAACCTTTGCTGCTCCTAAGGTTTGAGAAGTTTTGTCCCATGGTTATCTTGTGCATAAAATATGTTCACTTTAATGTTAGGGAGCTTCATACATAAACCGTCTAGTGCCTGCCTTTCTTTATCTACAGTCTCCTAAAGGAGAAATTGACCCTGTTGTTCCATGTCATACAGTCATACAGAATGAAACATCCAAGAGCATTCCTGGTGCATCTTGAGGTCAGTAGAGTTCTTTCAAATGTCAATTCAGAAAGAAGCCAAATGCTTTTAAAGCACCTCCTTCCTCTGGGCATAGAAATTGAGCAGTTTTGGAAAGTGTTGAATCCTGTCTTTCCACCAGAGGGCTCTGCATAGTCTAAAAACCTTCCTTCACTAATACATTTAGAATGGAGAAACCTATTTCTTTCTGATCACCTGCTTTGATATGCAGCTTTTTGAAATGGTTCATTTCCATTTCGCCATGCTGCCATTTTCCATGCTTGTGTAATTTTGAACATGGCAGCAATGATTGTGTTTTGCTACTTTGCTTTTACCATGATCTGGCAGCAATTGAAATTTGGAAGAAAAGTATGCTCTCCTTGCCCTTCCCCTCCATTTATTAGTTTTTCTGGGGGATTTTTCTTAAAAGGTGGTGGGAAGTTCCGTATACAGAGAATTTAATGATGCTAATAGAGAAATGAAATCAGAACAGTATCAGTCAATATGTTTCCAGAAAGCGATCTCCTCAAGTAAGTATAACACTCAGCACAAAATACCTCACTGCAGCCTTGCCTAACTAGTGTGAAGATGGGCTGTACTATTATGATTCTCCATAGTACGTTTGGAATAACAGCATTCAGTTTAATAATCTGATCTGACCTGGATTGCAAGAATTTGTAACAGTCTGGAAGCACATATGCTGTGAGAGAATGCTTGTTTTGTACACAACAATCCTCAGCATGCAGAATGGAACCATAAATAAATATTTTGATTACCTCTAAGGTTCCCATGAAACTTTTGTCAGTTGCCTTTGCAGGTGCCCAAAACCACTCAATCCACACTTCTGCTAACCGTGATTCCCTCCCTCCAGGTTCTCTGTAAGGCTTTCTTGGGGGAGGGGGGCTTGAATAGGCCTTTGTGGTGTTTTTACCTATTTCTACCCTACCTTTCTGCTAAATAGCGCAAAGGCAGCTTATGGGAAGTGAAGCAGTTATAAACCGTTGATCACAGGAGCAGTAGTGGTACAGAAAACAAACAGGCAATTAAGATTTTTAAAACGCTTAGTAAGAAGGCTGATCGCCGAAGAATTGATGCTTTTGAATTATGGTGCTGGAGGAGACTCTTGAGTCCCATGGACTGCAAGAAGATCAAACCTCTCCATTCTTAAGGAAATCAGCCCTGAGTGTTCACTGGAAGGACAGATCCTGAAGCTGAGGCTCCAATACTTTGGCCACCTCATGAGAAGAGAAGACTCCCTGGAAAAGACCCTGATGTTGGGAAAGATGGAGGGCACAAGGAGAAGGGGACAACAGAGGACGAGATGGTTGGATAGTGTTCTCAAAGCTACCAGCATGAGTTTGACCAAACTGTGGGAGGCAGTGGAAGACAGGGGTGCCTGGTGTGCTCTGGTCAATGAGGTCACGAAGAGTCGGACACGACTAAACGACTAAACAACAACAACAAAACAATTCCAGCCCCTTCCATTCCCCCCCCCCCCCGGATCCTTATTATGAAGATGCCATTCCTAACCAGCAACAGTTTTTTCCTCTGCTCTGTAGACATGTCGGGATATCTGCACATATTTATACATTGGTTTAACCAATGAGTAGCCAATAAGGTCAACTCTCAGAGCCTAGTTTCCATTTGCTAACATCCTGTGTGCCTCTAAACGCTCCATGCCCTTGCCATACTTGGGCCTTTTGACTAGGCCACCTATCCTATTTGCTTGCCTGCTGTTTCTCTTTCGGTTACATCGGCGCCAAGGTTTTTGCTAGTTATCTTGCTTTTTATTAGCTGAAGTATGATGACATGCCTGCAGATAGTGCTTGTAACATTCTTCTTGACTTAAGGAGAGTGAATATCCCACTGTGCGGAGGGAGGGCTATGGGCTTCAAAAGGAAAATAGGAACACTTCCAAGAAGTGAGTAATGTTGTTTTATTGTCTCTCCCCCCACCCCACCCCAATCATAGGTGAAAACAGACAGACATGATACTTCTCATCCTAGTGTGCCGTGCTTCTGCTGTTCCACTTACTGTACAAATCTCTAAGCAGCTTTCAAATCCTACACCCCGCATGTAAAACCTGACGCATCCCAGTGGAAGCAAAATAGATTTTGTGTGTGTGTGTCCCCCCCCTTTATTTGTTGGAAAGGGTATTGTACTTCAAAACCAGGATGCTCTATATATTATACTGTTTAATGCTGGAGTGGCCTTCTGGCGTTGCTTTTTCAAATAACCATCTTCTTAGTCAATAAATTACTGCATGCGCTTCTAAAATATAAACTCCTCATTGACCCAGGGAGCAAAAATTCAATGTACATTAGTGGCATGCTCTGGGACATTTTCATTCATACTTTTTTCATTTAAAAGTTTGGTAGACTTGTCTGCAGAGCATTTTAAAACCCCTCTGATAATCCCCTCAGACTCCCATGGTGCACATTAATCGAGACAAGGCAGATGAGGTGCAGACGGTGGAGTTCACAGAGCACATGCAAGCTGATCCTTCATTTCAGCAGGAGCTCTCCCGCCTCCCCTTTCCAAAGCAGTAGTTCCTGCAAAACAAATGCCAGGTTGCATTTTTTAAAGTGGTGTTCAGTATGAATTATGCCATTTCCAAAGCTAGGGCCTGTGCATTGAATTTGCAAGCTGACATTTTGATTCAGTGGCTGAAGTGGCGAAACCCTGGCCAGGAAGCCCTGGCTGCTAGCTCTGGAAGGGACCACCATAGAAACGTAGGAAGCTGCCTTATACCGAGTTAAGTCCATTGGTCTTTCTAGCCTATTATTGTCTTTATACTGACTTTATAACCTACCTGGAGATGCCAGGAATTAAACCTGAGAACCTTTTGCATACAAAGCAGTTTCTGTACTGCGGAGTTTCAGCCTTTCCCCATCAGTCAGCTTGAGAGATGTTCACTCTGCAATTTGGGCCGATTGTTTGTTTTAGCATTTTGAGATTTGTATACTATCTTGGATGCCTTGCAAGGCCTTTTATAAATGCAATGTAGAAAAAATCACATCCTGGTTCTTAGGAAGCTCAAATCCTACATTTCTTTGGAACTGCTTCTACTCCCTGCTTTGTGGTTGCTGACTTGCTGTCATCCCATCCCTCCTCTCTCTTCTCCAGCTTTATTTTTGGGTGGATTGGGATGAAATCTGCAGACAAGGCTGCTTCTTCTGATGGTATGAGTCTTGCCAGATACCAAAAGGGTATAAAAAAGAATAGCAATCTCTCCCAGTGTTCTGTGGGCAAACGAACAGGCAGAAGAAAGGTGACCCCTAGGTAAGAACCCTGCCTGATCACAGAGAAATTGGGTTTTTATGCCTTTTAAGTTGGGTTTGTTGTGAAGGAAGAACTGCCAGGGATTTGCTTTCCTCCCAGTGGTTTTGTTTGTGGGCACTGATTCAGTGGAATTACGTTGGTGCCCTTAGGTGGTATTGCAGGCGCACAAATCAGCAAGCAAAGGATTTGATTTGAGGCGTAGGTTGGCATGGGTAATGGAAACTTCCATCTTGAGGACTCAAACACCTCTCACCCCCTCCCCTCCTCAGTTGTCCTTAGTCATCTGCCAAAGCTGCTTTCTGCTCGGTGGGAGAAGTTTGAGAGTGAGTGAAACAAGTAAGGCAGAGCAATACATGAATAAATTAAAAGCACTCATACAGATTTTAAAGGAAGACTACACACACACGCAGAAGCAAAGAAGAATTGTAAGGGTAAAGGGTGGAGGAATAGTTAATACACAACAAGCACACTTAAAGTAACAACAAAGAAAATCAAGACTGAATAAAAGGATAGCTAACAGAATGGTTCCTGGAGTCCATGCGCAAAGGCAAAATTGCAGTAACTCTCCCTCCCCTGTGAACACCTTTACCTGTCCTAAGTGGGCCTTGCCCTCCTCCTTGTTTACCAGCCTCTGGGAGCATGCCAGGGCCCTCACATGGCCATTCCAGAGCTCATGAAGCAAGGTGAAGAACTTTAAAAGCGCTTTCCATGGTGTGTTCCAGTCTTCCCATTTATTTATTTATTTATTTATTGGCTGTGCGCCAAAAGTCATGATCATGTGAGTAGATTATGCGTATGTGGCAGTCCCACTGTATATTATTGTTAATTTGGGTTTTTTCTCTCTCTCTTCTTTCTCTTTCTTCTTTATTTTAAATACAGCTTTTTCTCCTTTTTAATTTCCCCCTCCCTTGATTTGTGTTCTTTTTAATATTCTGAAGATTTCAGGGCTTTCAAAAGTATTGTGCCTTGCTGTTCTAACCACTGAATTCACTAAAGTTTCTTTTTTAAAAATATATAAAAAACTACTGTTGTTTTTTTAGAAAATATTTAAATATTTTTAAACAGCACTTCCATTTAAAATATTGTGAGGCTGTATATAATCTAAAAACACAATACAAAAGTAAGAACAATAAGAACATCCAACGAAATCAGTAAAAGCTGGTTGGCAAAGAATCTCAAGTTCATAAGACTGTTTTCAGAAGATGTCTGAGAGCATGTAGGCAGTTGTTGAGGTCCTTCCAGCATTCTGCAGGCCTTGTGACATCCTTACGGTCTAAGAAGTGAAACTTAAAGCTATCTGCCAAGACACAGGTGCCAATTACACTCAGAGTAAGAAAGGATCTTGATTATTTTACAGGACACAAGCAGCCTGACAATAAATCTTTCCAGGAGTTGTAAAATTTGTACTTCACTTTCTGGAACAGATTTTTCGGACAGTTGTCAATGAAGTACTTTGAAAAGTATGCTTTATCCAGTCAGAAGTAAATCCTGCAAGGCTTTAAATAACCTTAATGTAATGTCTTTGTGGTTACACATGAGAATAATTAGTAGGTTCTGTCTTGTTTTATTTACTACACTACTGGCACGGAATCTGAAGTCCCATAGATTAAAAATGACATGTCTCTCTTCCCCTCCCCCACCCCTTGGCTTTTAGAAATTCTTTGTTTAAGCCAGTCTGTAATAGGCCTTGCTTATAATTCTGAAATAAGTTGATCCTCTTTTCACAAAAGTGTATTTTTGTCATGCCACTGCAATATTATAGATGCTAATGTTATTACAGAAATCAATGTACTGTTCGTAGTCCAACCTTTCATGGAGCTGCTTCAAAGACTGTATCTCAGCAATGGGAAACCTCTGATCCACAGGCCCAGTTAGACCCAGCACAGATCCCAGTTTGGCCCACAAGGGCATTACCCACCAACCATGCCCATCTTCTTCTCACATGGCATCATATGTGTCTGCAGAGGAGAAACGCTTCATTTGGCGCAAGCAGTTTGAATAAAATCTGCTTCCTGAAAATGGACTTTCGAGAAGCTTGCTGTAACTGCTAATCAGCTGATTGGTAACTACAGCAAGCCTTTTGGAAGGCACTCTTCCAGCACCAACAGGGCACTGTAACTGATGATCAGTTGATCGCCGGTTACAGTGACCTGCATTGAACTTTGACAGCTGTAAACTACTATACCAGGTGATTGACAGGTGGGCAGTCCAGCCCATGAGTCAGAGTTGAGGTGAGGGGAATTAAAGATCTGGCCCATTGGCCAGATCCTGTTCCCCACTTCTGCTATACATGGAGAACAATTTCAAATAGGATATACCATAATTTTTGCTCTATAAGACTTACTTTTTCCCTCCTAAAAAGTAAGGGGAAATGTGTGTGCGTCTTATGGAGCGAATGCAGGCTGCACAGCTATCCCAGAAGCCAGAACAGCAAGAGGGATTGCTGCTTTCACTGCACAGCGATCCCTCTTGCTGTTCTGGCTTCTGAGATTCAGAATATTTTTTTTCTTATTTTCCTCCTCCAAAAACTAGGTGCGTCTTGTGGTCTGGTGCGTCTTATAGAGCAAAAAATACGGTAATATGCAATCTGTATGTCAGTTATTACATACGTATTGATTGTATGCATGGGTTTCTCCTTATCTTCACACTCAAGGAATTTTTTTTAACCGTGAATTAGAATTCTGTAACACATGAAACAGGTCTTGGAAAACATTTTGGCTGGGATTGAAAGCTCTGCTTCAGGTGTGCTCAGTAGGATTTTAACACCTACCCAAACAGCAGGCACCATGCCCTGCAATGCCATTTTGCAAACAGCTTTTTGAAAGTCTAGATGATCCTTGGACTAGATGACCCTCAGGGTCTATTCCAACTCTTCAGTTCTATTGTTCTCAGTCCTCTGAGTTTAAAAAGCTGTTTGTCATGTTACATTGGTTACCTGCTGTTCACAATCCAAAAGCTCAATTGGGTGTGCAGAACTTGCTGTGTGATTTTTTTTTTAACCCAACCAATATGTACTTTTGAAATTGTCCAACATTCTTTTGAAAGTTGTTTAAGAGGAGTTAAATTTAAGGGAAATAATTGGGTGATATACAACTAAATCACACTCAGACTTGATTCATTGATTTCAGTAAATTTACTGTGTGACTAACATTGGGTAATATCCATAACAACAGCCACTTAAGATCCTGGATAAATGATTGGTGATGATTATTAGACTGTAGACTGTTCACAAGGCATCACATATTTCAGTAGATTTTGCTATTCATCCAAGAGCAAATAAATAAATAAATGGTTTATTTGTTTCCAGGTTCTAAAAGTCCTGTAATAGCAAAACAATGGGATTTTCCCATTGACCCTCACTTCTATTTCCTTCAGATGGTTGCATTCACAATGCCTAATACCCCTTGGGTTTGTTTTATTTTGTTTGCAATAAGGTCAACCAAACATAAAAGTCAAATTCAGGGCATATCAACATAACTTTGCCTCAGCCATTATTTTTCTCGATGGTGCATAGGTCTCTGTGAACTCAACCATAGTTAGATACACAAAATCAGGGTGTGTTTTCCCTTCCAGTTGCTTAAATCTGATAGACTGCACATGGCTTGTATTCATATCTGTCTAAAGTTGTTGTCAGAGGGCCAACAGTAACCATTAACATGCGCAAAGGTTTACTTTGCAGGTTTGATGGGAAATGTACCCAGGTCTGTTCAATTTCAGTTGAATTCCTAGACTATGCCATCACTTTTAATGCACCAGGATATAATCAAATGTTACTGGAGTTCCAAAGCAAGTGAGAAACATGATCAAATAATTGCATCTGATACTTAAGCAAGACTTTGCCTAACATATTAATAGCATGTTGATAGCATAATTTGTTTTGTTAAGCCTATCTACAAAGTGTACTATTCTCCTATAGGTTTTAAGCATCCCTTCCACCAGTTTTCTGATAGGGTGTTACCCTTTTGTGTAATGTGGGTTAATAACAACGATCCCATTTGAGCAGTTGTTGTTGTTGTTGTTGTTGTTACTACTGTTACTATTAATTAACAACTACATGATTAAAAAATTGTATTTGCTTTTTTGGTAAATTATATATATTAAACACACACACCTATACAATAATAGGTTTTCATACTTGGTTCAAAATGAATTCTGATTGAACCTGGTAACTTCAGCATGAAAAGCATGTGTTTTGCCTCCACTGACAGAGGCTATATGCCTTAGAATACCAGTTGCTGGAAATCATATGTGGGGAGAGTGCTGTTAATGCTCAGGTTCTGCTTATGGAATTCCCATGAGCATCTGGTTGGCCATTGTGAGAACAGTCTGCTGGGCAAGATGAACTTTTGACCTGACCTAGGAGGGCTTATCTCATAGTCTTCCAGTTAGAGATGTGTGATTGATTCTGCATTTAAATTAAGCCAACTACTTCTTGGTTCAAGAAAAACAAAAAGTTTTGAGCCTCGCCGAAAAAGTGATGCTTTTGAATTATGGTGCTGGAGGAGACTCTTTAGAGTCCCATGGACTGCAAGAAGATCAAACCTATCCATTTTTAAGGAAATCTGCCCTGAGTGCTCACTGGAAGCACAGATCCTGAAGCTGAGGCTCCAATACTTTGGCCACCTCATGAGAAGAGAAGACTCCCTGGAGAACACCCTGATGTTGGGAAAGATAGAGGGCACAAGGAGAAGGGGACAACAGAGGACGAGATGGTTGGACAGTGTTCTCGAAGCTACCAACATGAGTTTGACCAAACTGCGGGAAGCAGTGGAAGACAGGAGTGCCTGGTATGCTCTGGTCCATGGGGTCACGAAGAGTCGGACACGACTGAACGACTAAACAACAAATTTGTACTGTTGTCTAATCTTGTTCAACATAAAGCTTCAGTTGACTTGGGTTGAAATGTTCAAGGACTTCTTTTTTTGATCCCCAACTTCAGCTGGTTCCGTAAAAGATACAGAAGCATTTTGCTTCTTGCATCTCAAAACGTCTTTGTGCATCTCTCTCTGCACCTAGCACAGAGAAGGTACTTTGTCATAGCTTTGCCCTTTCTCAAAGACGCTTTCTAAGTTGATGCCCTCACAGGTTGTACAGTTGGAACGATTAAAAAAGATGATGAGCATATCTGTGCAGATGAGTCAATGCAGATACTTGCTAATGCCTTCCAAGAGTAAAAATCTAATCTGTTTGCATGACAGAAAGTTTTAAGCTAGTAGAGGAAACATTACCTCATTACAAAATAACCAAAACCTTTTAAGATAGTGCATATGTTGCTAATATAGCCTTTAGGCACAGTGAATATTGGCTGTAGTTGAGGAGGAATTAAAGAACTTCTTAATGAGGGTGAAAGAGGAGAGCGCAAAATATGGTCTAAAGTTCAACATCACTAAGATCATGGCCACTGGTCCCATCACCTCCTGGCAAATAGAAGGGGAAGAAATGGAGACAGAGATTTTACTTTCTTTGGCTCCAGGATCACTGCAGATGGTGACAGCAGTTACGAAATTAAAAGACGCCTGCTTCTTGGGAGAAGAGCAATGACAAACCTAGACAGCATCTTAAAAAGCAGAGACATCACCTTGCCGACAAAGGTCCATAAAGTTAAAGCTGTGGTTTTCCCAGTAGTGATGTATAGAAGTGAGAGCTGGACCATAAAGAAGGCTGATTGCTGAAGAATTGATGCTTTTGAATTATGGTGCTGGAGGAGACTCTTGAGAGTCCCATGGACTGCAAGAAGATCAAACCTATCCATTCTTAAGGAAATCAACCCAGAGTGCTCACTGCAAGCACAGATCCTAAAGCTAAGGCTCCAATACTTTGGCCACCTCATGAGAAGATAAGACACCCTTGAAAAGACCCTGATGTTGGAAAGATTGAGGGCACTAGGAGAAGGGGACGACAGAGGACGAGATGGTTGGACAGTGTTCTCGAAGATACCAACATGAGTCTGATCAAACTGCGGGAGGCAGTGGAAGACAGGCGTGCCTAGCGTGCTCTGGTCCATGGGGTCACAAAGAGTCGGACACGACTAAAGAACAACAACAAAAGTGCCTTATTCTACTCTGTTTTATGCTGACCTCAGTTGTGCTGCCCTTCATGAGGAGATCAGAATTGTGTCCCTCAAATATACTGTTTCTTAGCTGTGTTTCATATTGTCTCCTAGATTATAAATGACATTGTTCCAGTTTTTTGAAATAGAATCTTAGAATAGAACATGGAGGTAGATTTATCTGGAACTACATGAAAACACAAAGTAGACACAGTAGAGCAAAAATGTGATTTTAAAGGATAACATTCTAGACTTTGTATTTCTTGAACACACTTTGTAAATATTTAACAGCATAGCATTTATGGGCATAGTCAAGCTCACTACAACTTATCATTTGTAATGCCAAACCATAGTTTAGTGTTTTATGTTAGCCTTTATGGTACAATTCCCCCCCCCCCATTTTGCTACCCCTTTGGCATTTTTAAATTAGATAATAAACAGATTCATCCATTGATAGAAAGCCATTTGATCTATTAAAAATGCTTTGCCATTTTTACTAGGAGAGCAATAGTAAAACAAATTGATGCTGGCTGTCAAAAAGTTGAAATCGCTTATTCATCTTGAACAGATCCAAATATAGATTTGCACTGTATTTTGAGGGGCTGGTGGAATAAGAACAGTGCTTAAGGTACTTATCTAGCTACTAGTGTTCAGATAAGGGTTGTACCAATGGTCTCACCTCTAAGCAACAACACATGGCTTTGCTATGAGATACTTTGAAGATGCCGTTATGGTAGCAAATAGTCAGCAAGTCTCTTGTTTCCTGCTCTTGGATGGCTCTGAAGTAATGTGTTATTGCCAAGTCAATGACCTTCACTGAACTGCTTATACAAGAGCAAATTGAAGATGTGCCATGTCATCGTCCTGGAGATGAAAGAATGAATCACGTTTGCTAATTGAAAATA
Source organism: Podarcis raffonei (assembly GCF_027172205.1). Taxonomy (NCBI): domain Eukaryota; kingdom Metazoa; phylum Chordata; class Lepidosauria; order Squamata; family Lacertidae; genus Podarcis; species Podarcis raffonei. The sequence goes on along the minus strand of NC_070605.1, from coordinate 35,404,243 downwards.
CATTAATTTAAAAACAAGATAGATTGTTTGAGGTTCTCCAAAGAGATCCTTGCAACATGTGGAGTATTTATGTGTTGTCATCAGACAGCCAACATGGTGAAGTGGGTAGAAATATCAAACTTGGATCAGAGACAACTAGGTTCAAATCCCAGTTCAGCCACGGACCTCACAGAGATACCTTGGTCTAGTCACTTTCTCTCTGCCTACCTCATAGGTTTTTTATTCTGTGAACTTCCCTGAGATCTTGTGAAGAAGGATGGTATATAAATCTAATCGAATAAATAAATGCCATTTATGCTCACTTAAGTCACTTGGTGGAATAGCAGAATGCAAATGCAGTAAAAGTAAGTCTTTTCCTTCAAAGAAAGTGTGTTTGAAAGAAAGATGTACCCACACTGATTATTGTAAACAGAAACAGGTTTTCAGGTACAGTAAGCCTGCAACTTACACACATTTAACTTGTACACATTCTGCTTTACACGCTTGGCTAAATGAATGAATGGATGAATGAATGGGGGTGAGCATCTCGGAAAAAAGACTTTGGTAATCCCACCTGCAATTGAAGCCAGTGTGTTTTGACTATACACAAATTTAGCTTTAAGCATGATCCCCGGAACATAACCTCATGTAAAGTTGTGGGCTTACTATATTTGAAATCAGGATGCCTGAGAATTGTTTGTGTCCCTGCCTCGCAAGCATTTTGCCTAAGCTCCCTAAACTATATGTTTAATTATTCAAGGCAGATTTGGTTTAATGAATCAGGTTTTATGCAGCTCTCACACAAACTTCTTGCTGCCTCGGTTGCTTTTCGGTTCTTGGTTTCTGGTGTGCGACTGTCACTGCTATAATTCTATAATTAGTTTTCTCAAGGTTTCTTGACTCAGCCCCATTCTTTTAAATCTGATTTCCCATCATGCCTGTTGCCTGCCTCAGAGTGTTGTTAAAGGGCACTTTTTGTTGTTATATGCAACCACTGGGTTTGCTATCACACACAAAAGTAATACCATTGAAGTCAACAGGATGCCATTGGCGTGAGCTAGTGTACATCCAGCCAACATTGCATGAGCAAAGGCTGCATAGTTTGGTAGATGATGTGATGATAATTACTCATTTACCCTAGGCAGTGTCTTTATGGTTCTAGCTGAGCTGGCCTGTCTGAAAATGAAAATTATGTTAAATTAGTTCCATATGCCCCTTCATAATAATTAACTACAAGCTGATAAAGATCTATCTGGAGTCTTTGACCAGCTCGTCATTACATATACCGTTTCTTACTTTTAGAATGTGGGTAATAGTGCATGTAAACACAGAGGTCTGAGGGGCGGGGCTTAAAAGCTTGAGGAATTTTAGCTAAATGCAGAATGGGAGTGTACTAATTATTACATTAAGGCTAATGTATTAGCTGCAGTTAAATCAGTCCAAGTATGCACTTTCCAACAAAAGACTCAGCTACATTATACACATGAAAAAAGACAGTGGTGAATCTCGGCACTTGTTTTCACGGAATAAGCATTAATCAAACTTTAAATGCTGAAAGAAGAGGACTTCTTACAACTTAATTGTCAGATGCAGCAACGGAGTATCTGCTGTAATGGAAAATCCACTCTTGAGCCAATTCCTTTTGCATACAGAGCTCCTGTGTTCCCAGGCTCTCTCTGTTCAATTCAGTTGGATGGCTTTAAAAGAGGATTAGACAAATTTGCGGAGGACAAAGCTATCAATGACTCCATTATCAGAAGCATTTGCCTCTGAATACCAGTTGATGCGAATCACAGGTGGAGAGAGTGCTCCACTAGGAGGTTCCCCCCCACCGGTGTTTTGCTGCCACACCCAATTTAAGGTGTTGACTTTGGAGTATAAAACCCTCTATGACCCAAGTACTTGAAGTAGTGCTATGACCACTATCTGCTGGCCTGAGCCATAAGCTTTGCAGGAAAGTCTCTGTTTATGGTCCCATTGAGACAGGGGTCAGCAAACTTTTTCAGGAGGGGCCGATCCGCTGTCCCTCAAAGGGGCTGGACTATATTTTGGGGGGGGATGGATGAACGAATTCCTATGCCCCACAAATAACCCAGAGATGCATTTTAAACAAAAGGACACATTCTACTCATGTAGACGGACCGTCTGTGGGCTGGATTTAGAAGGTGATTCGGCCTGATCCGGCCCCTGGGCCTTAGTTAGCCTACCCATGCATTGACATTTTGCAGTGATACAGAGCAGAGCCTCCTCTGTTGTTGCACTCTGGAGGTGGAACTACCATCCACTGGAGGTGTAGCTGACCCCCACATTGTTTTCACTCATGCCTTTGAGGATAGATTAGCCAAACAGCTGGTTTAGTTATCGGCCTTTGGATTTAATATCTGTAGTATTGTAGTGCACTGCATTTTATGGAACCCTTTGGGATGAAAGGCGATTTTTTAAATATAATGAATAACAACAACAACAACAACAACTAATAACCAGTAGCAACTATGGGTGCACAGTTGTTGTTGTCAGTTTGTGTGTGTGTGTTATGTACATAATTTCTTGTAACACAGATCTGGAAGGTCAAATGCATGCCACTGTATAAGGTAAGTCAAAGAAGGAAGGAGGGAGCCAGATGTAGACATGTGGAGCATGGGTTGGTATTAGCCCAAAAATCAGTCTATTTTGGGGGATGCCTGCTTATGACCCCCTGTGATGAAACATTATCCAAGTTCTAAAACAGTTCTAGTATCTGTAGTAAGGTTTAAGGTTACACATACTTTCAACGTGAATTCTGGTTTCACAGCTGATAGCCATACATATAACTATTCTAAGAAAAAGAGGAGCGGAGGGGATTTGTCAGACTCGTCTACTATGAGAGCAATCCTTCCCGCTACAAATGTCCATATGTCATATTTAATGGCTACTGTTTCGTTGAACTTTTAAGCTATGGAATTTACTATGGAATATGGGGCCAACACAATATAGTGTTGGATAGATTTGGACTAAACTTTCAGTGTAGGGTGACTGATGAAAGAAGGATAAATTGTACTAATATGTGGTAGAATAGCTTAGTGAGAAACACCAACAACTCCAATGATTTGAATAGTTCATATAATGTTTTTTTGAACTGTTTTAGAATGCAGTCTGTGACATTTTTATGGACTTGTTTTCCTGGTGAGATAGGGTGGAATTATTCTCCTTCAGGTATAATATTTCATTATAATTATAATTTAAAAGCATTTTTTTGGCTCCAGGTTAAGATTGTCGTGATAGCACCTTGTCATTCGCAATGCAAATTCTCGGTGAATGATCAGGCAATTACATAATAGTTATTCACATGCAAGGTTGAAATGGTTCAGGTTCTGTTACATTTTGGAAGTTGATATTCTCTTGGGAGATGTTAGCCTCCAAATGTCACCCAATAATGCATTGATCTGCTTCTGTAGTTGCTGACAGATGATGCAATTATCAACTGACCTCTGCCGAGCATTTCTGACCACCTTGTGTACTTAATACTGTCCTGGTTTATTACTGTCAGCTGTTTATCAGTTGCAAAAATGGCTGCTTGTGCACGGTGACAATGACAAGACAGCAGGTCCTATTCATCTCCACAAGCACAGCAGCATGCAAGCTTGTGCTTTTGTAGTGTTGCTTCTACCTGGTAAGGATAGAACTGTCAAGTTCTATCTTACTTTGCAGTCTTTCCCACTGTGTAAAGTTTTCTGCCTGAATAAGAGAGTTGATGTGTGGAGGGTCACTACAATTAGTTTTGATAACACAAACAGATGAAGCTGCTGCTGATAGGTGGTGGATGGTTGCTTCCAATCTCCGTGGTCACCCCAGCTGGGTGTGTGTGAGAAGTTGAATATATATTGATGGTTATTCCTTCAAGAAGGCCTCCATAACTTGTGACCTGTCAGGTACTCAACAACTTCTTTGTTTTTGGATTCCCAAGCAGGTCACAAAAACAGGACGTTTGTTAAGGCTCAGGTGGACTGCCACAAATGCCTATTGGGACTGCATATGGGGACACACAGGTTGCGTGGACCTGACTTAAACTGATCATAGTTAGGGTAATAGCAAAGTTTAAGAACCTAAGGTGATGCCTCCATTATCACTTCTGCATTATTTAGAGGACCATATAATATCCACCATTACGATACTCTTCCTCCATGGAGCTCAAGACTTTGATCTCCTTTGATTTCCACAAGTTAGAGATGGCCATCCAGTAGGGTTTGTGGCTAAACAAGGATTTGAACTAGATCTCTCCCCGATTCAAGTCAAAAGCCAAATGAGACATGACACTTGTTGAATAGTTTGGCACTGTGCAGTTGTATTTTCTTTAACTGCTGTATTGGAGGAGCTGGATTGGAGCAATGGCATGGGGGAGGCAGGGAATGCAGCTTTAACCCTTTGCCTCTAACATGCTCCTAAGCAGTATTGCCCTTGCATCTGCTGCTTGCAATGGGGAAAGTCTCTCATGGATAGATAGAACTGAGTAGTCTTGCTGAATAATAGAACAGGAATAAATTGCTGCTAAATTCTCCAGAAGGGTTTTGTTTTGCGTCTTTGTCTGCATTTCTTACCTCTTGCAGTGCGGTTCTTTGGAGGGCACAAGTTCACATCTATTATTTTAAGAAGGTTATGGTCCTTAAGATTCTGCGGCTTAGAGCCAGTAGAAAGGTCCCAAAGGAAGATGTGTATAGTGGTGGAGGAGATATTTCCCATATTGCAGGATACGGCTCTTGGTTTTTTTCTCCATTTAAATGGCTTAAATACTTTGTGTGCATCGGAGTAAATCATGCAGGTCCTTCCCACAAGGTTCAGCTGGCAAACCTCAGTACATTTCACACATTTTAAAGCAACATTTCTGCGCAGTGTCTGTGGGTTTTGTTTATAGGAAAAGGAGACACTAATCCCCAGATTAAAAAAAAACCCCCACAAAACTTGTTATGCCAAGACAATAGAAACCCTTTTTTAATCTGTAGGGGTTGAGAGTTCCCATACTGAGCTAATAAGTTCTGCAGAAAGGTCTGGAATTGTCATTACCCTCCACATATACACCGGACACCCTTTCCTTATAAAAATTAATGGGTTTTTTTTGGTGCTGTTTGCTAGTAGGAAGAGCTTTTTCACCTAGTAAAATACTGTACCTCTGTTTTGTGATGATGCAAGGTGACTAGAATCAATGCTAAGCTAACTTGTAAAAAAGCTACTTCTAACCTAACATTGCAAGGAGTCTATGCAACTAAGTGATATAACTAACCTATAACAAGTAAATTAAGAGCCCAGTTCTGTTGCAACTGCCAATGCAGGTCTCTTTGTTCTAGGTTAGATTGCTGGGGTGGTACTGTCAGATCCCGAAGCTCTTTTTGTTATCGTAACAATAAAGTATTGTAATTGGCTTGCGGGAGAGAGGGTTTGGTTGCTGTTGGTGAATCCTTGCTTCTCTTCAAGCAACAAGGAGCAGAGTAATTCTTTCCCCAGCTTCTCCTATCCTTCCTTACTCTGCTCTGCCAATTTAGTCCTGGTTCTGTCTTCATGTATTTGTGTTAGCTGCCAGTCTTCTGGGTTCAAAACAGAGTTGGGTGAATACAGTATATTGATTACCCTTTGTGATATCTTTTCTGGTAGGATTTTGGTTTTGTTAATCTGTTTTCCTTTCCGCCTAATCTGGCTTGGCTTTTGGACACTGGACAGAATCCACAGCTCAGAGGATGGTTCATAACTCAGTGGTTAAGCAAGTGTGTGTGTGGAGAACGACATTTGCCTGATATCTTGGAGAGCCATAGTCAGTCAGAGTCAACAGTAGTGGATTAGATGGAACAGTGGTTTGTCTCAATATAAAAGCAAGTTTATATGTTCAACAGGCTTCCTGTTTGGATTTTGTTGGATGATCTGCAGAGTCATTGGTGGGTGGTCTGCTTTGGGACAGAGGTCATATAGTTCATATTTGGCTCCTTGCAACATTGTGATTAGACTTAGGCTCACAGCTTTAACATCTCTGGTCCATAGGGATGACTAGTGAGGGTGGGTGGAGGAAGAGCGTAGTTCCATTAACAACACAAAGTGTACAACACACCGTGGTCAACTCCAGTCCATCTAGTGAAGAAGACAGTACATTGACACTGTCCTCCTGACTCATGATCTAGTCGTGATGGGAAAGAAATGGAAGGAAGGTTGTGCTTTCTCTGGCGCTTGCCCATGCCTCCCTTTATTTATTTATTTATTTAGTACATTTATATTCCTCCTTTCATCCCAGAAGTTCAGGGTAGCATGCATGCCTCTCTGTGTTGCTCATTCCCCACTTTGAGAATCAATAACTGAAGGAATCCCCTATTCATAGCTAAACAACCTTCCCATTACCAAGCAACCAATTACTGTTCTGGAATATTATCAAGCATCTTATTTTAATATCAGCTGGTGCCTGAGCTGCTGCACAGTTAACACCAGCAGATTTTCCTGAATGACTCTTAGTCTGCTTCAAGTCAAGCCTTTTGCAATACAGAAGTTACCACAGCTCACTTGTATGTGATGTGTAAACAAGAGATGGAGAAAACTATGAGGGACAAGAGGATGAAAGCATTTTGTGTGTGTTGGGCATGGCATCCTAAGCACATGAGGTCAATGCTTTTGACCTCCATATGGTGGGGATTTCCTACCCTTGTTCATTGTCCTAGGGCAGGTAGGTCAGTGGGTTCCATGAACATTGTTATGTTTTAAGCCTTGTGTTAACCTTGAACATAAATAGCAGGTGTTAAATGCATCACTTCAGCTACTCTGAAATTTGAACTAAGCACTCAGCTGGAAGTGCAATGTGGGAGGGGGGGGGACCTGAATGCTGGAGCTTGCAAACCTCTGCAGAAACTGCTTCTAAGTCGGAAGGCTAGGTAGTACCACGTCCTACCGAAGTAATTCAATGCTTTGCTATTTTGACTTTGCACTCTGAATCCTCTCTAAGCCCTGGTTCCGTGAGCAATTACTTCTAGAACAGTATTTGGTGGAAATCCCATTGTAGCCTATCGCATTCATAGCACTGTCAGATTGGAGCAGGGAAAATTAGATAAATGGCTGGCAAGAAATAGGATTTCCCTCAGGCTGCATCTTTCTCTCATCTTCCATTGGTAAAATGCTATTTTAAATTAGTTTGTAGAAAATAGACACAGCTTCTTCAAAGAAGTATAGTCTAATTTAAAGTCATCACAACAGACAACATTCCTAAACAATTTAACCACTGGTTTTACAATTCAGAATGCAGAAACCTTGCCTTATAAACTAAGTTATTCCAGCTCCATGTTGTCTATACTGGTGGGCAATGGCTATCCAGGGTTTCAGACAAGGGACATTCCCAACCCTACCGAAAGATGCCAGGGATTGAACCTGTTACACATGCAAAACATAGACTCTACCTCTAAGCTACATTTCTTTTCCATTAATAAGATAGTGCAAGTTAAGAAAACAAAAAAGAAAAATACATATAAAGAGTAATGATTACTACATTTTTCTACATTTACAATCAGTACAGGAGAAAGCCAAAAACAAAACAAAAATGATTCCTGTTAAGCAAGGTATTGTGTCTTCCACTCTATTGTTTTCTGTAGTTTTGTTTCCCTGCTGCTCACCTTCTCTAACTTAACTATGTTGGTCAGTTTTTAACTGATGTTCGTCCATATGATCACATAAGCCCTATCAAAAAGATTTATAATCCATCTTTCAGTTGAAATGGGTTATCTTTTTCTTACAACTGAAACAGTTTACCACGCATGCTGATGCCCCGAAATAAACAACCCCTTTCAGATTTATTTATCTTTTTAGAATACAATTCCCAGCTCTACCTAGAGATTCCACAAACTGAATGTGAGACATTCCACATTCAAAGCACATTCTCTCTTAGTGCACCACATTCCTTCCCCTAAGGATAGGGAAGTTGTGTTTTAAGTTGTATGTTCCAAGAAAAATATTTACTTACTGAAACAAGCACAACATGATGCAGTTCAGTTGTGATACACTTAACTAAGGTGACATTATGTGTCCAGTTCTGCCCCATACTGCAGATGATGGGAAGGGAGACGAAGAAGACGAGAGTAGACTATTGTGTGCATTTTTAGGGTACTTGGCATTAGTGTGTATTCATTTCAGCTTTGCCCTTGAGTAATGTGCAAGTGAAGACACAGCCTAAGTTAGTGGTGGCCCTTGAATGTGCATGCCTTGTTATGACATCATAAATAGTTGGAGTAACAGCTCCCTAAGTAATTCTTTAAAAGTTCTGAGGTTTGGAAAGAGCTCTTATTTAAAATGGGAAATTAAATGTTCCTTTGATAAAATGTGAACTTAAAAAACAAGAAAAACAAAAAAGGATTTGGCAATTGAATTTATACAGAGCGTTTAGCGGCTACGTCACCATGCAGATTTATAGCAGAAATGAGTATTGAGAGCCTACTTAATAGGCGTGATTAAATAACAAAAGAAAATTTGGTAACGTTTGAGGTTTGCAAGAGGTTTAAATGTGCTCCACAAGACATTGCTGTAAATTGTCCCAAAACAATTATTTTAACCTATTATTTCATTCTGGGCTCATGAGAACATAAACCTCGCTAAAACCGCAGCCGAAGGGCACTCCCAGAGTTTTCAACCTTGGGAGATTTACTCATCAGCACAATATGATGACACCACTTCACAGATAAGGGGCCTCTCAGGGCTGCCTGGGAAACGGAGACAGAAATTAAGCCAGGCAAGTTATCGTGAGAAAGGTTTTGGCATTTGTTTTTGGATGCTAAGGAAAGAATATATCCAGTCCCTAGACCCTATCCAGCCTGATTTCATAGAGTAGAGGTAGGAAACATTTTTCCACCTGAGGGCCACCTTCCTTTCTGGAACCTCTTGTTGTTTTCAGGGTGGTTGCCCCTTCTTATTTTCTCACCCTCAATATATTTGTACTTTTGCAAAAGTTTTGGGTTTCCTTGAACATGCTGATACTTCCCTCTTGTTTTCCAACGGGTTCCTGCTGGTTATAACCTTGTTGGCACTCACTGGCTGCATTTGCAGTTAGAGGTAGTGATGATAAAGGATGCAATCCCATCTGACTTGCAAATGTGAAATAGCATTTACGAATCAGAGTAGAGCCTTTTCCTGTCAGATCGCCTCTCCGTCACTCAGTTGTGCGACATCACAACTAGGGCATTCATTTCTAAGTTATATACTTTTTACCAACTACACATAAACTGCTCAGAGTATAATGATGGTGCGGCTAATAATAATAATAATAATAATAATAATAATAATAATAATAATTGCTGCTATTTATTGCATACAATATATACCATAACTACATGTTGTTAATCTTTGCATTCACAGAGATTTGGATTTTACCTGTTTTATGGCTGCCTTATGCAACGAGACCCTTCTCCTTACTTGAGAAGCTGTTTAAAAATAATTCTTCAAGGAAACTCTGAATGAAATATACCAATATAGCTCAGTGCTGCCTACGTTGTACTTCACCGGCAGGTGCAGGAGCCCAGAAATACACTGTTCTTAGAAAGGGCACTTCAGCAAAGTTCTGTCATTTCTGCTGTTACTTTTCTAGGCCTTCACACTTCTCTATTTAAATCCGCAATCTTTTTTAACATGTGGCGAAATTAGAGGGACATTCCAGACTCTTGTCACATTCAAGCTGCAGTTCCTCTTGGAGGGGCCAGCTTGGAAAGACAGTAGCCATTTATTCTCCAGTTAAATCTCCCTTGAAAATATTTTTTCACATCAGCTACCACTGAAGGAAATGTACCACTCTTTCCAACGTAGCTCTGAGCCTCTTAGTGCTCTGTATTGCAGATTTACTCCTGTCATTTATCAGTAAGACTGGCAACTGTGTTTGACCATGACCATAGTACAGTGCATGTTTTGCTTCTACCACACTTGAAATTGGGCAGCTACAGTTACAGACAGTTGAGCAAGTGAGAGAGTTTACACTAGGATTGGGCTCAGTGATAAAGAGGTTAGACTCAAGGATGCAGAAGCCACTTCACTATTTTTGGGCGACCTCCTGCTCTGCTTCCAAACATAGGCACTCAACCAACCTGAGTTCCCTATTACAGGGAGCAAGTGGGACCTACAACATATTATTGCAACATACCCCCCCTCCTCCAAAATGGGCGCTCCTGTTCAGGGTTCCAGTCACAGCATCCCACTCCCTCCATGGCTCATTTTTCTTTCTTTCCCAACAGCCATATAAAATTCCATGTCTGCTTAGCACACTGAGTCCTTGTGGGACTGCAGGAGGTGTTGCCCCCTTGTTGTTGCTTTAAAAAAAAATGTACAAACTTTGGGGTTCCCCCAAATATGCTGCCATCTCCCTCTTGTTTCTCAGCAGCCTGATTTTACCTACAACCCTGGTGGCATGCAGCAGCTGAGTTTGCTATTAGAGGGAGTTAGGATTAGAACAACCATCCAGCATTTTTGCTTTAAGCACTGGTTGTACACCTGCTTTAGAACTTGAATAAAATGTAAGCATCAGAAATAGCAAAGGAAGAACAACCTAAATTTGTTTGGCATGATTTTCGCGAGTATCAGTTTTTCTACCTTTATAGACTGGTGTAAGCTATTTTGGAAATGAATTTTGTAGCAGGTGGCTTAGAAGCAGAAAGGAACCTGGAATTAGTTGACAGTGTGTCATGGATGTGCTTCACATGAATTACTGTGTGTCTACCCTTCCTCTAAAAATAAAACCCAGAATCCTTTTTATTTTAAATTTAGGGGCTGTTCTCTCTTGCTTCCCAACTCCCTGAGCACTCGCTCACTTTAAGCCCCTGGAGCTCCCCCTTCCTACCCCACACAACTACTAAGCTCACTTTTCACCTTTCCAACCCCATTTCTGAAGCCACTAAGGGCTTGTTTGGGGAGATTTTAAGGAAAAATGTTTTAACCAGAGAAGAAACAGGAGAAATTGCAGAGATGGGTACAATGCAGAAACAGACACCTAAAGCTAATACAACAGAGCCTTCTTGCTACATTCAAGATTGTTCTGAACTGCCCCATCCCACTCCTAGCATTGTTTAAAACAACCACTTTTCCCCTTTCAGTGTTCCTCCCTTTGCACTGTGCTCAGACCTCTCCCTCTTCTGCTGCCTCATGTGAGAGAGATGAAGAATTCAGAGCGCTCACATATTCCATAGTACCATCATACAATGAAGGTACTTTACTCAAACCCCTGCCATTGTTTAAAACCATTTCTCTCTCACATCTTTCCATCCCTTCTTTACTTAAACTTTGGCTGCCAATTCTCCCTTTTGCTTTTCAGTGGGCCTGTTTTGGCTCCAGTCCTGTCACTACTCAGTCACCTGGAAAAACTTCCTATCCAGGACGTGTAGCCATTGATGGCATTGTGGGACTTGGTCATAGTGCACCTTGCAGGCTATCCTGCATGCAATATGAATTCTGTAGTTAAGATAGCTCAGTCAGAAGAGCATGAATCTCTTAATCCCATGTTGGGCAAAAGATTCTTGTATTGCAGGGGATTATGGTCTCTTCCAAATTCTATGGTTCTATGATCCCTATTGTCCACCAATGTATTTTTAAATTTGCAAAGCATACTCAGGATAATAGTTAAGGCCAGTAAGCAGCATGTGTGGTGGGAAAGAGCCAGCCTCCCCACACAAGCATGTTGCTGCTTACCTGGACAGGGCTCAGGTGGGGCAGGATGATGGTGAGGTTGAGGCTGTGCTAATACAGCACTGAGAATGCCCCGACCAACTTGGTGCTTCTTAGGATGCACAGTCCCAGTCTTGTTGCTGCCTTGACCACTCTCGGTCCTGTCCAAGTAAGCAGCAGTGATGCTTGTGTCTGGAGGGCAACTCCAGCTCACCACACACACTGCTACTGGTGAAGGTTTATTCAGCGATGCTGCTAAACAGCATTAGAAGTGCCATACAAGATCTCGCCAAGGGCCTCTTCCTCATTCATTCATTCATTTTTGCAATGATGCTAGCATTCAGGAGACGTTAGGTAGTTCACGAGAAATTGACTCATGATCCACAAATGGAAAGAAGATTGCCTTATTATACAAGATTACTGGCTTTATTACAATGGCTAAGATCCATATAACCAATGGATTAGCATTTGTAAACCAGTGGATTATACTTGACAATCTTTTAAACTGTATGCCCACTTAGTAAACTTAAATAATAAGTTCAGTATGCCCATTAAATACCAAGATGTCACACCACAGCATTTTGAGTATTTACTTTGCTCATTTTGTTGTGGAAGAAGTAAGGCATAGCATCAATCATACCTATGAGAAACGAACTCTTTTTTAAAATATATCTCACCTTATCTGAAGGTGGGGTGGCAAGGGGGTCCACTGTAATTTTGTAGTTTGCCTAAGATATTCCAATGATGAGGCATCATGGAAGAAATCCCCTTATAGGAACCCTTCTCTCATGCATTGAACCAAACTGTTATTCTGGAACTGAAGTTTCACTGCTGAATTCTCATTTGCCTTGGACAGAATGAAGACTGGGTGCTAAGCAACTCATTGACCTTTAAATACCAGCTGTTTCGTTTTTCCATCTTAACAGTTTTCTGTGGGAACTGCCACAATGGTAAAAAATGATGCCTGAACTGTTGCTCGTGGCCCTTGAAGCAGTTCAAACCCAGTTGAAGAAAGGAAAGACTCTCTGGTGTGCAAGTGTGCCATTGCATTGCCCTTGTCCTTTCAGAGCAAATACTTGGGTCCAAGTGAGCCAAGTAATTAAAGAATCAACAGCAGTGACAATCATAATGGAAAGCTGCGAAGTTCCAAAATAGTGGATTCTTTGAGACACATCAGCACCAAAAAACTAAACTCTGTGTTAAACTGATTCAGCCGTCAGGCCTTCCAAAAAGAGCAGCAAAGACTTTTGTTTGTTTGTTTCTTTTTAGAGATATTAGCCACTTCATAGAACTGCAATCTGCATTGTTTAGTTGGGAACAGAGTGGACATTATCCTAGGAATCACTGGTCAGGTTGAGGTGGTGAGGTCTGGGGCAGAAGGGGAAAGGATGAGGTAGCAGATGCCACACATCTCACAACCTAATACACCTCTGATGGTATTATTTGCTTCAGATCTATTGCTACCTGCCATGAAACTGATGTTGTAGGTGAAAAGCTATACCTGTTCAAAAGTAATAAGACATAATCTATATGCACAGACATGCACTTTATTTCCTCTACCCGAGGATTCTAGTGATGTAATATTTCCATTTCTATTAATATTTTCCCTGCCAATCAGTGAAAGTTTATAGACAGGGATGAACTTTGGCACATAATTATTTTGTGTGTTATTTACACAATAAGATAGGAAACCTGTAATATCTCTAATCAAATAAACAAGATTACATCCAAAGCAGAATTGTTATCATTTATATTTGGAAACCTCACACTAAAGGCAAATATAGTACAATTTGTTACACTGAACAGCCACACAACAATTTCTCTAAAATGACATTAGAATAGAAAACCTTACCATATTTGAGAAGGCAGCTTCCTGGCTAATTTCCTTTTTCCGCCCCTTCACAAAGGACAAATCCAGGTCAGCAAATAAAAATGTCTCTTTACAGAAGTGAAATTCTACTTGAGCTTTATCTTCTGAGCACCCAGAGCACTCATTTCAAAAAGCCACACAGTTTGCTCTTTTTGGAAGCTTTGGAAGAGTTCCCCTCCCTTTGTATTGGGTAGGTTTAGATCCTTCGGTGTAAGATCCAGGGACCTGAGAGACAGCACTGCAAAGAAGAGATGGGAGGGGGCCAACACTGGCACTGATTTAGACCAAACTCTAAATATAACACAACCCACTTTCCATGCTTCGCTCTCCAAATACTGACCTTGTTGGAAAGCTGACCTCTCCTCTTGTCATTCTTTGCAGAGGAGATAGGACATAATGCAAGTAGCAGACATCTGCTTGCAGGAAGCCAGGTATGAACGCTATCTCTATCACAACCGCATCCTGCTTAATTTCTGTCTGTGTGCATATTTTTTAAAGGGGTATTCTCAGATGAATGACTGCTTCCAGTATCTCCCCCCCCCCCTCTTTATTAAGCCTGGAAGAAAGGGGAAACTTCCCAGTGGAGAAGCCCATAGCATTTCCCCTTTTAGTCAAAACAAGAAGCTAGTTTAACTGTGCTACAGTTTATATTAATGCTGCCCTGTATGTAGCTTGAGAGCATGGAAAACTACCCTGCTTGATAAGAAACTATTCCTAGGGTGGTTGCTTAAAGGTAAAGGGACCCCTGACCATTAGGTCCAGTCACGGACGACTCTGGGGTTGCGGTGCTCATCTCACTTTACTGAATGAGGGAGCTGGCGTACAGCTTCCGGGTCATGTGGCCAGCATGACTAAGCCGCTTCTGGCGAACCAGAGCAGCACACGGAAACACCGTTTACCTTCCTGCCAGAGCGGTACCTATTTATCTACTTGTACTGCATGCTTTCGAACTGCTAGGTTGGCAGGAGCAAGGACCGAACAATGGGAGCTCACCCCATCGCGGGGATTCGAACCACCGACCTTCTGATCGGCAAGCCCTAGGCTCTGTGGTTTAACTCACAGCGCCACCCGCGTCCCAGGGTGGTTGCTTAGTCATTGCCCAAAAAAAAGAAGGAAAGGCATCACACAGAGAGAGGACACAGGCTTGCAAACATTTGTATATGCTAATTTATATGTATAGATGCTGGTCTAGAAATAATAACTATAATTTAAACTGGCCTCTACCAAGCTGGTGTCCTCCCAATATTTTGGCCTACAGCTCTTCTTATCCCTGGCCATTGACCGTGCTGGTTGAGACTGATGAGAGCTGGAGCCCTAAACATCTGGAGGATACCAATTTGCAGGAAGCTGCTTTATACAGAAATGCCTCTCATCATGATATGGAAGACCATGACCTGATGAACTGTGTGCTTGCTGAGTCTGCTGTTCAGTGGTATAACTGTTGGTGGGTGACTTCAAGGTCGGTGCACCACTCCCTTCCTATGGCTCTTAATCTCTAAACTGGACTTGGGCTAGGCAGCCCTCCAAACAGAGAATACCTTCAAGCTGAGAACTGTTCTCTGTAAAGTAGGAGTTGAGAGGCATGTAAAGTACAACCTTCAGAGAAGAAGTATGAGTAATGTAACCATGTGGTTTGCAGGTCCTGGATTATGCAGATGCTTTGATTTACTGTTCTCAACCATGGGCACTGATGAGTTTCTCCCTAACCTCAGCTTGCAATTTCTCAAATAATTTAGAAGCTGAGCAAGAGTATCACACATACTTGTAGATAGGAAGGACTGCTTGTCAGAAGCCCTCTTGTGTATCCCAAATACCCCATAAGTATATCTAGTTGGGACCAGGAAACAGGCTTTTTTGTAGCTGTATTCAGGCTCTGGAATCTGCCTCTCCCCCTTTCTAATGGCTTTCTGTAAGATGGTCAAAACCTTCCTTTTTAAGAAGGGTTTGGGGATCATAAATGGCTGTCATCTTTTTGAAGTGAATTTAGTTAAACTAAATTATTTTTTATGGCTGTAGTGTTTTTGTATTGCTGTTTCAGTATATTATGGCTGCTTCGTTTTATTTATAGCCATGACATTGTGTTTAAAATTGTTACATTATTGATTTAACTTATGTTGTTAGCCACCTTGGTTTTGTTGAGGAAAAGTGGGAACCTCTGGTTGCGAACGGGATCCATTCCAGAGGCCCGTTCGCAACATGAAAAAACCGCAACCCGCAACTGCGCGTCTGCACACGTGCGGGTTGCGATTCAGCACTTCTGCACATGCACGTGATGTCATTTTGCACTTCTGCGCATGCGTGAGCGACGAAACCTGGAAGTAACCCTTTCCGGTACTTCCGGGTCACTGCAGAATGTAACCTGAAAGAACGTAACATGAAGCAAACGTAGCATGAGGTATGACTATAAATATGAAGGGTAAATATGTTAACCTCTATTTAAAGCAGACAAAAGACATAGATAGCTGTGTTGATCCTTTGGGAGTGGGGGAGGTGGAATCCAAAAACCCAACAGGTTTATTAAGACCAACCATAATGTCAGGAAACAATGAGTAAGCTTGTAACTTCTCCATATGACGGGATATTAAACCAAACCTGGGATCAGGAGGGCGAAAAAGCTGGGCTTGGTGTTGGAGCCCCAAAGTCTGCAGTTTCTGTGAGTCTTAAAATGGAATGCAGACTTAATTACTCTCTGAACCTCTGCGATTTCAGCTGTTCCCAAGTATTCCCCGCCTCTTTTGTATGTTTGCTTGTTTGTTTAGTGTTGCTGGGGAATATTAAACTTAGGGTGATCTACATTGATTTGTTTTGTAATGTACCATGTATCAGTGAATGATTGCTTGTCTCCACATCAACACCACTTATAATACATTAAGGGAAATAAAAGAAGCAATAAAAATTAAAATGATGTGGACCACCTCAATGGAAGCTCATGGGCCACAGTTTGGGGACCCCTACTCAAACTGACAGCTTTCTGTACCATGAAGTAGCCCCTCAAAGTATGACTAGCTGGTTTGTTGTGCAAAAATGTACCACATGTAAAGCATGTAAGTCATGGTCATTGCAGGAACCAAAACAAATATATGTATGAGGACTTGAATCATTTCCCAACTTCAGCATATTTTTGAAAACCCTGAATATCCCTGCCTGGAAGTGGTTAGTCAGCTTCTGCTGTGCTAATATTATATAATTGCTGATGTCAGAACATATTTTCTGTCTTCTTTTATTCTGTCAATATAGTTGAATCCTAGGAAACTTTTTAGAAAGTGCCAGTTATGAACTTGCCTGCTCCTATGGATCTATTGCAAGCTGCAGGCAGAGCTTGCCGTGCACACATGGCTTTTCCATTCATTTCCACACAGAGCGCCAAAGGATATCATGTGTGGTCACCTACCTCTGTTCAAATTAATGGGGACTCCTGCACACATAGCCCTGGAGTACCTTGCAGGATGCCTAGAACTCTAGGTTGAGGCACATAGCTGGTACTACATGTCAAAAATCAGCCTTGTACTTATCCAAAAATGTCTTTCCTTGTAATACTAACTAGTACAGTGGTACCCCAGCTTCAGAACTTAATTTGTTGTGGAGGTCTGTTCTTAACTTGAAACTGTTCTTAACTTGAGGTACCACTTTAGCTAATGGGGCCTCCTGCTGCCACCGCGCCACCACCATGCGATTTCTGTTCTCATCCTGAAGCAAAGTTCTTAACCTGAAGTACTATTTCTGGGTTAGCAGAGTCTGTAACCTGAAGTATCTGTAACCTGAAGCGTCTGTAACCCGAGGTACCACTGTGCTTAAATTAGCCCATCCATATGGTCTCAGGGTCTGAAGGCAAGTAATGCAGCAACTTTGCTGAAGCTAGAAGGTCTAGGTCTAGCCACAGCTTGGAGTGAGAGACAATCTGGAACATTATTATTATTATTATTATTATTATTATTATTATTATTATTATTATTATACCACCCTATACCCACAGGTCTCAGGGGGGTTCACAGAATAAAATCAGGTTATAAAACCACAAAATCCATAATCAAAATAAAAACAACCCAATAATCCCCCCCCCCCCGCGCGCACACACTCATTTTAAAGGGGCATAAGATGTCAATCAAATCAACCAAAGGCCAGGTTAAAAAGGAACGTTTCTGCCTGGCACCTAAAGGTATATAATGAAGGCGAACTTCCCTGGGGAGAGCATTTGCCAGATGGGGAGCCACTGCAGAAAGGGCCTGTTCTCGTGTTGCCACCTTCCAGACCTTTCGAGGAGGAGGCACATGAAGAAGGGCCTCAGAAGATGATCTCAGGGTCTGGGTAGGTTCATATGGAAAGAGGCAATCCTTGAGGTATGGCCGTCCTGAGCCGTTTATATGCCAGTATGAATTTCATGGTGAAACAAAGAACAAATAGAAACTGAATATCACCATTTTACCTGGCTGCAGCAGGCGAGATGGGACAGCAAGACCTACTCCTTCCCCTTATCTGAAAAAAAGCTGCCCTTTCTCTCCTTCCCTTCCTGGACTCCCTTAGTCTTGCTGACTCTTATGAGAACTACTGATGTAGCTTTAATAATTGGTACCTGAGAGAGTTTTCCTCTCCCTTTTTCATTTTTCTGATCATGTCAGTTAGATGTTAAGCCCAGAAGTCTGGGTTGTTGTTGTTGTTGTTTTAGGTCTGTACAGTATATAGCAATTTTTAGCCATTTAAACTGTAAATAATACCTTTCAAAACCAGAATTCAATCCTGATATTTCTTCCAGATTAAGTAACAGTTTATTGCATTTGAACTGTGGAAAGTTTGCACAGGAGCAGGAAACATTTAATATATTGCTATGGGGTGTCTTGCTCAGATTCATGTAATTAAACCATAGAATTGTAGAATTGGAAGGGACTGTGGGAGTCATCTAGTCCAACCCCCTGCAATGCAGGAATATTTTGCCCAATGTGGGGCTTGAACCCATGATCTTGAGATTAAGCGTCTCATGCTCTGCCAACTGAGCTATCCCATGATGCTGAACTTGTGTCATTCCAAGCTGAAAAAAGTTGGAGGGTATTGCATACTGCAGTCCAGTTCCAAAGTAAAGATGGGCAGTTAACAGGTGGTGCATTGTTTGCAAAGTTGTATCCTGGAAGCCATTTGTCTACTTTTAGAGTTCTATAATGAGCAATCTACAAGCAGATACAGGAGAAGAGGCTATTTATGACTCTACTTTGGGGGCACCTCCCTCTCCGCTTTCCGAACATGCCAAGTCAGGATTTATAAAGAAATGTTAAAGTTAGCTGTTAGATTTTCTTGGCAAGCTGTAGACAGTACAAAGTCTCTAGGTTACAGTATGCAGAGGGTATCTTGGGAAGCAGTTGACTCAGCATGTGGATACCTGGATAGAGCAATACAAATATATTCCAGTGCATAGTAAATGCTGCATTGCAAGTGAATTTTGAACCTCTGGATCATGTTGAGTGTTCCTCTGGAATCTGATAAACTGGTATTCCTTCCATCTCCCAACCCCCCTCCTTGTGCAGTGCAGGGAATGAAATGTTTCCCCTCAACCATAATGCCAAAAAAATATGTAAAAGCCACTAGATTTTCTTTTTCTTTTTGCCAGTGGAGGAGGCATTGCACATCCAAACTGATAGGCACTCAAGCCCCCAAGTTTACTATTGGAGGAAATAATTGCATCAATGTCATTTGATCAGAATGCAGAACAGTGGATATGTTTTTGAGATTTACTTTTGCCTTTAGGTCTGTCACCTGATGCCTCTTCGGAAGAATGTGCTGGCACAAGTAAAACAGAGCAGCAACATACAACCCCTATGCCACCTACTTCAAAGAAAAGAAAACAGGTTGGTTGGTTTTATTCATAATGAAAAGTAGGCAGTGGAATTTCTGTGCTGCTTGTTGGGTAGAATCCAAATACTTGAGTTTCTGGGTATAGCAACTCTACTAGTTGGTACTTGGTTGGCAGCTCTACAGTTCAGCATTTTATCTATCACCAGTTTAGTGACCACAGTGCAAATGTCCACAGTTATGCTGTCTGCTGCCAATGGGAATTGTAGTTCAAAACATCCAGAGGGCACTAGGTTGTGAAAGCTTCTTTAGAGTTACAGCACTAGAAAAAAGCAGTGTAGACTCGGAAGCATCTTGTCAAAAACTGCAAAGACCTCTTAAAGTCTTTTGCATCTTAAATAGGAGCACTTGGAAAATCCAAAATAATTTTTGAGTGAGCAGATGGGGACAAACATATCCCTACCAAAAGGTAGCAGGTGTGGAATTTACCAAGACATACTGCCAGATATCTTGTATGCTGACTGCCTGTTTTGCAAAGGCCTTTGGCTAAAAGCAATAAAACAAATTCAAAAAAGAAAACCTGACTACCTTTTAAAATTAATTTGTTACGTTTTAGTATATACTGTTTCAGCCTGTTCAAGCTGATTTTCTGCATCAAAGCTTTCTTTTAGAACACTATATTTCTGTGTTGGTGACATCTCAATGTCTGGAAGGCGAGGGGAGCAGATTTTAAAATAAATGTTGCTTTGAAGACCAGTCTGAAAACCCGTTCTTCTGTTGCCAAAAGTTAGACTTCGGCAAATACCCCCACAGTGCTGAATGTGGCACTGCCCTCTGATGAGTGTGATGAGCACTCCAAACTTCAAAGCTATAGGGATGGGTAGGATTGTCCATAAAGCTGGACCATAAAGAAGGCTGATCGCCGAAGAATTGATGCTTTTGAATTATGGTGCTGGGGGAGACTCTTTGAGAGTCCCATGGACTGCAAGAAGATCAAACCTATCCATTCTTAAGGAAATCAGCCCTGAGTGCTCACTGGAAAGACAGATCCTGAAGCTGAGACTCCAACACTTTGGCCACCTCATGAGAAGAGAAGACTCCCTGGAAAAGACCCTGATGTTGGGAAAGATAGAGGGCACAAGGAGAAGGGGACGACACAGGACGAGATGGTTGGACAGTGTTCTCGAAGTTATGAGCATGAGTTTGACCAAACTGCGGGAGGCAGTGGAAGACAGGAGTGCCTGGCGTGCTCTGGTCCATGGGGTCACGAAGAGCCGGACACGACTAAACGACAAAGGATTGTCCAAGGAGTTTTATAGCGATTCTCCACCAGTCCCAAAGTTGGGTGGAAGACCTCTTCCTCTGGAAGAAGAAAAGCAGACAGGGTTGTCATTGAAGGCACTTGGAGCACCAGTGGGAAGTGGCACCTAACAGGGTATGCTTGTCCCATGTAGCCTTTCCCTTGGAAAAGATGGCTGGGTGGAACATTCAGTGCTGCTTCTGGAAGACACCTCACCTTCAGGCAGCAAGGCCTAACAGTGCATGCTTCAAACACACCTCTGGCCTTTTTCTCTGGAAGTGCAGGCCAGGTGAGGAGGGCTCTGCCAACAAATTGTTGGTTCCCAATAACCATATACACATCACTTCTCCATGTTGCTGCTGTGGGTCAGATAAATTGCTTTATTCCATTGCAGATCGCTTCTAGTCATTGTGACCCTTCTTGGCCTAAAATTAAGCGGAAATTGTGAAGGGTAGAGTCAGATACTCTTAAACTGGCAGGGTGCAGAAACAGATTTTCAATATGTTCCTTTAAATGTACATCCCCACAAAAAAACAACAACAGTCATGTGATGTTTGGTAAGGCACAGGACATGATTATACATTGAGAAAAGGTCGTTAGCAAACAGTGCAGCAACAATCACTTTCTGAGTGCATTTTTCTTTTTCACATTATATAATTAATGCCAAGTTTTTTAAATTTTCTGTTGTGTTTAAAGCATGCACTTAACCAGCTGTAAATTCCATATCTACAATGGATAGGGTTCATTCATTATGTAACATGAAGCCAGTAGTTATTTGTTTGTTAAATGGTAAACCTGCCCTATTCCTGTTGTTAGTTCCAGCTTATCTCCAGCTGCAGTATGCTTTTGATTTCTTCCACGGCCAGGCTGATTTGGACAGATCGAGCATGATCCAGAATCTTTTCATTTTTGGCAGATCCTGGCAGCCGAGACATGTGCTTAATTCCCACACACCGGCTCAGTTGTGTTTCTAAAGTGTTTTTAATGATGATGTAACTCAGCCCAAATGCTCAGCTTCTTTTCCTTCTTTCTTTCTTACCCTGCCCACCTTCCCCACCCGCAGGCTACAGAATGTTTCCTTGGTGCAGAAAAAGAGGACTCTGCGGATAAAAACGAAAGTGAAGCAAAGCGAAAGAGAAGAAGAAAGGTATTGACTCCTAACTGACATTGCAACATAGCAGCATAACTGCTTCTCTGGAGGCTGTTATAAAATGCTTCAGAATTGTTATGAGACAACACAAAACAAATGACTTTTTAAAAGCTTTGAAGTTTATCCCCACACCTTACCCTTTTAGTTCTGAGGGTTATTTTTCAGTCACTGAAAATCATTTCATTCAAGAAAACTCCATCCTTGTTTTATCTTACTCCACTAATATATTTGAGCTAAATCCCTGTTCAATATACAACTGAGTAATTCAGTGTAGAGAAGTATTTTTTGCCTATCACCCCAATCTCCACAGCAGTTTCAGGGGTTCCAGGCGCTTATCCCAGGGTCTCTGTTTCCTTTAGTACAATGAGGCACAACAGAGACTATGGTGTCTTTCGGATATATGGGCATTACATTCCAAGAGCCTCCTGTTTCTCCCATTGTGGCAACCTCCAATTCAAACTGTCAGTCCACATTAAAACAGTAAAATTATTGGTAAAAACAGTTCAATACAATAATTTTAAACATTTTTTTAAAATTAAAGCAAGTGATATCTGGGTAGGTTTGTCTAAACAAAAATGAATACAAGAAGAGTACAGTGAAGGGACATGCCTTATTTGTATCATGTAAGGTTTGGTTTAAAAAACAACACGAATAGCCATGAAATATATTTGAAGTGAAAACAGACATTGCAACATTAAACTTGTTACAAAAATGCTAATAAATCAAATCTCTTGTTCAAACCACTAGGGATAACTGTCTGCAGGTTATAAATCCAACATACTCCCATTGAGAAGGTAAAACATTAGGATCTTGTCCTTTCTGAGTTGATATATGGGTGTGCTCAGTTGCCAAAAACTCCCAACTTCTCAGATATAAGATTGTATTCCAAAAAAAAAGCTGAGTTAATGCAGCATCAGGCTTTTAAGTTCTATTATTACTCTTTTCACTTATGCATTATCTTAAAGCTCTACTAATTTGTTGCACATACCAACACGGACGTAGTATCTTTACTCTTGATTCAACAGGCAGGTGCAAGATACCCAAATTCTGTACCAGGAGTCGCATGTCAAAGACCTACCAAGCTGAACTCAGCCTGCCAACCATGTCTGGAAGTCCACATGGGATAAAATAAGCTTCCTGTTTGTGTTACCTTCCTGGGAATCCAAAAAAACAGGAGGTGTCAGGCACCTAGGCCTTCTATCTGATCCAACAGAGCTCTTCTTAGGTTCTTTCATAGAATTGTAGACAGGGACCCTGAGGATCATCTAGTCCAGGGGTCAGCAAACTTTTTCAGGAGGGGGCCGGTCCACAGTCCCTCAGACCTTGTGGGGGGCCAGACCCACCCCTTCCCGAAAGGACCCCTCTGCCGCCACTCATGCTGCAGCCGCCAACACCGCCTTGTCTTCGGCAGCGTCATCATTGTCCTCTGCCTCGGCCAATGGTCTGCAGGGCACAGAGCCCATGCTGCTGGCCTGGGCGGCGGAGGCAGCCTCCCCGCCGCCGTCACTTCCTCCTGCTCGGCTCTTGGCCATACGTGGCCGCCTCAGCAGGAAGGAAGGGGCGTCGCCCAGAGGCGTCTGCAGCTTCGGATTGGCTGTGGGAGCTTCCTGAGGCCAATCCGAAGCCGTGCCAACATCGCCGCCCGCCCAGAGGCATCCGCAGCTTCAGATTGGCAGCAGGAGCTTCCTGCAGCCAATCCAAAGCCACGCCAGCATTGCGGAAGTCAGTCCCTGCACGGCGGGGCCTCTGTGCCGCGCAGGGACTGACTGAGCGGGTGGCAGGGCCCACAAGCCCAGTGAGCCGCATCCAGCCCCCGGACCTTAGTTTGCCGACCCCTGATCTAGTCCAACCCATTGCAATGCAGGAATATGCAGCTGTCCCATATGGGGATTGAACCTGCGACCTTGGCATAATCAGCACCACACTCTAACCACTCTATCCTGAGCTATCCAGGCTGTCTTAAACAGGCACTGGGTTCAGTTGTCATACCTGAATAGATATTCACAAGCTCTTCTGCAAGGATGTAATATCCATGTTAAAAAAATGTTCCACCATTGGAAGGTTTTTGTTTTGGAGACTGACATCACACCTCATTTTTGGTGCTTTCCAGAGCAATATTTGTAGCATTATAGCACTGAATCCCAGAATGAACAAGCTGTAAGGAAATAAGTGTGGCATGGATATCACAGCAAACGTCTCTGTGTCCCCACCTCCAATTCTTTCTTTTTAAAAAGCCTTTTGCTCTTTAGCATCTGGAATGAATTAGAAGCAAAATAATAAAACTTCCTGCGTGAAGAACGTTTCCTCCCACAGCTCTTTGAAGGAAGGGAATATATTCAGGTGTCCTTGTTCTTACCGTTATGGAATTTCTTGTTAATATCAGCATCACCCTCCAGAGTACCATTATTTTCCTGAAGGAATTGAGTGACTCAATGAATGATGTAATAGGGCCATGAAATAGTGCTCTTTCCCCCCACCTCCCGGCTTTAAGTGAAGTGAGTCCCATTGATCTTTGTCAGATTCTTATCTGCTTATGTATGCTATGTTAAACAAATGCAAAAGATCACTCTGAAAATTGCCCAGGAGACAATCTCTGCCCTTAAAGGAAAATTTTTATTTGTTGAATTAGAAAATGTAAGCATGGATGGTGCTATGGTCTTGAAGGCACAACAGTTCAGCTGTCCCTTTCTGCTTAGAGTTTTTTTTAATGCTTGTTTGGGAAAATCCCATAGAAACTTGATGAACAGCTGAGCAGAGATTTGGGGGATGGTTGAGAGAAATATGGATAAAAGCCTCCCATTTGATGTGACTCCACATTCTTCAGGCCACTGCAGAAGCTATATGCATGAGCAAATATGTTAAAGCTGTTTAAACGTGCTAAAAAAGCAACAGCTTTTAGATAGCTTTTGCCATATCCATCTAAAGTATTCTAGACTGAATCCTGGTGTCTTAATCCATGTAGGCTACATAAGATGTCCCACATGTAAGGTTTTTGAAGACCTGTTGTTTTCAGACTAGAAAAAGAATAGAAAACAGTGTATTATCAGTAAGAGTGGTGAAGATGGAATCACTGTGCTGAATGTGCCTCTTCTTCTGTTTCTTTAGAAGAAAATTTCTGATATTCTTTCAAAATCATCTCCAAAACCAGGAGTACCTGAAGACCTACAGAAACTTCTTAAGGAACATTTTTGTGCTAAACGTTCAGTGATTGAATTAGAAGAATTACAGTTGCCAGGTAATGAAATATATTAGATAATGAAGGATATTATAAAAGATGCACCAACAGAAAGAACAATAGGAATGTTAGTTTGTAACACAACTGTGGCCTGGTTCATTCATGCTAAACCGTGCTGCAACATTTAATTCTGATCCCAGCCAAGCAATGTAACTATGATTTATTAAATATAGTTAAAGGTCAGTCATTAACCAAGGTTTGTTCTTGGTAAACCTTTGCTAACATTAACCATACTTTAGTGTGATATGCAAACCCAGAGCACCTCCTTAACTATGGTTAAGGAGTGATCACCACCCAAAAGCTACAGAGCCGCAAGTGAAGAGCAACAGAATATTCAAACCAAACTCAAGTGTCTGCTATGCTCACTGGTGCTATCCTGCGACATCATAAACCAAGGTTTAAGTGATTGTCTGCCAGGCACCTCACCTTTAACAAAGGTTTAATAATCTCTTTTTATGTAAAGTGCCCTGGAAGCATGGCTGAGTGTAAATTCCTAAAGACAAATACCTAAATAAAATAAAACACATTGAAAGAAATGGAACTGTGTATGATAGAGTGGGGGAGATGTTTTGGATCTCTAGCTGCTAACGAAAGTCAGCAATAACATACTTGTGTAAGCAGCAGGATTTCGTGTATCGCTTTGTAAGCCCCTAGCTCCTGGAGATACAGAAAGTATAGGATTTGCTGTTCTAGGCTGAGCCAGGGTTTGGTGTGGGTTGCAGGACAGGAACTGTTCTGTATAGTTGAACTGTGCAGTTTTGTGGTATTGGTTAATGATTCAGCTCTTGAAGGAGAAAGCTGCAAACATTCCGCAGCATGCACAGCTGGTTAAGCAAAGCTATGTTTAAGGATAAATTAGGAGTGGGCTGTATGGCGAGATGATTTTAGAAGGAATCTGGGTTGGGCTCAGTGCTTTTTTTCAGGGGGTACTCAAGGATACACAGTACCAGCACCTATTTTTCTAGGGGGAAAACACTGGTTGGGCTAAATGTTGTTCCCATCATTTAGCTAATCCGCTTTAAAGCTTCTTGTTATTAGCTGTTTGTGCTTGTGAAACTCTGCCTTTCCAAAGAGCACTTTACATGGCTTTTGGCAAAAGAGCTTTCCTGGAAGATTTAATCAAAGGTCTTAGTTTTAGCACCAAGCAACAATATTCTCTTGCGGTTTCAGATGCCTGTTTCCTCCCTGCAAATGACCTCACCCACAGTTTTTCTTCCTACCTGAAAGAAAGTGAGTAGCTCATTGGTCTGAAGGTGTTGTGTGCATATAACTCTCATGCCCATTATTTTCCTTAAAGGATTATAATCAAATTTAGATTTCCATTATTAGTCTATATAAAAATGTTTCTTATTCTACTGTCTGTTTTCTGTATAGATGCATTACCTTAACGTAGTTAGATTATGTTTGTTTTGGTCCTTTAAACAGAATTGGTTATTTTCTTAATGTTCAGCAACAAACTTGCTTGCTTTAGGTACTTGGTGATGGTTGACAATAAAAATTTTGATGATTAAAAAGACAAGAATACATACACATTTACTCATTGCAGTCCAGTTATCAACAATTATCAATTTGTGCTAGAAATCATCACATTTCTCCCCAGATTCTGAACTGGTATGAACAGTGTTTGGAAGGGTTTTAAAACCAAGCTCTCATACTTGAAAATATCTAACGGAGCCCTTGTGCCAGATAGAGTTATAGAAAAATGGAGTATACATACAAATCACAAAAACAAAAAATACTTGAATAATATACAATGATATATTGTGGTCATAAAACTGGTGCAATATTTAGTTCTATAATATTTACTATATTTAGCTTTATGTGTGTTTTTTTTAATATAAAGAGTAAGGTGGAACTTAATCTGTAGCGTTTCTTTTATACACACGTACACACAGAGATATAAAGAGATCAAAACAATATTATGCTATGGTCATTTGGGAGATGGGACAGCTTGGCCAGTGTCTCTTGACATTTTAGGTGGTCTTGCTTGGCCATGCTGTTTGATGCTCACCTACCTGCCTGGAGTGATTAGCTTTGGAAATTTATTTATTACAATGTGGCTTTTACAAAAGTCAAATAAACTTAAAAGTTTGCCTACCTGCCAGTAGGCACGTAAGCACCACCATGTTCTCGTGCAATTAGTCATTGCTGTACATTTTGCATAACTGCTCCTGCGGCATGTCATCTTCCCCACTGCAGTCTGCCCCAAATGGGCGAAGCTCCGTAAAAACCACATGGAGAAGAAGTCGGTGGTGATGATGATAATCTGCAGCTCTGCTCTTCGCTGTCTGGAACTCATCAAGTATGTCGTTAAGCGATGTAATAGAAGCTGGCACCCCTTTCTGAGGTTTTGTCTGAAACCACGGAATCACAGGCAAAACCCGGGCACTGTCTGTCCTCTGCTAGCCTACAAAGTCGCAGATGTATTTGCTCAGGCAGCTTCCCTACACTGGTAGCTTCCTTGCCTAACCCTAGCATGAATATTTCAAGTCCAAAATAACATTTTGCATTTTTTAAAAGCATCTTAACTTGTTGCATATGGTGTTTTGTTAGTTCTGGGAAGCATTAGTCTCCATCAAATGGATTGGGATGCTACAAATGTATTGCACCAGTACCACTTCCACTCCTTCCTTGGTTGGTTTGGTTTTATATGTGTGGTTTTATTAAAGGGAAGGGGAAGAATGATAAACCACCAAGGAGGACAGAGGTCATTTTAATAGGTGTGTACAGAATAAATTACAACAGATGGGGGGTTTTTTTGGTCCCCCCCCCCCCCCCGCGTAAGGTGCACTTTCTGAATTTCCCAATTTTTCATAATAGCCGGAACCTATACTAGTTTAGAATATTTGTTCATATATCCCAATATTGGATGTTCTGATAGGCAGCAGCTCTTAAAAGTCTCACACAGAGAGAGGTCTTTTACATTACTTGCTACTTCAGATGAAGCTACTTGTATTTTTAGATAAAAGCATTGCTTTACCATAGCTCTACCACCGAGCTATGGTCCCTCTCCCCATATTTTTTAGTAAAAGGTACATCCTTCTCCCTTCTTGCATAAGTTTATCCGGATTTGAATCCTGAGCATTCTCATTCTTCAAGCAGAAATCATGTCAGTGGCCAGGAAGTCTGACACCATTAGTGAAGGTACAAGACTGCTACCACCTAGAACAGAGGTGGGGAACTTGTGGCATTCCAGATATTGCTGGACTCTCAGTTCCCACCATCCCTGTCTATTGGTCTCACTAGCAGGGGCTGATGGGAGTTGGAGTCCAACAACTTCTGGAGATCCATAATTTTGCCAGCCTCCCCAAGACAGAGAGAGAGAGAGGTAAAACAAAAACCTGAACGTGTGTCTCATGTTGTAGGCTGGAGTTCAGCAGGCATTCCCCAGGGCTGGAAACACTGAGGATAATTACACTTTAATAAACTTTCCCTTGGTGCATTCATTCTTTTTGTACTTGAAATACATCAGTTCCTGTCCTCGTTTTCTTTTCAGTTCCATTTTTCTTTTTTAAAAGTATATTCTGTTCTAGGTCAATGGCAGCATTCAAAGGAGATGGCAAGGTGATGAAGATGTTTGCAAAACACATAAAGGTAAGCGTGGTTGAGAGATATGAGTTTATTTTTAATAACTATTTTCTGTTCACTTGCCCTTTGGGTGTCTCAAAGCTCTACTAACCACCTCCACCTCCCCCTTCCACCAATTACTAGTCTGCTAAGAGATCAGCAAACAGGGGATACTAGCCTCTTGGGCTAGTGAAAAAGAGAAAGGCTTCTACCATGCAGGGAAGAGGAAGAGGGAAAGATCACTCTAGCTCCCTCTGCTTGCCTTCTTTTTTTAATACTCCTCCTGGAGGAAAAGCCTTTCCTACTTCATCTAGCACAGAAACCAAGTGGTATGGCAGAGAAGGGATGTAACAATCCCTTTAGCAAAATGGCTAAATACAGAGTGTAGTTGCCTTCATGTGCTGTGTCCAGTAAGTATATTCCCCCTGCTTAGTCCTAAACAAGTTACTGCAAATTCAGTCTGGTGCTAACTTTATAAAGTCAAGTACATTATGCATGTTAACTTCATACAGATGTACATTTCTTAGTTCCACAGAAGCATACTGATTTTTCAGTTGCTTGTAGGTGGTGATGGAAAAACGTCCATTATGGAAAAAGGTGGAAGCATTGAATAGCGCATTACAAGAAAACAAACACTGTTTATAGTTAGTGGGGTTTAGCTGCTTTCCTTTTCCCCTTGAAAAGTTTCCCACTTAGCTTCCTTTTCTTTTCCATGGAGTAATGCAAAACGTCCGTTAGTCTAGAGATTTCTTCAGACGTCTTTTAAATATTTGAGAAGGAACTGGAAATGTATATAGTTGTTCTCTCTCCCGCCTCCTGCAAATGCTACGTTTTTCTTTGTTTCCATCAAACAGATACAAGAGCAGGTGAAGATGCTGGAGAAAGCGGTCATCCATGTGGGCGTTGGGACACCTGGAAGGATCAAAGCACTCTTAGAGCAAGGTAAGGCTGTGTTGCAGTAATGAAAACAGAGCGTTCCCCCACCCCTAAGAATGGTTTCATGAGTCTGTATATTTGATCATCTGTGGCAGGCCTTGTTTGCATGCCACAATAAGCCAAGAATCTGTGCTTAATAAACAATGGTTATGCACAAGCTGCATACAGATGCACACAGCCCAGTCGCTTCCCCTTCACTCATCCCTTCGTACAAATGGGTAAGCAAACTGGGAAGGGAATAGCTTACACCTACACAGTGCGCATAGCATAGTCAGACTGCGATGGAGATCTTTGCCTGTGCTATAAAGGCATCAGGTTGAGCTTTCCTGGGAAGACCATTCCACAAATGGGGTTGTCACCAAAAAGGCCTTTTCACTTGTCATCTGCTCCCCCAGCTTCAGAGGAGGGTCTCCAGAGTTGATCTCGGTGTGTACGGGAAGGTTTGTGTTATAGAAGGGGGTACCATTGTTGCTCGTGCTCACCTTTTCTGCAGTTTAAAGCAGGAATTTGTACAATGGAGGGGCTGGAGTGTGCAACCCTGCGGCTTCTACCCAGTCTCTTAACAATGGTTGAGCAAGAGCCAGCATTACATCATTTTCATAATGCTGCTTATGACACATCGCTTTGGGAATTTGAACAGAAAAGTAGTTTATAAATAATAAATCATCAGCGTAATAAAAGCACAGTTCTTGCGTTTTTATGAAGTAGAAGTTTGGGGAATTACTTGCTGGCACATACTTGGGATTAGCATGCCAGTGGCCGTTCTGCTTTTGAGTTTAGCTATTGAATAGGCACAGGACTGATTTCATAGCCAGAAACTTGCAGCAGGGATCTTTCTTTATTGTCCACTAACCAAGAAGGGCAGGACTCAATATGCAAAGACTAGCTGCCTGGGGATTGATTGGGCAGCAAAGAATTTTAAAAGCCCAGTATCATTTTGATAATGCACTTGTCACGCTACTAACAAATGTCTCTTACTATCTCCTCAGATGGTCTTAGCATGACATCCTTGAAGTATGTCATCTTGGACTGGAATTGGAGAGATCAGAAGTTAAGAAGATTAATTGACATCCCTGAGGTACCAAGCAATAATATTTAACAAGTAAAAGCCTGTGTGGTGTCTTACATTCTTCTATTTTGCATTCTAGAAATGCAAGGGGAAAAGGGACTTTTTACACAAACACATACCATAATTTTAGTTTTCTAATCCAAGGCTTAAGAGATACCTGCTGGGCCATTGCACACATTATGTGGGGAACATGGGCTTGTCACTACATGGGTCAGCTGGTCTTTACATGGTGCTGTGGTGCTGAAGGGCTCTGTCTAACTGAAGCAGGAGAGGAAGTATATTCAGTAATGTCTTGGGCTGCCTCTCTCTTCAGGCTCTGTGGCATGCTTACCTTTCCTGCTGTGATTCTCTTTAACACCTCAAGCCTACATTCATTTTCATTAAAGTCAAGTTCCATTTATTTCTCTGACACCTCCTTTCAAATAAGCTATGTAGGAAAGCAGCAGCATAAGCAAGTCCTCCTGCTGCTTTCAAAAAGTTCCAGACCGTAGGATTTTCAAATAGAGTGTCTAACAACAACAACAACAACAATCCGTTAGAGGTAAGCCTGGAGAACAGAACAAAAATTCTTCTAGCAGATTTCACATACGTACTTTGTTAACTCCTGCCCTCTACCTAAGGAGGACAAAGCAATTTGATATTTAACACTTACACTTACCTTCTTTTGAAAAAACACAATTCCATAATAGGGCAAATCATCTGATCCTGTAAAGTGAATATATGATCATAATCTGGTAGCTTAGTGGGGGAAATTGTACTTTTAAGGCTGTACTCCCAAGCAAACTTTTCCCCCTTTATTACATTTGAAATTTTAAAAAGTACAGTTGAAAAGTAAAAAATACTGTACAAAACTGTGACATGCAACTGCATAGATGTATATACAAGCATCACATGATTTATACCTATTTTCTCCTGTGCTGCTGAAACCAAAATTAAAGATTGTCTTGATTAGAATACGATTATATCCCACTAAAACAGTCCAAAGCATACTTAACTTGGTATTAATCCCTCGGGTATGTTTAGGGTTGGGATGTGAGTGAACTGTGCTGATTGCTATACCTTGTAATTTATGGCAAACACTGTTCTGTTCAGTGGTGCCCCGCAAGACGAATGCCTCGCAAGACGGAAAACTCGCTAGACGACAGAGTTTTCCATTTTGGAGGTGCTTCGCAAAACGAAATTCCTATGGGCTTGCTTCGCAAGACGAAAATGTCTTGCGAGTTCCTGCAGGGGTTTTTCCCTCCCCCCTTTTTCTAAGCCGCTTATCCGCTTGTCCGCTAAGCCGCTAAAAGCCGCTAATAGCGCTAATAGTGCTAATCCGCTAATCCGTCAATGGGCTTGCTTCGCAAGACGAAAAAACCGCTAGACGAAGAGACTCGCAGAATGGATTCTTTTCGTCTTGCGAGGCACCACTGTATATGCTATCAAACCAGCAGGCACTTAGCTACATCCTCGGTCAGACAATGCCCTTTAATACATGGAAGCAGCATTTGCAGTAATGATACACCAAGAACCATAGGATGCATGAGATGCCCTCTGGTGCAGCGAATCCATTCTATCACACTTTTCACAAGCTGGTTAACAAACCAGGAAAGGGCAAGCTTTGTGTTATGTCTGACTATTTGGGAATGTGGTGTATTTGACCCTAATAATCCAGGATTGCTAGCCCTCTTTAAATGTTCACTTATAATTCCTGTTCAATTATTGTTATTATTTTTTAAAAAGCCAAAATCTTGGATTTAGAAGTAGTATTCAGCTTTTCCCTTCCTGGTTTCTTTACTCGCTTATGTGCAGTGAAAAATGAAGCAGAAACAATCAGGATCAATGCACTAGCAAGCAATCTATGCACAGTATGGTTGATTAACCCAAGGATAATTGTTATGTGTGAATGTGGCCAGGGCCTCTTTTGCACTAAATGTGTTGCGTTTGACCTTTCCACTCTTAAGCCTTGTTTTACCAAGCTGTTGAAAATGCCACAATATAGTAAGCCCATTGGTTTTCTCAATGTTCAGAAAAGTCAACTACTAAAGATTGCAATGAATTTCCATAACTGAAGCAAGAAGGTGCCCCCTTGTGGCATTTTTCAATGTGAAATTATTACAGTAGCAGCTGATGCAGCTGGCAAAATGACTAATATGCACATGAGTTTTATTGAATTTGCTTTCCAGCCAAAATGCTTGTAATTGAAGCATCATTTACTGTCAGTTACCCCGATGACCTTTCAAACAGGTATAGGTTAACACTTCCCTGCAGACCAGCTCAAGATTTTTTAATTTTTACTAGTCTGCTTAGCCTCCCACATGCAGACAGTGTTGCCCAGGCTGACTTGAGCGGTGGATCTGACAAACTCCTAGTGCAGAAGGAACTGTTAACTGCCATGGGCAAGCGACAAGCTGCAAGTTTGCAGGCATGTTTCTTAACCAATGGTGTTTCATAAGTACATGTTCCATGGGGGGAGTGTTGTGCCAGTATTAAAAATAAGAGAAGTATAAGGTATCAGCTGGCTGGAGTAAGTGAGTTTGTGAGAGAGACAGCACAATAAATGTTTGCATGGGGGTCTTGCAGTAACCTTCAAGGGTGGCCCAGAACATTTTGCCACTGTAGGCAAAATGCCCTGCTGCTCCCCCACAGATCCTGGCCCTCTCCCTGACAACACCATTGTGCCCAGGTTGCCTCTGGCCCAGCCACTGCAACTGTACCCTAAATCTGCAGCTGCACTTGCACTGCCACTATGATGCAGTGGCAGCAGTGGGGGCGTGGCTTTTGTGGTGAGCACAGTGGTGGTGCTGCAGTGGTGGCACAGGTGAAGCTGCAGTGGGGCTGACAACTGCTGGGGTTGGGAGGAATGGGCAGATTAGCCTCCTGAGGCAAAGTTCTTCACCTCGCTTCATGGAAGCGTCGGCCTTGGTAACCTTAATCCTCTAATGTTTTATTTTTTCTTCAGATAAGGAAAGAAACCATTGAACTTCTGGAAATGGGACTGATCAAACTGTGCAGAGAGGGCTCTGTGAAAGTGGGACTCTTTTAGATATAATGTTTGCCCTTCAATTCAACTCATCCTTCAGTCTGCCCAAGTTGAGGCTGCTTTTTAATTCTGAAATGCATATAGTAGAAACCCTTTTGTCACCCTTAATTATTTTGCAATAAAGCCAGCTTTTGTATGGAGTCCTCTACTGAAATGTTCACGTATAATGATATGAAATCGAAAGTCAACACAGATTTTTCCACCAGCACATTAAGTAACTGTTAACTCAAAAGATTTACTCAAAAGTATAAGCTAGTGGGTAAGAGACTGTGTCATGGGGAATCTCATTTCAGCAACAAGCTCACTAGGAATCCTTGGATGAGCCTCCAGACCAGTTTGGGTGTACATATCTCAGCTTAATAAGCTGCAGTTTAGAAATAATAGTGCCAGCTTGCTTTAAAGAGCAGTTACAATGATTAACATGATACATGTGTACAAAACACTCAAGGAAATATATAAATTTTTACTGTTAATAATGATGATAGTATTGTCTCCTGAGCTTTTCTTCTGCAGCTCTGCATATCAATACAGTTCAGTTTTCTGGAAGAAGTAACCTCCAATAGATCATCTGTACTGTGGCAGAACCATGGCTAAAGTATTTCCAAAATATGCTTAAAGATCAGTGCCAGTGATCATAAATTGTCAATGTATAGGGATAACTACCCCTCTTGTTTTTCTTCAGGGGAACTCCCCTGTGTTACTAATATCATTACCATAGGTCGTTGTAATCTGGAATCTGCCACTGTGAATTCAAAGCATCAGGTAGCAAACTCTCGTTCTTATGGCAGATATGTAGACCAGGAAACTTGTAGCAAAATGGATGCTACTTGTGAGTAGGATGCTTAATTGACCCCAGAAAAAAATGCAGAACTGGTGTAACCATTGTCTATCACTCGATTCTCACCCTACTTGTTATTAGCAAAATCTGCCCTTTTACCTCAGTTTCAATGCAGCTTTGGAATCTGTGAAGGCGGGGAGAAAGGGAAGCCTTAAATTGTGTCAGTCGGTACAATTTATATGCTGAAAATCATTGGTCGTCACAAAAACACAATCAAGTCAGCTAATAAATTTGACAGACAGAAAATCTGAGGAGTAATGTACCACCCTGCGTGCAGGATTTCCAAATAGACCAATGCAGATGATCCTACTAAATTGTGTCCTAAGCTGTGTGGAACAACAGTAACAGCTAAAAGGGTGGCAGCCTTGTGCAAGAAGCAGTGGCAGGTGCAGGAACCTAGCAGATGTGAGTCAGGTTAAAGTACACCAGCAGGAGGATGGCACAGGCTGGCTAAAGGTGATTATGACAATAAAGTACAAGGAGGGCGTTATTCCCAATCAAATGGATCAAGTTAATAAGTAATTCCAGGAAGTTACCAAGGTTCTTAAAAATGCTAAGTAGATAGCACCAGATGAAAAATACCTTACGGTACGACACAAAGGCCAACCAAAGATTTGTCCAGCATCAACATGAATAAAAAGAGCACCGTTTCACCAAACCGTCCATCGAGATGCCCTGATAATACTGCATATAAACAACAGAGGCTCCCAGCCTGGAAGCCCCAGCTGACCCCAGAGCTCATCCTCCCAAGTTTCTTTATCATTAGCCTCTTCTGCCTTGTGATGGGAATTGTACTTCTGTTGGCTGCGACAAGAGTCAAAGAAATAAAGGTTTGTTTTCATTGTGTGCTAGAAAGCATGCACTGCAATATTGGTAGACTGTAAAATAGAAATTTACAATGTATTTATTTTGTTTTCTTTAATTTTCATAACATTTGTATTTGATGTCCTCATTAATCCTAACACCATAAAATAAACATTTTGATGCAATCCCAAAAGTGGAAGTACTGACCTTGGCTCCCAGAGACCTGACTTCAATACCCACTTTGGCTATTAAGTTCTTTATTTCTTTAGCAAAGGAGTCAATAATGTAAGTAGTCTATATTGGTGAGCATTGTAACACCCAGGGAGTGAAGGAGTGATCTGAGGCTAGACTTAAAAGCATTACACTGGTATGAGAAGCTTAAGTAAATGAATGGATAGAATATCTGAACTGGCTTTTGGACCAACAGGTCTACCATTGTCTAGAGAAGTTGGGAAGGGTAGACCCTCCAGACTATTTAACAGTTAAGCATTCTGAAGAGACTACAGATGGACCTAGCAATGGTCTTGTTTAAATTGTATCTGTAGGCCAGCTGCCTTTGAGACCATTGGTGGAAAGGTGAGTTATAAATATTTCAAATACAATATTGGGGTGCCATTAGACAAGCTTCCAGGCCTGTTCTCCACAGGGTTTTTTTTTTACTCTTTTAAGGGTTGTGTTTGTTGGTTGGTTGGTTGGTTGGTTGAATTGTTGTGTTTTTAAATGCTGTAATCTACTCTGAGATGTTCTGGTGAAGAATGGATCAGAAGTACTATTAACCACAATAAGTGGCAAGCTTCTCTTACAGAATAGATGTAATTAAAAACACATGATTGCATACACTTTAAAAGTGGGATGCAACTAAATAGAAATAGTATTTGCCAGTGGAAGATGCTTGGACTTTGAAGAACTTTAGGGGGAAGGATGTTCCAAAGGGGTTATTCAGGACATGTCTTGGCATGTCATTGCTGTCTTAGCTTGAAAGCTCCTGTGAGGCCATTTAGTTGACCACATTTGACCATCTCATGGAAATCTGCAAAGGCCAAACTGTAAAGCCTTTAAAGCTAGGAGATCTTGTTCTCCTTTTGCAATGATGACAATAACTTGGCCTGTTTCTTTCGTTTCTTGGCAGATTAATTATTCTGAGATATGCTCACATTGTTCAAAGCTGCGTGAAAACTCATCAAACTGGGAGAAGGAATGCCTGTGTTTCACCAACTTCACACTTCAGGAAAGCATGCAGGTAAGTGATTGTGGAAAAGTGAATAATAGGTTGGGTTTTTTTAATAAGCAACACAAGAGCAGAATTAAAATTAACTACAGGCGGAAAGGAAAATGTTACCTACCAAACCTCAAATATTTTAAGGCTGTTGAATAAAGAAAAATACATTGATCCTAAGGAAACCAGAATGATTTTGAAGTAAACGTTTTGAAATGTTTAAAACATTTTTTGAGCGTTTAGCTGCGTTAAACACTTTTATACAGTAATTTCAATGGGAGTGTGTTAAGCACATGCATAATTCTCACTGTAAAATCAATGGAACCTCAGTGTTTCAATTATTGGCTGGGTTGCACCCTATGGTACTTTTAGCATCTATCCAATTTTAAGCAATTTTAGTGTGTTAGCTCTTGTCATTCAATGACTAGGGCTACAACCATTAGCGTAGCGTGACCAGATACAAAAAGAGGACATTTGTCATGCAGGCCACACCTGTCAAATTTTCCTTTTCTGTTACAGGTGCAGTAGCCCTGTCTTCTTTTGCATCTGGCACCCTACCTTAGGGATTGATTCCCATATCCCTGCCCATCTCTCAGGAGCTTATCCTTCAGTTTATTCAATCAATACTGAATTCAGCAGCTGAGGATGTGAACTGCCTCTGTGGAAATAATGTCAGGCAATCAGAGCAGCCTGTCTATGCTGTTTTGACTGATTTCACGAGCGCATCAAGCAATGAACATTAGAGGAAGACCTTGTGGAGTAATTGGAAGAGATCATTTTCATTTATTGCTAGCCTTACTGCACAAACCAATAAAGTAACAATTTAGGCTTGTCTCTTGGGCTTAGTGATTTGGAGTCACACCAGTTCTTGCCCATCAAAGGTCTCTAGGGCTTTTGATGGCACTTAGATCTTGGACATTCAAATTACTGTCCCCCTTCATATTGGCTATTGTCAATAGTTTGCCAGATTTAGCTTTGAAACTCATTTTTTAATTCCTACATGTTATCCCTTTAAAAAAAATTGCAGGGTGATATCTTCATGTACTACGGATTGCATAATTTTTATCAGAACCATCGTCGCTATGTCCTTTCCAGAAGTGATGCACAACTATTGGGTCGGAAGGCAAACGTAAGGTGGTTTGAAATTCTTTTAGTACTTCTGATGTTTGGTTTTTTTAATCACATGATGCCATTTTAAGGGTAGTAATTCTTAATATATTATTGACCAGAAAGAAGTCTAGCTGGTTCAGGAATGTTGTGCTTGTCATTCATTGTCTGGACTTTGTAATGTTATGCTGAGTGAGGTGGGCAATGTAAACATTCGAGAGGGAGAGTCATTTGCCAACTGTAAGCAGCCACAATAGGAAATACACTCCCTGGCATGGTGTGACAGTCTTTCCCCATTGATTTTTCATCACCAGATAAAAGTCGTGTCCTTTTCAGAACACATTTCCTGCTGTTTATGAATAGCTGCATTGTTTAACATTATGGCTTGATTTTTCAGAGAAATGTGCTCCTAATTGCATTATGGTTTTGAATACAGATTCAGAACAGCAATTGTGCACCTTTTGCAACTTATGAAAATGGGACACCTATAGCTCCATGTGGTGCAATTGCAAACAGCATGTTCAATGGTGAGTGCTACATGCATCTGATAATATTTACCTGAATATGCAGTCTTCATTATCTATTCGAACTGCAGCAAATTAAGATTTCCCTCTATGTGATAGAAATGTAAGACTGTCATCACACAGCCCCCATTGGAGGTTTTTTAATGTCGTGCTTTAAATGTATAGTTTGGATGTGACCATATTCTCTTAGATCAGCTAAAATAGTCAAATTACAAGCATTCAATACTGACTTAGCATTAAATCACTGTTTCTAATTTCCATACAGACACAATACAGCTGTTCTACTATCCTGCTTCTGTAAAGACTGTCAAAGTCCCACTTCTGAAGCAAGGGAATGCCTGGTGGACAGATAAAAATGTGAAATTTCACAATCCATCTGCACACAACTTGTCTTCTGCATTTGATGGTAAGAATGATCCCATTAGCTGAAAGGTAGTTCTTCTGTTTTTGAAATGCAGCTAATGGGCTTTCTAAAATTTTCCCTGCAGGCCTCCCTTATGTGGTCCTTGGAAATCTTTCCTGACTACTTTTATCACTAGCTCTGCTTCAGGCCTAAGTGTTTTTTCCTGGCTGGAATGTGCCTTTGAACTTTGATCATGCTTTTGAGGTTTAATCAATTGCTTTGAGGTTTTCCCCCACAATCAAGTGTTATATAATTTTTATTAAATTAAACAAACAAGTAAATGCCTCTTGCTTGTCTGGATGGAGGACAGAAGAAACTAACCTGCTGTAGAAATGTGAATCATTCACTTGTTGCTCTGCCTGTTTGCCTGTGGCCTCACCCACTACTGGCAAGTGGCCCCTGGAAGGTTGCCCCGGAGAGAAAGTGGCCCTTGGAAGGTTTCCCCATCCCTGATGTAATGTAACCCAACACGTCTACCTTTTCTCAAGGCCAATGCATCAGATTTTTTCCACCAGGGCCGAGCACCTGGGACACCACCACAAAATGATGTGCCCTTTCCTTCCCAGAACGTGTGCCCATTTGCAGTGCACTTTCGCTTTAAACATGGTTAAAGAAGTGTCTCAATATTGATGTTAACCACACTTAAATTTCCCGCTTCAACTGCGGTCAGGACCAGGGCCAATGGGTGCAAATCTGCTCCACCTTATATGCATACTGGATAAGCAACTTTATTGAAGCTACATTCCTGGTATGTTGCTTGATTTACAAGGCAATCCTGCATGCCCCTCTGAACAGTGGGACATACTCCTTCATAAGTGTGTCTGTGATGGCTGCATATAACTCAGTACTCACTTACTAGGGAGTAAGACCCTTTGTTTAGACTACTTAGGTCAGACTTCCTGAACCTTGGACCTTCCAAGTGTTGTTGGACTCTAGGTCCCGTCTGCCACAGCCAGCCTGGTCAGTGGTCAAGAATGAAGAGAACAATTGTCCAAAACATCTTGAGAGCACCATATCGGTGAAGGCTGAGGCATGCTTACCCACTAGTGAGACTAAGGTTAGACTATAAGAAATATATAGAAGTAGGGGTAGCTGGTTCACCTATAGCTATTCATTTTTCTCGCTCTCGCTCTCGCTCTCCCCCCCCCCAATCTATCTCAGGCACAGCAAGACCACCTTACTGGCAAAAACCAGTATATTTATTAGATGAAGCAAACCAAGAGAACAATGGCTACACAAATGAAGACTTTATCATCTGGATGCGTGTATCAGCCTTTCCTACATTCAAGAATCTTTACCGTCGCCTGAGTCGCATCAGGCAGTTTGCAAATGGGCTCCCAGCAGGGACGTACGGGCTACAAATATCCTATAGTATCCTTTCTGTGTGGGTTTGTGTCATGTTTTATACTCTGCACGTTTTAGCTTTTAGACCAGGCCTGTGGTCAGGGCGCAGCCTGACTCCCTCCTCTGGCAATCCGCACAGAATTTTGCTTAACGGTTGCCATTAATTTGATTTTAATTAATTTTTATAATGAAATGTTTTTAGAATGTTGGATTATTTGATTGTTGTTAGCCGCCCTGAGCCTGGCTTCGGCCGGGGAGGGCGGGATATAAATAAAATTTATTATTATTATTATTATTATTATTATTATTATTATTATTATTATTAGCTATGTGGGTTATAATTGGCAGATTTTCTGTAGACGGTGAGGGTAATAGCCAGAACGCTACCTGGCAGGCTAATAATGCATGCAGTTCATCGTGAAATGTAGCTGAGTTCTGAGGAGAGCTTCTGCTTGTCACTTGGGCGGAGAAAACATACAGTGGGCTAATGCAGATCTCTGTTTGTCTAGCTCAGTCTTCCCCAACCTGGTACTCTACAGATGTTTTAGACTG
This sequence comes from Podarcis raffonei, assembly GCF_027172205.1. Classification (NCBI taxonomy): domain Eukaryota; kingdom Metazoa; phylum Chordata; class Lepidosauria; order Squamata; family Lacertidae; genus Podarcis; species Podarcis raffonei. Next base: position 35,363,915 of record NC_070605.1, on the reverse strand, counting down.
TAGCTCTCATTATCCCTGACCATTGGCCATGGCTGCTGAAGCAGATGGGAGTTCCAATTCAAAACTTCTGTAGAGCACCCCACTAGAAAAGGCTGATAATAGTGGTAGTGTCCCATGAATAGAAGATGTGTATTACAACAAGGAGAGTAAACTGTGAAAAACTACATATATTCCTTTTAAATATGCCTATTGCATTGTAGGTGCTAAAAAAAAAATCATGGATCTAATCCTGTTAGCAATACCTAACCCTTTGGCATCTTTTAATACTCATGTATGCTCCAAACTGTTAATAAAACTTTAACATCATCCTGTCAGATTTCCCAGTTTCAAAGTTCAAAGGAGAAAAGCAGGTGGTCTTCTCAACAGTAACATGGAGCGGTGGAAGAAATCCTTTTCTGGGAATAGCGTACACAGTTACTGGTGCAGTGACTCTGCTGGCAAGTTGTATCCTTACAGTAGCTCACTTGAAATCCAGGAAAAACCCCAACAAGGGACTATAGGACGATTCCCTTTACTTGATAAAAAGTTAATAGTACTTGTGCCCTGCCAAGCCAGAGACCAGAAATGAGAGATACCTAAATTTCCTTCCTGATTCTCAGCACACCATCATCTGCCCTTAAACCAGGACTCCAAAAGACAGTTTTGGATTTTGGAACCTTGTTTAAAGGCAAATGGTTTGCTAAAATCACTCTGCAGATGGCGCCCGGATGCAGTGGCAAACCATGGTTTACGCAGAACACAGGCGGAAGTTTAGAAACAGTAATATTCGAAGGAAGGAGTCTGTGAAGTCTCGCCTCACGCAGCAATGGGCTGAGTTCCTGTCTGAATTCATCTAGTACTTAGTATAATGAATGCTTGGCTAGGAAGTGCGCCAGTACATTTGGTCTGATGAATGTTTACAGCAAGGTTAAAAGTTCACCCAAGTTCTCAGGTAACAGCCATGTGGATCCCTGGCCTCTTGCACATCCTCTGCAGCAGTGACTCTGTTCCCGAAAGTGTCATAGGCAGAACAGCAATGTAGAGTTTAAAAAGGAAGAAGCTGTCAGTGTAAGTAGTGTTACACATGAATCTGCTCATTAAAATGTCTATTTCCATTAGTTCATCTTTCGTATTGAAAAGCTCTTTACCGAAATTATATACAGCTTTCCCAAATACTGGCCTCTGAGAGATTAAAGAGTGATTTATTTCGCAGCATGCAGTGGCATTTATACACTTCAGGAGATAAAGCAATAAATGGCACCACAGCCAGCTGCCACCAGGGGGGAATTTTAAAAAGCGCCAGGCAATATCAAGTTAGAATTAAAGCAAAAAAGTTGCAGTTAAATCCCTCTTGTTAAGAAATGCTCTGTGGATTTTAATGACAAGGAAGTATTAATGACAAGGAAGGAGACATGCTGGGTTTTCTTGGTGCAAAGTTGTGGGGCTTTAGCTCCACGTGCACTGTGCATTCTTAGTCTTGTGCTATATAATTCTCAGCATAGTGGTTAAGGAGTGCGAAAGCAGAGCTGCTAGATCCATTATGAACCAGTAACCTGTCGCCCAGTAGCCAGCCAAATGCTTCCAAGAAGCCCCATGAAGACAACAGCCCCCCACACTATGCTATTTGTGATCAACTCCTGCCCAGAAACCAATGTCCCCACTGTGGAAGGATGTGTGGGTCCAGAATTGACCTCCACAGGCACTTACGGACTCATTGTTAAGACCATGTTCATGGAAGACAATCTTACTCGGCTATGAGTGAACGCCAAAGAAGATGATTTGCCAAACTAGCAACAGGTATTTAGAGAAATACTGCCTCTGAACCTGGGGCTTCTATTTAGGTGACCATCACTATATAGAGCTAATCTCAGTAGATTTATCTAAACATATGGCTATCAGCATACAGTGGTACCTCTGGCTACAAACTTAATTCGTTCCGGAGGTCCGTTCTTAACCTGAGGTACCACTTTAGCTAATGGGGCCTCCTGTTGCGGCCGGCGCACAATTTCTGTTCTTATTCTGAAGCTAAGTTCTTAACCCAAGGTACTACTTCCGGGTTAGCAGAGTCTGTAACCCGAGGTACCACTGTATTTTATGGCAGTGAATTATGTAAATTAGGCGTTCTGTGAAGATGTACTTAACAGAACTCATCTGTCTTGTACCATCGTTCCAGTATTAATCAAGGGGGGGGGAATGGTTCACTAAGATAACTCCTTTCAAAAATTATCAGCGCTCTTTTAACGGTGTGCTATCAAGACAGATGGGGTAGAACAGAACAAGCCTGTTTGCACAAGTAAGCAATAGGACTGGGCTGCTCTGAATCATCTGAACAATATGTAAGTCTGTTGTGTTGTGTCTTACCTGCTTATTGCCACTGAGGTTCTCATGTCCACAAACAGTACCAAGATAAAATCAGGACTGTTCTATTTGCCGAACAGAAAGTGCTTGTCAAAATGTAGCTGTAACTGACTCTCCATCAGCTGGGATATTCAGCGACATTAAGCTCCAAAATGGAATCTGCTTACTTTTTTCCCTGTACAAGAATCATGAGTTCCACATTGTGCATTTTATTAAAAGGTTTTAACACATACATTAAAAAATTGCTATTCATATTATCTAAATTCTAGCAACATATACAGAGTGACTACAGAACATGCTGAGGTAAGGAAGTACATTCTAGGAAAACAGCCACTTATTTGCACCCATCTCACCTGCACTAACCGAGTGACCCCTCTGTATACCTTGAGACAATACCAACAGTGAGCCTAAACCCCAAAACACGTGTGTGGATACTTGCCTGTGCTGTGTGTCTTACATTCAGGAATCAATAAGTTAGTACCTAAAATACAGGGCAGTAAGTCAAGAAAGCTGTTTTCATCTAATTGGCCATTTAATTTTGATACATTCAATTGCTCACACCATTCCTTTTATACTGTTGTAATATTTTATGTGCTGGCAAGCTTAAATCTGCAACATACAGTGGAGGTGGACTTGCTTGTACTAAGGTTTGTGGGTTTGGATACCTGCAAGACTTCAAACTAAGCATATACACTTTTGTGCACAATTCCAGTAACAGGCAGCTTTGAAAAACAGCCCTACCGTGGCTTTTGGTAGTCTCTTGTATGTACACTTGTCAATTTTTGTAAGAAACATCACACATACACAATTCTATACTTTGGCGTGGTACGAATACACCAAGCCACTCTAACTGGTGCAACATTCAAGTTAAAACACTCAGAGTGCAACCCCTATAACATGTTTAATCAGAAATAAGCCCCTTCAGTTCACTGGGCTTACAACTAGGGAAGTGGGTACAAGATTGCTGCCTGGTTTTCCTTTAAAGATAGCTACCATCTGTTTAGAATCTGAGCAGAAAATACGTTTCTAAGAAGAATTTTTAGTAGCTAGGAAAGCTAGGTTGTGTTCTATTCCACTAGGCATTTGAAAATCAGCTAGGATTATTTTCCTGTTGCTTTTCTGCCATTAATTTTAGAGTTTGACATAGTTTACTTTGCTATTCGTAATGTGGCATTTGGTGCACTGCCTTGTAACATATGTAGAAGAGTGATTTATAAATACTGTCAATAAATAAAGGTAATAGTTTTTAATTCTGTTTACAAGTAGTTGTTTGCTTGATGTGCGCCACTGAATCCAACTGCAATCTCAGGTTTTTGAAGAATTTGGGCTTCTGATTCCGATTTGTAACCAAGAAGTGATTTATAGCCATTTATAACCAAGCTAAGGAACTATGTTTTGACTGGCAAGCTGCACGAGTGCTACCATCTGAACTTAAAAGAGTTAATCCCTTGAATTTTACTTCCAGAAATGAATCACCTTTTGGCAATGGCGGGAGGTGGAAATCACTCTGTTGCAAATGTGCTATTTCTACAGCATGGTTTTCAAAGATGTAGATATGTAAGAGTAGGACAGCTGAGTCTAGAGACCCTAACAGAGATAGACAATGACACGATTAGGGTGTCATATATTCAACACAGATTTCGTTGAATCCAACCTGGCAGATATGCACCCATATCCATTGGACCAAACGAAGCAAGAAATTATAGACTAGGCCATAGAATAGAGTCTACATATACACATATTCTGAAAGTTTTCTTAGGCCACACATTTAGCCTCGGTGTACCGTAGTTTACAGAATAAAAATAAGTTATGTTATCACTTTTATAAATAAACAAAATATAAATGGAACAAAGCACAAGAGCGAACCAGCATGCCATACTGTTGAAACTAAGTATTGGACTAAGGCTGCTGCTCTCGAGCTGTTGTGGGCTTCAGTCCCAGCTATAGCGTGGTCCTCAACATCCGAAGGGGCCCCAGGCTAGAGAAAGCTGGGCTAAGGAGTACTAACTACATTTAAGAGTTGTGATTGTCATGATTTACCTTTCCAGCCAGCTACATTGAGATATATTGTGCATTCAACAATACAGACCACAAGAAAAATAGAAATGGGCAGTATCCAATACAGTTCAAGTGGATTTTGGCTTCCTTACCCTTTAACCCCCTGCCACTTTCCCTCTCTCTGAAGAAGATTTGGTGTCTGTGCAGAGGAGGAGAGGAAGGGAGAAAATCTCATTCTGCAAGTGGACAATCTGCTGCTAGCAGACGAACACAACGGGATAACACCCAATATTCTTTTGAACTATATGTTCATAATGAAGTCCATAAAACTGGGCTATTGCGTATAGAGGGGGATATCACATTTATCTGTTCTACATCATCACTACAGTGCTGTTATAATACAATAAAAACAAAGCATTCTTTTCATGTCGCCCTAATGTGCTTTGTAAAAAATATATACACATTTAAAGCATGGCCAAAGGGAGACTGGCTTGTAGGTTATACAGCTATGCTTTCAGCAATTCTCATTGTGCACAAAAGTTACTAACTGGTTTCAAGTATATAAACCTTGGAAAAATAATCCCACTAGGAGTTAGAAGCTGAAATACCTTTAGTCCCGAATGAAATGGTATGATAATTTTGAACTTGAAGAATCTAGGGGTGAAAAAAATATTTTTTATGCAATACATAGTAGATCAAATGCCAATACTTCAAACATTGCTATATTTCAATCTAATCGCCATCTCACATTCAGAAGGCTCCATGACATCAATGCATATATGCATTTTCTTAAGGCAAATACCTACAATCATATTGGGAAAACCAAGCTTTTCATCTATGCATGTAAAGACACCCTGATTTACATTAAAAACCTACATGCAATGATGCCAGTGTGCTTATATTTTACAGAAGTGAATTTATCCTTCCCTCCTTAAAAATATCCCTTCCTTTAATCTAAATAAAATATTTTATCTGCTGTTTGAGGCCATCATTGGAGGGCTTTGGGGTATTTTTTTTTAGAAATTACAGTTTTAGTTGAGCCAAGGATTCCCAGTAAGGCCCTTTTTAGCCCTGTAACAAATTTTAGCAAATGTATCATCTTTAGGGAATTCACCTCCCTAGGAAATGGCAAGGAGCACGCTCGTATTTTAAAAAAGTAGGGAGAACAGCATTCATACGAAACTACTACAAGGGATCAACAGAGAGTGATTACTAATGTATATAGCAAGTCATGCTTGCCAGAGATTCCAGGTATTTTCTACACTACCAAGTGATTTCATCAAAGAAATCAAAAAAAGGGAACTCTTGTTAATTTTAGGGATCAATTTTCCTTAAAATTGCCACTAACCTCCTGTTACAGGAAGCACAATAATCAGTTTACTTTTACAATGTGAAGCCTTGCTAGATATCAATTAATTTGAAATTGGTTTGTTGGGACTCAGTGACTTTTTCTATATCCAGAATAGTACCTTTCCTTTTCTTGGCTCATGGACCATAGATCATTTTGATTAATTATATATCTATAGTGGCACATTATATATCTGTTGTGGAACATGTATTTACACTCAGCGATTCAGCATCTTTGAAAGCTCCTCACACCTGTCTAGCAAAAAAATGTAGTGCCCATCAGTAGTGAATGGAAAGCCCATCATTCTATAAACAGGAAAGCAGTAGTTGTGTACAGACCCTCAAAAGGGCAATTGACTCATTTTTTCTGGGCTCCCACCAAGTCACACATTTTTCTTCCAACAGAAAAAGTGATCTCCAAAGGATTTAATTTTTGAAAGCCACATTCTCTAGCTAACATCTTCTTTATTCTCTGTGGAATGTGGCATGTTCTGTGGTACCTGGTATACCAACTCATCTGTGGGATTGAGTCCTGGCATTCCTTTGGGTGTGTCATAGAGTACTCGAGTAGGCGATGAACTATCTGATCTGGAAACAAGTTTGCTGTATGCCCCAACTATGGGAGCAGCTTGATTTCCTGGAGCTTTGAAAGTAGATACAGTAGAAATGCCCAGAGGAGCTGCAGGATGACCTGACATATCCATCACAATTGGTGTTGCATATTCTGGTCCAGTGATAGGTAGCGGTTCAGCATAGGCATGGTAAATCTCTTGCTCGGGTGAATTGTAAGGATCCATATCAGCATAGCTTGTTTCGTTTCCTTCTTCAGGTTTAAAGGTTGATCTCTGGTGAAGTGTGCCAACAATTCCTCCCACCAATGGCTGTGCATACTCTGTGCAAAGAGAGACCAGTATCATCAAGAGGTTTTCCAGCTGTCACATACTGCCATTGCACTGGTAATAAAAAAAAACGGCACTTGGAACTGAAACGGGCCAGATCACACATGAGACTGCTCCAGTGGAAAGATCTCAGGAGAGCATAGGGTCACTGTTCATTTGAATCAGCACCTCTACCTATCAGTCATGTTATGTGGCTACTCTGATCTTCTGATGGCACCTGAAATTTGGGCAGTGGTTTCAGGCTAACAGTGGTCTCAAGTGTTCCTGGGATGATCAAGCTGGGGCCACCAGGTGTAAACCAGTCCAAACATATTAATGGATTATGTCAATACTTTATCTACTTCTGTTATGCATATGCCATATATATAATATTTTATATATAATTTCCAAAAATCATGTAACATATATTCTTATCTTATACAATATTTTGGACTTCCATCAACGACATCTGAAGATTTTTCGATCTTTATCACTTAATCTGCATTTCATTAATTTTACTATTACTTTTAAAAATCCTTAACAAATAAATCTATTCATAAATTTTCTCTGCAATATTTCCCATAATCCTCCTTACAAAACTTCTTGCAGTCCTACTAGTGTAATCACATATGCCATATTTAAGGCATATTCAGTGAAACAATAATAGAAATCAATACTTCTGAGTAAAGAGGTCCAGTTAAATATTTTGTGAATTATGTTTTACTAGCTGCTTGAAAAGATGTGAGCTAGTTCAAATGATTATTGGTTACACTTGGACTTTACTTGAAAGCATGAAAAAACCAAGCAATTATTAGGAAAAGTTAGTTTTGCAACTTCTCCATGGTGGGATTTTCAACGAGCCACACTCAAGCAGATTGTTCGTAAAAACTCAAGTGACACAATTCTGTGAGAGGACTGTACCACATTGGCTAAATCCAGAATCAGTCCTTCTACAAGCTGTATTTGGACATCTATCCCCGGCACAGATTTTAAAAAGAATTTAGAGGGTATGGGAGGAAATACAGGAAGGTAAGACTATTGCGATTTAATCTGCAAAGATATTTAAAAGAGGCACCATTTACTGAAATCAAGATAAACTGGAGAAGACAAATACCTGCAGTCTGGGTTTGTAACATGGTTGTAACTTCTCTTGATCTAAGGCAACTAACTTCACTGCTGCTGTAACGAACAGGTGTTTCCTCGTGCTCTACAGACTTGGCAGGAAGAAACTGCTTCATGCCTTTCCACCAACCTATATCAAGGTTTACAAGTGACATGGTTATGAATCAATATGCATTTCTTTAGCTTTTGAGCTTCCCCTGTAATGGTTACCTGGTTACTCTGGAGCAATTTGCCTGTTTAGCACAATTTCGGGCTACATAGACAAACAGCAGCGAGCCCTTGGCTCACGTGCTTCCCCTCTACCCCTTTCCTCCTCCTGCGTGGCAATGAATAGGAGATTTCTTTATTACATCTCTATACCATATTAGTGGCAAGAAATTGGAAAAATGAAACAACGCCCACGATAATAGAATGGCAGACTCTTACGATTGAATACCTTGAACTGGCAGAGATGAGGGGGAAAGTAAGAGGGCCTTCAAACCAGAAAGTATACAAAGAATGGAAAATATTCAAAGATGACCTAAAAACATATTGTTCAAATAACAATCTCCTTGCAGAACTAAACTGATCCTTGCTGTGTGTTTAAACGTAAATAACAATACAAGTACAATGAGAAGAATTGGAAGTCTTTTATTTAGAAATTTAATGAATGATTGTATAATAATGTAAAAAAAAATTTGAATGTTTTTTTCTTTTTCTTTTTTATCTTTATCTTTATGTGTATATGTATACATATAAACATATATATATATGTGTGTGTGTGCGTGTGTGTGTGTATTTTAATTAAATAAAGATGATTATTACATTTCTATACCACGTTTCAACTGAAGATCACAGGGTGGCTTACATTATGTCTAAACTCAGGGGAACTTTGGATAGTTCAGTTGTTCGAACAACCCAGAATCATATCATGGTTTGTGATCTCAGCTTGTTAACAAACCATAGTGTAAACAAACAGAAGACCACCTGCTAAGACGCGCAGAGGGCTGTGGTGCTCCTGTCCTGCCTTGTGTGCTTCTCACAAGCATCTGGGTGGCCAGCGTGAGGATTCTGCACTAGATGGGCCACTGGCCAGACACTGCAGGCTCTTATGTTCTTATGCGTTCTTTCAATGCATTGGGGGTTGTATGTTCAATGGATATATGCATGTATAGGTCCTAGGCGCCACCTCATGTGGCAGAGCATTACACATGTAGATCCATACATGGTGGTGGGGGGGTGTAATCACAGAATTGTAGAGTTGGAAGGGACCCCAAGAGTCATCTAATCCAATCTTCTGCAATGCAGGAATCCCCTCATGTGTTTGTGTGAAGGTCCCTCTTAAGACACAAACAGCCCAGGAGGAAGAGGGCGGGGCATTCAGCACCTGTGACAAAGACAGCAGAGCCAGACTAGAGTCTGGTGATGCACTTCCTCTGAAACTCCACCAGAATGTTAGAGCCTCTCGTGTATGGGCTACAGAGTCAGCTGGCCACAGAGGGGGGAGGAACAGCACTTTGGCAGGGAGAATAAAAGGGGCAGTATCTGAGGGAGAGAGTTAAATAGGGTTTGGTTTTGAGTTAGAGCTAAGGTTCAGGTTAAGAGATAGGGTTTGATTTCCTGATCAGTGAAAGGCAGCAACAGATGGAGCCAGCCATGCTTCACGGGGGGAAGTTGTTCCCAAAACTGGTGGAGGCGTTAAGAAGGCCGCCTCTCTTGTTGCCATCAACAGTGCTTCCACCCTTGGTGGGAACAGAAAGGGCCTCCACTTTAAAACATACAGAGAGGAGAAGGCAGGAAGGATTTGGGCTGCTCAGGTAATCAAGTCAAACAATAGAGAGGCTTTGTATGAGGGGGCTGAGCAAGCAAGTGCTTGCCCAAGTCCAACCATTAATAGATGGAATTTGCACAAATATGTGTTCATCTCAATGCTCAATGATGCAGCTAGAGGTGCTACAATGGTTATTACCTGCACGATCCCAATATGGTATGTCATAGGTTCCTTCTGATTTTCTCTTTCTGAAAAAGTGAGTGAAATGCAGAGCACATCCAAAATTAGTGTCAATATGAAACAGTCATTTGAGATCAACACTGTGGGTACTAGTTTTGAAGAACAGGTACAGTCTTTTCTGGAGTTGGGGGTGGTGGTGGTGGTGGAGAGCCTGAAATACTAAGAGACTGATCTCCTTCTCACTTTATTTCAAAGAAATAGCAGCAAAGACAACCGTCTCCCTGGAAGTTAGTTAAATTTGCATGTTCTGTTGATATAAAAGCTGCTGAACCTACACAGCCTTCTCAAGATTTATACATATCAAAGTTGTTCAGGTTAAAGTACTGCACAACCAGGACAAGGCCCTCCTGAACACACATCCACACTAATTTAAATTATTCTTCATATTAATGCATAAATTGAGCATTTTAATTGACCATATTTCATTTCTCCCACTTCCTCCTGTACGTATTACATTTCCTCCCTTGTAGAGGATGCAAAGCATTTAATTATTCCTTTACCTGTTTCTCCAATGCCAGGCACAAACTAAGATCAAAATGAGGGTGGTAAGGACCATGACCAACACAGGAACCAGAACAGCTACCAATGCCACATCTGAAAGCCATTAAACAAGTGGAGTCCATAAACATTGCAGGCACACTAAACGAAACCCCCTTTGTTCCTTGTACAAATACTGAAGAACGTTCATTTAAAGCTTGTAATAGCATCCAAATATTACTGGAGCAAAATACCATTTTGCACTCATAATATGTACTGGAGAGGGAGGGAAACTGAATTTGTGCAATGGGCTTGATCCTTAATTCCACCACACCTGTGGGCTGTCTAGAACCACCAATCTGTCAAAGTTCAAAAGGCCTCATTGTAAGCACCAAACAGCCAATTCCCATTTACAGCAAGGCCCCTTTACAGGCGCCAGACAATCGCCTGCAAACAAAGCAGAGCTTGCTGGCAGTGACAATCAGCTGGCCCTGACAGCAGGCCCCTCAGCTGCGGTTTGGTGAGAAATGTCCTCTCAGACCAAAGTCATGCCTAATGAGACTCAAAGGCCCATCTTGATATCACCCAGCAAAACATTTGAAGCTGAGAATGTTTGTTAAATTGTGCATAAACTGGTTAGCAGTTGGGTATCCATTTCTAGTTTTCTACTCAAATTTAGCATGCCCTGTTGGTTGTGGTCTAAACGACCGAGCCTCTTGGGCTTGCTGATCAGAAGGTCAGCAATTTGAATCCCCGTGACGGGGTGAGCTCCCGTTGTTCGGCCTCTGCTCCTGCCAACCTAGCAGTTCGAAAGCACACCAGTGCAAGTAGATAAATAGGTACTGCTGTGGCGGGAAGGTAAATGGCGTTTCCGTGCACTCTGGTTTCCATCACGGTGTTCTGTTGCACCAGAAGTGGTTTAGTCATGCTGGCCACATGACATGGAAAGCTGTCTATGGACAAACGCCAGTTCCCTTGGCCTGAAAGCGAGATGAGTGCCACAACCCCATAGTCGCCTTTGACTGGATTTAACTGTCCAGGGGTCCTTTACCTTTTACAGTATATGGCAACTATCTATCTCTGCTACATGAATCTCTACTACTATATATATATTTTATTGTTAAATCAATATAGTTGGCAATATACCAAAAACATAGAAGGGAATCAATATAGCATTACTATTGACTCAGCCTTATGCAATGCTATTTGCTATATAGATGTCACTACCTTTGGTTACGCTTGGAGCTACTGTAGTGTTCTTGATCTCCGGAGTGAAGGTGGTTTTATCAGTGTGCGAGGGAAAGTCATTGCTGTTCCTGGGTGGTGGGGGTACTGTAGGTCTTGGAGCCCGAACTTTAAAGAAAACCAAAATTTAAAGGTCACGCCATTTGCTAAAGCACCAACCAGATTCCTTTATGTAATGAAGCATGCTACGAAATACAATCTTTACTATGCCAGTACAAAATTGCTGCTAAGACGTGCTGTGCTGGCAAATGAATGCATGGATTACTGCCTAAGAAAACTGTTGCGAGCTGCATTGTGCTCATACTTTGGGAATAAAACTTAAAACGTTGATACAATTGCTGCATGCCAGACAGTCAAGCAGTGCAAATTTGTTAGTATAGATGTTATTCAATGAACTGGGAATAACACAAACTGGGAAGGCACAAACAAATTCAGTCTGTATCACATTCTTCTCCCAAGGCAAGTCATGTTAATATAAAGAATGATAAAAGTCACTCCACTTACCAACACTAAACTGACATCCTAGCAGTTCAACTTTCATTGCGATTTTCTGGTGCCACTTCAAAGGGTTTATTCTAACGAAACGAGCAATAATGGGTGGAATGAAGTTATTGCGGACTTCTTGATAATACCCAGTGTTGCCTTGAAATACCTAGAAAAACAAAATTTGATGTAAAAATCATTTTTCTAAGACATTAGGAGTTCTGCATTACAAAATACTGATCCAGGAAAATAAGCTAATACTCATATTTTCTTCTGCTTGCCTAAGCTACTCTGGGCAGCAGACATAGAGTTCTCAAAGTACAGATGGCTCTAGTAGTGTAAGGTCAACTAATGAATAACTTATTCTGGGGGTTTTAATTAAATACCTTTTATTGAAAAGCCTTGTATACATCTGCTAAATGACACATTAAATGAGCTCCAACCAGATACTGTGTGTGTCTGTGTGTGTGTACACACACAGACATACTGCAGTTTAAAATGTTCACCTACCCAATAGAAAGCCCATCTACCTAACCTGCCGTCGATTACACTCAGTTAACTACAAAAGTTTAGGTAGATGTGCTTTTCAAAATTATTATTTTGTATGCCCAGAAGAGGGGAGTCAAAAGCAAGTATTACAGTTCATTTCTGATCATTTTCCTAGTGTACTAAGCACTTAATATATTTACTAATCTAATTTACAGTGGTACCTCGGGTTTAAGTACTTAATTCGTCCTCGTTCCGGAGGTCCGTACTTAACCTGAAACTGTTCTTAACCTGAAGCACCACTTTAGCTAATGGGGCCACCAGAGCACGATTTCTGTTCTCATCCTGAAGCAAAGTTCTTAACCTGAAGCACTATTTCTGGGTTAGCGGAGTCTGTAACCTGAAGCATATGTAACCTGAAGCATATGTAACCCGAGGTACCACTGTACTACTGGAAATACCAATCAACAGGAGTCTCTTTTGAAAAGCTTCCCTATATTTTCGTGAGGTGATAGATACGCAGCATTTATCTGGGGGAAACTGAAGGCAAACCTTCATTGATGTGACCTGCTACCAAAACCTTGGTAGTGATAGAGTCAGATTTGCACAGCATCCAAGTTCACAACCTGTTGCCTTTTCCAAGCACAAGAGGGCAAACTGCTCTACATTAGGTCAAGCAGTATAAATATGTAACGCTGAAACACTTCAACGCAGCATACAATATTAGTAATGTACTACCATCTAACAAATACACACCATACATATTCTTCATTGTGTCAAAAGCCTAGATTCAAATCTCTCCCCCCCCCCAAAAAAGAATCCCAGGATCCCATCTCCTCGCGCTCCTTCTATGCATGCACATCACACAGACACACACTGTAAGCATAGATATATTCCTGGCTTCTGCTGGAATTCTCTCCTCCTTCGATCCAAGGACTACACGTGCAAGGAGAGAAATCCTTCTTTCCTCCAGCCTCTGTTTCTTCCATGTATGCTGGATGGGCTCGTGTGACCCATGAGAGACTAACTTATGCTCCCATTTTCAGAGTTCTGTAATAAGCAGGGTGCGCCAACATTTAGCTTTCTATCCATGGAAGAATGTTAATTCCTCTGGAAAAGCACCTTCATACTTAAGTGATGATTCCAAAATCATTAAACACACACCCAGAGTTCCAATGTACTCCAACTTCATCTTATTTTGCACATAGAATATTGGGCAGGCTTACTTTATCCCTCTCAACACCAGGTTCTTTGTATACTGTCCACTTCTGCCCATCGTTCCTGTACAGAATCCTGTAGGCAGAGACATAATAATGGTACTCTGCTAAGGTGGATCCAGTAGTTATTATACCTGTGGATAAGAAGGTTCTCATTTACAATAAATAGCAAGAGCATTTTAAAAACATTTAACACAGACGCTTGCCCAGCAAAAACAGAAAAGGGAATTACGAAGAACTCTAAAGAAGGATCTTTCCAAACTGGCTCAATTTGCCATGAAATAGCAAATGTGGTTCAGGGTAAGGGTAAAATTCAAAAATATATCTACATATACACTGATGGGCTGGTGATAGCAAACACTCCACTTGGCTTTACAGGCCCTGGATCACAGAACTGCAGAGTTGGAAAGGACCCAGAGGATCATCTAGTTCAACCCTCTGCAGTGCAGGAATATGCACCCGTCCCATAGGGGGATCAAACCTGCAACCTTGGCATTCTCAGTGCCACACTCTAAACAACTGAGCTATCCAGTCTGACGATGGCTGACCAGAAAGGAATATTGAGGTCAGGGTTGATAGGCCGATGGAAACTTGAATCAAATAGGTGGCAATGGTGAAAAGGGGGCAAATTCTACGTTCAGGATTGTTAGGAAAGGGACTGAAAATAAAACTGTCAATATTGTAGTCCCTCTCAACAAATCTGTTCTTCAACTACACTTCGAATACTTTATAAAAAAAAAAGATACTGAAAGGTGCAAAAACAAATTAATCAAAATGCTCAACTGTAAGAAAAGGTTGCCAGGTTTGGATTTATTTATTTTTAATTTGGAAGGCAAGAAGGAGGGACATGACAGAAGTATATAAATTATGTGTGGGGACAGGAAAGTAGAAGGACCTTCTTCTCCCTCCCTCACAATACAAGAACCTGGGCTCATCCAGTGAAGCTGAAGAATGGGGAATTCAGGACAGACAGGAGGACGTATTTCTTCACACAGCTAGCTCATGGTTAAACTATGGAATTTGCTACCACAAGATGAAGCGATGTCTACCAACTTCAGACTGCTTTAAAAGGCAAGCAGACAAATTCATGGAGGATGATGCTATCAGAAACTACCACCCCCAGGATCAGAGGCAACATGCTTCTGAATTCTAGTCACGGGGAAACCACAGCAGAGGGAGATGCTGCCTTCATGGCCTGCTTGTGGGCTTCACATGGACCTCTGGCTGGCTACCAGGCAGACAATGACGCTGGACTAGACAAACCTTTGTGGCAGGCTTTCCTCCTGCCTTGCCTAACACAGAGCCAAAACTAGCAGAGGGCTCAAGCATCAATCTCTGCTACAAGAGGCCATTACTAATGTAAGGGCATTGCTCATGTATAGCACTGGACTGAGAACATGAACACACACACACACACACACACACACACACACACACACACTTCTTTCTACACCGAAAAGGCAATATCCGTAATATCTGATTCAGTATTTGTAAATTGTCATGGAGATTTGAAGACACGAGAGTAAACATATCCTTAAATAACTTCCAAATGTCACAAGTATTTTTTTGTTGTTCTAATAACATCTATCTGTTTTGTAAATAAAGCTCCATGTGTTCACTGTAATTGTGACTTCTGCACTTTTATGGCTTTTTAATGCTTGGCATTGTGTTTCAATCTGCTATTGTCCATGGACTGATGTAATAAATGCCATTCATTCATTCAAAGCATCAGGGGTGGACCTTGGTATTATGGTGTCCTGTGTGAGGCCAAATGTTGATGACCCCCCCATATACACCTCCAATAAGGATGGTAATGGGCTTTGGGAAGGAGACACAAGGCTCTGGCAGAGTTCTACAGCCCTCCTACCTCCTTCCCAAAGCTGGGAAAACACTAACTAGGCTTTGAGAAGGAGGCAGGGGACCTCTAGGACTCAGACACAGCACCACACCTCCTTCCCAAAGCCCAGTGCCTCACTTGCCCAGCTTTGGGAAGGAAGGAGGTGGGAAGGAACTCCCTTCACCCCTGCACCCGGGGGGGGGGGGCAAATCGTGTTGCCCTAAATCCACCTCTAGGCATTGGGGTGTTTACTGCTAGGAGAGGACTTGTCCTAAAAGGACTCTTGTCCTTTGAAGAATGAACACAGGTGTGCTTACCTGTTATGCGTTGCTCTTTGTTTAGGTCTATTTGCAACCACTGATACTCATCATTGGTAAAAGCTGCCCAAGAGTGTCCAGGCCTTTTCAACCTGGCTCTTTCTGGCCTCCAGGTGCTGGGCTGCCCCACTTGCTCAGGCCATTCTAGAAATGACGATGCATTAATCTGCGAATCAGCAATGACTCCAGACTCCATTCCCAGTGTCCCGTAGCAACCTAAACATACAAAGCGTCCAAGAGATGGTGCAACTTTTATAACACAATAAATACTTAAACCCTTCCCAAGGCCTAAAGACAGAACAGGACCTAGATCACAATGAACCTTGTACCATTTAAACAACATATATTGAAATGCAAGTAAGTTGATTATCTCTCATCGAAATGCCTATCTATGCAGACAATCATTCCAACAAGAGGTTTTTATCACTACTTTAAGGAAAACCTGGACTTTAGCAACATTCAAAAAAAAGTAGCACAATTTTGGATCTTCCCTCCGGCCACACCTAAAACACTTTGCTCTGGGATGTTTGGTTGAAACCTCTCTTTTGGTGTTTAGTTCTATGGCAGAAACCTTTCAGTTTTGCCATGCATTTGTTCTAACGTAGAGATAAACCTCTAATTGATGCTTGTATAGATATATATATTCATAAAATTTGTGACCTACTTTTCATTATAAAATAATCTCAAAGCAGGGTACAGCAGGTAACACATAACAAATTTAAACAAGAAAACGGTAAAAACAGGTGAGCGCAAAAACACAAGAGTTAAAATAGCTGTTTACAAAGTGCAACAATATTGATTCAGCCAAAAGCCTGGGTGAGAGAGTGGGTCTTCTTCAGTTGGTATTAGAAAGACTTGATGCCAAATATATCTGAGTGGGAAGGGAGTGCCACAGTTATTATCTGAAGCACCACTGCTTTTATAGTATCATTTTTTAAAATTGTTGGTTTTAATTGTTAGCAGCCCTAAGTGGTAAGCACCGGAAGGGCACAATACAAACATTTATCTAATAATAAGCATACAGTGGTGCCTCGCAAGACAAAATTAATTCGTTCCACGAGTCTTTTCATCTTGCGCGGTTTTTCGTCTTGCGAAGCACGGTCAGTCACAACTGCACCTCTTCAAGCGGTTTTAAGAAAAAAGGAAACAAACTCGCAAGACGTTTTCGTCTTGCGAAGCAAGCCCATAGGGAAAATCGTCTTGCGAAGCAACTCAAAAAACGAAAAACTCTTTCGTCTTGCAAGTTTTTCATCTTCCGAGGCATTCGTCTTGCGAGGTACCACTGTATTTGATTCTGAAATAGAATGAAAAACTTCACAGATCACTTCAAGGAAGGGGGTGCAGGAGAGTGGGAACGATTATCTCCTTCAGTAACTGAGAAGCAAAGCGGGATAGTTCAAGACCAAAGTTGGAAGATCTCCATTTAGCCACGAGTTTATGTTGGCAAGGGATCAAAGAGATACCAGGCTAGATAAGAGTATAGATCCCATTAAACACAAAGGGGCAATATAGAGAAGAAAGGCTTACCACTAGTTTTGAAAGTGAAGAGACCTGAAGACAGTGCTCCTCTGTGTAAAAAACAAACCAAAGACACCACAAAACTACATCTTTAGTTCCAACAAAATGTAACATTTCCCCTTAATTTCTCTCTCTCTCTGTGTTCTATTACAACATAGTTCAAGGGTGAGGTGCTTCTGTATTATAGCAGTAAACTCACTACTCTTGGCACAATATTCTAATACATGGGCTAAAAGCTGCGCAAAAAGTTGATCTAAAAGACTTCACCCTGGGAAAGAGCCATAGCTCATTGATAGAGCATCTGCCTTGTATCCCCGTCATCTTTAGTTGGGAAGAATCCTGCCCGAAAACCTGAGGAGAGTCTACCAGCCAATATTGAGCTAAATGAACTGATGGTTTGGCCACAAAATTTCCAAGATAAAATAAGAAAAAGCCAAATCGCACAATTTGACATCCAGATTGGCATTTGGAAAATGCAGATATTCAAGAGAAGTCATGCAATACTGTATTCACCCTGAGTAAAAATAATAATATACCACACTAAATCTTAATGCATGACTTGCAAGAAATATGGACAGTGGATAAAATGGTCCATCTATATTTCTCGAAAATCTTTATGGAGTGTGTGAAGGCTTTTTAAATACTGCCCATCTCATATTTTAAGAGTTAAAGAAAAAGAATGAGAACAAAAGTTGGCTATGAACAAGCTGCATTCATGATAATCAGCAAGAAAGAGAAGGAATTTCACGAAGAAACAATGTTATGGAAAATTGCTTTAAAAAGAGATATTTTCACAACCTTGCAAGAGCAATGTTTCATTACTTATAGGCCAAGCTATCTAATAACACTACAGGAGCACTGCAGCATAATAATTTAACTGATATCCTTGCCTGAACTTAGCCTTCATATTTCAGAACTAAGTGTTTACCTGCAATGATGTTTTAACAATACAGAGAAGTAGCAAATGAAAAGCAAACATATCGACTTACGCTTTTGAAGTGACATTGTTAGCCAGAGAACTTTCATAGTATGGAATGCCTTTGCTGATTACGACATTGATCTGACCTCCGAGGACGTTGGACACCACTCCTGCATGCACCCCAGCCATGCAAATGGAGGAAGACTTAGGAGAGAAGATAGATTACTTACTATCTGATAGCACTTCAACAGTTTTCAGTAGGCTAAAGAAGCTACTGCTAACTATCTGGTACGTATTAAACTTTCCTTTTGCAAAATTCTAAGCATGCAAAAAATACACAGCTCTCCCACTCAATCCAGATATAATTCTGTACCAGAACAGAAATGGCTAACTTGTAGCATTCCGGATGTTGCTGGACTAAAACTTCAGCCATCCCTGAGGATTGATCATGCCAGCTGAGGCATTTGGAGGGCCAAAGTTAGCTAGCCTTGGTTAAGAGATATTGTCACTGAAAACCTGTCTACAGCAATGTGCCTTGAGTGCTTAATATATTACAGTGGTACCTCGGGTTAAGAACTTAATTCGTTTTGGAGGTCCGTTCTTAACCTGAAACTGTTCTTAACCTGAGGTACCACTTTAGCTAATGGGGCCTCCCGCTGCCGCTGCCACGCAATTTCTGTTCTCATCCTGAAGTAAAGTTCTTAACCTGAGGTACTATTTCTGGGTTAGCGGAGTCTGTAACCTGAAGTGTCTGTAACCTGAAGCGTTTGTAACCCGAGGTACCACTGTACATGGGTAGGCAAACTAAGGCCCAGGGGCCGGATCCAGCCCAATTGCCTTCTAAATCCGGCCCGCGGACGGTCTGGGAATCAGCGTGTTTTTACATGAGTAGGATGTGTGCTTTTATTTCAAATGCATCTCTGGGTTATTTGTGGGGCACAGGAATTCGTTCATCCCCCCCCCCAAATATAGCCCAGCCCCCCACAAGGTCTGAGGGACAATGGACCGGCCCCCTGCTGAAAAAGTTTGCTCACCCCTGACATATTACAAAGCCATAAGCTGAAAACCACAGTTGAATACCCAATTAAAAGTACAAACAACCATTCTGAAGTTTACTTACATCTCTGTAGCCGTGAGGAACAGTCCCAAAAACATCAGTAAAAGGAAGCACACATCCAGCTGGGCAATATTTACTGTAAGAAACAGGAATATAAAAGTAAGATCTGCAAACTGCCTTCGATTACAAAACTGGAATTTTTAATAGCCTGTGTGGTGAACTTCCTTCCTTATGAACTGGCATGTCAAACATACCACTACTTCACAAAAGCATGACAAAATACTTAATATCTGCCAGAGTCAGAAAAATCACGTGCCCAAGAGAAGACTTTCATAGCAAAAAATGAGTATGTAGCTAAAAGTGTTGTAGGGTTTATATTTTAAGTAGACTTAAGGAAGAATCTGGCTCTATAAAAATTGGGTAATGCATTCTTATTGTAATTTTTTTAATATACTAAACACATCAAATCTGCACAAATCCTTGTGGGTGTGCATGTACACTTAAATGCCTCTATAGTGCCTTATTGTGAATTGGCTTAGTGCACCTTATGCTTAAATCCTGGAACTCTAAATAAATCCCATTACTTCAGTGGAATTTACAAAGTAATTACATCCAGGTCTGCACAGCATGTGAAAACTGCCAAGCTGCAAAATTTAATCAGGAAAGTTAACTGAGCAAGTTTAGGGATCCATCTACACAAGTCTAGTGATTTAAGGATGTTGTGGGGGAAGGAGACGGGGATATTGCTACACCATGCATAATATTGTACTGCTGAAGATGCCATGCCTTGTTAGATTACTGGCATGAGAGATTACAAACATTTTTAGGTATAAGAAATAAAGACTTACTCAACTGTATGTAAGCACAAATTATGTGGGGGGGGGGGGAATACATATTAATTTCTAGGTTGACACACTTCAGACCTTGAAAACCGATCATTATGAGACCTAATGCAATCTACCACATTTTAAGGGTTAGTCCATGTACTAATACTCCAAAATAATGGATCACAAACACTGAAAACATATGCCACAATTTCTATGGTGACTAGGAGTCCGCCTTCTTAATGGACAGCCTGGTATTTCAATAAATAATACTGTCTGGGCCAGTGTCTGCTTTTCTGTAGGTCTGGTTCCAGACGTACAAAGAAGACAGGTGGTGATCTATTTTTACTTAATTTTTTAAAATTAAGTCCCACTGCATGTATTGGAGCTTCAAATGGCCCCTGCAGATGACAGTGCCCAAGTGCACCCTTCCTAGGTGTGGAATGTCCATCCTCTGCGAGTTCAGGCCAATATGGGCTGTGTCAATTCTAACCTGGGCTCAGGGCATTTGTTCTGGAGACAACCAGGTACTTGGGGTTATGATTGCAGGGAGAGGGCGTCCCTCACAGAAGTAGGTAGGTGAGGTATAGAACACTCTAATCCTTCCATTGCTGCCTTCTCCCAAGACCTTTGGATTAATTAAGTAAAATGAACTGGAGAAACTGACATGGAGAAGGATCAGGGTAGGAAATTAATTGGGATTAAATTCATTGAATATTGGATTGATCTGGGGATGTGTTATAGATCAAGAATTATTATCAAAGTATTATCAAAGTATTAAAAAGAGACCAATTCTCACCTGAACTCTGGCTCAGAAAACTGACTTGCAGTGTCTAAACACGTTATTAAATCTAGAAATAAAAACATAGTAAAGAGATTATTTTTCAAAAAGCAGGATGTCTGTAATTAAGGGATGAAAAGTTTGAAGACAGTAACATTGATCTCCCTGAATCAACTCATCTGCAATTCAATGTAGTATGAGGCACTCGCTGCAGTCTGATAATACATCAACATGTAATAGTTTTTTAGCAGCATAGTAGAGAATTGCACATTTATAATTAGCTAGAGACCTAATAAGATCTATCGGATTATGAAAGTATTCATTTTAATGGCTCGGGGAAAATCCTGGAGTGAATGTGGCGAACATTAAATTAATCGAGTGAAAAGAAAGCATGCTTTAATAGTTTGAAAGAATATACTACCCTTCAGCAGAGATTCCAGGGTAGCTCACAAAAAAGTCAAATATGTTTAAAAAGCCTGAGAGAATAAGAATAGCCCCACTGACACCTCCAAGCATTGCTGGTGCACGGTGGGTCTTTATGAGGGGGGAGGGAAATACACAAATGGGACACCACTGCAGTTCATGTTATAATCATTATACCCACATCTAACCCATACTGAAACCAGCCCAAACAAAGCAACAAAGGGGAAGGGGCACTGTAGTCTCACAGATCAATCCTATGCATCTTTACTTGAAGTTAAGTCCCACTGAACACAATGGAACATACTCACATATAAGCGATAGATGGGATTGCAGAAATGGAAGAGAATGGGTAGGTCACTGGGCAAAAACTGATGTAGCTGCAATGCAATAGTTGCTGTCTGTTAGGAACCCTAAGGACTTTGCCCACTTCCAAAAAAACCCCAGCTCTTTTGTATTTTGCATTGTTTTAAGGGTTCTTTGGTATTCAATTGTGTCTGTACGCATTACAGTATACTGCCTTAATGTTTTATGAGTGGGCCATTTATAAACTTTATTCGAATCCCATATTGTTTGTTTTTTTTAAAAAGATATTTATTGAAATTTTACAAAAAACAAAGAATTACAGAGTAAAAACAAAATAGGAAAAGAAGAAAAAATACCGAATCCCATATTGTTCTGCACCATATAAACCAAGTTATTATGCATCTTACTCTGTCTAGACGTGGTTTTGTAACCATCCATGCTTAATTCACTTTGAATAATTTATCAGTAATTGGATAACAGAAAAGTAAGAATGAATTACATGCGGTAAGAAAGCACACTTAGTTGTGTGGAGTGCTTACATAGCGCTAGGTAAGAAACATATAAATACCTGTTTTGTCGGTGGTTGAATAGGATGCAAGAAATCCATGTCCATAGAAGTGTATGCCACTCATGAATTGTACTGTAACTTCATTACCCTTTGATTCATTTAAATTCTCCATCTGTAAGCCTAAACCACAGTATTTTCCTGCAAGGGGCAGGAGGAAGACAGTTAATAAGCATTTATCGATTTAGTATAGATTTGCACACTCAGAACGTCTTTGACAGCTCAACAAATTTGTGAATCTATTTCTTACCATCCCCACAGTTTCAAGGCATTAAGAAATCCCAAAGCTAGGGTTTGTTTGAGGCTAAACCCATCTCCTAAATCTCCAAAAACACAAATTATCAGGGTGGAATCCGATGCTGAAGAAAATGAATTCTACTTGTACAGTAGGACTTCTTCCTTTCCACATTCTATGTGCCTTTCGCAAGAGGTTCCCTGGCCCTTTAGAGCAGATTTTCTTATCATCTTGCAAAGGGGAGGAAGGTGAAATCTTGCTTCACAAGCAGGTCTGTTCTGCTCGTGCGCACACAGCACTGGCTACAACCTCCAATTCTGAGAGGAAACCAGGACACAATTATTAAGGAATACTGAAGGCATGGTGCAGAGCAATTTTAGTACACTTCACCATCTCTACAAATGCTACCAAGTATCCAAATAATTACTATCCAGTTTCTTTGTCAAATACATGTACACCAATAGTTTTACATTTTTTCCTATGCATTGTTACTCAGAAGGAATACCCACTGAGTTCAGTGGGACTTATTCCCTGTTAAGCATTAATAGGACTGTAGTGTTAAAACTATTTGTGAAAGTGAATGGGGTTGGCATGGATTGTGGAGCTGTTCTGAAGAACTAGTCACTCTGGAGTTTCCTTTTTTTTAAAGTTCCCAGCATCAACAGAGTTGGCTTCAAGACTTCATTCAAATGCTGACGCTCTTACACCACAATATATGCTACATCTACCTTTGCTTAAAGGTTTAAATCCTCCGCCAGCCCATTATCTGCAGCCAACGTACTTCCGCTGACTCTTATTTCTAATATTCAAAACTTACACTGGAAGTTCAAGGGGGGGGAAGTGGCTGCCCATTTTAACCTTACCATTATTTTTCCCCAAAAAGCTCTCTCTCAGCAGAGCAACACACACACACTGCTCAATCTCTTATGCAGCCACACTAGCTGGGAACAGCTGAGAGGTAATGGGAACAAAAGTAGATAATTTATTTGGGCCAGTGAACTCAACTTGTAAAAGTGTTTAAGCCCTAATCAGGACTGGACGTTCCTTGCCATTTAAGGACCTCATGTTTTCTTCTCTTTTTTACGAGTGAGCTTGGCTTACAGCAAGTCTAAGTTTTCATGCAATATCTAAGTAGAAGAGTCACCAAGCTTGATAAAAGCCTTCACGTTACAGATGTCGTGCAACCACATGCAATCTTCTGTCTAAAAATACACCATCAGAAGAAGTATCTAGGTCATGGGTTTAGAAGGAAGAAAAACAGTGCAACTGATATATATATATATATATATATATATATATATATATATATATATATCAACCCAGAAAATGTCAGCTCTGTTGGTATCAATGACATTTTAAGTCTTTATTCCACTCTCCCCTCCCTTTTTTTGGCAGCATACAAAGACGTTCCCAGCACAGACTAAAGGTTTATTAAACGTTTCACAGTCAGAGATACAAAAGTAATAAAAACCACAGGATATTACTGCCACTTCATATATGTCAGATTTACCATCATATTGACAAATTAACAAGAGAAAGAATACGTTTTGAAATCTTAGAAAAATTCAGCTCTGGGAGTGACTTCCTTTGCCCTGCATATAATGTCTGCGCTTCTCAATCCCCATCACCATCTTTCTCTCCCAAAACCAGGTAACTTTATCACCACTTAGACACAGCTGTGTTTTGGTGCAGAACAAAATAATGCCAGATACAATTAAAAAGGAGACATTTCTCTATTCAGTGCACATTTAAACTTAGAAGACCAGGATCTTTCGACCAAAAAAGAAGTTGGAAAACAAATGTTTGCCCTTGTAAGATTCCTTCAAGCTCCTGTTTGAAAGTTCTAGCTATAACCGTGAGGGCACCATAGCTCATTTGTAGAGTATGTGGTTCAATCCCTGGTATTTTTAGATAGGGATTGGAAAGATTCCCATCTGAAACTGTGGAGAGCTGCTGCCAATCAGTGATAATTTAGAACTTGATGGAACAATGAGCTGACTCAGTAAAAGGCAACTTCCTGTTTCCTATGTTCCTTTATCCTCTTCCTGATCATTTGAACACCTTAACCCTGAGAAATTAATGATGAGCATATCTCCCCTGAAAGGCCACTCCACACACTTCTCTTTTAGTTGTACAAAAAAATCTTACACATACATCTAAAAATGTAAAGTGCAGGTGTAAAACGTATGTTTGGAGACACGCTGTCATAATGCTTGTGTTTGCAAGCTCAAGTCTGGCACGTTCATGCTTTGCAGAAGGGCTGGCAAACCTGGTGTTGTCCAATTATTATTGGACTCGATCAGCCCCACCAAGCAAGATATGAATTGTACTCCAGCAACATCTGGAGGGCCCAACTATCCAGGTACACCTATGACTGGCCGCAGCTCCCTCTTGAGAGCTCACCTCTGCAGGTTTTCCTCCATAATGTGTAAAATGGCTCTGATTTAAACAAACCCAGAGTAAGAAAATGTCCAATACTGATTATGACTCATAAAAAAGCATTAGAATCAAATTAAATTTCTTCTCTCCTCAAGTTTTGGCAGTGGCGTAGCGTGGGGGGTGCAGGGGGGGCTGGCCGCACTGGGCGCAACATCGGGGGGCGCACTCGCAGCTCTCTGCCCCTACCTGGCTCACTCACTCTCCACGGGTTAGGGGGCGCAAATTACTTGCCTTGCCCCGGGTGCTGACAACCCACGCTACGCCACTGAGTTTTGGGAAGAATGGATCGTGCAAATAATTCAGACATGTTTTTACTAAATAACAAACAAACCATAAAGTAGTATTTTTCCCTGTTTCGAACAACATAACAAGAAGAAGTTCTTACCTATTTCTGTCCTTGTGGGTCCAATTCCATTATAAACTCTCACGTAATTAAAATGGCAAGAATCTGAATCGTCAATATCGAAATCCCCAAATTTGAGCTGCACTCTCTGCTCAGGCTTTACTCGAATCTCCCATTCACACACAGTGCTATTGGGATAGGCGTGCGGGTAGTTAATAGATGTAAAGGTCCCACTTTCAGGACCTAAAACGGTATGTCCACATCCATCACCTACAAAAACAAAGATTGACCTGTAGTGTGGCTTTCTCATACATATGCTACTTTTAAATAACGAATGGGATTCGAACCCACACCTCAGTACCGGTGTTAAAGCTGCAACTCGTGTGCAAACTCACCCAGGAGTAAGCCCCACTGAACACAGTAGCTTGCCATGCAAGAGCAAACACACATAGAATTGTGCTGCATAGTAGCATTTCAGAGTTCAGTGCCTTATTTCTGCACTGGCTCTAGGCTTCTTATTTTTCATGTATAAATTCTGCACAAGGGAATATAAATTAGTAAACAGATATGCAAGTATTCTAGCGTTACCCTCAGGGTATAAAAGCACCCTGAGGAGGACAAGTATTCTTCTTCTTTTAAAAAAGGCAATTCAGAAGTCCAAGTTTAAATAATATACATATTCCTTCTCCCCCTTTAATATAAACTTCCTCATGCAATTAATAAATACTCAGGTAATTTCACAGCTGTTGTGGCAATGAGGGGGCTCTGTCAGTATCTTAAGGGCTCTAAGACTCACCACAATGAATCTGGTACTGCATATGTGGGTCTGGAAAAATGCCCTCTGCCAGCTGTCTGGTGGGATTTCTAGTCCATGAAGCGGTTGGTAAGTCAGTTAAACCACAAGTGGGTGAGAAATCATGCTGAATCCCATCGAACAGGACAAAGAAACCATTTGAAGGTCTATCCCTATAGCAGAGATGGCAGCAACACCCAGTGAAACCTTTCTGATCCAGAGTTGGGTTAATAATGGTCATTCAAGAAGATCAACTAGCAGTAATCAGTTGGCTAGACATATCATGGATGAGCTTGTTTTAAATAGGTCCATCCTGCCTTTATTTGTTTGTTTAAATGTTTCATAAACTGCTTAGTTTTTAAGTTGGGACAGTAACCAAACCAGGAGAATCAGAGGCAATCCAGTTGCTGTGTTTCCCTGAGTCGCTTTCAGACTCTTTTACTCTTGAACGTCAACAAAATTAATGTGGAAATTTAAACAACCACATATCAGACAACTGACTGGTTGGGGCCTGCAGAGGGAGGCAGGGTGCGTTGTGGAAGAGATTATAAAAGGCATCCTTACGAAACAAGAGGTTGTCACGTTCCTTTTAGTCCTCCACTAAAAAATGCAATGAACGTCGGTGACCCTTTTATATTGCCTGGACTCAGCAAAGCTGAGGGAATGTCTTTCCACATACAAAATTTTTCATATGGAGTACTGCTTGGGGTTCCTCTTCTTTAGATTGGCAGAGACCCAGGCAGGATTTTGTAGCCGTGACCCTTGCATTTTATTTTCTGCATCCAGATTCTTTTTGGGAGGCGGGGTGGGGGCAGGTGCTAAGCTGTTCTTTCTCTTTTGCTTCAAGATGTAACTGAAACCATTTACCGTATTTTTTGCTCTATAAGACTCACTTTTTCCCTCCTTAAAAGTAAGGGGAAATGTGTGTGCGTCTTATGGAGTGAATGCAGGCTGCGCAGCTATCCCAGAAGCCAGAACAGCAAGAGGGATTGCTGCTTTCACTGCGCAGCGATCCCTCTTGCTGTTCTGGCTTCTGAGATTCAGAATTTTTTTTTCTTGTTTTCCTCCTCCAAAAACTAGGTGCGTCTTGTGGTCTGGTGCGTCTTATAGAGCGAAAAATACAGTAATCTGTGTAATGGTCTATTTTGTGGGATTTTGTTGCTATCTGAGCATATTTTGCAGCTGACTTTATTCCTTCAACCAGCACATAGTACTATACCATTTCCCCTGAAACCAACCCGTTTCAAGCAGGACCTGGCAAGGGGAATGCTTCAGAATGGCTACCAAACACCTCTGTTATGAGTTGGAAAGACTAGATGGAAAAGTGCTTACATTACCCTATGGGACATGCTCAGGAACACTGCCTGCCAAAAAGATGGGGTTCCTTTGTTTTTAACCTCCATACATTTGGGCTTCTGCATGTGCTCTCAAATGTGGGGCTGAAGAAACACATTGGAAAACTTACAGTTCCTTATGTAGTATCTATACTCTATCCTCCTATTCCCAAATACTATTCACTTCACATAGTAAAAGATATGGCATATACTGTAATTGTCAAAAGGAAGTTCTCTGCAGTTCAAACTACTTGCTGAGAAGATGTTTATGTCATGTTTATGTCATGAATCAGCAAGTGTTGAATCCGCCACCCTTAAAGAACCCTGTGTCAATTTCATGGCAATGGAAACGTTAAACTCTCATGACTACATAATCTATCAAGTATCAGAGCATAATATACCATTGACAGTATTCTGACAAGAAAGCTAGCCAGTGCTTTAAAAGGCTCCCTTTAACGTTCTTGGAAAAAACCAAATGCTTGTATTGATTGATTTATTCTGAGATGGCTTCACTGCATAGTTTTGTTGTTCATGCTGGCAAGGAGCAGCACAGGCAGAAGAAAAGAAACATGATTTGCTACGAATTATTTCATTAAAAGGGTCTGCATTCCTAGTAACTTATGCATTTCATGCCAATATAGTTTGATCTGAGAAGTTAACGTTTTGATGCCAGAGAGCTCACTAGATAGAAAAAGATTACTTGGCTGTAATTAGCCTTTGTGAATATGACTGCTCACTTAATCACACAACATAACCTTAACGTGATGCTAGCAAAGACTAAAGAACAAGTTTCACATATGACCCTATAAGGCAGTGCTGGACATATGCTTCCACATCAATCCTAAATTTCTAAATGCCATTGTAGTAAAAACCAATTTGGCTGGCTTTATAAGAGGATCGGACAAATTCACAGAGTATGAGATTAATAGTGCCTACTAGCCGTGTTGGCGTGTTTTACATCCATTGACAGAGGCAATATGTCTGTGTATTCCAGAAGCGGCAACTCACAAGCCTGTTCCAATCAAGCCCTGTTTGCAGGCTTCCCGCAGCCATCTAATTGGCCCCTATAAGAACAGAACGCTGGACGAGGTGAGTTACACTCTTGATTCATAGTTACAGAAAAGAAACCTCATTGTCTTTAGGAGATACATTCAGCCACAGAGATGGCGAGCTCTTAACTAGCAAGCTTCCAGCAAGATGCAAAATACTCTCCCACAAATTATTCAAGATTTGCTAATATCACGAAACTTTTCTGTTATTTATTGGCCGGTTTTAAACTGCAGAGTACCACAGTTCTCATGCACACCCACTTGTGGTTTTTTCCCACATAGCAATGCAAACACAAATTATTTAAGTTCCCATTGAGGATACCTTGCTGACTGAGAGTGAACTGAGTTGCACTGTGACTCAAAGTTGAAATCCCCTTTGTGCTCATTACCAAATAAGGAAAAGGTGCTCTCAATGCAATCCCTGAAAACAAGGCGCCTGTTATATGGATCCTAACAACTAGAAACACACCATGAGCAAGCATGCAGATGGTATTTCTTCCCAATACTCCCACATACAGGTGGGAGCAAAAGCTTCTTCTCTATCTTACTGTAACCAATGAAGACAGCAGACCAGAAGATTGTAAGGCAAAAGTTATTTGCTGCACAGCATTTGGTGGCAAAGCATTAGAAACCCTTTCACAAAATATTTTTTGTTACTAGGGTAATACACGTGGCCATATTTTGAACACTGGCAACAGTTTTGCTTATTTACTGTGTACAGTACAGCGATACCTCGGGTTACATACGCTTCAGGTTACATATGCTTCAGGTTACAGACTCCGCTAACCCAGAAATAATGCTTCAGGTTAAGAACTTTGCTTCAGGATGAGAACAGAAATCGTGCTCCGGCGGCGCGGCAGCAGCAGGAGGCCCCATTAGCTAAAGTGGTGCTTCAGGTTAAGAACAGTTTCAGGTTAAGAACGGACCTCCGGAACGAATTAAGTACTTAACTCGAGGTACCACTGTACTGTATATTTACTATGCAGCTTGTGTGTTTTAGCCACATTGAGTTATCAGTTCCTGTTTCTGAACTTCCTTGAGGACAATCAAATTCTAAGGAGCAGAAGGCTTTTCTCATAACTTAGGACACACTCTGCTTTCAACCATTTATTAAAACCATGCTGGATTGGTACCATATTAGCTTTGGTGCCATATTAGGTCTCCCTGGCAGCATTCTGAAAAATGCATATTACTGTGATTGCAATTTGTTTTAACTATTTTTAATTTCTCAATTTTAAATTGTTATAATGCCCCTGGTGATCTGCTAGTGCAAGGTGGGGAATAATTTATTGCTTTATTGCTGGCTGGTTTTTAAAAATGTGCTACTTCTGTGGCAAGGTAAGCTAGAGGCTTTCCCTGCTAGTCACCAGAATCATGTTTCTTGTCATTCATTACTTGCGTACCCCTTTAAATACTGAACCAGACACATCAAAGTTTTAGCAAAATAAGATTTAAATCTCATTGTTGACGCTTGACAGATACTCTATATAATTTTCAATTTAGGAGGGGACAAGCTGGCAGAGGCATACTGCCCAATGTAGGGTGCAGACAGCGGTTAAACAAGCTAGCTTTGTAAAATCCATGGTTTGAAGTTGACTTGCTTAGCAATTAACCATTTGCCTTTTATAACAACCAGGATTCTTTGCCTGCATGTAAAACTAAGGCAAAGTGCTTTGAAACTCTTCCACTGAGCACCAATGGAAGAACTGCAGAAACCCATAGCCCCGCTGGGCAGGCAAGGGAAAGGGAGGAGTGAAGCCTGGTATATTCCTCAAGTTCACTGAGGCATATCTACATAGCAAACCATGGTGAAAACCACCCCAGTGAATGCACCCACAATGTAGAGCTACTTCACCTTCCTGCCAAAGGCATTTTGGCCTGTCCCTGGTGATAGTTCAGAAGTTCAGTTTGAAGTTTAAACCAATATCTGGTAGCCATCTGTCATATCAGCTGGCATGAATTAAGAGGCGCCCCAAGATATGCAAGTGCAGCAATAGCTGCTGGATATTTTGAAGAGCAATACAGATGGCCAAGACCCATCTGGTTTTACGATGGCTGATCTTGGCTTGAGATCCGTGGAACGCTTGCATCCTCTGCTCACCAAACTTACATAAGGGTTCAAACCAGACTACTATTGACTGAAGAAAAATGCATGAAGTGGATTATTATTTTTTTCAGATGATCTTCTAACCAATATCTAAGGATGGAGCACAGATTTTGCAGTTTCCCATAAAGCTTCTGCATCAACAAAAACTGGAATGTTCCTGGAGTTAATATAGGGTTGAACCAATGATGGTCTATGAATGCGCTTCAGGGAAGCTTCCAGCATATTTAAATAAGTGATTATAAACAGAAACAAATCTGAATCTATATTACCTTTTTTTTTTTAAAAAAAGGATGTTTTTGAAAAATGGAATCAGACTAGATCTGGAAATGCTCTATTAAAACTTTATGGGAGTTAAAAAAATAAATCTTATTATCTACAAAAAATGTCAAGTAAAGCTGTGCTCTTGTGGTGAAATATTGGGGAAAGGTGGCAGACCTGAGTATATTCAGAAGAACATAAGAAAGCCCTAAAGGTGATCCAAGTCCAGCATCCAGGTGCCCATAGAATATCTGCAAGCAGGACCCAAACGCAACAGCATTCTTTCCACTTGCAGTTCCAAGTAACTGGTATAACACGAGGCATGCCACCTTATTGGAGGTAGAGCATAGCCATCATGGATTTTATCCTTTTTGAGGTGACCAGAACCATACACAGTATTTAAAGTGCTGTCACACTGTATCATGGCACTATGATACAGTGGTACCTTGGTTCTCAAACTTAATCCGTTCTGGAAGTCCTTTCCAAAACCAAAGCGTTCCAAAACCAAGGCACGCTTTCCCATAGAAAGTAATGCAAAATGGATTAATCCGCTCCAGACTTTTAAAAACAACCCCTAAAACAGCAATTTAACATGAATTTTACTATCTAACAAGACCATTGATCCATAAAATGAAAGCAATAAACAATGTACTGCAGTCACACAATCAATCAAGGTTCCAAGGCGTTTGAGAACCAAGGTACCACTGTACTGGCAATTTTGTTTCCAACCCGTCCTAATATTCCCTGGAATTTGCCTTTTTCACAGCTGCCACACACTGAGTAGACATCATCACTTGAGCTATCCACTACTAACCCAAGGTCTCACTCCTAATCCGTCATAGCTATTTCACAACCCATTCACGTATATGTGAAATTGGGAAGAAAATTGTCTCAGTGTACTTCTCCTTACACTTATTAAGTAATTTACCAATTTATTACCAGTTCTCCCAACTTGAAGAGATCTTTTTGGGGCTCCTTTTTGTTTTAAGCTTAAAAAGGTTCGGAAACTTAATTGGATATAGTGGGGGAAAGAGAACATATGTCCCAATCACAATCTACTTCCATGGCAAAACTCAAATATTTGTCATTGTGTAATGAAGCAAGAACAAGTCACTGAATTTTTTAAAAAAAATATGAAGCCCATTACATATTGCACATTAAAAGCAAAACAAAAAAGTCCCAAACGTTGCTGTTGGATAGAAATGTTGCATTACAAAATAAAAACTAAAATAAAGTTTATGAAGACCCATTGAGTGTTCTCTGGATTATGGGCTACATACAAAGCATACACCAATGCTTTCAATGCAAAACCATAATACACATTGTCATAGTTTTGCACAGTGTATCTGTCATAAGTATTTTTAAAGCCATGTGTTTTGTATCTGCTTTGTTCTTGCAAGTCAGTATTAGATTCAACAACTAGGTACTCCTCAGATCCTCACAATAGCTAAATGCCTATTCAAAAGAAGACGTTCCAACTATGATCCATAGAGGAATTTGACTGCAATTATACCAGCTTTTTCCAAGTCATGAAGTACACTGAGAAATAGCTGTAACTACATTAAATGGCATCTCAAATGTGGATTTCAGTCCAACTCCACAAGGCCATTAGTAAAACAACAACAACAACAACCCCAAACTTGCATAATTATAAGCAAGACGGGTCTTTGAAATTTTATTTATGTATTTATTACATCAAATTTACAACCTTTCCTTCCTCCACAAAGGGTTGCCTTATAATAATAATGAAAATTGTATTGTGATGCACATTCACATTCTGATATTCAGCTGCCACACATTGTCAAATGTGATTATTTTTCTTTAAATGTTTGTTTATAACAGTTTAGGAAACAGTTTGGCTTCCAGCTTTTAATAGACAGCTTTTCTAGAAGTGTCTGTTAATGAGAAATGTGAATGCACATGACAGCTGAGAACAGATATGGATATGAATACACAAAATCTGTCAGGCAATCTGAAACAAGTCCTTACAGAGTTAAGATTCACAGAAGGTTCATGAATGCTTTCAAACTTATTAAGGACTGATAGCTTTGTCTATTTTCTTACACTGAATAGAAAGAAGGTAGATTTTCCTTTTTGTAAATTTATACTGCATAACACACACTAGGTTTGTCAAATCACAACCATTATCTCCTCTTCCTCTAGCACTTTCTCTTGGGAATCAGTAAAATGTGGGATCTACTTGCAAGCAATGAGCTTAGGTTCAGCCTGCAAAAACTCCTTTTCAGGAAAACTAGACAAGTTTTTCATCAATTTGGGTTTAAGATTGTGGGGAAGAGATTGGAACCAAAATTAAGAGCAAAATCCTAATCACGCCTTTTCAGAAGCAAGTCTTATTTAATGGGGCTTACTCCCAGGTAGGTAGAGCTAGGACTGCTGCCTAAGTCACCAGCTGCCACAAATGAGAAGGCACTGCAGGTGAATGAAAAAGCTGCTTCTGTAGGTTGGCATCTTACCACCAGCCAGGCCCTGATTCCAGCTGCAGCTCCTTCTTCCCACTTCCTCTGGAACAAAGAGCCTAAAAAACCTGAACTATTCCAGGGACCCACAACAGTGCCATGAACATTTCCCTAATATGTTGCATTCTTTTGTAGAGTTCCATTGTAAACAATACTGGCTGAAAAGCAGAGCTGGGCAAAAATGGCCTCTCAAAATTCTCCATCCTACTTGCAGGTGGAGAAATTAAGATTACCTTTCTCTGAATATTCTCAAGGGTTATTTCTCTGTTTCTTGGAGGTGGGGCCTCCCACTATCAACAACTGTATCGAATGCCTGGCCACCATTTTGCAGCTCCCATAATGCCCCCAAGCTAGCATCATTCCAGGACACTGGTAGGCAGAAAGAAGAATGGTGGCAACCACAAAAAATGGCTGAGAATATTTCAAGAACATTCTACAAAATGGCTACCTTTTTCAGGGAGTGGGAAAAGTAAGTGATCAGAAATTATTTCAGGGGGAAAACCCCTTAAATAAATAAGTAAGTACCCGTATGCACATTTAATTCGTTGCACATAAGCAAATTGTGCAAATCGCACAACAGGACAGTATGTATTTGTTTATGGGAAGAACTACCCTAGGAGTTGTCCTTGGGTGCCATATGCTACACCAGAGCCAATGTTTACCACAACAGAATTCATGATCATTTTGTGGAGTTTTTTGACTTGAATGGAAAGGGAAAGGTGTAGAGTACTTTTCTCCAAAGGTATTCTCTCAGGGAGAATAGTACAGCAATAGGAACTCCCAGCACCACAACCCACAAGCTCTACTGGGGAGATGAATTAACATCAATTCTGTTAACTAGTTTTGAAGTCTACAATGCTTGAAGCTTCATGAACTGAGCAACTTCTATCCTTTTATTCTAAAATAAGAACTCATTCAAACGACAATCCTACAATATCCATATAATGTAATGCCTCATCTAGCACATTATATGGCAGTTTTGTAACAAGGTTTCAGCTTTCATTCTCTATTTTCTCATTTGTGTCCTGTAAATAACAAGTCAGATGCAACTGAATGAGAAAACTAAAGAGCGGCGCGTACACAGGTTTCAGGGATTTCCTATCCCAAAGTCATCATCTTTAATCTATGCCAGCACTCTCCTTTTTACTGAAAGCTTTACAAAAGTGACACTACACATTAAAAACCAGCTTTAAATCATTCTTAGACACTGCCTATTCTTCATTATGTTACTTAATAATCTCAAAATGTCAAGCTGGAGGAAAATGGGAGTTATTTCAAGTATCACTCCTTAAAATTCCTCAGGCTATTCCCCTTTTACTTTCTGAAAAGAGAAGGGCTGGGTCTTGAGCCTTCTTGGAATTTATATCTTATTTGGCTTGCCCCCTCCCCAATGGGGCCTATGGAGATTAGCAATGCTATCTGGATACTATGAGAAGCACTCAAGTCAACACAACTGAAAGCTGGTTCCAGCGCGGGGGAAAGACTTCAGATATCAGCACCACGCAACATATGGATGCAAAGCACTTTGCACGCACACATGTGGCGTCGGTGGGAAGCTTTTTTTATCATCGCTGCCCGCAACCCGTCCTGCATGGCGTGGGTTACACGCGTGGGGCGAAGTTGGAAGCCAGGAGTGCAGGCCGCTGAGAAACAGCTGCACGAACACGAAAGACCCATTTGCAGGGCCCCGTGGACCTTTCGCTCTCATGCACCTTTAAGTACTTGTTAAAAAGGTCAAGCAGCCTTTTTCTCTTCGACGAGCTTCGGAGGGGAGCTTCCAAGAGCTCGTGGGTAATTGAGGAGGTGCTGTCGGGGGGCAGAGTCCCCTCAGGGCAGGGAGGCGGCGAAGGAAGCCCGCTGACGTGGACAAGCGGGGTGCCCCGTGGCCACCTAGACGCCCCCTCCCTCCCCAATGCCCGCGACAGCACCTGAGAGAGTAAGGGGCAAGGAAGGGTGACGCTCCCCCCCCCCGGCGGGCTTCTGGGAGGGCGCCAAGCAAGAAAGGCGGGAAGGCTGCTCCTCTGGTCCCTCCCCTCCCGACGGGGCTCCCGCACGCACCTTTCTGCGCCGCTGCGTCCCGCCTGAGCAGCAACAGGAGGAGGAGGAGGGAGGCCAGCGCCGGCCGGGTCCCCCGGGGGAGCGGGCGCTCCGGGCTGCTCACCATACCCCGCGTCTCGGGCGCAGCAGCCGGCAGTCCGAATGCATCCCGAGCCGCGCTGCTCTCGCCTTGCCGCCTCCTTCGCGCCTCTTCCCGGCTCGCGCGCCGTCCCCGCGCAGATCCGTCCAGCCGCCGCCGCCGCCCCCTCCTCTTCCTCTCCTTCCCCCACCCACCAACCCGCACGGCGCGCTCCCACCGCCCCCGATGGGCGCAACCACTTCCGGGTCCGCTGCAGCCGCCCCTTCCCCGCCTCCGGCAGCCGAAAGTCCCCCAGCGGAGCCCGTCTGGCCGCTTAACCCCGCTCCCCGCCCACCTCCCGGAGTTGAGGCGCCCTCCTTCGCCGCTTCGTGGGGAGGAGGCGGGAAGGGGGGGAACTCGCGCGCGTAAACACAAACAGAGCAACAAAGAGTCCTCGGGGTACTCGGAGGCGAAGGGGCGCGTTGTGGCCAAAGGCCTTCGTGGACTCTGCCCAGGAGCCCCCTCGGTTGGGCGGGTGGCGTTAGAGCGAAGCTTGTGGGAATGGCTGAAATGCAAGGCGTGGGGGAAGGGGGGCCGGGTCATTCCCCTCGGGGGCGGGGGAGAACATCCTCCAAGTTAGTGGTAATTGACTCCAAGGTGATGGAAGGGCGCCCTTCACACGTGCTCAAAAACAGTTTCTGATCAGTCGGGGTTCCCTGATCGTAGGAATGGGCTTTGGGGCTGTCGGCATCCTTCGGGGGTCGAGATGCCAGCTGGGTAGCCCCCAGCTGTATCATGCCCTTCCAGCCGTGACGATCCCCCCAAAGGGAAGTTCCCAACAGACTGTGCTGGAATGTAAACACATGCAACACGCAACAGTTCCATGTCTGTAACTAAAGGTGGAATGGGAATTTCCAACAGGGGCTTCCTTGCAAGTTGTGGTTCACGGCCTAGTATTGTGTAGATTGACATTTCTTGAAAGTGTTATTGCGATCGCATGCTCTTTAGCTCAATTTTGCATGTTTTCTATATTTTACGATTCTCCAAACCCTTTCTTTCAGGGTGTAGTCAATTTAATGGTGAGTACCGGCACCTATTTTTCTAGAAAAAAGGCGCGCGCGCGCGCGCACACACACACACACACACACACACACATATATATTCTGCTTAACTTGAAAACAGACAAACCTGGGTATATAATAACTGTGGAACATGCTGCAGTCTCCTATCAACAAATTAATTAGAATTTATTATTGCTGCAATGAAATAATTAGCCAAAGAACTGCTTCAGATTTTCACTCTCCTGCAATGGAAGCACCAACTTGGTGAATAATATTTGGATTTCCCTCAACAGCTGAATAAGGACTGTACATTCCTCACGCAATAAAACTGTCCTGAAAGACTCTAACTGTAGAGTCTAGTTCTGTTGCCGGGAAGACTTGTGCTACAATAAACTTCTTAGAGGCCATAGCTGTTCTTGTTTAAGAGACACTGCCGTTAGGGTTCTTATGGGCAGCTGGTATATGTTGCAACATATATTTAACATGAGCAATCTATTTGGTTTAAAGCAAATACATACTATATAAAGTAGCTATGAAACACAAAACCAAAAATATTTAAAAAGCAGTTAGAAGCTTCTGAACAAAATTTCGCTTTTGCATTTGTCTTGAGTGCATGGAAGTTCCACATGCAGGAATCTCTCTTTTAAGTGCTCAGATCAACATGAGATAACCATAATAGTTTCTCTGATCTGTTTTTATATGGCAAATTTATTTGATCTCCATGTGACTGACACACAATTTTAAACAATTTATCTATTCCTTCCTTCCTGTCTGCACATATATATCTAAAGATATCTTTCTTCCCCAAGCAAGTATTTAGTTGGATTGGATTAACAACACAATTTATTCTCACCTATTTAGTGAAGCTTTTTGTGTGTGTTTGTTTTAAGCATGCTCCACTTTTTCCATTTGTGGGCTAAATCTGATATTCTCAAGCTCTTTTCCCAGCAGACACTATATATGATACAGTCTTGAAAAATAAACAAGAAATGGTATAGCCGAAGGTATAGCTAATGTGGTACCATCTGAATGTTCCAGACTGCAGCTTCCATCACCTCTGATCATTGCCCATGTTGACTGGGGCTGATATAACATCTGGAAGATACCTCTGACATAGGGTTCAGAGTACAAGCTATGGGGTTGGATGTCCCCAATTCAAATTTCAGCTCAACTATAACCTCATTGCTAAGAGTCAACTCCACATCTGTAGTATGGAGATTACACAATTGGCTACCCTTACATGGTGCCAAATACACATTAAATTTAAAATCTATAATTTCAATTTATTGGACCTACTTTGGCCACAGAGATCCTCTTCTATAACCTAAGACAATGTGCGCCTGAAAAGAATTTCGTCTGCATTTAGTGTGTCCAAAACACAGACAAAAAGGTGCTACGTGTCATAAACTGCAAAAAGTAAGGAATATTTAATGAATAGTAGATACATGCCAGATAAAAGAATCATGCTCCGTATTGTAGGGAGATTCAATTCTATTCCTCTCTAAATACCAATTTTTAATCTGATTTGGGAGAGGATTACTTTCCCAGTCTCAGATATGGTAAGTAGTTAACTCTGAACATGAAACATATCAGTTCATTGATCCTCTTTATGAAAAGTTTGCATGTTCATCTGCATCCTGGCTTAGCTCCATACCATCTAACAATATACACCAATAGCAACCTAATAAAAGCATCCCTCTTGCTGGTAGGAGCCAGGAGAGAAACATGCTAAAGTCCTTGCTAGTTTTGACATTGTGAAAATTCCCTGTGGCAACTTGTTCCATTATCCTAGCTGCAGCTATTTTCTCCTGGTCTGTTTCACAGTCCTGAAGCAAAAGACACTAAGGCTTAACATACTGGCCCACTTGTGCTTGGCAAATTAAAAGAAGAGTGAGTAATCACAGATTTGAAAGTGTCTGTAGCAGTCTTTAAAAGGCAACCTTTTAAAGACAGGGAGCAGAGGCAGATTTAGGGGGACATAGAATCATAGAACCATAGAGTTGGAAGAGACCACAAGGGCCATCGAGTCCAACCCCCTGCCAAGCAGGAAACACCATCAGAGCACTCCTGACATATGGTTGTCAAGCCTCTGCTTAAAGACCTCCAAAGAAGGAGACTCCACCACACTCCTTGGCAGCAAATTCCACTGTCGAACAGCTCTTACTGTCAGGAAGTTCTTCCTAATGTTTAGGTGGAATCTTCTTTCTTGTAGTTTGGATCCATTGCTCCGTGTCCGCTTCTCTGGAGCAGCAGAAAACAACCTTTCTCCCTCCTCTATGTGACATCCTTTTATATATTTGAACATGGCTATCATATCACCCCTTAACCTCCTCTTCTCCAGGCTAAACATGCCCAGCTCCCTTAGCCGTTCCTCATAAGGCATCGTTTCCAGGCCTTTGACCATTTTGGTTGCCCTCCTCTGGACACGTTCCAGTTTGTCAATGTCCTTCTTGAACTGTGGTGCCCAGAACTGGACACAGTACTCCAGGTGAGGTCTGACCAGAGCAGAATACAGTGGCACTATTACTTCCCTTGATCTAGATGCTATACTCCTATTGATGCAGCCCAGAATTGCATTGGCTTTTTTAGCTGCCGCGTCACACTGTTGGCTCATGTCAAGTTTGTGGTCAACCAAGACTCCTAGATCCTTTTCACATGTAGTGCTCTCAAGCCAGGTGTCACCCATCTTGTATTTGTGCCTCTCATTTTTTTTGCCCAAGTGCAATACTTTACATTTCTCCCTGTTAAAATTCATCTTGTTTGTTTTGGCCCAGTTCTCTAATCTGTCAAGGTCGTTTTGAAGTGTGTTCCTGTCCTCTGGGGTGTTAGCCACCCCTCCCAGTTTGGTGTCATCTGCAAATTTGATCAGGATGCCCTTGAGTCCATCATCCAAGTCGTTGATAAAGATGTTGAATAAGACCGGGCCCAAGACAGAACCCTGTGGCACCCCACTAGTCACTCTTCTCCAGGATGAAGAGGAACCATTGATGAGCACCCTTTGGGTTCGGTCAGTCAGCCAGTTACAAATCCACTGAGTGGTAGCATAGTCAAGACCGCATTTTACCAGCTTCTTTACAAGAATATCATGGGGCACCTTGTCAAATGCCTTGCTGAAATCAAGGTAGGCTACATCCACTGCGTTCCCTTCATCTACCAGGCTTGTAATTCTGTCAAAAAACGAGATCAGGTTAGTCTGACATGACTTATTTTTCAGAAATCCATGCTGACTATTGGTGATCACAGCATTCCTTTCCAGGTGCTCACAGACTGTTTGCTTAATGATCTGCTCCAGAATCTTCCCTGGTATTGATGTCAGACTGACTGGGCGGTAATTATTTGGGTCCTCTCTTTTCCCCTTTTTGAAAATAGGGACAACATTTGCCCTCCTCCAGTCTGCCGGGACTTCGCCTGTTCTCCAGGAATTCTCAAAGATGACTGCCAGTGGTTCTGAAATCACATCTGCCAGTTCTTTTAATACTCTTGGATGCAGTTCATCTGGCCCTGGAGACTTGAATACATCTAGACTAGCCAAGTATTCTTGTACTATCTCCTTAGTTATTCTGGGCTGTGTTTCCTCTGCTGAATCATTTGCTCCAAATTCTTCAGGTCGGGCATTGTTTTCTTTATCGGAGAAGACTGAGGCAAAGAAGGCATTGAGGAGTTCAGCCCTTTCTGTGTCCCCTGTTTGCATTTCACCATCTTCTCCTCTGAGTGACCCCACTGTTTCTTTGTTCTTCCTTTTGCTACGAACATACCCATAAAAGCCTTTTTTGTTGCTTTTAACCTCTCTAGCAAGCCTGAGTTCATTCTGTGCTTTAGCTTTTCTGACTTTGTGTCTACACTTGCTGGCTATTTGTTTGAATTCCTCTTTGGTGGTTTCCCCCCTTTTCCATTTTTTGTACACATCCTTTTTTAATCTTAACTCAGTTAAAAGTTCTTTAGATAGCCACCCTGGCTTCTTTAGGCACCTTCCATGTTTCCGTCTCATTGGTATTGCCTGAAGTTGTGCTTTTACTATCTCCCTCTTAACAAACTCCCAGCCATCATGAACTCCCTTTCCTTTTAGTATTACTGTCCATGGGATCTCACCCAGCACTTCCCTAAGTTTTATGAAGTCGGCTTTCTTAAAGTCGAGAAATTGAGTCCTAGTATGCTTGGCTGCTCCTTTCCGCTGTATAGTAAACTTCAGAAGAGCATGATCACTCGCGCCTAATGATCCTTCCACTTCTACCCCACTAACCAGGTCATCAACATTGGTTAGGACCAGATCTAAAATGGCTGTTCCTCTTGTAGCTTCTCCCACTTTCTGGACAATGAAGTTGTCTGCAAGGCCAGTGAGGAATCTGTTTGACCTTATGCTCTTGGCTGAGTTTGACATCCAACAAATATCCGGGTAATTGAAGTCCCCCATTACTACTATCTCCCTTCCTTTTGCATGCTTGGCCATCTGTTCCAGGAAGGCATCATCTATGTCCTCCGTTTGGCTTGGGGATCTATAGTAAACTCCCACAATGAGGTCACTGTTATTCTTCTCTCCCTTAATTTTGACCCAAATGCTCTCACTTTGGCTTTGAGGTTCTAAATCTTGGATCTCTTCACAGGTATACACATCCCTGACATATAACGCCACTCCTCCTCCTTTCTTGTCTGGTCTGTTTCTCTGAAATAGATTGTATCCCTCCATTATTACATTCCAATCGTGGGACTTATCCCACCAGGTTTCAGTGATGCCTATTATGTCATATTTAGTTTGCTGTACCAAGAGCTCAAGCTCATCTTGTTTATTTCCCATACTTTGCGCATTAGTGTACAGACATTGAAGTCCATTAATCATTCCCCCGTGTCTCAATTGCACTAGGCACAGAGCCTTAGAGGCGCTGCAACTATGATGTAAAATGGAAGGCAAGAAGTGGGGGTGCTGAATTTTGGCGTCACACAGGGCAACACTGAAATTTAAGCCCACAAAGGTGTCATCCCACATCAGTAGGCTGGCAATAGCAAGCTGGCACAATGCTTCCTGACCCTAGTCACACTTGGAAATGTGCCTATATAATATTGTATGAGCTTGTTCAAAG
This sequence comes from Podarcis raffonei, assembly GCF_027172205.1. Taxonomy (NCBI): domain Eukaryota; kingdom Metazoa; phylum Chordata; class Lepidosauria; order Squamata; family Lacertidae; genus Podarcis; species Podarcis raffonei. The sequence continues at coordinate 35,322,504 of NC_070605.1, read as the reverse complement.
AACAAATCACATAGCCCAGGGGTCCTCAAACTTTTTAAACGGGGCCAGTTCACTGTCCCTCAGACACTGTTGGGGGCCGGACTAAAGAGGTGCCAGAAACATGCTCTTTTTCATGTACTGTATTCTTTAAACAAAAAACAAAAAAAACCACTGTTTCAAAATAATAGCCAGAACAGACACACAACAGGTGCTATCAGTAATAATATAAATTACCTACACCTCACCTTTATACTTCATTTCTTCTGGGTTATTTTTGATGTTGTTGTTCCTCATGCATATGACTTTCTCTGCACTGAAGTTTATTTTCAAACTTGGGGAAGTTTGGGTGGAGAGCTTTATTTTAAAGATTAACCCACCACTATTTACACAGAGATTCCCTTGTACAAAAATCTGTTGTGATTCAGACTTCTCTTCTTGCTAATTCTATTTGAATATGTTGCCTGTGTTTTTGGTGCTTCCCTAACTTTTATAGTTGCCAAGGCTGCTGCATGGGACCTGCGCATGTGCTAAGGAGGCAACCAGCCGGTGGGGCGCTGCTCCCACGAGCACAGAGCTGGCCTGAGGGGAAGGGAGGATAGTAAGGGCTGGTGTGGAGGCAACTGGCCGGCGAGGCGCTGCTCCGGCGAGAACGGAGCCGGTTTGAGGGGAAGGGAGGAGGCTAACGGCTGGCATGGAAGGGGTTCTTTCGCCGCCATCCCACCCTCCAGCAGCTTAAAGGGGCAGCGTGCCATTATCATGTAGCCGGCGCCAGGGCTTTGTTACACGCACATGCTTTTACCTCAGGGCTCTTCCCGCCCGGCCACTTCCAAGCCTCGGGCCTTGCGGGCGGGCCGGGTTCAGGACCCTGGCAGACTTGATCTGGCCCTCAGACTGTAGTTTGAGGACCCCTGACCAAGCAGCTATGTGCTAAGAAATATCCCCCCCCCCATCTTTCAGTTGTAATGCTACCTAACTTTAGCTGAGCCTTTGTGATGTGGATGCATATCTGTTTCAGCTATGGGCATGGTTAGTAATCCTGCATGGAAGCATTGCTTCTCTATATGGGTGTCCTTTACTGCATCAAAGCAAATGCGATCTGCATTGTGACAATATATTTCAGATGAGTAATTAAAGACCTTTCTAGCAACAGTAAGAATGCTTGGGCAATGGATGAAATTTCTTATAAAAGTTGCAAAAACTCTTTTATCTCTGGATGTTTGAAGAAGGGGTCAGTTTCATCAGAGGTAGAGTTTTCCGTCTTACTGTGTTGCCTCTCTTTCTCTTACCTCTTAATTCTTCTACACCTCAGTTTGGCTACTTCAAAACAGATTAGGTCTTGCATCATCTACTAAGAAGGGATTCTTTCTGCATTAAGCATTTTATTGAGCTCCATCTTTTGCATTATTATCTCTTCCTTGTACATAAAACTTTCAGTTTTTCACAGGAATTTCATATCCTGTACTGCCAGAGAATGTGTCATTATTAGATTGCACACAAGGAATCTCTGTCTATCTGACTCTCCCATTTCTTTTATTAAGCAGTATATTATTGCCTTTGCTGACAGCTCAGAATTTAGTTCAAGACTCTCTGCTATTTGAAAATGGAAATGAATCATATACATGGGCAAAATGGCACTCACCGTATTAGCAATAAACGTGGCCACATTTAAACCATGCATCTTCCGCAAAGCTTCCCCTTTATAGACCACAAAACATTAGTTTCCCTAGTTTTGACCACAGTCTGCTGCAGTACTGTGAAAACTGCTTCCATTATATTAATGGGAGGGCAAAGCATAACTATTAATGGTTTAACAACATGATCAGAAGCAGGAGAATTCATTCACAACAAAATCATAACCATTGCATCTGTAAACTGCCTTGCTTCATCTCTAAGCATTTCCTTAGGTATGAATGCTTACTCCAAATACTATGCAGGATTTATTGACCACCTCCAGTATATTAGGTACTATATAGAGCGGGCAGATTTCAGGCTTGTTTGATTTGCTATGGTTAGAACTCCCAAGATTCATTCATCAGAACCAAGTGCACAATGGGAGAGTGGAATCGGTCACCTACTGAACCCCATGAACTCAAACACTGTGTACTGTATAGAAATACACAGCTACATGTGAGAACCATAGATTGGAGTTTCTAAAACAAAACTTTCAAAGTGGAGAGTACAGCTGCACAAATACCTGTTCAAAGGCAGCCAGTGAATATCCATATTTTACAGGTTAGGAACCCTGAGGCTAAGGAATAAATGATTATTTGTTTCTTTGTTTGAATTTGTTGCCTGCCCTTCATTGCAAATTCCCAGAGCAGTGTGCATACAATGTATTTTAAAAAATCAAATACCAGTATTAAAACACCCTAATTAAAACCACACAGAAATTTGTATAGTGCAAAAGGCATGGGTGGGAGAAGGTAAGGTGTGGAGGGGAACAACCTATTCTAAAACTTGCTGCCTAAAGCTTGGGTGAACAGATTGTATATAGCACTAGAAGAACAGCACTCTTTCTACACTTGTGATTCCCAGCAACTGGTGTTCAGAGGCTTCCGAGGGCCTGCCCAAGACATTTTGGCAACTGAGGCAGATCCCAAAATGGCATCCTCACTCCCCGCCAGGGAAGAAGAGATGAGGGAGGGTTTGCATCAGAAATAACGTGGTGGGAGAAAGATTGACATCAGGATCTGTCACTCCAGTGAATTCTGCCACCTGAGGCAGTTGCCACACATTGCCTCATGGGTGGGCCAACAACCCTGCTGCTTCCGATACTGGAAGTAGTAACCAACCATCATGGCTTGCTAAAGGTAAAGGGACCCCTGACCATTAGGTCTAGTCATGACCAACTCTGGGGTTGCAGCGCTCATCTCGCTTTATTGGCAAAGGGAGCCGGTGTACAGCTTCCGGGTCATGTGGCCAGCATGACTAAGCCGCTTCTGGTGAACCAGAGCAGCGCACAGAAACGCCGTTTACCTTCCCACTGAAGCGGTACCTATTTATCTACTTGCACTTTGACATGCTTTCAAACTGCTAGGTTGGCAGGAGCAGGGACCGAGCAATGGGCGCTCACCCCATCACGGGGATTCGAACCTCTGACCTTCTGATCGGCAAGTCCTAGGCTCTGTGGTTTAACCCACAGCACCACCCGTGTCCCCATCATGGCTAGTGGCCATCAATAGCCTTATCCTCCATGAATTTGTCTAAACTCTTGTGAGTATGAAGCATGACGGGTAGACATTCTCCCTTCTTGCCCATGACCCTTTCACAGGGGCTGGGGCTATGCGTGGAGGTCACTGAATTTGAGAACCCATGTTGCTTCAGTTCTGAGCAGCTGCTGTACAGGAATGTCATAGAGGCCTTTACCATGCAGCATTCCACATTACACCAACGTTTGAAAAAACAAAACAAAACCCAAGATGCTTGAAAATGACTTATTATGAAATGTTTGTAAATGATAAGTAAATCTGGGGCCAAGGAACAGTAGCATTCACCAAGCTGTTATTTTTTGTTTTTTTAGTTCAGTATTTCATACATATGCTTGATCCTGAGCAACCGTTAACAAGGTCAGCTGCCTTGAGAATTTAGTTTGGGATCATTTTGTTTCCAAACAGTATCAGAGTTAGGAACAGCAAGCAGGCACAAACAGTCCCACCAGAAGCTGTGAGGAAACATCTGGTGATATGATCTGTTTCAAGGCTCTGAGAGGAGCATAATGTGCTGTGCTAAAATGTATTTCTTCTATTTGTGTACCACCAAGTTGCACAGAAAGCAGGTCACCAGGTCTCCCCTTTTTAATAAACTCATTCTGAGAGGTTTTAGGTGTTTTCATTAAAACCCATATCCCAGGGGACCTCAAGTGTTTCTGTGTGTGTGTGTGTGTGTATGTGTGTGTGTGTAAAACGAGTGTGTTTGCAGGCATTTTCTTTATATGTGTATTATTTTTTTCCTTTATTTTTTGCATTTACACCCCACTTTTTTCCCTCAAGTTGCTCAAGGTGACATACATGGTACCCTCACCACCCACACTCAATTCCCACAACAATCCTGTGAGGTAGGTTAGGCTGAGCAGTTGTAACTGCCCCAAGATCACCCAGTGAGCTTTCTGGCCGAGTGGGGATTTGAACCCTGGTCTCTCAGGCTCTAGTCCAACATTCTAACCACTACACCACACTGGAAGCTGCCTTGGTCCACCCAGCTCAGTACTGTCTACACAGACTGACAGTGGCTCCCCAGAATTTCAGACATGGTTCTCCCGTAGTCCTACCTGGGCAAGCTGGGGATTGAACCTGAGGCCTTCTTGATGAAAAACAGATGCTCTGCCACTGAGCTGAGGCCCTTCCCAAATTTGGAAAACATTCTTTATTACATTCAAGAGCATTTTGACAGCTGGGTTTTTTTTAGTACTGCTTATTTCCACATACAATATGGTCTGAAGCTCAACAACAAAAAAACGAAGATCATGGCCACTGGTCCCATCACCTCCTGGCAAATAGAAGGGGAAGAAATGGAGGCAGTGAGAGATTTTACTTTCTTGGGCTCCATGATCACTGCAGATGGTGACAGCAGCCACGAAATTAAAAGACGCCTGCTTTTTGGGAGAAAAGCAATGACAGCATCTTAAAAAGCAGAGACATCACCTTGCCAACAAGGTCCGTATAGTTAAAGCTATGGTTTTCCCAGTAGTGATGTATGGAAGTGAGAGCTGGACCATAAAGAAGGCTGATCGCCAAAGAATTGATGCTTTTGAATTATGGTGCTGGAGGAGACTCTTGAGAGTCTCATGGACTGCAAGAAGATCAAACCTATCCATTCTGAAGGAAATCAGCCCTGAGTGCTCACTGGAAGGACAGATCCTGAAGCTGAGGCTCCAATACTTTGGCCACCTCATGAGAAGAGAAGACTCCTTGGAAAAGACCCTGATGTTGGGAAAGATGGAGGGCACAAGGAGAAGGGGACGACAGAGGACAAGATGGTTGGACAGTGTTATCGAAGCTACCAGCTTGAGTTTGACCAAACTGCAGGAGGCAGTGGAAGACAGGAGTGCCTGGTGTGCTTTGGGGTCATGAAGAGTCGGACACGATTAAACAACTAAACAACAAAATTTCCACATACATCACAGGTTGGAATCCCAGTCAATGTGAGCTCCCTGTGCATACCTTTTACACCAGATCCAGGGAACCTGTGGCCCTCCAAATGTTGTTTGACTCCAACTTCCATCAGCCACAGCTAGGATGACCAGTGGACAGGCATGATGGGAACTGTATTCCAACAACATTTGGAGGACCACAAGTTCCCCATTCCCATTCCCATTTACATCATTTTTTGTCCTAATCAGCATGCAGGGTCATCTGGACCAGAAGAAGCTCACCATTTAGCCAGTGTCATGGATAATAGCCATTGACAGCCTTACCCAGAGGATAGACTTATCCTCTTTTAAAGCCATCAGCATGAAGCCCAGTTTCAAGGTCTTATCTTGCATCAGGGCATAACAGTCTTGCTTCTTTATTCAAGGATGGCTTACTTGAGATGTTAAGTTCCATTGGGGTTCCTGCATGAAATGGTTTAGGGAAAGTGTACAAGACAGACTAGGAATTTTCTCCAAGCAGGCTTGAATAGCAATCTTTTAAATTCATTAATCCAAATATATATACAGCTTATGATATGATAATACCAGTAACTACCACTACTACTAACATTAGTCTGTGATAAATACAATTTTGTCTGCATTTGGCAGTTCATTGTGAAAGACTGAGCAGTACAGGAAGCTTCTATCAAACCTGTTTATGTGAAGGTGAGGAACCTGCGGTCCTCCAGATATTGTTGGACTCCATTTCCCATCAGCCCCAGGCAGCATGGCCAGTGGTCAGGGATAAAAGGAGTTGTAGTCCAATAACATCTGGAGAGCCACAGATTCCTTATCTAGAGGGTTAAAGGTTCTCCATGTTTTAGGATGAATAGCAAATATCCTTTTGTCATGTTTCATGACAAAATTCATCCCAGTCCATTACTGGCGAGAAATTCCTCCACTAAAAAAATTGAAAGTTTAATGACTTAAATGGACAAAAGATGCAAAACAATGAAGATCTGAGCATTCAGTGATCTATACCACATTGCTACAATATGCCTTGATTTTGGATTGGTCACTTTATCTTTAATAAGCGAAAGATAATAAGAAGAGATCCATCAAACTATGCCACATATGACTTGGGGAAGTAGGCAAGAAAATTTACAGACTTCCATTTAGGAAAGTAAAACCCCTTTAAATCTGTGGTAGACATTGACGTACATTATACAAACAGCCTTCATAAATGGTACAGGAGAACAGTTGTTTCAGATAGTCAGCTTCTCTACAGAAAAACAGACATCTTGAGAACTTGTCAACTCATGTCAGATGGCTTTTAGATAACACCAAAATACCAACACCCTTGGGTTTGCAGATGTTGAGGATGGAGATTAATTTTGAAGAGTCAGAGTCAGGAGGAGATCATAGATGTGATAAGATCTCTGGGAAGAAATAACTGAGTGTAGCTGGGGTTTAGGATGAGTTCACCATGGCCATTGAGCTGGAATTCGGTGGCTGACTCAAATACCTCCCATATTTCAGAACCTCACATTTCACTACTGAAAGGCTTCCAACATTCCATCCACAAACAAATCTATAGGCCAGAGTCCTTGTGTTATGGTAAAGATCAGAGCTATGTTTCTGACTCGGACAGACCAGTGGCGTAGCGTGGGTTGTCAGCACCCGGGGCAAGGCAAGTAATTTGCGCTCCCTAACCCGTGGATTTGCGCCCCCTAACCCTAACCCCCAGATGTTGCGCCCGGTGCGGCCAGCCCCCCCTACACCCCCCACGCTACGCCACTGGGACAGACCCAAGCAACTACTTGTTAATATCTTGCCTCTTCCTGTTGTACGGGAAAATATCCTCATTAAGCAAGAAGCATCATAAGTGGTGAGGAATAGATGCATGGTCACCATCAGGAAATGGTAACAACTTGCTTTCGATTGCAGTTTCATGACTAGCAGAGCCCATTTTTTTGCATTCTGCATATCTACCCCATGTCCTTCATGTGGAAAGCACCACTGCTACCCTTTGCCCACGGATGGGGGGCAGGGAATGAATATTGTTTAACCAGTTTCCAAAGGATGCAACGTGGGGTATTGGAATACATAGTCCTACTTTGGGGCATGGTTTTTCACTGCTTGGTTAACTGAGTGGGGTGCTTTGTCTTTGCAGTCCCAGATGTCGCAATGGACTTGCGGTACGTATTGGGTTTGTGTCTGGGATCCTGAACTGGGATCCTGTGAGAGTATGTGATATGCTCTTAAGCCCTGCCTGCTGTCTCTTTGTGCAAAATACTTCCTTTTCGTACGAAGTGGCCTTTCACCAAAGTTCTGCATTGTGTGCTCTAGGTGTAAGAACAAAGTGATATGGCCCTATTACAAGCACCCTGCTGTCTGAGACATGGATGGATGGGGTTTTATCTACGTGGTGTGCCGTTATTGGCTAGAGCTGGCTGCAGTCTTTGTCTCCACTGCAGCACTGGAGGTGGTGCAGGAGAAGCGGTGATGGCGATTTTGGGCTCTCCGTTGAGTGTTTTAATGTATACCACTTCTTTTGTTGATGAAACATTTCACTGTAGGGGCAGTTGGGCCAATCTTTGAATGAGCATAGGATTCTGAGTTCCGCTAATCTTGCATCATACACCCAGGCCACCTATTTTTGTCACTTGCAACAGGGTTGTGGTTATGCTGGCAGAATGTTATACTGGCACAAGTGTGGTATGCTGGCATGGAGCACTGAAGCTGTCTTTGGGCTCCACTGGGACAAGGGTATTTGATCAGCATTCTGCTATCATCCAGATAGCATTAATTGAGACTGAAACAGAATTTCAACCAACCAATCATGTGCCAGAGCATGTATGAAGCCAAAGACATCAACTTCTGTTTGGTCGAACCATATAATTAGATTTCATTGAATCAGACAGAACACGAGTTCCACAGATACATTTGAACTGATGGTGAAATCTTTATAATAAAAACAATTCTTCCAAGCTTCCATCCTGCGACTGAAAGAAAGCCATCTCAAAAGACGAGCCTCACTAAAGCATGTAAATAACATCAACCAGATCAGCCGAGAAATATTGTTGTGCTTGATTTCTGAGAACACAATCTGTTAGCGATCTCGGATTTCACCAGCAACGTGGTGATTAAATTAATGTTTCTCTTAGCAACGCTTCATACTGTACTGAGAGATAACTGACCTCAGCATGAAGCCATGCACAAAATATTAATAACATTTTTCTCTTTAAAAGTTTTTATATAAATAAGGTTTCTCAAGCAACCAACGGCATGGGATTCAACGGAGATGAAAAGAAAAAGACTGATGTAACATCAATGTGCTGAATGTAATTCTGCATATTGTATATAAATGTGAAGAAGGAGTACATAGGAATATAACAACACCAGAAGAGACAGCTGGATCAGGAGAATGGTTCACATAGTTCAGCAACCTGCTCTCACAGTGGCTAGTGGTAAACCCTCAAGGAGGACCAGAAGAACACTCTGCTCTCCTGTGGTTTGCAGCAAAAGCATAGAACATACCACCAAAGAGAAGGCACCAGTATCACACAATATGTGATATCTCACAGATGTGATAAGAACTCTGGGAAGAAACAACTGAGCGTGGTTGGGGTATAGGATGAGTTCACTGTGGCCATTGAGCCGGAATTTGGTGGCTGACTCAAATATTTCCCATATTTCAGAACTTGACATTTCAGTATTGAAAGACTTCCAACATTCCATCCATAAACAAATCTATAGGCCAGAGTCCTTGTGTTTATGCTAAAGATCAGAGCTAAATATCTGACTCTGACAGACCCAAGCAACTACTTGATCATATCTTGCCACTTCCTGTTGTACAGGAAAATATCTTCATTAAGCACCATAACTGGTGAGGAATACAGTGGTACCTCTGGTTGCGAATGGGATCTGTTCCGGAGGCCCGTTCACAACATGAAAAGCCCGCAACCTGAAGCGCTGTATCTGCACAGGTGCACAGCGTGATTTGGTGCTTCTGTGCATGTGCGAGCAGCGAAACCCAGAAGTAACCCTTTCCGGTACTTCTGGGTCACCGCAGGATGCAACCTGAAAAAACGTATCATGAAGCAAACGTAACATGAGGTATGAATGTAGTTGCATTGTAATCATCAGGACATGGTAACAACTTGCTTTCATTTGCAGTTTCATGGCCAGCAGAGTCCACTTTTTACATGCTGCAAAGCTGTCCTGTGTCCCCCATGTGGGAATCACCACTGCTACCCTTTGCCCAGGGACAGAGTGCCATCAGCATGGTACAATATCCTAGCTTATTAAAAACAATGTGGTCAGTAGGACATCTGCAGGGAGATGACATAGCTCAGTGGCAGGTTCAATCCCTGGCATTTCCAGGTAAGGCTTGGAAACCTTGAAAGCTGCTGCAAGTAGTATAGTTAGAAAGACTATCCAGTTGCCACCAACAAATCTATGACCACAGACACGTGTGTGTGTTACAGATGTCTGGTCAGCTCACTGGTATTTTTGGCACCTGGTGCTTTCTGAGTGGCATGGCACTCCCCACCCTTTCGCCCTTGCACTTCCAAGAAGTCCAAGCTAAACAATGAAGCTGCCATTGTTATCGCCACTGCTTTTCTTCCAAGAGGCAGCAGGTGGATAGGAACAGCCAGGAACAGTGCTGGGTCAGTGAGATGCTGCAGCACTTCATAAGGCAGAACATTCCTGCAGGTGCCACAGAACAAAATGTGGACATAAATACAAGCCCTGCAAAATGCCCAGATTAAATTTACACCCTGCACCAGGTATTCCATAATGTTAATGTCCGTTCCCACACCCAATAAGGTCTCTACAGTGTACGCTCTCTGGGAATCTTCTCAGTGCATTAGAAGTGACAGTAATGTATTGAGCAAGTAACAAAAGCCTTGTATCTGGAACCCCACAATAAGGAGTTGACTCTGATTTAGACATTTGGCAGGAATTGAAAGAACAGGCCTCAGGTTCTATTTTCATTTTGGAATCCAAGAACACCAATAAGGCAAATCCAGTGTTAACATTTACCATATTTTTCGCCCTATAGGACGCACCGGCCCATAGGACGCACTTATTTTTTTTGGGGGGGGGGAAATAAAGGAAATAAATTTTATTTCCCCCCCCCAGCCCCAAAGAGCAAAGAAGCCATGACAGTGAGCGGGATGGATCCCGCTTGCTTTCCTGGCTTCATTTTTAGCCTTGGGGCTGGGGGTCCGGGAGCGAAGGCAAGGTTGCGCAACCTCGCCATCGCTCCCGGAGCTTGCGGGGCTGGGGGGATAGCTTCCTGAAGCCGACCCCTCTCGCTCTCCAGGCTTCAGCGAAAGCCTGCATTCGCGCCATAGGATGCACACACATTTCCCCTTCATTTTTGGAGGGGGAAAAGTGCGTCCTATAGGGCGATAAATACGGTATATACTTTTTACTAACACCCACATCTAAATTCTAATTCATCATTTGATTAGTAAGGCCTAGATTTGCAGAAGGCCTAACAGAGCCAGGGAAAAAAGTCCTTTGCTAGTTAATCCAACCAGGATCTATCAATGTTATTATTTTCTTCTGTTGGGAGCTTTGCTGCGTCAATCAACACTGTGAACCATAATCTGCTTTTTAATAACAACAACAATATCTTTACTTTGGAAGCAGCTCCTTCTGTCTTCACACACATAACCTGAAAAGCTTACAGGAAACACAGCTCTCCCAGACCTACTCCGAATCCAGGACAGGTTGATTTCATGCGTTGAAAAGGTGCAAAGTTCAAGCCCACTCATCTGTGGATGAGATCACCCTTGTCGGATTCCTTACAGCTGATTGTAATATAAACCAATGTCTCCCATGTGAGGAGCTCTTGACAGTTAGAAGCAATGATGTCATTTTGGTTGGCCACTCAGAGACAGGCAGCAAGGGATTAACACAGAAACTTTTCTCCTGATTTTCCTGTAACCTTCAATTTCCTCTGGTGGAAGAATTTTTTTTAAAAAAATCGTTGCTGTAAGTAGTTCAGGGAATAAGCCTTGTTTTAACATGAGGTTTATGAAAAAGGATATGAAGCAAATTGTAAATTGACATTTGATGTCTGTCTGACAGTAGTCGTATTGATTATATGCATTCATTTTTTGCTGCTAATGAAGGGGGGGCACTCCTGGGATTTATTCCCCAGGTTCCTGCCATTTTCGTAGACAGCGGTGTTATGTATTCCAAGTTCTCACATCCAGGAGGTGGGACAGAGTTTGATTCTGTCGGGGATATATATTTTTAGCAGTGATTCCAGCATTGCAGAGGGTTGAACTAGACGACCCTTAGGATCCCTTCCCACTCTGCAATTCTCTGATTTATTGCTTTGCTATGGATAGTGCACAGAATCACACTGATGCTCCAGAAACATTTGTCCTAGTGTGGCAGCTATCTGCTATAATGGGAGCGGAAGATCAGCATGCCCCTATTTTTTCCTGCTCCTTTATTCTACTAATTACATGAGATATAATATGAATGTACTCTATATGATTTCAGGCACAGGTTGCCAACTCCCCCAATCATATTGATGATGTGTGTTCATGTACAATATATGATTCAGAATTCTAACTTGTATGCTCCATCTCTACATGTGAAGCTCTGTGTGGCTGTCCTGCTTGCTCACCTTAGGATATTTCTACATATCTAGATCAGCCTTCCACATCCTAAAGTGCCCCAGATGTGTTGGCCTACGGCTCCTGTCATCTGTGACTATTGACAATGTTGGCTGACCAGCGATGCCATTTCAGGTTTTCATAAATTTGTGGTTTGCCTGTCGGGTCTTTAGGGAATCTATTTTCCCACTCCTTGCTTATCAGGATCCGGTAATTGACTTCAATTTTTGCATAGGTACAAAACCTGTTTCATCATCTGTGGAAATGAATTCCCGTATACTCCACATTAAACTGACTCTTACAAGTAGTGCTATACCGACATCTGCCTTCTCAGCTTCCTGAAAGCTTTCCTCTTTTATGAAAGAGACTTTGATTTTTATGCCTCATCCTCAGAGAACTTGAGAATTTAAACCAGAAAATATTTGGAGAATGGAGAATAATTAAGGATTATATAAGATCATATTGTACTAATCACACCATATTAGCAGAACTTGAGTGATACTTGTAAACACAACAAATACCATTTAAATTAAAACTGTGCGGAAAAAACAAGAACAGTATAAACAGTACAATGAGAATGATTGGAAGACTCATTTTGTTAGAAGTCTTTTTTATTTAAGTGTTTTTTTTAATAATATTTATTAAAGTTTTAAGGGGTACAAAAAGAAAAAGTAAAAAAACATCATTTTAAACAAAAAACAATACAACACATCACAATAGGTAAAGAAAAAAGGGTAAGATACAAAAGGAAAAAAAACAGAAAAATAACATCCATTTTAAAAAAAGACAACAAAAAATACAGCGAATCTTCCCATAACTTAACTTTCATTAGCTTATTTCCTTGACCTCCTCACACCTCCCTTTTTTGTATTCTAGCTCGATTATCTGTTTCAGCAAATCCTTTCCATCTTTCAAGTTTTTGTCCTGTAATTTATCTTAATATAATGTAACTTTACTTTCCCTCCTTTCACCAATTAACAGTCAATTTTTTCCTAATCCTTTATAACATTTCTGCTAAAACCACATAACATCATTCCAACATCCTTCTAACATTCATTAATTTTACAATGTTTCTGTAAATAGACTTTAAATTTCTTCCAATCTTCCTCCACCAACTCTTCTCCCTGGTCTCGGATTCTGCCAGTCATTTCCACCAGTTCCATGTAGTCCATCACCTTCATCTGCCATTCTTCCCGGGTGGGTAGATCTTGTGTCTTCCAGTACTTTGCAATAAGTATTCTTGCTGCTGTTGTGGCATACATAAAGAAAGTTCTGTCCTTCTTTGGCACCAATTGGCTGACCATGCCCAGGAGAAAGGCCTCTGGTTTCTTCAGAAAGGTATATTTAAATACCTTTTTCATTTCATTGTAGATCATCTCCCAGAAAGTCTTAATCCTTGGGCATGTCCACCAAAGGTGAAAGAATGTACCTTCGGTCTCTTTACATTTCCAACATTTATTATCGGGCAAATGATAGATTTTCGCAAGCTTGACTGGTGTCATGTACCACCTGTATATCATTTTCATTATATTCTCTCTTAAGGCATTACATGCCGTGAACTTCATACCTGTGGTCCATAACTGTTCCCAGTCAGCCATCATAATATTGTGTCCAACATCTTGTGCCCATTTAATTATAGCAGATTTCACCGTTTCATCCTGAGTATTCCATTTCAACAGCAAGTTATACATTCTTGACAAATTCTTAATTTTAGGATCTAGCAGTTCTGTTTCCAATTTTGATTTTTCCACCTGGAAGCCAATTTGTTTGTCCAAGTTATATGCCTCCATTATCTGGTAATAATGAAGCCAATCTCGCACTCTATTTTTTAATTTTTCAAAACTCTGCAGTTTTAATCTGTCTCCCTCTTGTTCCAAAATTTCCCAATATTTCGGCCATTTGGCCTCCATATTGAGTTTTTTCTGAGCCTTCGCTTCCATTGGTGACAGCCACCTTGGGGTTTTATTTTCAAGCAAGTCCTTATATCTTATCCAAACATTAAACAGTGCTTTTCTGACAATATGTTTTTTAAACGCTTTATGTGCTTTGACCTTAGCATACCACAAATATGCATGCCACCCAAAAACATTGTTAAAGCCTTCTAGATCCAGCACGTCAGTGTTCTCAAGAAGCATCCATTCTCTCAGCCAGCAAAAAGCGGCTGATTCATAATAAAGTTTTAAGTCTGGTAGGGCAAATCCACCTCTTTCTTTAGCATCAGTTAATATCTTGAATTTTATTCGAGGCTTCTTGCCTTGCCAGACAAATCTAGAGATATCTCTCTGCCACTTCTTGAAACACTCCATTTTATCCAAAATTTGCAATGTTTGAAACAAAAACAGCATCCTTGGCAATACATTCATTTTTATCGCAGTAATTCGGCCTAGCAATGATAGCTTCAGGTTTGACCATATTTCTAAATCCTTTTTCACTTCCATCCAACATTTTTCATAGTTATCCTTAAATAAATTCACATTCTTAGCAGTCATGTTAACCCCTAGGTATTTCACTTTCTTAACCAGTGTTAGTCCTGTCTCCTTCTGAAACCTTTTTTATTTAAGTGTTTAATTAAGTATTAATTAGGAAGAATTTTTTATGTACGTAAATTTGCTTTTTCTTCTTTTTTCTGTATTTTCTTTTATTTTTTCTTAATTGTTTTTTCTTTAATTTTCTTATTGTAGTATGAGATTGTAAATTATTTGTAAATTCTTTGTATAAATGTGTAATTTAAATTAATAAAGATTACTGAAAAAAGAGAGAATTTATTCAGAGTTTCTGTTGGTGTAATGTTTTGCATTTACTTTATCACACGGATGTCCCTAATAAGCCGTAAGCCCCTGATTCCCAGCTTTTGTGTAGAGAGGAAAAGGGAGGGGGAGGGACTTGTAGAATTGGAGGAACCTGAGATATGAGGCAAAATATACAAGGTCCATTCTTTTCATTTTTCTCTGAGAAACTAGCTTGCTTCCCTCCCCTGGAAAAAAAATCCTGCCTTGTTCTGAGGTGGCCAAGTCTCCAGGACTCTGCAGCATCCTTGGCTGCTTAATCAGAAAAAAGGCCCACAGTGTGAGTTACCTCATGATGTCTAACCCTGGGCTTTAACTGATGTGTGGGCACCCAAAAATGCTGCAGGGCGCATGACTGGTAAGCTGATTTGTAGAATGAAATAAACATTCCTTGGTCACTTCAAAAGTAAAGTAAGCCTGAGAAAAACCCTGTACCTCAAGAATGATATTATAAATAAGTTTCGATGGATGCCATAATGGAAAACCCAATTGGTATAGTTTTTGTAAAATATTCAGGGATATAAGATATGTAAAATGAACCATGGAAAGAGAAGGAGGGAAGTCACAGATATCTTAAGTATGTAAAATGTTTATTTGAAATTGTAAAACAAACAAAAAATTAATAAAAAATATATATTTGAAAAAGAGAATATCTCTGATTTTCTCTCTCCCCCTTTTTGAAAATTTAAGACGGAAAATTATTTTATCTTTAATTGATGGATAATGGTTTGGGTTGGGCAAAAATACAGGGTTTTAAAAAGTGTTTATTTTGATGCTCCCCTAGATGCTTGGGATAAGGGGTGGTGTAGGGTTGGAATGGGCTAAGCTGAGAAAATGCTGTTTTTATATTTCAGTCCTTTTCACATAAAACCAATAATATTAAGCCTACTTGAAACGGCTAATTTAGGCTTCTTTTTCTTTTTTTAAAGTGCCATGCTTATTGCGAAAATAGCACAGTATTGTACTGCCCTCTAGTGTGCAGGAACCCACAATGTGGTGACGTTAATAATAGTCAAGCATATAAAAAGAAAAGGCTACCACTGGGCAATGCTTTTATTTGAAAAGGGAACCACCAGAAACAACTGAGGGAGCTTTCAGTCTTACTGGACATTTCGCTATGTACTTGAACAGAATTTCTTTAGAGGCCCATTGGAATATAGGGCTTGAAAACCAGAGCACAGCAACGCATTTGATTGTATTTCTCAGCTTCTCAGAAACATTTTGATGAGATTCTTTTGCCATTTAAAAAGTAATTCTTGCTTTTTTTGCTTATGCAGTATCCCTGGTATGAGAAAATCCAGACTGAGGGTGGGGAAAGTGTGGGAAAGCATTGATTTGAATGAGATCATCACATGGACAACAAAGAATTAGTGGAGCTTACTAGCCACACTAAACAACAGTATGGAAGAACCTGAAGTCTAGAAGAGCCCTAAATTGGTTGCATCACCCCTTTTATTCTGTTCAGTTACTGTGAACTCCCATCATTCAGGCCGGACACAGATGTCCAGCGCCGAGGGCCTTCTGGCGGTTCCCTCACTGTGAGAAGTGAGGTTACAGGGAACCAGGCAGAGGGCCTTCTCGGTGGTGGTGCCTGCCCTGTGGAATGCCCTCCCATCAGATGTTGAGGAAATATTCGACTTTTAGAAGACATCTGAAGGCAGCCCTGTTTAGGGAAGTTTTTAATGTTTAATGCTGTATTGTGTTTTTAATATTCGGTTGGGAGCTGCCCAGAGTGGCTGGGGAAAACCAGCCAGATGGGAGGGATATAAATAATAAATGTATCATCATCATCACCACCTAAATAAATACATTTGCTCTGATCTAATAAGGGGCCATATGCATAATAAGGGGCCATATGCATTCAGAAACTGGCCTGTGAGTGCATCTCCCAGGCTAGATGAGGGACTGCTTCTGCAAATATGGGGTGCAAGTGGGGTCTCTGCCTGTGATTCAGGGCTGCATGCATACAGCCCTGTCAGGAAACCAGCTATGTCTTGGCGTAGTCTAAAGACAGACTTGAAAGGAGCCTTTAAAAGTTTTGCTCCTAGCACCAAGTTTTACCCAACCGAAGATATTCCCCAGCAACAGGGTTGCCCTTGGCAATAGTCTTTTTTATAAGCCAGGCTCTGGAGGAAAAGAACGGTTTGTGGCATGGAGGCTGTTACTCTGGCTACATGGCTGAAGAACAGAGAGGAGGAATGATATATAGTTCTATCCCCCCCTCCCGCCTTAGACCAGTAGTTATATAAGTTATATAATCCATAGTGTTCAACAATAAATGCTTTCAGAAGGACTGAAATGGGGGAACTCCCACATGGGAGTTCAGCAACAGATGAGCTGAACTAAGAAAGGTGATTCTGGAAGACCTCCTGGTTGACTTCGCTGACTGAAAAGGGAACCTCAAATGATTGGCAAACTGCACTTACACAATGACATCAGAACCTGCTGTATACTGGGTCAAGATTGGTGCATCTAGTTTAGTATTGTCAGAGATGAAAAACGGGGCATTGCTCTACAATGAATTTTCCAAAGGGAATTCTATTGTGCTCCCCTCACTTACCCCTCATGCCCTGTTTGGTCATAAATGATTTTCATTTTGCACCAGAAAACTCCAATTGTTATGCATGTTTTCATAGCATGGCGAAGAGAACAGAGGCACAAATGGGTTTTTCTCTTCCTAGATTTAAACACAGATTCAAAGTACAGTATGTAATAACATTTCCCTGATGTCCCCCCCTAAAAAAACCAAAACCCATTAGCAACACACATTTGTGCTTCAATTATCTATTGCCCTTTGAATGTAACTGTTTACACCAGAGATGAAAAGTCAGAGACAGAGGCTGAGCAAGACAAGTTAGGCTGAGAGACGGTGACTGACTCAAGATGAGCTTCATGGCTGAGTGGGACTTTGAACTCTGCTCTCCCAGGTCCTAGTCTGACACCCTAAACCCCAACCACACTTTTCGCCATAGACCTGGCAGTTGTTTCTGTATAGAACGGAATGGCTGATCCAGCGTTTCAAAAGGTTTCCTTCTGCTCTTTTATGCGTGTCCTTAAACTCAAAAGTCTGCAAAGGTCCACCTCTGTTTGGACAAGACCCAAACCATCTATATACATGTCTAGACTAGTTTGCTGCTTTTCAATGCGATGATTTGTTCGGACAGTATCAAAGGGAGTGTGAGATTCTTTGTCTTCGGCTGACCCTAGCTGCCTCTGTGTACTCTTCAAAGGCAAAAGAATTTGCCAGCAGCTGCGTCAGTTTAGACTGCCTGCCAGCCGCTTGCTTCATGCCATCGACTGGAAGCCTGGGTCACTCACCTTCTTTAAAAAAGCACACTTGAGACAGAAGTGCTTGAAACAAAATCCATAAACATTAACACTAATTTCTGAGGAAACTGGCCTTTCTGTGGAACACCAGCCAGAAATATTGCATTGGCCTTCGGCAGGCAGCTTGTGCTATGTTTTTCTGAATACTATTTTCCCATCCTTGGGGCGGGGGGGAGGAATTGCCCTACTCAATGGAGGAAAAAGTTTCCATAAATATCTTCAGGGCTAGCCCAATATATGTTGCTGCCTGAAGTGAAAGATGGTCCATGAACAGAAGCAGATTGGATTGGTGGGCGAATCTTATTTCAATGCAGATAGCATCATCCATTATACCTGAGGTAGAAAATCAGATTAGGGTACCCAGGTGAGCCTGTGTGACAACAATGAGGAATGGTTGTGGGGGGGGCAGCTGAAGGACACTCAAAATGATGACTTGTTAGTTTCAGCATAAGAGGGATGTGGGTGGCGCTGTGGTCTAAACCACTGAGCCTCTTGGGCTTGCTGATCGGAAGGTCGGTGGTTCAAATCCCCGCAATGGGGTGAGCTCCCGTTGCTCGGTCCAAGCTCCTGCCAACCTAGCAGTTCGAAAGCACGCTGAAAAGTGCAAGTAGATAAATAGGTACCACTCTGGCGGGATGGTAAACAGCATTTCCATGCGCTGCTATGGTTTCAGTGTTCTGTTGCACCAGAAGAGGCTTCGTCATGCTGGCCATGTGATCTGGAAAAACTGTCTGCGGACAAATGCTGATTCCCCGGCCTGTAAAGCGAGATGAGTGCCGCAACCCCAGAGTCACCCGCAACTGGACTTAACTGTCAGGGGTCCTTTCCCTTTTCTTTTCTTTTTTAGTTTCAGCATGAGCAAAAGCCTGGATGTAAGAAGGGTCAAACTAAAGGGAGCCAAAAAGAGCTTCCTAAAACATGGATTTTAAAGCAGTCCTGTGCTAAGTTGGTGTTAATGGCTGCTAGGGAGAGTGGATCTCTTCCTTCCAGATGGCCAAAAAGCTGACAATGGGAATGGAAACCCCACTCCAGTCCCCTTCCCTCTGACATCATTGGCCTACACCACAGGTATTTCAAATTCTGTGGTTCCTTGAATGCTTTCCTGCTTAGATTGTCAATTAGTGCCAGATGTGCTCCAGGAAGCTAAATGAATTCACCACCTTATTCCCATGTAAGCTAAAATGGCAATTCGCTCATGCTCCCAGGTGAGATAGGGGGACATGGGAAGCTGAGAGGAGAGAGAGAGAGAGAGAGAGAGAGAGAGAGAGAGAGAGAAGCATCATTACCTGAACGTAGCTTTCAGGCCCCTGCTAAAATTTTGAATCTTTAAATCATCCTGCCTCTCTCTGTTTCAAAGGGCTGTGAAAAGACCAGTTCCCTTCCCTTAATGACCCCTACACCCCACCTAATTCATTCCTCAGTGCAAGATGTTCAAAGTATGATAGGGAAGAGCGTAAGATCTGTGCCATTGCTTAAGGTGAAGAAGAAGAAGAAGAGTTTGGATTTGATATCCCACTTTATCACTACCCTAAGGGGTCTCAAAGCGGCTAACATTCTCCTTTCCCTTCCTCCCCCACAACAAACACTCTGTGAGGTGAGTGGGGCTGAGAGACTTCAAAGAAGTGTGACTAGCCCAAGGTCACCCAGCAGCTGCATGTGGAGGAGCGGAGACGCGAACCCGGTTCACCAGATTACGAGTCCACCACTCTTAACCACTACACCACACTGGCGCAAGAACACCTATATTTCTGGCCTACTTGCTGGTTCTGCACCCTGAGTGCCTCTCCAGATAACCCATCCACTGAACATGTATCCTGATTTATTGCACAAAGCTCACATGGGTTGTAGATTGCACCCAGTCTTTCCTGAGCATTTGACATGATTTATTTGGTGGGAGGCTACACAATGAGAATTCACCCTGATTAGTTTGCTGGCTATTAATGCATTTCTGTTAATCATTCATTCACCCAACACTTTTCAAAGCATTTCCCCAATTCAGAAAAGGGCAACCAGAACGATCAAGGAGTTGGAGAACTCCCCTATGAGGAAAGGGTTTGGCATTTGGGTACAACATTATGCATATTATGGGCAAAATGGATAGAGAAAGGGTTTTTTAAAAATATCTCTCTCATAACGCTAGAACTCATAGACATCTAATGAAGCTGAATGTTGGAAGATTCAGAAGAGACAAAAGAAACATATTTCTTCACACAGTGCAAAATTTAACTAAGGCATTCGCAGGAGGTAATGATGGCCACCCAATGGGATAGTTTTAAAAGAAGATTAGACAAATTCACAAAATAAGGCTAGCAGTAGCTATAAACAGTGATAAATACATTCTTACCTGCACAGTTGGAGGCGATTTCCTTTCAAATGCCAGTTGCTAGAAATCACAGGGAGAGTGCTCTTGAACTCAGATCCTGGTTTGTGAGTTTCCTGTTGGTATCCTTATAGACACTGTGAGAACAGGATGCTGGACTAGATGGGCCACAGGCTTTTCTTATGTTCAGCTGAGGAGCGCTGAGCAGATGGCGCTACATGAGAAAGTTATTTTTGTTGAGAGAGAAGTGATCAAAAAGGCTTTCATCTGTGGACTGATCTGAATTGCGGTAACAAAAACTGTAGCTTTCACCCCTCCTCTAAATGAAACCCTCCGAGAAACACATTTCTAATTTTGTGCTTACTGAATTATTCCAGTGGAAAAAATTATGGGCAGCCCAGTTATCTAACAATAGAATTCCTGGAGAACAGGCGAAGTCCCGGCAGACTGGAGGAGGGCAAATGTTGTCCCTATTTTCAAAAAGGGGAAAAGAGAGGACCCAAATAATTACCGCCCAGTCAGTCTGACATCAATCCCAGGGAAGATTCTGGAGCAGATCATTAAGCAAACAGTCTGTGATCACCAATAGTCAGCATGGATTTCTGAAAAATAAGTCATGTCAGACTAACCTGATCTCATTTTTGACAGAATTACAAGCCTGGTAGATGAAGGGAACGCAGTGGATGTAGCCTACCTTGATTTCAGCAAGGCATTTGACAAGGTGCCCCATGATATTCTTGTAACGAAGCTGTTAAAATGCGGTCTTGACTTTGCTACCACTCAGTGGATTTGTAACTGGCTGACTGACCGAAACCAAAGGGTGCTCATCAATGGTTCCTTTTCATCCTGGAGAAGAGTGACTAGTGGGGTGCCACAAGGTTCTGTCTTGGGCCCGGTCTTATTCAACATCTTTATCAACGACTTGGATGATGGACTCAAGGGCATCCTGATCAAATTTGCAGATGACACCAAACTGGGAGGGGTGGCTAACACCCCAGAGGACAGGATCACACTTCAAAACAACCTTGACAGATTAGAGAACTGGGCCAAAACAAACAAGATGAATTTTAACAGCGAGAAATGTAAAGTATTGCACTTGGGCAAAAAAAATGAGAGGCACAAATACAAGATGGGTGACACCTGGCTTGAGAGCAGTACATGTGAAAAGGATCTAGGAGTCTTGGTTGACCACAAACTTGACATGAGCCAACAGTGTGACGCGGCAGCTAAAAAAGCCAATGCAATTCTGGGCTGCATCAATAGGAGTATAGCATCTAGATCAAGGGAAGTAATAGTGCCACTGTATTCTGTTCTGGTCAGACCTCACCTGGAGTACTGTGTCCAGTTCTGGGCACCACAGTTCAAGAAGGACACTGACAAACTGGAACGTGTCCAGAGGAGGGCAACCAAAATGGTCAAAGGCCTGGAAACGATGCCTTATGAGGAACGGCTAAGGGAGCTGGGCATGTTTAGCCTGGAGAAGAGGAGGTTAAGGGGTGATATGATAGCCATGTTCAAATATATAAAAGGATGTCACATAGAGGAGGGAGAAAGGTTGTTTTCTGCTGCTCCAGAGAAGCGGACACAGAGCAATGGTTCCAAACTACAAGAAAGAAGATTCCACCTAAACATTAGGAAGAACTTCCTGACAGTAAGAGCTGTTCGACAGTGGAATTTGCTGCCAAGGAGTGTGGTGGAGTCTCCTTCTTTGGAGGTCTTTAAGCAGAGGCTTGACAACCATATGTCAGGAGTGCTCTGCTGGTGTTTCCTGCTTGGCAGGGGGTTGGACTCGATGGCCCTTGTGGTCTCTTCCAACTCTATGATTCTATGATTCTACAATAGTCATCAGAAGCCAGGTCATAATAGGAAGCCCTTGAGCTGAAAACAGTTGAGCCTAAAGAGTTTATTATAGATATTATGAGAGATAGGGATTTTAAAGCTGGGCTAGGGAATATCCCCCCCTTTAAAGTCTTTCACTATTACATGAACAATCCATGTAAGAATCATCCCTATATTCTTGCAATATACTCCTGTATTGGCATCCCCATTCTGCAGATGAAGCAGAGTTTCCAGGCATTTGTTTGAGTTACAACAAATGTCACAGTCCAGCCTCAGCCCATATGCATTCATTTTGATGCATGAAGTTAGGTGGGATACCTGATGCATGAAGTTAGGTGGGATACCTGACTCATCCGCTATATACTCAGTTAATCACTGGCAGGTGAGGGATTCCTGCAGACAGCATCTTAGCAGGAAGTTCTTTCTGCACAATTAAGGAATTGGGCCTTTCGTGTTAGACAAGCACCATCTCTGCTGCCATTTCAGTGCCTACCGAATACCTTCCTTGTAGAATCACAGGACTCAGCTATATAGCCATAAATAAAACGTTTAAAGTGTGTTGTAAAGTGCAATATACAAATGCGACACTAGATGGCGACAGTAAAGGTAAAGGTACCCCTGCCCATACGGGCCAGTCTTGTCCGACTCTAGGGTTGTGCGCCCATCTCACTTAAGAGGCCGGGGGCCAGCGCTATCCGGAGACACTTCCGGGTCACGTGGCCAGCGTGACGAAGCTGCTCTGGCGAGCACCAGCGCAGCACACGGAAACGCTGTTTACCTTCCCAATATAAAGTGGTACCTATTTATCTACTTGCACTTAAGGGTCCTTTCGAACTGCTAGGTGGGCAGGAGCTGGGACTGAAAGACGGGAGCTCACCCCGCCGCGGGGATTCGAACCGCCGACCATACGATCGGCAAGCCCTAGGCGCTGAGGTTTTACCCACAACGCCACCCGCATCCCCTAGATGGCGGCAGTAAGCTATGGCAAATTCAATATATTTTTCAAAACTTTTTTTTTTAAAAAAAAACATTTTTATATGTTTGTAGATTCCACCATAGAATTATAGAGTTGGAAGGGGCCACATGGGTCATCTATATATATTGGGAAAGTAGTTTCAGAAAAATCAGAACAATAAACATACATATATACATACATACAAACATACAAACATATACAGTACATTGTATGTCTTTAAGACAGTCCCCTACAAATGCAATAACCTTAAAGCTTCCATTCCCAAATATTCTTACTAAAGAATAATGCCCACTCAGCGTATAACTGGAATTTATTCCCCATTCCATATTTCAAGGACTAGAACAATTCTACTGGCTTCTGTGGAACTACTCCAGTGCAACATTTTTGAGGATCATGGCGTAGAAATTATGGACTAACTCCCTTGCAATAGATTGTTGGGCTGTAATGTCAGGAGACTGAGATGATAGGCAACTTGTGGGAGGCCACCCAGCAAGCCTGTGGTCAGCTGGGTGTTAGCACTAGGAGTTCCTGGCACATAGCCCAGTGCCCAGACCACTGCCCACACTCCCACTCAGAATTAAGCAGTTTCCCTTCACTGAAGAGCTGGTACATAAAACAGCCAGGAAATTCATGGATAATATTTTGAAAGGAGCTATGAAAACAATATTTTTAAAGAAAGCACCTTTGAAAGATGGGAATAGGGGAAATAATGAGTTTTCTGCTTCTTTTGCTCTTTCAAACTATAGACGCTACATTTTTCCTGCAAAATAGCTTAAGCACTTAGCTAATGTCTTAGTGTCCTGGAGAAATCACCCATATGGAGAAATGGCATTTCCTACAGAAGTGAAATAATCACATCTTGCAGGTTCTTCTGATTGTCTCAGAACGGTCTGAACTCTTCCTTGGCTAGTTCGTCTGTTTGGGAGAAATGTGGTGGGCACAGCTGCTAAAATGCTTTACAGCTGGAATGGGGAACCTATGACTCTTCAGTTGTTGTTGGACTGCAGGTCTGTCCTATCATCCCCTCACCATTGGCTATGCTGCTGGGGCTAATGAGAGTTGAGGTCAGACAACACCTGACAATACCTGGAGGCCAGGGTTTCCATCCCTGCCTGTTCCTAGGAGATGATGCACTGAGGTGAAGAAGAAGAAGTAGAGTTTAGATTTGATATCCCGCTTTATCACTACCCTAAGGAGTCTCAAAGCAGCTCACACTCTCCTTTCCTTTCCCTTCCTCCCCCACAACAAACACTCTGTGAGGTGAGTGGGGCTGAGAGACTTCAGAGAAGTGTGACTAGCCCAAGGTCACCCAGCAGCTGCATGTGGAGGAGCGGAGACATGAACCCGGTTCCCCAGATTACAAGTCTATTGCTCGTACACCACACTGGCTCTTAACTACTACACCACACTGGCTCCTATAGGCAGTTTGGCCTATAGGATCCAGGGACCAAGGGCCTGGTGGAGGACTAGGCTAGAGCACTGTGCGCTTCAGTGGATTAGCAAAAAGCCTAGCTGATTTGGTACTCCATGAAAGCTCTCTGTGACCTGACCAGTAGTGGTGAGACTGTGTTACTTCAAAACCCTAGTTGTTCTGTTCCCAGATCAGTTTTCTCAAAACCAGGAAATGGATTCCCATCAGTAAACGGATGCCTGCTCTACAGATGCAGCAGAATGAAGTGGTAGATTAGACTGTGGCATTGTGCCATTTTTGAATGCACCCTATCTAAAAAAAAGAAGAAAGCTTATTGTAGGGAGAATGGAAGATGCAGTGGATGGGTGACAGTGCTTAGTTCAGAGTAGCTCTCGCAGCAGCTGATATCTATATTCCCCTGCCAGGGGAGAGCCCACCAGAGTGGTACAAGGGTGTTAGAGGGTTATATCAGATCTGGCACCAACTTTTCCCTACTTGTAGTTTGAAGTAATAAAATTCATTCTATCAACTCCTTCCTCATTTTGCTGCAGGCATATACAAGGCGATAGTGTTTTATTTTGTCTTTTTTAAAGAATTGAACACCTATACTCCCCTCAAACATTTCCAAGTCTCATGGAAGCATGGAATTTAGAGCGTACGGAATGTCAATCAAGTATTGTCAATCAAAAAATGCTCCTTCAGCTAATATATTAGACTGCTTTGCCATTCAGCACATTTCCTTCCTTCCAAAACTAGACTCTTGTGTTTAGTCAAAGGGTCAAGACACTGGCAACTTGTCAGTTCAGCTGCCTCAATTGCTACTGGCTTTTAAATCCTGATACAGGGCTTAATTATCTAATTGTCCAACTTAAATTCCCGCCCCCCTCCTCAAGGAATGCCATGTATTATTCTAAACTCTGTTATTCTAAACTGGTAGAACATATTGTTGTTCTTTTGAGAGTTCCAAGAGCATACGAACAAGGAATTAGAACAAAGAGAATATGTTTGTTTCTTATTAATGATTGACCTTTAGTAGATGTTTGATAATGGTTTGAACATGAAATACAACTCAGATTTTGGCATCTTACTGGAAAACTCCATTGAGTTAAATATGTTTTGAATATGAATCTGTCTTTCATTATGTCCCTGTCTCTGACAAAATAGTAGAAGGTTTTGAATTTGGTGGAACAAATGCAACCTTGCTCATGTTTATTTGCTTGTTTTAAATCTCTGATGCTATCAAATATTTAGGAGGTGCTTTTTGAATTATGAGCAAACGGTCAATACATTAAAAAAAGAAAACCTATCATACAAGCAGCAGTAGCAAACATGGTGCCTGCCACATGTTGCTAGGCTCCAACTCCCATCATTCCCAGCCAGCATTGCCAATGGTCAGGGGTGATGGGAGTTGTAGTCCCGAAACATCTGGAGGGTACCACATGAAAGACATAAAAATATCCAAGCCTAGAAAAACAGCAGGTTTTAAATCAAATTCTGTTAGACAATGGATGCATGGGATGGAATGATACACAACTGTGTTATTTCAGTTTGCCTATTCTTGCAGCTGTTTTTAATACTCTTGCATTTACCTCTTATTATTGGTAGAATGCTCTTTAGATTTTATATATACACAAAGACAAACTGTTGATGAATCAATCTCAGGGTTCTTGGGCTAAATACAATAATATATATTCTTTAAATTGAATAACCTTTTCTAAAATAACCTTTTTTTTACAAAGTTTATCACTATACCATATAGATATATATAGTTGTGGTTTTTTTTAAATATATACTCCTTTTTCTTAATTTACAAAGTACCCAGAGAGAGGGGGAGACCACACACACAACAAAAACCAGCAATTAAATCACAGGGATTGAATCATAGAATTGCAGCATTGGAAGAGACCACCAGAGCCATCTAGTCAGCCCCCTGCAATGCAGGAATATTTTGCCCAACATGAACCCATGACCCAGACATTAAGAGTCTCATGCGATACCGACAGAAGATAAGAGAAAAACAACTATTTTCAGAACCTGTTGTTGTTCTGGCTTTTTCTGAGAGACTTGTTTCAGTGACTCGTTGAACGCTTGCAATACTGCAATATTGCGTAAAGGCTACAATCCAAACGGCCCTACCTTTTGTAAACTCTATATTTTCCCATGCTTTCCCTGGTTGAGTTTGGGCAGAAAGAAAGGGGTAGCAGAGTGGAGCGTAAAGCAAAACAAAATAGGGATTGAGGAGTTTTCTCAGGACAGTGGAGGGTGTGCGCACTGTGGGACATTGTTGTAATGGTGGAAGAAATGTTCTTTGGGGGCAGGGGGGACAAAATGGAGGGTTGAAGAGGGTCAGTTGAGGGTCAGTTTTCATCAGAGGAATATTGGAGGGTAAGTCCCTACACACTGCTCCCCCCCCCTTGAAACATAGGTGCCAGTACACACCATGAAGTTGTTACAGTAAGTGCCACACTTTTTAACAACACCACAAAAGAAGTCCCCTTTAGTTCCTCCGGGGGAGGGGGGAAAGCTCTGCTTCTACATTTCCCAGACTACTGTGACCTACCTGCAAGCTTCCTTTGGTGGGTGAAAAGGGTCTCTGTGTTTTTGTGTTTGTGTTTGCAGATAGACTGAGTGGTGCAAATCAGATTAATATGTTTATGAGAGAGAGGGAGGGGAGGGAACAGTCTATAAATCTTACTGTGTTTCTGCTTACAACGGAAATCGTAAAAGAAGTAAATAAGCGTCTGGAATATTTAGCATTGCTCACAGGTTTTTCCCCCCAGGACTCTTTGTTTGGCACAGCAATTAATTTCCTGGGATCCCTAGTCAGTTGGTAACAAATGTAAAATATCACATACTTGCTGAGAAACTGCCAAGGAATAGTAGTTTGATCATATAGCTATTTATAATAATGAAAGGAACAGTTTTGACTCAGCCAAACAACAGAATTCACACAAGAGGTCAGTGTTGTGCACAGAAGTCTACTTGAAAATAACTATATGACTTTATAAGACTTGCTAGGATGACAATAGAGGAAGCTATCCTGTGGAAAGCTGCATTCAAAGGACAGTTTCACAAGACTGGCTAAGTAGGATGCACAGACACCTTAAATTCCATAGAAGTCAAGAATTTAAGAAGCCTAATTCCGTGGGATTGTAGTTTAGGGTGGATGGGTTTTTAGTTATGATTTAAAGGGAGCAATGGGCTTACCTGAGAAGGTTGGTTTCCAAAAGCACCAATATGGAGGCAAGACACTTAATAGCACATGCTTGCTGAAATGACAGAAAAGACAATTTTTTAAACAAACAAACAAACATTCTAACATGCATTTGACCTACTTGGCTGATGTTCTCTTAGGCTGCAATCTTAATTCCACTTTCCCTGAGACTTAATTCCATAGAACTCAGGGGACTTCTGAGTAGACCTGGATAGGATTGCACAAGACTGAACTTGTGTTTCATTCATTGCAGCTGTCCATTCCTGCTGTTGTTGTGGTGCTGCTTTGGGTTGAATTTTGTTGTTTTAAATTGGCTGCAAGCTGCCAGGACTCTGCATATATACTGGGAAAGTAGGATATATACAACCATTAAGACCGTTCTAAGAAGTTGAACTTCAAACTAATGAAAAAATTCCTGCTGGAATTGAAACAGCAACAAAAGAACTGATGGATTAAAAAACCCTCCAATAAAAAGTGGTGCAAAACACTTTTTGTAATGCAGAATGATCTTTATCCACCAAGTAAGGCTAAGAAGGCGCATCAGTGTTCAAATTAACTTGATTTATTACAATATCCAGAGACGGCAGGAGGGGTGTAGAGCAAAGTTGCCCCAATTATGAAATTTCCAGCTGAGACAATTCTTGCTTCTTGGCAATGGAGGCTAAATTACATTGATCCATGGACAATTTAAACAGCAAGAATAACCCGAAAAAATGTCAATATTTGGAGTGGGAGGACAAGAGGCATTTTGGACTGGAAAACCATTTTCTTTGGACAAGCCAGATACTGGCTTTAAACAAAAATGATACCTTTCTGCATCTGTGCATGGGAGCCTGGAACATCAATCTGACAAAAACCAGCATCTTAAATATTCAAAGAGAACAGAACAACCTTCACCAACCTGGTGCCCTCCAAATATTTTGGACTACACCTCCCATCATCCCCAGCCAGCAGGCCAAATTCCAGGTTGGTGAAGACTGGAATAGTAGATAAGGTTCAAAATACACTGTTTAGGAAATGCAAGTTTATTTCCCCCCCCCCCCGTTTAATGTCTGTATTGATAGCTAATGCCTGTTTATGTTAAGGAACCTTGAAATATTGCATGAGTTCTTCCAAGAGAGCTTTCTCTGTAGCACATTGAAAGTGTGGTAGTCACAGATAGGTATAATACAGGTCTTACCAAAGAGCCTGAGAGTTTAATACTTCAAATATAATGCTTTCAGATTATGGCAATAATAATAATAATAATAATAATAATAATAATAATAATAATACACCGCCCATCTGGTTGGGTTTCCCCAGCCACTCTGGGCAGCTCCCAACAGAATTTCAAAAACACGATAAAAGATTGAACATTAAAAACTTCCCTAAACAGGGCTGCTTTCAGACGTCTTCTAAAAGTCAGATAGTTGTTTATTTCCTTGATATCTGATGGGAGGGCATTCCACAGGGCGGGTGCCACCACTGAGAAGGACCTCTGCGTGGTTTACTGTAACCTCACTTCTCGCAGTGAGGGAACCGCAAGAAGGCCCTCGGAGCTGGACTTCAGTGTCCAGGCTGAATGTCTTCATATAAATGAAAACGTTTCCCGGGGCTGCAACCCAATACCTGGGAGTAAGTGCTATTCAACCCCAAGGGTCTTTTGTTTAAACTGCATGTCTACCTCATATCCTAAAACTTTGCTCTTGTCTTTCAAGTATTGCAAAATTGTATAGTAGCTGAAGAGGGACTTTTTAGACATTCCTCTACTCCTGCCCTTAACCTGGCATCCCAAGGTGAACTGAATTAGATGGAGAAGAACTTTACCACTGGTTCCCTATCTATTCTAAAATACCCAGAGAATAGTTGTCACCAGTTGAATTATATGACTCGTGCATGATGGGCAGAAGTCTAATGGGGGTACCCAAGTTACAACTATGCCAGTTTCCAATCCCCTAGAGCTCCCCTAGAGCATGGATGGCTCTCCAGTGCTGTTGAACTACAATTCCCATAATCCCTCATCATTGGCTATGGCAGCTGGAGCCACAGTTTCCCCATCCCTGGGTTAGTCAGATTCTTTCCAGACCAGGAAACACTGTTTTAATTAACCAAAAATTAGGTTTTCGAACAAACACAAAAAGTACAGTTAAGAAAATACAACTTTGGAGTGCTTTGGAGTGTGGCCATTATTCCTATCTTGCCAGCTGTCAGTCTGAACACCTGCTGTTGGGAAAAGTACCAGTTCTCAGTTCTACCAGATGCCAGTTCTGACATCTGAGTATGATTGGGGAAATTGCAGTCATCCTTCAAGCAAAGCATGCATTTCAAAGGCACAAGCCAAGCATCATAATTTAACTTGGTCAGTCTCCTCTTCCTATTATTTCCTATTATTTACAACAATTCCTTGCAGGTTTGAACGGGGGGAAATTCAGATGTTTAATCATGTATGCCAGTTTAGTGATGATACAGAATAAAAAACAAATGTGCAACTTTTAAACAATCTCCATCTTAGGAATTCTTTGCTCTTTGATATATATTTATGGCTACATTAGTAAAACAAGGAATTTAATAGCCATACCAGGAAGGTTATTTCTGAAAGCAATCATACTGCAAAATGGCGGAACAGCCGGGCTCCATGAGTCTCACTTTGTTATTTTTACAAAGAGTGCAAAATGATCGATGAGGTGGAAGCACTAGGAACCTTGGGAGGAAGTTATCATGCCCTCTTGGGTTTCACAATACACAGGCAAGGGAAATGCGCTCTATACATTAAGAAGCCTGATTTCAAAAAGCTTAAGGAACTACTGGCTGAGATCCCATGGTCAGAAATACTCAAAGAGAAGGGAGTCCAAGATGGATGGGAGCTTCTTAAAGGTGAAATGTCAAAGGGATAAATGCAGACAATTCCAACAAGATGACATTAATGTTGGGGACAGGTTTTAGAGAGAGCTAATATAGCATAGTCACAGCACAATCTAAATTCAAGATTCCCTGGGCTGAGAGAGTTTGGGTTTATCTGATCTTGGGATTTCCTGGCCAAACCAGAGCTCAACCAGGGCTATGTCTGTATAAGTTCATCACCCCATCTCAACTGAAGATACCCTGGTGTCAGTCCATCACCCTGACTCAGCCAAGGCTTAACCAGTGGAACTTAAGCTGGATTGAGTTCACCAAGGGAGTGTGGTGGGGCTTTAGGAGAGCAAGGAAAGACTTGCAACTATTCCAGCTTGCTTTCAGCTCAGTCACATGATCTAGAATTTTAGTGGAACCTAGCCAGGGATGCGGGTGGCACTGTGGTGTAAACCACTGAGCCTTGCGCTTGCTGATCGGAAGGTCGGCAGTTCAAATCCCCATGATGGGGTGAGCTCCCGTTGCTCAGTCCCAGCTCCTGTCAACCTAAGAGTTCGAAAGCATGCCAAAGTGCAAGTAGATAAATAGGTACCGCTCTGGCGGGAAGGTAAACAACGTTTCTGTGCACTGCTCTGGTTTCACCAGAAGTGGCTTAGTCATGCTGGCCACATGGCCCGCAAAAACTGTCTGCAGACAAACATTGGCTCCCTTGGCCAGTAAAGCAAGATGAGCACCGCAACCCCAGAGTCGTTCACGACTGGGCTTAACTGTCAGGGGTCCTTTATCTTTATCTTTAGCCAGCAAAAAAAGGGTTATGTAAGTCAAATTCCTCCAAATACTTCCTGAACAGAGTTTGGAATGAATCGACTTAAGATGGCATAATTTGTAGTTATACAGCTATACAGCTGCAAATGAAACGTTTTAAGTGCAATATACAGTGTGACACTCGATGGCTTATGGAAAATTCAATGTATTTTTTATTTTATTTTATTTTTAATAAATTTTTATTAAGATTTTACAAAACAAAGAATTCATCATTTCAAAATGTATCCTTTCCATACATAAATTTCACATGAAAAACAAATACAACAGAAAAACAAAATTATGTAGCAAAAAAAGAAGAAGAAAAAAGAAAAATAGAGGGGAAAAAAACCTTATTCTTAAAATTATGAAATTCCATACCCCTCTGTCTTGACCTCCTCGCATCCCCCTTTTTTGTGTTCCTCTTTATTCTAATCCAATTCAGCAAATTCAAACCCTTATTAAGCCATACTTAATTTTACATTCTTCTAATTATTATGTCCCGATTTTCCATTTATTTTAATCCATATCTCCTCTTATATACTCATGACATAATAATGTTCTGTTCATAACCCCTTCTCCTTTTTAACATTCTTCTTTTAATTTACCTTTAACCAAGTCACACATACCCTGTCACCTTCACTTCCCACAACATATTAACACTCCAAAATTTTACAATATTTCTGTAAATAGTCCTTAAACTTTTTCCAGTCCTGTTCAATCAAATCTTCTCCCTGGTCACGGATTCTGCCAGTCATTTCAGCCATCTCCATGTATTCGATCACTTGCGTCTGCCATTCCTCCACGGTGGGTAAATCTTGTGTCTTCCAGTACTTGGCGAGAAGTATTCTTGCTGCTGTTGTTGCATACATAAAAAATGTTCTCTCTTTCTTTGGCACCCATTGGCCAACTATGCCCAAAAGAAAGGCCTCTGGTTTCTTAGGAAAGGTACTTTTAAATACCTTCTTGAGTTCATTATATATCATTTCCCAGTAAGCCTTAACCCTCGGGCATGTCCACCAAAGGTGAAAGAATGTTCCCTCAGCTTCTTTACATTTCCAACACTTGTTGTCAGGCAGGTGATAAATTTTTGCAAGCTTGACCGGGGTCATGTACCACCTGTAAATCATTTTCATAATATTCTCCTTTAAGGCAATACATGCCGTAAACTTCATACCGGTGGTCCACAACTGCTCCCAGTCAGCAAACATAATGTTATGACCTAGATCCTGCGCCCATTTAATCATTGCTGACTTAACCGTTTCATCCTGCGTGTTCCATTTCAACAGCAAGTTATACATCTTTGACAGAATCTTAGTTTTTGGTTCTAACAGTTCTGTTTCCAATTTTGATTTCTCCACCTAGAAGCCAATTTTTCTGTCCAAATTATAGGCCTCTCTTATTTGATAATAATGAAGCCAATCTCGCACTTTGTCTTTTAATTTTTCGAAACTCTGCAGTTTCAATCTGTCACCTTCTTGTTCCAAAATTTCCCAATATTTTGGCCATTTGGCCTCCATATTGAGCTTTTTCTGAGCCTTAGCTTCCATAGGTGACAACCACCTTGGGGTTTTGCTTTCCAGCAAGTCTTTATATCTTATCCAGACGTTAAACAAAGATTTCCTGACAATATGGTTTTTAAATGCCTTATGAGCTTTAACCTTGTCGTACCACAGATATGCATGCCACCCAAAAACATTGTTGAAACCTTCTAAATCCAAAATGTCCGTGTTCTCAAGAAGCAGCCAATCTTTCAGCCAGCAGAATGCTGCTGATTCATAATACAATTTAAGGTCTGGCAGGGCAAATCCACCTCTTTTTTTTACATCAGTTAAAATTTTAAACTTTATTCTAGGTTTCTTGCCCTGCCAGACAAATCTAAAGATGTCTCTCTGCCACTTCTTGAAACAGTCCATCTTGTCCAATTCAATGTATTTTTTAAAAAGTATTTTCAGAACTTTTTTTATATATGTGTAGATTCCACTCAAGCTTCCGGTTTGAATCTCACCTCTGCCTTTAGTTCACTAGGGGTGCTGGGCCTGCCCCTTTCTTTGCAATATGGAGAATAAGAAGAATAATTTTCTGCTATGAATTTCTTCCTATGAAGCCTCTTGAACAGGTAATAGCTTTCTGGAAAGGGCCATAAGTGTGCCAGAAAGAAATAATGACAACAGTCTCCATTATTGCTAAAACCGCAGGAAGATTTATCAAAGATAGATGAGAAAGTGTTAGCAAACCTAACTCTTTAATGGATGTAAACACAGTGTTGCTGTTCTTTTAAAAAAACTCCAAACAGTTGAAGTCAAGTGCTGGTTGACAAAATGAAAGAGAATCAGTATGATGAAATACCTCAACCTAAACATTTACTTACTGTCTGTTTGGTCTAGAAGCTTTGTGTTAGAATTTTATGGAATTTTCAGGGGCATAGCAAATGATCAACATAAGAATTTCTGCCAAATGACACCAATTTGCCCACAAGGTTTCAGGTTTCCTTGACTTATTCTGAGTCAGGACCACACTAGGGAGAAAAGGGTTAATTCCCCCCTCCATACCGAATTTGTACTCTCTGAAGCAATATACAAACCACAATGCAGCTAAATTTTGAAACTCACACTTTTCTGAATTTTGCAAACATACACATACTAGAGCTAAATGGGCATTGCCTGTACAGTATATATTAGTGAAATAACATACAAAAATGTTTATATCATGTAAAATTGCATACAAATATGCACAAAGCAGAAGAAATTCATACTAATATGCTGGTTATACGGAGAGAGAGAGAGAGAGAGAGAGAGCGCAAACAAACAGATATATATTGGAAGATTATATGCAGAAATTTGGAAGATTAAACTGATGACTGGAAAAATGAGAAACTGAAAGAAACCAAAATTGACAGATTCTCCCATTCCTATGTGCTGCTTGAGCAAATAAACTTTTGACCAAATTGAATCTGGAAGCTTTTAGCAGTATAATCTGAATTTAAATGTAGAAAAAACCCAAAGAATTAGAGGACTTGCAGTTTTTTAAAGAAAACAAAACATTTCCTTCAAGAAAGCTTACGTTTACCCTCCAAGTTCTCTTTTGGAGATGGTTAATATTTTCCTAATATTTCCTAATATTTTCCATATGCATGTATATAATGCAACAGAAGTCAGCTTTGGCTTGGTGTTCCATATTATACAGTATTATGTTTTCTTGTTTTCTTTGTACAACATACCTGAATCTATCACACTGCTTTCAGTTTAACACACATTTAATATTACTTTAGTAAATATTGGCATTAAAACTATCTCAATTTTGTAAAACACAAAGCTAGATTATATCTCTAGGTGTTCCAACCATAAAGCTTACGGTACTCTTTGCAAACTATTCAGTCATACTGTGTTAAGAATTCAATTCTTAAAGGGTCTATAAAGAAATTCTAGTATATTTTTATTCATGGTCCGTGGTCATCAAATACATTGTCATGACAGGTGGAAAAGTTTTGTGGCTTAAAAAGTGTGCCATTATATACAGGGAAAGGACCACCTATGGAGTTTGCATTCCAGTTCATAGTAAATAAAAGCAAGTATAATGTAAATGGAAGACCAAGTCGCTCATGACTAGATGCTTCTGGCACCCAAATGTTTGATGGGTGTTTTTCCATGTAAACAAAGAAGCTGCTCTTATGTTATATATTTGGTGTGATATCACCAGTCTCGCCCAAGGCAGATCAGTAACTGTCTATCTTTCCCTCTGTTTTGGTTCTCATTACAGTATCTGCCTTTATCCACAATGAGGTGGGAGGAGATTATTTTGGCGGGAATTAGACAAACACAGGTGGAATCATAAAGTGCAGAGCCTGCGGCAAAACATCTGCCATGAGTGCTCTACTGTTCTATTCTTGACTGTTGCTCTTGGAACCTGTAGCAATTCACTCAATGTCACTGAAGAAGGCATAGCCATGCCTGGATGCTATTTAATGTCCTTTGCATGGTAGTTGGGCAGATGAATATCCGTATTTTGAGAAGCACTAATATACGGGCAGAAATGTTGTTAGCAGCTGTGACACAACCTGATCCCCCAATGCATTAGGCTGGCAAATGAGGGTTAACAAATGGGGTACAATGTCAAGACTCATGTTGTTAGGATGCTGAAGCAAGTGGGGTGGTTCTCTCTTAGGCTGTTTTTGCTGGTTGAACCAGTTTCCCACCCATGTCTGCCAACCACCCGTCCACCAGTGCAGACAATCTCTTTCCACCCAATGAACATGTTGGAAAGTTGAAGGCCCACCAGTCATAGCCCCACCGGCAAAGCCCAGCTAACAGTCCTGAAATCAGGTGTCCTGAGTGCAGGGACTGAGCCAGTCTGGGAACCACAGGACCTTGAGTCGTTTTCAAAGCTGTCGCAAGCCAGCATCTAGCCTGATCTGGGTCCAAACATTATGTCATTCTGCCTGCCTCCTACCTCCCACTGCTGTGGTTGGTTGAGCTGTGGATGCTCTGTCTCTCTGTAGAGCTGCCGCAGTTGCAGAAGTAGATTTGTTCTCTTAGCAATATGGGTATATCTGTTCCTATCCACCAATTTAGGGTAAGTTCAAAGCAGCACAGCTGAGCTGCCTTGGTTATAAGAATGTTCCATCTCCCCCTGCACCATTTTAGGCTGAGCGATTTTGTTTGCCTCAGTGATGGCATCAGGTACTCAACTCTGATTGGTTACCTGGTGTGACAATATTTACTAGATGATCTCTTATTGGCTGTGATCACTTAGGCATGTGATGTGTCAGGAGCTGCTGGAGCCAAGATGAGCTATCAGAAGTGCAGCTTGGCTCTGATTGCCCCTACCCATTTAGGCTAGTCTTTGGGCACTCCTGGAGATGAAGGCTATAAAAAGCTTCCTGTTTGGGCTGGGACCTTGTGCGTTCCTTGGCTGTGACTCCTGGCTTTATTCCTCAGCTCTGAGTCCTGGCTTGATCCCTCAACTCCAACTGGCTCAACTTCTGGATCACCACTGACAGCTGCCTGTAGCTCAGCCGTGATGTGAAAAGAATCCAAGGAGGAAATATAGTCTGAAGCAGGAGAAAAGAAGAAAACAAGAGCTTCAAATTGCTGTGAAGAGAAACAAACAAACAAACAAACAAACAAACAAACAGGCAATGGTAAGAGTCTCTAGGAGCAGATTTAATGCCTCCCCATAGTTCACTCTATGCACATGTTACAGTTAAGATGCTGTAATATGATACAGTGGAGAAAGCTTTTCCCCAATGCACAGAGATCTGTTAGAATAGTTTTTCAATTGACAACATACCAGGTTTCTTGCAAAAGATGCCACAGTAGTTACATTGGTATTCAAGGCTATTTCAGCAGCTTTACCTACCAGTAGAGTCCAGCTGTCAGACCCCTTTGTATCAATTGCATGGTGAGAGAAAGTTCTTGGATGGGCCTGTCTAAATAACTGGGGTAGGGAACTGGCCCTGTCAATATTCTAGGACTACAACTCCCATCTTCCTTCACCAGTAGCCATGTTGGCTGGGGCTGATGGGAGCTGGGAGTCCAGCGACAGCTGAGTGGAGCAGTGGCATTTTCACAGGTACTATATTCTATTTACAAGTATACCCTAGGTCCATTATCAACTTACAGTATCTTCTCATTAGTACCTTCACAGCAATATCAACCAATCTCTTTATTTGTAGAGTATTTTATTAATTCTGTAGTAAAATAACATCGATCAATTCCAACAAAACCTGTGGAGTATCACATATAAAAACTTTTTTTTTAAAAGGTTCAATTTAAGTGGGTATATGCCTTCAGCCTTACTCCTTGGGCCAAATGAGATGATATGTAAAATACTTATTTGCATTGCACTTTTAAAAACAAAGAATGCAGCACTGGGACTGCTGCATGAGGAGAAAATGTTATTTCCTATGCCTACCAACTGTGATCTCAGTCCTTATGGATATTTTTTTAAAAGCTAAATAATGTGTCCATGTGTTCTATGTATTGTCTTCGCTGCCTCTTTAATACACCCTTTCCTGGAGAGTTACTATAATTTTTATGCTGCTACAGGGAGCATAAGAACACAGTGTTAAACCTATTGCTTTTCCAGAAAAAGAAACCAGGGCAAATGAGAATCTGAGGTAAAATAAATGTAAAAATATTGCTATAATTAATAGCTCTGCATCTGCCTGGTCAATCTCTCTGTGTGTTGGTGGTCTAGAGCAAGCCATCTCATAGTATAAATAAGGAAAACTGATAAGGTCCCTGTTCACACAAAGAAACAGATTATGTGTGAGTGCAAAAACAAATACACCATTAACAGATGGTTTGCACATTTCATAGGGACCTCAGACGTTATTAGCTTGGAATAGAATGCTTGCAACTGGGTGAGTAAGATCTGTAGAAGTCAAGGTGGGACAAAGAGAGTTGGGCAAGAAGTAATATGGAAAACCTAACTGCCACTCCATCATGACCTTGAATTCTGTCCCTTCACACAGCCTCTATTCTTTCCCTTCAAACGTTCTTCTGGAGGATTTCAAATTTTGCTCTTCCTGTCTGAGGTGTAAGAGGCACTCCCTCGAGGCAATGATGTTCATGGTGATGATCATTGCACCCGACTCATCTGACAGAATTCCATGGGTTCCACTTCACCATTTTTTCTGAGCAGCTATCTTATGTACTGACGGGAGAATGGGTTCTTTGATTCCTTCCACCATGGCCTTCTCTGGACCTCCTCCATTAGTAAAAGCCCTTTGCACAGTTGTGGCATTTCTTGAAATCAGAAGGGTGGTTTATATCACAGAAATCTATTTGGGAGCCATTTTGAATAGTAGTGATGAAGTTGTGGCACCATCCACACTCAAACCTCTTTCACTTGCACAGCATCACTGTACTGGAATCCTTTGCACATGGGATTGCCACTTCTGAGCCCACAGCATGGAATATAATGCCCCATCTCCCTTGTTTATAACACCATTCCATTCTTATTTGCTTTTGTAGGCTTTTATACTGTTTTACTGATTTTAGGCTGCATCTTTGTTTTAATGGATACTGTTTTTTGTATTGTACATAGTGTACACTGTGTAGAGAGTCTCTAAAAAGATATTAAGTGCTTTAGGAACACTTTTGAATAAATTAATGCACACATAAATAAATACCTGTCATTGCAAAGTACAATAATTGTAGATCTGTTATGCGACCATCTTTCTTTATCAGAGAACATGGGAAGGCAGGCACAACTGACTGCCATTTCAATTTCTGTATTGCTTTCGGAGGAGCACCAGTGCTATATTATCTGCACCATATTGCTCATCTTTATACAGTCATGCTTCATCATGGAATAGTCCCTCTACTGACTGACCAAATATAGATACACACAATATACTACATTTTAATGATTCTCTTGAATGTTTCCCACCAGAAACGCCCCCCCCATCAATTAGAGAGAGATGTATATTGTATGGAGGGAGTC
Source organism: Podarcis raffonei (assembly GCF_027172205.1). Classification (NCBI taxonomy): domain Eukaryota; kingdom Metazoa; phylum Chordata; class Lepidosauria; order Squamata; family Lacertidae; genus Podarcis; species Podarcis raffonei. The sequence continues at coordinate 35,283,861 of NC_070605.1, read as the reverse complement.
TTTATATTGTATGGAGGGAGTCTAGGCAGTCATCAGAAGTGATGGAAGACAGGGGTGGAGACTCACTCATCCAGGGATGGAGATCTTACCATACTGAGTAAGATCTTCCTTAGTATTTGGTCAGCAACAATGGTCATTCAGATGTTCTGGGAAAGCTTATAGGACGATGAAGAAAGCCCATCCTTGGCACCAAGTACCCACACAATCTGTAACATGAGAGCTTATTTCCTAGATATCACGGTAAATAGACATAGATCTTTCCCTAGATATGCTACAGCATGGGTAGGCAAACTGAGGCCCAGGGGCCAGATCTGGCCCAATCTCCTTCGAAATCCGGCCTGCAGACGGTCCAAGAATCAGGGTGTTTTTACATGAGTAGAATGTGTCCTTTTATTTAAAATGCATCTCTGGGTTATTTGTGGGGCAAAGGAATTCATTCTTCCCCCCCTTCAAAATATAGTCCACAAGGTCTGAGGGACAGTGGACTGGCCCCCTGCTGAAAAAGTTTGCTGACCCCTGCACTACAGTAACACATTGGTAAACATGAAAGATGTTCCTGTCTAGAAATAACATGGCAGAGGGAAATCTAGAAATTTGCTGCATGTGTTATGTACACTGCACTCTTGGTCCTGGTCCCACTATCATGCAGACCACAGATTGAAAACGGGCAGCTTTGCAGTTGTGGTTGGACCACAGGTCCCATCACCACTAACCATTGGCCATGCTGACTAGGCCTCCACAACATCTGGAGGGCCACAGGTTCCTCACATGATGCAGGTGTCTGTGGAACCCATGAGGATTGAGAATGGTCACTGCAGCCATCAGATGGATTGCATGAGCGCGTCTTATTCGCAAAACAATTGGATGTAGTAGACACAACCTTGATTTCCCTTTCATCCTTAAAAGAGATGATGATGGTAGAATGCTTCATTGGGAAAGATGACGTTCCATCAGTGTTCTTTTTTGCACATCTTCAAGAATGTCTGGAAAATATCTGAAAGCTTTGAAAGAGATATTTTAATGGAAAAATGGATGCAACAAACTGCCCGCCACCACATTATATGAATTGTTGAGAAAATGCATGTTTGAACAGCTGCAATATAAAACCTATTATATTCCTTGGGCTATTTTAATAAAAGATCTGCTATAATTAACATTCAAAGAATCACATATGAAGGAGGAAGAAAAATGAGCTTGCCAGGATTCTTTTTCAAAATATCTTACTCTGGTGAGATAGCCTTGGTGCAGGGTCCTAATGTGGTGGTTGGTAATGTAAGCCAAGGAAAAAAGTCATCTGAAAACCACAACCACTGGAAACATAAAAGCTGCTGAATCAAATGGACAGAAAGCTGATGTGGGCACGTTTCTGAAGGTTACAGCTATTGCCTTCAACAAAACATTGAAGAAGAAAACCCCCACACACAGATGGCAATGTAAATTATGAATAAATGGCTTATACCATACTTGTTCTTTGGTTTAAGCAAAAGGCATGGCACTGTCTGAAATAAGTAAGATTCAAGTTAATCACTCAAGCCGGCTGGAATACAACGTCCCAACTGGGCATGATGCTGAATATACCTTTGCATTTAAAGTGCTTTATTTAATGGGGGGGGGGGATATATATACACAAATAGCATCTGCTGGGGTGGTGGTTGTGAACTGCCCTGAGATCTATTGGTATAGGGTGGTATACAAATTTAATAAATAAAAATAAATAAAAAATAATTACCAGGGCTGCAGCAGGCAATGTAAGTGGGATTTAACCTTTTTCCTCCCCTGCTGAGAGTCTGAGGAAAAGCCATCCTCTAAAGCTGTTGTTTCCATTGAGAAGAAATCCTCCATTGATACCTATGAAGCTACTATTTGTAGGGAAGGAAAGGGTTAACTTCCCCCTTCCATGCCCACTGTACTACCATTAACTATCAGCCCCCCATCCAGTGGTTGCTGTTTGCATTAAATGCAAAGAGACATCTGACATCACATCTAATTTGGCCCTTTGCTAATGGAATAATCATAAACACAAAACAATAAATGTGGTCCCCAGGAAGATTCATTGTCTTGCCACAAAAAAAACAACAAACCTGCTGTTCATGTGTCCTCATTATTAGGACAATCCTGGCATCAGTTGCTGCATTTGCTTATGGCAATATTTTGGTATGAAATAGGAAATATGCCATATTTCAGTTGTCAATCATTTGTTTAAACATCCACTGTTGCAACAAGGAAATGCTACAGAGAGAATCAAATTATATGAGTTTTCTTTTATGTATGTTGTCTTACTGTGAACGGAAGCGAGAGGCCAGGCGCATTTCCATGAGGTGCACTTGCAGTTATGTATGCTTTAGACTTCACAAAAGGGTGAAATTAAGATAATACCCTTGATTACAGTTTTTTATTAGCAGTTCACAGAATTACATGCCTATCCATGCTAACCCAGATGTAATCAAATTCTATGGGCAAATTACTACTCAAACCATTAATAAATGGCTTTGAACTCTAAATTTGATCCAGACTTTTATTATTTTTTATCATCGTCATCGTCATCATATTATTATTGCTTTTGAACCCTTTTAAAGAAATCAAGTACAAGAACAGATTTTTTTTTGTTCCCTTTCTTATCTGCTGCTTAGAGTTAGGCATTATTGCCCTCAAAAATCAAGTCCTTCGGTTAGCTGCCATAAACTAGGGTTATCTCTCAATACTGCATGCATAATTTCTCAAGGATGAAACGTATTTATCATCATACTGAGTCTGGTGGCTTCATATGGCATTGCGCAATCAGTTTGCAATGCCATAAGGAAGCATGCAAGGCCTGCCCAAGATAATGTCTCTTATTTTAAAAACGTTTGAAACACTTAACATTAAAAAGTATCTACATGGCATACAATATATAAAAAAGAAGCAAAATATAAAACATCATATAAAATTCTATATACCAAAAGAAGCCAAGCCATTGGCTGGTCTAGCTGTCTATTGTTGCATGATCGATAGGAGTTTCTTAGCCCTTTCTAGAGATGCCAGGGAATTGAACCTGGCAAAGGGTGTGCTCAAACAATGAGTGTTAAATAGTGGGTAGACATAGCAGACGACGCAGCAATTTCTCCAAAGAAGCTCTTTATTTTTAAGCTGGAACAGAACTGAACAGCAAACAGCTCACCCGGCCTGCTTTTATAGGCAGCCGGCTGTCAACATTGTAGCAACAACAACCCAGGGTTTTCCACCTAAAGTAACTGACGTGGACCTGAGTGAAAACTATATACACGATACTCCTGGTGGCCAGGGTGAGAACTTCAATACATAACAATGAGCTATGCACAGCATGTTCCCATGTGTTTTCTGGGGATATTCCTAATACAAAGAATCTAGCTGGTTTCCAGTGTGGCAGCGTCAATGCAATTTGGCAGAGTCACAGATTTTATTGATGGTCACTTAAGATTGCCATTGTAGGTTCAGATCAGTACTTCTGCTTCTATATTCTAATTTGGCAGTGCTGTTGCTCAGCAGATCTTTAAAAACAGGTAGACGATCATGTCAGCAATTTAAAAACATCCCCAATGGATAACTAAAATGGAAGAAGGTAATTCCTTAAAGCAGAAAAACTCAAAGAGTTTTTTAAAAATAAAAATAAAAGAAAGTTGATTATACATGTTTCCTCTTCTTTAATGGCACAATATCATTACTGAATAAATTACATTTAATTGCCATCTTCAAAGCACAGTGTCTCAAAGACATTACAAAAAACAACAACCCGAAATCAAATGTTTTTTGTTCTCAGATGAGTGTCGGTCCAGGTTCTTTGTACAGAACTTGCTTCCAAATGGCTCTCTTTGCGGGTGGGGAATGCTCTTCATTACATAAGCTAAAGTGAAGACAGACCTGTGGCAAAAATTATTGTTGTTCTCCTTTCATGCAATCAAGCTGTTGCACATCTGTTTCTTAATTCTTTGTAAACGATTTCATAAAAAAAGAAGAGGCAAGGAGACCAATACAAATCACCTCCTGCATTTTGACCCATTATCTTCTTCCCAGATATGCCCTTTGAATATAAGGTTTTGTTTTGTTTTGGTCCCTTCTTTTTGCAGAGCTCTATTAATATTTTTTGGGAACACTGAAACCATCCCCCACCAAGCCATTTATGATATTCTTGGGATGGGGACATTTAACCTGCAGGATAGCCTCTTGTTTAAGTTTTCTTGTTTAAGATGCCCCTCATTCACTAAACGACCCCTCCAATTGCTGCAATCACGCCACAATGAACTAGATAATATTTGTTCCAAGGCCATTATTTATCTGAGCTGCTTAGCTGATGGTCTTACATAAGCATCCCTCATTGCTTTCAGTTTGTTTCACATTGGGAAGGAATTTTATTGCAACTTTCACCAGCTGACAACTCTGGAAACCTCTCCTCATTTTCCACCATGATTTGCTTCCTTGAGTAACCTGAATACAGTCTGCACTCATTATATTTGTTATGTACTGAAGTTCTCACCCTGAGCCAGCAGGGGGATACTGTAGATAGTTATGCAAATGAAGGATCGAAAGTGACGTTCAGTGATTGGATAGTTTGTATGCAAATGAAGGATCGAAAGTGACGTTCAGTGATTGGATAGTTTTAGAAAATGGCAACAGTTACATTGTTCTGGAGCTCTATATAAGCAGGCTGACTGAGCTCCTCAGTTAGTTCTGTTCCAGCTTACAAATAAAGAGCTGCTTTGGAAGAATCGCTGTGTCGTCTGCTATGTCTACCCACAACTTAACAATATTCCCTGCTAGTGTAGGAACCTGGTGAAATATGATCTTGCTCTCCACTTCTGCCATTCGGTTTCATTGCTCCTAATGGATATGACTGGGGTTTAACTGTAAATATTAGGGTGGACTGAAGAGGCATAATGAATCTCTCAATTAGATTTGCAACATGTAGGTTACAATCCTGTACACAGTTTCCTGGGGTTTAGCTCTGCTGAATTCAGAGGCACTTAAATTTTTGAGTAGGCATGTATAGGAATGCGCTGTCAGCCAATCAATCTGTCAAATTAATTAAATAAAACATGTTTATCAAATCAAAAGTTGCTCCAATTATTAACAGCATATTTTTTTTACAGGTTGTTTTTTTTAAAAAAACACCACAACTACAAGTGCCTATAAAAACTACACATGGCAAATACCACCTCTGAAGCAGCATTCCCTTCTCCTCATTTAGTTCTCCTCCATTTCACTTTGCAATTAAAAAAAATATCTACAGGAAAATTGTATGCATTTCATCTTACATATACCTTTTGGCATGCTGTTTTACTTAGTATATCAGGCAATCTTGCCTAATATACATATTTTTGCAAGCACACAAATGAATATAAGCACTTAAATATGCTTTGTACATATTTTTTGGCCGGAAAACTTTGTGGCATACTTCAGAGAACTGCAAACTTTGAGGAAGGCTGTCTTTTCATCCATGTATTATTGGTTTGAGAAATGCAAATTAGGAAGGTCTGCATTAAAATGTCAGCTTAACGAATCCCGCTCCCCGAATCCCTATTTTGAATAAGTGCATGCAAGCCATTAATATAGATATATATTTATATCAAAGCAAGCCTTGATGGCAAATTCATGGAGACAAGCTTCAAGATATTCAACATGCGGGTTCACAGTGACAACAGTTGAAAAGTGCAGGATATCTTCCCATCAGAGTTTGTACAGCTCTGTTTGCTAGTTAACACATGGTCTGTATAAATGTCTGAAGGGTCTCTGGCATACCCACGGACCTGGAAAGAATCTGATCCAAAGAGCAGAATTCAAACACTGATTTTTTGGATATTGGAGTATTTGATCAGTGATCATGTTTCTGTCTAGCATGTCAGCTGAGCTGTGTCTCTTGTTTTTTCAGGGAATACTTTATCTTTTGCCAATGCAGACAGTCCAAACTTAGCTCTCTGATGCTTGTGATGGCTGTTTGTGTGCATGCAGAGAGAGCCGCCCATGACACTGTGCTCCTGTCATTCCATTTTTCACTTTGGCACAGGTAACTGCCTATTCATTTTGCTGTTCACGCAGGTAAAGACCACTCAGTCATAAGAACATAAGACAAGCCTGCTGAATGAAGCCAATGCACCCTGTTCTCACAGTGGCCAACCAGATGCCTGTGGGAAGCCTGCAAACAGAACATGTGCCCAACAGCACCTTGCCCACCTGTATTTCCTAGCCACTGGTATTCAGAGGCATAATGCCTCTAACAGCAGAGCTAAAACGTTGCCATCAAGGCTAATAGCCACTGCCAGCCTTATCCTCCATGAATTTGTCTCTAAACACAAACTAAATTAAATTTATTCCTCCTTCCTACTGGGGAGGGAATATACTGCAGTCCTGATCCAGACTGAAGCCCCCACCTTCCCTTTTGGGTAAGAAAAAAGCTCCCACACAGCTGCATGCTATTTATTACATATAATTTATGTTGGGATGTGATTGGATGCTAGGAGAGGATATGCTTATTAGACATTATCCTTTCTTCCTCATGTTTATGAATTCAGCAGAGCACCATGCCTTCACGGCTTAATTGGGAAACTTAGATTGGCTAATTTCAACTGTTTAGTGTAAGTAATCCAGGATGCTTTAAGAAGAAGAAGAAGAAGAGTTTGGATTTGATATCCCGCCTTTCACTCCCCTTCAGGAGTCTCAAAGCGGCTAACATTCTCCTTTCCCTTCCTCCCCCACAACAAACACTTTGTGAGGTGAGAGGGGCTAAGAGACTTCAGAGAAGTGTGACTGGCCCAAGGTCACCCAGCAGCTGCATGTGGAGGAGCGGAGACTCGAACCCGGTTACCCAGATTACGAGACTACCGCTCTTAACCATTACACCACACTCGCAGACTGGATTTTCTTAGTATTACAGTGGTACCTCGGGTTAAGTACTTAATTCGTTCTGGAGGTTCGTTCTTAACCTGAAACTGTTCTTAACCTGAAGCACCACTTTAGCTAATGGGGCCTCCTGCTGCCGCCACGCCGCTGCTGCGTGATTTCTGTTCTCATCCTGAAGCAAAGTTCTTAACTTGAGGTAATATTTCTGGGTTAGCGGAGTCTTTAACCTGAAGCGTATGTAACCTGAAGCATATATAACCTGAGGTACCACTGTACTGCCTTTTCTCCCCCTTAAAATAACAACCATACACAATACAGTCTTGTAAAAAGGTAAAAAAACCAAAACTTTTACTCATTCAGAATACTTGATGAAGAGTAACAGATACAGCAGCTTTGTTCAGGCAGGCCAAAAATGGTAATTCAGTCACAAAGACATACTTAAGTCTAGCTTAAAAATGAATTCTGAGCTTGGAGCTCAGGCATGCAGATGTTCTTATGTTGCTGGCATGTTGTAGAAGAGGAGAAAGGGAGTGCACCCAGGCAGGAGGAGGATATATAGCTACACCCACTTTCTGTCAGGGCACAAGGGGAGTGTTTTCACAGACCTCTTTAGCAAATTTACAGGAAGACTCTGTGAGCCTCCTTATGCACCTATCTGGCAAAACATGAATTGTTGGCTTGACTGCAATTTAAATATCCCACAATTTCAGGCTGCATGCCCCTTTAGCAGATGGGAAGCAAGCAGGAACAGCTGTCCTTATGAAGCCTCTCCATAGCAGTCAACATTTGCTGTTCCTCATGTCCCCAACCAGTGCATCTAACATACTGGTTTGTGTTCTGAATTATTAGCCAGCACAATGCAACGTAAGTAATGACAAAAGCATCTTTCTGGATCAGCAGCTACGGATATTCGACCCAAGACAGACTTGCAGAATGCAGCATCCTGAACTGTGGTCAGAGCCAATTCATAGCTATTTGTTTTCTCCTTGCTGACTCTCATCTCTTCTATCTCTACTGTTCAAGATAATCAAAACATGATGGCAATATGCTTCAGTTCCCCATGTAAACAACAGCTTAATTTGACATCAATAGTCTGTAGACCGTGGGAAATCTGCCTGGCTCTTTCTCTCTGATGCAGAAACAGGTGCTTTGGGGAACCACTTAGAGACATGTAGAATCTATGAGCTAGAGGAGAAAATGGCTTGCCATTTTCTCAGTGGCATGGCATCCAGTATTTTCTGCGAAGATGATCAATAAATTCTGGAATGAGAACAAGGATATGAATATGATACAAGGGGTAAATTCATTGCAGCTGCATTGCAGGGAACATTGCTTTAGTTTTCTGGATTATAATGCTAGAACGTCTGTCCTGTCCTATTTGCCAATATTTCTTTCACACTGGTATGAATGCAGCTTAGAGAGGCATGCTGGTATACCATCAAAGTCAAAACAAGACTCTACTGCTCAAAAGTGTGCACTGGCTGCCCATATGCTACTGTCAAGGTTCAAGGTTATTATATCAATTTACAAGGTCCATAACAGTTTGGGCACAGGATATTTCAAGGACTACCAAGTTCCTTTTATCCCTGCCCAGTTACTGAGGTCTTTGGGGAAGTCACTGTGAGTGGTCTCCCATGACTTGGATACATGGCTTGTGGCCACTATGAGACATGCATTTTGTCAGGAACGTGGCCCCCAGAGCACAGGATATGAATTAGACTCAGGGATTGAACAAGGAACCAGCTCTGCAGATGGGTGCTGCCCGTCAGAATCAAGAGAGGACAGTTGGAGCACCCTTTTTGAGAGGACTCTATTAGCTCTCAAGGAGAGGAAGAATTGGAAGGCAGCCAAAGCGTTGCTAGGCAATCAGCTGATAAGCAGCGGTCTGAGTCTGGGTTGAGTGAGAGTGAGGAGGTCAGCTTCTCAGTCCCAAATCCAGGCATTTGGATAAAACCAAAAGGGAATGGAAGGGCAGGAGGGGAAAGGCGGGAGTCTGGCGTCCTTCCTGTTGTGGGAGGAGCAAAACTTCAGACTGACCAACAAATGTAATTGTGAACAGCCAAGATGCCGGGCTCTGGATGTGTCTTTTTATAAATAAACCTGCATAAAAACTGCCGGAGAGCCAATTACTTCTTATCAGAGCTTGCTTGTCTGCTATAGATCATTACACATTTAGTATTGTAGCTCCCATTCTATGGATCTCTTTTCCAGTTGAGGACAGACAGACCCTCTCCCTGCTGAGCTTCTGGCACCTACTGAAGACTTCCCACCCCCCACCCCCAGCAAAATAAATTTTAATTCAAGTTTGATTTTATAATTTTAACTATTTTTCTTTTTCCTGCGGCATCTTTGTATATGCTGTTGCGGTTATGAGGTATATGCATTGTTCAAATAAACAAAGAAGTAGCTTACTTGGAGATACCTGTGGTCCAGCAAATTTGGACCTGCCTCAGCTACCTTCTCCATGGGATAAGAGCATAGGACCAGAATATAACAATGGATTGTCTAGTTTTGCCTTTACGTTGGAATGCAACCTTGCTCCTTCTCATCATGTGTACAAGGCATGCATACAGCCAAGCGAAAGACAACACACCAGCCAGGTATTGCAGCCTCAATCAGGAATAACATGTGTGGCTGGTTGGCTTTATTTGGTTTCATGGGTCACATTGCATTAAGGGATTCTATTTGCTGAACTGATCCAACATAAATCAGAACAGAGAGAATCTTCCTGGAAGTCTACTTTCTTGATTGGGGAGCCAACCTGGAGTAATCTAACATTGTTTAATTCTCATGGAATTAGTCAATGATTAAAGAATAACAAAAATAGCTGATTTTGGAAGATTCTCTTCCCGTCTTGTTTCTCAATAAATTGAGGCTTTTATGGCTGGTGCAAAGTTTTTTGTTTAAAGGAAAATGTGACCCTTTCTGCAAGGACAATACGGATGTTGATTTAAGTGAAGAAGTGGTATTTGCCCTTTGCTCTGAAGTCTCATGCAACAGGCTGCAAACCACAGATTATTCTGTTCACTTAGTGAACTTTGCTGTGTCCGAACTTAAACTACAAAGCCAAATAAAGTTATCCACGTTTAAGGCCCTATCCACGCTATACCTTTAAAGCATCATTATACTACTTGAAACAGTCATGTTCCCCCTGGAATCCTGGGAATTGTAGTTTGTTAAGGGTACTGAGAGTTGTTAGAAAACCCATATTCCCCTCAGAGAGGTATAATTTCCAGAGTTCCCTGGAAAAAGGGCTGTATTGCTAAACCACTCTGAGAATCTGAGGGCCGTAGCTCAGTGTTGACCACTGGCTTTTGATGCAGAAGGCCCTAGATTCATTCCCCAGGATCTTCAGGTAGGCCTGGGAAAGACTCCTGCCCCAAAGCCCTGGAAAGCCAGTCGGTGTCTACAAGACCACACTTAGATCATCCAATAGACTGACCCTCTGAGGCAGACTCCTATGCTGTTCCAGAGAATCTTCTGGCACCTTAAAAGACCGGCACGTCTATTATTATTGTACAAGTTCCGGGGTCCTTTCCATTAGATGGGCAAAGTATTATTCTTAGTTGGTCAGTGCATGGGAGTGGGGAGAGGAATTCTGAAAGGTGGAGCTAAATGTGAACAGAACGCAGAAAGGCTCATTCACTGAAGCATCCAGAGATGCCAAATATGCAGAGTCACCTTTCAAAACGGCACAGAGTGACAGTGGTGTATCTCAACACAGTGGAGGAGGAGGCAGAGTGGTTGATGAAGTGACGGATTGTGGAGTGGCAATGAGGAACCAGTTGGGACTAGGCCCAGTGAGGCATATGGAGTGATTCAATGAGGACAGCAATGTGACTATCTCATCAAGGTGCTAGGTTCTAACTCGCCCTGTGACCACATGGTAAAAGGCGAGCTATAAATTCCAACATTAAATAAAAGAATAAAGAGATACCGGTGGGAGGGGAGGAAAAGTTCAAAGGAAGTGGATGAGGGTGTGTGGGAGAAAGAGAGAGTGAGTGAAAAAAGTAGAGGGGTTGAGGTGAATAGCTTTATCACTGGAAAAAAGGAGGAAATGGTTGCTTTGCACAAGTGTCTGTCTCCTTCCATGGCTCTAAGTAAAAATGCTGAATCCCAAAAGATCAAGCAAGATGGTGTGGCTCTGCCCCAGTAAGCAAGCAAAGTGGAACATTCTCCTCAGAGCCAATGATCTGGACACCTTATAATACTTGAATTCTTTACTTCTTGCTTTGTCATGCCTGAGGAAAAATTTGCGAGACAAAAAAGCTTGATGAATTGGGTTCAATTGCTTGCTCGAGCATCCGAGTGACTTCCCTGAAGGAGGAAGATCAAATTCAAATGAGCAAATGTTTCTCAGACAGATTGGAAACTGATTCAAAGCATGTGGGGTGTCACACATTCCTGTACTGTTTGATTGTTCCTGCAAGGCTGATGCACTTTGCTGCACATCCACTGAGTGTTTATGGAACACTCGGTTTCTTTTGGAGCCAAAAATGTTTATAGGAATCAGACTCAAAGCAACTTCTTCCTACCGCTGTAGATAATAAGTGAAAGGTTTGACAGAACAGCTTGGGGTCGAAAGCTTTCTTCCAAGACTTTTTCGTCCTCATTCCCATGTCCACGAGATTCCAATCAGAAAAGAACCAAACCGCAACACAATGGAGCCATTAGCCAATGGTCTATCCCAGTTTCAGTGGCCACATGCAATGAATTCTGTCAAGTGTTCATTCCTTCTCTTGTGTCCCAATGAACCCTGCACCGTACTTGGAAACCCAAGCACCGTTTTTTGTTCTAGCAATCTTCCCTTGCACAGCTGTAATGTAAGCTTTACCCTCCTTAAAAATAAAGATTTCTTCATCTGATAAAAACTGCTCTGCATTTAAAGCCAAGCCTACCCAATTTGCACTTTCTGAAACAATATGCAAACTAGAGCACAGCTAGACTTCAAAATCTACACAATGTTCACACGAATGCATGTATCAGGAGAAAACGTGCATAAAAATGGAGATGTTAGTGAAAATACCATGTTAAAATGCATTATATTTGGGGAAATTAATTGCAAAAATGTATATGTTAATCAAAACTGCATATAAAATGTACAGTGGTACCTCGGGTTACATATGCTTCAAGTTACATATGCTTCAGGTTATACACTCCACTAAGCCGGAAATAGAGCTTCAGGTTAAGAACTTTGCTTCAGGATAAGAACAAAAATCGTGCTCCGGCGGCGCAGCAGCAGCGGCGGGAGGCCCCATTAGCTTAAAGTGGTGCTTCAGGTTAAGAACAGTTTCAGATTAAGTAAGGACCTCCGGAACGAATTAAGTATTTAACATGAGGTACCACTGTATTTATTGGGAGAAATTCATACTAAAAGGCTGATGAATTTTCATGAGTTTTTTATTTTTTTAAGCAATATGTATGGAATGGAATTAAAAATTGGAAAAAAATGAGAAGCTGACAGAACCAGAATTGACAGATCCTTCTGTCCCTACATTGATGGTGTGAGATGCCACTTGTCCTCTTATGTCAGCATTTGCAGGGACTTGTTTTTCCTAGTTGCCTGAGAAGATTTTGTAGCAATGTCATCCAAAATGACAATTATGGTATGTAGCTGTAGCTTCCTCTCTGGAAGCCTGCATATTTGCTCTTTTGTGCCAAGCCACAAGGTCATCATGACCTGTTCCACTTCTTCTGTTCCACTACAGGTCAAATTGGAACTCTGTCCCTACCCATAATGATGGAGCTGCCATCAGTTTAATAAAAAAAGAAGCTGGTTTAGCAAGGTAGTACCTATGAGGATTCATGTGCTTATCTCCTTGACCACTAAATGAGGCCATATGATTCCAACCTTGATATGACTCTATATTTAAATGCATTTGCATATTTCCAAAATCTCACTATTAGTGCCTTTTTTCATATGCTGAAGGAAATGTGAGATAAATATGATTAAACAAAACAACATTTTTGGATGCAAAGGCTAACCATATCATTTTCATTGTCATTCCTTTTTATTGTAGCACAGCAAAACCACTAAAACCAGTTCCACCAAAGGAAACTCACCCACACCAATTAAAAATGGCCCTCTGCTTGACTGATCAACTAAAGTTTTAGCTGATTAATCTACTGGTAAGCATTCCAGTCCCCTGAAGTAAGTCCTATCAAGTTCAGCAGGACTTACTCTCAAACAAGTGTGAATAGGATCATAGCCCTAGACCATTTAAGGCTGGCAACCCTGATGTAGAGGTGGATGTAAGTTCAATTCACAGTTATATCTCTACATATACTATTGTATATTCCGTTTAACCCAGATGTTTCATGCGTTGCTCAAATGTAGATAAAAATATCTTGACTTCCACATAGCACCCAGATGTCATGTCATCGTTGTCGTCACATGATATTATTTTTGGATTGCTGCAAAGCATCAGTGCCTAATTCTCCAACCCCCACAACCATTTCATTGCTTCATGCAAATTTTCACAAGTCATTCTTCAAGTCTCTCCCATCCTCCAGACCCTAAACTGTCACACCAAAGAAGGCTAGCAATTGGATAGAATCTCCCCAAAATAACTGCTAGTCTGCACTCACTCCAAGAGCTACACATGCTACACATTACACAGACTGAAGTGTATGAGCAGAATGGGACTGTACTGTAATCACTACAAACCAAAGGTTGGAGGTGTCCTATTTTCAATGTGCTCCAATATAAAAGCATCCCTTCCATTTCTGTAGTAATCTAGGACATCGGGAAAAGAGATTTGGTGAAGGTTTCTCCCTGATTGCTTGTTTACTACATGCAGGGATTATTTTTTTCACAAGGGGGCATTCAAACATTTGTGAAACCTCCCCACCTGAACTCTCAAGTAGTACTGTATGGTTGATATCACTAGGGATGGAGGTATATTCAGTTTAGTTTGCATTTAAAACCAAAATTTTCAAATTTGTACTTTCCAAAACAGAATGAGAAATCGGGTCCTCCATCACGGAGGGCATGTGTTGCGGTGAGATCACCAGAAACTGCCTCTCTGTTGAGGGTCGGGACTGTTCGGATGGCCACAACACCCCATTGGTTGCCTCTCTGTTGCTGGGGCAGAAATTTGGCTGGTTGGGATGGCTATTGGCTGCTGAGGGGCTATTTAAGCTGCTGCGCATCGCTGGAGAGCTTCTCTTTCTTGCGATGTGCAGCGGATCAGCCTCCCTCCTCTCCCTATATTTTAGGGTTGTTCTTTTGGCCTTGCTATGCCTGTCTAGGGTTTGTCTGTTTTGGAGCAGGGGCCTGGTAGGATTTTTGCCATTTGGCTGGTCCCACTTGGTTTTTGCCTACCGTGTAGCAAATTGTCACAACTTTGTAAGGTTGGCAGTTAGGCATTTGGTTCAATGTTTTTGCGGAGGGGACGTGGTTGGCTGTGCCTGCCCCTCCATTGCTGCTGCTAGGGAATTCCGTTAAAGGAATCCAGGGGCTCACCTTGCCTTTGTCCGAAACCTGTCAAGGGGCTAGGGCCACGCCAGAGCCCCTGGGAGCATCTGGGGTGAGCTGTGAGATCGAAGGAGTTCTTGCTCCCCCAGGATGCTTTTCCTTACTGACATATGGTGGAGCCCAGTGTCAGTCCTGTTCTGCCACCGTGCAGGTTCAGGTAGTTTGGAACCAATGCCTAAGCAACCACTCACATGTTGTAATCAATAAAGTTGTGGCCAAAATTAATGCCAAAAAACTTCAACTAAAATCTGTGTCTATTGTGTCTTCATTTGGGGATGGTTTTGGGCGTCATCACACACAACTGAAACCTAGCTATTCTTTGGAATCTATACTCATCCAAAATTTGTGTTGCAGTTCTTCAACCAACTAGTGTTTCCAAAAAATGCGTATACCAAGTAAAAGTATGCATAAAAATGAATATATTGTTGAAAATAACACAGAAAGATTAAGACAAAAATTTGTTTATAGGAGAAATCTGTACTAAATTGCTGCAGAATTTTCATGGGGATTTTTTTTTACAATAAAATTCTCAAATTGCTGCAGAAGTGCAGAGAACCAAATTTAACAATAGGAAAACGTGAACACTGACATTGATAGAGTCTTCCATTCCTAGCTATCACTTTCTGGGCAGTTTTGTGAATAATTTCAACCATCAAAAGCCACTTTCAAAAGTCCATTTCTTGAACTTGGATGGATGCATATTGGCTGGGTAAATAAAGACCTGTGGAATCTGTTTACTGGCATAGATTTTATGTGAAAATCCATTGTCAGATGCTTACAAAAATTAAGAAATTAATGAGCAATCAAAATTTCCTGTGTTATGTCATTTGCAAATGATGTGTGAATGCATGTGGTTTAATGGAGATACAGACAAACTCTTCTGTTCACCATTTCCCCTTTTTTAGAATTGCAGTAGATCTATAGCCAAATTTGGAATAAAGGCAGATTACAGAAATTGCCTGCAGCACTGCCTCCAGGGGAATAAAACTGTAAAAAAGCTACCATTTACAGCCCCAGTATGAAAACCTCAGCTGCGTAATCAACAAGAGACCAGGATTAGTGAAAAATACAAGCTGCCTTCAAATGGAACTGTTTTGGAGAGCTTTCTGTTCACCACAATGTCATGCCTGTATTAAATTAGAGTTTGTCTAAACAGAAAGAGTGGAATTGTTTGCTTTGTCTGCCTCTCAAGGCCCCTTGACCCATCTCTGAAGAATGATCAATAGAGCTGTGGATTTTCATGCTATCTTACATTATTGCATTTGGTGCTGGAAAAGATCTCAGGAGAGCCTTCAGAAACCAGCCTCTCCAATGAGAACGTGTGTTTTCATTTCTCACAAGGAATTGGATACCCACATGCTTCTGATGTTTACGGGTGATTAAATATTTCACATTTATACATTGAAGTCTCTTGGGGAAAACACATTGATGTTAATGGAACAAAGGCCTACTTAAGGATCTCCCACGCCAATGTCATTTCTTCATAGGAAGTTAAGAACGGTCACCCAGACTGAGAACAACCTCCGCAAAACAATTTTGGAATGGCAGATATTCTAGCAAATCTTCAGCTGCGATGGAGTCTCTGCTGTTTGCAATCAATTTATTATTATTGTTATTTATTAAATTTCTATACTGCCCTTCAGACGAAGATCACAGGGCAGTTTACAATATAATAACACAAAAATAAATATCACAATAAAAACAACAACACCTCCCTAGTTTAAAAGGCCATAGATTGTTTAATTCACCAAAGCCCCTGGAGAAGAGGAATGTTTTGCCTGGCACTTAAAGATATGTAACGATGGTGCCAGGTGAGCCTTCCCGGGGAGAGCATTCTACAAATGGGGAGTCACTGCAGAGAAGCTCTACTGGAATGCAGTGTGGTTGAAACGAAGGCAGAAAGGTATGCCTTCTTTGCTGCTGCACTTTGTGACGTTAACATATGAGAGTGCTGGAGGTGAAATAGTTAAACAGGTTACCCAATCAGGACCCGGGGGGGTGTGGAGTCAGAGGAACTATAAAACCAGCTCTGGGAGGGGCCTAAGGAAAGAGTTCATTGGGAGGTTGGTTGGAGTGGGAGTGAATTGGGATAGAATTTGTGGGTAGGTTGAGTTAGTGTAGCGAAATAAGCTGAGTCAGGAATAGTTAGGCCTAGGAAGACAAGTAAATAACTGAGAGGTGGTTTAGTGAGTGAGAGCAGGTAGCGGAAGTTATAGGTCTGGATAGGTACCCCATGATTGTAATTGACCGATACCGTTTATGAAACCACACGCTTGTTAAACTGCAATAAATAAACAAAAGTTTATGTTCCAATTTAACCCCGACTGGACTCAGTATTGTACCAGGTAAGGCCTGGGTGGTGGCAGTGAGAAATAAAGTGGTGGCACTGTTGGGATACTGCCAGGGAGATAAAGTCCATCTTGGCCCCCAAGCTCGGTGCCGGACGATCCATCGACCTCCCGTAGTCAGGCAATATCAGCAATTCAGCGACACTAAGCCTCAGGCTTAGTGCACACTATATCAGCAGAATTCACACAGCAGGAAGTTGCACAAGCAGAGAGCAGAACATGCATATTTACAGTTTATTAGGCATTGGTCAGAACAAAGAAATCATGACCGTCTCCTCCGACTGCTCAGGCAAAACAGGCAAAAACGAAACGAACTTACAACATAAACATCCTGTGAGACAGGAACTTACGCAGGCTGTTATACAAACATCCTGCTCCCTTTTAAGGTGGAACGGAAATATCCTAACATCCTCCCCCTTTCCGTGTAACCTGTAGTACCTGTGGTTCAACCCAATTGCAACCTTTGTGCGTAAACCTTCAGTTGTTCTCTGTTAACAACCTTAGACAACAGATCAGCAGGAATTTCATTTCCTGGCATGTAGGACACCTGAATGAGTCCTTTCTGAATACACTCTCTTGCACGATGTAGCTTAATCTGCAAGTGCTTGGTCCTTTGCTTGCAACTCTCCGAGTTCAGCAAAGCCAAACAGGATCTATTGTCTTGATACACTTGTATAGGACATTTCACAGAAACCCCAATGTCCTTAAACAGTTGCATCAACCATTCACAATCCATGAGTGAAAATGACAGAGCATTGAGCTCTGCTTCACAGGAACTTAGGCTAACTGTTGTCTGCTTTTTGCACAACCAGTCAAACAGGCAGTGGTTGTACATGTAGCATACTCCAGAAGTGCTTGTACCATCCGTGGTGTCACTTCCAAAACTTGCATCTGCAAAGATTTCAAGACCTCCAGTCTTCTGACTGGTGAACCTCAGCCTGTAGTGCATAGTCCCTTTCAAATAGCGGGCTATGCGCTTCAGAGCTTTCCAATCCTGAACAGTAGGATTGTTAGCATGTCTGCTAAGCAGGTTAGTGCTTACAGCAATGTCAGGTCTCGAACATCTAGCAATGAAATTCAACTTGCCTAGAATGCATCTGTACAGCGTTGTGTCAGAAAACGCTTCAGCAGTACTGTCTACCTGGTAACCTGTCACCATCGGTGTGTCTGCTGGGTTTGCATCAACCAAATTCAACCTGGTTAATACATCAGCAATTTTCTGTGTTTGCTGTACCAGAAAATTACCTGCTTGGTCCCTCTCCACCTGCAGAGAAAGATAGTTGGATACCTCACCAAGATCCTTCATGTCAAAGTGCTCCTTCAGCTGAGCTAGGGTGCTTTGGTAGAAAGCCTGATTCTTCCAAAACATCAGAAGATCATCAACAAAACATAAACAATACAGTTTGTTTTGCCCCTCCTCCTTGACAAACACACATGGATCAGCTTTGCCCTGGTGAAAACCTAGAGAAAGCAACGTTTCAGTGAGTTTTGTGTTCCAACACCTGGCACTCTGCTTGAGACCATATAAGGATTTCCGCAGTTTACAGACCATTCCCTTCTGTATCTGCATTCCATCAGGTGGAAGCATGTACAGCTGCTCGTTCAAAATCCCGTACAAAAAAGCTGTATTAATGTCATGATGGGAAACATGCAGTTTCTCCTCCGCAGCGATCTTGAGCATCAGCCGAATGCTCTCATATTTGACCGTGGGTGAGTAGGTCTCGTGGTAATCGTGCCCTGGTACCTGTGAAAAACCTCTGGCAACCAATCTGGCTTTGTGTCTGACAACCTTGCCATTCTGGTCTGTCTTGGCCTTGAAGACCCATTTGCTGCCAACCAGTCTCATTCCTGGGACTACCGGTACCAGCTCCCAAGTTTGGTTCCTGTTCAAGGAATCAACTTCAGCCTTCATGGCTTTAAGCCAAGGCTCAGCATCTTTAGAGGTTAACTCCTGGACCTCTTTGAAGCTTGAAGGTTCCCACACCTTCTCTGAGCTACTAAGAACAGCAGTTGCCATCTTAGCAAACTCATCAGCAAATCTCTTTGGAGGTTTGCCTTTGGTCGCCCTTTCAGACCTGCGAACCAGACGCAAGTCTTCTGGACTCATCTCCTCCTTCTTTGGAGAAAAGTGACCAATGGTGAACAGTGGTTCTTCCAGTTCATTGTCAGACTCATCAGATGGTCTGACTGAGGCCTTTGCGCTCTTGTAGTCTGCTGTGTCATCACTGTCACTGACAGCAGCAGCAGCGCCGCCCACTGAACTGGAATCCGAACTCTGATCATCATCATCATCATCATCATCATCATCATCATCATCCTCAGTTTCCTCAGCTTTCTCAGCATGATCTGCTTTCTTCACATCACCTTCATCCTCCTCTGGGTAACTCTGGAAAATTCCCACATTTTCCCCCCACTTAGGATTGTACTCAACACTCCTTGTGAACTTTATGGATTTAGAGTTAGTCATCCATACCCTGTATGCACCTTTTTCGTACCCCATGAACAAACCATGTGCCCCACGCTTCCCAAGCTTGTTGCTTTGTGGGGTGTGTACCCACATGTCAGAACCAAAAATTCTCAAGTGCTTGACATTAGGTTTCCTCCCATACATCTTCTCATAGGGAGTGCAGCCAATAGGTGATGACAGTCTGCGATTAACAGTGTAAACCAAATTCGCCAGAGCCTCCCCCCAAAACTTCTCAGGGAGATTGGCATCATGCAACAAGGTTTTTATCCCTTGCAGCAACGTTTGATTTGCTCTCTCCGCAAGCCCATTCATCCATGGCGATCTAGGCGTTGACAAGTCATGCTGGATTCCCTTCTCAGTCAGGAAAGTTTCAAACTGCTGAGAAGTGAACTCCCCGCCTCGATCAGTAAACAGACAACCAATACGTTTACCATGAGCATTCTCCAACCAAGCACAGAATGCCTTGAACTTAGGAAATGCTTGTGATTTCTGCTCGAGCATAAACACATGAATGTACCTGGAAAAAGAATCAATTAGAACCATGAAGTACCTTGCTCCTCCCAAAGAGGGCGCTAGAGGGCCTACCAGGTCTGCGTGAACTAGCTGGTAGGGTTTGGAAGCCTGCCTGCTAGACTCCTTGCCTTTTGGAGCAACCTTCACCTTGTTCTCTGCACAAGATACACATTTCATGTGAAATTTGCAAGGTTTGATGTCCAAACCTTCAACCAACCCAGGCATCTTGGCTAGCGCTTGCCAAGAGAGGTGACAAAACCTTCGATGTGCATCATGAATGCAACCTGCATGAAGAACCTTGTTAGTTTGTGCAACACAACAAGTATCAGCATTAGACATAGCAACACCATTGTCATCATAAGTTAGACAGAACAAACCATCCATCAACTTTGCATGCCACATGTCCTCTTTGCCTTTTCTGATGACACAGATAGTCTTCTTGAAGGATACCTCAAAACCACGCCCAGTCAGCTGTGGTACACTTATCAAATTGTCCACAGCTCCTGGAACAAAAAGAACATTACTAATCGTAGTATGCAGACTTTCAAGTTTCACAGTCCCAACTCCTGTAGCTTGCAAAGTCCTTCCATCAGCCAGCTGGACCTCTCCATCTTGAGGTGTGAAGGAGATGAACAGATGGCGGTCTTTGGTGAGATGGGGCGTGGCCGCAGAGTCCACAATAAACCTGGCCTTCCCCTTCGAAGCAGATTTGCTGGCAAACAAAACCTTGTTTTCCACCAGCGTGGGCTTTTGCAGCTTGCCTTTAGCCTTTGGTGAAGCTGTGCCAGCAAACAAAGCCTTGGTTTCCACTGGCGAGGGCTTTTCACCCCCCTTCTGCTTCTGGCCACCTGCAAGCATCTTGCTCTGTTTACATCTGGTCTTCCGGCCTCTGCAAAGGCTCTGACCTTGGTTCTCACGAGAAACAGAGCTCTCAGCTGCCGACTCCTTGGCTCCCCCTGGAGGCTGGAATGCTGCCTGGGATGACATCACAGTCAGCTCCCCCTGCAGCTTGCAACCGGTGCCCTCGGCATCTCTGCATTCACTCGCATTCTGGGAAACAGCCAGGACCTCCGATGCATTCAAACACTGGGCTGGGATTATTGGCTGGTGGGCCTTTTTCAAAGCATCCCACATGTCACGTGCCGTGAGATTTCCAGCAAGCGTCTTTATTTCCTCCAGAGAGACGGATAAAACTATGATATCCACGGCCTTCGAATCCTGGGCCTGCCATTTCTCTGTCCGAGGAACTGGAGTGGGTTCAAATATAGTATGCCAGACTCTAAACTGACGCAGCAAACTCTCACACCATTTTGCCCAGCTCTGATAATTGTGCCGATTTAACTTAGGACACTCAGAGGCCTCAGAAGCTTGGAAAATCTCCATTCCAGCTTTTTGCTTTAGCCGTGAGCCTTTATTGCCTTCTAAGACTTCTTATCTCGGCAGCTCATTAATCACGATGCCTCTGGCTCGGCTCCCAGGCCAATTAATTGTGCCGGACATCAAAGACTTCTTCCGCGGCAGAAAAGCCTCTGCTTTCACTTTCCCAGCACATACCTTTCAGCAGTCTGTCGCTGTCTTACTCTTCTGCAAGTGCCGTGAATCTGGGCCCGAAACCTGTTGTTGGGATACTGCCAGGGAGATAAAGTCCATCTTGGCCCCCAAGCTCCTTGCCGGACGATCCATCGACCTCCCGTAGTCAGGCAATATCAGCAATTCAGCGACACTAAGCCTCAGGCTTAGTGCACACTATATCAGCAGAATTCACACAGCAGGAAGTTGCACAAGCAGAGAGCAGAACATGCATATTTACAGTTTATTAGGCATTGGTCAGAACAAAGAAATCATGACCGTCTCCTCCGACTGCTCAGGCAAAACAGGCAAAAACGAAACGAACTTACAACATAAACATCCTGTGAGACAGGAACTTACGCAGGCTGTTATACAAACATCCTGCTCCCTTTTAAGGTGGAACGGAAATATCCTAACAGGCACAGGGATCAATAGACGGTGAAACGTCCGGGGACCCTGTGTGATCGACACACACTGCCACTAGGTAGGCTCAATGATGAGCCTTCACCAGTGTTTGATTGCCTTTGACTGGAGTTTTTCTCCACTTACATTTCAGCTGTCTCCTTGCTTGTTTCCTTGCCCTAAGCTCTGGAAAACATATCCACACACACTCAGCTAGTATAGCAACAGTTCTTAGGTTCCAATTCTATGGAGCTGAGGACAGCTCAGCCACATACAAAGTATGCAGGGACAGGGCTGAGCCCCACCCCCATTTTGAGGGGTCGGGCCCCACCAAGCCTCCCTACAGTGGCAGCAGGCCTCTCCAGGCGATGTGGCCTCCTCCGGCCATGCGTTACCTCACTTGTGTGACATCACTTGCATGCAACAATCCCCCTCAATGTCACGTGGAACTTGGTGTCTCTGCAACAGTCCTTTGCAACCTGCAATCTTCTGAAAGAGTTAAATTGGAATGGAGCAGTGGCTTCAAGACACTGTAAAATGGTTGTCTGAATTGGATTTGTATGCATTAAAAACAATTGGCAGCTTGTCAGAAATTTGCTATCCTTAAATCTCCAAAAACACTTCATGGGAATTTGGTGGTCAGGAACGTTTGATTCATTATAAAGAGAGGAGAAAGAAGGACTTTGCGTAGATGGCCAACAAAATGTCAGAACACGTGAGCAAGAAAGCATTGCAGCACCACACATTGTAATTCACCGAATATGTGAAAAAGTGACAGTTATAATGATAAACACTGTCATAAACATTGGCAGGGGATGAATGCAGTCTCTCTGCAAGGATTTCAGCAGGCACGCAAACAGTTAGAATTTGCATTCTTCTTTGTCACATGTTACAGCTTGTAATCCTTTGCTCTGATCTAAGGTGCCATATGGCCTTAGAAACAACACACCAAACTGTTTTCTAGTGGACTGGGGCAGACATGAACACCAAACAACTTTAGAAAACTACTAAATATTTAGCCAGATGGTTGTCTACCATATTTATTATGTAAATGCCAGAGACAAGTGTTTATGCAGAGAAGGAACTGTCCCCAGAACTGTCAATGAATGGTTAACTTCAGCTTTCCCATACGTGTGCATTCAGTTATGCATATTTGTATGAAGAAACCACCATAATAATCAAGCCTTTCTTTAGCCTTGAAAATTTTTGCGAGAAAGGCAATGTTTTTTGGGATCCTCTGGCATGTAATGTGCGGAGCGTCTGGCCAACTCTCTAGGCTACTTTCCTAGATCTCCAAAATAATTTTACCAGACACCCTTAAAGTAGAATCCCGAGTTTGCCAATTTCCATTTCATGTATCTTCCTTAGAAAACAAAATATTACGACTCAAGGGGCAGTGAAGGCTGAAAGTATAAGCCTGACAGCCTTGTCCAAACTTTGAATTCACATTGGAACAAATTAAACCATTTGCTCATGAACCACAACAACAAAGAGGCAAAAATGATTTGTGCTTAGATGTTGTTGGTTTCGAGAGAGAAAAGAATCCACTTGCTAAATCAAGTGACTGGAAAGAATCAAGGTGTGAGCTTTCCACGCTGGTTTCAGAGATATTGTAGACAATTGATCACAAGAGCACATATAATGCCAAGCTCATTAGAGAGACATAGGGTCACTGATGGATCATACCAAAGGTCTATCTTGTTTTTCACAGTGGTCCAAGGAGATGCCTTTGGAAGGGCCAGAAGCAGGGCATGGTCTATAGCAGGGGTCAGCAAACTTTTTCAGCAGGGGGCTGGTCCACTGTCCCTCAGACCTTGGGGGGGGGGCGGACTATATTTTTTGGGGCGGAATGAACAAATTCCTATGCCCCACAAATAACCCAGAGATGCATTTTAAATAAAAGGACAAATTCTACTCATGTAAAAACATGTTGAATCCTGGACTGTCCACGGACCAGATTTAAAAGGCAATTGGGCTGGATCTGGCCCCCGGGCCTTAGTTTGACTACCCATGGTCTATACTCTATAGCCTTCTTCCACTGTTTCCCACCAGCAATTGGTATTCAGAAGTATACAACCTCTGAACTAGAAGATCATGTACACTAACAACAAAGTCAACTGTCTAAATCATGGGTGGGAAAACAAGGTCCGCGGGCTGGATCAGGCCCAACTGCCTTCTGGATCTGGCCTGCCGACGGTCTGGGAATCGCTGCGTGGATCGCCAAATGCAGGTTCTTTCCCTCTCCCTCACACGGCGGCGCCTCCACCCTATCTCCCCCCTCCCTTCTCCTGGCTTCTCGCCGCCCTGCCTAGAGGAGGAAGAGAGCTGGGCTTTGTTGGTGCCAGCAGCAGCAGCAGCGCTCGAGTGGCCGCCATTTTAAGCAGCCCCTCTCCAGAGCCCTTTCACACGCCGCTCACCATCCATCCGCCACCTCCAGCCCCTGCCCCTCACAAGACGCAGGTAAGCAGCCACTGGGACTTGTGGAGTTCTTGCATCATCCCCCCCCCCAAATATAGGCCGGCTCCCAACAAGGTCTGAGGGACAGTGGACCAGCCCCCTGCTGAAAATGTTTGCTGACCCCTGTCCTAAATGCTTGTCCTTATATGGTCAAAACAGCACACATAAGAGGGAGGTTTTAGTGGGCTCAGGGAACCCCTGGGGTTTGCAGAGATGCAATACCCCTGCAGAAAAAGGAAGAGCAAATGCAGTCCAATGAGGATTGAACATGCTCAGTGCCCACAGAATATTTGTTGACCAATGGGAGGGAGGAGGGAATGGAACGTATGCTAGCCTGGCTGAAACCTTGAACAGGAACACTCCACCAAACACTGTTTTATTGTGGTTCTCACTTGTGACTAGCAGCTCTGTTAGAAAAGCTGCTAAAATAGTGCGGACAGAGTCAAGAGAGAAAAGAAATCCTGGGAACAGGTTACTGAGGAAACTGAACAAAAACAGTGCATAATTTGAGGAGAAATAGATAACAAGGTTTTGTCTTTCTTACTTCAGGCCTTGTAGGGAGACATTCAGTCAAACACACAGAGTAAAAGTTTCATCAGAACTTCACAGCCAATCAGAGCACATGAAATCTGAACAAATACTGTGCCACTCAGCTGGCTGCTAAGCAACACCTTCACCACAATGTCTCTCTGGGTTAGCCAACATTAACACAGAGTTGACTTTTACATTACAAATGGAATGACCCCCAGTGTTGCACTTTGAACAAGCTACTGATAGATTTCTCATCCAGGAACATGTCTTAAATTCCTCTTCAAGCCACCTATGTCAATGGTTATCACCACAAATTGTGGAAGTGACTTCCATAAATTAATTCTGCAAAGTAAAGAAGTATTTTTGGAGTTTCCTTAAACTAGACTAGCATGTCTAGACAGACCAGGTACTGCTCTAACTCTGATCAACAACAGTTAAATATACACTAGTCTGAAATTGTGGACAGATTGTTGTGATAACATTTCTGTGAACTTACCCATCTACCAAGGGGAAAAAATGAACCCAATCCTCAGTGTCCTTGTACTGTATATAATTTTCAATTATCTCAATTTTCTGACTTTCAAGCACTTTTTCGAGAAATGTATATGTCAAAAGAAAATTCATCAACAAAGGTTTCATGTTCTGATTTCCTTGGACTTTAGAGCTAGCGGAATTCAGATTCTTTGTTTAACAGTGTCAAGCCTGCCAGCATATGAAAAGAGCATTATATAGTGTTTCAGATGATAACGTAGTCTAGTCTGCCTTGTTCTTTAGCCAGTGTTGTAAAACTGTCATTTCACCAGTGGGAAATCAGACGTTGGCAACTTTATCCTGGATAACATTGTAGTTTGATTGACTGCTGGGTCCATTGGATATCCTTACCAATACCTTTGATGATAACAGCAAACAGGCAAAACAGTGAGCTCCACGTCCTGTTGCTTCTACTGATGATCAGCCATGGACAAACCGTGAACAGAATACTGTTATGAGATCAATTTAACTTTGATTATTTTGGATACGGGTAGCCTGTGCATGGAATGGAAGGCTGAAATTCTGGGAAGGCGTAGGAGCAGCCTGAGCCATAACCAAAAGCCAGGTGAAACACTTATTCAAAAATGTTGCAGCCTACGTATTACACACTCACAATCCCATGGTATGTCTATTCTTTCTTAATATTGAGCTTCCTGAGATTGCTTGTTAAATGGGAAAATCAAGTTTAGAGATGTAGGGTCCTGGAGGGGGAAAATAAAAATGGAGAGGCCTTCAAATCTCTAATTAAGCCCCCAACCTAGAAGTTCTTGTGAATGCATGCTTAGAGCTATTTTTGAAATTGAAGTGAATGGGAAGCCTTTAACAGTGATGCTCCATGTGTATGGTGGACTTCCAGGGGAACTTTGGGTACTTCTTTTCAAAAATACTGTACTTCTTTTCAAAAATACACAATGGTTTCCAGGCAATAATGTTGTCCAGGCACCAAGTCTTCTTGAAACAATTTTCATTCATTAAAAAAGGGCACAACTGTTAAGTGTTTCTTGACTAGGGGTGGGTGAATATGTCGATTTTGGTTTCTATCTGTTGTTCATTTTTCCAGTCTTAAATTCGTAAAATTAAATTGGTACAATTTTGCCAAATATACAATTTTTGCAAAACTATTTCTCCTAATATAGTATATTTTGTATTTTGTTTTCACTGGAATATATATTTACATGCACACTTTAACCTAGACTGTGGATTTTTATAGATATCACCTGACTCGAGAACTGCATTGCAAAATTCAGAGAAGTGTGAATTTCAAAGGATGACTGTGTTTTAGTCTGCTTATTACGGGTAATTTCACATTAAAATGTGAACTGGTAGATCCTGGTAGATCGTGGGATCCTTAACAACTCTTGGCACTTCCCTCCTAAAAAAAGCTCAACAACTCTGGGCAATCCACCCACCCCACACATGCTCCTCCTCCGTCCATGACAATAGGTAGATCAGTTTTTTTTATACTGGGAGTAGATCACAGTCTCTTGGGAGTTGGACAAACCTGTCCTAGTAGTTCCAAATTTCCGGTTATTCATGAAACTCTTTGGAGAGACTTACTGGGATCAGGATAAAAAAGGATGTCATATTTGATTTTTTTAAAAAAAACTTGTTATACAATTAAATGTGTCATGGTTATCATGGATACGGGACAGTTAATTTACAATGTATGCAAAAATAAGTACATCAGTGCTCTTCACTGTTATTGTTATAGTTTTATGGAACAAAATATGAATTAACTCTTGGAAAGGGAAAAAGAAAAGAAGGCCTGGGAAAGTATCTTTGGAGGAAGAGCTGAATAAAAAGGAGTGGAAACCAAGAGAGTGGGGTGGGGAGGGATCACAGGACAGTGAGTTAGTCAAAGGTAGCAAAGAAAAGCTGAATTGCCGTTTGTTCCAATTCAGGTTTTTCTGGGGAAAGCAGCAGGGCAAAATAAAAAGTGTTTGCATGTGGAGCCGAAAAGTGTGGACCTGTGCTTAGAAAGCAGTAGGTAAGTGTGGGTGAGCCCTCTGTTCATATTTTGCATCACTCAAATCTAATTAATCTTCTATTTCCTTGTGACGCACTTTGCAGATCTACTAATTTGTACCATTCTTCAGCCTGAATCACTAGAATCAATAGGCACTGAAAGCATTTTGAGAGGGTTGTGTTTTTTTTAACATTTCCCTGACAGATTTGAACAATAACATGTAGACTGACTAAACCCCCCCAGTCGAGTGAAAAAAAATTATATGAGGAATCCCATCAACTTTGTAATCAACAGCAAATTATACCCACCCTGTAATGACAAGGTCAATCTTTGTTAGTTTAACATCAAACTACATTTGATGCTCAGTGGATAATTCCTCCCCCCCCCCAACCTGGTCCAGCTGTAGTATGCTGAAATCTGAATCACACAGCGAAGAAAGGACACTTATTCCATTCACTGTAGGACATTTCTCCTTATTAAAATCCCTTCTGCCTCCCAAAGATAGCAATACCTGCCTTGGGGAAGGCAATTTTGATATGAAAAAACTGCCCATGGGAAGAAATCAACACAAACAACTCCCACCCACCCTGAACATGTCCAGGCTGCAGCTATTTTGAGTGAAAAGCAAACAAAAGCTCAGAGAAAAACATTCACATGACACAATCTTTGACCCAGAGGCCCAAGTTAGGCTGCCACATAGTTTGCCCCAGGGTCCTTGATTTAAAAATAAATAAATAGCTGCTGTGTGCAGTAGGACTAGGCTGGATAGGATGATAGCATGACCATACCAGGCTCTTCTGCCCTGGTTTGACCTTCAGCTACAGCTTCTGCCTTGCTGCTTCACCCTGTTTCCTGGTCTGTCCTTTGGCCTTGACCAACTTGTCAGTCTCAGCTTCTAGCTGGCTGGCTCTGTGACTCCTGGCTCACCCCTGATGGCTGTGGCCTCTCAGCTGACCACTGATAATGTAAGCAGCCTCTGGAGAGACATGGAGCATCACATATGGCTAGCCCTAAACTTCAAGAGATTTTGTTGTTGTTGTTGTTTTAGTGTTGCTGCTCTTTCCTCCTTAAGCTCGTACTTTTACTCGTTTTCTAGCCCAGTGGACTGTTAAATAAATAAATAAAAGCTTGGGTGCCAATACCACATGATTTTTGTGTGTGTCTTTATAATTGTGCTTGTGCAGTGCAAAGGATATGGCACATCACGCTGTTGAGGAAGCTGTGAACTTCCACCAAGCTTCTGTCCAAAAGCAATAGAACAGAAGTAAAATGCACTCTGGGCAGTACATACACATAATACTTTGCAGTCAGCTCAGAGTAGCCCTTCGTCCTGTCACATACCATCAGACAGCTTCCATGGCAAATCATTCAAGGATTGGCTTACATTCTTCACACAGATGCTGTGTATTTTGATTTCCACCCTGCATGCATTCTCAATATAAACTCAGGGAGCCATACATAAATGTTTTTCGAAATCTCATAAATGGAAAAATAACAAAGCATAAAAGGAAGACATCTCCTCAGTCCTTCTCAGTGTCCCTTCTGGTAGACAAAATGAAAAAGGCAGATTTTGGGATATCCGTTGTGTTTATGCAAATATAGGAGTGCTAACCCCACTGGGACACGGGACACGGGTGGTGCTGTGGGTTAAACCACATAGCCTAGGGCTTGCCGATCAGAAGGTCGGCGGTTCGAATCCCCATGACAGGGTGAGCTCCTGTTGCTCGGTCCCAGCTCCTGCCAACCTAGCAGTTCGAAAGCACATCCAAGTGCAAGTAGATAAATAGGTACCACTCCGGCGGGAAGGTAAACGGCATTTCCGTGTGCTGCTCTGGTTCGCCAAAAGTCAGCTTAGTCATGCTGGCCACATGACCCAAAAGCTGTACGCCGGCTCCCTCGGCCAATAAAGCGAGATGAGCGCCGCAACCCCAGAGTCGGCCACGACTGGACCTAACGGTCAGGGGTCCCTTTACCTTTAACCCCACTGGGCTGCACTCCTAGAAAGGTCAGGAACAAAGGTGTGGCATAAAGAGGCCACCTGCCAGGTTCTGGGACACGCAGATGATGAGGGTCCAGAGGTTGGAGACAGAAGACATCACTAGATCTTAGGTACAAAGCTTTTTTCAGTGACCATCTGCAATGGAATTATTTGGAGCAGCCACACAACACTGATTCATGCAAAAGGAACAGGCCTAGACTGGGCTTCTATACATTGCTGCTGAAAAGCTTGTTCCTTGTAAAGAGCTTCTACTTGGCCAAGCCACAGTTTTCGTGCATTTTTAAACTTCCCTGTCATTTTATGTGATTATGAGAGAAGAATGTCTAGTCAAATAAAACAGTGAGCAAAACTGGATTAAGCCTTGCATTTCAGACACGGAACCTTTAGGATATTAAATTCTCAAGTGGATCAACACAGCGGAGGCTGTTTGTGAGACTCTAGGTGTCAAATGCCAACAATGTCAATAATTCCAGTGGTACTCATGGGGGGGGGAGAGAGAATGGTGTGAATTGGCCTTATTATAATTTGGGTGAGCTGGTGCCAAATACTCGCTGACATGGCAAACCTTAGGAATTCTGTTGGAAAAGTAGGCATAGGCATTACATAGAGAGTAGCAATCTCCATGCCTGCACTTCTGCTGGCCTCCTCTTAACATTTATTGCATTCGGACCAGCATCCTTTTCCACACAGGGACCAACCTGATGCCTCTGGTAAACCCAGAAACAGGACATAAAGGCAATAGCCCTTGCCCATCGCTGCTCCCAGCTGCTGCCACTCATCCTGCTTCTGGACCTGCAGGTTCCAAATCACCAGCTACGTTGCTGTGCTAGTGTGATTTTTATGTATTGCATTTGTTTTATCAATACAATGTTATTGCTGATCTTATGTTGTTCACTACCATAATTGGTTTTTTTAAAAAAAATATTACCAGAATAGGATTTTGTTTTGTTTTTGCAAATAAATAAACCTAGGGGCGTGGGTGACAAGAAACAACAGAAGCTGCACCTTGGGTCAGAGGAATGAGAAGACAGAGAGATGCTGAGAGCTGAGCTTTGGGGGGCTCTGCTAGCATTGTAGAAACTGTCTCTCTGGAGATCTGGGGGGGGGGCAGTGGATTTGGCTATCTGTTGGAGTGTTTAAGCTGCATGCCTCCATCTATATTCAAACTCCAATACAGTGGTACCTTGGTTTGCATACGTCTTGGTTTGCATACGTTTTGGATTACAAACCCGTCAAACCCGTGCGTGTCCTGGTTTGCAACCTTTTTTTTGGATTACAACCCAATTTTTTTGGTTTACGAAGGCCCCATTGGCAAAAGCGAGCCTTGGGTTACAACCTGTTTGGGTTTATAAACGGACCTCTGGAAAGGATTATGGTTGTAAACCAAGGTACCACTGTACTGCAAAGTGTCATTAGACTCCAGTGACCTCCATCCAAAGAATGCCAAAGCCAGGTAAAAAGATGCACCCTAGACTTCCACATCCTAGTTCAACACTCTCACCACTAAATCATACTGGCTTTCCCACTGTGCTTGTTGTTGTTGTTTAGTCGTTTAGTTGTGTCCGACTCTTCGTGACCCCATGGACCAGAGCACACCAGGCACTCCTGTCTTCCACTGCCTCCCGCAGTTTAGTCAAACTCATGCTGGTAGCTTCGAGCACACTATCCAACCATCTCGTCCTCTGTCATCCCCTTCTCCTTGTGCCCTCCATCTTTCCCAACATCAGGGTCTTTTCCAGGGAGTCTTCTCTTCTCATGAGGTGGCCAAAGTACTGGAGCCTCAGCTTCAGGATCTGTCCTTCCAGTGAGCACTCAGGGCTGATTTCCTT
The DNA here is from genome assembly GCF_027172205.1 of Podarcis raffonei. NCBI lineage: Eukaryota > Metazoa > Chordata > Lepidosauria > Squamata > Lacertidae > Podarcis > Podarcis raffonei. Next base: position 35,252,923 of record NC_070605.1, on the reverse strand, counting down.
AAGAATGGATAGGTTTGATCTTGCAGTCCATGGGACTCTCAAGAGTCTCCTCCAGCACCATAATTCAAAAGCATCAATTCTTTGGCGGTCAGCCTTCTTTATGGTCCAGCTTTCACTTCCATACATCACTACTGGGAAAACCATAGCTTTTACTATACGGACCTTTGTTGGCAAGGTGATGTCTCTACTTTTTAAGATGCTGTCTAGGTTTGTCATTGCTTTTCTCCCAAGAAGCAGCCCACTGTGCTTAGGTGCCTATAAAAATATGCAGCATATCCACAGGCTGTATTTGGTAGCTGCCAGATTTGTGAAAATGATATAGGAATTATTTAAATTTAAACCAATTTTTACAATTGGTTGTGGACTTTGCACTTGTGTTCTCCCACTGGTAAAACACCCAGAAGGCAGAATCTAGCACATCAGTGCAAAAAGTCTAGGCTTGAGAACCCTTCTCCTTGATGTGTTAGCTTTCCAGAGGCATGGCATTTTTGATGGAGCAGCATTCAGTTATGTCATGCACACCTGCAATCTGAGGTTTGTCTCTTTAGATGCCTTTAGAAAGGTTAAATATTGTTAGCTGTGTTTTGAGATAGAATGTAAAGCAGAGAAAAATTGACTCATTCACCATTGTTGACTTAGCAAACCAATGGGAAGGGAAAGGTATACAAGCCACATCTGACTCCCATTTCTTTCCCCTTTGCAGTCTGGCTGCATAAACTTGCTAAATTCACCATGTATGTTGCTTTGAGTCACTCAGGACGTTTATACATTCAGTGGTAATTAGCACTAAAGCATTTTTCCCTCTATGGTCTAGACACAGAAATATCCAGATTTTGTTTCCCTTGAAAGGCAGCCATCGTGGAGAATGTACTTGATCGCCCATTGCCATGTGTTTTTAAGGCCAGCTGAGGCTAAACATGATTTGAAGATTCCCCCCCCTCCCTCCCCTCTCCCTTTAATGATTCTCTTCCTTTCTTTACTGACTAGCAGCTTGTTTGTTTTCTTTTGAGGATGATGCCAACTATATATATTTTTATAAAGCAGTTGCCAAGGTGGGAAAATGAATGAACTCTGCCAAGAAGAAATAATAGCCCCTTTACTTAGAACTGTGCCTAAAGGAGGGGTGGGGCTGTTAAGAATCTTTCCAGGCTACTGGTTTACAGAGCAATTCATGGTCAATTGTTAATTTTTTGTTGCATGTGATCCTGTGAACTTTCCTCAAGGCAGTATTTTGGTGGCACTCAAACTGCAATGCTTTGTTTCTGTGTCCCCACCACCACCACCACAATGCTAAAACGTGTGTGTGTGGGGGTGTCATCCAATGAAGTTAAATGATTGACGGTTCAGGATACACAGGAGGAATCACATCACACCGGACATAGTCAGACAGCAGCATTCACTACTAGTTGTGGTGGTCACCAACTTAGCCAGTTTTAAAAGGGGACTACACGGAAAAATCCATGCAAGATAAGACTTTCATCATCATCATCAACCTTTTATTCGACCGTCAGTCAGAAAAAAGTACATTTGTCAATACACAGTTAAAACATCCAGGAAGATTTAAGAACTTAGCCAACACTAAAATGGGCTAAACAGATAGCCCCATATCAATACAGTCAATTATAGTCTTGCGACGCTTAAAAGCTAAAAAAAGAAATTTGGCCACCAAGGAAGGTATAGCTCTAGTGACATTATTCAGCAAGTGTAAAACCTGGTTTTCTCCGGGTAGGAAGCTAAATTGACATAGGAGTGAGTCTATAAAATTTTGTCTAAGCTCTGCATAAGAAGGGCAAGTCAAGAGAATGTGTTCGGTGGACTCAACCACACCCATGGCACAATGACAGGTTCTCTGGGCGTATGGTACTCCCCTGTACCTTCCCCACAATATCGCAGAGTCAAGGACATTTAATCTAACCGCTGTAAGAAGTCTGCGGTATTCCACGTAGTGGATTTCTGCAAGGTAGGGGGCTGGTATGGTCCAATAAATCTGGTCCCCTAGGAACATCCCTGGTTTTACCTGGGCTATGTCCTCTTGTCTGGTAATGTCACTCAGTCTCCGGGAGATCACAGCTCTAGCTTGATTGTACATCATAGACTCAAAGTAAAGGTGAGACAATCCACAGGATTGAACCTCGTTAATGACCTCCCTTTCCCACGATGATTGGAAATCGTCCCTCAATATCAAGGGGGCAATACCCACTGGTTTAAAACAAAGCTTGAGCCATAGCCAGAGCTTCGTCTTCAAGGCCACATACCGTAGAGCTTGCCAGCCGACCTCTAATCTCATAACTGCACCCGCTACCGAGGGGGGAATCCTAAGGATGGCTCTAAGGAATCGCGTTTGGATAGAATCCAGTTTCAAAAAATCCCTACGGGAGCCTAAAGAGATGCCCACCAAAAGAAGGGGGAGGACTTTCATTTGAAAGAGTCTCAAAGCTATCTTCACTGATTGAGCCTGATTCTTAGCATATAGAGATCTAATCTGGGTGGCTGCTTTAGATGCATTAGTTGTTATATAGTCTCTATGGGCCAGAAAAGACCTATTTGACCGTATTACTTGTCCCAGATATTTAAAGCAGTTAACCTGCTCTAGGGGGATCCTGTTCACCGACCATCAATGGAGTCTCGGTCGGGCAGAGAAGACCATGATCTTGGTCTTAGCATAGTTGGGTTGGAGCTCATGCTGATCACAGTATTCATGTAGAGCTTGCAACATTCTCCTCAGTCCAATAGGGGATCTGGCAAGAAGTGTGGCGTCATCCGCATACAGAAGAACATTCAGAGATCGGCCTGCTAATTTGGGGGGGTGGAATGCATCATTGGCCATGTGAGTCACCAGTGAGTTAATGTAAAAGCTAAACAATGCTGGGGCCAATAGACAACCCTGTCTTACCCCTCTAGTGGTGGTAACAGGGTTGGAGACTAGGCCTTTATTGTCTAGCCTGATTCTCAGAAAGGTGTTTGTATGGAGGCTGATAATCAGATGAAGGAGACGACGATCGATCTTTGTAGCAGCCAGTTTTGTCCATAGCTGCTTTCTAGAGATTCGATCAAATGCCTGCTTAAGGTCAATAAAAGCCACATGAAGAGCCTTTGGGGCTTTGCCGGCATACTTTTCTGCCAGATGATTCAAGGTTAATATTTGGTCTGTGGTAGATCTTCCAGGGCGAAAACCCGCTTGTTCATCGGCAATGATATTGTCGTCCTCCATCCATTTCGATAGTTTGTTTAGCAGGTACCCCGAGTAAATCTTCCCAATGACATTTAGCAAGCTGATTGGCCTAAAGTTGCTCGGCTCTGTACGTGGGCCTTTCTTATGTATTAATACAATCAACGCAGAGCTCCAGCTTGAGGGAAATTTTGCTGTTTTGTTTATATGCGTGTAAAGTGCTGCTAAAAGTGGGATCCACCAATCTTTATTTGCTTTGATGGCATCAATGGATATAAGGTCATCACCGGGGGCCTTGCCTGCTTTAAATCAATCTATGAGAGTTTCAACTTCAGGGCATGTAACTGGGTCCCAATCGGGCAGTGCTTCCGGCTCCACCGTATCTCCGCAGGCATCATGGGCTGCATACAGATCGGCGAAGTATCTTTCCCAAGTGTCCGCTGAGATGTGGGGTTCTATTCTTGCAAGCGGCCTACCCAGGTATCTGGAAATTAACTGCCAAAAAGAGGCTGGATTTCTATTCTCTGCAGCTATCAAAAGGTTGTTCCAATTGTTTCTTTCTGCCTCGAGCTTCTTTTCCTTTAGTAGGGCTTTGTAACTTCTCCTGAGGGTGATAAGGCGGTTATTTGGCATGGGGTCATTTGATGCTCTGTATGGATAAGACTTTCAATAACTACTAGTATGGATGTCAGAGAGTTCCAACGAAACTCAAAACAGGAGTGGAAATTTCTGGTGGTCAATTAGTTGTCCCATTGAACAGAAATCAATCGTGCAAATAAGATTGCTATTTACTGTTGTTGTTTTCAGTCCTCAAACAAGACATAATTGCATACGCACATCCCGCCCCATGACATTTACATTGCATTTCCTTTGTGTTGAAATGAATGAGGTAGGATAACATAATGGCAACATAACTTTTTGCAACTGATTTATGGAGTTGCATCCAACTAAGTTCTACTCAAGGCAGACCCTTTGAAATTAATGAACTTTAAATTAGTTATGTCCTCTAATTTCAATAGATTGTATTCCTGTGACTGTAACTTGTTTTGGCTGTTTTGAATTCTGAGTTTTAAACTGCTGTAACCCACCCTGGAATCTGTTGGGGAAGGGAGGGTAATACATTTAATAATAAAAAAATACTACTACAAATACTAATACTAATGTCAGAGGGTTGTATCCAGTGATTAGTGTTTTATCTCATGGTTATAAAGCCAATTTTCTATTGGTCTGTTGGCCTTCTTTGTTGTCTGGTAGATTCACCTAATGTTTATTCATTCATTGACATTTCCTAGATTGGCAATTAAAATACATAAAGCACAAGAACTGTGTTTTCAAGAATTAAACAAAGCACATTGACAGCAAGATTTCAAATGCAAGATCAAAGCAGATCATGTGGCAAATCTTCATATAATCTTTGCTAAATCAATTTGCCAAACAAATTAAAAACAACAAAAACAACTGAATACAGTCTTTCACTTACTCTTCAGCTTCAAAGGATAGCAACGTGAAATTTCTTAATATTTCTGCCTTCAGCCTCTGTTTAGCAATTGCACCTAAATGAATGCATTTTCTGTAAGGTCTGTTTTCCTTGTTATTCTAGGATAAGTCAGGGGGACAGAGGTTCCAAATGTTAAGGTCAAAGAAGGAATCAGAAGAGAATTCTAAGCATGCTTAACCTGGAAATATCCCACTGAAATCAGCATAATTGGCCACCAGTGGTTGCAATTAGCTTGTAAATCTTCTTCTGGATTTTAAGTTTGGCAGGCATATAAAATTACAACTGAGGCCAGTGGAGTTATACAAGGTACCCATCTGCACATTGCTTGCCTGGAGATCCTTCACTGCAGTTTTTATCCTCCCATGCAATTACTGTTTAATCAGACTGTTAAATTCTCAGCCTTGCCTGTCTGCATGGCATCATAAGCTATTCTTTTACTCAGCAAATAGTTCACCACCATGCACTGACTCTATTAATGGAGCATAAGTAGGTATACTGTATTGAATTCATTAACATCAAGCTCTCTTTGTCTCATGCCATTTCCACGTTTCTGGGTCACAGAATTCACTCCCACATTATTATATAAAAGCAATTATATCATAATCTGCCAATAACAAACGGGCTTTCACTGGCTAGAACAAGTATTAGAACTCCTTCCAAATGCTAATAGCCTGGGCACTTGACTAACATTTGTTGGACGTAAATGCTGCAGTACTCCTGGCTTCGCCATCAAAGCCAAGTTTATGAAGTGGACTTACTGCAGTAGTGGTGTTTACATAACAGATGATAACTTTCAAGAAACTACTTAAAGCAATGCTGTGTGTCGGGGTGATAAATTTCTACAAAAAATACAGATGATTTGCCATTCAAAAACCCAGTGTTAAGGCTCAAGGCATGCAGATTATTCTAACTGCATAAGGCACACTTTGCCACTGTGTTGCTCCCGTATTACTGCCTTGGTTGCAGCTGGAAGGATTGTCCTGGTGTAACACTCGAGAGAGGGCGTGCGAGGAGCATGAATTTGGAAGATGTTGCTGTTAGCCTAAGCAAGCTTTTGATACGATGCACTACTGCTAGGGGTTTTTTTTGATGCTTATCCGTGTTTTACTGATCTTTTCATGTGTATTATTTAAGGGTCGCAATGCTGAATTGATAAAAAGCTCTTAGAGTGCAATCATGTAGGTGTCTACTCAGAAGTATTTTGCACTGAGTTCAATGGGGCTTAATCCCAAATAAGTCGGAACAGGATTGCAATCATAACCAACTAAACAAGTGATCCTGATTTATTGGATAGCACCACAGAAACCCACCACATGTTTGCCCCATATTGCGTATATAATGTTTTAGTCTATTTGTACAAGATTGTTTCTTCTCCACTATATATGAATAGCCAGCTTTTCGTTCCACTTGGTGCAGCTGATGAACTTGTCTCTTGTCACTGAAACCTCATACTGCAATAGACTTGTTCATCTCTAAGGTGTCATTAGAGACTTAATTAGTTTACTTGTGTGGAATGAGCACTTGCATTCCAAATGTAGTTAGTCCTTCTGGAAACATCAGCCAAAAACTTGTGAAAGCCCAAAAATCATTTGTAAATGTTACAATTGACCTTTTACAAATCACATTTTATAAACACATTTAGGAGTGAAGACGAAAGTCACCCTCTAGCATAAGGTTTTGATTAGAATATGTTTACAGTGTTCAGACTGTAAGAGACAGTGTATACAGTTAATTTATTTGCTGAAGACATTAATCCCATATTCAATTTGTTTGTATGATAAATGCACACACAACATATATTTCTATTTGAGGAAATTAAACAACAATGTTGCCAAATACTTTGGGGTCTTGTAAATATATTCAGGGTGCTGATCCAGCTAACTTGTGGTGCAGCTGACAGCTTGTTTACAGAGATTTGCAGCTGAAATAAAGTGCTTTGTGGTTCTCCTATTAAGACCGGTGAATAGACAAGAAATCACAAGGCAGCAAATGACTATTGGGAAGACTCAGAGATCAATATAAGCTGCCTTATACCAAATCAGATCATTGGTCCACCTAGCTCAGTATTGGTCCATCTACATCAGGGATGGGGAACCTGTGACCCTCTGTGTAATGTTCAACTTCCAGCTGCTTCCATCAACCCCTCTGAGCACTGTCGGCATGTTCCAGCTGGAAAATGATAAGGGTGATGATGATAATCAATTACATTTCTTACATGCCCTTCACCATGAGGCCCCAGAGCAGGTTACAATAGGACTATATTATGCCTCTTGTCATGCCTCAGAAACTGGTATTCAGTGGGATACTGGGGGGAGTGTAATTGTCATGCCTAATAAACATGGCTAGCCTTATCTGCCATAAATCCATCTAAATCCCTTTTAGAGCCATCTTATGTGGTGGCAGTCACCACATCTTGTGGAAGTGAATTACACAGCTCAGCTATGTGCTATGTGAAAATGTCTTTCCTTTCGCATGCCCTGACTCTCCCACCATTAAGCTTCATCGGATGTGCCCAGGTTCTAGTATTAAGAGAGAGGAAAATTTATATACACCCTTATCATGTACTCTGATGTGACTTTAAAAAAAAAAAGTTAAGAAGTCCCAAATATTGCAAATTTTCTCCATAACAAAGTTCTTTCAACCGTCTGGTCGCTTCCCCCCTTTCCAGCTGTACAATAACCTTTTCTTTTTTGAGGAGTGCTTATCATCAACTTCATCACGATTGCCTTTCTCATGTGCTGATTCAGATTGAACGTAGTTGTGTGCCAAATTCAATCTTTACAATCTCAGAGTAAGATTCTCTTAAACAAACAAACACTAGAAAATTTCTCCTGTAGATGGGTAATATAGTGCAATGTTGTGGAAAATGGTAAAAGAGTAACTTCACTGGAATACAAAATGCAATGTGATTATCAGTAATTATTGCTTGCGCTTCTGTTAGATTTTTGAAAACAGAGAGGTATGCATACTCTCCCCCCACCCTACCCATCATAAAGGACACACCACGAGAAGGGTCTTATTAGTTAATCAGCACTTTATTTGGCATTGGATTTAGCCACATAGTGAATTGGCAGCACCTTGGACAGCACATTGCTTCTTGGTGCCCTTTAGACTGAGGAAGTGGCTTCCTTAGTAGCAGAGCAGATTCTATTGAGAACAGATTGAAACCCATAGCTTCCTAACCTACCCTGCATTTAATTATGGAGTGGCTGCATCCTAATTTGCCAATACACCACCAGATGGTACTGTCAAGCATCCAGTTATAACCAGCTGATAGTGATAAGGACATGTCAGTTTCTTGCTTTGTCTACCAGGACTCTTTATTTGGTTTTTTAAAAAGACACATTAAAGGGGTTAGACTTCCATATGTATATAACTCAGCTAGCCCTCTGGTAGGTACAATTGCATGGATTTTTCTTACCACCTTTGTCTCTTTCATAGAATCATAAAATTGCGGAGTTAGAAGGGACCCCAAGGGCCATCTAGTCAAACACCCACAATGCAGGAATCACAGCTAAAAAATCCCTGATAGATGGCCATTCAATCTCTGTTTTACAACCTTCAAGGAAGGAGAATCCACCACCTTCCAAGGTGGCCTGTTCCACTATTGAACAGCTCTTACCATCAGAAAGTTCTTTGTAATGTTCAGTCAGAATCTCTTTTCTGGTTTTTTAATCCATTTGTTTGGTTCCTACTCTTGGGAGCAGGAAAAAAAACAAGCTTGAACCACCATCAATGTGACATCCCTTCAGATATTTGAATATGGCTATCATATCACCCCTGAGTCTTCTCTTGTCCAGGATGCACCTTAAGGAAACATCAAGGATGTTTTTAATGCCCTGCCTAGTTTTGTCCTTAGAGGCATTCCCTCTGCCTGAAAGAAGTGAAATGCCCATTCTAAGATGGTGCCTGCTTTTTACACACACATATATTTAAAATACAACACCCACCAGCTCCATAGCTAGTATGCTCAGTGGCCAGGAATGATGCAGTCCATAACATCTGGAGAGCACCATGCTGGCTGCACCTGTATGTGTAAGTGTAGTGGTGGCCCTTCAGATGTTGTTAGACTCCAACTCCCATCAGTCCTCAGTAGACAAGGCCAATAATCAGGGATGATAGGGCCTGTAATTCAGCAGCATCTGGAGGACCAGAAGGTCACCACTCCCATTCCATTCGATCAGTTGATAAGGCTACAACCTTATGTACAACCTTATACAGCCAGTGTGGTGCAGTGGTTAAGAGCGGTCGTCTCGTAATCTGGGGAACCGGGTTCGCTTCCCCGCTCTTCCACATGCAGCTGCTGGGTGACCTTAGGCTAGTCACACTTCTTTGAAGTCTCTCAGCCTCACTCACCTCACAGAGTGTTTGTTGTGGGGGAGGAAGGGAAAGGAGAATGTTAGCCGCTTTGAGACCCATTCGGGTAGTGATAAAGTGGGATATCAAATCCAAACTACTACTTATGCCCACTTATCTGGGAGTAAGCACTATGTATCTCAAATGACTTACTTCTGAGAATGCATGCATAGGATTGCACTGTTGATGTTGCTGCCCTCCTGGCTCTTCATCATGAGGTTTGTGTGACTCATGGCTCAACTGTGAAGGCAAGTGTGACCCCTGGCAAGCAGAAAGCCTTCTCAAGAGCAGCTGCTTGCTAAATGCGCTACCCACTTGTCTGGAGCTCCCACACAGTTCCATGAATCAAAGGAAAGTGTTTCCTCTGCAACTGTTAAAGAGTTGATTTAAATTTTCATAACAAAGCCCCTTGTTCCCATTGACGTTAGAAAATTCCAGTGTCTGCCTAATGTTTTATGAGAGCATTCTTAAAATACTTTATTCCTTAGACCGTAATACTTTCACTTATAAAAAGGAACGGCGCTGATAGCAGTTTTAAGAAGTTCCAGAAAGGGACCACTGATATTTTTAAATTTCCATATTAGTCCAGTTTCAAGAAAAAAGATAATGCCTCAGTTACATATTTTGAATTCTTTTGCGGGGGAAGAAAACCCCACTGGCTTCACATGCCAAGCTAAGAGGATAGGAAAATCAGTCCTTACTTCCTTGATCAACTTGCAGAGCTTCTGAGAACGGATTCCACTCAAGCTCATAATCAGGCTCAGTCACTACCTGCTTTATAACTAAGAAGCTGGGCTTTCCAAGCAGTCTCTGTGTGCTTCTGTTACTCAGGTAACACTCAAATCTGTTGGTCTGGGTGCAGGTGAGCTTCCTGACCAGGAATGCTGTCTAGATCAGGGCCAAAATTACATGTTACATGTAAATACACATTCGTCAAGCACTGTCCAAGCAACATTCCATTCAGGCAACAGGGACTTTCTCTTCTCCTTCTCTCTGTGTATGTTCCCCATATCTTCTGCAGAGGGGCCCCCAACCCTCTGGAGTTCAATTTCAAGGGACCACAAGGAAGAGGAAGTTCCATTGTGCAAATGGTAGTCTGCTCCATGAATGGAATGGTTTACAACCCAGTAAACCCCCACCCACCTTGCATGATGACTTCTGGGAAAAAGCAAATGTTGATCAGGACTGGAGAAGAAGCAGCAGTTTATGGAGAGATGTGAAACTTAACCCATCCTTTACCTACTGGCATGGGTTTCTGCAGAATGTCTTTCATTGAGGCGGCGGGGGGGGAGTCTATGACTTTTAACTACTATTGAGTTTTATTATATTTAAAGTGGTACCTCGGGTTACATACACTTCAGGTTACAGACTCTGTTAATCCAGAAATAGTACCTCGGGTTAAGAACTTTGCTTCAGGATGAGAACAGAAATCATGCTCCGGCGGCACAGCAGCAGCAGGAGGCCCCATTAGCTAAAGTGGTGCTTCAGGTTAAGAACAGTTTCAGGTTAAGAATGTACCTCCGGAACGAATTAAGTACTTAACCTAAGGTACCACTGTATTAGTAGTGGTTTTTTTGGGGGGGGAGGAAGAGAAGAGCCACAGCACCATAAAAGGCTGCATGCCAGGACACTTCTAAACTTCACCACTTGGGACTGCAGCTGGGAGACTGGAAAGCAGGCATGTCAGGGAGAAATGAAGCAGTGTTAGGGCAAATGGGGTGCTGCCCCACCATCTTCAATCTAACATCAGCAAATCCTCATCTGCTTGCCCTCTTGCAATCAGTCCAGTGGCGCTGGCTGTCAGCTTTCCCCAGTCTCTGTTATGCTGCCCTTGTATGGAGTAGGGAGGAAGATGGAGCAGGATTAGAATGAATTGTCTCTACCTGTCATTGGTTCTGGCTCCACTTGCTGTTGGCTTCCCTGATTTCTGCCTCACCAGTATCAAAGGGCACCAGCCACCAATGAGTAGGGCATACAGAAGATGGAGTAAAATGATTCTAGGGGTAGAACCACCCAGTGGAAGGGACACTACTAATTTCAACTAAACGTTAGAAGGCACTTCCTAACGATAAGAGCAGTTCAGTGATGGAGAAATGGAGAAGGCTGCGTCAGAGGGTGGTAGGCTCTTCTTCACCTGAAAAGCATACAAGCAGATGCTGGACAACCATCTGTCAGGGATTCTGGTTGCATCCTGCATTGCTGAGCTTCGAAGTAAGCAGAAGATTGAAACAGCTGCCATCCAGGGTCCCTTCCAACACCACAATTCTTTTATGATTCAAATAGGAAGTGGCATGGGACAAAGGAATGTCTAGGATGGCTGTTTGGTTCTACCTATTCTTCATGTTGATCTGGTGAGTATGGATAACATTAAATCTATAGTTCTTGTTTTCCGAAGTTTGCAGCTGTTACATTTAGAACTCATGTATTTTTTTCTCTTAAGATGGTGAATGGGCATCCTTATTCTGTTGCATGGGTTTAATTCCTTCATATACAGATTTGGGTACCTAAAAGAGAAGCTTTATATATTTCACCACTTTGGGTCATTGTGTCATGATCTGCTTCAATACTGCCTGCCTCAGTCATCCCCTTGCAGGGAGTGTGCAGTAGATGGGACTTCTGTACCTACAATACAAGTTGATGCCTGCTGCACGTACCCCATTTGGTCTATTTAATACAGTGCTCTTCAGTCGGGGGTCCCCAGATGTTGTTGGACTACAGCACCCACCATCACCAGCCAGCCTAATTAATAGTCATGAATTATGCGAGCTGTCACCCAACAACATCTGGGGAGCTGAGGTTGAAGAACACTGATTTAATAGGCTTGACTGTACTCCAGTCTGGGGAAGGGCTAAAACAAGCTTTCCCAACATTTTATAACTTTGTATAAAATTATTTTTAAGACACCCACTTTGGCCGTCATAAAATAAAATGTTCAGATGTTTTCAGTCTGGGACATGAAAAGGGGAAGCTCACAATTCCAAACTGCCGAGAAACCCTGAAAATACTGTATTCTTCTACTGTCCTGGTATTTTGGCAATGCCAGCTACCATTAAACTATGAATAAACAGAAAACAGGCTGCTGGGAGTGTAGACGAAAAAATATAAAGGCTGAACAAAGTAATTGAAGATGACAAATATGCCACATTGTCTTGAAGTCTTCCAAGAATAATTTGCAATGCTTATGAAAAAGAAGAAAAACAGTCAAGGCGAACTGCCCTGTTCTCACAGTGGCATTGCATTAGTAATAGGGTGGTGAGAAGGATTTGTTTTGTCTGTTAAAGATCAGCATTCTGTGATTCAGGTTATGGGATTTCAACTAGTATTGAGTTGAAATTTCTAAGAAGACATGTTTCTGCGATTTTTACTTCTCTCTCTCTCTCGCTCTCTCTCTGTGATACACACACCAGAAGAAGAAGAAGAAGAAAAGCAACTATGCCAAATTTTATCTCTAGAGCTGTTCAGCGGTGGAGCAGACTGCTTCTTGAGGTGGTAGCTTCTCTGTCATTGGAGGTATTGAAGCAGGAGGTGGAGAATCATCTGCATAAGGCAAGGATGGCTATCTATGGCCCACCAGATGTCATTGTATTCCAACACCCAATCAGGCCCAAGCCTGCATGGCCAATGCTCAGGAATGATGCAGGTTATAGTCCAACATCATCTGAAAGATCATAGGTTCTCCATCCGTTATAAAATACAGTCAAAAGGCTTCTAGGTCTTAGAGAAATTCTGCTCTAAAAGTCATGGTTATCATAGAGCTGGAAGAACATTTTCATACACTGGCCCTTGATGGACCACACAACATGACCTGTACCTCAGCCAGTCACAAACACAACAAAGATTCAAAGGAACAAAGCCATTGGCACAAGTTGCTTTAGATACTCAAACAACTAATCCAAGCCACATTTCTAGAAAACCAAAGTACAGTGGCACCTCGGTTCTCGAACGTAATCCGTTCCGGAAGACCGTTCGAGTTCCAAAATGTTCGAAAACTGAGACACAAAGGGCTGTTTGCAAATTCAATTGAGAAAATTGAAAAACACACAGTGCAAGCCATTTGACTTCTGAGGTGGGTTCGAAAACGGAAGCATTTACTTCTGGGTTTTCGGTGTTCGGGTTCTGAAACGTTCATCAACGGAGACGTTCAAGAACCAAGGTACCACTGTATAAAATACCCTCAAAACCCTGATGGTCGCTGGTGGTATATTTTCCTGCCATCTCATAACAGAACAGCCTGATTAATCTACCATGTCTTCCTAAGGGAAGTTTTAAATATGGCATGAAGTTCATATCACCAGGCAGCCTAGGAATGATATGATTGTAAGGAAAGAAGACCGGCAGGTGGGGGGCTAGCTGAAGGCAGAGTGAGGTTGGAGTGGCAGTTCTCCATTGCCCAAATGGACCAGCTGCACTGTGCAGGAAGACCAAGCAGCTGGAGTATGAAGGTTGATCTGCAGTGATTCTACGCTGTTCACGTGTTTTGAGGGAGTGCTTCTCCAGCATCCTTAAAAACAGGACATGCTGTGTTGTGGTGCCATATCCTCATTTATTTGGGAAACTCTTGTAGCGATACTGTTGACTGATTCTGCCAGTGTTCCATGACGGTAGGAGGATAACAACTTTCCACCTACGTAGGTTTGTTGGGGCAGCCTGCCTCTCCCAAATGGGTTTGTATGAGAACAACAAAACAATGTTGTGCAACAAAGTGAGAGGTTTTGAAAACATCTGGAAAGAGCCAATACTGATTTATTCAGTAATGCTGTCATAGCTATTTCTGTAGTGGAAACTTTATCTCAGAACATTTGCTGATGTACATTTATCCTTGCTTCATGTATACCCAAACTGCTTATAATGCATGTTTCATTTATCTGCAAGTCCTACATACTGGAAATCATTCTGGTATTCCTCTTCTACATTTGAGTCCCACACTAATATATTCCTCTGTAACTCTTTTTATTTGGACTCCAAATTGTATGCATTTTGGATACCCTCTATCCTTACTAAAGTAAGCAATACAGTGGCACCTCAGGTTAAGAACTTAATTCGTTCCAGAGGTCCGTTCTTAACCTGAAACTGTTTTTAACCTGAAGCACCACTTTAGCTAATAGGGCCTCCTGCTGCTGCTGCACCGCCCGAGCACGATTTGTGTTCTCATCCTGAAGCAAAGTTCTTAATCCAAGGTACTATTTCTGGGTTAGTAGAGTCTGTAACCTGAAGCATATGTAACCTGAAGCGTATGTAACCCGAGGTACCACTGTAATTCTTTTTATTTGGATTCCACATTGTATGCATTTTGGATGCCCTCTGTCCTTTCTAAAGTAATCAATAGTATGATGTAGGACTTGGATCTTATATTTGCCATTTACTGAGACAATGATGAGCCTACCTGTGGAGCAAGTAACTTGCTCCCAGTGCCGACTAGGCCACTGGTGAGAGAAGGTAACTGCCGATACACAGAATCCTTCTCAAGTCAGATGATGCCATATAGCCAATCCAGTGCCACTACTCAATATAAAACTTCTGTCTGACTGATCAAGAAGAGCTTCACTTTTAGGCTAGCTGGTGCTTATTATGAGGCTACGGGTCTAAACTTTATGTGCTTCTACACTGTTGCTATGTTTACGTAGCCTTCAGTCACATGCTGGCAAATTCAGGTTGCACAATTAAATGCACTCCCTTTGATACCACGGGTGGTAGAGAAGCAGAGAAGATGGAAAGCTATTGGCCAAGTTTGATCAGCCCTGGTTAGTTATCCTCCAAATATGGGACATTGTAAGAATTAGGCATTTTTAAAAGAAAAAGAAATTGGTGAAGAATTCATTCATTGTTGTTTTGTTATATTATAACAGTTTTCCTAGTATAGCAGGTTCTTTATATATCCAGCAATATTAGAAAATAAATAAAAGTAACTGAAGTAGTAACTTGCACAGATCATGCCCCTATAAAGATGACCAGGTTGACTGGTAATAAGAAGCCTCAAAGAAGTTGTGAAGACTTTGCTGCAAAGAAAGGATATGGGACAGTACCGAGCAGGAAGGTTGCAGAAAATATACTAGCATCTCTCCCTAGAAATAAAAAGATAACAATAACAATAACAAATGACAATTTGTGATCCTTTCATAATACCACAAATCAGCTGCCCGAAGCAGCCATCTCTCTCGACCTAATGGTACGGCTGGCCCTGTTTGCAGCTCTGAGATAGATTGTTTCAACAAGCGGTGGTAGACAGTCAATTGGAACAACTTTGTGTCCTGAACTGCATGAAGTTGGTTGGGGGGAGCGTTAAGTATCCTTACATGAACTTTCCAAAACATCTTCAAAATGTTTCTGTTTGGTTTTAACTTTAGTAGGAGTGAGGTTTGGATCAATGTTTATTTTCACTGGAGAGCTCCGTCTCCCTTTACAGTGAAATCATGGCACCTGCAGTTCCTTAAACAAACTAAGTGAGAGGACATTGCACCAAAGATTATATGAGAGGGTGGCTTGCTTATGGGTGCAGCGGAAACCACGCCACCTTATAAACTAGCAGAATGACTCAGGATAGGGAAGACACAGCCGTTAGGAAGGTTTTACAACCAGATGAGATTATTCCTTCCCACCCCAACCTTGGAAACAAACTCATGTATCATGAAAAGTTCACAGCACAGATGTGTGCACCCACAAGTGCCTGCTTTGTACATTAAAAAAGAACTATAACAGCAATGGTCCCCATCCAAGGGTCCCCCAGCTCTGTTGCAATACAATTCCCATCAGCTCCAGCCAGCACAACTTGTAGCCCAAAATATCTGGAGTGCACCAGGTTGGGGGATAAAGTACAAGCAATGGAACTCTGAAATATTAATTGGGCGGTGGGGAGGGTAACTCTAGTTCAAATATCTGTGAACTCCACTGAACTGAACTGAAAGGCCAGCAGTTAATGTAAGCTGAGCCGCCCCTTCCCAAGACAAGAGACTTTATGTCTCGAATGAAGAGTGGAGCCTTTGGCTTCCCATTATGGGTCTGCGTGCTTGCGCTCTTGGTTAAACAGACTGGAATTTCTCTGAAGTACATTTTAATCAATACTTGCTATAAAACCTACAAGGGAAAAAGTTTCTCTCCAAAACAATTGGGGTCTGAAGTTTTGTTCAAAGGCAAACTATTGGCTACCTGAAAGGTGAGGGAAGAAACCATGAAATTGTTCAATGGAAGCCAACCCAAACATTGGCACTTAGACCAGTGAACAATTATTGTATGAGAAATGAGAATAAATGTACACACACACACACACACACACACACAAATATACTAAGCAAATCTACTTCAAAATAATTGGAAAAAGCTATAAAGCCAACAATCAAAACTCATGACGGCCCCAGGTTTGGCTCTTGTTAGAATCCTGAGTATTATCATTTTTAAAAACTATTGTTTATAAGAACCTAATCCAGTCAAAAATTAAACACATTGATTTTGATTAAAGTAACTTAAATACTGGAAAAACTAAACCTCCCATTGAAATCAAAGGTGTTTAAATGTGCTTAACTTTGAGTGGGATCATTCCCATAATGTCACACTATCATGCAGAAGGATTTGGGTCCTGGATATCAGTCCTGGCTAATGATAAGCTAAAAAGAGTGCCCACAGTTTTCGCAAACACATTTACATCCATTCTGGTGATTTTGGGGGCATGCAAATATATTCTGCCTTTCTTTTAGGGACAGGTGGGGGAAATTGGGAGTGTACCCCCATTTTCTTGGTGATGGAGTCAGTGAGTTGCTTGGCTAGTTAATTGCATTCATGCCCTGCTTTTCAGCCTTTAGCTCACAAAGTAGTTTACCCCCCACCCAAAAAAAAGTCCACACAAAGTTACATTATGATTAGTGATGTGCTGGGATGTGTGGGATAATCTTTTCTTGATCTTGCCAGTTGGTGATACAGTCCAGTTTCAGATTCTGCCCCCCAAGAGATAAGAGACAGAAAGAGCTGCAGGGGCTAGCTGTTGATTAATAATAATAATAATAATAATAATAATAATAATAATAATAATAATTACAACTTATTTGTGCCCCACCCTCCCCAGCCAGAGCCAGGTTCAGAGCGGCTAACATCATATAAATAATACAATATGCATAAAAACAAGCAATCAATCAATTAAAATGCACCCCGAAATTAATTCAAATAAATTAAAATTAAAACTGGACAAATTACAATCCTCAGGTTAAAACTGAAAGCGGTTAATACTTGTCAGGACCAAGTGTTTCCACTGATATTATAAGGACCTGTGAGCAGGCTGGGAAACTCCTTCGTGCTTGTTCTTCATGCTCAGAAGAAGTCATATTGTTCATTCATAGATGCATTCCTTTCCTGCTCCCATCCCCATCTTTAGAGTTAGGGCAAAAGGCTTTGTTTGCCTTCAGTTTCTTTACAGGACCACTCATAGGAAGGGGGGGAGCATTGTGTGTGACAGCTTATAGTCAGAAAGAATAGTAACTTTCTCTGTTCCATGCTGCCCTTGCAAATAAGATACCCAGGTGTCCTGGTGAAGATGGAAGAATAATAACTTTGCATTTATATAAGGAGTTTCTTAGTGGTGTTATTCCATCACTGCTGATGGGGGAGCTGAGCCCAATCAGCAAATTCATGCTTGATCCGACATTTGAACTGAGACATCCAATTCTTAGTTCATGCTCTAAACCACTATAACTGCAGTAGCCACTACAGGAAAGAAAGCTATAAACTGCTAAATATTTATTCTGCTTGTGTTAGCAGGAACCAAAGGAGCTGGAAATGGACGATGCTTTCTGGTGCTGAAGTAGCATAATCTTTTAACAACAGCTGACGTGTCAACTGCTAATCTTGTCCTGTGGCCCTCCAGATTTTATTAAATTCCAGCTCCCATCAGGCCCACCAAGCATAGCTTAATGGTCAGGGATGGTGGGAGTTGTAGTTCAACATCACTTAGAGGACCATAGGTTCCCATCCCTGTCATAAGGGATAGTTACACACACACACACACACACACACACACACACACACACACACACACTACAGCTCTTTCCTTTTGTGGGCCTCTGTATATTTGACAGAAGGAACAGGAATAATGAAAGGTCTTCATAAATGCTTGAGGTCAAGACTGTTCCAAGCACTTTTCACAAATAATGAGGGCCTCTGGGTCTGTTGTCTTTGGTGAGCTTCCCTAGGAAACAGCACAAGAGATATACACTGGACAATGAGAAGTCATAATTCACATTGGCAGGCTTTGTTTTCGGCAACTTTAAACTAGCAGCAGTTGGTGCCTTGCCTTCTGTGCAGTAGGCGAATTTCTTTACAACAATATATCCCTCTTGCAAGGAGCACTATCAGAGTTCAAGGACACATTCCAGTCAGGAAAAAACATGCAAGGAGCGGTGATGGCTTTTCCCACCTGCCTTGCCCCCAGCCCTTCAGCCCAAAGAGAGCTGTTTCCAGAGAAAGAACTGGGAGGGGAGAACGGTGGTTGGTTTCACCTCTGCTGCTCCACCTCCAGCCCAAGAAACCTTCATAAGGGAGCCACTGCTGCAGGCATTGTGTGTGTGTGTGTATTTTAATGAGCTGAATAGAGTGAAAGATTATGAGTTGTGTATGAACATAACAGTGCTTAGTTTATTTCTTGGCTGTTGTTTTGCTAATGTGCTTTATTTTCTTTTATAGATTATAAATGCCGTATTATTTGTTAATCCGTATAATATGACTTCTGCTTTAACTGTGATGCTTAGCTTATTTTTTTAGTTGTCGCTTTGTTAACAGTCTTTTATAGATAGTAATTGCTTCACTGATTATTTGCTCATTATTCTATATGATTTGTGCTGCGTCTGTGAAGTTCTATTATGTTCTATCATGCTATTCATTGTTTATAAGCTGCTTTGAGATTCATGAAAAGCAGCATAAAAATATTATAAGCAATCAATCAATTGCTGAGACTTGCAGGTATAGTGTGGTGTATAAATTCAATTTAAAAAATCAGTTAATGAAGCAGATGTGGCTTGGAAAGTTGTGACTTGGAGGGAGCCTTGAGCATGAGATGGCCACTGTTCCCATCCCCTCCAGGTCTGAGATTTTCCCATCCCTGCTATAAGGTTTAGCTTTCAGAAAATATTAAAATGGCCACACCATCCTGGAGCACATTGCCTAGGTACTTCCTGCCCAGTTCTGCAATACCTTGACAAGGTTTCCTTCATCTCTTCCTCCAATTCCTAGAGCACTGTTTTCTGTTGGATTCCCTCATGTACCACTCCTGAATCCAGGGATATCCTGAAGAATATCCTTTAGATAGATCCCATCTCTGTTGTCCTGCTCACCCAGCCCCTAGTTTCGTATCAGGCCTCGCATCATTCTCTTGCAGCTCCTGTTCCAGGACAATCAGCACAAAGCAACTCTTAGAAGAAAAGGAACTTTCTTCTTAGAATATTTTTTTGCATTAAGAGCTTGGCTTTTTGTTTTTGCAAATGGTAAGTGCTGCAGTTACTGGTTATCACTAAAAAACACTATTTTAAAGGAGGACAGGGTCCTTTTTCTGTTACTGTGACTCAGTTTTTCAACCATCTATTTTGTAGCACTTCCTGTTCCAGAAAGAATGATAAAATGACAACAGTTACAGCAAAACTATTCCAGGAGTCTTGGCTTAATCAAATATTGATAAAGTTTATAATTTTAGGAACAAAGTAGCCTCAGCAAAGAAGAAAAAAAATAGATCTTGCAAACTGATATACTTAGTTTAAACAATAAATAAAAACATAGTCAAGAGCTGGAAAAGATTAGGGTTTGTTTCATACCTGTGCATTTCAGTATTTTTCCCATCACTGCAACCACGGTGTCCTAGGCTTGATAAAAAGTAATATACAACACGGAAGTAGCATACTTTTATGGAAAACCTGCAGAGATTGTGTTTAAGTCATGCTTTGTTGCTCCACTGGAAAATCCAATTCAATTTATAGGAGAATGCATAGTTTAGATCTCTATACAACTCTGTGTGTGATGTTGATATACCTATATCTAAATCTATAAGGAGTGTGTGTGTGTGTGTGTGTGTGTGTGTGTTTTAAAAGGCTATATTTTATTTACAGGTCCAGCCCTACCATGCAACAAGGTGAAGCAGGCAGCTTCAGGCAGCAGAACTTAGAGGGATAGATGAAGGCAGGGATTTAAAGTGTTGGGATTTAAGTGCTGGGACCTAGCACAGGAAGAGGCAGAAAAGCAGTTACCGGTATTTAATATTAGGCTCCGGATCCAAGTGTGTAACACACTTGGATTCAGAGCCTTACAATGTATCACCACCAATGTTGTGTTGTCAACACACTATTGGAAATTAGCTCTGTCTCCACATCAGCTGGAGCAACCCAAGCAGGACAAGCAATTCAAGCTGTTTTTTTCGGTATAACCTGCAATAAATAGGTGTATTTTATATATGAAGCATTTTAATAGAATAGCTATTTCATTCAAGTATGATCATCCATTGTCTTCTGAACTATCATCCTTGTGAACTTCATCCTAAGGGCAGGTTGCAGCAATTTAAAACGCAACATTAAAAACAGCTTTAAAAAACTTACAATGACAAAATCTGCAATTACAAAAATAGGGTGGGCCCTGAAAATATACATCTCAGGCATCAAAGGCATGGGTACCAAGGTGCACCTAAGGCATTATGTGACAGAAGCTTTTATTTTTCCTTCTAAGCCCCTTTTCTTTCTGTTTATTTGACTTCCCTGATGACTGTTATTGACAAAATACTGACTTATCTTTGGCCCAAGAAGAATGCATTTGTTAGGTTACTTTTTAAACAAAGACTTCCTGCTGTCAAATACTTTGCTTTGCATCCTGGCTTCATCTACGGGATAATTATTTTCCCATTACCTCTTCACACACGTGAATTTCAATAAATATTTTGCCATATTTCCAGTATCACATTTAAGAAACTGTGCTTCCACCATTTTGAGAATGACCCTATGTAGAACTTGCAAACACAGCATGTTGTGGATGTGGGCTGTGTTTTTTATTAATTTAAAATAATTTTACCCCACCTTGCTATCACATAATCCTCAAGGCAAGTTGCAACTCATAATAAAAAACAATATCTACACAAGGGAATCAACCAACCCCGCCCCCCCAAAATAGAAAGATAACAATGAAAGCCTGAAAAAAAGCAAATCAATTCTCTTAATAGCAAATGCTCAAACCCCACAACTACTAAAACAGGTTTTGCTTGGTGCCTAAATTAAGGTTACCAGATATTTTTCAATTAATCCAGGTACACTTTAATTAATTAATTAATTAATTAATTAATTACTACACATTCGGGATGTTGATGCTGCAGCAATGGCAGTGGCAGAGGGGCGGCCACCGCCTTGACCTCAACCACCACGTTTCCCCTTCCTCCAAGACGTCTATCTCCTTTCTTCATGAGCCTGGGCAGCCCCTGAGTTGTTGGTTCTTTGGTGGTGGTGGTGGGGAAGCGGTGTGCGGTGGGTCAGGCGTGGAAGGCGGAGAAGGAGGGCCGAGAGCAGCGGCGGTGGCGAGGCTCGGGCAGTGCGATGCCTCCCTTCCCATCGGAGCAGCCCCATCCCAACTCCTACTTGCATGCAAGCAGGAGGGGGTGGGGATTCCGCAGCTGGGAAGGGAGGCTTCCTGTTGCCTAACTGAGAGATCTCTGCCCCCTCCTGTGAAGCCTCCCTTCCCAGCTGAGAGATCCTCGCCCTGCTCCTGTTTGCACGCAAGCAGGAGTAGGGAGGCTGCTCTGATAGGCAGCATGAAGCCTCCCTTCACAGCTTAGTTGCTGGGGTCAGGGAAGGTGAAGGCAGCCCAGAAGCTGCATCTTAGAGCCCCTGCACCACCATCATATGGGGACTTCCTAGCAGCTCCTGAAGCCAGCCAGAGCCAACTGCTCCAGGCTGCTGAGACTGCCACTGCTGCGTTTCCTGGGGACATTAGATGAAATCCAGGGACTGTCGCTGGGAAACGGGGACGTCTGGTAACCATAGCCTAAATGATAGCAAGGAAGACCTGATGAACTGCTCTTTGGAGGAAGTTCAGTGGATGAGGCATCAGCACAGAGAAGGTCCTCTCCCCAATGGCCATCCTGTTTTGTCTTGCACTGGACGTTTAGTGAGCTGAAGATGGAAGCAAAGCCCCTGAGGTATAGAGAAGGAGGGCAGCAAAGCAACAACTGGGCTAGTGTAAAAACAGCAGCAGGTGGCAAAGGCGGTATCACAACAGCTTCTATCCATTCTAATCTTCAACATCATTTCCCCCCTGCTCCAGAAACTACTTTGCCCTTTTAATGGCACTCCAGTGACAGGCTCCCCCCAACAAGATCTAGGCCAGGAATAGGGACCTGTGTTCCTCCAGATGTTGTTGGACTGGTTCACCATCACTGATCTAGCCAATGGCAATGCTCCCAGGACCTTGAAGAACACTCACAGATAAGGAGACATACCTCTCTGCTCAAGAGTGGAAGAAACAACTGGGGCATGTCTAGTTGTGACCATGTGAAACTTGTTTTCTATCTCTACAGAGGTGGAAATATATGGTTGTTTCGAATCATAGCTCTACATCAGGCTCCTGAGGTTCACACTTCTGAGCCCCATACATAAGAATCTTCTTCATACTGATCATATTTACTATCTAGCTATCTTTGTTGTTGTTGTTGTTGTTGTTGTTGTTGTTGTTGTTGAAGTATCCCTGCTTTCCCAGATTTCTGATTGGTTCCAGATGTAAATGTTTCCTTATCATGTGGATGGATGTCACAGACCACTTCCTAATATGGCTGTATTCACCTCAACTTGAGGTGTAATGGTTGAGCCAGTGTGGTGTAGTGGTTAAGAGCGGTGGACTCGTAATCTGGTGAACCGGGTTTGCTTCCCTGCTCCTCCAAATGCAGCTGCTGGGTGACCTTGGGCTAGTCACACTTCTCTGAAGTCTCTCAGCCCCACTCACCTCACAGAGTGTTTGTTGGGGGGGAGGAAGGGAAAGGAGAATGTTAGCCGCTTTGAGACTCCTTAGGGTAGTGATAAAGTGGGATATCAAATCCAAACTCTTCTTCTTCTCAACTGGAAGCGTCAAAATGGTAGCTGGTCATCTGAAGACACACAACTTTGCCCACAACAGATTATTTTTAAAAAATTATTATTATTATTATTATTATTATTATTATTATTATTATTATTATTAATTATGTCAGCGCTGCCCAAGGTCCCAGCTCACACAAGACCAACGCTGCTCCTTGCTCAAGTTTAAAAGTCTTTATTGAAGTTCAGTCTCATTTCTAGACGCGCAGCGCGCAACGCTACATCTATCCGTCAGACCGTAGAACTCCCATCTGAGTCTCCTCCCCCCTGACACCAGCTTAAGATTCTAGCCTTACTCCACCTCTTCCTCTGTTCCTTCTTTCTCTGGGTCTTTCTGCTAGTCGGAGTCTCAGCCCTCCGAGATTCTTCTGACGCTGATTCTCCCGACTCCTCCCCCCCCCTCTTTCGGGCTTTAGGACCTGGCTCCCAATCCGGGTTTTCTGCTGTCCCGCGCTCCTCCACATTTGAACTTGGCGCGCGCGCGCAGCCTCCCACTTTCCTTCTGACCGTTACACTTGTGTCACTGCTCCCTCTTTCGGGGAGGCTAGCTGGACCTGGCCTTCCCTCCGTCTCCCCACTCCCCGATGGAGGAGAAGCTGGCCCTGACTCACGTGACTCTTCCCCCCCACTGTGCTCTGGTGGGGGAACTGGCCCTACTGCTCCGCTACTCCCTTGGGACTCCCCTCTGGTTCCTTGTTTATGGATCGTCCCCTCTGGGATTCGCCTCGCCCTTACCATAGGCGCCCCCTCCTGGGAATCTTCAGATTCGCTGGAGAAGCTCATGGAATCTCTCGGTCCACTGTCATATTCCCCTACGCTCCCCTCCGATTCCTCTCCTCCGCTCTCTATTTGCTCTCTCCCCTGCTCTTCTGCTCCTGAACCTCTGACAAATTATTATTATTATTATTAATTATTATTATTATTATTAACAATAGTACTGTTATGTTAAGTGCACTGTTAATATTAATGCCTTGCTTGCTTTGTTTTACACTTGGTGTGTCTTTGTTAAACAGGGAACAGAGGCTCATGTCCAAATTAGGAGATTCCTGATTCCAAGGCTGCATTTGTGGGAAACTTGTTTGGAAACTAGTACATAGGATGTGCCTATCAGAGTATGAGTGATTCATGCATTTTGCTGACAGGAGCTCAGACACACTTTCAAAATAGGATTGTAAGTAAACATGCAGTAAATTATTCAGTGTTACATTGTGCATATTTACAGCCCTTTGATTAATGAAGGATGCTGTGTGACTGATGGACCTGCCTTTGACTTAAATCCATATAGCCATTAGGTAAGGTAAGGAGAGATATAATTAGGACCTAGCTTTTCCTGTTGTAGAGAGTTTTCTTAGGCCTATACCATGAAAGTGGGGCTAAGAGCACTGGCTTGTCTCTTTAAATCCATTACTGTTAGAGAGCAACAATGTGGATTGGTACTGGGGTGGTCATGTGTCCTATTTTGCAGTCCTCTGTTTGAGAGGTTGTCAGAGGATTGCACTCTGTTCGAAATTCTCTGTTATAAGGTTGAAAGACATCGAACCGTAAGGACAGAAAGCCATGACCTTGAAGTTGCCCACCAGCCATTGGACAGAAGACTGAGCATAATTTAATTTTCTACTTAAATTATATAATTTATCTCTACATTTGCATCTATGCAGATTGCATCACAGCCAGAGCAGTGTAGTGGTTTGACCATAGACTTAGAGGACCAGGGTTCAAATCTCCACTTTTGCCTATCAAGGGCCTGTATGGTATATTCCAGCAAAAACTACCCCACATGATTCTGCTGTCCCAGTTAACTGCTTGCTCATGACAACTGTCCCTAGGAAGTGTCTTGTGATGTTCATCACTTCACTCTGTCAAAAGGTGTGTCAAAGGAAAGACCTTTTATCACCGTGAAAGAACTAGGCATCTCTTTTCCTGACCAGCTGACAAGTTTCAAAATGAACCTCATTCATCAGTGTTCACAGGAGGTCCGTGGAAGGGCTAGCAATGTCTGCCGAATCAGATTCACTTTTGTGGGAATACAGTCCTGCAAATGCAGCCCACGTTACCTCCATTAAATTCTTCACTGTGGAAGCTTTTAGGCTGCCATGGTCGAGAAACAGGAGTGTCAGGCTGGAAAGGGTTGTTTTCCAATCCAAGCCTGGAGAGACTCTGAAGTCAAACATCTAAGAAGGCAAGCAGCAAGGGAGAGCTGTTATGGTTAACTCACAGCCATCAACATAGCTTCTGGCTATTGAGGGTAAGTGATTGTGGCATAATGTGAAATGATTCTCTTAAACAGAAATAGCTCCAGGGAAAACATAATGGGCTGAGATTCCTGCTTGTTAACAGAATATAAGCACAGGCTTAAGAAATGACAAAGAATTGATTTTAACATAACACTGTTTTAAATTCCTTGTCTTTTGCCATGCCAAGATTAGAGCAGAGGTCCCTCTGAGCTTCAGGTTTCTTTTGCAGTGAGAGATAATCCTCACTCCTTCACAACAATCACAAGTGTATTTTGGAATTGGATCCCTTGTTGGAACATATCTGATTCTTGCATACCTTTGGGACCAGGGGCGTCAGCTCCCGCAAGCCACCTGCACAACTGAGAGTGCTACTTGTGTCTGCTGTTCCCCTGTAGGCCCAAGTTGGCAAGTATTTGCCCAGTGAAATTAAAGAGATGACCTGCCAGGCATGCCTCTGCTTCTCTGCCGTCGAGCGGGGACAGGACAGGCAGCTGCCACCCAGAACCATTTGCCAGCTTCATTGTGACAGGAAAGCATTGCTTTCAGGCAACCGAACAATGAAGCTTTTGAAAGCAGGAAGAGGTTTGTCTCAGTTATTGATGCGCCACAAAATGAGCAACATGACTATGTCTGGGCAGGTAGACAAGGGAGGGAAAGGCTGCAGCTACAGTGGTACCTCGGGTTAAGAACTTAATTCGTTCCGGAGGTCCATTGTTAACCTGAAACTGTTCTTAACCTGAGGTACCACTTTAGCTAACCTGAGGTACCACTGCCGCTGTGCCGCTGCCACACGATTTCTGTTCTCATCCTGAAGTTCTTAACCCTTCTTCCTTGCCTCAGAGGTACTATTTCTGGGTTAGCGGAGTCTGTAACCTGAAGCGTCTGTAACCTGAAGCATCTGTAACCTGAGGTACCACTGTACTTGGAAAGCCAGGAAAAGGTATTTCTTGAAAGCAACTCCAAGAGGCATATGGAGCCCTCTGAAAGTCCTGATGTTTAGGGTGCTGGCAAACATTTTCATGCAACACAGTTTGGCAACTGAACAGGTGTCCCATTAACTTCTGTTTGAAGTGCTTAGTATAAACCAGACATAGCTCCATAGCCCTCCAGATACTGTTAGATTACGGCTCCCATCATCCCTGACCATTGGCCATACTGGCTGGGACTGATGGGAGTCAGAGTCCAACAGCATCTGGAGGACCATAGGGTCCTCATTCCTGCAATAAATAGTGGTGTCCTACTGTGGCACTGTGGCTTCCTGAACTTCTCTTCCAAGGTTAGCTACAGTGCTGCTGTTTTAAGTCTTGTGATCTACTCATAGCCACAGTATGCAGTACTGCAGCTGCAGTAGATCTTTTGCTGGAATGAACTTATCCTAAAGGTTTCGGGACAAAATGATCTTGGCTTGGTGTTTACAAATACACTGAGCATAAACATTAAAGTGTTTTAGAGAAAGTTAACAGTTGGATATTTTTAAAAATCCAGAATAAATACCAACAAATGTGGGGTGGGCGAAAAAAGATATGAGAAACTGTCAAATCTGAGATGAACGATGACACAAAATAACAAAATCAGCAAAAAGTTGAGGAGTTACAGGCTGGAGTTACAGGCTTCAATAGAAAATGTAGATCTGTTGGAGACTGTTAATTAGTGATTCTTCACTTTCCTAACACTCTGAACTGATTTAACCTACACACATGGATTATTTTTGGAGAGCAGCAATACCATAACTTGGATGTGCAAAATGAGAAGATCTCTTGGGAGCGGGAAGGGAGCCTGTTTCTTGACAACGTGATCTGTGGAAAAATAATAAGGCAGCATGGAACTTCCACTCATGCTTTAAGCTGGGTGGTCAGTGCATGAGTAGCTTCAAATATGTCTGTGTTTTCCCTATAATGTGCATCAATCTATATTATCTGTTTCTGCATCATCTTTCTCTTACAGCAGTCCAGCAGCTGAAATGTGCACTAGAGACCGAAGACTATTGCCATCAAACTCAATCAAGGAGGGTTAGCAAAAAAGAAAGAAGTCTGTTCTTGAAAATTCAGCAGTCTACGGTCTTCTGACATGGGGTAGAAAATGCCTACAGGCTAGTCAGACAGATAAAGGGCAGTTATTTCAAGTGGTGAGACTAAAGGGTCAAGTCTGTCTGTGAATTTGGAATATGTTGATATTAAGGCCAGTGCAGTCATGACTGGATTTAGTTTCTGTTGTATGACACTGAACCCTTAAAATTTATCTATAGGAATCACTATGTGGAAGATCTAGAGACAGCAGCAGATTGTGAAGTATTACCACCCACAGCACACAGTAGGTTGAACTGAGTGAATCTGCAGAATCAGGCCTTTGTCAGACATTTTATTAAAGGGCAATGTGAGATTTACATTCAAATAAACTTAAAAAAATAACCCTTCCACCATTTTAAATGCCATTCCATTGACATCTTTGGAAGATGGGCTAGACAGAATGATCAATATTTTCTTTTTTTTGAAAATAATATTTATTCAAGATTTTAAAAGTTACAATAAGAAAAAAGAAAAAAAGAAATTTTTAAAAAGACAGTAAAAATACAAACATTAAAAAAAAGAAAAAGGGGAAAAGAAACAAATCAAACCTTTACATAACTTTCTTCCTTTACTTATTTCCTTGACCTCCTCACACCTCCCATTTTTGTATTCTAATTTAAATTGTTGTTTCAGCAAATCCTTCCAACCTAATTTTTATCTTAATAATTTGTTTTAAAATACTGTAGCTTTACATTCTCTCTTTCATCAATTCATTTTTACTTAATCGTTTATGTCTTTTTACCAATACCACATAAATTTCTTTTTCAAACATCTTATCAACAAAATCCTTAATTTTACAATATTTTTAAAAGCCACTTTTAATTTTACTTTATCCGATCTTAACTCTCATCCAAACCTATATATCAATACTTATTCTTAAGACATTTCCCTAAGGTCGGAAAAAAAGTTCCCTTCCACGAATTTCCCAAGTCTTATAAAAATAAAACAAAAAAGCAACTTATATTATATGCACTTTGAGTTCCCAATTTTTATTCCACCCATACCCCCTTCCCAGTTTCAGTCCCCAACATAAATCCGTCAATCTCAAAAAACCATCAACCCGGAGATCTTAAATCCAAGGCTCTTAAATCTCTCTCATGACTCCTCTGCCAGTCTTTTTGATAGTCTTTGATATTGAAAACCAAATCTCGGGGAGGCTCCAACCCAACAGCATCCACATTCCTTCCAGCCATACCTCCGTACTTGAAGGTAAGGCCTATAGGATATTCCAAATCTTGTTTCATTCTCCTTTCAAATCCAAATGTCCCCATAACTCCAACTTCCACCTGAATCAGATTTATAATCCAAGGGTCATCTGATCTCCACATAAGGAGATCTCTCCATCTTTCACTTTCCAATTCAGGCCAGGCTTCCATCTTCGAAAATTTATTTCTCCTTATTACCATCATGTCAGGCCTCGAATTGCAGCTCACCTTTCGCATCTGCAGGGTTACGGCTCCCCCTTTCTTCTCTTCAGAGACAACATTATTCTCCTTCTCAAATTTCCCTGTTTGTTCAGTTGAATAAATTTCCTGTGCCGAGTTCTTATCAAGTTCATTGCTGGTACTCACTCTTGTGTTCAAAGTTGTAACATTTGTAGTCAAAACACCTATTTGACCTTGCAACTTTCCCAAGAGAAAAAATATCCTATTCAGTTCAAACTGGATTTCCTTTCCGACTGCCATTCTTAAGCATATCAAGGTCAAAAAACAGTTTCTCAGCTGGTTCTTAATGCAATGACCCAAAGCTCCCTCTAGGGGATTTAAGTTTCTTTTTACTCCTCTCAGCACAGACCCAAAAGTCCCATACGTTAGATTGTAACAGTCCTTCCTTCTTTTTAAACATAAGCTTGTAGCAAATGTAGACAATAGAAACAAAGTCCTCTTTTTGTATCTTGACAGCTAGCTTGACAGCTGTCAAATTGTTCAATTCCTCATCAACGGGCTCTCACGGACCACTCCTGGGTCCGGGGGGTGGCGGCACATCAATTCCCAAATTTAGTTCTTCTCCTGCAGGCTCCCCTGCTTCCAAATAAAATTTCTTATAATCTCAATCAGTAGAATTAAAGTCTTTTACAGAAAAAAAATTAAAACTCTCCACGACCTTAGTTGGAGGTTCTTTGCTTTAGATTGTTTACAGAAAGGGGAGGCGGACTTCCTGTTTGGACCTTCCCCGATCAGTGCCGAATTTAAAAATATTTTTAAAATCCAATTTCCGTACTACTCACGGGTTGTTGTTTGAAATCCGAATGTCCACAGAAAAAAATCAGCGCTCCAGAGACCAATATTTTCATTATAGATCAATTCCCTTCCAACCATTATGACACAAAAGTCCATTAAATGTGGCACTGTAACTCTTAACTGACATGAATGTTGCCCATATCTTCTTGAGAAATGGAAGTTAGGCTTCATGTTTGCATTAAAAATAGGCTTAAGGTAACAAATTCATCTGTCGGGCCCAAGTGAGAACTCGACACTTTTTACAACGTAACATAAATTACAATAAATGGAATATATATGAAACATGTTAAAAATGGTCCACGCAAGGCGGGTTCCCAGGACTGGAAACAGTCTTCAGGCTATGTTCTCAACTGCTGTGTACCCATGAAAGGACCAAGTGCTGAGGAATCATATCAATCACCCAAGCCACAGCCAAGACATGACATTTCCTTTTTGGAAAAGGCCTTAACTGCTTGGCGGTGAACAATAATTCCTCACACGAGTGGTCTCCATTTTGCGAAAAGCAACATTTATTTATTTCATTGATTAATGCTTTCCTTTGAAGCATCTCAAAGCAATTCCACAATAACATAAAAATAAATATGAAACAACTGGGTATACAAAAGCAGTCAAAACAACTGCATATATAAGAACAGTTAAACCCACTACACAAAGTGGTTTTCTGGGAGTACTCAAGGGTATGTAGTACCGGCACTCCCCCCCCTGAATAAAAGTACTGATTACACATATATTATAAAAATCCAATCCAATCCAGGCACTGGCTGGGATAAAATTCTGTACTCCTGAATTGACCCAATACTATTTCTGACTTTTGTTCTTACCTCAGAAATTCTGACTTTTTAAAATAGAAAAATGGAAGATTTGCACAGCTTCTACAGATGTAGAACCCTTCACACTCCCATTTTTAAAGATCTGTACTTTTGACATGGTCAGTGACCTACTAAACAGGTGAACTTAGCACAGCTCATTGCACGTTTCCTATAACCTATTTGGTGAGCACCATTTTATAACCTCATTTTTTATTTAATTACTATTTTATTTGCCATAAAATACTAATATTAATAATAATTCAATTCATATGCCACACTTTATCAAAATATCTTAGAGCAATGCACAATATTAAATAATATTTTCTGGTGATAATGGATGAGCAATAATAATAATAATAATAATAATAATAATAATAATAATAATAATTTATTATGTATACCTCGCCCATCTGGCTGAGTTTCCCCAGCCACTCTGGGCAGCTTCCAATCAAGTGTTAAAAACAATATAGCATTAAATATTAAAAACTTCCCTAAACAGGGCTGCCTTCAGATGTCTTTTAAAAAGAAGATAGCTGCTTATTTCCTTCACATCTGGTGGGAGGGCGTTCCACAGGGCGGGCACCACTACCGAGAAGGCCCTCTGTAACCTCCCTGTAACCTCACTTCTCGCAATGAGGGAACCGCCAGAAGGCCCTCGGAGCTGGACCTCAGTGTCCGGGCTGAACAATTTGGGGGGGGAGCTCCTTCAGTTACACTGGGCTGACGCCGTTTAGGGCTTTAAAGGTCAGCACCAACACTTTGAATTGTGCTCGGAAACGTACTGGGAGACAATGCAGATCTCTCAGGACCGGTGTTATAACTCCATGATTCCCAGCTTTCTTTCTTTCCTTCTTTTAAAAAAGAGTATGTTCTTGCCATTGGTAGAACCTGAGGAATTAGGCAAAATTCAAAGACACATTTTTGTATGTGAGAAATTGGCCTGCTCCCCCTTTCAGTGTTTTACTTCACCCCCTGAAAAAAACCAAACCCAAACCCCCCAAATTCCTGTGGACATCCATAATAGGTGGTTTCTCTGCAATTTCAGAGAGAGAAAGCAAAGAGGAATCATTTGAGCGGCATCCTGGGAATCTGCCCAGAGAGATCCACAATGTTCTATTCTAGCACCAGCACCCTAGAACTGTGAATATAATGCAAATTATACAAATCTGTTCCATACATAATAAAATATGCAGCTTAAACTGATAGCTTTATAACATAAATATAGTCACAATTGCCAGTCATACCACTGCATACTCAGTCCACACCACTGCATATGGATACTCGACCCCTAAGTGAAATGTTATTACATGCAATTATCTAAATCAGCAGAAAATACTAGAACTGCAAAAGACCATCATTTGTCTCTTCAGCGTCTGTGTATTCAAACTTTCCATGTCACTGTTAGGTGGAAAGAATTAAATGCTGAGATCAATAGTGTCAGGCCATCACAGAAGAAAAAATTCTAAACACCTTTTGCATCATGTCATCAGTGGAGAAACTGGAATACAAAGAGAAACAAATAAAAAAGCAAAAAGCTTTGTTCTCAGCATCCACTTCTTAACTTTGTGAATTCATAAGGTAAATCAGTTGTTCTTCCAAAATGCAGTTCTTCAACATTGACTCTTTCAAATATAAATCTGCCTGAAAGTCTTTGGGAGGTCTTTGATAAATGGAAGATGGAATGTTGCCTCAGACCACTTGTTCATAAATATCTCTCTTGACAACTGAAGAAATCATTAATGTCTTCTATCCTACAGTCAATAAATAAAATTAAAGGAAGAGGAATTACTTCTGAAATGGTGCTGTGTTGAATAAAAAAAAAAGTTATCTGCAGGATTTATTTATTTTTTTAGGAATCAGGTTATTTAATTATAAAGAGAATTTTTTTAAAAGTCTGATTTATTTTTTTTATAATGACGAATGCAAGAAAAAATAATTCAGAGGTGGAAAATTACTTTGGTTTATATCAGAGGTCAGGGTCAGTTCTGTAGGGCAACAAGGTTAGACATTTGCCAGAACTCCAATACCAGTAAAGGACCCACCACCTTAAAGAGTGCTACCATTTCTGCTTTGCAGCATATTCAAGAAACTCAGAATCAGCCTAGGAGAATTCTCCAGCCTGCCTTGGGACCTTAGGCTGAAGGGTAGTTAAAATAATAATAATAATAATAATAATACACATCCTACAATCTATTGGGCAATAAAAACTAAGGTCAGATCCACATAATATAGTTAAAGTACATGACCCCCCCTAAGAATCCTGGGAACTGCAATTCCCTCCATAGAACTATAATTTCCAGCACCCGTAACAAACTACAGTTCCCAGGATCCTTGGTGGGGATGACATCATGTGCTTTAAATAGGCATTGGGTGTGCTTTAAATGCATGATGTGGATCTGTTTTAAATCAGGATGCTGTTCTCCCTCCCCCAGGTGCCAGACTCCCTCTTCATCCCTTACAGCACAGTATTTATACTGCTAGTCGCCTCTGGCTACTGCCTGACTCTGCTCTCTGCCCACCTACTTTGAACAGCAGCTCCTCCCACCTGGACATAAAAGCTAACTGCATGCTACCGGCAGTTGATCAGAGCACTCTTTCAGTCTTCCCAGCGTGGTGAGCCAGTGATCTCCCCTCTTTGGGACCTTGCAAACTCAAGGTAAGAATGCTCCTATCTCAATTGCTTCAGCTGCATCCAGATGTTGTTGTGTGACATGTGCCAGCATTGCTGATAATCCTCTTGGGGCTGGGGATGCTTTGTCGGTATTTTGCAACTGACAAGTAGCAAACTGTTTTCAGAATGAAAGAAAATGGCTTAAATTATTAGGAAATGTATAACATCTGTGGCTGTGTTTCTCCTTTCTGTATTTTATATGTATCTATAAAGCAGCATGCCTGGAAATGTTATTTAACATTTTAAAATTCTGTTGTTGTGTTAAACTATGTTTCTGTCATTAAGTTATCAACAAAAATGCGGGCTTTCAAGAAGTGCAAAGATTTCCCTTAATACCAGGAAAAGGGCCTGTTGTCATATTTGGGAAAGCTTCCTCCTAACTTTTGGAAAGAGCATCTTTTCGCACATTTTATTGCTCTGCAAATAAGGCATGTTTGGATTGCTGCCTTCGTGGAGGAACACCGGTCAGATGGGTGTTTGACAACGGAGCGAAGTTGTCAAGCCAGGAACCTTGAGAATATGCCTCGAGATCGAAGTCCCAATTCCTGAAAATATAGGACAAGCTGTGCTGCACCTTCTTAATGGATAAATTGCGTTAGATATCTCTGCCTGTGTAGCAGCATAAAGCAATAGATCTTCCACATGTTTCTTAGGCAGGGGCCAACAGTGAGCCAGTTATGTTTACATATTCTAGCCTCAAAAGAAAGAGCGCTGGCACTGAATTGGAGGCATTAAAAGCAAAGGCTTTGGAAAGCATTTCTTAAATGCACCCCTCTAATTGTCTGTCCACAGAAATGCATTTCAATTTCTAGGGGCAATTCTCACACTGCAAGTGAGCCAAGGCATTAGCCACATAAGTCCCCTT
This sequence comes from Podarcis raffonei, assembly GCF_027172205.1. NCBI lineage: Eukaryota > Metazoa > Chordata > Lepidosauria > Squamata > Lacertidae > Podarcis > Podarcis raffonei. The sequence continues at coordinate 35,218,943 of NC_070605.1, read as the reverse complement.
TCTAAAGGAATTCCATCATATAAACCCTAATCCAGGAATGCCTGCATAGAAACACAAGTGATCAGGAATTAGTATTGTGTAAGTAGGGGCAGTTAACTGTATCCAGAAAAACAGGGGCTGCATAGCTTTATATATAACATTTTTGTACTCTTTAAGGCAGATCCATGCCATTTCATTCCTTTTCTGAACCCTGCTTTGCTATTACTGAATATTATTTCACACAGTTTCTCTCTAAATGCAGCCACACAGTTGGTGGGATGCCACAAATCCTGTATTAATTTAGTTTGGGAGGTGTGGTTTGATACAGTAAGCATTGCAATTCTTTTTATAGAGTAAGCAACTGAAATTTTATCTCATAGTAGCAGGAAAAAGTCCAACCGAAAGTTACGTAAGTGTCTGATGTCCTCTGAAATTGCTATTAAAGTACAGAACATTTTGCTAAGCTTTAGAGATGGAGGGGGGGGGGGAATCTGTACTTTTTGAAAAACAAATTGTGCACACAATTTTTTTGGAGAAGAATAGCTCAATACATTCCTAAATTATTTCCTTATTCTTAAACTGTTGTTTGAGCACACTCTTTATTATTATTATTTACATAGATATTGATAATCAAGTTTTAGTCTTTAGCAAAAATAATAAAATGAAACAAGCCACATACAACTGAGGGGGGAAAACTTGCAAGGCTATAATTTAAGGAATGCGCTATCTGAAGAATTCAGGTTAAAATAAGATCCTACTGTGAAATTCCATTTATCATGCAAGTTTTTCTTAACCAAATATGTCTGAAAATGTACTTCAAGTAGTATTCCCAGAAGGAAACACTTGACAAAATGTGTTTAACACAGAATAGCTGCATGTGTTGAAAGTGAGACACTGCTGTAAATCGAGCTGGTTTGTTTGCTTTTGTAGTGTGTAGTGGCAGATTTTTGATTAGCAAAGAGGAATATTCCTGATACAAACTAAACTCTCTTACAGGTGCCTTTCCCGCCTTGAAAAATAGGTCAGGAGTTCAGAGAAGTGTCACTTTTCAGTATTGGACTGACCAAAGGAAATTAAGCAGTGCCTAGCTTCAGAAATGATTATCTTTCTCCAAATGTGTTTTGGGGGAGGGAGGAGGGCAGCTTGTTAGAACCATATATTTTATGGCAGTATTGGCACTGAAATCCATCTATAGAGTGAGGTCAATGCAGGAGAGGCTGTTGAGTTAGATCAAGAAAAGAGCACAGCAGTGGAACACAAATGTACCACATTGTAAAAGGGTGGTATTCTCAGCAGTTTCCCAGCACTCCAGTTGGACACAGGGTGTTGGTGTGCACAGGACTGCTGTAGCCACATCCACACCACATATTTAAAGCACTTTCATTCCACTACGTGTCAAGGCTTCTCCCAAAGAATCATGGGAACTGTAGTTTACCGGGGTCTCTGAACAACTTTCAGCTCTCTTAACACACTTCAGTTCCCAGTTCTTTTAGGGGGAAGCCATGACTCTTAAACTGGAATAAGAGTGCTTTGACTGTATGTTACAGATGTGACCTGCGATTTCCTTGAATATACTTACTCCATTGTTCAACTCCTCACTGTGGAAAGAGGGTTGGGTCCAGACTTATTCATATGTAGAGTCAACCTATGGATATCAATGGGACTTGTTAGTCATGGCTTACATAAGTCCCACCATAGGAGCCATCTCTTAGGGGCCGAGGTCCCTTCGCCCCCCAATAAAATATTTGAGGGAGCTGGGTCCCCCCAAAGTTGATGGGTATTGCCATTAACACGGTGTGTGCGCGCCATGTCATGTGATCAATTATGCAAGGCGAGGCTTACCTGTCCCCCCTACTTTATTCAAGTTGACACCCCTAAGCCCCACTTATTTCAATGGGTCTAACTTGGAGTATAATTGGTCTAGAACCAGCCTAGAATTTGAATGCCTCTTGCATAAGAGAACATAAGAAGAGCCAGCTGAATGAGGTCAATGGCCCATCTTGCCCAGCATCATCTTCTCACAGTGGCCAAACTGGAGCATAGGAGCGCTCTCCTCCCCTGTGGTTTCCAGCAACTTGTATTCAGAAGCATCACTGCCTCTGATTGTGGAGGCAGAGCATAGCCATCATGGTGAATAGCCATTGAGATAGCCTTATCCTCCATGAATTTCTCCAGTCTTCTTGTAAAGCCATCCAAGTTGGATGAACATTCTCTATGACAGAATAGTATTTTGACCTGTTTTACAGTTTGCTCCATATTTTCTGTTCAGAAGATTTTCCTTCCCTCTCATGCTCTCCAAATGTCCTAGCTGTAGTGTTCTGGCTCTCTCAAGAATTCATTGGAGTTCAAAGAAAAGTCAGCGGTTTATTTCATTGTGATACGTAGTCATTTTTAACATTTGCTTCCCCTATGTTTAAGGCTGTTAGCTATTATATTTGGGGGATGATTGTAATTTCCACATAAATTCCTAAATTACAGCTTTCTGACTTGCTTTGAGCCCTCTTGAATTCTAACTGTTGGGTTTCAAATAAGGCAAAGTGAACTGCTGCTTTCCTGATGGATATTCTCCTGCCAGAATGTTATCCACAGTCCATAGTTCTTTTCAGATGGATATATTAATTTGTTTCTCTCTGTGGTTTTCTCAGTCTTTTATTGAAGGCCTGTTTTTTAATCTGTTGAATGAAAGGGGGGAGGACCCTGCTTTGTTGGAAAAACACTTCGGTTTAAGTTGAGCATTCTTTACAGTAAAGGCTCCCTGCTCCATGATATTCACCCAGGTGTAACACTAAACTATGGTTTAGCACAGTAGTTGCTAACCTTTTTGGACCAATGGGCACATTTTCAATTTTGAGAGCGGGTTAAGGGTTCCAGACACAAAATAGTTCCAGGGGAGAGGGGATAACAAAAAATGGCTGTCGTGGGGAACATGGAACCACACAAAGTTAGAAAGGCCACCCTGAACAACCTTCCATGGGAATCTTCCACTGGTCCCGATTGTGCTTGGGCAGGCAAGCTGTATGTGTGTGGCAGAATTCCTGGCCACTAGGGGTCTGAGTGTCATGGCCAGTGGGTGTTTTTCTGGTACCTTATCACACACTCATTGGATGTTGGCATGTATGTGGAAGTGGGGGTTCATTTAAGCACCCCTTATGAGGAACTTAGCTTTAGTTATTCAGTGATAAGAGAAAGGGTCTTGACACATACTCAAAAGAGCCTTCTTCTGTATTATTTATGTAATTCAGGGCTTTCCCATTAGAAACAGATTTCTGGTCTCTGTCCAGTTGAGCCAATATGTGGTTTCAGGTGTTACCACCTGCAATGTGCTCTCCTGATATGTTGCCCACTTCCTGCCCTCAGATGTTATCCTAACAGGCTGAACCGATAGCATGACCAGGCATCCTGTAAGATTGTTTTCACAAATGTACGTTTTTGATGTGTGTCATTTGACTGGAACCATATATTGGCTAGAATGCATGTACAACATTCACATTGGCATTCTTCCACTATCCAGTCAGTCTGGTGTCCTTCAGATGTTTGGCTGGGGATGATGGAAGATTTAGTCCAAACCATCTAGAGGACACCAAGTTGGTGAAGGCTGATCTAGTCCATATTAATTTGCATAAGTGACCTCTTCCAGACTAACAAGTTTCTTAGAGTTTTTGCCTAAATGGAGGGGTGTGGAACCTGCAGTCCTCCAGATGTTGTTGGACTCCAGCTCCCATCATCCCCGATCTTTGGCAAATGCTCGCTGAGGCTGATGGGAGTTGGAGTCCACAAAGAACTGGAGGGTCACAGGTTTCCCACCCCTTGTACCTTGTCACTTCTCACTTCTAGTGCATTGATCAGTTCTGTTTGTGGTTTATATCAAGGGGCAAAAGTGATACACTGTTTACCAGTGGTGATTTTTACCAGGCAAACTAATAGCTTTAAATATGCAGGGAAACACACAAACTTGTTTTCCCACATTAAGACACTGTCTGCTTTGCAAGCCGTTTTGTTTACACGTGCCACATTTCATCAAGTTGAATTAGGAGTTACAGAAAACAGGAAGATGTAAGATTCTTTTTGCCGTTTTAATGATCTAATGAATTGGTCATGCTGCAGTGTTTTGACTTGACTTATTCTACACGCAGAATGGAATTGCAGTCCAGAGAGATCAAAAAACAAGTTGAGGGCTTCATATTTTATATGATAGCTGAGCGCAACAGAACCGAACCATCTGGAACTGCCAGTGTCACTTCTTTGTAAGCTGTGCTTTCATGGGACATGATCTGGCCAAAGATTTAGGTTGCAATTGTAAACTTCTTTATGAATAAACATGCATAGGCTTGTGTTACACACATCTTATTCTCAATGGGAAAGCTAAGCAATTTTAAAAACCTTTATTCTACCTCCATGTTTAGCTTCATCCTTTTATTTTGCTTAAATTTGCTTTAGTCACGAGGGCTGCAAACTTGACTGCTATGTAATATGACAACAGGATGTCAAGATATCATGTACCAGCCCATGTACCATGAATAGATAAATGAAAATAACATTACATTATGGAGAAATGCTTTGCAGAAATGTGTATATTAGGCAAAAAGACATCAAAAATTGTGCTTATTAGGAGAAAGTTGGACTCAAATGCTGATTAATTTTCACAAGCATTTTAAATTGCAAACTGATGTGGAAATGTGAAGTCTTGAACTTAAGAAACTGTGAGAAACCAAAACTGACAGATTAGCCCATCCCTATATGCAATCCAGTGGTTTAACAGCATTCATCCTGGGATGGCTAGGATGTAATATCTCATTCAGCCATAGAAGCAGGCTGCATTTAAACCAATTCTTGCCTAAATCTAATGAGTGATCTTTACCATTTCTTTGGAGCAGGTTGCTACCTACAACAAATTGTTGTGCTTCTTTGTTACAGAAGCCAAGCAGTAAAAAGTCATGTAAGGATGAAAAATCTCTGAGACTGAGGCAGACTAGTTGTGATTGTTATTTGCGGCTGGCCAGTTGGGATGAACCACCCCAAGGCCTACAGATTGACTGAGATTTCAACTCTCCACTTGAAGATTTTGATGATGTGCTGAGTGATCCCTCTAATGGTGTCTTGAAATAGTTATTAGCTGAGCATGTTCCAAAAATGCAGGCTTTAGGCCTCTCTTAAGCCAATGAGTGTTGAGTCAAAACATTTTGTTTCGGCAAGTCAAAACAAAATGTCTCCAAAATGTCCAAACAAAATAAAACATTTACACATTTTTTTAAAATGTCATACTGGAATGTTTCATCTCAAATGTTTCTGAAATTTCGGTTTTAAAAGAACCCACCAAAACGCTTAAAAGATCAAATTTCTCCCAGTTGAAAAGAAATAAGAAGTTTGCAGTTGTTTTTGGAATGGAAAATATATTTCTTACCCAACCCTATGCAGCTGCTGTTTGCCAACAGAATTTCATAGATGAGTTAGTGGTAATTTGCCCTTGCTAATTCTGTCAAAGGAAGATGAGTTCTGTAAAGGCATGCAAAATGACATAATTTTTCTGAAGTTTTGCGGAAGACAATGAGCAGTGATGAGACAGAGTTTTTCCTTCTTCCATTCCATTTATTCCAGAAGTTCCTCAGGATAGACTCTCTGTGTTATCCTCAACACCCTGTGGTAGTTTAGAGTGCAGTGACTGGCCAAGGTTCCTGTGACTGAGTGGGGATTTGAACCATAGAATATATATTTTTGGCACACCGCCTTGGTGGTTTTGCTAAAGGCAGAATCTGAAGTATTTAAAAAGAAGGAAGACAGTTTCAGAGCTGCTCCCAATTCGGATTCTAAAAACATATAGCAGAAAAACAGAACAGAGCAGCTTAAACCCCAGTTTGTATTATAGGCACTTTCTGTGACACCTCTTGAAATACGATGCTTATTTTCTGAGACTTTTCTTTATGGCAGGGTTGGGTTGGTTGTTGGGATGGAGTTGGCTTGAATTTGTAGCATGGACATAACCCATGGCACACAAATACCTTTAGATCCATGCGAAAGTTATTCATTTCTGGTTCTGGTGAGGGGGCGAGATACTGAATGCATCCAGCCCTCTTGTTCTGAGAATTCACTGGTGTTCTGTTTTCCACTTCTCTCTGCTGTCTGGCTGGGTGGCCAACAGCTTGCAGTGCTAAGGCTGCACGCTCTATTCCCAAGGCTGCGAGTACACAGTAAGTGGATGACTGCTATGTCTGTGCATGTGTCTTGGATCATTTGTTCCAAGGTCTTCTCCACAACTGCAGTAGGAAGGCACTCCTGTGACAAGAGAGTTCCTGGTAGCCAAAAACACTCTGCAGACTAGGCCCTGCCAGTGGAGCAGTAACCAAAGCAACCTTCTGTCAATAACTACTGAATATGGGCAGCCTTCACACCGTACACTGAAAGTGCTATGTGCTGTAAACAGCCATGGCTTTCCTGCAATGAATTCTGGGGACTGTAGTTTAAGGGTACTGAGAGTTAGTAGGAGACCCCCTATTCCCCCTCACAGAGCTACGATTTTCTGAGTGTTTTAATACCCAATCCCTCTCAGCACCCTTAACAAACTACAATCCCCATAATTAATTGGGGGAAGCTATGACTGTTTAAAGAGGTACCATAGTGGTTTGAATATATGCTGCAAATGTGGGTGTGGTTGCATTATGACTACTGTGTCTGTCAACATTCTTAGGAGTATATTTATATAGGGCTAGTTTTTGCATAATGCCTTGTCCCTTGGGTGTTGTATTCTGCTCTCTTGAGTTGGTGGTTTTCATTATAGCAGAGACAGATTATTCAATACAGGATTGCCTGCCGTCTCAAAACATACCTGTCTCCCAACAACAAACCCAGTTGATATCAGTCAGTGCCGTATTTCAGAACCTACATTCAGAACCCATGTCTGTTACTTAAAATATTTTTTTTGCAAACTGCTGAACTGAGGCCTATTGTATGGACAGTATTTCAGTGTTCCACATAGCAACTTCTTATTCTTCAGCTAAAGTTGTCAATATTAATGGCAGGTTGTTGTTGTTAAAATAAATAAATAAATAAATACTGTCCTTCATCACAAGATATCAGGACGTTTACATATTTGAGGCAATAGTTACTTCAAATTCAAATTACTTACATCCAGTTCATGTTCTTTCTTTCAGAATTCTGGTGTGAATTCCATTATTTCATTCATTCAGCTTCTCTGCTGAATCTCTGTGGTGTCATCTTCCTTTTTCCTGGTGGTCTAGTGGCTTACTGATCCCCATGGCCTATTGATTATTTGGCAAGTTTTCCATTTTAAAAAAAAATTATTCTTAAAATTAGCAAATTCCCTGTTTGTCTTATTGAATATCTTTTTATTTAGTAAGTTTAAATATCTTGGGCTTTATCCTACCAGACATATTTTTAATGTGCATTCATTATGATTTGTGCTCATGGCCATAGCAGGGCAGTTTATTTGCAATCCCACTTTCCATGCTGTTTGTGCCTACAAATGTTTTGGAGGAGACATACTGATTTGTTTCCAAACAGTGCATGTCCCCTAAGTTTCTGCTGCAATCCTGTAACTTTCTATACGTTCAAGTACAGTGGTACCTCAGGTTAAGTACTTCATTCGTTCCGGAGGTCCATACTTAACCTGAAACTGTTCTTAACCTGAAGCACCACTTTAGCTAATGGGGCCTCCTGCTGCTGCTGCGCCGCCAGAGCACGATTTCTGTTCTCATCCTGAAGCAACGTTCTTAACCTGAAGTACTATTTCTCGGTTAGTGGAGTCTGTAACCTGAAGCGTATGTAACCCGAGGTACCACTGTACTGTACTACAGAAGCCGGGTGGGGTGGGGGTAGGATATCTGTTTTCACTGCCACACTCCACTCCAACTTTTGTTCTTTAGTTCTCATCACCTTAGTTTTTATGCCTCCACTCCAGTTCTATGCAGAGTTGTGATCCATCATACAGTCAGAAAAACAGAATTTGGCTGCTTGCCTCAGGCAGCTGCAGAATGAGCAAGAGATATTCAGTAGAGCTGAGCTGAAATTTCTCAGAAGACATTTTTTCTGAGATGTCTCTTTTTCTTATCCCACTCGCCAAGGAGAAAAGGCCATGGCTGACTTTTTCTAAATATTCCTCACCATGTTTTTTAATTGGCTGTCATTACCTTCCCACTCCTCGGGAAACACACACACACACACACACACACACACACACACACAAAATATATCCTGGAATGATGCTAGGTTTAGGGCACTGTGAAAGATGTAAAAATGGTGGTTAGGTCACAGAAAGAGTTGCAGGGCAGTGGCAACATAAAATAAAGGGTGCGGAAGGGGAAGAGAAAACCTGAGGGGAAGGAAAAAGAAGAAGCCTTGCAGCTACTAGTGCTAATAAGGAGCGTTGACATCGAGAAGCTGTTGGAGAATTTCTTCTCCCCTAGAGAAATTTGATGAAATGACGCCTGCAGTTTCTCTGCCCACTGTTGAGGGTGTAGAGTTCTGAGAAACCATTTGTGCACAGCTATTGTATTCAGTTTTCCAGCATTTCTATGGGATATAAAAAATGTTTTATATTTTTATATATGTTGAAAGCTGCCCAGAGTGGCTAGGAAAACCCAGTCAGATCAGCGGGATATAAATAATGAAATTACTATCATTATTATTATTGTGGAATAAGACATCCCTATTTTCATCAGATAAAACTTTGGGGTGTATGTGATTGGGGAGATATCTGTGGAGTTCTGAGCATCCTGACTGGGGTCTTTGATGGGACTCTCTGAAGATATACAAGCCCTAAATAATCATGGAAGGGATATACCCACAATGTGCTTAAAAATGGATTCCATGTTTAGGAGTCAGCAAAACGGCAAAGAGGTGAAAGAAGGTTCCTTTAACACAGGAGTAAGCAACCCTTTTCATAGGGTTGCCATATTCTGGGATCAGAAACCTGGATACGCCCCGCCTGTCACTATCGGGGCACATCCAGAATTTGCAATAGCTCTCCTCTTCACTCTTTACAAAGAGGGGAAATGAGTGGAAAGGGGCCAGGAACTTCACTTTTGGCCCCACCCCAAGAGTATGTGGTCCTCCCACCCCACCCCAGCCCTGGGCCTGCTGTCCATGTGTTAGCATGGCTGTGTGTCTTGGGAGGGACATGGGTGGCGCTGTGGGTTAAACCACAGAGCCTAGGACTTGCCGATCAGAAGGTCAGCGATTCAAATCCCCGTGACGGGGTGAGCTCCCGTTGCTCGGTCCCTGCTCCTGCCAACCTAGCAGTTCGAAAGCACCTCAAAGTGCAAGTAGATAAATAGGTACCGCTCCGGCGGGAAGGTAAACAGCATTTCTGTGCGCTGCTCTGGTTCGCCAGAAGCGGCTTAGTCATGCTGGCCACATGATCCGGAAGCTGCACGCCAGCTTCCTTGGCCAATAAAGCGAGATGAGCACCGCAACCCCAGAGTCGGCCACGACTGGACCTAATGGTCAGGGATCTCTTTGTCTTTTTTGTGCCTGGGGAAGGAGAGAGGCTTTGCTATTTTAGTATTGACCTGCAGGCTTCCCCAGAACACAGATCATGCAGAGTTCCAGTATCTAGGGAAGCCTCCATGCAAAGGATGGCCTTCAGATGGCTGTGCTAAAGTGTGGGTGGCAGGCTGGGGTGGCAGGACTGGGGTGGAACTGTGTGACCTGTGGGCAGGGCCAAGAGCACTGCTTCTTAGCCTCTGTCTTCTCTCCTTCCCTCTTTGCACAAGTAGTATGTGAAGTGGGATACTACTGCTGTGCTACAGAAATGTGTGCATTTCATTTTTTCTAAAATTCAGGGGACCATGCAGTCCCAGCTGTCTATGGCAATGAGCACAATGCACGCTCTCTCTTTCTCTGTGTGTGGCTTTGATTGTCCCCTAAATCTTAAGTCTCCCTGAGGAATTTTAAGCTTTAATGTTAAGACTCGGCTTGCCAAATGCAACACTTTTATATTATGGATTCCCTACCCCACTCCCCAAAATCTCAGCCCAGCAGCGTTCGTAAGGGAGGAAGCCAAATTATGCGGACATAAATTGTTTCTTTCTTTATACTTTTTACAAGCAAATTTAACTAAGGAGAATTGGCCCGATCCTACTTTGTGCTAAATTTAATTCAGCTCCACTTTAGAACAGTTAAGCCAGCACCTTCCACTGGCATCCACTTCTTATAAAGCACATTCTTTGAAAGAGGAAAGAAATAACTCTCTGCTCATTTCCACTTGGCCAGCAGATGAAATGTGCCATAGTAGCAGTCACATTGTTTGCTGCAGAAAATGCTAATTTGGACTTTAGGAAGAAAGTCCCTCGTGTTTTAGTTGTTCCAGAAATGCCATTACTTGTCAACGTGCGCTGGAAGTAAAGAACAAGGCAATGTTGAAAAGTGAGCTTTCCAAAACAGTCTAGGCCAAAGCTGATTCTTTGGTTTTTCATAAGTAATAAATCATATCCTTAGCTTCAAAGGGGACACGGCCACAACCCCAAACCGAAAGACTTGGGATCATCAAAGAGCTCTGTGCTCTCCATTAAACAGCTTTGTTCAGCCCTGCTGAGAAGCATACAAGAAAACATTTTTTTTACATATGGAATGGGTTCTCTAAGGAGATGCTGACCATGGTCAAAAATATTGTGAAGTTTCCCAGTCCCTTCCCCGTGTGAGTCTTGGTTGGCCTGTGTGGCATGTTGCCAACCCACCACAGCTGTCAATCAGGGTGAAACAAGAGTGGAGCCTTCTCAGCACTAAACAAAAATGAAGCATCTCTTTGCTTGGGAAGATTACAGTTGCAAGGATGCAATATAGTAATAATAAAAAATTATAATAATACATTTTTATTTACTCTGCCGTTCCTGGTTCAGAAAACCGGGCTCAGGGCAGCTAACAACAAATTTAAAACACTTAATTGATGCAACGAAAACAGCATAAAATACAGTATAAAACGTGAATAACAATACATTCAGAATTCAAAAATCAATTTAGGGGGGAAATCCATCCAATAAACATTAGATGATCACCAGGGCTAGCTGGCTAAATTAGTCCTATTTGTGCCAGCGAGGAGACCAGGGGAGAGTTAGCTGTGGGATCCCAGAGCGGGTAATCTTCATAAAAAGGGAAGGGGGAGGGGAGGAAGGGGGAATAAAATGATGGGTTGGGGTCAGAGGCAGGATGGATAGGGGTTCCTATGTCAAAATTTGAATATTTTGCCATGCAGGGTGGGAAATGGCCAATTTGTCAACATGGATGACTCCTTAAAGCCTGATGCTTACATCATGCAGAAAGAGCTAACTGTGAAGTCAGATGTGGTTGCACATCTGTCTATGGGCACTCTTGGCTGTGCAGAGAGGCTCCAATTTGTGAGGGAGTTTCCGGGGGCAGACTGATGTCATGCATGCAACACCAGGAGGAGTTGAATGCTACAGCAGCATGGCTTCAATGGCTGGCAGCTCCTGCTGCTGCTGCTGCCACCAGCCAGGAACTGCCGCATGGCGCACAATTCCCTGCTTGCCCAGGGACTGCTTCCTGCCTACTTCCCCTGTGCGGCAGGAGGAGGAGGAGAAGGAGCCGGCTGTTGAAGCCACACCATGCTTGGCTCCACGCTTGGTGTCCTCTGCCCCCTGATTTCTTCAGACATTGAGGCACCCAGCCTCTCCTCAAAAAATTTGGAGGGGCCCCAAAGAGCTCAGCCTCTAGGAGACATCACCGCTGAATGTGCAGAACCATAATATGGCTCTTCTCCCATGGCAAATGTTTTTGGAGCTGAATGCTAAAGTTGTACGCTCACCTATGTAGGTAAAAAATTTGGTAGACCTCAGTGGGATGGTTTAACTTGCACAAGGTTAGGATATCAATTGACACAACTAATCACAGTTAGAACAGGCCACAGTCCCCTGCATTTGGACACCACAAGGAGAAAAGCTGGTAGGAGATGGGTTGATGGTGTGCGCCTAAGGCTCATGCAGACTCAATGCTAAAACCATGGTTTAGACCGCAAACCATGCTTCAGCATTAAGTCTGAACTATGCTTATAAATGATTGCAGATCAGTGTGTTAAGTTGGATTTGGTTTTGACCACGAGTGACCTGCATTGTCTTTCAACCATTCCTCATACGACTCAGCATCCAGACCCCCAGCTATCCTGGTTGTCCTCCTCTGGTTATGCTCTAGTTTGTCATTCTCTTTGAAATATGGTGCTCAGAACCAGACACAGCACACCAGTGTGATATGACCAGTGCAGAAGAAAGCAACAAAACTACTTGTTATCTGGACACTATGCTCCTCTTAGCTCTTTCTAAGATTGCATTTGCTTTCTTAGCTGCAATATCACACTGCTGACTCATGCTCTCTAGGACACATGGAACCTTTTCATGTTTACTGCTGCCAAGTCAGGTCTTCCCCAGACTACACTTGTTCCTTTGGGGCTCTGTGTGCCTAAATGCAGGACTTAACATTGATTTCTGTTGAATTGTTGTTTTCGGCATGGGTCTGGCCTGTCAATATCATTTTGAGTTGTGATTCTGTTTTCTGCGGCGTTTTAACTATCCCTCCAGCCCTGTGATGTGTTATCTGCAATGTGTGGAGAGTGAGTGTGTGTGATTTATGTCACATCTGTTTTGAAGAGGGCTTATATGTTCCTGCAAAAAGTAGCATGGTGTAAAGGGAATGGGGGACAAATGGCTCATTAATCCTAAACTTAGTCATTGATCTGGCAGCTGCATAAAGCAAGGTTGACCTCTCTTCTGTTCTCCATTGCCATCATATCTGTGGTGTTTCCCCGTTCCACCTGGTAGGTATTGTTCGAAACCAATTTTCCATTTGTTTCATATTTGTTTCTTGGTTTTAATATATGTCTGGAAAAGTTGCTGTTCAATAGGCAGTTGGACATTTATCTGGGGGACTTAATAAACCATTTAAAAGGACAGTTGGTGATGATGGAAGAGAGCAAAACAAAACCCAGCCAACAGGGTGGGAAAGAAAACCACACAAAGTTTTAGAAAGCTTTCTTGGCGTGCAAGGGTGTATACACAAGTTTTGCTTGTAATTTAATAGCAGTTGAAGAACTAGCTGAGGAATAGACCGAAATAATGCTAATGTAACTGTTAGATCTACCCGCAAGCACAGCTAAAGCACATCCCATCACACAGTCTTTCTTTAGTAAACGGCCTTGGAGATTTCTAATGCAGAAAGACTGGAAATCTAAATCTAAATAATTGTATGACCATTAGTTACTTTTGATTACTTCTTTTGTAATTGTAGGTTTTTAATTTGTTTTTAATGTTTTAAATTGTTGGGACCCTAGGGTGAAGGGCAGGTAATACACAAAAATAATTAATAGTAATAATAGTATTAGTGGCTAGCTGCTTTCTGTTCATCAGCATCAGCATCAAATCACTAGTTTTATTAGAGCATGGGATGAATATGCCAACTTCTTTCCATGCCTTTTCTCAAGGCCAAACCATGGGCAGCCATTAACAGAAAGCAAGTATTATCCTCACTGTCGGAATCTTGCTCCTGCTTCCTATCTTACAAGCAGAAGTGTGGTTGTAGCCATTCTGTTTTTTTATATAATATTTTTTATTCATTTTCCAACAATTTTTTATACAATCAACTCACATTTTATCACACATTCATTTCTTTTTTTGACTTCCCTCAGCTCCTCTGCTGATCTTTCATTTACATCTAAATTATTAACGCATTTCTTAACTTAGTATTGCCTTTAGATATCTCCTTCCCTCCTATTATTCTCTTTTTTACAATATTTCTCTATTTTTCACAGTCTCTTGAAAACCAAGGTTGTAGCCATTCTGTGGTGTTCCCACACTGCTCCTACCTTCACCCATGCAGTTGTCATGCGTCTGATGAAGTGGGATTTTGCTCATGAAAGCTCATACCACAATATATTTGTTACTCATTAGGGGGCCACAGAATTCTGTTTCTTGCTGCAACAGGTTATTACAGCTACCTGTCTGCTGTTTGTGAGGTGATTTCAGCAGTTTGGCTTGGGTAACAGATGTGTATTAACACTGCAGAACATTTATTTTAAAAAGTTATTAAAAGTTGTAAAATGCATTTTTAATAACCAAAATGTGTTTTACAGTGGTGCATTAGGTTACATACGCTTCAGGTTACAGACTCCACTAACCCAGAAATAGTACCTCGAGTTAAGAACTTTGCTTCAGGATGAGAACAGAAATCGTGCTCTGGCGGTGCAGCGGCAGCAGGAGGCCCCATTAGCTAAAGTGGTGCTTCAGGTTAAGAACAGTTTCAGGTTAAGAACGGACCTCCGGAACGAATTAAGTACATAACCACAGGTACCATAGTATTAAAGACATTTAATTATACACTATCATAATGTAGTCAGATTTTTGTTTACTGACATTGTAGACACACTATACCTTTAATGCACATTCAAAGCACCTTTCTCTCCTAAAAGAATTCTGGGCACTGTAGTTTGTTAAAAGCTGCTGGGCATTGTAACTCTGTGAGAAGCAAACTACCATGGCTGGTGTTCTTTAAGGGAACAAACATGTTTTGAATATGCTTTAAAGGAATGGTGTGTACATGGACCTTTAGTACACAGTACCCTTCCCCTCACCAAAATTCAACTTGAAAGAAGCATTATCTTGTAGCCAATAGACTAGAGAGCCAGTGTGGTGTAGTGGTTAAGAGCGGTAGTCACGTAATCTGGGGAACCGGGTTCGCGTCTCCGCTCCTCCACATGCAGCTGCTGGGTGACCTTGGGCCAGTCGCACTTCTTTGAAGTCTCTCAGCCCCACTCACCCCACAGAGTGTTTGTTGTGGGGGAGGAAGGGAAAGGAGAATGTTAGCCGCTTTGAGACTCCTTAAAGGGAGTGAAAGGCGGGATATCAAATCCAAACTCTAGGTTGTGGGGTGTGTTTGGTTACGGTGTTTGTGTGGCACCGACACCAGTTTATTTAGTTTGCCATTGTGCCTACAGGCCCCAAAAGGCTGGCCACCTCTGGCCAAGAAGAATTTTAAATTAATATTGTGGTTTTAAATGAAGCCACAGTATTTGCAGTTAGTCACTTTCCTGTGGTTTGCAGCTGAGGCAAACAACTTGATTCATTGGTCAAGCTACTCATGAAACAGTTATACATGGGGGGGAAGGGGATGTGGTAGATTTTTTTGAAAACTGACAAGGATGACTGGATTATGTTCTCCCTGATAAGATGAAGACCGTTAGTCTCTTTGTTCAGAAATGGGTGCAGAGGGATGTTGAGATGTGCACCCAAAATCTGTGGTCCAGATATGACGGTACAGTCGCTTCGCTTGATGATGCCTGATGAATGCTTCAGGAAATTTGCCCCTGTGTGTGTGAAGCTGAGCTCTTTGGAGAATTCCAGCTTCAGCCACTTGGCGAAAAACACTGGAAAACTGTACCAGCTCCAGAAACAAACCAGATCAGTTAATTCCTATCCTGGTGCCTTAACCGCAAGTCTATACTTGTTCCTTAAAAATAAGTGGAAAGGCTAGGCATGGGCAAAACGCAAAGTGCCAAAGAAATGCAGATATCTGAGTCAGCCAAGAAAAAGGCCAGATGCCTGTAGGTAAGCCAGACACATTGGCAAAGAGTGTTAAGTTGTTCTTAGCTCTACCTGCTTCTTTTTGTAGCCAGTCTCCTGGCAAATTATATCCATACAAACAGTGCTTTTTTCATGGGGGATGCAGAGGTATGCATACCTCTAAACATTTTGTGAATCTTCGTACTTTTGTCCATTTACTGTACAGTGATACCTCAGCTTACATACGCTTCAGGTTACATACGCTTCAGGTTAAAGACTCCGCTAACCCAGAAATAGTGCTTCAGGTTAAGAACTTTGCTTCAGGATGAGAACAGAAATCGTGCGGCATTGGCAGCAGGAGGCCCCATTAGTTAAAGTGGTGCTTTAGGTTAAAGTGGTGCTTCAGGTTAAGAACAGTTTCAGGTTAAGAACGGACCTCCAGAACGAATTAAGTACTTAACCTGAGGTACCACTTTAGCTAATGGGGCCTCCCACTGCCGCCGCGTTGCTGGAGCACAATTTCTGTTCTTATCCTGAAGCAAAGTTCTTAACCTGAAGCACTATTTCTGGGTTAGCGGAGTTTGTAACCTGAAGCATATGTAACCTGAAACGTATGTAACCCGAGGTACCACTGTATTTATTTCCCCCCCATTTGAACTATAAAATGGTGATTTACTTGAGTCAAAATGAGAGTACCCCTAAACATTTTTTTTAAAAGAAGCATTGCATACAGATATGACTTTCCACATTTTCCACCACAAGGAAATGGCCGGCAGGAATGGCCTAAATCTTGGGACATGTTTTGCAAACTTTTTCATCCCTTGCAAAAATGTGGATGGTTGGCTCCTGCCATGACCCCCCATTCACCTTGAGGACGCTGGCCTTCAGTCTGAATTGCTCCTTACCTTCAGTCCGAATTGGCATGTGACGTGGACACATAGCCAAATCTGATTAGCTTCAGAACTATGATCTCATTATGTTTTATTACGTACTCCTGCTTTGGCAAGGATCACTCTGGGAAAGGAGCAGCTGGTGGCTGGGAGGAGTTGGGGGCTCTGGAGCAACAGCAGAGGGGGAAACGGTTTTTGCAAACAACAGCAGCAATAAGAATAGCAACCTGCAAAGTTCCCCCACCTAACCTGGAAAATGTATGTTGGCCAGTGTGTGGCACAGCCTTAGTACAGTACTGAGCTCTTTCTTTCGAGGTGACTTGGGTTTAAATCCATTCTCAGCCACAGAGTTCAGGTCAGTCACAGGCTTAGTGTGAGAATAAAATGGAAGGGCGGAGAACTGGGTGAGTGCCCTCAGCTTCTTTGAAGAAGAAGAATGGAATTAAAGATGTAGTAACGAAATAGCCCATGCACCCTCAACTTGGGAAGCGCTCTTGTGTAATTTCTGGAAAAGTTATGGAGTTAATACTTTGGAAAGTTGCTTGTCTGTTTGCTATCCAGTTGGACACATCTTAAAGATGTCATCATCAAATTTTGCATGATGATTCCTGGGATCAAGGAGCAGGTTTCCGTCTGTGTTTGGCTACCACTGGACTCCATTTTGAATCATGATGGTGGACTGAAACTTTAAGAATTGCACTGATTTTGCTGTTGTTTTGTAGAATTCCAAGTCATGGCGGCTTTGAAGCTGCTAGTATGCTATACAGTGGTACCTCAGGTTAAGTACTTAATTCGTTCCGGAGGTCCGTACTTAACCTGAAACTGTTCTTAACCTGAAGCACCACTTTAGCTAATGGGGCCTCCTGCTGCTGCTGCGCTGCCAGAGCACAACTTCTGTTCTCATCCTGAAGCAAAGTTCTTAACCTGAAGCACTATTTCTGGGTTAGTGGAGTCTGTAACCTGAAGCGTATGTAACCTGAGTTACCACTGTACTCCTAGAATGAGATGAGGTGATATCCATGCCTTTTTATCTGGATTTTTGCAGTGCATAATGGCTCTGCAGGCATTCTGTTTGAATTACAGAGGCAAGTGGAAATGCATGGGGAGAATATACTGATGCTGCCTTTCCTAGCCATTGCATAATTGGTGTTACACACATAGGGTTTCCAACACAGGGATGGTAAGCTTGGTTAACCAGGGTTCTCTTTTCCACTTTGGAAGCTCTATGTGTTGGGTATGGCATCCCATTTCAGAACAATGCAGATTGCTTGCTGGCCATTACTGAGTTGGCAGGAATTCCCTTGCCCATTCCTACTTTCTCCTACGTGCATTCAGACTGCACTGCTCAAAAGGGCTATATTCTAATGCTAATCTGTTTTGACATAGCTCCTTGAATCTGAGCATCTTAAGATCCTCAAATTCCACAATAAATTCTGCAAGCAGTAAATCTAAGATTTTTATTAGAATATTTATGCATATTACAGCCTACTTAATCCTTCTGCTTCTGCATGCAGCATGCTCCATTGCCTTGTGATGGATTGAAAAAGAAAGGTTCATATGGATTGGAATGGCACTCTTGGGGCCAAACAAAGGGGGAACAATGAAGCTGATTGGCGGTAGAATCAGGGCAGGCATTCTAGCTATGTTCCAATTGAATTCCATTTCACACATTATTAACTTCTGGAATTCAACACCGCAAGATGTGGCTATGGGCACTGGCTTAGATGGCTTTTCAAGGGAAGGTTGCCATTGATAAGACCTATTAGCTAAGGAGCGACCTGGCTTGGAGGCAATATGCCTCTGACTTTCAGCTACAGCGAGGGGGGAGGGCTGTTGCCTTCATGGCCTACCTGTGGCCTTCATGGAACCATCTGACTGGGAAACAGGATGTTAAACTAGATGAATTGGTAATTCAGCAGGGCTATTGTGCTCTTAAAGTACTGATGCCTGAGGTGGGTGCCAGGAGCAGTGTCAATGAAGCTAACTCTTTGTATTCAAAGGAACAAATAGCTCAGGAGGCTAGGCCTAGTGAGCACAGCAACTCTTCCCAGTAGATCTTGCCCCAATAAAGCAGTTGTGAGGACTGAGGTCCTCTCCTTCCCATAGTTACCTAAGCCTCCTCTCCCACCTGCTCCTTCCCTAGCAACCTGAGACTCCTTCACCTTCTCTCTCTTTGCTCCACCTTCTTATGGGAGACTGGGTGCGGGGAGAGAACTGGTTGCTGCAGGAGGGAGAGACCCCTGGCTTCTTCATTAGCCTCTTGGCCCCTCTCGTCTTCAGCCTCTGCTTCTGCTTCTGGACTGCTCTCTGCCACAGCCTTTTCCTGCTCACTAAACCCTGTTGCCTCTTCAGCCTCCGACACCACCTTCTCCCAGCCTGTTCCCTCCTCTCCCTCTGCCACTCATTGTGTCCCACCGCCAATCCCCTGGCTCTGAGCCTTCTTCCCTTGGGGGTTCCCTAGCTGGTGCCTCTTACCACTCCTTTGCATCCAACCAGTCCATAACAACTGATGTGCCCCTTTCAAACTCCAGTTTCTAATTAGGGGTGGGTGAATATGCTAGTTTGGGTTCTCTCGGTTTATCATTTTTCCAATCTTAAATTCACAATTTGCAGCTTTTTAAATGAAAGAAAAAGATCTCACGAAAAATTGCCAGCATTTTAGTACAAATTTCTCCTAGTCAGCATATTTCTCCTACATTTTTTTTACAAAGCAATCTCCATATAGAATGCCTTTTTGTATGTTATTTCCACTAATATATGCATTTTAATGCACAGTTTAATATAGGCACTTTTTGTACATATTGCTTGTAGGAGAACAGCATTGCAAAATTTGGAGAAGTGCCAATTTCGAAGGGCAGCTGTGTTTCAGTTTGCATGTTGTCTTGGAAAGTGCTACTTTTGTAAGTTTGCCTTTACAATTGCTCCTCTATCGCTAGTTCTAATTCTCATTCTGACCAACATGCAGATGATGCGTTGGTCTCAAGTTTTTGCCTGGGCTCCCTTTTGAAATAGTTTTCTGTCCATGGTGTTCAAAGTGTTACTTTCTATACTAGCCTCTTTTTTATTATTTATTTTTATTTATATACCGCCCTATATCCGCAGGTCTCAGGGCGGTTCACAGAATAAAATCAGAATATAAAACCACAAAATACATAATCAAAATAAAAACAACAACCCAATAACCCTCCCCCAATACATTTTAAAAGGGCATAGGATGTCAATCAAATCAATCAAAGGTCTGGTTAAAAAGGAACATTTTTGCCTGGCGCCTAAAGCTGTATAATGAAGGAGCCAGGCAAGCTTCCCTGGGGAGAGCATTCCCCAGACATGGAGCCGCTGCAGAAAAGGCCTGTTCTTGTGTTGCCACCCTCCAGATCTTTTGTAGAGGAGATCCATCTTGCAAATACACAAAGTAGGGCTTCAGAAGATGATCTGGACTGATTGTGCTACTACTGAGGCTGGTCTGGGAGTCCATCCAGTGGATTATGCCTGCAAGATGGAGAGTCTTATGTATTCAGTGGTCTGTGTTCGCCTGAGCTTGAGTCTGGACTAAGGATTCTGAGCCCCTGTGTTCTGATTTGATACATGATATCCAATCACAGATCATTTCAGGATTGGGGCCTCTGCCATTAGCCCTTAAACTCTGAGTCATGATTTGCAGCTTTGAAGTTTAGACAGCCAATCACATTGCGAGTGGGAGTGGCCCAGGCCTTCAGAAAGGTATATTAGCAGTTGCTTTGCCCCTGTTGTCTAGTTCTGTTAGTTTAATAAAGGCTTTTGCCATTATCACTGTGCCTTGCCTCGTGGGAACCCTCTCATTTCTCTTCTCAGCATCCAGACTTGATGTGCCATGATGACCTAGTTGCTGTTCATTTTACTGGTGCATAAATCATTTAAATTGTGATGTAATCACAGCTGAGTAATTCGTGTGTTTACAAATCAGCAATGCTAACAGGGGAGCTCACTGGCTAATTGGTGGATGGAGACTGAGCCGAGACTTTGTACAAGCCCACGGTTCAGCTGTGCCTTGTCTCTTCGCAGCTTTGGACAGCTAAACTTGTTCCGTGATATTGTGATGAATAATCAAATCAAATAAGAAAGACGGGTGCCTACGCCAGGACAATTTTGCACGGTATCTAGAAACTGGAGGGAGTTTGTACACTTCCTTGTCACATATTTACAAAACATGGGAAGCATTAACATGAAGGCAGTGGAGCTGCTTTAATGAGCAGCAAGCATTAAGGGGAAGGGCTGCAACGCAGTGAGACAACAAGTGCTTTGTATGCAGAAGGTTCCCAGATTCATTTCCCCAGCAACTCCAGGTAGGCATGAGAATGTTTTCTGTCTGAATTGCTGGAAAGCTGGCTGCCAGTTAGCATTGATAATACTGACCAGCTGAACCCTTGGTCTAAACCAGGCAGTTCCCTGCATTCCTATGTCCCTGGGTCACCGTCACTGTCTTTCATTTTAAAACGCCTGGAAAAAAGAGGCAGCTGAAGGAATTTCACTCTAGACCAGAAGCTTTTAAACACTGGTGTTAGTATAGTGGTACTTCAGGTGACATACACTTCAGGTTACAGACTCCGCTAACCCAGAAATAGTGCTTCAGGTTAAGAACTTTGCTTCAGGATGAGAACAGAAATCGTGCTCCGGCGGCACGGTGGCAGCCGGAGGCCCCATTAGCTAAAGTGGTGCTTCAGGTTAAGAACAGTTTCAGGTTAAGTACGGACCTCCGGAACGAATTAAGTACTTAACCTGAGGTACCACTGTATTAGTATTTATATCCCACATTTCTCTCAAGTTGTGTTTCAAGGATTATTTATTATTCTTATTATCTTTATATCCTGCCTTTTTTTTCGACGGGACTCAAAGTGGCTTACAAATTAAAACCAGAATTATTGAAAACGTAGGAAAAATAATTTAAAAACAACCAAACATCAGTAGAATTAACTGTCTGTCTGTCTGTCTGTCTGTCTGTCTGTGTCTCTAATTTGTTTACAATATACAAATAATTGCAATAAACCTTTTAAAAACAACATTATAAAATACAAAGCAATAAAAGCAAGCTGTTCAAAAGCAATCATGAAAATGCACCAGAACACATTTAGAACGAGCGGTTAAAATACAGTCCACCCTGGACTGATCACAGCAGCTCAGTGATCAGCGCTGCCTGTGCCTTCGTCACCAAAGGCTGGCCTGAACAGGATGCTCTTAGCCTTTTAGGAGAAGAATAAAGAAGGAGAAGATATTCTGCCTTGGGAACACTTCCCACATCAACGTGTGTGCCCAGGAAACCCAACATGTCTGCCATGCAGTGGCAGAAGCAGTGGGGTGAGCAAAGCCTCTTGCACTCCTATCACTGACCCACTTCTTGTATGACCCACCTCCTGGGTAGACCAGCCCCGTAGGCAGTGCAGGGGGCTACGGCATAGCTGTCAACTTTCAGATTTGAAAATAAGAGATCAGCAGCCTCACCTGTCCCAGGGACAGTCTGCGGGATATCTAACAATCCGGGATAGCAGCGGGAAACGGCGCTGGAATAAAGGAATTTCCCTCCCAAAAAGGGAAGGTTGACAGCTATGGGCTACAGGCTTTTGCCACCTACCCACTCACATCTTGCACTTCAGTTTGCAAAAGCACCGGAACTTGTGAACTTCAGTGAAGAACTGCTTTTGCAAAGGGAAGGGCTACTTTGGATCCAACCACAGCATTATTTTGCTTCTTTCCCTCGTTAGATTTGACTTGTCAGCTTGAGGTATATAAGCAAATGATAGACACCAGCAGCCCAGATTTAAAAACATAATGTTGGATCTTTCTTAATCCAGACAAATGTATTTGCTCCCCGTTGCTTCTTGACAAGTAAAATCTCCACCCGCCCCTCCCTGTTTCTTCCCGATCCACCCAGCCACAGGGCAATTACATAGGCTCATGTCTTTGTCCAAGTCTCTTGTAGAAAATTCATTCTTTCATAACAAGAAGTAGTTAAGCTTTGAACTTTCCATTTTTTTTGGAAAAGCAAGAATGGAAAAAATGTTTTCATGGGAGAAGAGTGTGCATTTTGGATCTGTCAACTGCTTTTTGCTTATTTCGGGCAGGGGAGGGGGACCCAACTAGAGTATTAGCTGCAATCCAGTCTGGTGTCTGATAAGCCGCACACACTAATTTTGGATTGAGCAGATGAAATACTACTACTTTCATTCTTCTCCAACACTCATTCATATTGAGGAATAGTTTCTCAGAGTTTTGGTTCATTATAACAAGCACATAACTGCTGCAGAAATGCAACAGGTAAACAACAACAAACAACAACAACGTTTACACCCTATCCATATGACTGGGTTTCCCCAGCCACTCTGGGCAGCTTAAAGTGCATAAAAAGGCATATCTGTTTTATGAACTTGCATTGATTTTATACTGGCTTGTCCATTTTGACTTCCCCCAAAGAATACTGGGAACTAGTTTGGGGAAGCTGCTGGGAACTCTGTTAAGGATTGTTAATCTCCTCATAGACTTCCAAGTCCCCAGAATAGAGGGAATACTTACTAACCAGTTTGCCTCTATGGTATAGATATGACAAATGAAAGAATCTGGCATCCTTTGACAGAAGTTGCAGGATATAGAAAGCAAGGAAGGTGTCCAGGGAATATTGAACTGTGGAGATTTGAGGGGTTTACACATAAATTTTATGAAATAAATACCATTTAAAATGTCAATATAATGGTCACAACCACCATAAAGCAAGTATTCATGACCCAAAAGAGCACATTCTGTTTTCCTGTGCTGCCTTCATATTAATTTTATTCCTGCATTTCAGGGGGTTGGACTAGACGACTCTTGGGGTCCCATCCAACTCCTCAATATCAAGACTTTACCCAAGCCTCCTGCCACCAACATATCCCAAATATCTGAATAATGTTCGGCTAAAAGGGAATGTTGGCAGTAGGATAAAAACTTTCCTATACCCAGGATTCACATTTGCCTGAGCGTTATCCAGATTGAATAATCATTGGGACTGTGCTCTTATATGACCAATACATTAGAGCAGGAATGAGGAACTTCAGGCTCAAGGCCCAACCATGGCCCTTCATTTCTCTATCTGGCTCTTAGGACTTTCCCCAGGCCACACTCCACATTGGCCCTGCTCCACAGCTTTCTGCTCAAGTGCTCTTGACCACCTGGAATGTGTCCTTAAACTGTACTAATGCTTCTTGCTTGGTTTGCTGAATAGGTGGAGAGGTGTGTGTGTAGAAACCTCAGACTTTCACGTGACTGGAGTGTGGTCTATTCTAGAAAGGTAAGAGCCACATACAGTGGTACCTTGGGTTAAGAACATAATTCATTCAGGAGGTACGTTCTTAACCTGAAACTGTTCTTAACCTGAGGTACCACTTTAGCTAATGGGGACTCGCGCCGCCACCACCGTGTGATTTCTGTTCTCATCCTGAAGCAAAGTTCTTAACCCGAGGTACTATTTCTGAGTTAGCGGAGTCTGTAACCTGAAGCGTCTGTAACCTGAGGTACCACTGTATTTAATAATAATAATAATCATAATCATAATTTATTTATACCCTGCCCATCTGGCTGGGTTTCCCCAGCCACTCTGGTTGGCTTCCAACCAAATATTAAAAACAATACAGCATCAGACATTAAAAACTTCCCTAAACAGGGCCACCTTCTGTTGTCTTTTAGAAGTAAAATAGTTGCTTATTGCCTTGACTTCTGCTGGGAGGGCGTTCCACAGGGCAGGCGACACTACCTAGAAGGCCCTCTGCCTGGTTCCCTGTAGCCTCGCTCCTCACAGCGAGGGAACCGCCAGAAGGCCCTCGGCACTGGACCTCAGTGCCCGGGCTGGATGAAGGGGGTGGAGACGCTCTTTCGGGTATACAGGGCCAAAGCCGTTTAGGGCTTTAAAGGTCAACACCAACACTTGGAATTGTGCTCGTACATCCATTGTTCCGCACACTTTTGGCTCTGGCCCCACTCACTTCTGGCATGTGGCCCCAAGAATGTTTCCTACAAAGGAAGGTGGCCCTCGGGAGCCCTCACCAAAGCATTAGAGTTTCTTAGTGCACAGAGGCATTTTTGCTGGCTTCTTCAGAATTGCAGAACTTTCTGTCCCAGGAGATCTGTTAAAGAACAGTAGATGGCCGTTTTTTGTTAGAGTTTCACAGACTCATAGATAAATGATGATAGAATCAGAATCATAGAATCATAGAGTTGGAAGGGACCCCAAGGCTCATCTAGTCCAACCCTCCTGCAATGCAGGAATCCCATCTAAAGATCCATGACAGGTGGCCATCCAATCTATGCTTTAAAACTTCCAGTGAAGGAGAATCCACCACCTCCCAAGGGAGTCAACTCTACAGTCAAACAGCTCTTACTGTCAGAAAGTTATTCCTGTTGTTAGTTGGAATATCCTTTCTTGAAATTTGAAGCCATTGGTTCAAGTCCTACCCTCCACACCAGGGGCAAAAACAAGCTTTCTGCATCTTACCTGTGACAGCCTTTTAGATACTTGAAGATGGTTATCATACCTCCTCTCAGTCTCCTCTTTCCCAGGCTAAACATACCCAGCTCCTTCAACCGTTCCTCATAAGGCTTAGTTTCCTGACCCTTGATCATCTTGGTTGCCCGCCTCTGCACACATTCCAGCTTGTTAATATCCTTCTTAAATTATCTTGATTAATAGCTTCGATGTATCTAGTCTGGAATAGCTGCGCTTTCAGTTCTTCATTTCTGACTCCCCTTGAAGCATACAAACACATACATGCAATATGGATGCACATGCGTGTAGTGATCAAACTGCAGCCTTGATGTGATTTCAGCTACATCCACAAACAGATCTTTTCATGGTCGCTTGTGGCATTTTAGCACTGTGATGGAGAACATGGGCACATCAGTAAAAATAAAGAATTTTGATGCAATTGTACGTCATTCACATCAGAACTGCATTTTGTAGTCTTTGATTGATGGTGGACACCTGCATTTGCGGCCAGACTGGTGGTGGTGGTGGTATGTCAACAAGTGGTAGGAACTGAGAGCTGATGAAAACTCTGCATGCTTGAGTTCTAGCTTGAATTCCTTATTAAAAGCACAACCCACAAGGCGTGGAACGCAGGGCAGAGCAAACCCTCTGAGCAGTCACAGAATGGAATGGGGAAGCTGGCTCATCCTGAATCACTTGCCAGTTGAAGACTTGGCATAATCTCTGAGATGGTCTGAAAAACGGTTTTTAAGCAAACATGACTCGTAGGCTTCCCCCTCCTTTTTTATTCTCTTCCAGGGCTTAATAAAATTTCCTTAATTCTCAAACTTTTTCCTGTCTGCTTTACATACCATTCTTTCAACCATGAGGAGATGAATTGGTCCAAAGTCAGCTCTTGGCTCTTCTGTACTTTCCATTCAGAATGTGTCTTGTTACATTCTGTGTTCCTATCTGAATGTTACATTGGAGGGTTTTCTTTCTTCCTAAGCTCAAATGCATGCTATGTTGTGTGGGCAGTAAAAAGAAGAAGGGGGGGGAGCACACTGTTCATCTTGACTTTCTCAAACTAGGTTGAATCAAAGGTTTTAAGAGTAATTGAAAACATATTTTTACAACCGTAAAGAGACGGTTAGGCGTGGAAGCCATAGAAATATATTCTGAGCCACATTCTTTTCTCAACGTTTATTTCTTAATAAGTGTAATCTTGCACCTAAGGAACCCTAAAAAAAATGTTCATTGCGCTGGATCAGCTGGAGAGCAAAGCCTTGAATGGCACATAATGAAGATTGGTGCAAATTAGATGAAGGGTTCCAATACAGTATGCTAAGCCTTTAATCAAGTGGGACTGGAAATGTTTAGAACCTTCTGACACACATTAGATGCCTTGTATGCCTCCACACAGGTGGTATCAATCTAAAAAAAGCCCAAAAAACCAGGACTTCCAGTTTTAGGAGCAAGCAGAAAAAATAAACACACATGCATGTATTTAGGTGCCTATACGGAATATGGCCAAAGCTCATTTTTTCCATTAGTCAAGGGGACACTCAAAACAGCTGGATTTTTCAAAACATGAATTAATTGCTATTTTCATTCAGTTAGACTGAAATGGAGCTGGTGAAGGGGTCAGTAACGATTCTGGAAGGGGTGTGCCCTGCAGTTGCCCTGTAACCCTGTGGGTACCAACTATATCCTTCAAGGAAGCAACTTCAGTGAAGAGAGCGAGGGAACTGATGGCTGGGTGCACCTGTGCTTGGCTGCAGGCATAATGGCCCTGAGGAGGGGAAATTCAAGTGTGCCCATGTAACATGCAGTAAGAACTCATGCAGATGAGCCAGTGGGGATGTAAAGGATGTGCGGAGCAGGGTAAGAACAGGGCAACTTCTAAAATAGCATCCCAGCAGCCATACAGCAGGTTCTGGGAGAATGTGGTTTCCCCATGGCAGCGGCACTTCATTGAAGAGACTGTCTGGACTAGGGATGGCTGAGTCAGACTATTTTCTGTCAATTTCAAACATATTACTGTATTTTCAAACATATTACTGTAATTGGCATGCCTGCTCTGTTCCTTTTCTGTGGTTGTTTTTTTAATGAACAAAAATGTGTATTTTAATGCATATTTTATCACAAAATGCACATTAAGTGCATAATTTCTCCACTTATTTTATTCCAAAATAGGCAAAATAGACATTTTAAATGCATTTTTGTGTGTTTTTAGCCAAGGCCTGTATTGCAAGATTTGGAGAAATGCAAAATCTGATTGACTGCTATGTTTTGATCAAGCCATTTTTTCTGGGATCTGTAAACCAGGTCAGTTCATGTTGCAATTCATAAATCAAATTCCTTGAGTATCCCTACTCTGGGGACTCGCCCCTTTCATTATAAATCCAGGGGGTTAGGGATAGCACACACGTTAAATAAGGTAATTTATTATACCTGAAGAGTTGGGAGGAAGACCTTTGTAGGGAGAGTAACAGGATTGAAATGTGTCAGATGGTTTTCTAAAACTAAAACCCATCCTCCATGGCACTGTTGTATGCCTTTTTTACATTAATTGGTGCAGATCTTTTCTGTGGCATCACATATAGGTCAACATTTAAAATATACACAGAAACCAGGCTAATGTCAAGGTTTCAAAGCCTGTCAAAGCCCACACCCCAACAGGGGTCTGACTGCCAACCACAGAACCCAAGCCAGCTACAGGCTTTGATAGGGGCTTTGGGGTATAGCCTTAATAGGCTCACTTCTTGCTGCTTGTGGTACTGGGTGGTCACCACTTACATTTCCCACAATGTCCTTGAGGGACACTGAGGACACTCACAACACTAAGGAATTTAAATGGTGGCCACTTGGCCACCCAACACTGAACACCATGAGAAATTTAGACATATTGTTACATGCCTGGGTCTTTCTCTTTTGGCCACTGGTCTGAATATTGCAGCCTGCAGCTTGGGGGCCTTTGTATATTGTGCAAGGAGGTAGTTTCTATCCTGAAAATAGGAAGTTGATTCAAAGCCAGGCTCACGCCTCAGTCACTTTAACTCCGCACAAGGTTCACAGAAATTTAATCCAGGAGGAATATACAATCTGAAGACGGGATGTTTCTTTTCAAAAGAAACAGAGTGTATCCACAGAGCCGGCACTTGTGCTGCGACTCTGCTGGCTAGTCCTCCGGCATTATAGAACATTATAATTAACACCAGGTGACTTGGAGGAGTTTGATGAACAGCAATACATTGGGGGGGCCCTCCTGTACAGCCACCTGTAAATCATCAGAACCTTTCCCTTAATGAAGGCTGTGATAGAGAAATTCTATCTCTTTTCATTCTCATCAGTGCTGCTGGAAAGGCTGAGAATGTGTGTGTGTGTGTGTGTGTAAAAAAAATTAAAATGAGGTGCTGGTACTCATATCTTTATAAAATGCCGTCATGTGTGTGCGCAGGGGGGAGAGATGAGGCTTCTCCATACGTACCATCACAGAAAAGCCACATACGTATATGAAAATGAGATACCAGCACACACCAGAATAATTTTCTGTCTCCAGTTATTCAGAGTTACAAACTGGCAGTTCGGACATCATGAGATGGCCTTGGAAATTTCCAAAAGATTGCTTTTGTTTTCCAGGACTTGAGAATAAATACACAACCCTCTTGTTTTCCTTCGAAACCATAGGGACTGGAAACAAAAACAAGCCACATGAAAAGAATGGAGCTAATATGCTGAGGATTCAGAGGAGAGTTTTTAGGAAGGTTCTTGAGAATCTGTGTGAGTTCATTCTCCTCATTCTTACTCCAAAGAGCTCAGGGTACCATGCCCCCCTTTCTCCCGTTTTATTCTTACAACAACCTGTGAAGTAGATTAGACTGAGAGGGACAGCGACTGCTCCACGGTCCTCTGAGGAGCTTCATGGCTGGTTAGGTATTTGAATCTGGATCTTCCTTATCCTTATTCAAGTCACTCACACTTTCCCCTGCCTCTTCTCTGCCCTGAAAAGTGATGTAATGGCTTTGCTCATATCCAGCTCTTCATATAATCAACTTGCAGAACTATTGAGACATGACATTTGCAGACTGTCTTGTTCCTACTTTTAAGGATGAGAGCAGAAGTCCAGCAGACTAAACTATCAAATTATTGTGATGATACAGTCTAATTTCTTGAATAAGACGTAGCAGAAATAAGTAATGACAACAACAATTTGCTATTATTAATTGAAGCTTTCCAAAGAACTTGGGTTTCTTTATACTTCTATTGAAAACTATATGCCAAGTAGGCTTTGCTTTTTGGATATAAGAAAATTACTGTCACTATTCCATTTCTCATGACAAATGATCTTTATAACAGAGACCGAGAGGGCTGTGTTTATTTTATTATATACTATTTATATCCCATCTTTCTTCTATCATGGAATCCAAGGTGGCATGTGTGTAGTTTCCAGGAATAGGAACATGGGAAGCTGCCTTATATTAGGGCAGAACATTGATCCATGTATCTCAGTATTGTCTACACTGACTGGCAGTGTTACTCCATGGTTTCAGGCAGCCCTACCAGGAGGTGCTGTAGATTGGATCTGGGACCTTCTTCATTCATAACAGATGTCCTACTACTCAGTTATGACCTTTCTTACTTTGCAATACCATATTGATAATGTGTGGTCTGAGAGAACTCCTATTAAAATTGTTGGAGATTTAGTCAGAAGCATCCTTCTTTAAAACACATGTTTTTACAATGCCCTACACTTACTAAGTTTTGGGAGAAAGTAGTGGATTACATAAATATGACTGTGCAGAAAAATATTCATAGGAAAATATTCTTTTGAGCTACATATGTGGAATGTGACATCTGGACAACGTAAATGGGTATTTCATGCCCCCTTTGTGACCAAAATACTGATACTGATGCACTGGAAAGATGAATGTACAGGTCCATTTAATCAGTGGATTAAAGATATGACTACAGTTGCAAATTATGAATGGACTGCTTATAGATGTAGACTTTGCATGGACAAATATAGTGTTATCTGGAACACATTCATAAAAAATATAGTAGGTTTCTTATATATGGATAATAATACTTGTACATTAGATAAATATATAGGGAATTGTAATAGTTAACTTTTATAATGATACACCTTTTTAAAATTATGTTCAATTAAAGTTTTCCTTAATTTAAAAAATAATAATAACATGTTAGTATTCGGGGGGGTCAAGTTCGACCGGGGGGTCCGGCACACTTCTCCTGCGCAGCTCTGGTCTTCCCCCCCGGGACCTTTGACTCAGCAGAGCATAAAACACAGCGGAAGTAGAAGCTTGAACGTTCTGTCGTGTGGTAGCAATAACTCAGGCTGAACGCTGCAGTGTCCTTATCTTAAAGTCTTTATTGCTGTACAGATCAACACATCGTAAATCTTCCCGGTGAGACGCAGCTCATGTTGCTCCTTTCTCCATGGAGCCTAACACGCAGACTGAAAAACACACAGAGAAATCCACGCCCCTTCCGTGTTCTCTGCCCGCCCTCAGAATGTGAGGCGTCATCACTCAGAACTCTTAACCCTGTAAGTTCTGAGCCCCCTCAACACCCCCTCTCGAATCACGTTCTGAGAGGACTTCTGAGTGTTCAACACCTTCCCCATTGCCTTCCGCCCCTTCTTGGCATCGTTGTTAGGCACCTGTTGAACCTCACAAACCTCAGGTTCGCACTGTGCGAAACCAATCCACGCATTTGTGACCTGAAACCTCTCAGGTGGAATTCCCTTTGTAGCCCGCGATGACCGCCTGGGCACAAACTGGGGTTCTTCTCCTGACCCACTGGGGCCAGCATGTGCGTCTTCCTCATCAGAAGACTCCCCCTCTGACTTGACACGTCTGTGAGCTTTCTCCATTATGCGCACAGGAGATGAGGGCTCACTCTTGGACACTCCCTTCACAACCTGTGGAGACGCCCTACTCTGTTCAGGGACCTGGTCTCCACCAGCAGGTTCAGGCTCTGGCTCTCTTTCCTCCTCAGAGTCAGACAGACAATCTGAGTGAACGTCAGAGCGCACTTTGCGCCTTGCCCAGCCATCCTGCTCAAAGAACTCAGCCTGTTTACTGACCAGAAGCTTGGTCTGATCACCTTCTGGGTATGCGAATCTCCACCCCTTGGTCGCGGGTTCATACCCACAGAAGATCATTTCCTGGTACTTTGGACCACCTTCTTGCTGCAACCACTTTGGTACAGGCACCATGGCCCTGCAACCAAAAGTGCGAAAGAAATGCACAAGCGGCTTCTGTCGATGAAGCAGGAAATACGGGGTGTCACCTACCACTGAATTGTAGCACCTGTTCATCGAGAAATTAGCCGTTTTTACCGCCTCCCCCCAAAAACTGTGAGGCAAACCAGAGTCATCCAGTAGAATCTCGGATGCTCGAACCAGAGCTTTACTCCTCAGCTCTGCCACGCCACTCTCCTGAGGAGAAGTCACCTTGTGACGTATCCCCCTCTGGCGAAAGAAACCCTTTAGAGCAGACCCAGTGACCTCAGAACCGCGGTCAAACTGGAAACCTTGCACCTTGGTGGAGAACCTCTGTTCCACCTCCGCAACCCAATCTTTGATCAGTTGCGTTGCCTCCTCCTTAGCTTTCAGAGAAAAAGCCCAGGAGTTCCTAGTAAAATCATCTGTCAGCACCATCAGCCACTTGGCCTTGCCCAGACTTGGCTGTGGCATACCTAAAAGGTCTGCATGCACAAACTCAAAAGGCTTTGTGGTGACCCTCTCCACCCTGGGATCATTAAACCCCTTGTTTCTGGCTTTCCTGCAAGCCTTGCACTTCAAAGGTTTACCACATTCTTTTACCTTGCAACCTTTGGTGCACTCTGATAACAACTGGACGTCCTCACAGGACCCATGTGACATCCTCTTGTGCCACACGCAAGCACACGACACATGAGTGTGGTCAGTGGCTTTCCCCTCACCCTCGAGAGGTGATTCCAGAACAAAGAGGTTGTTCTGATTTCTTTCAACACGTACCAGTTGCTCTCCACCTCTGGAAATTGTACAAACATCTTTTTCAAAACTCACAGAATATCCCTCCTTGGAGCTCTCGCTGCAGGTGGTGTTGTCCAAAACCGCCATCGAAGCAGACAGTTGAAAAACGCTCTCCTCGCCTTCCGGCCGACCCTGGGACTTTCCACGCTGGCCTCTTCTCCCGGGCTGGTTCCCATGGGAAACGACCTTGGGCGCATCCTGCCTTGGCTCCGTTGCTCTCTGTGGGCAGTTGCGTCGCAGGTGTTCAGCCGAGGCACAAACAAAACATCGCCTAGTGGAAAACTTTGCAAACTTGCCTTTGGACGTCAGCGCCCCCCCCAACCTTTCCAGCAGCTCTCCTTGAGGCTTTTCTGCCGTTGGGAAAATGGCCTTTGGCTTCCAGCTCTGTGGTTTCTCTGCAAACCCCTCTCAGCTCCTGCCAAACAGCCTGGGCACTCTCAAGACTCTTGGAATGGCCTTTCTGGCCTGCACCACCAAACTTGGGTGCATAGCCTCCAGAGGAACAGCTTGCCACTGCTTTCCTCTTCCCAGCTTCCAGCAGCTTTCCAGCACACGGCTGCCTGTCTCTCTGGCGTGTCAAAGCATCGCAGCAGCTTTTAGACACGGCTCCAGCCCACTTTGGGCTTCTTGGTGCTTCCTCAGAGCAATTCTCAGCCCCCTCTCTGGGCCTGGCTCCCACTGCTTTCTTCAGTGCCTGCCTTCTCCCGGCCCAGGGCTTGCTCCCGTCCACCTTATCAAAAGGGATTGCACGCGATTCATGGCTGTCTGCCATCTCTCCCCCGGGGCCCGGCCTACTCACGATACAGTAGCACCTCCCGGTCCGGCAGATCCTTCCCAGCGAGCTCCCTTCGCTCCAGCTGGCTCCGGCTACTCCTTAGCTGGCCTTTGGCTGCTGGCCTCTTTGCCTGCAGATTCTCTTTCCCAGCGTCTCATCGGCTGGCCTCCTCACACGCACGAACGTTGCTTATCTTTATTGCTGATCTCCATAACCTATTCGGGGGGGTCAAGTTCGACCGGGGGGTCCGGCACACTTCTCCTGCGCAGCTCTGGTCTTCCCCCCCGGGACCTTTGACTCAGCAGAGCATAAAACACAGTGGAAGTAGAAGCTTGAACGTTCTGTCGTGTGGTAGCAATAACTCAGGCTGAACGCTGCAGTGTCCTTATCTTAAAGTCTTTATTGCTGTACAGATCAACACATCGTAAATCTTCCCGGTGAGACGCAGCTCATGTTGCTCCTTTCTCCATGGAGCCTAACACGCAGACTGAAAAACACACAGAGAAATCCACGCCCCTTCCGTGTTCTCTGCCCGCCCTCAGAATGTGAGGCGTCATCACTCAGAACTCTTAACCCTGTAAGTTCTGAGCCCCCTCAACAGTTAGTCCTCCCAACTTTAGACTGGAGAACTGTGTGTGCTAGGACTGAAATGAAAGATCAATAAAAGATTTTTGTGGTGATAGTGGGGAAGTGAAAATGGACCGCTGAACATGTTCTGGAGGCAGCAGCTTCAGGGAACATGGTTAGTCTTAGCAGTGGTGGGCTTCCTTAAGACTGTGGCAGCAGCAAACCTTTCAGATTTTTACCTCTCAGAATGGCCCCAAACAGCATTGTTCCAGGGGAAATGTTAGATGGGCTGCAGAGCCTATCACAGATACCCCACCCCCAATTTCTCCACCCCACAAAAATATAAATACCTCCTCTTTAATGTATGGGCTGCAGAATTTGGGCCATTTGTAGTATGCGTGCACACACACACACACTCCCAACCCTTGTGTCCCCTTGTTAGTTTGTTAATTTGTCAAACCAAAGTTTCCTGTGAGGTTCAGACCAGGAAACTGTGATTAGAGTGATCCACTCAAATACAGGTTGCGTACCAGAATAAACCTGTGGTTTGTAATCCTGGTTCAGAGGGTTTACTCAAATGACAATTTGTCGATTTGGACAATACTGAAAAGCTGTGCTTTGACAAGCTAGGATGCATTCTTTTAAACCAGGTTCACAAGGAGAGGAAGGACCATGCATGCATAGGATTTGTTTGGTTTTCCAAACCATAGCTTGGAGGATTAGAGAACACAATGTCAGAATGGAGCCACTAAACTTTACCAAATAGATCAGTCTCATTTCTTTCTGTCAACAAATCCATTTGTGAGTTTGATTTTTCTTCTCACCTTTTTAGGATTTACTTCTCATGCATTTACCTCTGCCCCCCCCCCTTTCTAAAGAAATCACAAATAAAAATGTTATGCATGTACAATAAGGCTGAGAAGTCCGAGAAGGGTTCTAATCTTACTATAATTAGTTTTTATTGAAAAGGCCTGCTTCTTTTTGTAGCTGAAAGCTTCCAGCTCCTGCTTTCAAATCCACCCTTGGTATAGAATATCAAATTTTTGGTCTCATTGTTCATGTTCTTGGTTTGGCATGGAAGCATACAGTGAGAGGATTTGGAGATGTCCCTGGAAAATTTTTACCTTCCCCCTTTCAGCCAGAACCAAAGATCCAGCTCTACTGCTTTCAGAGTCTCAAAATTCCTACAGTTCACCTTGTCACTGAGTAGACAGGCCAGAACTTCCTGTGCCTACTTTCCTCCCAGACAGGTGATTTCCCTCTGATAGTGCTCATCGTCTGTTCAGGAGGAGTCACCCTTGAGTGCAAAGGTGGATTGCTGTGCTTCAGCAGTGCTGAATGGGGGTCACCGAGGCCATGGACATCTCTCCTAAAATGAGATTGGAACTCAAGACACCCTTCATGTCACAGCTCACCAAACCACTGAGTCATTGCATCAGCAGAAAATATGCAGACTCCCATTTTTTTGGAACTGCCCACAGATCATTTCGGCAATCTCACTACTCAGAGGTTTATAACACAGCATGTGCACACATATAAATAATTTCCCTACTTTCCCTCTTCCTTCCATCTTCAAAGAGCAAGCACTGCATGACCAGATGTTTTTTTTAAAGACATCCAGAACCTCCACACTTGACCCTCATTTGTCTAGTTAAAAAGAGATAGTTGCTCTGAAAAAATGATGATGTGTTCTTGAAATCGGGCTTTAAAACAGACAGTGAAACTCTAGTTATAAATTTCCACTCCACAGTTGAAATTTAAGTTAGCTTGCCATTGCCGTGTGATGTATCTAAGCTTAGCTGTGTTACTCAACCTGTCACACAGCTTATAGCAGCACTGTGTATATTTAGTCAGACGTCTGCTCTATGGAATTCAATGGGACTTACTGCTAAATTAGTGTGTACGACAGTGGTTTCCTGCAGGTTTGGAGAACCCCAGTGTGCCACTATGAAATCTACATTTGAAAATTCAGCAGCTATATTGGATGCCTCCAACACACTATGCTCTATGGAACCAGAAGTCTTCAAGCAAAACTGACCTGTACCCACTTCTCAGTGGGGACTCAATTCATGCCAGAGCCAATATGAGCAACTTTGGCAAACTTCTGCAGAACTTTCAGCTAAGTAATCTAGGAGGCTTTCCCAACTATTTCTGGAATAAACTGCAGATGAAGTTTCCATCCATCCCTAGAATTGAAATATATATCTAGCACACGCACACACACACACACAGTGGTACCTTGTGTTAAGTACTTAATTCGTTATGGAGGTCCGTTCTTAACCTGAAACTGTTCTTAACCTAAAGCACCAATTTAGCTAATGGGGCCTCCGGCTGCCGCCGCGCCGCCAGAGCACAATTTCTGTTCTCATCCTGAAGCAAAGTTCTTAACCCAAGGTACTATTTCTGGGTTAGTGGAGTCTGTAACCTGAAGCGTATGTAACCCAAGGTATCACTCTCTCTCTCTCTCTCTCTCTATATATATATATATATATATACACACCCATTATTTTATTTAAGATATGATAACACCATCACACTGGTCAAAATCTCTGAAGACGTTCATTTTTTTCAACCAAAAATAAACACAAGGCATGTTAAGGCTCATTATCCTGATCTGAAGGGTTTGGGTTTTTGTTGTGGTCAGACTAATCCGTTTTACTTTCAATATATGATTCTATTCTCTTTTTTTCAAGCGTAAAGCAAAGCTGTCCACCTTCCCTTTTTTTGCGGGAAATTCCCTTATTTCAGCACTCTTTCCCGCTGCTATCCCGGATTGTTAGGTATCCCATAGACTGTCCCCGGGACAGGTGAGGCTGCTGATCCCTTATTTTCAAATCTGAAAGTTGACAGCTATGGTGTAAAGTGATGTAGAGAACCCTCCCACCACTACTGCTTTATTTATTTCTATTAGTAATTTATTAATCTTACACTTTACTTTGTTTTTCCATAGCTGCAACCTGTCTATTCTTAACTTTTTGTCAGCGCTGCCTCCCTGTATCGTTATTTTCTTCCTCCATCTACCCACCAGTAGCTATGTTTAAGTGTGGGACAAAACAGCAGAGATTCGAATATGAAGTAAAAACAAAATACATTATATTTTATTTAAAATGCTTATTCATATGAAGACACGTGGGGAGGTTCATGTGCAAATCCTTATATGTTTCCTGTCACTTTAAATTATATAGAAAACACAATACAGAGCTTCTGCCGCTGTAAGAGCTTAGTTATCTAAGCCTTTGTCCCCTTCCTCCATTAGGAACTGCAACCAACAATGCTAGATCACTCCTTCCCAGTTAACAGTCATCAACAAGGCACTGAGGAGTGCACTTGCAGTCTTCCATCAGGTCCATAACCACTTCCCATTGGAGTCTGTTCCCCTCTGCCTCCCAACGTTTAGCCCTAAATGTTGCCCAGGCTCTGATAAAGCAGAATGACATCATCATCATTTTTAATTTGTACAGCGTCTTTCTATCTTACTCAATACTCAAGGCGGTTTACAAGCTGAAGAAACAAAAAATGTACATCTTATAACAATCTAATGCAATAAAAAATGTGATAATAAAACATAACTTTAAAATAGGTAACCTATATCAAAAAAGTAACATTCAACAATCATTAGAATAGTATTAAATAATAATAATAATAATAACATATAAAAGTTAAACAGAAATCCACTCAGCAGTTACAATAAATAATAAACTAAATAAATAATAAAACAGTGGCAAGCCACGGTACATAAAATAATACAATACAAGTTGAGAAGCAGAGACTAGAGGGTGGGGCAAGGCAGGTGGGAGGAGGCCTTGCCTGACGAAGTCTCTCCCCTCACAGTTCTTCCTCCAGGACCAGCTCCCTTATGAGGACTCCTAAGGCCAAAGAGTGGGGCAAGGCAGGTGTAAAGAGGCCTTGCCTGATGGAGTCTCTCCCCTCATCAATGGTTTCCCCATTTCGTTCCTGCTCTCTTCCCTCCCAGTTCCTTGGCAGCACACAGCAGCGGAAGCCCTCCCCACCCACATAGCAGGACCCTTAGAAAAAGGTCATAATAATCCTCTCAAAGCGTTCTCACAGAAATCTGCTTTCAGACATAGTTTTCACAAATTCCTGTTTTTATCTTGGAAATCTTGTCTACAAGGAGCTGCTAGTAGGGTCAGATTGTTCATGGCCTGTGCAGTTCTAAGGATGGAAAAGGCACATTACATCATCCTGCCTCCCTGCCAGAACGGCATTGTTCCTTGCAGTACGTTTTCAAGTGCTTATTTTTATGGGTCCCCAGGGAGAGGAGAGATTCTCTCACTTCCTTTAGAAGACTATTCCGCAGCCTAACCCAGCCAGGGACTTTCCCTGGTATTTGGTCTTGTGTATTTCTGCTGGTCCCCCTCTAGTGGTGTCCATTACTGAACGACACTCCCTTTCAACCAGTCAAACACCCGTATTTTCATCTCACACTCAACGTTAGGGATCACGGAGGAAATTCAATCCAATTTGAATTTAAACCGTTCTAATATGTACTTTAGGGACGCGGGTGTAGCTGTGGGTTAAACCACAGAGCCTAGGACTTGCCAATCAGAAGGTCGGCAGTTCGAATCCCCGCGACGGGGTGAGCTCCCGTTGCTCAGTCCCTGCTCCTGCCAACCTAGCAGTTCGAAAGCATATCAAAGTGCAAGTAGATAAACAGGTATCGCTCCAGCGGGAAGGTAAATGGCGTTTCCGTGCGCTGCTCTGGTTCACCAGAAGTGGCTTAGTCATGCTGGCCACATGACCGGGAAGCTGTACGCCGGCTCCCTAGGCCAATAAAGCGAGATGAGCGCCACAACCCGAGTCGGCCACGACTGGACCTAATGGTCAGGGGTCTTTTTACCTTTACCTAACATGCTCTTTACAAAACAAGAGCAATCCTTTGAAACTCTCATGTCTATGAATTTTCGCAATATACATATACTAGGCTATTAAAATGTACGTACAGTGGTACCTCAGGTTCAGAACTTAATTTGTTCTGGAGGTCCGTTCTTAACCTGAAATTGTTCTTAACTTGAGGTACCACTTTAGCTAGTGGGGCCTCCCACTGCCGCCGCACGATTTCTGTTCTCATCCTGAAGCAAAGTTCTTAACCCGAGGTACTATTTCTGGGTTAGTGGAGTCTGTAACCTGAAGCATCTGTAACCTGAGGTACCACTGTATTAGGGAGAATATGTTATTTTAGTGGAAACTGCTCTGCAAAAATCATGAAGACTGTTTCTGCACGTGCTGGGGAGGGAAATGTGGGGCAGATGGGGCTCGTCAACTTGGGGCGGTAGCCCATCTAAGAGAACGAAAATTCTGATCCTGAACTTCCGCTGCCTGGCAGCTATACTCATTCATGAAAAAGGTTTTGGGAGTAAACCCTGAAGAAAAATCTGCCCCCGCTGCCTTGCCTGACATCACTGGGAGAAGAAAAGGCTAATGAGTAAACCCTACGCAAATCCGGAGTGCAGTCCCTAGGACGGTTGGTTGGCATCTTGTACTCCTCCTTCCAGCAACTCCTGCCAAGTTGGTGCGAAATGTATTTCTCTGCTTTCCTTTGGAGCACATCAGCGAAGCCAAGAGGAGGGCCAGTCTGCCTATGGACCATTCCACCATGGATGTGATGTGCTGAAATCAGCATTTTAACCAGTGCTGGGAAAGGTATGAGCTGGTGAGCTGGTCCTGGGAAACACACGCTTAAGCAGTTGGAACACAGCATTAGTTGAATGATAAGCCAGGAGGAAATGTTTTGTGTGGCAACAGCTGCTCTTGGCAAGGTTGTGGAATGCACAGAAAGATTTGGTTGGTTTGTCTGAAGCGAGCCTCCTCACCCTCAAGGTGCACTGCATCCCCTAGAATATGCTGCCATGTGGTTCCTGGCATTAGTATTGACTGAGATACATGTGTTGGAAGCAATCAGGCCATCACATGTTCCTTTCCCACTAATTAGAATGAGGGACCATTCTGCAATCTGATTATGGTAAAGCTCTCTCAAAAACCAGCACCATCAGTGCTTTTTTAATGGCAGAACGTTCCAGAACACAATTCCGGTATCTTTTTTGGTTAAATCCACTCACCTTCTCTGGTAGGTGCATCTATCTCCTCAAGTGAAACCCTCTTCTCAGGGTAAGAGCAAATGGTTTGCATGCAAAAAGTCCCATGTTAATTCCCTGGGCATTTCCCCTTACACAGGGCCAAGAATCCTGCGTATGTCCCCTGTCTAGAATCCTGGACTGCTGCTGTCTGTCAGTGTAGACAAAACTGACTTAGATGGACCAAGATTACTCAATATAAGGCAGCTTCTTATGTTCGTAGATCTCCCCGCTGCCATGCACTTTGGCAAACCAGTCAATCTCAGCCCTGCATCTTCAGTGTGAAGATTAGAATGCAACCTTATGGGTTTGTTGTAAGGCTTGCAGGAGATAATGTATGAGATGCTCGTTTTTGAATGCTAAAAAATGCTATACAAAGTGCTCTGCTTCTCTGGATGTGATAGAGTGTTGTTTCTTATTAGGAATGTGTTCAGTAACACGTCTCCATTGTCTGAGCTCCAAGGGAAGCCTTGCAATGAATTTGTCCCTCGAGCACTTTGGGCCCAGGATGCAAGAAACCTGGCAATTGCAGAAAGATGTTGGCAAGGGGTTTTTGCAACCTACCGTTTGTGTAAAAATCCAGTTTATTAAAAACAATAAACACACAGCCCAGTGTTATGCCAATTTAATTATACAATTTTAGAGATTTAGTGCTCCCACCGATTTTTTTTTTAATGGTTTGAGCATTATGAGTGAGATCCAGACAGATTCTGTTTCTAGTTTGGACTTGATGATAAAAATGACGTAATAAAAGGAATTCAAATGAATCACCTCTTGGAGAAAGAGAAAATAAGTTACTGAATTCTACAGAAGTTAGACAGGAAGGGGTAGTGTTTCTTTAAACACTTTAATTAACAAGCATCCTGATTCCTTCTGAATAGTGTAGGTCAGTGATGGCCAAACTTGGCCTCCAGCTGTTTTGGGACTACAAGTCCCATCATCCCTAGCTAACAGGACCAGTGGTCAGGGATGATGGGAATTGTAGTCCTAATCAGCTGGAGGGCCAAGTTTGGCCATCACTGATGTAGGTCTTTCCACATCATAATATAAGGGAAGATATTCCATATATTAATAGCAAACTCATTATCTGAGTGTGGATGCTTATGTAACCACAATGGTACCAGCCATGCTCAAGAGGGTAAAGGTAAAGGTAAACTAACCCCTGACCCCTGACCATTAGGTCCAGGCATGACCGATGCTGGGGTTGCAGCGCTCATCTCACTTTATTGGCCAAGGGAGCCGGCATACAGCTTCCGGGTCATGTGGCCAGCATGACTAAGCCGCTTCTGGCCAACCAGAGCAGCACATGGAAACGCTGTTTACCTTCCCGCCGGAGCAGTACCTATTTATCTACTTGCACTTTGAGGTGCTTTCGAACTGCTAGGTTGGCAGGAACAGGGACCAAGCAACGGGAGCTCACCCTGTCGCGGGGATTCGAACCACCGACCTTCTGATCAGCAAGCCCTAGACTCAGTGGTTTAGACCACAGCGCCACCCGCGTCCCTATGCTCAAGAGGGAGGGATCAGCAAATATGGAGAAGCTTCAGGGTTTGCAGAAGTGCAAAAGATTTGTTGGGGGGAAAGCCCCGGGAGTGGTCCTTACTCCTCCCCAAAACAGTACAATGAAGACAATTTTGGTATACTGTATATATGAATTTAAAACAGACTTTTATTTAAAGGAGCGCTTTCATTGTAGATAACTAAGGTAAAAAACATTCATATCAAGAGTCCGTGTCGTGATGGTATTCAAATGGCCAAAAAGAAGGGAACCTTCTTGATAGTCCATTTTCAGTGAATTCCTCCCAGATACTTAAGCCCAGGTAAATTTAAGCATCATAGAAATCCCTTTCACCAGGGACCTGGTTGTATGGAAGCCTATGTGATAGCAGCTGCGTATTCATGAGCTTCTTCAGTGCAATGTCCAGAAATGTGGCCGTGTGTCCTTTCCTGTTATACAGAGCATAGTCCTCTTTACGAAGGGCTGTCCAAATCTGGTTTCAAAATAAAGGAGAGAAGAGG
This sequence comes from Podarcis raffonei, assembly GCF_027172205.1. Taxonomy (NCBI): domain Eukaryota; kingdom Metazoa; phylum Chordata; class Lepidosauria; order Squamata; family Lacertidae; genus Podarcis; species Podarcis raffonei. The sequence continues at coordinate 35,177,603 of NC_070605.1, read as the reverse complement.
TTTTGATGTTGCCATCAATAATTAGCACCAGGACAGCAGACAGATCATGCACACAGGTCACCTAGTTAGTTTTCTCTGCAGTAGTGAGACTATATTTCTATTTAAATCATAGTAATGATTTCAAAAATTACATTCACACATATGCAAATCTTATGGTGATTATTTTACGCATCCTTTATGAAATTCATGCATGAAGTGGGCTACAGGGTGGTGGCCCCCATGAGTCTGCTTAATCAATTATTTCCAAAAGACTCACCCTTGATTTCATCAAGTCCCATCATGTCTAAATGGACTTGCCATTTATCAATTCAACTGGTGGTCTATTAGTAGTTTACAACTAAGGTCAGCTGATCCACTTGGTCTCATTTGCAGAGAGGAACTCCTACAACTCTTTGCTGGTGAACATAGAAGTACTGCTTGACCCAACTGTGTGTGGGAAGTCTGTGGAAACTGAATAATTGGCATAACTCTTCCATTGTTATGGGCAAAGGTGCTGTTTCAATAGAAAAGACCCCTAGTCACTTGGTGGTTGACCATAGTCCTATTTCACTTTCCCCATGCAACAACCAAACTGTTGAAGAAATTGCTACATAAAACTGCATTTAGCATAGAGCCAGGACAAACACCCATTTTAAAAAGATGAATGGACAGCACCACATACTCTTTGAGGTGTGAGAATATCTTGAAATGACTGAAGTCGATACGGTAAGTTTCCTCACCTAGGTGTCATTCCAGCCAGTGTACACATGCCTCCAGCAGCAAGTGCAGTAATTCCTCACTGTCACATCAGAAATGCCAGTGGCTCCAAAAAGGTATAGACATTGTTGTCTTGATGCTGCCTCTCCTAATATTCCAGCAGAAGCTGCCAATTCACTGGTGGATTGGATTAAATCCTTTGTTTATCCATCACATTTCCACAGTGTGCCTGTGAATGCAACATGCAACCAAAATTTATAATCTACCAACAAAAATTACTGGAGCAGATTAACAGAGAATATTGAACAGCTTCATCACATTTCTTGACTCCTTTGCCATTGCTACTTCCAGCATTCTCTTCTGAAATGAGCAAGAGGAGCTTTAAAAGACAAAGCTTCTATATGCACTATACATTCGAAACCATATTCTACCACTTTAAACAGTCATGGCTTCCCCAAAAGAATTATGGCAGTTGTAGTTCGTTAATGGTACTGAGAGCTGTTAGACCTTTAGTCCCCTCAGAGAACTACAATCCCCAGAGTTCCCTGGGAAGTTTAGTTCTCCACATTTCCATATCAGTTCACAGGTAGGGTGGTTGTTGTTGAGTTTAAAAAAAAGATCACAAAAATTCATCAGCATTTAAATGCAAGCTTATCCTAACATACATGCAATTTTGCCTAATATACACATTTTTTCAAAGCAATTTTCTTTTTTAAAAGTGCATTTTCTATACGTTATGTCCACGTATGCATGTTTATGAACCCTTTACTCCATTATATACATTTTGGTACGCATTACTCAGCCAGAGACCAGCCCTGCAAAATTCAGAGAAGTGTGACTTCTCAAAGCATGGCTGTGTTTCGTTGCTCCTTTGGTTTCAGAATGTGTGGATTAGGTCGGTTCACATTTGATGGCAATCTGAATGGAATGTCTTCATCATCCTTGCTGCCAAGTAAATGTTCCTAGGGCTGCGGTCTGAGTGCACTTAAGCCCTTTCCACCTTCGAGTCACTGTAGCCCTTTGAGGCATGTGAACGGGTGTGGGGCTCGTACTGCCCCAGAATGGATTTAGCTGTTGAAACAAGTATGTGTGGTTTGGGAGTGGGCATTGCCACTGTGATGCTTCCTCACTCCCAGGTGTGTTTCATTCTACTTGGATCGAACTTTTGAAATGGGCCTATGAGTTGGTCAACCACCTTGTGAATGTTCCCGCACACCTCAGGGCTTATTGCCTCTTTCAAATATGTTGGGGTATTTGCAAGAAGAAGAAAAGTTTGGATTTCACTCCTTTCACTCCTTTTAAGGAGTCTCAAAGTGGCTAACATTCTCCTTTCCCTTCCTCCCCCACAACAAACACTCTTTGAGGTGAGTGGGGCTGAGAGACTTCAAAGAAGAGTGACTAGCCCAAGGTCACCCAGCAGCTGCATGTGGAGGAGTGGAGACGCGAACCCGGTTCCCCAGATTACGAGACTACCGCTCTTAACCACTACACCACACTGGCAAGGCAGTCAATCACAGTAAAAGGGGTGGGGGTGAGGGGAAAGAAAATCAACTTGTAACAGCTTGACCTCTGAAATCACTGGGATCAGGGTCATTTTGGATGCACTCCCTTTGCGACTGAACCTTACAGTGAAAACAGTAGCAGAAGCTCATGTGTTTATGAGCCTCAGGAACAGATCCCTGAAGTATCAGCAAAAGAGGTGCTATTATTAAAACTAATCCACAGCATGGGGGTGGGGGGAGGGGAGAGTCATTTTAGGACATCCTGTTTGCACCGTTCCATCTGGAATTCTTTCCTACACTGTAGGAAATGAACAAGAAATGTTAGTAGTAGGGGTGTGTCCTCTACTAAAGCAGCACATTCTTTGAAATGCTGCCGCCGCAATCCAAGAATCTGGAAGCAGTCAAATAATCACCATCCTCTTCTAGCCAGAGCCTGGAAGAAGAAGAAGAAGAAAAAGAATTACCTTTAGGATACTGTGCATAGCATGGCTTCTTGTCACACATACACAGTTCCCCTCGGACCTGTGTGAAATTCTCTGCTGACTTACACTTGGCATTCATAACTCCCTGAAAACCAAGGATTTCTGAAAAGGTTCAGGACGTGGCCTTTTCACATCTATGCATTAACCAGCTTAGAGAGGGAGGGAAGGAGGACATCCCAGTGATAACTATTTTCTCAAAGGCAAATCAACACTTTAAATGGAATCTTTGTGTTAGAGTTTAGTAGAAATTAATGCACTCCTACTCTCTGTGTCACTCCTGTGTTGGGTCACATCCATACCATCCATTTAAAGCACTCTTATACCACTTTAAGAGTCATGGTTCCCCCTCATACACACACACACACAGAGAGAATCCTGGGAACTGAAGTTTGTTAAGTATGCTGAGAGTTGGTAGGAGTCTCCATAATAAACTACAGTTCCCAGGATTCTGTGAGGGAGAGCCATGACTCTTAAGGTGGGGTATAAGTTTGTTTTATATGTGTGGTGAGGTTGAGCGCTTGGTCTCCAGCACATTATGCATAGAAACATGCAAAACTGACATGGACCAGATATGAACTGATCCATCGTTCCTAGACTACAGCCTCTCTTACATACAAACTCTTGTTTGTATGAGCAAATGCCTGTACGGTGTGTACAAAATTAGTACTTCTTCCATTATCCCATAAGAGAAATGATAGGGAGAAATCTGTCCCCATCACCATTAACTTACTAAGGTGTTAATGACTAGAAATGGGTTTTCACACCCTTCATCTTCTGCACCCCCGCAAAAGGTGTTCGACTGTTATACTGCTCATTGAACTGGCATTTCACTATTACTTAGAGTTTTTAACCGAGAGAGAGAGAAGTATTTTGCTGCCAAGTAAAAGATTTGTTCAAAAATAAATAGGTGGTAAAATGGTGCTGCTGCAAAGATTAAAGTGAATGTGTGCAGAGCTGTGATAGGTTCACATGTCAAAATCTTAGCTCTTAATGAAGACAGAAGATTGTTGCCAATAGCATTGACCCCTGTGGAGATTTCACTACTCTTCTGTCTTTCTTGGGGGGGGAGGAGCTGGGCTTTCTGTGATAAGAGGAAAGACAGAAACAGCACTTGAAAAAGGGGAACAAATGGATGACATCACTGTGTGGCAGGAATGTACCCTACTGTACAAAAGTAAGAATTACACCCATTGCTCTTCATTCTTTTACCTCTGGTCTTAACCAATTTTTGCCTTTGGCTTTGTCCACCACTGAACTAAACACCCACAGAATTATTCATGGGGGGATGCAACTGTTGGGCAGAATAAGGTCTTCCACCCTTGGTTTAACTGAATCCAACTATGGTACAGCTTTAGGGGTTGGGTCAGTGCCGGATTTATGTATAAGCTAAACAAGCTATAGCTTAGGGCCCCAGTCTCTTGGGGGCCCCCAAAAAAATTAAAGGGGAAAGAAACTGGATGTACATTAAGAAACTGGGTGCACATTTACAAAATATAAGATAAGAAACAAATAAAACCTACGTACAGCAACAGTGTTTTGTGTTGTGTAGACTCCTATGATGTAAGTAATGGCCCCCGTCTGCTAGCCTGCTCCCTAAAATATCACTGGTTTGCTCATTTCTGTATCAATTACTTTGATAAAATACATATTTTGTTATGTGCAAATGGCTTTAGATACCTATTGGGTCTATAAATTACCATATAGCATATATTCAACACACAAAAACAGTGATGTTTTGTTATTGACAAAGGACATCTGGACATATAAAGGGCCCCATTACCTTCAGTTGCTTAGGACCTCATCAAACCTAAATCCGGCCCTGGGTGGGGTGAGGGTCTTTTCCTCTCTGCACAACTTGTTCTCTGGCAATCTGATGAAAGAGACACTGTCTGCTTCAGAGGAACATATTTATTTCTTCTCCTTGCATATTTGCAAATAAAGCAAATATCACCAGTGTTCTCTCATCCAAAGAACATGAAACCCTGTAGCCCTGGGCCTGGAACTTCTCATCTGGAGAAGTGAGATGAGGGTAAAACAGTATGTTCTGTAGACAGTTCTGGGTCATTGCAGCCTGAAGTACAAGGGCCTCATACTGTGCAGGTTCATTGGTCTGGGCACTCAACGGAAAGGTGAGTAAGAGCCTCAAAGACTAGCAGAAATATTAAGGAGAGTTTCTAAGCCATGTTCAAGGCGGACTCATACACAATGTGTTGAAATAGATCAAATGGATGGGGGCAAATAGTTCCTCGTGCAATGGGCTGAGTTGTGTGAGCAATATAGAACGTTAAAGAAGTATATTCTGGACCAGGTGGTTCATTTGGACGGGTGAGCTTGTCTGGTGTAGCAGTTAAAGTGCTGAGACAGCAGGGTTCAAACCCCCACTCAGCCATTAAGCTTACTGGTTGACCTTGGGCCAGTCTCCCTCTCTCCCATCCTGACCTACCTCATACGACTGTTGTGATGTTAAAATGGGGAAATGGGAACTATAAACACCACCACCTTGAGGTCCTTGAAGGAAAGATGGAATATACATGGAAGAATTAAATAATAGATTAAATTAGATTAGATAGAGTTATCCACTTGGAGAACAGATCAACCAATGACTTTGAGAAGAGAGCAGATATCCATAAGGATAAAACAAAATAAGAGAGGCATAATAATTTAATAATTTTATTATCTGTACCTGGCCTCTGTACCTCTGACTAGTTTGCCCCAGGCACTCTGGGCGGCTTACAACATATATAAAAACAAAAGCTAGGATGGCTGAGCATTACAAGGGTGTTTGGCTTGCAAGTAGCCACCAGACGACCACTAGGAACAACTGGTGTTGTGGGACAGAGCCACTCACCCACCCAGCACTGGCATCACTGCAGCTTAACTGGATGGAGATGGAGCAGGCCACAATGACAGCATGAGTGGAGATGAGCAGACACACTGGTGGGAATGCCCCATCTCATCCAGGTAATCTGCATCAATGCCAGTGTTGAGAGGGGAGCGCCTCACCACCACACTGGCTACTACTGGGGACCCCATCCATCCCTGGAAGTTACTCCTTTAGGACAAATGAGGCATGGCCCCACCACGGTCAGCCTGCCCTGAGGCAGCCACCACCTAGCCTGCCTTCTTTTTAACAACAAGCCCAGGGGGGTGGCACTGCTTGTCAGTTTCCTCCTCCTTAGTCTCAGTGTTGCCCTTGTAGGACTCAGTAGCAGGGAGGAGGAGGAGGGCAAAACTAGAATTAGCCAGCTCCACCTGCCATTGGCGACTGTCTGCCTGCCTGCCTACTAGTCCCAATGGGCACCAGCCACCACTGGCATCTATGTCCCCAAATGTTAACTAGTGTTGAAAATGAATCAAGGCTAAGACGTTAGTGTCAAGTTATGGAGATTTGGCGCAGGGAGGTGGTACCCGAGCACATTTGCTCATCTCTTACTGTCATAATGACAGTGTAAAACTGAGCCTGTAAGGTGATGTGTTTATGAAAAAGAAGCTATTTCTCCCATAAGGTTTTCACTTGACAAAGAAAACGTAAGTATCCTTATTTATACTGCATGAACAAAAGGATCGTGATATGGCAGTGAGCAAATGTAAATGGGGCGGATCCATGACCCTGCCAGAGAATTTTTAGAAGATTAACTTGAAATGATACATTTCCCAACAGTTTAGAAAGCACACTGGTAGATTTTTGTTATTATTATTTGCTGTCGTCACACAATAGTCCCTTCCAAGTATTTAACATTTGCAGGATTTCATAATTCAATGTGTACAGTCCATAAATAAGTTGAAAAATGTCATGTCCGCCAAAGAGACTAGTTGTGGGGCTATTCTGTGATGTGGAAAAATAAGCCACTCTGAGACCCGTAAAAGGGTTGTCCCTACATTACACTGAGCACAGGTCCAAGCTCTTGTGCAAGTGTATACACTTGTTCATTTGTATAGCTCAATTGTTGCATGTACAGTTTTCAGATAGTACACTTGTTGAATGTAACACATGAACACACAAACAGTGTGCCTTGAATCAGGGGGAGACAGTGGGTAGCAAAGTTGTCAAAAAGGAAAGACTGGCTAAAACAGGGTAATGTGTGGCAACAAATACAGATGCCACACTTTATGGATGGTCTCTTGCATAAGCTAAAAGGTCTTCTGTGTATACCCAGTATACCTGAAGGAGCGTCTCCACTCCCATCGTTCAACCTGGACACTGAGGTCCAGCTCCGAGGGCCTTCTGGCGGTTCCCTCACTGCAAGAAGCGAAGTTACAGGGAACCAGGCAGAGGGCCTTCTCAGTAGTGGTGCCCACCCTGTGGAACGCCCTCCCATCAGATGTCAAAGAAATAAACTATCTGATGTTTAGAAGACATCTGAAGGTAACCTTGTTTAGGGAAGTTTTCAAAGACTGATGTTTTAATTTATTTTTAATCTTTTGCATGGGTTTATTTTTGTAGTTGAAGCTGTTAAGTGTTTGGGTTTGAAAAAATAATTATGAATAGATATAGCCCTGTCCACGGCACTTTGCAATCAGAGAAAGCGGGAAAACGAATACAGTCTGACATTTGAGGATGGGTTGGGGTGGAAAAGGCAAAGATAATGAATGAACACTGGCAATTACATGAACTTAGATTACCTTTGTGGCTGGGCAAGTAGACTGAAGGGCTAAGTCAAGCCCTGCTTCCAGCCAAGCAGTTTAGGATGGCAGCTTGAGTAGATAAATGCCGAAGATCTAGATCTTGCTAAGAGCTTTTTCATTAGCTAGGGTGTTTTCAAAGTTTTCCACAAGGCAGCAGTGGGTGGGTCTCCAAATGGGAGCCAAGCATGAAAATGGCATGTGTTTTATTTTATGTAAAGCTCTTCCAAGTACAGAGAGGTAAAGGGAGCCAGCTAAGTAAGTCTGTGTTGACATGTAAAAAAAAAAAGGTCAGACAGGAATAAGTGGCCTCAGAGATGTTATGCGATTGAAACGAACCTCACATTCCGAAGTCCGAAGGACAGGGAAATGAAAAGGAGCCCAAACAAGCTCCCCACATCATCCGTGTAATCGAGCGGCTGTAGTCACCGTCCCTTTGGCTCGGGATTTCTGCTGCGTTCCAGTAGACAGAAAGCACCTGGGAACACTCTGCCGAAAGGGCTTGATTCCTTGACAGCTCTGGATGATGGCCTACATAAGCGAGGAGGGAAGAAAGGGGGGCATTGTCTTCCTCCCTGCTACGGTGCTGCTTAATAGATCACCTCCAGAAGCTAACATTTATTACACTCATAGAACTCCCCCCCCCCACTTTTCTCTAGACAGTCAATGTAAGAAACTTGTTTTAAAAAACATGTTTTTGGGATTCTGAGCGCTTGCTGCTCCAGGATAAACTTGCTGCACATGTTGAAGGGTTTGCATCAGCTAATTTTGGGAAGGCTTGGTGCAGGCGTTAGTTTCAGAACATGTGCGTGGGCAGCCACATCCACAGGTACATTCCTATGTCTTGCAGCCCCATCTGCTAATCCCCTGATGGACACGACTTTCTTCTGCTTTTTGGAAATATTTCGGGCTGATGAATGTTAGATGGCTTGGAGGGGGGTTCTTTCTTGATTGACATTCAGGGCCTTTTCAAATCAAGAAAGAACCCTGGGTTTTGATTTCCCCTCCATAGTGCAATACTTGCACCCAGTGCTTTCTTCTGGGGAAACGCAGGGGTACGCATACCCCGAAACATTTTGTGAATCTAACGGGAGAAGAAACTTTAAAAAATTAAGTTTCTTCTCTGGCACGGTGAATCGTCAGTTCTGTTGCGACCCCCTATGGTGATCTCATTTCTTGTCACAGTGTTTCCTGAGTCTCAGACGGAATCGGGCGTTTAATGTGTGAAGTAGGAGTTGGAATCTAGCACAGTGATTGGTCAGTTTCGTTGTTACCACCTCCGATGGCGGCTTCATTTCCTTTCCTGGTGATTTTCTTGAGTCAAAATGAGAGTACCCCTAAACATTTTTTTTAAAAGAAAAAAAGCACTACCTACGCTACTCTTGATCCATCTGCCTCCTTGGTAACAGAGGAAAGATGTGCCGACCAACATTGAAAGCGGAGGGTTCATATACTTCACAAAAACATCATAGGCTGCTGCATACATACCACACATTTTAAAAAGCACATTTTAAAATCCTCTCTGCTAGCCCATTGCCCTTGAGTACAGTGAAGGATGCTAGCCTGTTACAGTGGTACCTTGGGTTACAGATGCTTCAGGTTACAGACACTTCAGGTTACAGACTGTGCTAACCCAGAATTAGTACCTTGGGTTAGAACTTTGCTTCAGGATGAGAACAGAAATTGCACTGTGGCGGTGCAGTGGCAGCGGGAGGCCCCATTAGCTAAAGTGGTGCTTCAGGTTAAGAACAGTTTCAGGTTAAGAACGGACTTCCAGAATGAATTAAATTCTTAACCAGAGATACCACTGTACTACTGTTGAAGTAAGATTGAACTACCAGTCTAGTAGGCTTCTCTAAGGCTACGTACATAACTTTATAGCACATTCAGATAACATCAGGGATTGAGGTGGATTGAGGCAGCCACCTTGGGTGGTGGAATTCCAAGGGGTGGCACTCCTGGGGGGGCCCTGCCCACCCGTCCTGCCACTCCTGAAGAAGTGGCTTCTGGTGAGATCTTGCAGAGCTGTCACAAGATCTCACTGCGGCCGCCATTTTCCCTTGCTTATCCTGTGGTGGTGGGATGCCCACCCCACGTGGCTGCAGCTTCTGGGTTCCAGTGAGATCTAATGGAACTCTTGCAAGATCTCATCAGAAGCCGCATAGCCCCAGTAAGCAAGGCAGGGCAGGGGGAGGTAGCAGGAGGAGGCAGCACCTTCCTGTTTTGCCTCAGGCAACAAAATGGGACAGGCTGCCTCTCCGGCCAAAGAATCCTGGGAACTGTGGTTTGTTCAAGGTGCTGGGAATTGTAGCTCTGTGAGGGATAAACTATAGTTCCCCGGATTCTTTGGAGGTGGGTAGAAATGTGTTTTAAAGTTATGGTGTGTACGCAGCCTATGTGGAATGAGGGGGTATTTTGTCCTTCACCAGGGAACATAGAAGCTGCCTTACAGCAAGTCAGAGACTATTGGTCCTTTTAGCTCAGTACTGTTTTCACTGACCAGCTGTGGCTCTCCAGGATTTCAGACATGAGCCTCTCTTATCCAACCTGAGATGCTGGGGACTACTAGCCTAAGACGGACTACGTGTAAAGCGGATGCTTTATCCTTCCCGGATATGTCTTTGACCGGCCTTCAGTGCTGTACCTGGTGCATTGTGGGAAGTTAAAATGGCATCTAGATTTAAAGAGCTGCATGGTACATATCCATAGTGAGTCCTGCCATCATCCTGGGTCCTGGCCTGAGGGTTCTGGGTGCTGACACCAGCCCTGGTGTGAATGCCACAAAAGCACAGCCATTCAGAAGCCTGAAATCCTACACGAAGGAGGAAGAATTTAACAAGGCAAAGTCCAGTAGTCAATGCTACAAGAAGGGATGCTAAAATGCCCCCATTTTCTGTTTCCGAAAGTAAATATACTATATTTTAAAACTCCCAGGATGCTTGTTATGCACATCTATGAAGCTATTGTCAGTTCCAGGTTCCCAATCTGGTCATGAACCAAACTGGCCTGAACTTTCCTAGCAAGGGGCTTAGCCTTGCCAAACCAACTGTGGTGACCTCATATTCACAAGATTTCGTAAAAAGCAGAAATTACACATTTATTCACTTTCAGAACAGTATTTAAACTCTGAGGGTGTGTGTGCTATTTTAGGCCTATAGAGGTCACCAATAGGTCTCACAGTGTGAGGCTGTCTAGAATACTGCCTTCAGAGTTCTGGAGCCCTATGGATGATGTCATGTGTGCTTGTTAAAGCAGAGCAATGTAGCGTTGTTGTCGTTTTTTAAACTTAAATGAGAGCCAGTGTGGTGTAGTGGTTAAGAGCGGTTGACTTGTAATCTGGTGAACCGGGTTTGATTCCCTGCTCCTCCACATGCAGCTGCTGGGTGACCTTGGGCTAGTCACACTTCTCTGAAGTCTCTCAGCCTCACTCAACTCACAGAGTGTTTGTTGTGGGAGAGGAAGGGAAAGGAGAATGTTAGCCGCTTTGAGACTCCTTCGGGTAGTGATAAAGTGGGATATCAAATCCAAACTCTTCTTCTTCTTCTTTTTTCTTTAAAAATCCTCCATTGATGTGCTTTAATAATAATAATAATCCAGAGCTTTTCAATGTTCCAGAGGCAACATTTTGGACTGCATTTGGAAATGCAGTGCAGAAACAAAGCAACAAAATGACACGAGTACTAGAGAGTCCTGGGTCTGACTTGGGGGCGGGGGGGAGGGGCGGCAGGTATTGACAATGAGTTTTGACCCAGGAAGGGGGGAAACCCCTGATTCACTCCAATTCACTTCACTGTTTGGTATATACAGAGCGCCAATGTACACACCTGGCAATGTTGTCATCACACAGAAATACAGTGGTACCTCGAGTTACAAACGCCTCAGGTTACAAACACCTCAGGCTACAAACTCTGCTAATCTGGAAGAGTTACTTTGAGTTGAGAACTTTGCCCCAGGATGAGAACGAAAATCGTGTGCCAGCAGCACAGCAGCAGCAGGAGGCCCCATTAGTGAAAACACACCTCTAGTTAAGAACAGTTTCAGGTTGAGAACGGACCTCCGGAACGAATTAATTTCGTAACTTGAGGTACCACTGTATAGTTGCTTGTGAGCTGTTTTATGCAATGAACACAATTTTTTAAAAGCACATTGGAGCAACCATTTTCATTCTTGTGTCCGAGGTGTTAAGGGTCTACTTTCATACTTTTATAATTTTATAAGTAAGCAAATGTTATAGAGATATCTAGAAACTTTGTCAACCTGAGGGCTGTATTGCCTTCTGGGCAATCTTCTTCATACACATAGATGAATATATAGAAATGTTTACTTTCCCTGCCACTTAGTTTTAATGTCTCTATGTAGGTTTTTTGTTTGGTTAGTTTTTAAGATGCTCTGGGTTGCCTTGGGCAAGATAAAGCAACTAATAGAGTCAAGAAACAAAATAATAAAAATAATAAAATGTAAATAGAGTGATATTTCCCATCGTGGGAGAAAGCTGTGACCGAGTCAATTGCATGCCTTCTCAGCTTCCTGTCCCGCTGCTGATGGGCAGATTCCTGCTCTCCCTTCTTACGGTTCTATTTTTTAGAGCTGAACTGGTCAGTGCTTCAAATAGAGGACAGCCTGAAATAGAGGACTGTCCTCTGTTAACAGAACATGTAGATACTGTAATGTACTGTATATGTGTAGGTACTATGTGTACATGTAGGTACTATAATGTACTGTAAGCAACAGCTCAGCTGTTAAAGTGGACCAGTAGCAAGGCACAGGCAATATGCTGTAGTTTTATACCTCATTAACTGTCATGGCTTCCTGCAAGAATCCTGGGAATTATAGTTTGGAGAGGTGTTGAGAGCAACCCTACATCTCCACCTCCACTGAACTTCAGTTTCCATATTTTCTTGAGAAAAGGGAATGGCTGTTAAACCAGTTTACAATGGTACCTCGGGTTACATACGCTTCAGGTTACATACGCTTCAGGTTACAGACTCCGCTAACCCAGAAATCGTGCTTCAGGTTAAGAACTTTGCTTCAGGATGAGAACAGAAATTGTGCTCCGGCGGCGCAGCAGCAGCAGGAGGCCCCATTAGCTAAAGTGGTGCTTCAGGTTAAGAACAGTTTCAGGTTAAGTACGGACCTCTGGAACGAATTAAGTACTTAACCCGAGGTACCACTGTACATTTGTAATGTGGAACTAGCTTTGCAGTTCTGTTTCCCTGGCTTTTAACTGACAAAATCCCTTTATTATGTCTCCTTGTAAGCCTTATATGACCTTTATATACACAGCACACATTCAGATATTTGAGTAGGTTGTTCAGTACTTTCCTAACTCATAATGAAATTCCTGGGAGTTCTATCAAATGACTTCAGTGGAAAAGAGAGGTAGGCCAATCAGACAGGCAGACTTTTTGTAAATCCAGCAATTAATATTTCAGCAACTTCATTTATTTTTATTTCTCTTTTCTCGTATCCAGGTTTGCTTCAACAGTACATGCCTAACATTTGTCTCACAAGAACATCCAAGGGAAGACTGTTGAAAGGCAAATGGTGGCTAATACATTATATACGTTATGAATTAAGCAACTTTTAGTTGGCCCATATAAATTTCTCACTGAATGCCATTATAAATTGCATTCGTTGTACGTTTCCATTTCCACTGGTTCTAAGGGATTTTATTTCTTTTGAAATGTCAGCTCTGTAACGACTTATGGCCAGACATTTGCTTGCAATCCTGTACAATCATTGAGCTCAGTGGGGCTTACTTCTCAGCAAGGATTTCACTGCAACTTGTTTACTACTGAGAGGCAGCCTGAGTTCAGAATGCAAAACCACTATAATTGGTGAATGGTGCATGCCAGTAGAGGCACAAGTGGGCAGAGTATTTAATATGACTCTTATCTTCAATCCAGCCATGCAGAAGTCAAAGTTCTCTCTCTCTCTCTCTCTACACACACACACACACCACACACCCCTCCATCCTTCATTCATCCAAGCAAGCAAGACACACTTGTACAGTTCAAAGACACACTCCAGCTAGCAGATTTTTTCTTGTATCACTTCCAAGTAGGGATGGGTGAATCGTCTGGGGTTCTCGTTTTCCCAATCTTAAATTCACTTTACTACATTTTCACATCGGTTTGAAAATACTTTTTTTCTTTTTTAAAAAGTTCTCATGGACATTCATCAGAATTTTCATCTGAATTCCTAATAGACACATATTTTGCAAGCCATTTGACACTATATAATGTACATTTAACGTTATTTTTGCTCATATTACATTATGTATGTGCACTTTACTTAGGTTATACATTTTTCCATACATTAATTGGCCTGAGAACTGCAATTCAGAATTTTTTTGGGGGGGAAGAGATTTTGAAGGATGTCTGTGTTTCAGTTCTGATACTGTTTCATGAAGTGTGAATTATTATTATTCTTCTGCCCATCTGAATGGGTTCCCCTTGCCACTCTGGGTGGCTTCCAATAAATTAAAACACAGTACAACATTAATTCACCTTTAAATGTGAAGCCGCCTGAATTGCCTCCCCATCCCCACTTTCCAGTCCACTTGCTGTTGTGCTGTTTTCTTCGAATTGCTCACATATATTCCCCTCAGGTGTCGCAGAAGGAAATGCTTTCTGCTTGCATGTTCCAAACATTCTTTTGGTCATATAACCCTTTCAGAGTTAAGCACCCTGGCAGACTGCTCCTGCTAGGAATGGCTTAATTCCCCCACCAAAGAAGAGGTGTTGTTGTTTAAATAAAGTAGCTACTGTAACAGATTTGCTGATATGTTAAGAGCATTACAGGATCTAGAGTTAGCTTTGGGAAGCAAATCTCATAAAATACTGACAGAAATTGAACAGTGAATTACTGAAAATGCAGAAGACATTGTAAAACAAGGTGACCTGACTTGTACCAGATAACAATGGGAACAAAATTGCTGGCTGAAGAAGATGCACTAGACGACATGAAAATTTTGTATCACTTGTTTATTGAGCATTCATATGTGCATGCAGTGCTTACACAACATTGCCAACTGGTGGTTGTTATCCCATATTCTTCCCGTCACTTTTTGGACTTTTTGCATTAGACAATGGACAACCTAATTGTGCTAGAAAGTGCCGACTAGCAACCATATTTTAAGGCAGGCATGTCCAAAGTCTGTTTTGGGGTCCTAATCTGACCCACCAGTTGATTTAATCTGGCCCCTGTGGCCCTCACGCATGTTCACTTCATCAAATCTAGTGCTCTTTGAAAAACGTTTGGGCACCCCTGTTTTAAGTGAACAATTTGTCTGGAAGCACCCAAAGACTGCATTCAGATGGTCACTCACAGGGCCAGATTTAGGTTTGATGAGGCCCTAAGCCACTGAAGGTAATGGGGCCCTTTGTCCTTTGTCAGCAACAAATTGTCACTGTTTTTTGAGTTGAATATATGCAATATGGTAATTTATGGACCTAATAGGTATCTAAAGCCATTTGCGCATGTTGCCATGCAACCAGTCCATGCAGAATGTAGGCACCCAATATATAGAAATGAGCAAACCAGTGATATTTTAGGGAGCAGGCTAGCAGGCGGAGGCCATTACTTACATCATAGGAGCCTATACAACAGAAAATACTGTTGCTGTATGGAAGTTTTTTATCTTATATTTTGGAAATGTACATCCAGGTTTTTTTTCCTTTACATTTTTTTGGGGGGCCCCCAAGAGAGTAGGGCCCTAAGCTATAGCTTGTTTAGCTTATACGTAAATCCGGCACTGGTCACTCACTACACAGTCAATAAGAGTAGCAAAGTATACACAATCCATTGGGTGCAGTATCATAAAACACCCACATGTAATTTGAACTAGCCTTCAGGAAGCAGCTGCTTCTCTGCTTCTTAGCTTCCATATGTAAACAGACTACCGCATTTCTTGGCTGCAGTCATTTGTGTAACCAATATGCTGTTAAGGGTGGGATCCATCCAGAGGCCCCTATAAGTCAGTGATGTGAAATTAAGGGCACTTCAGTTTCCCATTCCTTACCTGTAGGCAAGTTGACGGATGCATTCTTGGCATGAATCTCACAACATCTATCCTTGAAGGCTAGCGCTCATTAAAGCAAGGCATCAGTTTTACGGATATGTTTCACTCTCTCCCAAGAATGAAATTCAAAGCAATTCCACCCCCACCGTTCAACCCAGACGCTGAAGTCCAGCTCCAAGTCCAGCTTCTGTCCAGCTTCTGGCGGTTCCCTCACTGCGAGAAGTCAGGTTACAGGGAACCAGGCAGAGGGCCTTCTCGGTAGTGGCACCCGCTCTGATGTCAAGGAAATAAAAAACTATCTGACTTTTAGAAGACATCTGAAAGCAGCCCTGTTTAGGGAAGTTTTTAATGTTTGATGTTTTAGCGTGTTTTTAATATTCTCTTTGGAGCCACCCAGAGTAGCTGGGGAAACTCAGCCAGATGGGCGGGGTATAAATAATAATAATAATAATTGATGATGATGCACATCCATACATTAGGTCCTCTCCTTAATTCTATGTCTCAGGACAATGCAGCATTAAGAATGGTTCAAAGCAGTGGCAATCATACTAAAATAGATATAATTAAAATAAGGAACTATTATTGCTTGGTGGAATTCCCCTCTGAACAACATATATTGTTTTATTGTAGAATGACAGTTTGTGGCTGTAGATGCAAAGTTCAGGCCAAATAATTTATGTGCCAAATACACTTAGAGCTCTTAAGCCAGTCATGCCATCAGACTGTCTGCTACTTCAAAAGCTGTACAACTGGAAACACAAGACTCAGCTGTGCTCTTACAACTTGTGAAATTTCCTATGTGAGGTCAGCATCTTGAATTAAAACCTAGGGAATTTTCTGGGAAATGTTCCCCTCACCCCCCGCAGCTTCAATACAGTCATAGATTGCTACAGATTTTTCAAAACTTCATTGTCTCCCTGTGAACATTAAGAACATTTCTCAACAATCTTGGCTGCTTTTCATATATTTAAAGGGTTTTTTGTTTTTGTTTTTAAAAGCTGATTTTCAGCTACCAGATTTTCAGCTCATGCAGAATTAAATTATGGAGGTGAACACAATTCAATAAGCTAGTTGGCTTTATTTTTAAAAACTTATATTTGGTTTACAGTTTTAATGGAAAGATGTGACTGATTTTTAAATTCATGATAAACTCTCTCTCTCTCTGTGTATATATATATATGACTCATGAGTCATGAGATAAAATGTTTTTATTCTGAAATTATCTTTTCTGCATTTCTGAAATTGCACAATTAATGCAAAACCTATATATAAACAGGAATGTGTTCTGACAGCTGGTATCAATTTGGTATTGCATGTATATGTAACCAAATATTACAAGTTTTACTTCATTGATGTATTTTGTATTTGTTTTATAAATGCAATTTTACTGTTCATCTTATGCTTTTCACTACCAGGATAATTTTTCTTAATATTGGCGATATTGTTGTTGTTGTTGTTACTGTTATTGCTGGTGTGTATGTGTGTGTGCTTTGCAAATTAGTAAAGGAATCTTACATAGAAATGCCTTCTCTGGATAACTTTTTATATATCATAATTGACTTTAAATGCTACCTGAATAAATTGTATTATATGATTTTTTTTCTAAGCTGTTCACCAAGAGAAGATAGAAGCTATTAATATACACTTGTTATATCTTTAGATCTTAAGACAAGGATGAACCTTCAGAAGTTGCTGGACTCCATCTCCAGCCCCAACCAATATGGCCAGGCATTAATTGTTAAGGGTAGTAGGAGCTGGAGTCAAAAGCATCTGGAAGACCACAGGTTCCTCATCCCTGTCTGAAGGATTGTTTAAAAACACGTTTAAGATTGATGTTCAAAATCTTCTTGTTTACAACATATTCGGTCATTTCTCTTGAGAGCTAGTGGTAGCAGGTCTTTTTTAGAATGATCTGTCAAGCCCTGCTGCTAACTCTTTATTGCCTGAATGCCTTCCAAACCTGACCGTTCGTTGTGATCCCATCCCATGCAAACATACTTTCTGTCTGTGCAAGTTCAAGTGAGACAAAGAACGTATTGTCCTCTGCCGTGTAAGAGCTGAGACTCTCTGGATAAATATTTGGGAAATCCTTCAATGCTTCACTTGTAGACGTTTGCTAACATCCTCTGCTTTGCCAGACCATTTTATTAATTGTTTATTTGGCCAATGGAATCTGTATTGTTTGTTACTAAGCTACAATGAATATCACTGTCTGCAATACATGTAATTACAAAAAGACCTTTATTGTCCCCCAATCCTGGGGAGGCGTGGCCGGGACCCATTTAAACGGAGGCGCGAGCCACCATGAACGCCTCCCTTGTTCTCTTATAATGGCAATGGCACCTACCTGAGAGGTGCTAGAACTGAGTTCCGGCGAGTTCCGGCTGGAAAAGGCCCCATTCTGGGGGCATGGAATAGAAGGGGCTAAGGCAGCCTGAGGGCTGTGTCATCACAAGCCAGTTTCAGTGCCACTATACAGCAAAATTGTCCTTGACCTGGCCCCAATCACTGAACCAGCTCCAGACTACGTAAAGCAATCTTCCTGCCCCCTGCCACATTTGGTCCTGGCCATGTGCTGCAGCGCTGTTGGTGTGGCAGTGGCCTCACCTCTCCATGCAGCCCTGCTGATTGGCATCTGGGATTTAGAGTGCACTCTCTGTATGGAACCAGCTCAATATGTCTTCTGACATTGCGCTGCACATATCCCTGTTCTTCTTTAAAGTCCCAAAGCCATAGTAACTGAATGTTGACAGCCACTGGGAATTAACTGGAGCATATACTTTATTAACAGCATTACTGAGGCTCTTATAAATACTTTTGTGTTACACACACACACACACACAAACACTTTAAAGGTGATTATTTTCCTTTTAAAATAGCAATAAAAACAGAGGGTTAAAAAACAAAGAATGTCTTCAGATGCTGCTGTGGTACATGCTTACTATTAACTGACATACTTCTTCAGTCAAGTATTTGGGAAGGCAGCCAGAGGCCATTGTTATGAAAGAATAGCTTGTGATACCTCTGCCTGTCTCACAAACTTTGTGAAATCTCTTAAAATCAGTCTAGGTGACTTGCTAGCCTTAGGACCAGTATGTACTTACGACTTATTTACTCACCATGTGCATGTGACTAGCCTACAGCACTGGGTTCAGTCCAGACTGAGTTAGGCCAATCAACTATAATAGTAAAACCTAAACTGCTTTGATGTTTTCTACAATCAGTCAATATATACCTTTTATGAAATAAAAAAAAATAAAAAAGTCTGTGGTTGAAGCCCACCCAAAAATAGTGACAGTCTGGGAGTGCTCCTGGCAGAGTGGACAATAGCAACAGATTGTATTATTAGAAGTTGTCAGAGACTAACAGCACCAAGAAGATATTGCATCCATGCCTATTTGCCAGCCAGTCAAAATGGTGACACTCCGCCAAGACTGTCCTTGCTATTTTGTCCAGCTGTTTTTGTCATCATGAAGAATTAATGCCTTGGGAATGAAAGGAATGAAATACAGTTCATATAATTTTAAAATGGGTCTGAATTACTGCCTCAAGCTATCTGAGAAAATCAGAAAATATATAATTTTATCTGAGTACACGAGAAAATTGTATGAAGTAAAGTTTGCACACTTTCTACCTATCTCCTCCTCCTCTAATGGAAGCATGAGGAGTCAGAATTTTTTTTGATAACTCCAGTTTACTGTTACAGCTGAACTCTGAACTGGAATTAATCTGAACTATGGTTGAGTTAAGATCAAGTAATAATAAAATATATAATAATAATTTATTATTTATACCCTGCCCATCTGGCTGGTTATCCCCAGCCACTCTGGGTGGCTTCCAACTGAATATTAAAAACAATACCGCATCAGACATTAAAAACTTCCCTAAACAGCGCCGCCTTCAGTTGTCTTTTAAAAGTAAAATAGTTGTTTATTGCCTTGACATCTGCTGGGAGGGCATTCCACAGGACAGGCGCCACTACCAAGAAGGCCCTCTGCCTGGTTCCCTGTAACCTCACTTCTCGCAGCGAGGGAACCGCCAGAAGGCCCTCGGCACTGGACCTCTCTGTCTGGGCTGGATGATGGGGGTGGAGACGCTCCTTCAGGTATGCAGGACATGGAATGAGATGAGCCTCACTCTCTGGAATTCTTTGTAGACAACATGTCCCTTTCCCCCATTCTACTGCTATTGGAGCATCAACGGTAGCGCAATAGGGAAGGGACAGCCACAGAGTTGCATGAAGGAGGCCTCTGTGGGTAGACCTGCGTGCTGCAGAGAGGGAGACCTGCCCAACCCTGTGGCTCCTGGGACACCTTTCCATGGACCACAGAATTGCACCTTTAGTCTTTGAGGAGCATTCTGTAGTCACTGGTTTACATTTACTGGTTTTCTTTATTGTACTTTCATGCTGCTTGCATTTTGTACATTACCTTGAATGTTGTTGTTTTTCAAAAATGTAATTAAAACATTTATATATAATAAGCAGTACTATTTTTCTAGAAAAAGAGGGGCCAGAACTCACCACAAATGCCTCCTTTGTTCTCTTATAATGGCAATAGCGCACACCTGAGAGGTGCCGGAATTGAGCTCTGCTGAGTTCCTGCTGGAAATAAAGCCCTGATAATAAGCGATGCTGATAATATTGAATACAAGTATTCTGAAACCTGACCTGGGACCTAGTTTCATTCTGAAATGCTGGGACATTGCCAGGATTTTAGTGGATACTTAACACAATATTTACTGATGTAGCACACTGTACAGTCAGAGCTGTCCTGGGGTTTTTGCTGTTTAATTTGTCCTGGACAAATTGAAATGTTACTGTCCCCACACCAGCCCTGTGCCTTAGCAAGCACCAAGCTGCAAAACAATAAGCGCATTAAATGATCAGGAGTTGACCATAATACTATTTCCCCTTACTATCATTTTTCTTTTCTTTTTTACTTTCTTCCCATTACAACCACATTTGCAGCTGGTGGAGATCAGGAGACTCTCATCACATCCTATGAAATGCATCCAAAATATCATACCAAGCCCATGAGCTTCGAAGCTGTCTCTGTGTATCACCTCCAAAGAGCTCTCCCTTTCCAAGACATTTGCATAGCTGAGTTTTTGAAACCCAAACAGTTTTACCTAGTTTGCCTCTATAGGGGAATGTTGTCTTTCTGCCATGATTCCTGCAATTGAATGGGAAATTCAAGACCCATAGTCTTCATAAATTATTATTATTGTTATTGTTATTGTTATTGTTATTATTATTATTATTCACTATGATAAATAATGCCCTGGAAACTCAGGCTGCATACACATCATACATTAAAGTATGTGGCTTTCCCAGAGAATCATGGGAACTGTAGTTTCCCCTTCACAGAGCTACAATTCCCATCACCCTTAACAAAGGACAGTGCCCAGGATTCTTGGGGGAAAGCCATGTGCAAATGCATCCTCAGTTTCCACAAAAGAAGTCTCTCAGTGAGCTAACTTCAGACTCTTGGATAACTACTGCTTCAAGCATATGAGGTCACATGTGCAGTCTAGTATTTTGCTGGACCAATGTGTTGACTTGTGAATATAGTGATGTCGTAATGTCTCATAAATCCGTCTGTGTCGATCTTCCTCCTCCTAAGACTGGAGAGACAAGAGTGTGTGGGAAAGCTGAGAGTGAAAGGGAAAGGCTGGATTTGAGGAACTGACAACACCTCATCTAGAAGATAGCTCCCCGAATAAGGCTGTAAACACATTACCATCTTAAAACACAGCAAAGTGAGGTTATTTTTCACTGTGCTTCAATTCAAATGTGCATGGTATTTTCCACATCACTATGCTTGGGACGCGGTGGTGCTGTGGTCTAAACCACAGAGCCTAGGGATTACCGATCAGAAGGTCAGTGGTTTGAATCCCTGCGACGGGGTGAGCTCCCATTGCTTGATCCCTGCTCCTGCCAACCTAGCAGTTCGAAAGCACGTCAAAGGGCAAGTAGATAAATAGGTACTGCTCTGGCGGGATGGTAAACGGCATTTCCATGCGCTGCTCTGGTTTGCCAGAAGCGGCTTAGTCATGCTGGCCGCATGACCCGGAAGCTGTACACCGGCTCCTTCGGCCTATAGAGCGAGATGAACGCGCAACCCCAGAGTCGTCCGTGACTGGACCTAACAGTCAGGGGTCCCTTTACCTTTATGCTTGGATGTGTCACCATGCTGCCTGCTGTCTGTCCACAGGGTGGAGACAGAGTTGGGATGTCTTTGCCTGATGTGAATTGCAAGTTGGTTTCCCTTCCCCTCCACCCATCCCCAGTTCCATCCCTCCAGTTGAGCACCCCCAGAAATTGCCTTCGTGCAGCTGTCAGCTTCAGCTATGATCCCATACATCTCCCAGATACAATGGAGTTTACTCACAAGTAAGAGAAGAAAAGTCCAGGGAGCACATCAAAGTTTAAACCCATTCTTAGAATTTCTAGTCCCTCCTTAGCACCTACAAACATCTGAGAGAGAGAGAGTGGGTGGTGAAAGGAAGAATTTTTAAAATCCACAGAAATGCATTAAATGTGGTGCTTGTTTACATGTCACATTTACAGTAGGCTCCTGTTAATGATCAAATAAATAAAAACACACTCTTCCTTGGAGAGGACCATCTTGTCATTAGCAATAGTGTCAGAGGTATAAAGAATTTAGCCCTGATCATCTGTCTTCACCAATTACCCATGACATTTTTATTGCAATGTGATTTATAAAGATGCTAATCGAGTTTTAACTTCTGAAGATCTTGAATGGTTGCTAGTGTAGGCTGCCTATTCCTGAATATGAACCATATTGTACTGAATGAAAAACCACTGTGCTTTGAATAATACACTCACATCCAGCGGGTGCTGGAGTAGACTCATCAGCAACAGCTATGGTGGCAAGAACATCCTGGGATCCTAGAGATGCATGGAGAACCTGCTTATAGCTGTGTATCTTCTGGGAGCTGTGATCACCTGCAGAAGAACAGCCCTCCACTGTACTAGGGGTGGCGGGGGGGCATTACTGAATCCCTTAATGCCAGCATTTGATCCGAGGAAGAAATATCCCCAGGCTAAGAGAGCTTAGGCCATGTGCCTAGTAGAAGTCTAATCGCTTGATGACATAACATGACACAGTGAATGCTTCCACTCAGCTCAGTGGCGCATGCTTGCAAGTCTCAATGCACAGGAAGCCATCATCATCTGCCCTGTTTAGTCCTTCTCCAGTGAACTGAAGGCAAGGTTATTTTCTTCCTCTTAAGCAAACTACTTGCACAGTACTGTATTAGCAGAGATATGGTTAATGTGCTGCTTTGCCATGAACAGAATGTGGCTGGGGGAAGGAAGAGATTTCTGTTTGTGTGCGTTTTGCACTGCAAAAATTGATTCGCTGTATGGAGGAACAGCCTTGGAACTGAAACAGGTGATCCTTCCAATCAAGAAGTGAGAGCAAGTGTTGTGATTCCTGACTTCCCTATTAATAGATTGTAGCTAACGGAGTGCAAACTTTGTCCTAAATTCAGGTGCGTTTGGGGCAAGACGTGATCAGATAGTTTTTTCATCCTGCTGCTTCTATGCCTAGCACCACTCTATGCATGTCTACTCAGAGGCAAACACCACTGAGCTAAACTAGTCATAAATATGGCCTACAGGCATCAGAAAGAGTGGAAGGAATTGCTAGTATCTGTGGTATCTCACAAAGGTGAAGTATAAAAGGTGGGGTGTAAATACACCCCAATAAACAAATAATAAACGAGACTTACTCTCAGTAAGAGAGCATAGGATTACAGCCAAACTGGGCAATCCTACACATGTTGATTCAGAAATGGTCTTGTTCAATTCAATGGGATTTACTCATAGGATTGCACCAATCATTGCCTTGGTATGTTCTGCCAGGGTTTTCAAATTGCATATCTTTTGTGTGTGCTTTGCTAATGTTTTATATGTAATTACTGTATTTTTTGCCCCATAGGGTGCACCGGCCCATAGGGTGCACCTAGTTTTTTGGGGGGGAATAAAGAAAAACATTTTTATTTCCCCCCCCCCCAGGCACGGGGCTGGGGCAGGGGAAGCCCGAGCTTCCCCCGACCCCAGCCCCCAGAACAGGCTGCTATCCGCAAGCCGTGGGAGCCCGGCGGGAAGTCGTGCCAATCTCCCCAGGCTTGCCGATATCTGCCCAAAGCCTGGGGCGCACTGAGCTCAGCGCACCCCAGGCTTTGGGATGCAGGCAGCTCTCCGCAAGCCTTGGGAGACTGGCGCGACTTCGTGCCGGGCTCCCACGGCTTGCGGAGAGCTGCTGCGTGCCCCAGGTTTTGGGATGCAGGCTGCTATCCGCAAGCCTAGGGAGCCCAGCGAGAACTCCCGCGGGCTCCCAAAGCTTGCGGATAGCTTCCTGAAGCCTGCATTCGCCCCATAGGATGCACATACATTTCCCCTTCATTTTTGGAGGGGGAAAAGTGCATCCTATAGGGCGAAAAATACAGTAAGTTATATTTTGGGATTCTGCCTTGCTAAAGGTCTTGTTCTACCCTGATTTTCTGTCCTGCTTCCTGATTTTTCTGATGGCTCAATATATAAGAAAATGCAATGTGACTCATCTGTCAAAAGCTGTTGTAGGCTTTTTCGTAGAATCTGCTTAATGACAACAGGGAAACATTGCCATTATATAAGAAAGACAGCATTTATGCCCAATAGTCTACAGA
The DNA here is from genome assembly GCF_027172205.1 of Podarcis raffonei. Lineage (NCBI taxonomy): Eukaryota > Metazoa > Chordata > Lepidosauria > Squamata > Lacertidae > Podarcis > Podarcis raffonei. The sequence goes on along the minus strand of NC_070605.1, from coordinate 35,153,580 downwards.
CCTTCAAATTTCAGAAACAAATATTTGAATCTACAAGATGAGAGGAAAGATACATAAACATATTGAAAAGCCCTCTTGTTGTTAAAACTGAAACAATCCTTATAGTGATCTTGGTTAATTGCAAAGTTGTTACCTCTCTTTTTCAGCATTTGTCAGAATAACAGAGATACAGTACATCACTTGATACCGCTTTCATCTTCAACACTGCATCAGAAGGAAACACTCAGTCTAGTACATGTCAGTAATAAATCACAGTTATCGTACCCCACTGTGGACATCACCTTTCATCATGGCTCTGGACTTGTTTGATTTACCTTTCCCCCTAGTTGAAGTTACGCATAGTTTTTAAGTGTGGTTGGAGATTGCAGTTTCCTGTTCTGCCCATCAGATGCATCTATAATGCCAACTGGACCATTGGCCCTCTATGTGTAGCCAGTGGTATAATGAATAAACTGTTCATAGATGGATAAGGTCCAATACATGGTTGATGGCCAGATCATGCTCACCATATATAAGTTGGACGTCAACCATGCAGTGGATTTTATGCATATAAATAAAGTATGGAACACTGTATGGAACTGATTATTTAGTAGAATTCAATGGATTTTATGCATGTCAACACTAAAGAAATGTTAAATCCATGCATAGATGCCTGGCTAAAGCAGACACACTTGGTGAGCATGATAAAAAGATACAGTCCTCTTCTGTTTGAGAGAGTGTGTGAACTAGTCCAGTCTCTTTGGTGGAACAGCAACTCATGCAACTAGGTCTTAAATCAGGATAATTTATCAACCTGCCTGTATCATACTGAGGTCATCTTTGGAAGATGGGCTTCAACCATCTAGAGTTAGGAAGGTGACAACCAGAGAGAGGGCCTTCTGAGTTGTGTGAACCAAATTTATGGAACTCATTCCACAGATAACTTCTTTGCAATGCCATATAAAGACATTTTGATGTTCTTAAGCCTTTTGATACTTCGTTTATTCTAATATGCTATTATTTCTTTATTTATACACAACTTCTGCACTGACTGCTGCAGACCAGTAGGGCTTCAGAAATGGTAGTTTCTCCACCACAAAATCCACCACCACTTCAGGCAAATCTCAAATTTCACTGTAAAATCTTAAATTAAAATTGAACTATTTATGGTTGAAAATTCTAATCTAATATTTGTATGTTTTTTTAAAAAAATCTACAGGATGTTTGTTTGTTTGTTTACAAAGGGGTGATTTATAGTTCAAAATGTAACCTTTCAACTTATTTTTTTCTAGGTGCTGGCGATAAAAATATTTCTTTCCTTTCCAAAGTCTGATGAAAAGCCAAGGCTTCTGAACACCCTCGTGCACTAACTCACAGCTCCATCCTTTCCCCCAAAATCTTAATGTAAGTACCACCATCTTAATGCTGCCAATGTTTTCAGATGTACACAATTTTCATCCATATATTCATTAAACATTTTCCAATCTTCTTTAAACGTATATTCTTCTTGTTCTCTGATTCTGTAAGTTAAGTCTGCAAGCTGAGCATATTCCATCAGTTTAAGTTGCCAGTCTTCTTTAGTTGGGACCTCACTCATTTTCCATTTTGGGGCTAACAAAAAAGGCTATTTATGTATGCCACTACTGTGGCCCATGTTTTGTTAGGGGCACAAAATTTCAACACCCGGTGCTGCCTCAATACAGCTGCGTGCTCCTGTCACTGGGTTCTGTTGAAAGCAGCTTCTCCATGCGAACCAGGAAGTGACCTCTCCAGACAACAGAATGACTCTTCTTTTCTACTCCATCTATTTCACTCCCTCCCACCCCTCCGTGCAGCCCAGAAGCTGGCAACCCACACACTATGCCACTGATCTCCCCCATGTCTCCTATTCTTCCCCCTGCCCCCTCTCTCTTACTTAAAAAAAATCTGAATCATAGCATTAAAGAGTTGCAGGGGCCCTGCAATGCAGGAATCACAGTGAATCACCTGCTTTTCTGCTGCTCTAGCAACAGCAGCTATGGTGATCTCTCTGCCACTGCTGGGTTCTGGAAAGGAGCCAAAGCAGGAATCCTTCAGAACCAGGCATTCTGGGTGAGGTGGCCAGGAGAATGTTTGAGCTGTCACACAGTTTGCTGCTGTAGTAGTGTAGGGATTTTCCAGGCCATCTTGCCCAGAATGGCTGGATCTAGGAAGGACACCCTTCACCCTTTCTCGGAGCCCAGGTGGCAGCTGGTGGCAGGTAGCCCAGGTGCCATTGTGGATGGGGTCAGATGGGACCAGCCTTCACTCTGCCATCTGGGCCTGGCACACATGGTCAGCAGGTTGGACTGGTTCAGAACCCTGGGGCCTTCTGGTTGACTACTGGCTCTAGGCAGAAGGAGAGGACAAGTGAGTGGGCAGCAGAGCCATGGAGAGGAGGAGTGCTGTCGTGAAGACACCTTGCTCAAAGTCCCCACAATACCTAGAGCCGGCACTGCTGGGAATGGTGCGGGATATAGTGTAGGGGGCTGAAAGTAGAAAGAGGAGTTGATGGACATACCTTGCATGAACAAAAGAGCAACACAGGACTCAAGCCAACGTATTCCTTCTTTTGGACATAGGGACTAATACTTGGAGAAGTTATACAAGTCCGCAAGCTAATCGAAGAAACAGAACCTTGAATACTGACTCCAGCGCTGTCCCTTTTAGCAAACTGGTGCCTTCTCCTTCCTGAGTCGGCTGCAGCCGCTGAAAAGAATCGGAATGTAATGAAGGTTTAGACAAACCTTGGCACAAATATTCCACCACAATGAGTGTTTATCTACCGAGATCAGCCAGCTTTACGAAATTGAAAACACACTGTTGATGCGAACTTACCCCCAACGCAAAGCTGCTAACGCTATATGCAAACTTCAGTGGCAGGTCCCATCTCCCAAATTTACAGAGATCTGTAAGCTTTTAGGCTTCACGTCTGTTGCCAAGGACATTTGTATCCAATAGAGATTCTGGGCTCCAACCAAAAGCAACACTATAATTGTCTCCACCAAAAACAGGAGGTCCTCTCTGGGATTTCCTGTCTCTAAATCCCACCCACTCCCTCACAAATGGCCTTCCAATGTTGCGTTTTCTGAAACCCAAAAGGAAAATATGTTCAATTTATGCAGGTGAAAAGAAGATGCTCAGCTTTCATCAGGATTCTCTCTGAAAGCATTAGGCAAAGCAGAAATATACCCGTTGGCGGTTTAAAAAACTTTTTATAGAAAAACACACACACAATCATGTGAAAATAATAGTCAGACTTAAGGATTTAGATTAAAGTAACAAAATATTTTAAGAATGCGCTTGCCTGAGTCTCTTCAGTCTGTCTGGGATTCCTTTGCTGTAATCCAATGTAGGATTGGCCCAATTTAATCATCGCCAAGTGGATATATATAAAGGACTTAAGAAAAATAATGTATGCTTTTTGAACATACAAATGAGAGAAATAGAAATACATCCAAACAGAAAACTCTGTACAGTTCATTCTCTCATTCCAGCCGCAACGCAGAGGGGGGAATATATCAAGGCAACCTCAAAGGGACTCACGAGCTTAGTATCAGTTACGCAATGGTCAAACTGGAATTTTTGATTTTAAATTAAAGGCACAAGCTAGCACAGGTTTGTCACGATTTATGCATTTTGGTCTGCATGCAGAAGGTCACAGGAACTGTCTTACACCAAGTCAGACCACAGGCCCATTTAGCTCAGTGTTATCCAAACTATCTGACAGACACTGCTAAACCTGAAGACATCCCAAGCCAAAGCACAGGCAATCAATCAAAATGTTTATTCGGCTTTGCGCCCATCATGAAACACAACACAACAAAACAAATCAAATAAAACAGCGGACTCGTACAAACCACAAGTGGTATAACACAGTTCACAACTCACAAGGACAGATATTATCCGTTCATAAAAAGTTTGAGATTAAGATTAAAAATTTTAGGCACTACACTAAAATCAATATCTGATGTCATTATAGAAAATTCTTATAACTATCAATAATCAGCTAACATTCCATTCCGTCTCTTGTACGAGAGGACGGCTGTTAGGAATTTAGCAACCTGTAGGGTAATATAAGGATCCACATCTTGAAGAACCCAGGCAAGCTGTAGGTCTACTGGTTTGTCAGCCATAGGCTGGATTATGGAGTTTAGTATACTAACACGGGCTGAACTGTACAAAGGGCAGATAAACATAACATGATGTAGAGATTCAGATGTTTTCATTTCACAAGCACACATAGAAGGGACTTGGCCCTTAGTGAATCAGCACGTTTGTTGGAAAGACATTGAATCTAGCTCTAATGAAGGCATATCGGTGAGACGCGGCCATAAGCGAAGTTAAGTAGGACGGAGCGCGGTAGATAGGGGTTATGCCGAAATTTAACGGCGAGCAGGCTCCACCACCAGCTACGAAATTTTGGTATAGCTCCACATCATCCAGCCTTTGATTTATACACCTTTTTGCCACATTTAGATCCAGTTTGAGCAATTCAGTGGGCGAGATCTCATAGGACCACAGGCAATTTTGGGTAGTGGTTGGAGTGTTGGATTAGGACCTGAGAGACCAGATTCAAATCCCAACTCAGCCATGAAGCCCCTGGTGTGATGACCTGTCTCTTAGCCTAGCCCACCTCATGGGTTTGTTTCAAGAATTAAATTGGGAGGGGGCAGAACTATGTACACTGTCTTGACCTCCTTGGAATATAAAAGGTGGAATTTAAATGTAATAATGAAATAAATAATAAAATATGTAGAAGAAAATGAGGAACTGGAGGTGGGCACCTCATAATAAGCTTTGGGTCACCACAAATAGTTTGTCCACACCTCCAGGGAAGTGTCTTCTATGTGATGGTGTTAAAGCTTATCTGCCTTAATGCTTTATTTGAGCACAAGACCAGGGCTTTTTTTCAGCCAGAACTTACCGGAATTCAGTTTTGGCACCTCTCAGGTGGGCCCCAAGGGAGAACAAAGGAAGTGTTCATGGTGAGTTCCGGCACCTCTTTTTCTAGCAAAATAGAACCGTGCAAGACATTGTTAAGCTCAGAAACCATGGGAAATAGGTGAGAGCACTTTCACTTGATAATTTCTCCTGTTTGAAATTGGTAGGGCGCCAGCGCTTAACTTTGGCCGGATCACACCCCCTATGAGTTGGAAAATGTTAAGATTAATTGGACTACATCTTTTATTTTATTTTATAGCAATTATTAAATATTTGTGTAAATTTGTACTTTGGTATACATTGTGTCCAACAGTCATTCCAGTTAGATCCATGACATATTTACCTAAACCAAAAGGGATGCACAACATTTGCATGCAATATCATTTGTTATGAATTCATATAACTATCCAATGGGTTTGTGGGGGGTGGAGGTGTGTGAGTTAATGAATTCTTCCTTCATTTTTTCTGGGATAAATCATACCTAGAATCATGTTCCATACATTATAATGTTCCTAAAAGCAAGCTCTACATGTTAGTATACCTAAAATAATTCTGTAATAAAATATCAGTGCTCAAGTTTTCTTTTTTTTTAATTCAACTTATTTTGGGCACAGTACATCTTGAATTGCAGATTCAAAGCATTATATATAAATTTAATTTTAAGCTTGCGGTGTGCCCTTTCAGATGGTGGGAGACGCCAAAAAAAGGGGCATGCGGACTTTTACCAGAGCGTGGGAGTCTGGGAGACTTTTTGTATGCAATAAAAGCTCATCTTTCAGAGCATGCCGGTGTATGATATGCTTCTGTTGCAATAAATTTGAGGTTCAACCATAGACTGACTGGACTAATCTGGAGAAATTATCAGTGAACCATGTTCACTGGGTGATATTGCCAGGGTCTTTGTCCTAGTGGCTGCCACTGCATTCAGTTATGAATGAAGCTGCATTGGGATTTCTTTTCCGGGGGGGGGGGGGGTCATGTAAAGGCACTGAATCTGGCAAGTTTGTAGTAAACTTTGAGCCTGAACAAAATTTAAGGTTTAGGTAATGAGGGATGTCACGGGAAACTTAACTGTTAAACTGCTATTCCAACTGTAGGTGGCGCTGTGTCCGAACGGGGGCAGTTAGCTATGCTGCTGCTCTAGGCTGTCCTTAGCAATAAAATTGTTCTGTTGGGCATCTGTTTGAGTCCAGGGGCACCAGATAGGGGGGCCGAGGGGCCTTGGCCCTTCACAATTTTTTTTCAAGCAACGGACCAGGCTCCCTCAATATCCCACAGCAACGTATGGATGCGGTGGGTGCATGCTGCTTGATGTGCTCACATTACTCATGCACGCTGTGTGGTGTGCTTGCGTCATGTGTGCAAGCCATGTGGCGTGTGCACAACACGTTAGCATGGCGTGCTCATGCGGCAGGAGCACGGCATGTGGCGCTAGTCAACGTGCCTGTTTGGGCCTGTTCCCTTCTCTGAAATGACCTGACATTGAAATTATAAATTGCCATATACATCACATCCTGTGGGATTTCCACCCCGACTGAATAAAGGCACCATGGATTGAGAATGCCACATCCACAAGTCAAACTGGGAAGGCAATCACAGTTCCTCAAAAATTCATCCTCGGAAAGAAAATTTGGAACCTTCTGAAATACAGGTATTTGGATTCAAATTGTTGGTGAACTTGATATTTGTCTCACATGTCATTTCAGGTTTAGTTCCTATTTTATAAGCCTAGGGGTTTTGTGAGGGTGAGACAGGTCACAAGGAAAGCAGCATTTGGACCAAGCCTTGTAGTCTGTTGCAATGTGAAGCGAGTAGCCTTTGGCTGAAAAGAAGCTGTGAACTTACAGCGGCTGTCTAGACGGGTGATGGTAGCAAGTTCTGCCACCTCTCTTCCATGTGAATAGCATCCCTCTTCTTGGGCCTTCCATATTTTGGGAAGGAGCCACAGACTTAGAAGCGACGGTTTCAAGAACAGGGTTCAGCATTTACTTAGACAAATGCTCCCATTCCTCACTTTGTTTGGCGAACTGTCACTAAGTAAGTAATGGCAGAGGAAAGGAAAGGGTCTGGCTTAGGGCCTGAGTAATGATGCCTAAGTATGCATTACGCTTAGTGAACAAAGTTCACAGTTTGCAGCTAAAGGTCACCAGGAATTCATGCATTCTTGACACTCTCACTCAGTCCAAAGGAATGTATCAGACTTTGGTGCTTGGTATTTCAAGGTCGTTCCTTTTCCAAAGTTATATGAAAGCACAAACCAAGGGGGGATGAGAAAAGGTGGATGTGTCAGGGATTCTTTTTTCACCATGGTCTTCATTATTGCTATCTGTCAAACAGATGAAGTGTTAACAAGAGAGAGGTCGAAATATCTATTGTGATTTTTCATTTATACGTCACATTTATTGGGTAGGATGCTCTGTAGTCGTCCTAAAAAGACATGGGGCCAGCATCTCTTAAGAGATCTCTTCTTCAAAAAGTGTTGCAGACATCACAGGATTCATGGTTGATCTATGTAGGGGGTGCTGGAACTTGCAAAAGACGACTCCATGCAAACCCAGTAACCCTGAGTGTGCCCTGGATTATGTTCCCGCAAAGGCCACTTTGAACTGTCTCTGTGTGGGACGGCTGCTCAACTGAAATTCTTGTAAGAAGCACATGTTTTACAGATATTCAGATCATAAAAATGTCTCAGATATTTCTCACACACTGTATTGTGGTACGATGAGCTGTAAGCTTGAAGTGTGCTTGGAGCAATGAAGCATTATCCAAGCTGATGCTTGTGCCAAAAAGATGAGTTCATGGTGGCTTAAATGAATAGCCCTCAATTATTTTTTTAAAAAGAAAATGGTTCTGCAAATAGGCCATTTGGGGTGTTTCCCACCTTGTAAAATGCCTTTAAAAATGGAATTACATTAAGAACATAAAAGAGTCCTGCTGAATCAGAGCAAAGGTTCGTATAGTCCAGCATTTTGCTCTTAGAGTGACCAAGCAGATGCCTATGGGAAGCCTGCAAGCCGGACATGAGTATAGAAACACCCTCTCCACTTTTGACTCCCAGACGCTGGTAGGAAATAATGCTTATTTTGTGTATGTTGGTCCCATGCGATGATTGCACACCTGGAGTTTATGGCTCTGTGTATAATTTCTGAGAAGCTGTACTCGATCACAGCTTCTCAACAGGTTTGGCTGCATGTGCACAGAATGGGTGAGAAAACCCAGGAAATATTCTTACAGAAATTAAATGCAGCTGTACTGAACCACAAGGGAAAATAAAATGCAGGCTGATGAAAGTTTCTGGGAGACTCAAAAGTTTGCGGACTATTTTGTGGCATTTAGGTTGGCCTAATACAGGTATTGCACTAGTGTGGATTCAGCAAATGTCTGTGATAATTATTCCGCACAATTCTCTATGTGCACAATTCAAGTTATGCCTTTGGTGTAGGGATTTTGTGATGTGTAAGGTAGCCTAAATAGTTCTTTTATTGGCTTGCTCTGCATAACGCACCTGTCATGGCACTGAGGGATTTATGAGTTTCCAGCTCATCCTCTTCAAAGCATGACTCTGTTGAAACTGAGTGGATCAGTGGTGCCACCTAGTGATCAGTATAAAATCAGAATTTTCCCAAGTAGAAAAGCACAAGCTTTCTCTCCCTCCCCCTCCTCCCTCCTGCACTCTTGTATTTGCCAGTAGCATTCTATAATAGCAGCCAGGGTTTAAACAAATGCTCTTATTTCACCAGCTACATTCAGCTATTGCCATGTTTTTGGTTAAATTTATAGAATTTAGGATGTTTGTAATTGGGACGTCTGGTTCCCTCCCCCTCACTGGCATACATTCTGAAATTGCATTCTTTTCTTTATGCGTGCAAGTAGCTGTATTTAGAAAGATTTCTGTTTCTCTTCTGGCACAAGAGGTCAGAAGAGATGGATGACTTGTAGGCTACAAGATCATATTATGCATACCTGAGCACTGGTTTAAATATTAAGGTAACCAGCTTCTGCCAATGAGCAGCACTCAGCACCGTTTCTGGACAGTGTTGAGATATTATGGTGGAGTCATGGGAGCACAAAGAACTCCCTTTGACCAAGTCAGACCATTGACACACCTAGCTCAGTATTGTCTACATTGTGAAAGGCCTGGCAAATTTTGCATGCGTTTTACCATTGAGCTACAGCTCCACACACCCCAGGTTTCCCTCAAGCCAGACCCTTGACTTTTTTATTTTCCCAACCTGTGTGGCTAGACTTTAAAACTTTTAGCCTCCTGGCCCAAAAAACAGCCTGAAGCGCAATATATTTTGCAAGAGATTTTATTCTCTTCAGCTTTTGTATTGCTGAATAAAACTTATAAACTTGCAGACTGACTAGAGTTTCTCCCCATGCTTGGTTTGTGGTTTCGTTTGAACGTTCTGGGGTTTCTGTTGGTCTTATTTATCTGAAAGTTTCTTAACAACAGTAAAAACAAGATCAGAGAAAGGAAAGGAAAGATCATGGGCGGCGTGAGTTCACTAAAAGTTGGTTCAAGTCAGGCTAATCTACTGCCCTGCTTTTTTCAACAAAGGAAAACAACAGATCCATTCTATTTAGATTTTAAGAACAGAGGAGCAGCCCTGCTGGATCAGACCAAAGGCCCATCCTGTTCTCACAGTGGCCAACCAGGTGCAAAGGAAACCCGCAAGACCTGAGCTCTCTCCCCACCACAACGCTCTTCCCGCTTGTGATTCCTAGCAAGGTAAAAAAAAAAAGCCATTGATAGTCTAACCCTCTTTTAATAAGAGAAAATAAATAGAAAGAAGTTTAGGTAAATATTTGATAACATTACTGCACAAGAAACTATGATACAAACTGGAAATTGTGGCTTTCAGCAATATATAAGCCTGGACCAGACTGGTGTTACGTTGGGGCCACTGTGAGGAATGGCAGATAGATCCAACTGCTTAGAAAATCAAGCCACAAAAATGAGCCTTGCCAGGGTGTGGGTTACAGATGTTAACGTTGAGCCTATGGTGAGTAATATGAATAGTTCAGGATAGAGTTGGTCATTACCCCTTTACTGACTATATTAACCCACATAATCAGCATAGGGAATGGCTGTGTCTCAGTAATAGAGCATAAGGTAAAGGACCCCTGGACAGTTAAGTCCAGTCAAAGGCGACTATGGGGTGTGGCACTCATCTCGCTTTCAGGCCGAGGGAGCTGGCGTTTGTCCACAGACAGCTTTCCGGGTCATGTGGTCAGTATGACTAAACCCCTTCTGGCTCAATAGAACACTGTGATGGAAACCAGAGCGCACGGAAACACTGTTTACCTTCCCGCTACAGCAGTACCTATTTATCTACTTGCACCGGTGTGCTTTCGAACTGCTAGGTTGGCAGGAGCTGGGACAGAGCAACGGGAGCTTACTCTGTCATAGGCTGCACTGCAGGGTTCAATCCGTGGTGTTTCCAGGTAAGGTTGGGAAAAACCCCTGCGTAAAAGTCTTGGCCGCTGCTGCCAGTCTGTGTCAACAATACTGAGCTGGAAGGGCCAATGGTGTGACTTGGCATTAACGTCCTATGTTCTTAGGATTCAGATGTGCATTTAGCTTTGTGCCCTAGAGACACTTGATGCAGGAATTCATCAGTTCTCTCTTACGCTACAAACTCTATGAATTAGCCTTTCGTGGTAACATTTCATGGTAAGTGGCAGCTGGACACCAGCTTATCAGTCCTTGATCTCTAGAGTAACAGTTTTTCCACTACGGACAGTCAGGCCCCCAGAGTGCTTTCTGTCTGGAGCCAGAGACATCAAAGTAAATCCGTTATTTTTATTTGCCATTACTAAAACATTCGCAGAACATGCTGGAAGAATTGTCTCCCTGTCTGTTCTTCAAAGAGCTTACTGTGCTAGGGAAACCTTAGAGACCCAGTGACAATGTAAACAGATGTGCTGACTCCTTGCTGAGATACACAAGGTTCAAAATGAACCAAGATGATCGGCTTGCTTAGGTATAAATCACTGTTTGTGTACATAGCCTTTTAAAGAGTAGCATGAGCAAAAAGGCCAGGCCCCTGACCCAGATGCTTACAATCTAAATTAGATAGCGTTCAAGTGATGGGTTCTTATACCGTAGAGTCTGCTTTGAATATCTGGGGAATGGATGAAACTCAGTGGTACAGTAAATGCATAAATTCACTGGTTCAATTCCCAGCATCTCCTGCAGTCAAGCAATTGTAAATGCTCAGCACACAGTTTTTAATGTGGTATGCTTTTGCAGTTTTCTAGTTTTGTGCAGATCTGAGGGTTCAAAAGAAAAGAAAACATATATAATGCCTCACTCTGTTCAGGAACATATCTGAAATATTTATGAGCATAACTAAAAAGAAACCAGAGATTCAAGGAAGCAGTGGGCCTGGAAAGGGGAGTAGCAGAAAGTAATGATTGATTCACTCACGCCAAAACACCTGTGACCCTGAGTGGAGCTATATGGGGCCAATTTCCCCCCAATATATTTGATTATTGGGTAGATATGAATTTACAGAGGAAAACCATTAAAATTGGTTTTGTTTAAAGGTAGAATTATAAAATTGTAGAGTTGGAAGGGACCTTGAGGGTCATCTAGTCTAACCCCCTGCAATGCAGGAATCTTAGTTAAAGCATCCATGACAGATGGCCATCCAGCCTCTGCTTAAAAACCTCCAAAGAAGGAGAGTCCACCAACTCCTGAGGCAGACGGTTCCACTGTTGAACGGCTCTTACTGTCAGAACGTTCTTCCTGATATTTAGTCGGAATCTCCTTTCTTGTAACCTGAAGCCATTGGCTTGGGTCCTACTCTCTGGAGCAGGAGAAAACCAGCTAACTCCATCTTCCATATGATAGCCCTTCAGACTGAAGATAACTATCATATCTCCCCCCAGTCTCCTCTCTTTCAGGCTAAGCATATGCAACTCCCTCAACCATTCCTCATAAGGCTTGGTTTCCAAATCCTTAATAACCTTGGTCACCCTCCTCTGCACACGTTCCAGATTGTCAATATCCTTCTTAAATTGTGGTGTCCAGAACTAGACACCGTACTCCAGGTGTGGTCAGACCAAGGCAGAATAGAGTGGTACTATTACTTCCCTTAATCGGGACACTGTACTTCTGTTGATGCAGCCTAGAATAGCATTAGCTTTTTTTGCTGCTGCATCACACCGTTGACTCATGTTAAGCTTGTGGTCCCCTAGATCCTTTTCACATGTGCTATTGGCAAGCAAGGTATCCCCCATCTTATATGTGCACAGCTGGTTATTCTGCCTAAGTGCAGAACCTTACATTTGTCCCTGTTGAAACTCATTAGGTTAGTTTTGGCCCAGTTCTCCAATCTGTTAAGGAATGCAAATAGCAGCAAACCCACACTTGGGTAAACTTGGGTGTGGCAAATCCTGACCAATGGTCTGACTCAGTATAAGGCAACTTCTTATGTTCTTCTTATCAGAAGCAAAATTGCCTTTGCGTGGATTTACCATTTTAGTTAACGATTCAAACATGAGTTCATGGATAAGCAGCTTAGCTGAAGACATTTCATATTTTTAAGTCAAATATTAAGTCAAACTGTATGCTGCCACCTCTAAAATAACAAACTTACAGGCCTGCTTAGTTTTCACTGATGTCAACTGCTTGGTGTCTGCAAGAAACAAGCGCCATGCTAACAGGCTTTTCAGGGAAACCCAACCCTTGGTTTTTTGGTCCATCTACATTATTAAAATATCAGTCTTCTTTTGAAAAATAATAATAATACAGAGGGCATTTGGGGCTGTTGTATTTTCTTCCATCCGGTCTCTGTACCTGGGTAAAAAACCCCAATCACAATGTTTCTTTGCGTACAGCCAGCGAAGCAACATGTTTGATCGTTTCTGTTAAAAGCAGAATATGGCTTAAGATCTGACTTATCCCAGTCGTGTTGTTTGGCAAACTAATGACACAGTGATTAAACCACTCAGAAATATATATCAAAACCATCTGTGCCTGATTACATTTCAACTTTATTTTCAATTTAGCTTTGTATGTACCAGAGGAATTCGGCAGTTCCATTATTTCCTCATCAGGATAGCAGGAGAAGTTCCAAACAAAAGTAATCTCCAAGATTTATAGGCTTGACAGTAGTGTTGACACTTGGCAGGCAAAGCCTCTTACAGAGGAGGAGGAGGAGGAGAAATGCTCACTTCTCCAGGTATAGGCAGACTGGCTGCTGAGGCAGCTGTGCATCCCAGTGAGTGATGTGAACAGAATTTTGCCTTGACAATCCCACTTCCAGATGCATTCAGAGACCTGTGAACGGCGATCAGCTGCTTTTTAGAATGTATTAAAATTGTGCAGGAAACAATACATGTGTGCCTGCTTTCTCAGCTTTCTTTGGAAAGCAAGGATCAGCCATATATGTAACTTTCAGAGCTATTCCATTGCCTGCTTCTCTCCCCTCCCTCAATGGGATACAAGGGCTACTGTTACTGAAGTCGCTGTCGGAAAAATACCCTGGGGTGCCCCTGGACTCCGAGCGTCCTCCAGTAAAAGGCATTTCCCTTCTTCTCCAGTGCGCTTCAGCAACATATATCAAATGATAAAGGTAAAGGTAAAGGTACCCCTGCCCGTACGGGCCAGTCTTGACAGACTCTGGGGTTGTGCGCCCATCTCACTTAAGAGGCCAGGGGCCAGCGCTGTCCGGAGACACTTCCGGGTCATGTGACCAGCGTGACAAAGCTGCATCTGGCGAGCCAGCGCAGCACACGGAAACGCCGTTTACCTTCCCGCCAGTAAGCGGTCCCTATTTATCTACTTGCACCCGGGAGTGCTTTCGAACTGCTAGGTTGGCAGGTGCTGGGACCGAGCAACGGGAGCGCACCCTGCCGCGGGGATTCGAACCGCTGACCTTTCGATCGGCAAGCCCTAGGCGCTGAGGCTTTTACCCACAGCGCCACCCGTGTCCCTTATATCAAATGATATATGCACACTAATCTTCTAGCATAACACAGCAAGAAACGTGAGACATCGTAGAGCTAATCTACGTATTTATTTACACACTGTGTACAGACAAACAGAATCATGGCGTCCTCTCTCTCCAGCTCCGAGAGAAGAAAAAAAGGACAAGTAAAAGCAAATGTACAGTACAATAGTACATACAGCGGAAGAGATAAGACTGTCTTCCGTTCCCACACTCTTTCCAGACAGGCATGTGATTTTCACCAGTCTCATCTGCAACATCGGAGGCGTGAAATACTAACAGTTACTTCTTTTTGTTGATTTCAGCAGGAAAAAATAATTCATTCAAACTGTTGTAGATAAAGAACAAGTAAAAAGTATAGTGAGAGGGAGTTGGTGGGGTAGAGGTAAAAAGGTAAAGGTAAGGTGAAGGACCCCTGGATGGGGTTGCAGCGCTCATCTTGCTTTCAGGCCGAGGGAGCCAGCATTTGTCCACAGACAGCTTTCCGAGTCATGTGGCCAGGATGACTAAACCGCTTCTGGTACAACAGGACACCGTGACAGAAGCCAGAGCGCACGGAAATGCCATTTACCTTTCCACCACAGCAGTACCTATTTATCTACTCGTGCTTGTATGCTTTCAAACTGCTAGGTTGGCAGGAGCTGGGACAGAGCAACAAGGGTTCACTCCGTCACGGGGATTCGAACTGCCGACTTTCTGATCGGCAAGCCCAAGAGGCTCAGTGGTTTAGACCACAGCGCCGCCCACTCCCTATGGTAGGGCAGAAGGGTCCCTCTATCCAGCACTCCTAACTAAGCTGACCTCTTGCCACCTGTCAGGTGGGTGGGAGTTCCACTGGTGGGAACTAGTGGAAGGCCCCAAAATGTAGCATTCCAGAAGCAAGGAGACAATGAGTCTGCCTGGGATCCATTGGATCCCACATCCGTCTCATTGCCATTGTGCAGCAGCATCAGGCCCAATTGTGGCACCACCTGCAGGCAAAGCAATCTTGCCGCTCGTACCTTTTGCCCTGACCACCACGTATAACAGGGCTGCAGTAGCCTCCCTGCTCCATGAGCAGCCTATGTAGTAGTTATAATAAATATATGTTCAGGAATGGGCCGATTAGGCCCACCAACTGCATGAAGCACCCTTGGGCAACTGCTGGGGACCCAGCTGCTGCCACCTGCCCTAAGGCCCCTATCTGAAAAGAAAGGAAATTCTGGCACTCCCGTTAGAGTTGGGCAGCTGGGTTTAGAAGCTATCATTTAAATTGCTTACAGCGTCAAAGCAAGGCTACATCCAATCTATAGAACATTCTCCATATCAAACGACAGGAGTGTCCTCTTCTAACAGCATTCAGCTGAAACATCTTTCAGACCTTTGCATTAAATGCAGAGAGGGGGTGAGGAAGAGAGGGTGCAGCCAGCATGCAGAGGATGTTAATGCAGAGGATGCTTATTTATTTTAAATTGTATATCCTGCTTTTTACCGTCGAGGTCTCAAAGCAGAGAGCAACATTGAAATATGCAAAAAAATACAGCCTAAATTAAACTTCCAAATTTTAAAACCTCTAGAATTTAAAATCTCAACCATTAAAAAAATAATCTGTGAAGCATTCATGGTGCAAAGTCTTCTGAAATTTATTTTATTTTATTTATTTCATAAAATGTATACAGTGTTTGATTATAACACACACACACACCCTCAACGTAGTTTACAAAAAGAGAAAACAATAATTAAATAAGACAATCTTGACCAAGAATCTGACATTTAGTAAGGACAATGCCTTTCTAACTTCTTGTGGGAGGGAGTTCTAGAGAGTGAGGTCCAAAACACTGAAGGCATGGCTTCTCATTGGGGTATACATGAAAATGTGCACATGCTTGTCTACTTGGACATGTTTATCCCTCCTGTGATCAAGGTGAACACCTGAAAAGGGCGACAACAGTAAAGCAAAAGAGATGGGAGGGGGAGAAACATATGTGGCCAGTGGTTTTCAGCTTTGTTTTCCTTTGGGGTGGATTGTAGCACTTCATTTTGCTTTTTTGGATAGACATACCTTCTCTTCCAGAATTGGAGGGAAGGTACGCACAAGACAAGATTTCTCTTTTGCAGTTGGGTGGGGGAAATGCTGCCTTCCAATAAAAACGGTCTGAAGGGCCAGAGACCTTTTCAAGAAAAATATTGTATAGACATTTTTCATGGTTTGAATATCTCCCTTGGACTGGGATTTGGGGTTTCTAAGGAGCTATAAAATTAATACAAAGAAAAGAAAATAAGAGAGGCGGTTGTCTTTCTCTCCCCACCCCTTCTTGGACGGGATAATCAAAGTACAGTGGGCTGAATTACTGTACATGGCAGAGACTCAGGCCCAAGACACAAACTTCAATTTTGCTGTACTTTTCTGAAAGACAGATAAGCCATAAAGCAGCGTGGAGGCAAGAACTAAGAAAACACAGTGTGCACAGCATCAAAGTGAACAAATGAAAGGCCAATGCTGTGTTTTGCTAGTTTGTAGAAAGAAGTGGGTAAGAAAGTATTTTATGGCAAGCAATCAAGCCATAAAACCATGGGATTGCAACAGAGAATCACATTCAAGAATAATATTAAGCAAATTTAAGCTAGCATCATACTTAAGCATTTCAAGGCTGCTTCATATGCAGTGGTGGCTGATGGCCATTGGGATAGGTGGGGTGGAAGGAAGAGAGGGAGGGAGGCCAACAGTAGGGGGAGCCAGAGTCAATGACTCAGGTAACCACAGACGACAATGGGCAGAGTGAACTAATTCTTGTTCTACTAATTCTTGTTTTGTCCCAACTTCGTCCCTGCTGAGTTATTCAAGGGCACCACTGAGACAAAGGAGGAAGAAGCTTGGGGGGCAGCTTTGGGGGGAGTTGTAAGGAAGAGAGTAGGCATGTGGGGACTAGCTGGGGGCAGACTGAGGCAGGTGGGGTAGGGCCCCATTTGCCCTGATGAGCCAATCACCATTGTTCACATGATACTTTTTGGGAGCTAATAAGTTGTTGTTGTTGTTTCCATACCGCCCTTCATCCATGGATCACAGGTTTACATAATAAAAATATATAAATTCATACCGTACTAACAAACAAAAATAATACCACCACCTGCCACAGTTTAAAAGGCTATAAACTGTTTAATCAACCCAAAGCCTGGTTGAAGAGGAATGTTTTTGCCTGGAACTTAAAGCTATGTAACCCAGGCACTAGGTGAGCCCCCTGAGGAAAGCATTGCACAAACTGGGAGCCACCATAGAAAAGGCCTCTTCTCATATTGCCACACTCCATTCCTCTCATGGAGGAGGCAAGCAAAGAAGGGCCTCAGATTATGAACACAGGCAGGGAGGGCTGCCATACATCTGTTTTTCCCCCGGACATGTCCAGGAATAGGACTGTCAAAATGGCGTCCGGGCGGATTTTCGCTGAATCTGCAAAATGTCCAGGAAAACCCGGATGTACGGCAACTAGGGCGATTTTTCAAGAAAAATGCTTTTAAATTAAAATAAAAAGCCCAAAGACTTATTTATTTCAAGGATATGTTCCCCTAAAAAGCTCAACAACTTTGCCTCCCCCCCTCCAAAAACACCCTAATCACAGGGTCTGGGTCAGTTCATGTGGGGAGAGTCAGTCCTTGAGGTGTTGAGTCCTGAGCCGTTTAAGGCTTTATAGGTCAAAACCAGCACTTTGACTTGAACCCAGAAACTATGGCAGCTAGTGCAGTCAGGCCAGGATCAGTGTGATATACCAGTTGTCTTCTGCCAATAGCAGCTTCTAGTCATATGACCTTGGTGGTGGTGGTGGCAGTGGTCGCTTCTCCAGGGTCTATAGTCATACATCCAACAGATGAAATGTTTACAAGCTATAGCTGGACAAATTGAGATATTCTCTCTCAACCTCTCTCTGTGTATATTTATATTTGTTATATTTACTCTATCTGATGCTTTCATTGAGGTAATGTTTTCAATTGCATTTTTTAAATCTAGAACAACAATAAATGCATTTTCTTTTACAAACGCTACACACTCTATCATGGCAATGTTGTAGAGCCTGATTGGGGGTCTTTTCCTATTTCGAGGTAGCCTGCTTTCACCTTTGCAGATCTGCTGTGCCGTTCCTCATGCTTCCTAAAAATGAATAAAAGAGCTTTGTTGCCAATGTCACTTCTCTGCTTTTGAAAGCACAGCGAAATTGACAAAATCCCTTAAGGAAATCAAAATAGCAAGAAGAAAAGACATCCCGTGGGGACGATAGTTATAAGAGGTTCATGCAATAGGGGAAATGAAGTGTAAGCTTTTAGGACCATCTCACAAAAGCTAAAGGTATTAGGGGCATGCTTTGAAGCTGAAAACGCTCCCATTTCAACAGTCAATTATCCTTTCAAATGTCAAGATATTTTAATGGAATTGTTTAGATACTTGAAACATTGGTGGAGCCGTTAATTTGCATCCTCCTTTTGCAAGTTGGCTTTGTCAGCACTTTGCAATATATTAAACTGAACAGCCTTATTCAAACCAGATTAACAAGAACAAAAAAGGGGGCAAAAAAACCTTTTAAATGTAGAGCAGAATGGATAATTTTGCGTATCTGCATTTAAATGAGTATATGAGCAACAATAATTCAGGTAATTGTACACAATCTTGTTCCCAGCTCTCTAGGCGATATGCTATTCAGTTTAAAAACTAGTGCTGCAGTGTGTGGACTAGAACCTCCATTTACTAGCTTTAGGATTGCTGAGTCATCAAACAAGGGAAATGCAAAAGAGGTTTACATTGCCACCCTGGGCTCCTCTCGTATGAAGGGCTGGGTATCAATTTAAATAAATAAAACTGGGCAAGAATTGTTCTCAGATAAGCCTTTTTGTTTGAAGTGCATGTTCTGTTTTAAAATGTTGAAAAGGTGTGCTTACTTTTGAACTTTATTTAAGGATTTCATTGCTGTTTAGTGAAATGATCAAGGGAGTTTCAGGGTCCTTAAATTTGCTTTGACTTATTCAATCAAATGTAAATATAAAGCAATACTGAATCATGTAGAGTAGAATTGCTCCATACTTTAAGGTGTGTCCTTTTTAGGCCACAAAGAATCCATTCAACCCAAGTTTTTCATTATTCCTCCTCTGTTCTCTGCTAGTGTGATGCTAAGCCTAGAAATAAAACTTGCAAGTTCATTCCAATTGTCTTCAGTGGAACTACGTATTTGTTTACTGATTTGGGGGCAAAAGGAGTTTCTCGGATCATGCTGAGAAATTTTCCCCAAACCATATTTTTGTCAGTTCATCTCCTCCATGATGAGATACGCTTTCCTAGAGCTGATTTGTGTAGGGACTGTAGTCCATTAGAACAAGGAGGAGACTCACAATTCTGTTGTAACCCTTGTATCAGGGGCACATCCACTTGCAGAGGGGAAATTGGTGGGATGACTTGGGTTGGGAAGGACAAGACAGAGCTTACACCTGTATTGCAATATTCTAAATACACCTTTTAACTCTTTTTGTAATGTAAAAGGTATATACAGGCTCAAGCTGAGGAAGACTATAACTGAATTGTGTATCACATAACAGCATAGCTGTCAACGTTTCCCTTTTTTTAAGGGAAATTCCCTTATTCCAAATAGGATTCCTCGCAAGAAAAGGGAAAAGTTGATAGCTATGCATAACAGATTTTCTTTCATGAAGATAAGCTGTTTTAAAAATCAGGACCCACACGTTCAGCACTAAAATATTTAAACCACACATATAATCCTCTTCCCTGGCCATGTTTGTGAGGCTTAATTATGAAAATTATATATATACAGGCAATTCTTTCTGAAGTGTGAAAATTCCATGAATCTGCAAATGTGATAAAACTATAACTATTACTTTTGTGCTTGATAGCAGAATAAATGTTTTTAATAGAGAAAAACAAAAAACCAAACAAAATAGAGTTTTGTTTATCAAATAGTTGCATTGGAATTATATCTACGTATGCAAATGACGAGAGTGTCATACTGAGGGCTTCATTGAGTGTGAAAATCCATGCATTCCTGGTCGTTTTTCCCTGATAAGTCAGGTCTTAAATTAGCTGACTTTTAAATCCACATCGACTGAATATAGAAAGCAAAGAATGGAAGCTGTGTGTAATTATGAACTGGCACATTATGCATTACTCAAATATGTTAATACTGTGTGTGGCCCCCTCTCCCAAGTATTGAGACATTTGTTCTTAACTTTCACTACTTAGTTAAAAAAAAATGTGTAAAGAATGTTTGTAAATGCCTGAGGCTTTAACTGTCTACCCATTTTGTAGGTGTTTTCCCAAAAGAATAGTCATTGTTTAAGGTGAAACTATCTGTTTTGAGTCTGTGTCATTGCACAACTATGCCCTGTGCCACAGCCTCAGCTGTGCAATTCTGCACCAGTTAGCGCTTCCTAACCAGGCCCAAGGGCAGCCCTGCATAGAGCACATTGCGGTAATTGAGCCTCAAGGTTACCTACGCAGTGGTCAAGCGATCCCTTTCCAGGAGGTTTCATAGCTAACAAACCAGATACAGCTGGTAGAAGGCATTCCTAGCCACAGAGGACATTTGGGCCTCTAGTGACAAGAAGTATCCTTGAGTTAAGAGCCCTTGATCCAAGCATTTGTCCTCATAAACTTTTCTAAGTTGGATCGCTTTCATAGCAAATCTAGCCATGCTGAACATAGCAGACTTAGCTGTACTTGACTGCAAATGTTTGATTTTATCCATTATTACTGTGGAGCGCTACTGACTCTCAACCTCTCTTCAGATATTTCCCCCCTCGGAATTTCATATAAATGCAACGTGAAATGACTGTTTCAAATTTAATTATGATGCAAACAAAAAATCTGGATTTTCAGAAGAGTGGGGATTGTATAGAATTGTACAGCAAACACCCCCTCTAGTGTGCACTTACAAATACTGCTTCGTGGTTTCCACCCTCTTTTTCTGTTTAGTTCTATTAGGCCAAATCTTAGCTTCTTCTAGCTCTTTCTCTCAGGGAACTTGTGAAGAGCCTTGCTGCATTCAACCAAAAGTGTATCAAATCCAGCATCCTGTTTTCCATAAGTATGGCAGCCCAACTAGATGCTTCTGGGAAGCCTACAAGCAGTGCATGAGGGAAAATGACCCCCTGCTGCTGCCGTTCTCCATCAAGATGTATTCAGAGGCATGCTGCCTCTGATTCTGGATACAGTGGTACCTCTGGTTACAGACACTTCAGGTTACAGTCTCCGCTAACCCAGAAATAGTACCTCGGGTTAAGAACTTTGCTCTAGGATGAGAACAGAAATCACACGGCAGTGGCGCAGCGGCAGCAGGAGGCCCCATTAGCTAAAGTGGTACCTCAGGTTAAGAACATTTTCAGACCTCCGGAATGAATTACCGTATTTTTTGCACCATAACACTCACTTTTTTCCTCCTAGAAAGTAAGGGGAAATGTCTGCGCGTGTTATGGAGGGAATGTCTACGGGTGGCATGCCTACGGATTTTCCTCCTCTAAAAACTACGTGCGTGTTATGGTCGGGTGCGTGTTATAGAGCGAAAAATACGGTAAGTTCTTAACCTGAGGTACCACTGTATAGCCATCTTGACTAGCAGTTGACAGCCTTAACGTGTATGAATTTGTCTCTTTTAAAACTGCCTATATTGGTAGCCATCACTGCACCACGGTAGCAAATCCCACGGTTTAACAATGTTATGTATCAGAAGAGCAGGAAGGTTACATTATTTGACAAAGGAAGAGCAGCATTAATTGAAGGGTCAAAGAAACCCATCCCAGATTGCTCACTTGAAACAGTTACATCTCAAGAAATAGGATGGAGTTTGTCCCCTCTGCCAGTAGATCTGCACATGAGCAATAAAAAACCTAGCAACTGGGTTCGTGAAAATGCAGACACAAAAATAGCTAGGAACCAAATAATTCAACAAGATTGAAAGTTCAAGTCCTCCAAGTTGATCTTCCAGGCATCTTCTCTGCTGACCGAATGATGGAGGAGAAGGTGTGGAACCAGCTTAGATAGCCTTGATGGCTGGGACCCATGGACTCTAGGTGTGACTGATTTCAGCTTCCTTTTTTCCTTCCTTTTAATAAAAAATGTTTGAAATGTTGTTACCATGCAGTGCCATGGGAAGAATACGATGTGCCACTGGGAATACGATGGTGGCTATAGCTGCTTCACCCAGTACTATAAAGAAAAGCACTTAGGTTAAAGAGGTTAAGATAACTGCAGCCACCACAAACCTCCTTCTTCTCAATGCCTCTGGTTCCATCCCTGCCATACAGTTGTCTTTGCCATTCCCCACTCCCTTGCAACTGCTGTTCTGTTCTGTTTTGTTGCAGGTTATGGCTTTGTTGCTAGCACCTTTGTGGCTTTTGACGGCGGTTGCATCCCTTTACCTTGGGCTACTGAGGCCCACCCAAGCAGGTGCTTATTATGGGATCAAGCAGATGCCTCCCCAAGTGCCGCAGTACCAGCCCCTGGGGCAACAAGTACCTCACATGCCACTGGGCAAAGATGGTGTTCCAATGCAGCACATGGCCAAGGAGGGGCCACACTTGCCCTATGGGAAAGAATATGTGCCTCAGTACATCAAAGAAATCCCACAGATACCCATGCTTGGCAAGAAGGGGATTTCAAAGAAAGGAAAAGGTAACATTGGCAAGACATGAGCTGTCCTTTCTGCTCCTTCCTACTTCGGTTCTTAACCATCCCTCTGTCATCTAACAGAAAATATGTATATTTGTTTGTATAATAGTAAGTGAACATAAAGAGTTATTTCTGGAGGGAGCTCTGTGGGGTTTCAGCGTGGCATGCCAAAGAGGTTTTTTAAATACTATATATAAATATAAATATTTCCAAGTGACCTAAGGCATGTATTTCTGCATTTTGATGAAGTTTCATACCTATTCCCCAAATATTCAGAATTTCCAAATTCATTACACACCCTTAGCTTAAGAAATAGAACTCTTACTTGAAACATTGTAGAGGAAGGGAGCTAAGGCATGTACATCTGAAAGCAGGAGTCTTATATTTGGAATGCATTCAGAGAATAACACTATGCCACTGAAAATGGTGGAGATAGCCATTTAAAATATGCAACGTGGTTTTTAACTGTTAAAATGGCAAACACCTCAGAGTGTTTGTTGTGGGGGAGGAAGGGAAAGGAGAATGTTAGCCAATTTGAGACTCCTCCGGGTAGTGATAAAGCGGGATATCAAATCCAAATCCAGACGCAAGCTTACTAATTCCCCTTGAAGTACTTAGATGATTGGCCAGTCAACTGACATAATGGTTAATTGTCGCTCCCTCTTTCTCTCTTGTACAGCAGAACTTCCATTAGCCAGTTTGAGAGGTGAGCAGGGTCCTCCTGGGGAGCCTGGACCAAGAGGCCCACCCGGACCACCAGGGATACCAGGACATGGAGTGCCAGGAGCCAAAGGAAAACCAGGTCCACAAGGATATCCAGGGATTGGCAAACCAGGCATGCCTGGAATGCCGGGAAAACCAGGAGCGATGGGGGCTCCGGGATCAAGAGGAGAGATGGGACCAAAGGGAGAGATTGGACCTATGGGCATTCCAGGGCCCCAAGGGCAACCAGGACCTCATGGACTCCCTGGAATAGGAAAGCCAGGTGACAGAGGATTGCCAGGACAGCCAGGAGGAAAGGGCGAGCCAGGGATGAAAGGGCAACCTGGAATGCAAGGCCCCCCAGGCCCAAAAGGAGATAAAGGTGTTGGGATTCCAGGATTGCCAGGGCTAAAAGGTCCACCTGGTTTACCTGGTCCTCCAGGTCCTGTTGGGCTTCCAGGGGTAGGCAAGCCAGGGATGGTTGGTTTCCCAGGCCCACAGGGACCTGCAGGCAAGCCAGGGCTTCCCGGAGAGCCCGGGCCTCGGGGGTTAGGTGGGGCTCCTGGAATTCAAGGTCCTCCTGGCCTTCCAGGTGTGGGGAAACCAGGCCAAGATGGAATTCCAGGGCAGCCAGGGTTTCCAGGTGGGAAAGGTGAGCAAGGCTTGCCAGGCTTACCTGGACCTCCTGGCATGCCTGGGATTGGGAAGCCAGGTTTCCCTGGGCCTAAAGGTGAGCGTGGCATGGGCGGTATTCCAGGACCACTTGGGCCTAAGGGTGAAAAGGGGCACATGGGCCCACCTGGTATGGGTGGGCCACCAGGAGAACCAGGCCAACCAGGATTGCCAGGGTTAATGGGGCCCTCAGGTGCTATGGGGTTTCAAGGGCCTAAAGGAGAAGCTGGAGCTGTTGGCCCTCAAGGACCAATTGGTCCAAAAGGTGAAGTTGGTTTACAGGGTTTCCCAGGGAAGCCTGGTTTCCCAGGAGAAGTGGGGTCTCCAGGCCTAAGAGGCTTACCTGGCCCAATCGGACCAAAAGGGGAAGCTGGTCACAAAGGCTTGCCAGGTCTGCCTGGTACTCATGGGCCCATGGGTCCCAAAGGAGAGCCTGGGATCCCAGGGGCTCAAGGCCTCCAAGGCCCTTCTGGAATCCCAGGCATCGCAGGACCCAGTGGCCCAATTGGACCTCCCGGGCTTCCCGGGGTGAAGGGTGAACGAGGCCTACCAGGCCAGCCAGGATTTCCAGGAGCAGGGAAACCTGGAATTGCGGGGATGCAAGGCCCACCTGGGAAGCCTGGGTCCATTGGTGCTCCTGGCCAGCCAGGCCTCCAGGGACCTCCAGGGCCTCCTGGTCCACCAGGCCCACCAGTCATAATACAACCCACACCGCCAGCTATGGGACAATATTTGCCTGAGGTGGGTCCAGGCCTTGATGGAGCAAAGACGCCATATGGCTACAAGAAAATCAAAAACGGCGCCGCTTCCTACGAGATGCCAGCTTTCACAGCTGAGCTCACCACACCTTTCCCACGGGTTGGAGTTCCTGTGGTGTTTGACAAGCTCCTCTACAATGGCAGGCAGAACTATAACCCACAGACTGGCATCTTCACCTGCGAGATCCCAGGGATATACTACTTCGCCTACCACGTTCACTGTAAAGGGGGGAATGTTTGGGTGGCTTTGTTCAAGAACAACGAGCCCCTGATGTACACGTACGATGAGTACAAGAAAGGCTTCCTGGACCAAGCTTCTGGGAGTGCCGTCGTTCAGCTGACGCTAGGTGACAGAGTTTATATCCAGATGCCATCCGAACAAGCAGCAGGACTCTATGCTGGGCAATATGTCCATTCATCTTTTTCAGGATATTTATTGTATCCCATGTAAACCAAAACACTCGGACAGAACAAAAACTCCCCCTGCCCGTTCTCCAAATCTATACCATTGAAAGGTGCATTTAATGACTTTTATTTTGTTTTCTTTTTTGGACCAACATGTACAATCATTCAAATAAAATTACAACTTCAAACATTATTTACAGCTTGTTATAGAGAAAAGTGGTGGCAAACCCAGCGGGGATCTATTTGCTGCTGTACACTGAACATGTTCAACATTTGCCTTGGATAATGACTACGTCGGGGTTCACATCAGGTGCTCATGTGATGCGCTTTTACCGTTTGCTTACCTGAAACATTCAGCTAAAGGAGGATATGGGAAAGAAAAAGAAACAGTGGTGCTGATTTTAGAGTACTGTACAGCAACAGTAGTGCTGGTCACATCCACATCAAGGAAGGCATTCAGTGGAGCAATAAGTTGAAGTCCCTCAGCAATGTACTAGTTGCACTAGTATAAGAGTGTTTAAAATGTACGATGCGGATGTGAACTAGAGGTGTAGAATCCTGCAATGTAAATTAAGCTTCTCCTTCCCATAGTCTTTTCTTGCTGTGCAGGACTCTTCCAACTTGTACCTGCAAATAATGACAGAAAAGAATCGCTTTTGGTGTTAGCTAAGCAAGGAAATGACCCCAAGTCCTCAGAAAGCCAAGGAAAACTTTCCCAGCTCTTTTTTCCAGTGAGCAGTGGGTCATTTCACCAGCAACTGGGGTACTTTCAAAGGCATTTATCTAGATCTATAAGTACTGGAAAACAATGACTTTTTAGATAAAACTTTCAGTCCAAGTGATTGTATCTGTTATGTGAAGACAAGTGAAGGTGAGGATAGAACAGGTTTGTGGTTGCTAGATAATCCCTGCTGCCTCACAGATCAGCCAACAGACCTCTGGAAATAGGTATATGGAATAGTGAACATGTAACAAAGGCAAGGTTATGACACCTGAGTCATGGATGCTGAAAGATATATCTCAAACAAGCACCAATGGATGGAGCGAGAGTTGAGCACTTCTACGTTGCTTTGATTTCATTCGGTGAAAGCTACGTACTGTACATGCTTAGCACCAAAGTACATTTGACACAGAATCACATATTCCCACCCACCCATCTGCAGTTTACACACACACACACACACACACACACACAAACACTGCAGCCACAGAGGCTGCAAAAAAAAAAAAAAAGACTCCTGTAGGAGGGAGGAGAGCAGCTTTTTAACTTTCTCCTCTCTTGACAGTTTTCCAGCTAAAAGCAGCCCCCTTTCCCAACCACCTTTTCTCCATAGAAAAGCTGCATGGGAACAATTTTCAGTGGAGTTATCTTCAGACGGGAAAGAGTTTAAAGTGACTCCACTCTCTCCCTACTGGTCTTCCAGTTCTGGATTGCAACCTCTACTGCTTCATTAAGGAGGAAGTTACATGGAACTCCATGTAGTGTTTAGTTTGGCCACTCCTGCACCTAGTGAAATCAAAAGCAACATTAACGAACTTAAATTTGGCTGAATTACACCCCCACCTCCACCTTGTTTGCCTCTTTGTTTGGGACTCAGTAGTTTTCTTTGGAATAAGCTGAGAACTGAAGTTGCCTCTTCATTGGTCCACTTCTATCTTCACTTAATAAATGGTGGATAAGACGTGGGTGGCGCTGTGGGTTAAACCACAGAGCCTAGGACTTGCCGATCAGAAGGTCGGCGGTTAAAATCCCCACGACAGAGTGAGCTCCCATTGCTCGGTCCCTGCTCCTGCCCACCCAGCAGTTCGAAAGCATGTCAAAGTGCAAGCAGATAAATAGGTACCGCTCCGGCGGGAAGGTAAACGACGTTTCCCTGTGCTGCTCTGGTTCGCCAGAAGTGGCTTAGTCATGCTGGCCATATGACCTGTAAGCTGTCTGCGAACAAATGCAGGCTCCCTCGGCCTATAGAGCGAGATGAGCGCCGCAACCCCAGAGTCATGTATGACTAGACCTAATGGTCAGGGGTCCCTTTACCTTTACCTTTAAGCTAGCTAGCAATGGTTCAGGATAGCACAGCGGCTTCTGTTTTGTCAGTCGTCTCCTGAAAGGGCCTCCTTGCATGGAGGTCACGTCACGTGGCTGACGACTGCTTCCCAATCCTTTGAATGTGTGCTTCGTTCCTCATTGCAAATGCTTGCCCCTGAGAACATGCAGGCTTCAGATTCTTAAGAATGTGAAAGCAGCAGTATGCTGTGGCCCAATCCAGCACAGAGTTAGACCTGCTTAAATCCATTGGCCTTGAGCAAAATGTGTGCATGTGCAAAAGGTAGCTGAAACTAGTGACAACCATGAAGACTGACTTTCTGGTAGAGAAGAGGAAGGGGGGGGGCTGAATTCATCCCTGCTTCCTTCCTGATGAACATCTGATCAGTGCTATCACCAAACAGCTGAACAGGACTGTGTGGAGGCAGAGAAGGGAAAGAACTGCATGTACAAGAATGGCCCTAACCCAACAACTGGGTTTCAAGAGACGCTGGGCTACTCTGGAGACCTTTCAAAGGGTAACAGAGTTTACCCCTCCAGAACCTTGGGGTATGTCTACAGCAGGAGTCTGCACCCCCTAAGATTTTCCTAACTGCAGCCTCTTTTCTTTACTGCAGTATTTATATAGAGGGGGAGGGTGGCTCTCTGCCACATGCAGCGTGATGTGGCAAATGCAAACTGTGCCGAGCGCAGCAATGCAGCTTGAGCTGGTCCTCCATATGGGCAGCACTCGTGTGGGCCCAAGGTTTCTCGTACGGATCTGGGTCTAGAAACCTTCTGGAACACGTATACCAACCCCTAGCATGGAGTGGCATCAATGAGCTTTAAGTGTCCTCTCTCCTCAACAACGGTGCTAACGTCACAGTGAAAAAGGATGCTTTTCGAAGCTGCACATCACTTTGGTTACATTAGTTTAAACGAGGTTACGTCATTTCTTCACGTAAGCGGAAGCCTCTGGGTGAAATTCAACGTCGTGCCCTTCCGAGTGTTGCGTCTGCCCAAGCGTTTCAACTCCTCTCTCTTCTCCTGCTGTGTGCTGTTCTGGGGGTTCTCCTGACACCACCACCCCAAGCCAGTTTCCAGGGTGGGGGGATGTGGGGGAAGAAGCCCTGTTGCACAAGCAGAAGTCCTTACACTTGACTTCCACTGAAGGGGCTCGTTTACCGAATCCTCCCAACCATGTTTAACTGAAAGAGGCCTCTTTCATGTGCAACGAGTATGGACTCAAACTAGCACTTCCATTATTATTATGATTTTTAAAATACTGTCATTAATTTTCAATTTTTATATCACACATACAACATAACTCAGCCATTCCATTATTTAAACACAGAGTTTCATGCAGCATATCTTTTAGCACAAAACTGCAATAACGGAGACATGAAAATGAGAAGTTTTATAGAATTCTAAGATGATAGGAAGCTTCTAAACTGGGGTATCTTGGGGCCCGTTGCTAGGCTATAGGTATGGAAGAGATGAAAATAGCAAATAAATTTGTATTTAATTTTTTTTGTACTGATTGTAAAAGATCTTATTAAATACCTTTTTGAAATGTTTCAGCATATTTATTTCTTGTCCTTCCACAAAAAGCAAGAACAATGGCATTTGTTGGGAATGATAATGATTTTGGGGAGGGAAAGTGTGGCGGGTCATGATGAGTTATGTGTTGCACCCATTCTGTGATTTGTAAAAAGGACCCTAGGGTTGCACTTACCTGTACTTAGCCACTTACCGTATTTTTTGCCCTATAGGACACACTTTTCCCCCTCCAAAAATGAAGGGGAAATGTGTGTGCGTCCTATGGTGCGAATGCAGGCTTTCGCTGAAGCCTGGAGAGTGAGAGGGGTCGGTGCGCACCGACCCCTCTCGCTCTCCAGGCTTCAGGAAGGTCTGCGCAACCCTCGGGAGACCAGCGCCACTTCACGCCCCCTCCCGATGGCTGTGCAGAGCTGCCTGCAGTCCCGGGGTGAGCGCAGCTCTGCGCAGCCATCCGGAGCGGGGCGCGAAGTCGCGCCCGCCTCCTGATGGCTGCACAGAGCTGCCTGCATTCCGAAGCCTGGGGAGACCTGCGCGACTTACCGCTGGCCTCCCTAGGCTTGCGGATAGCAGGCTGTTCTCGGGGCTGGGATTGGGGGAAGCTCGGGCTTCCCCCGTGCCAGCCCCGTGCCTGGGGGGGAAATAATTTTTTTTTCTTTATCCCCCCCCCCAAAAAAAAACTAGGTGCGTCCTATGGTGGTGCGCCCTATAGGGCGAAAAATATGGTACCTGGAAGTAAGCCACACTGAACTAAGTGGGACTAACTTCTCAGTAGGCATGTATAGGATTCAGATTGAATTGTGGAGTTGTGTGTATGCTTTCTGCATCCCATCAGTCATATTTTTTGCATCATGTGTGCCTATCTAAGCAATATTGATGCACAACTGGATGTACTTAATTTTCAAAAGAGGACAACAAATCCATGTGTGGCATTTCAGTATGTTTATTATAACAAAAATAAGTCTCTTATTCACATTGATAGTTTCATTTTAAACAAATAGTAACAACAGACCACAAAATCTGGGTCAACAGACAACAAACTTGAAAAGCCATGAATATTTTCATTTATCAAGATACGAATTTACATACATACACACACATACATACTTAAAGTATAAAACAATGCCAACATTTTAAATGGTAAGAAAGCTAAGGTGGCTTTGGGGGATAGAAAAGACAAGCATTTAAGGTCTACAGTGACGTAACACTAGCTGATTTTCACTACAAAATACATTTCTTGTGACAGTGACATCTGCTGCTTGATATTAAGAATTCTAATAATAGTATATCAGAATCAAAATACTGAAGAGTTCAAGAGTGCAAATCTGAGCCATCATTTTTTCCATTCTCATATTCCAGTACTCCCTTAAATTATTAAACCAACTGAGAGAAATGAAACTGCTTTCAAGAATGGAACCAATGACCTCGATATAGAACCTGGAAAAGCCAAAGTACTTAAAGGACTGGGATTAGTTAACCCAAAACATGGTGTTTGGGATGTGGTACTGTTAGACTGCACACTAACGCTACATTTTAATCACTTAAAGTATGTGTTGAAATACTATTCTTGAAGGGTGAGGCCGGGGGTGGGGATAAAGGAAGCCTTCTCAAGTGTTGTTGTAGGAATGAAAATAATGCCAGGGTCACAAGTGAACATCACATTCGAGCACTGTTGTACAATCCACAGGGCTGGCATTTGTACCTGGCAAGCTTGGGCAGCAAGCAGGATCCCGGGACCCTCTCAGGGTCCACCACTGATGCCTGCCTCTGAGGGGGGCTCTTTTCCTCACAGCTCAGCTCTCTGAACCTGGCTGCCTAGCTGTCATATAAATATCCCACCATTCCCCCTCCATATCATTGCTCCAGAACATTGTGGGAAATTAAAATGGCAGCTATTCTCAGCCACTCAGTACTGCCTAGAATGCCACTCTGACTGGCTGCTGTCATGGACTGGTCAGCTTGCCAAGGCCCACCAATAGGGGAGGGCATTTCTCAAACCTGGAGAAATCACACAACAGTTATGAGACTGAAACAGAGGGGTGTGGCAGAGGAAACTGTGACCTTACACCACAAATAAGTATATTTTTTAAGAGACAAATCAAAGTAGTCATCTACCAACTTGCAGTTTTACCAAGGTAATAAATGAATGTCAACTTTTAAATGTATAAATGGGCTCATTTATACCTTTTCAAAATGGCTATACAGTACAATTGTTCATTTGTTATTTTAAAAATTCACTTTTTACAGGTGGGAATAACTGTGTTAGGTACAAGTCAGCGAGGATTCAGAGATATATGTATTTAGATCATATTCTATATCTTTTTTTTCTACCAGCTGCCAGGAGTCATACAGAAACCACATAATGGTATGAATTATTATTTTTTCCAGAGAAAAGTAATCGGTATGCCAAGGCATATAAGTACGTTGCCACATAGGCCAGTTCTTATGCACAAAATCAGAATCGTAAGCCATGCATGTATATAAACAATGGTAATGAGAGGTGGGGGAGCATCTTAAACAAACACGGCAATTGCAAAATTATTATTAGTTTTATAGAAGAATATCAAGCAGAGACCTTAAATGCTTTCAGAAAAGTGCTCTAATTAATGAGAAAACCAGGTGGGAGGAGGGTTTAAAACTGAAACCAAATACACCCATAAACTTAGGATCATCTTCCTTGGGAAGAATCATTGTGATCTTTGGTATAGATAATTTGGGAGAGCACACTTGCATTTGAGAGCAAAAGGGCATTGAGTGGATCCAATTGAAGATTTAGCAAGTGCGCACACACACACAAATTACATAGGCACTTATTACCCACTTAGCTTTCCTGAATATGGCCCTGTTCCCAAATTTCTATTATCAGACCTTATTGAACTGATTTGCTCCTAGAAAAAGGTACAGGGCTAATCAGCTCTATATTTCCCACCAGTACAGTGCTTACACCTCTGACAACAGCCCAATATGCCAAAAGGTAAGGAGATGAAGCACTGGCTATCACTTTGCCTCCACATAAAGAAAAGGATTCACTCATTCTTAGTAATAATAATAATTTGTGTTGCAATGCTTTATCTTGCAATGTTTGCATGAATCCTAGACATTTCATGGATGAACAATGCAAAGAAGAGAGAAAATGGAGGCATATGCAATAACACCTGCAAGCATTGCGAACTGGGTTTCTCTTTACCCCTTTGGCAAGGCTCCTGGATCTGGAAAACAGATCAGAAATTGACAGGTGAAGCTGTCCGCCTCCCCAGTGCTGAGTTGCAGCTGCCTGATTGCCAGCCCTACCATACTAATCAACAGGTGGGACTCGAATCAGGCAGCTGAATACATGCAGCACTTATGAAGGGGAGACCACAATTTGTTGGGTTTCTTCCTTCCTGCTTTGAAGCTGTTAAGCGAATGGACAGCCCCATCAAGGGAAAAACCTACAAGTTGGGTTTTCTTCATTCACACACATCTCTGTGAAATTTTCAGGCAGACTTTGGCTAAAACTATGAAGCTGAAATCACCAACAATGTGCATTGTTTAAAAGAACATCTCAGCTATTAAGAGTTCTTTCCCTTTTAGGGAGAGACTTCAGCGTTATGCTTAAAAAATGAACAGTGCAAGTAATAGAAAGCAGAAAGGGTGTCTCACAGTTGCTCAACCAATCTAAACATTAACAACACAAAAGGGATGCATAAGCCCTCAACGTTTCTTAGCCTTCAGATTGCATGCACTACCAACATAAATTATTGTTTATGGCTTCATGTAGGATTCTAAACCACTGACTGTTCGGAACAAACATCTTCAGTTCTGGAATTGTTCAGAAGAAGATTCACCAGTGGCCACCAATTCAGCCACTTCAAAATTTCAGAGACATTTTAACTAATTCATGTAGAAACACACAAGTTTCCTATTACAAGATGTTGGGGTTTTAGAGCAGAGCAACTGCTTTAGCTTCAGCAATAATGCAATTATTTTAAAAACTCAGCTACTCTCAAACCACTTTTTAACAGTACCAGTGAGAAGACTCAGACCATCAAAATCAAACTTTCCATGTTGTGAGTGGACCATTATATTTACTGTCCCTATCACACCTGTGTCGCCTTAACCCATAATTCTCCTTGGAAAGGCCAATGTTTGTATCCATCCAAGCTGGATTAAGTAGCATAAATGACTTCTAGCATTTCTGCCATCCTGGAGCTGGATGAAGATTCATTCATGGACCTCTCTTTTAACACCTCTCTTTTTCACTCACAAATTTGACAGAGGGCTTTGTATATGCCCCACTTCCAAAACCTAGACCTTTGAAAGTCTACGATGGTGCTAAGTGATCACATGGAGACAAAGCAAATTGGGGGTGGGCGTGGAAAGAAGAACATGAAGAAAAAGAAACCAGCAACTGAAAACTCCATGTTGTATCATTTTTATAGATCTCCAACACTATTCGCGGAAGGTTGCGTTTCTTCCATTATTCAATAAATCCACACGTCAGTTAACTCTGATGGTTGTTTGCTGGTCAAGTATCAACAAGGCAGAGGCATCCTTCAGCGTTTTCAACACTTGGGGGTTATGCACAACGTGTCTTCTTCAATCCTCTTCTTAAATAACTTGGCAGATATCTTATTAAAAAATAAGAATCCAAATAAAAAATGAGTCCACGTCCCACTCCAGATCAGTCTGGTGGTGAATAGTGATTATTCTTTCATATTTATTTTTCTGTGAGATTGACCACAATGCTGCGGTCCACAAGTTCCTTCAGAAACCTTTGTTCAGCAGAAATATCATGGTATTCATTCTGTGCAAAACAAAAATAACAGAGAATTTTGTAATCTTTTTAAAAAAGTGAAAAGGGGGTATCTGTATCTTAATCCTGGGGCCCTATCAGGGGAACATTATGTACCCTAAATCTCACTGAAATAAATGGGATTCTAAACAAGGGTCCTTGATTTTTAACTAGACTCGGTAGCCAAGTCAAAAATGATGGTGCCACTTCCCTGAACTTGCTTGCTAGTCTTGCCACTGCACAGCTAACGTGCTTCAGGTGCTTCTGAGCAAGGAAATGGGAAACCTGAACAACTGCTCAGCCAAGTAAGCTCCTCACCTCCCTTTCATGCCCACCTCTGCAGCTCCAAGGGAGGAAGGCTGGGGCTTGGTATGCTTACAAGGGGGCAGACACATCCTTGCCATGGTCAGCAAAAATGGTGGAAGATTGTCCCTAAGTGACAACTTAAGAAAGCCCCTTTATGTAAATTGCAACTTTAACAGAGAAAGCTTTCTCAGGTTGAAGTGCTGCAGACCACCATCCAGTTCCCTTAGGTTAGTTGACAGCCTTTTCAAATGAGGGTCCCTACCAGAAAAACATACAGCTGGTGGTTTGTCTGTAAGCAAAACAAGGCATGAGCCTGGGTTTGGACGACATGCTAAGCCAAAGGACTAAAGGAGGAGCAAAGGGATCCCAATCTCCTCTCCAGGAACCCACAAACCCATGCTAAGCCATGTTTCACTTTGCCTTATGCACCAACTGAGCCCAACCATACATTAGAAATACAGGGTTAAAGCCAATGGCGGCTTTGCGCTGGTGGAAAGCATTTTCACTCACACAAGATGGAGCAACCCATTGCAGCCCCTTGAAACCGAAATATCCTACAACTGGGGTGGGGCGTTGAAACAATATGTACAGAGGACTGGAAGGGGTTCTGCGAAAATCAGGCACCCTCTCTTTCTGCTAGCACCAACCCACTATTTGATAGAATCCAATCAAAATTAAAATAAAATGGAATAAGCAAAACATGCATGCTAAGAAGGAAGTAGCACTTTACCTGGATCATCAGAGACATGGTGTCATGACCATAGTAGTGCAAAGAACTGTTTCGGTCCTCAAAGTTGTACCTGAAGCCTGCCAGGTGAACTTCACTGCATATATGAAATGCAAAAGCAATGGCAATTAACCCTGTGGTGGGATGCTTGGGTTTCTAAAAAAGCAAAACAAAGCACAAAAATACAAGCTGCATAAAACCAAAAGCATTTTATCTACAAACACACTCATCACACGAACACAATGTGTTAGTGTTTGGCAGTGCTATTTTTCTAGAAAAAGAGGTGCCAGAACTCACCATGAACGCCTATTTTTAATGGCTATGGTGTCCATCTGAGAGGTTCCAGAACTGAGTTCTGGTCTGGCGAGTTCTGGCTAAAAAAACAGCCCTGGTGTTTGGTTACTTATTAAGGAGAAAGAAATGTTTTGCCTAAATTAAAAACTTTCATTTCAAGCTTCAGAGAACTAAAAGCCAGATTCAAAATACTTTGCAGCCTATATTATAGTCAAACCAGGGACTCAGCTACACTGGCAAAGAAAAAACATCAGATGGCGCTGTGGAGTTCTGTTTTTGCTAACCTGATTTCTCATACAAAGTTTGCAATGTGTTTAACTGAAACGCCGCTTTGATATGTCTAGATCCAGCCCAGGATTATACCATTATTAGGAGCATCTAATATTAGGAACCTCTTGAATTTCACAAAACAGCAAGGAAGCTTTTAGGTTCTCCAGAATTCACCTTCTGGCTGGATATTAAACAAAAGAACAAAAGGGTCTGCTTGGCCATCTAGTATAAAGGAGGAGTCCTGGAAAACTCAGATGCTTGCACACTACTTTATGACATCTGAATTGATCCTAATAAAGGCATTACCCAATTGTGGGTTTATGTGTCTCCTTTCTATAGCACAGGCTTCCTGTGGCATTGGCTGTGTTACAGAGTTCCTCACAGGAAACTCCAAAGCCAAATGGTATTTCAAGGTGCTTGTGCATCATCATCATCATCATCATCATCTGGTTTGATAATAGCCCTAATCGGTTATCCTAAAAAATCTTGAAATACAGCACAGAAGGAAGGAAAACAAACATGCTGACTTCGTACAGGCTCACCATGTGACTTAGGGTTTATACAGCCTGCAACTCATGTAGAATGGCAGGGACAGTAATAGTTCTCCTGAAATGAGCAGTGTGAAATAATACTTACCACGTGTTTGGAGAACCTTGTAGGCAAGTGGAGCAGTTCATAGGCTGTTTTCCTGGTAATGGCAGGATCAAGGATTCTGATTTGGTGGGATTTATATATCATTTGTGTTGCTGGTTTTTTCCAGAAGGCATTTGTTCTCTGTGGAACAAAGAGCTTGCATTTAGCATTTAAAACTGTACCTCTGTTACATTTTGGCAAATCACATTACTGGAAGGGAAATTATCTTGACGAGGTCACACATCACTGAGAGGGGAGATGTAAGGGAAAGAAACCACACACTGCCTCACCCTGAAAGAAGCCGCCCCAGTTGTAAATACTCAGTCACTTTGAGTTCCTGAATGCATTCTGTGTCATGGGGCAACATTTATGGGAAAGGGAAATGACTGAATAACGAATTTCCTAAATGTGAAAACAATAAGATGATAATTCTTTTTCATGGCTAGATAACAAGAAAACTGTATAACAGAACTGGCAAGAAATTTAAAACATTGTGCTGGGAATTTGTGGGAGAAACACAAGTTTTCAGAATAGATGGTGTCAAGGTCAAGAGGA
Source organism: Podarcis raffonei (assembly GCF_027172205.1). Classification (NCBI taxonomy): domain Eukaryota; kingdom Metazoa; phylum Chordata; class Lepidosauria; order Squamata; family Lacertidae; genus Podarcis; species Podarcis raffonei. The sequence continues at coordinate 35,117,365 of NC_070605.1, read as the reverse complement.
GTCACTGAAAGATAGCCTTTCCTATTACAACATAATTCACATATTTTTGGCACCTTCTTAAAAGCTATATATCTGGCTAAACTAGATGTAAGTGATTACAACAACCTTTCAGATCCTAAGAAAAAATGCAACACAATTGGTTTATTTTTTCCACTTCGAGGAATGAACTGATCGGAGCTTCAGTGAATATACTGAATAGCAGCTTGATGAAAAGCTAATACCTGTAGCTTCATCTGCCTGCTGACTTTGATGCAGAGTAGATTCTATTTATCAGACAGATCTACGGTTTCTGGTAATATCCCTTTGCCCAGAGACTGGAGGGGTTGGGAAAAGGGGTTTCCATTTTCAAAGAAGCGCTACATTTTGACACACAGTCAGGCCTGATGTTTTGATTACAGATGAGGATTTTGATCACTGCCATTTTTAAGTGAGCATGTGGGTGAGGAACAAATATACAAGGAATGTAAGTATTTTCTGAGAAAGGAAACAGTTGGACAAGGACAGAACAAGAACATCTTAAATCTGCCAAACTCAAAGACGAAAGGCAGACTCCTATAGCATGGTGCCGTTATAGACAATGGGCACAGATTGAAGGCGTATTGATGAAGGTTTTGTTCCAGCATTATGCCGTTGGGAAGGGGAAGAAAGAGAGCTCTTGTGCTTGAGTCCTGCTTGCTGGTTTCCTACAAACATATGGGACTAGATGGTACATTGGCTTGATCCAACAGGCTGTTCTTATGTTTGTTGTGGTCTTTTCAGTGCTAGGTGAAGACATTTTTAAATCACCCAGGCCTTTGAAACATGTGTTGTAAAACAAACACTAGGCCTTTATTGTTTATAGTAGGTGTTAAATAAACCTTTATATTCCTGCTCTTTTAGTGGAGTTTTAAGCTAAGCTATAGTTTTATTTGGTCTCTGTGGGCAAAAGTTATATAACATTTTGAATTTGTTGTTGCTTTAATTAATGCATTTTGTATTTTTTTAAAAAAAGTATGAGAACTTTATATTTTATTTTGTAAGGGCATTTTATTGATGAGAAGCCATGTACATTTCATTATCAACATCATTTTCAACAATGTATGCATACTAACAAATAAAATAAAACTGGCTTACTATTAAACGCTGGCCACTTAGCAGATCCCAAAGCCATTTTAAGTCATGGGTCTTGAAGACAACAAGAACTGCAGTTGTGTTAGGGTCATAATGAATTGGATCTGAAAAACTGGACTCTGGATAAAAGAGCCGGAATGTTGTCTTTCGTCCAACGTCTTCTTCATAGCCTGCAACAGGTCCATTATTCATTCTGTTGAAGAACATTAAAAAAAGAATTGGTTATACAAAACTAAATCCCATTTTTCTGCAATACAGCTTCATGCCTACACAGATGCCCAGTTCCCATTTAACACCAAGCCAAACCATGGCTTAATAAGAATGGGGAAGCATGCAAGTTGTAGCCCAGGTGCTCCAGCCCTGTTCCTGCTTCTGCCATGCTACCTGCCACTAAGACACATATCCCCATCCCCACACAAAACAGATCACACATCCACATACACTCATACCTCAGGTTACTGACGCTTCAGGTTGTGTGTTTTCAGGTTGTGCACCGCGCTGAGCCCGGAAGTATCAGAACGGGTTACTTCCGGGTTTCGGCGCTCGTGCATGCACAGAAGCACTAAATTGCGCTTTGTGCATGCACAGAAGCCGTGCACAGACGGGTTGCGAAAGTGCCTCCCGCACAGATCACGTTCACAACCCGAGCGTCCACTGTACCTAAAACAGGCAAAACTAGGATGGAAAAAAATGGTCAAATCACCATAGGCCGCCATCCCCCAAACTTATCAGGCAGGGCCCTTTCCAAAGAATTTTAGAGGGAGACCAGAAGACAAAGCATTGGCCTCCAGCTGCCCATTCCTCTTCTGTCCCTATGGAGAACATTTCTGTGCACACCTGGGTACAGTGGCATTCTAGGGAAAGGAAGGGAAGAGGGCAGGGTGGGTGGAAACCTCCACTTCTCTTTCTAGGCCAGCACTGATGAAAATAAGGCCACTTCTTTTACTATAAAAAAAAACCCCCACCCAACACCATTTTTTAAAAAAATGGGTCAGGGCTGCCACAGTGTTAACAGGAGCAACGTTGGGCAATGTAACAATACTCCTGTCTATATAAGGAAGTTAAAGAAGAAGAGATCTATAAAGAAGAGACGGTTTAGTGAAATCACTCATAGCTTCTCTAGACTTTTCATTGCCAATATGCAAATCAGTCTTGAGCAAACACTTCTATTGCTGAACAAACAGTTCAAGAGTAAAGTGTACATTCTCTTTAATGAGAAGCAAGTTATTGAGGAAGCTCACTGGGTTCTGAGAGATTTCAAAGCCCGGGCTGGCTGCTGCTGGTGGAACAGAGAAACCAGCTATCCAGGAATAATTAACCCTTCAACACCTTCTCATACGCTGTATTTCTCTTCTTGTCCCTATGCTTCCTTCCTATTCCACAACTGCCAGCACCACCACCATTAGAAGATAACACAATAGAAAAGGTATATCTTGTGGATGGTTGCCAGTCACACAATTTTCTGGATGTATCTATTTGCAAAACTTCAAATATTGCCTCCCACCCACCCCACCCAAAAAGTTGAAAATTATAGGATTTGTACCAAAAGAGAAGCTGGCTATTTTTTTAAATACTAGACTAGCACCCAAGACTGATGACAGTGGCCTTTAATTCAAAAGGGAAAAGTCATGGTAGCCACTATTTTGCAGATGAACAAAAGATTCATATAGGGAAAATGATGCTGAACAATAGAAATACTTACTAAAACTTATTAATTAATGCAAAAAATCCATTTACCTGATTACCACATCATAAGAATCAATTGTCTCCCCCAGACTCTTGTTTCGAAGCACCCCTCCATTGCCAACAACAACACATTTTTTACAGGATGGGCTGCTGGAACAAAGAGATTGTGATCAATCAAAGTTTTGTGGAGAAGATGCTTTTCTTGGGGAGGTTTAATTTACCCCACCTGACAACATAATTAGCACAAACATTTAAACTCTGAGACAATTTGACAATGAAAGTGGAGAGCCAAGCACTTGAGGAAAAAAGAATAGGGAATATGACCAAATGATTGGAGGAATTAAGTAGAAGGGGGGATTTTAGGACCGGCCAGCCCTCCTGGTAGTTTTCTGCTCCTGACTGCAGCTTCTGAAGCTTCTTTTCAGGTTTTCCTCTTTTTAAAAAAGTAAGAGAATCCAGGTCTTGTATTGCTCTTGGACTCACAGTAGGGTCCTGTCCAGATGCTGTGGACTACGATTCTCATCATCCCTGGTCATTGGCTGTGCTTGCTGGGGCTAATGGGAGCACCACAAAGCTCTTCTTCCACTATGTGTGCTTAACTTTTTCATAAACCTGCAGTGAAGCCCCTTCTCTCCTGGGCCATACAAGCGGTTAATAGATTCTTCTTCTGAAGGACCTCAATTGCCACTCCAGCCACCTACCTAGACAGCACCAGGCAGTGGGTACGTCCTGTCCTTGAGGTCCTTCTAGCCTCACAAGCCTCAGCCTATTAAACAGGCTGGGCATTCTCAAAGGAGGCATTAATTGCTTATCATTCTCTTCCTTTCTTCCCTCCCACCCAAGAGCCTGAACAAGAATGCACAATGTGTACAATAAATTCATGCATATATCTTAGCTTGGCACTTTGCTTGCTGACATAAATGCATATAATGTAACAAGCTTATTTGTTATCTGTGAGTGGGGCATGGCACTCATAAGCCAGATTAGGAAGCAGCAAACAACACTGGTTCGTGTAACATTCTGGTGTGGAAAAAGCAGACAAAGGCAACTGCTGTGTGACAAGCTCCCCGAAACCAAATATCAGTGCTTAGCACACAGCAACCAATCTACAATAAAACAACACAATACCCTCCCACCTTCCTCTCCATTCCCCAGCAACAGTAAGTCTATTCTGTGGTGTTGTTTGCACTGCACAACGCTTCACCTTTATCCAAACCAACCTCTTCACCCCCCCAGGAGAAATCAGAAATATTCTTTCGAAGTCTGGCATTGTTTTAAACTTAACATACTTTTATCCCTTCTTCTCATCCTTTTAGAACGAGGGTGATCCAAATGTTGTGAGTTGAAGCTAAATGTTGGGAGATCGGGGACAGACAAAAAGAAGTACTTCTTCACAAAGCACAATGGAATTCGCTACCACAATATGAGAGGTGAGAGACTCTGTGTTGACCAGCATGTAATGGCTTTTTCCACCTGCATTGCCTCACCCTCCAGCCCTAAAAGAGCCACTTCCAGAGAACTGGGAGGGGAGAAAGACTCTGTTTGCCATTAGGAAGTGGTTAGTTTCCCCTATGCTGCCCTAAGGAATCTTCAGAAGGGAGTTGCTGTCACGGGCATGAATTGAATAGAGTGAAAGATTAGTAGTCATGGGAGTCTGTGTGTATGATTCTAACAGTGCAGTATCGAACACGAATGGACCAAGATGACTCAGTTGGTAGAGCATGAGGCTCTTAATGACAGGGTTGTGGGTTTGAACCCCATGTTGGGAAAACAACACTCTCTTTCCACAGGCATCTGGCTAGCCACTGTGAGGACAGAATCCTGGACTAGATGGGCCTTTGGTCTGGTATAGCAGGGCTCTTATTATGTTCTTAGTTTTACCTTATCCATACAGTGGTACCTCAGGTTAAGTACTTAATTCGTTCCGGAGGTCCGATCTTAACCTGAAACTGTTCTTAACCTGAAGCACCACTTTAGCTAATGGGGCCTCCTGCTGCCACCGCGCTGCCGGAGCCCGATTTCTATTCTCATTCTGAAGCAAAGTTCTTAACCTGAAGCACTATTTCTGGGATAGCAGAGTCTGTAACCTGAAGCATATGTAACCTGAGGTACCACTGTATTTAAAAATTAAGCCACCCTCAAATATGAAGTTATGGTGTAGAATTCACATGGATCCAGGAAATTAAAATGGGACCAGCTGGTGAAGGGCAGGTAATTGAATGTATATTTTCAGGACCCATTCTATTTTTCACAAGACCCTTTTTTGGTATCTTTCTAATTACATGTTTTTAAACTGGATTTTTTTTTTAATTTTCTCTTTTAAATTATTGTAACCTGCCCTGTGACCTTAGGCTAAAGGGTAGATAATAAATTAAAATCATCATCATAATTAAAATGGCCAACAACATTTTTAAAATGAATGAAAGAATGAATGAATGTTGATGTCAACAATTGAAGAACTGCCCAGATTTTTTTTTCTTTAAATGAACAATCAAAAGGGCAAATCCTTTTGAGTTCCAATTTGCATTTAGAACTCAACTGAGCTATGCAGTGAGTAATTCCATATTGTGTGTCCTGGGCGGCTGGGTTTTTTTTTTTTTTTACATGGGCCTTAATCTCAGCTAAAATGGTAGCAATTATATCAATCCAAAGACTGTATTTTTCATCAACAGTTGGCAATAACACAAAAATAACCTCACCTATCATCTTCAGTGAATACTCTGCAGTTTTGTAGTCTTGAAAGTGCCATATGAAAATACCTTTCTGTAATACAAATTATTTTAGAAAAATCATTAATTAAGAATCAGCACTTTATTGTACCAACAAAATTAAGCGTAATTGTGTTATGTGCATTTTTAAATAAAATATTAAATTGTCAGAGGTGAGTGTGAGTTTGTTAAATAGGTTTATGACCTTTTAATCTCATGAACACTGTTGGAGCAGAGACTTAAAACCCCAGCGGCAATAGTCATACAAAGATTAGGAAGAATACAAGTTTCTTGTGCTTATCTCTATTCCATGTTAATTGATGGAAATATATGGAAGCAGCCTATGATTCTCTGCTCCCAACCAAGGTGCCAGAATGTTGCTGTGATATGCATCCTCACAATTAAATTGGGCCCATTCTGCACATTCCATATCCCTGCAGGCAGCATCCACAATTCAAATGTTTAAAATGAAATATTGCATGGACCTTCCAAAACATTCAATTTCTCCTCTCCACCCCAAATATAAGCAGGTAAAGAAGGGTGCATGCAATACCATGTATGAAGAAGAATGAGGAGGGGGAAGCAGGAAATCACATTCTACATTTTCCATATCTGCTTGGTGTTGTACCATACTGCCTTTAAACAGCAACACCTCAGAAAAAACTTTACACCCATTAATAAATAATGAAAGGTTCACTTTCATCATTTAATCTTGCATAACCTTATATTTAATGCAGCACATATCAATGGCTTACCTGCTCCTTTTATTCCATAAGGTAGTTCGATCCTGTGACTTCCATGGTCCCCAGACACTTTTACAAAATCGTTAATGCACAGAAAAGGATAGAATTTTTCCCCCCTAGAGGAAAAAAGAGGGGAAAAATATTAAAATGTTAGTTCATTTGTTTTATAAAATAATGCCATGTTTGGTGCCAAAAAAGAAACCATCCCAAGACTGCTTACCAACATTTCAGACAAGAACAGACAATAATTTTAATGCATTATAAATAACCCCAAAACAAATAAAAATGGGAGTAGTTAACAACCAGCACATACAACACGTCAATAAAAAATTGAATGAAACAAGTAAATTTGAAAGGTCTACGTAAAAGTAGAGGCAAAGTCATGTGTACTTATTTAGGGGGAGATTTCCAGAAATGTGGGGCAATCAGAAGAAAGGCCCTGTCTTTGATGTCCACTTCGGTGATGAGCTTTGATGACTATTATTATTATTATTATTATTATTATTATTATTATTATTATACAGAAAGCAGGGCCTCTGAGCCTGGTTGTAGGATCTAGGAAGATTCATCGGAGTGCAGACCTGGTCCCCAAGCTTTCAGTGCTTTAAAGGTCAAAACAAGCACTTTAAACTGAGCCTGGAAACAAAGAGGCAGCCAATGTAGACAGCACAGTGTTCCTTGGTTCCCACGAGTTCAGTCAAACCTCGGTTGTCGAACATAATCCATTCTGGAACCCCTTCAGCTTCTGAAATGTTCGACAACCAAGGCATGGCTTCCGATTGGTTGCAGGAACGTCTTGCGACCAAGCAGAAGCCGTGTTGGACGTTCGGCTTATGAAAAACGTTCAAAAACTGGAGTATTTAGTTTGGGTTTTCGGCATTTGGAAGCCAAAACATTCCAAAACAGAGGTGTTTGGGATCCGAGGTTTGACTGTATCTTAAAAGTTGTATTCTGTGCAGGCTAAAGTTTCTGAACTGTCTTTAAAGGCGGTCCTACATATTGCATAATTTCCTCTGCATGCAACCAGAGCATGTGTAGCTGAGGCAAGATCTGTTTCTCCAGAAAGAGCTAGTGAACTAGCATAAACCGAGGCACTCCTAGCTTACTAGGTCACCAGTGTTTCCAGATTGCACATAATCCAAGAGAACCCCCAAACTGTGCACCTGGCTCTTTTAGATGGAATGCAACTTCATCCAAAACTCATACAGCAGTCTGTTCAACACTCAGAACTCCCATCTTTTCTAAATTAAACTTCATTGATTTGCTCTCACCTATCCAGAATCACCCTTCAGACATACATTCAAGGGTTTTCATCACCTCTCTAAGACTAAGTGCTCAGAAAACATTTGTTATGGATGCCCAATAAGCCTTACTATTCCATAGTAAATGCCTTTTCTAGAACCAATGATTGCTGAAATAAGAGCAAAACTTCCACTAGATTTCCAGAAGTGACTTTTATGTCATATGAAAGACTGAATAAAATGCAGTAATTAATAGATCAGGAAAACTTGAGAGCACTACATGTGAAAAGGATCTAGGAGTCTTGGTTGACCACAAACTAGACATGAGCCAACAGTGTGACGCGGCAGCTAAAAAAGCCAATGCAATTCTGGGCTGCATCAATAGGAGTATAGCATCTAGATCAAGGGAAGTAATAGTGCCACTGTATTCTGCTCTGGTCAGACCTCACCTGGAGTACTGTGTCCAGTTCTGGGCGCCACAGTTCAAGAAGGACACTGACAAACTGGAACATGTCCAGAGGAGGGCAACCAAAATGGTCAAAGGCCTGGAAACGATGCCTTATGAGGAACGGCTAAGGGAGCTGGGCATGTTTAGCCTGGAGAAGAGGAGGTTAAGGGGTGATATGATAGCCATGTTCAAATATATAAAAGGATGTCACCTAGAGGAGGGAGAAAGGTTGTTTTCTGCTGCTCCAGAGAAGCGGACACGGAGCAATGGATCCAAACTACAAGAAAGAAGATTCCACCTAAACATTAGGAAGAACTTCCTGACAGTAAGAGCTGTTCGACAGTGGAATTTGCTGCCAAGGAGTGTGGTGGAGTCTCCTTCTTTGGAGGTCTTTAAGCAAAGGCTTGACAACCATATGTCAGGAGTACTCTGATGGTGTTTCCTGCTTGGCAGGGGGTTGGACTTGATGGCCCTTGTGGTCTCTTCCAACTCTATGATTCTATGATTCTATGAAAACAGGAAGATGGATTAAAGTGCCTAAAAAACTCCTTTTAGGAGGGAGTGTGTCATTTGTGAAGGCTGTTAAAGCAGAACAGAAAACGGAAGTGATCCATTTTCATATGTACATTCTGGCAAGTGTAGCTTTTATAGACAAAAACCAGCTGGTGCCTGGCATACAGGCTCGATGCCTGATATGCATTGCTTGGTACTAATCCTCATGTTTTTGTGGCTCTAGTGCTGCACTGCAGCTACAAATCGAAGCTACAAACATGAGTCTGACCAAACTGCGGGAGGTAGTGGAAGATAGGAGTGCCTGGCGTGCTCTGGTCCATGGGGTCACGAAGAGTCGGACACGACTAAACAACTAAACAACAACAGTGCTGCACTGGTGAAAAAGAGGTCCCTGCTCTTGTTGTACATAAATCTGCACTTAGGGTGGTCTGTGCCCACACTTGACTTGTGTAAAGTAGTTTGATTATACTGCAATGATGCAACATACTTGGTGCTGAACTGCACTGGTTTTTCAAGTCACAGCTGTATTTTGGATGAACTGCAGTTCCCAAACCACCTTCAAAGGTAGCCCTGGATAACACCTTGCAGTAGTTTAAGCTGGAGAATAACAGGGTGTGAATAACTGAGGCCAGACAGTCGTACAGAAAGCGCAGCAGTCTAAATTGGTAAATGGTGCACTAATGTCACAAAGGCAGCCTGAACCTCCAGTGAGTAGGCTGCTGTTGCTTACTGGAGGCAGAGGAGCGAGGCAGTAGGGAGGCTGGTGCAGCAAACACACTGGTAGAGCCAATCTAGTGCTCCTGCTGGTAATTTGCACCACAAATACCTCCCTCTCACCTTGCCCTCCTGATCAACAGCAGCAACCCACCTGATGAGAAGTTCGTGTAGTGGCTCCATCCCACCTGGTGAGCTGCTTCTGCTACAAACTTGTTCTTTTGGGGTTCAGGTGGGAAGCCGGTGGATTAGGAGCTGCATGCAAACCACAACCTTATTGAACACGGCCCTCAGTACCTTCTGAAGCTGCCCCACTCTTCTATCCCATCAGAGTTCCTTCCTTCTTGTTCATGCATTGCTTATTTTCCTTGGCTTTTTGCCTTCTTTCTGTGTAGTTAGTGCAGAACAACTAGAAGGACCAGTATTTTTGGGGGGGCGGGGTAACATGAACTGGTGTGGGTGTTGTTCTTTTTCCTGACTGCATCGCTTAGGGTAAATGTCTGATAAGCGAGGTATGTGAGCACACATGCTAAGTCAGAAAATAATTGTTTTCACTTGCTTTCCAGAAAACTGTATTGATCTGTAATGCTTTAAAAAAAAACACATCAGTATACCTATTTGAGAGTAACCCCATCAAATTCAATAGGGTTTACTCTTCCCACCTTGGATCAAATCTACGTTTCCAGGTGTCATAAGAAAGCTGCAGAGATAGTGCAGGATAGTGCGCACCCCGGAAATGATCTCTTTCAGCTTCTGCCTTCTGGAACAGGGTTATAAAGACTAGGACGAGCCACCTGAGAAACAGTTTCTATCCAAATGTGATTTTGGTTTTAAATTCAGTGTAAGGAGTCTCTATGGTAGTATATGGTATTTAAAAATGGGGTATCAGAGTTTTTAGGGGGCTAACCAGGTTGGGATAGCTGGGATAGCAGGCTTGTTGGTTTTTGAATGTCTTACATAGATTTTTCAATTTCGTTGTTCTGACAATGACAATAAAGATTATCGTATCGTATTAAGAGTAGAATCTGCATAGGACTGCGAATTCTAACCTTTGGTAGCCACGCTGAAAACTGGTTTTTATTTGTAAATCCAAAATATATTTGTGTCTGGCTCCACCCACCACCAACATGTGGACATCAACAGATTACCATCAAGGGAATGCAACTAGCAACAGAAAAGAAGTCGCCCACCCTTGCTTTTGGAAGAGGGGACTGCAAGCCCATTCAGCACATGGTGACCATTAGAAATCCCCCTTTCCCCTTACTTTATTAAAGATGAAATGCCAGGTTTGTAAGGGCAACCTATTATTTGTCCTTTTCTGTCTCCTCCATCTGTAGGGGGCAACCTAGAACAACAACAAATTCACCATATTAAAATACACAAACAGACCGATAGGAGGTAGTGAACATCTGAAGCAAAATTTTATATAGATATACACACACACACACTCCATTTTATTTACAGACAATCCGTAAAACCTGCCACAGCCTTCAGTCTCAAATTAAGTCTTTCTAGGTTGCACTGTTTTCAGTGCACAAGAGTCATATGCCTTAAACTATACAACACGTGATGTTGAATTGCATATGTTTCTTGCCTGGTTTATGGGCTACTTATTCTGCAAGTTCAATGACTGATTAAAAAGCACCCAAAAGAGAACTTTAATAGAGCTGAATGCAGAAGGCTTTGAAACATGACATGCCCCACCCACATTGCCATACGACACAAGCTAAATTGAAAAGGACACTGCCAATATCATAGTGCTGTTATACAAATCTATGGTGCAACTACATTTGGAATAGTTCTAAGAAGGAGGGTTGCAGCTTTTTAATTCAGAGAAAAGATGAGTAAGTGGGTTAACAATGGGTGATAAGTCTGTGCTTTTCTCGTGGTTTATTTCTATGGATCATGGCGTCAGTGCAACTGGCATACGTTTCAGATAAAATATACCATTCATGAACTATCTGTGACCCTGATACAAGCTCCTGTCTTAAATTCAATCCGGAAGGTACAGCAACCATCCTGACCCTTAAGAGGTACATACTAATCAGCATACTAATCTTACATTTACCAACACAGTTGAATTACCGCCCTCCTGTAAATAGGAACCAGACTTCACAGAGATAATATGGAGTAGGAACCAATCTTCACACAGATAATGAAATCCTCTTTCAAGAGTAAATTTATGATTCAGGAACTGTATAACCATATTGTCTTCCTGTACTGAAGACTTCAGAAAAGTGTAAAAATTAAAGCATCATGGTGTTCCAGTTTGGGTATTAAAAATCACTTTAAACTGTGAAATCCTCAAGCATCCTTAGTCAAAATAAGGTAGTGATACCTTTTCAGATTAAGTTCCACTCAGGTCAGGGATAGGGGACACTTGCCTATAATGCAAAATGTCATAAGTAATTCTGCAGTCATTTTGTTTTTCCTCAGACACATTTGCTAACTAACCTACCAACATGTTTTCCAGCTCCTGAATAAGATATGCAATTGCAGAGGTACAGCCAAATGATTCTTAGAGAGATCTGCAATGACAAATTAACAGGTAGTTTGTCTAAGTCTAAGAAGATGTTGTAATTACCAATAGTCATTTGTCCTTCGCAGGTTTCGGTGTAGTATAACATACATCACTCCCGCACCCAAGAGAATCGCACATATGATCCGTTTCATGACTGTCAAATCTGAAACAAAAGTTCAAAAGAGAAACGTTAGAGTTATTTCTAGATGTCAAATTTCGGAGAAAGAAAGAAAGAAAGAAAGAAAGAAAGAAAGAAAGAAAGAAAGAAAGAAAGAAAATAATCTGTCACCTGTCATTTATCAGTTTCACAGGTTTTCTTTAAGTGTATGGACTACTGACTCAAATTCCAGCTGAAGTACAAAGGGGTTCATTGACATGCTTGCCTATTAATATGATATGAAGGCAGCTGTGTTTGCTCAATAGGTTTTAAGGTGTTTAAATAAACCAGTCATGAAACAAATCTTGCATAGTCTTTGCTCTGAGCCTGGAAAAATGGTAGATCTTTCACAACTGTTTGATTAGCTATCAAAGCTAAGTTCTGTAATAATATCCTCCGTGATCCTGGTTAAGGGCCTCGTAGAAATCTGTTCCTATATTTGCTCTCTGTCTTTGTTTTCAGCTCATTTCCTTTCCGCTTTATGTAAAACACCTCCTCTGTAGCAAATATTGTGGCTTGCTGAAAACAGCTCAGCGCATTCTCTCTAATATACTATTTCCTAAACATGGCTTTCTGTACTGAGCATCTTGGTCAACCCGCTTCAGCAAAATGGAAAACCTCTATAACCCCCCCCCCAACAAGCATAGACTTTACATTTATGCAAGGGGAGCACTCTATTAAATGGAGAACCAGGGCTGATTTAAATTGCTTAAGAGCACAGATGGCCGGGGGGCAGCGGAGGGGAAGGGACTCTAGCATTTCTTTCCTCAATGGGGCCAAGATGACATGAGTTGTGCTAACTCCATAAAACCTACTACCTCAATCTGGTGCCTTCTCAACTACTACTCCCATCTCCTGTTGGGAGTGCAACAGAGAAGGCCATACATGTTGGATCTGGGCAGATCAGCCAGGAAGGAGAAGCCAGTGGGGAAGGAAACTGCCCTTTTGTAGGACTTGTCTGGTCAACCAAAAGGTGACTCTAACTCAAGCAGTGACTCTAACTCAAGTCCTTGGGGGAGAAAAGAAGGGATGTTCTTTTTCCCTACTGCCTGTTTTCCTTTGGGTTTCAAAGGAGAGGTTCAGAAGCACCCCTCGTACTGAGCCAGGGACCATAGTGTTGACCACGATGCCCACATAGCAGGGGTTAAGATGGCAGCCTAAATGACCCAACACATTTTGTCCAATTCCACATCCAGATGGAAGGTCTTTAGTTCCACCATATCCATGTTGCTGAGATGCCCCAGCTAAGGACACCTGTGTGCCACCCATTTCTTGTTCCTCCCAACTGACTGCTTTCAATGAGGGGGCTGGCACTGTGTTGCTTTTATTGTTATTACAGTGGTACCTCGGGTTACATATGCTTCAGGTTACAGACTCCGCTAACCCAGAAATAGTACCTTGGGTTAAGAACTTTGCTTCAGGATGAGAACAGAAATCATGCTCTGGCAGCAGCGGGAGGCCCCATTAGCTAAAGTGGTGCTTCAGGTTAAGAACAGTTTCAGGTTAAGAATGGATTTCCGGAACGAATTAAGTACTTAACCCGAGGTACCACTGTATTTGTATAGCTTTAATATATATTTATATGTATACATATAGTTTTAATTTAATTTAATTTAATTTTTTTAAAAAAATCTCTATGTTTTTAGCTGTTCTTATTTTTATTTGTAAGCTGCCTTGAGTCACTTTCACGGAAGAAGGTGGGATATAAATAAATACATCATAATAATCCTTGGCAACTGACAACAACAACTGGGGCTGGTGGGAAGTTGTAACTTTGGGGAGGGGAAAACAGCTGGGGGCACCAAGTTGGGAAAAGTTGCCCTAAAGCATTCATCAAATGAACTCAAATGGTTGACATTCTGCCTTAAAAGCATGCAACTATGTTTCAGACCCTCTTGAACACTTGTTTCATTTTTAGATGAAATGCTAATTTTGCATATCTCTACCTCTCTCGTGAATTTAGGTGGGCAGATTCTCTATTCATTACAACTTTTAAAACCCCCAACAACAACAACCTTAACACGTTACAGCTCTAATCGTTAAAACAGTTCGCATTTTCGAGCACGTCTGACCATCCAGTCTATTTGTATAATCTAACAAATCCATCCCAGAAACAAACAAGAATTTCTGGACAGCAGATACCCACACCCAGCTGTTTCAGTTCATGACACACACAGAAAGGAAGGGCTCTAAATTTTATGGATTGTTAACCTGGGCAGAGTTGTTTCTGCTCTAGCTAGAAAAAAACTATTTATGGTTGGCAAACATATATGTGATGTGAATCGATTCTAATCTGCAAAGGCTTGAGCAAACTGACTTCCCTATGATCTCTACTGACTGAACTTGGTAGGCCTGCTGTATTGCCCATAGTGTACAAGGCAATCACAATTCTATACCAAAAAAGGGAACAAAAATGCCATGGTGCCTGAAAGACCACCAAATGAGTTGCAGCATAAGCTTTGGTGGTGGGGAAACCCTCCTCAGATGCATGACATGTTATCCACAGCTAATACCATGGACGTGTCTGGAACCCAATTCCCAAGGAGTACTGGCTAGCGTCTGACTTTAATATCTGTCACTGCCTGGTATATCTCAAGGAGGTTTAACAAACTGAAGGACATTGTCCTCTTTCTATGCTCCTTCCGATGGAAACATGCAAATGGGAACAGATATACCCTGCTTTAAGTCGTTTACATACTGTCTTCCCCTGTATATTATTTACTACAAAGCTCAATGACAAAGCTCTTTAGCGACAAAACGTCTGATTACCCGAATGACGTCTGAGCACTGAACCACTGGTATATCACAAGTGGACACTTTACTTACTGTGTTTGCAACTGATTAAGATAAAACCTGTTTGGGAAAGAAACTACTTTTGCCATCTTTATGGACATCTGAAGTTTGTATTGCTGCATTTTTGCTGCTCTGTTGTTTTAATATGGTTTTGAAATACTGTTAAAACAATAAACTACCGAGCTCCTTGCAGGAACAGCAAGGCACACATGTAATAACATCAACAGATTTGACAGCAAAAGGGAAAAGTGAGTGAGAAGGATAGCAAGCACTGAAGCAGCTACTACATCTCTGAATGGGATCAGGTTACCTTCCTGCTTGTTATGATGTTCTTCCTGGGAGGCAGTGGGTGCTTCTCAGTGGCTCATACTTTCCCGACTGCCTTCAGCTCTGCAGTCCCAGGACTGTTACGGATTCCTATTACTGCTAACATTATTGATGGATACTGTTGTTGTTTTAAACACTGCCCTGGGAGTGGTAACACTTAAAGGTGGAACATAAGTTTCAAAATAAATCAACACATAAAAATATTTTAAGGTGCCGCAAGAAGCTTTCTTGTTTTAACAGCGACCCCTCTGGAGTCACTCAGTACAGACACAAGCTGTTTGAAAAAGGGCTTTCAGGCAGCCCTGTGCTTTGAAGTCCCAGAAATTGGGGCTTCAAAGTGCAGCTTCACCTGATGTCGTAGTGCAGGTGGTCAGTCCCAGCCACTTGTCAAATTTGTTCCACCAGGAGTAAGGAGATAAGAATATGACCTGCTGGTCAGAAACGATTACCTACCCTTTCCTTAAGCCAGGGAAGACAGAGTGAGACCCTGGAACCAAGAAGAGAAAGATGGGCATATTTGCCTTTTAAAAAATCTGGATTCCCTGTCACAGGGCCATGTGCTCTGCAGGCTAGGCCTACCCAACCAACCACACATTTGACAACTGTGGCCAATGATCTTCCTAAGTATGGATGAGCCTCTTACTGTTGCCAAACATACAGCTGATGGGGGAGGTGGGCACTGGTTGCAACTACATGTACAGCAGGGGAAGTCTATGAAGCCCAACTAGCTCCTCACGGATGCTTTCAACACATTAAATTGTGCATCTAAACTGCCCTACTGTGTATTCCTTCAAGCAAATCGGAGCCTAGCTGCCATCTTCAAATGGCTTGCAGCCACTGCTCCTATTTTAAAGTCCCAGAGGATCGGTTTTCTTCCTTGTGCCAACATAAATACTACATTCATAGGTTTTTGCAAAGTTACTTATTTTCATAGCACTAAACTGTTTGCTTTCTCAGGGTATCTTAAGCTATCCTGATAGCAGTAAGCTAGAAAGCAAAAATCAACAATGGTTTTTTTTGTGTTTTTTGCAGGAACAGTGTGTTTTGTTCTACTAGTATTCTGAATGCTCAGTAATTAAGATCCCTAAAGTAGAGGTCACTAACCCCCAAACCCAGAGGTTGGATCAGGTACCCAAAGTGATTTTTCTGTCCCATGGAGACCCTACTCATTTTGGGGGGAGGGTGTTGCAGTAAAAATGTAGGGATGAAGTAAACACAGAACAAGGGAGGGGACAAAGTTTTCCGCCCATCCCAGTACCTTGATGGGAGTCCCTCTTCCAGTTAAGATGGTGACAGGTCAGACAGGCAGCTCCAGAGCGCCACAGATCTAAACTGAGTTTTATTTGATTTTAACCTGTTTTAAACCAAGTGTTTTATCAACTTTCAACTGTTATTTTAACTTGGAAGCTGGACAGCAGATTAACAGCAATTAACAGGCCTGGGGCTTCTCTGTTTTGTTGACATCCCCTTTTATAGAGTGGAGGCGCGGGAAGCGGCTGAAACAGAAATTGGAATTATTGATATTTTAATTTGGCTTTAACACAGCTTTTAATTAGACTTAACTTGGACTTGTTTTATCAACTCCCCATTATTTTGGAGACCTGAGGGCTAGGGACTGTGTTGTTTGTTGTTTGCCAGTCTAGGTGGCCTGTCCCCTTTTAAATAATTCCACAGTGTAGTGAACAAAGAAACGTTTTAAGTTGCTACATATAAATCACCTTGGAGATGAGGCTGAGAATCAACCATTATGAGAAACAGACGGGCCAACCTGGGAGGAAGCTGGCCTTAATAAGAACTCTTATATCTTTAAATAAGGAATTTCAATTATTTCCTTCATCTTCCTGGGTTGCAAAAAGCTTACAACAGGGCAGTGATGGCCAAACTTGGCCCTCCAGCTGTTTGGGGACTACATTTCCCATCATCCCTGACCACTGGTCCTTTTAGCGAGGGATGATGGGAGTTGTAGTCCATAGACAGCCAGAGGGCCAAGTTTGGCCATCACTGCAATAGGGGAAGATGGTACTCACTCGTGCCCAAGCTTCTAGGGCCCCCTCTCCACAAGGAAAGCCAAAGGACAGGCCCAGCATCAGAAAACCATCCTGGACTTTTACAGGACAGACAACAACACACCAACGGGGACTAATATCACAAATACAAGGTGCCTGAACGCAATTCAGCCTCTTGATAATCATGAAAGTAGATTTTATGGGTTAATCGTGCTGTTAATTTATTTCATCGGATAATTCTTCTAGCTCTTGCTCAGTATGTTAATTTAAATAGCAGTGTTATTTCCCAGATTTTTCTCAGCCATTCTGATATGGGAGGCGGATTTTCATTTCTCCAATAACATCTGCAAATCGAAAGACAGAACGTTTTCAACCTCTGTCCAAATCATACATAGCAGGACTGTTTTAGGGTTCCTGGATAATCTAATACATTGTTCAAAAGTTCCTTATCTCAACAGAACATCAGCATATATGCACAAATTCATATTTTACTGATTTACACCTCCAGCATCAGATGAGTTTTATATATTTTGCTTAACCTGCATGGTTGTCAAATGCTACTATACAAATTTTTAAAGCTTTTATGATTTACACTTATCAGTAGTGATGATGCAGTATTAAACAGCCAGAACCGTTATTCAGTTTCCATATAGAGATTATATATTGATAAATCTCATATTTTTAAAATGTTAATCAAAATTGGTATCTTACAATATCTGGTATCTTTTGCTAATTAAGAGGCTTTGGTCTGAGTGAATCAGCATCTCTTTCAAAAGATCTATATTCACAAAGATATTTGTAATGCATATTCAGTTGACTGGCAATATGCCTTAGCTGGAAAGATTGGAATAATGGTAGTTGTGCAGAATCAATGTTACTTGTTTATATGAAATTATGTGCCCATAAATAATCCATTAAAAAAAGAGAGAGAAACTTCCAGTATTTTTGAACACTATACTAGTGAATTTATTTGTGAGCCAAGATGTACTTAGGGATATGCTTGGGGGCAGTGTTAGAGATATGAAGGCTAGGAGCTAAATGGCACCTTAAACCTAGGTTATGGGCGCAACAACAGAATGTCTAGGCATACTTTTAAATAACAAGAATACAAAGCTGAAAATAAATGAACTGCAGCTAAACTCTTATATTCATTTTTTACATGGTCTAGTCCTCTTCTGAAGACTGCAAAAAACAAAGCCATGCTTCCTCTGCCCACCCCTCTAATATTCTTAAGAGGGTCTCTTCTCCAGTCTTCAGAAAGCGGCTGCAAGTGGGGAGGCAGAAAAAGGTCCTTCTTTCCTTCCACTCTTCAGTTTTAATCTGAAATCTTAGGTGCAGTACTGCGTCCAGAGCTCAGAAACTGCTCATACTATTGAAATTACTTGTCCCTAGAACAACGGGAGTTTTGAATGCTGCTTGGGGGAAACTGATGTTAGTGTTTACGCCAAACTTTTAATACAGATTTAGAGTGGATGTCAAGACTTGAGAATCAATAACGTATGTTCTTAGTTGTACCGTAACAGTTTCCAGAACTGCTATTATAGATCTCTTTTTCTGCCTTAATTGCTTTGCCTATTTTGAATCACTTTGAGATATAGGCCAAGCTTTACTGCTTGAAAATATCTTGTTAGGGCAGGTATTTCAAGATCTCCTTTGCTTCTTTTCCAATATAGGTTTTCACTGGTGATTCTCTGTGGTTTTATTTGATCAGATGCATTTTAATTTTAAAAATTGGTCAACTTTTTAATTTAAAACTTTCAACTTCCAATGCATTCTAGGGTTTTGAGGGAAAACAATTTCTGTATTCACCAGGCCTACAAAAGTTCGTAGCCATCAACCTCTGCTACCTTCCTTCTAAATTATATTTGTAAAGCCTCTTGTTTTGCAGCAGGATGCTATGACTCCTGCTCACATAACTGCTTTTTTGTCTCTTGTTTTTGCCTGTACACATTTGTACAGCATCCTTTTTGAGCTTGGGAGTGGGGAAGAGAGAACCAAGCAGAGTATTCTAAATGTGGATACACGATGACCTTCATAAGAAGCAACCCACTTGAACTTTGCAAGAGCTTTGGTCTCTATTAGACTCCTCCCACTTGCTCTTAGCACCCAGATAAAAGAGAGCCAACTAAGAAAGAGGAAGCTGTGGGTGAACATTTCAAACAGCAAAGCACTTTTTTCTGACAGAACTCCCATGCATTTAACAGTTGTCTGGCAGGTAGTCATTTAGCAGCTTGAAACCTTTTCCTACATGGCGAAGTGGTGTGGAAGGCTTCCCTTTCCTGAGCATGTCTGCCGTCCAAGTAGCAGACTTAAATTACAGAGAATCCTTGCCAGAATGGAGGCTACCAACAGCACTGGGCCCTCCTTATCTGCAGATGAAAGAAATAGAACTATCAATATAAGAAAAAGCAAACAAAGGAAGTGTGGGAGGATTGTGGGAAATATATCATCTTCTTTGGCAATCCCTCGTAGATGAGTAAGAAGCAGCAGTATAAGAAAAAGGGTTTGGAGAGGACTTCATATCAGGTGGACTCCACATATATGCGGTATCTACTTCTGTTCGGAAGCCTTTGAGTCGTATCTGGCTCAGTAAGAGGCACTCCTTTAGTTTCCAACCAAAGGAGAAAGTGGCAACAAAATTTGGGAACCAGAGCGCTTAAGAACCCAACCAAAGGCCCACTTAGTCCAGCATCCTCTTGTCACAGTAGCTAGGCAGAGCCCTCCAAGAAGCCAGAAAGTGGGGCACAGGTGCAATAGCACTTTAGAGGGCTAGGAGAAAGAGGGGCTGAGCAGGGGCATAAGCAGTTGTGGGAGACAGAGGCAGAGCACAGTGTTAAGCCCTTCTTCAGGTAAACATGCCTAGATCAGAGAAAGAGGGGTCTCTCTCTCTCTCTCCCCTTCGCTGTGTGTGTGTGTGTAGTTGTAACTTGAAGGTAGAAAGATGTAGCACCAAGTCATTATTCCAGGGGAGGAGTCCCAGAAACAACAGGCAGCCAAGGATAAGGAATAAATAAGGTCAACCTGGACATAGGACTCAATGTATCATTAGAAAGCAGAAAGCACATCAGAGTTTTATATTTTAATAGAAGGTACAGAAATTATTTCCACAGAGACTGTACGCAAAAGTGGTTCCTTCTGCAGCTACATACCCAATGAAAATTTTTCCCTTGTGCTGGAGGGGGTGCTTTTGTTGGGATTCCAGTGAGGGAGAGAACTAAGCCTCACCACCTTGTACACTCTGGTCCCTGTAAAAATTGTTTTCACTTGCCTATTACTATTACTTTCAAAGCCCTAAACGGCTTCCTAACAATTCACTTGGTGTCACATCTACTTTGGCCCTTATTTAAGACAGCAAAAGACCTTGAGAGGCTAAGGATAGTAGAATTGGAGAAGTTCCAACTTCTGCAACATCCATTGTCATGGGCACTCCAAAAGTACTTAACAGTGCTGCATGTTTAGGAACTTCCTCAAACTAAGTTTGTATTGATATATGAGGAAATCCCAACGAAAGAACAGTGACAAGAAAAAGTGACGAGTTATGCAGAGTTGGCTAAACTGACATATAAATTGTGGGATAAGAACAACTGTGGCTTTAAGGAAGAATGGGAGCTTTTAACAAATTATTTAAAAAGGCAACAAAATGAACTGGACTCCGTGTAAACATACACAGATTTATTGGTTGATAACATGTTAGATAGATAATGTAAGGATATGTAAAATTTTATAACATGCAGAGAATAATATGTGCTGAGAAATCAGAGAGAGGAGCTGAGGGAAGTCTTTGGTGGGGGAGGGGAGGGAGGGATGGAATGGGGGAAAGGGGGGGGGAAATAATGTATGTGACTATATGGTTTGATAATTTGTTATGTTGAAATTGCTAATAAAAATATTTTTTTTTAAAAAAAGGGGGTTGTATTGATATAAAGTCTCACAGAATAGCTTGCATTTGAGAAATGAATTCATGCTGAGTGATTGAGTCTAGGGAGTGATGGACCAGTTAGCTTATGTCTGAATTATGCACATGGAGCAGAACCACACCAATGAGCAGCTACAGTCAAAATCAGGCATCCCCAAACTCAACCCTTCAGTTATTTTGGGGCTACAGTTCCCATCATCCCTAACCACTGGTCCTGTTAGCTAGGGATGGTGGGAATTGTAGTCCCAAAACAGATGGAGGGCCAAGTTTGGGGTTGCCTGGTCAAAATGGTTTCTCTTATCCAGCCACGTGAACTAAGCCAGAGTGGCTGATCCACATTAAACATCAAAGCTTAACCCATCTCATCCACAAGCAGGTACCACCAGGGACTATCTATCCTCTTTTTCCAGGACATGTTCTCTTTTTTCATGGGCAGAGTCATCATAGCAATTCATGGTTAAAAGTAAAACTCAGCAAATGTGTCCTCTTTTTTGCTCTTCAAAATATGGCAACGCTATGGGACCTTCAGGGAAATAAATTATTTTTTGCAAAATAAAACACTGGCCGCTCAAGCATATGAGTGTGCCAGCATAGATGAGAGAAAGTTTTATGTTTTGTTTGGGAAGGCAAAGCATTCATTAATTCTCATACCTAACACACACTAATTTATATTATCTCTCCCCCAGCTACACATCCATCCATATTCACTCCCCCCCCCACACATACCTCTGTCCTGAAATTATTGTAGCGGGCGGGGGGGGGGATTGATTTTCAGAGAGACTGTTACTAGAGTTAACATTCCCTCCAATGATACAAACTACACCAAACTACACCAAAATTTGGTGTACAAACTACACCAAAATTCATATTGGGGGAAAAACACTCACAGGAACCATTTTTTCCAAGCCTAATTGTGAAGTGAAAGGGCAAGAGAGAACGTCATAGCACACAGGGAGAAGAGGGTTAATCCTTCCCTCTCCAGTTGAAACTCCTCCCTCCAAAATGTCCTCTGTGCAGCAATTAAATTTGAAAGCATCCTTCCATTAGTTCAAGTGGAAGCGTATTTTCAAGTCTCATTGCTGCACAGGGGAAGAGGTGAGGAAAAGCAAGCCACATAGGGAGACTAGTGGTTTCCCAAACAGCTTGATGCTAGAAATGTATACAATTACGCCTGGCATGGAGAAAGAAAAAATTCCCTCTCATTCGTGATACTAAAACTCAGGTTCCTCCAATGAGGAAATTGCTTAGCAGCAATGAAGGTGGGTCCCTTGCAGTTGCAGTGTACAAGTGCTGCCCCTTGCAGAACTCAGTGGGGAAGAGGAGAGGGGCTAAACTAGAACAAATTCTCCCCTTCTCCAATTGGCCCTACTATTGGTCTGACTGCCTTCCACCCCAATGGGCACCAGCCACCGTGGAGTAGCAGCAGATTCAGAAATGACTACTTATTCATGCAACGCGTGTCTAATTTATGGAACTCACTGCTGCGAGCTGCTGACTATGGCAATTATGTTGTTGTTGTTTAGTCGTTTAGTCGTGTCCGACTCTTCGTGACCCCATGGACCAGAGCACACCAGGCACTCCTGTCTTCCACTGCCTCCCACAGTTGGGTCAAACTCATGTTTGTAGCTTCGAGTCTCCTCCAGCACCATAATTCAAAAGCATCAATTCTTTGGCAATCAGCCTTCTTTATGGTCCAGCTCTCACTTCCATACATCACTACTGGGAAAACCATAGCTTTTACTATACGGACCTTTGTTGGCAAGGTGATGTCTCTGCTTTCTGCTTTTTTTCTGGCAATTATGCTAGATGCCTTTCAAAGTGGACTGGACAGATCCATGAAGAACATGTGCCTACCAGTAATGACAACTGTGTGGAACCTCAGGAACCTCAGCTGCTGGGGAGCACAGAAGGTCTGCTGTCCTCTTTTCTGGCTTCCCAAGAAATCTAGTTAGCCACTGTGGGTATTCTGGCCTGATCCAGCAGGACACTAGTTTAAGATATAAATGCATTTTGCTGCACAAGCTGCATGGCTGGTTTCTGGTATAAATTAGGCAGTTGCCTGCTTGCGGAGAGGGCTTCATGGTTATGGATTCCATGTGCTTAACATAGCTGGGGCACACTGTGTCCAAAAACCCCTATGAGAGATAAAACATCTAGATACAGAATACCTCTCTCCCATGCACATACTTTTAGCCTATGGGCCATCAATTGCTCTAGCCTGATTTACAAGCCACAGAAGGCAAAGGCAGGAATAATACTATTAGAGGTATGGATTACCTTGTTTGAACAGAAACGGCAATGTAATGGAAAATGCATTAAACATACAATTATATGAGATAATGGGTATTTATTTTTATTTTTTTAGAAGTTCACGGATAGGTCAAGGAAGGAAACATTCCTTATATCCTGTAGCAGGAGTAGCATGGACATTCATTAGTTAGTGCTTACGAGGAAAGAGGCAAATTACGCTGACAGTAGGGAGTGTCTTGTTTCTGAAGAGCTTCAGTATGAAACAAAACATGCTGCTGAGCACTTGGCCAAAAAAATAAAAAAGCCAAGCAAGTGGAATGCTACACAGCCAATTAAACTTTTTTTCCCCCCAGAAAGCTACTCACTTCTAAAACAATCAATCAGCAAGAAGCTGTTCCTGCTTAGAAGCAGTGCCAAAGCTGACTGGATCTGTAGATCCCTGGGATACAGATAATGAAAGCACATTCCCCTCCCCCATTTTTTTCCCATAGCAACTTTGTTACTTACAGAGCAATCCTAAATCCGGCAGAATGATGGCTAAGGGGCTCTTATGAGATCTATGAGTGCTGCTCTGCCACTGGAGAGGGAGACCAGATCTCTGGTACGTTAGAGAAAACAGGGTGGGTGGCATCCAGCTAAACAGCTTTTCTACTGCAAGAACTTTGGGCTGCGTATAGTATTTCCTCTTCCTCTCTTCTGTTTGTGTGCCCCCTAACTCTGTTTCAAATGGTATGGGGGGGGATCCAGACCGTATTTAATGGGCACAAAACTTCAGGGTATATGAATCTGAATGGTTCTCCTCCACAACATGGATCACTGCTCCCAACACCCACCTTCCATTCCATTACAAACTGCAGGCTTGGGTGTCTCAACAGGCCCTGCAATATATATTTTCTCTTTTCCCATAACCTTTGGATTTTAATTTTTGTTTTTGCTTACCAGATAAGTTCAACTCTGCTCACTACTCTGATCTTTTAGGCAGTCCCAATAAAGGCATCATCTACTGTTGCTCTGATATGTGTTTTCCCTAATGAGCCAGTGTGATTTTTCTGCTCCTAACAGTATTAACTGTATCATGATATTTTATTATTATTATTATTATTATTATTATTATTATTATTATTATTATTATTATTATTATTTGGGTCTTTCAGCCCATCCTAACACCATTCATGCACCCAGTCTATAAAGGCAGGTTTCAAGGAGACTTTTGCAACAGCAGTCTGATTTTCAGAACCACTTCACTTGTTACAAAATACCTTTGAATCTGTGTAGGAAACAACGTGCAACTCATGTGTAGATAATCATGTGTGATGGTCACACACATTGTTGCTTTTCTTAAGAACACAGAGGCATCAAGTAGACGCTCACTTAAACTGTGGCTTATTACATTCCCTTTCCCCATTAAAGGAGACGCAAGCCAAGAAGAACCGCTCTTCACTCACAGCCCTAATGCTTTGGGGCAATGACAGTTCATTAACCATAGTTAAGAAGGGGGTCCAAGTTCACAAATAATGCTAAGCTATGGTGGATGTTAACTAATGTTTTGTGAATCAACCACAACATTTGATTAATGAGTGAGCTTTGGTCATAGTTAATAAACCATAGTTAAGCTGCCTGGCCTGGGTTCACATTAATGCTAGCCCATCATTTAAGAAACCACATACAGTGGTACCTCAGGTTACATATGCTTCAGGTTACATACACTTCAGGTTACAGACTCTGCTAACCCAGAAATAGAACCTCGGGTTAAGAACTTTGCTTCAGGATGAGAACAGAAATCGTGCTCCGGCGGTGCAGTGGCAGCGGGAGGCCCCATTAGCTAAAGTGGTGCTTCAGGTTAAGAACAGTTTCAGGTTAAGAACAGACCTCCAGGACGAATTAAGTACTTAACCTGAGGTACCACTGTATTAATAAACCTCGGCTCAACATTATGTGCGAACAAAACAACTCTCTATGTAGACTGGCAATAGCTCACTAGGGTTTCAGAGATGCTAGGGGTTCGACTCTACCATTGAGCTGTGGCCCAAGTTATGGTCTAAAAATGTTTCCCCCACTTTTTGTGCACAAACCAGGAAACTATTATTCCACTTTCCCTGCAAAGTCACTGGACACTTACAGTGAAGCAGTCCTTGCATTTGAACACACGGACAGCAGACATGATAAAAATTATTTTCTGAGAAGAAACACTGAGAAAAATCTGCAATTCATAATTCTGATTTTTGCTCTTTCCAAAATTGCCTGCGTTGCTCTGAAAGGGCACGTGCCTGTGGTCAAAAGCGTATCTTATCAGAGGCTTATTTGTCCCTGCATGCTTCATTACATTCTCACAAAAGACCAACTTGCAAGCTGCAGGCAGTTTCAAAGAAACATGTTTCAAAAGGAAACTTGCAACAGGCTTGTATCTTTTGTTTCCTGTGCCAAGATAACCTTTCCCCACAGCTTCCTATCTTTACAACAACTCTTCCTGCCCCCAGGCTCCCCATCTCAGGCTTTGTATCCTGGGACAAGAGGAACTGTTGCCTGCTTGGATGAGAAAGGTTCCTTTGCCTTTCCAAGATTGAAGACCATCTGTTTCTGGAAAAATGACAGGTTCCCCTTTTGGACCTCATTCTTGCACACTATCCTTAGAATCATAGAATTGTAGTGTTGGAAGGGACCCTGAGGACCATCTAGTCCATGGGGAGGCAAACTAAGGCCCGGGGGCCGGATCCAGCCCAATTGCCTTCTAAATCCAGCCCGCAGACGGTCCAGGAATCAGTGTGTTTTTACATGAGTAGAATGTGTCCTTTTATTTAAAATGCATCTCTGGGTTATTTGTGGGGCATAGGAATTCGTTCATTATTATTTTTCCAAAATATAGTCCAGCCCCCCACAAGGTCTGAGGGACAGTGGACCGGCCCTATGCTGAAAAAGTTTGCTGACCCCTGATATAGTCCAATCCCCCATAATGCAGGAAAATGCAGCTGTGGGGCTCAAACCTGTAACCTTCATGTTCTCAGCACCATGCTCTAACCAACTGAGCTATGCAATCCTTGCTCCAAAAGTACAATAATGGGGGCAGTTCCTTCCTAAGAACTCACTTAACAGCAATACTGCACTACAGAATCCATCTATGTGAACTAGTTTTTGGCATGTATTGATTCTGTAATACTGAAGCCTATTCCTGAGGCATATTTTCTTGATCTGCTACTGCATGTAGAAAATGACTAACATATCACTTTGAAGTTCTGAGAAATCTAAAGTGTGTGAGAACAAGTTTGGGTGTGATGGAAATAAAAAGAAGCAAAAAACCACAGATTGGTGGCATCTAAAAATGTAAATACATTTGTTTCTCAGTTGTTAAGAAATTATTATTATTATTATTATTATTATTATTATTATTATTATTATTATTATACACTAGTGCTATGAGATTTCTGTCAATCAGGTTTATTTTTTTTGGTTTTTTTAAAGGTACCATCATCTCATTTTCAACTGGGAAATTGTGGAGGTTATGTAAAGTTTGCATAA
Organism: Podarcis raffonei; assembly: GCF_027172205.1. Lineage (NCBI taxonomy): Eukaryota > Metazoa > Chordata > Lepidosauria > Squamata > Lacertidae > Podarcis > Podarcis raffonei. Next base: position 35,090,719 of record NC_070605.1, on the reverse strand, counting down.
CAGTTATGAAAGAAGGGATAATCTTTAAAGCGTATGGAAAAATGGACAGTGTCACTTGCTTTGGTGTTCACACAAAGGAAGAGAAAAAGGAAGTGGCACAATTGTAACATGAGAATCTCATGAAAAGTAAAGCTGATTAACATGAAGCAATCAAATACATTTCCACAAGTATAAAAGAAACTATGGCAATCCTATATTCAGTGGCCTGGTAGCAAATCACATTGCACTAAACGACCCTTCCTTCTGAGCAAACATGGGTAGGATTGCACTGTAAATGACATTCAGCCATGCTACATTGACAACGATTTAAAGAACAAATAATTTTAAAAAGAAGGACTGATTAAGTGGAAACCCATGAAACAAGCTTTTTTAAAAATCCTTTCTGTGCCTACTTTGCTTTCCAACACATACCACTCTTTTTACACACAGACATCTCATACTCCCAACACTCAAACCTAAACTATACTTGAAGTTAAATGTGCTTTTCCACCTAACTTGCAACATGTTTTTCTTTCATGCAACTTGCATTGCCATTTGTGAGAGATAACTAAACACAGCAGCCAATCCTTCCTAGCATGCTGCTGTCTTGATGAAAACTTCTGTTTTGAAGGTGCAGTTGCCATTGGAGGAGATCCTCCATTGGCACCTGTGTGGTGATTCTCCGTCCCTGCAAGCTAACAGCGCTTTCAGAGGACGGATTTTAATCAAGACTGAAAGAAGGCCAGAATAGTTTAAATTTCCCTTCTGTTCTTGCCCTGATACGAGCTGGTACAATATTCATTTTTTTAAAACCCTGCCTGATAAGTAGCTGAAATGTTCAAGTCAAGGGTGAAATCCAACAGTGTACCATAGCCTTTAGGATTGGGAACTGGGGTGGGAGTAAGAGCTTCTCACTGTGCTCAACCTATACCTGCAGTTGGAAGTTCTGCCTTTCTCCTGTAACATGCAAGCACGGTTTAAGTGGTGGACTTAGAACGTGCCTACAGTGGTACCGCGGGTTACAGAAGCTTCAGGTTACAGACGCCTCAGGTTACAGACTCCGCTAACCCAGAAATAGTACCTCGGGTTAAGAACTTTGCGTCAGGATGAGAACAGAAATCGTGTGGCAGCAGCAGCAGGAGGCCCCATTTGCTAAAGTGGTGCTTCAGCTTAAGAACAGTTTCAGGTTAAGAACGGACCTCCAGAACAAATTAAGTTCTTAACCCGAGGTACCCCTGTATTTCTTTCTTCAAATCACCTTCCATAAAAACACAAGAACAGTCTGTTGGATCAGGTCAATGGTCCACCTAGTCCAGCATCCTGTTCTCACAGTGGCCAACCAAATGCCTGCAGGAAACCAGGGAGCAGAACATGAGCTTGAGAGCACTCTTGCCTCTCATGGTTTCCAGCAGCTAGCATTCAGAAGCACTGCTGCCTCCAAATGAGGAGGCAGAGCATCAGTACCATGGCTAGCAGCCATCCATAGCCCTCTCCTCCTCCTCCATGAATTCATCTGATTCTCTTTTAAAGCCATCCAAGTTGGTTGCCACCACTGCCTCCTGGGGGAGCAAGTTCCTTAGTCTGACTATGCACTGCAGGAAGAAGTACCGTATTTTTTGCTCTATAAGACTCACTTTTTCCCTCCTAAAAAGTAAGGGGAAATATGTGTGCGTCTTATGGAGTGAATGCAGGCTGCGCAGCTATCCCAGAAGCCAGAACAGCAAGAGGGATTGCTGCTTTCGCTGCGCAGCGATCCCTCTTGTTGTTCTGGCTTCTGAGATTCAGAATATTTTTTTTCTTGTTTTCCTCCTCCAAAAACTAGGTGCGTCTTATAGAGCGAAAAATACGGTGCTTTCTTTTATCTGCCCTAAATCTTCCAACATCTAGCTTGACTGGATGTCTCCGAGTTCTATCCACTTTCTCCATGCCATGCATAATTTTATAATCTTCTATCATGCCGCCTCTTGTTTGCCTTTTCTCAAAATTAAAAAGTTCCAAAGGCTGCAACCTTTCCTCATAGGGAAGTCGCTCCATCCCCTTGATCACTTTCTTGGCCCTTTTCTGAACCTTTTCCAACTCTACAATATCCTGTTTGAGGTGAGGCGACCACAACAGTACAAAGTACAGTCGTACCTTGGTTTTCAAACAGCTTAGTTCTTGAACGTTTTGGCTCCCGAACGCTGCAAACCCAGAAGTGACTGTTCTGGTTTGCGAACTATTTTTGAAAGCTGAACATCCAACGGGGCTTCCTGCAGTCAATCAGAAGCCATACTTTGGTTTCCGAACATTTTGGAAGTCGAACGGACTTCTGGAACGGATACCGTTCAACTTCCAAGGTACGACTGTACTCTTAATTGTGGTCACACCATAGATTTGTCTAACAGCATTATGGTAATATCGTACGTAGCATGTCTTCCTTTCAGCCATCTATATAACCCTGAAGTTTTGCACCATATACAAAGTAACTAAGCTTAGTCACACGTTTGTCTCAAATCCACCAGCTATAACCACATCCTGCTTCTTAACTGTAGTTCAGTTCAATTATAAAAGGCTTCTAAAATTTTTAATACAAAAAAAATTACAAGAAAGTGATTTTCATGTTATGCTTGCATAAACATGGGTTCCCGCACTATAAAGAAATGGGAGAAATGTCTCGCCTTTAAAAGGGACATGATGCCATGCTAAATTAAATATGCTTTTAAGACCACTGATTTCAATGAAATTAAGCACACTGTAGTCTGTCTTTCAATTATAACATATCTCCAGCTGACACCAGTTTCAACAGTGTCACTTTACATGCTCAGGCATATAACCTACTAGCATTACTTCTTTAGGATTATAGCTCAGTAACACAGGAAGGTATCTTTTTATTTTTAAGAAATGTTCTCTCTACTGAGCATCTAGTTTTTCTGGAAAAGCTTGGTTTAAAAAATAAATAAAAGCTAAAATTCCAATGTAATCGTAAGACTCTGAGAGCGGAAAGGCTAAGGAAAACATCAAAAGGTCACAAGACATGGAATACCATCACGAGATAAGTCACACAGCCCATTTTATTTTCCAGCATAGCCTTGTAGCCTTTGGAAATTCAAAGCCTGCAGTCCTGTGGAAGCATGAGAGCACCGTAAAGAAAAATAAACAGGGGCAAGTGAACAGCAGCATGTCACAGGTATCAGGTTTGCTAACAACTGTGAATCAACAATAAGGTGGAAGAGAAAGGAAGGGCTCTGTTCATTCATCCATCTCAATAATGAGCCCTACCTGTCTATGTCGTACAGAAGGGACTCATAAGAACATACTAGCCGTAACAGCTATTCTCTGCCTCCACAGCTGGAAGTAGCAATACTTCTGAATACCAGTTGCTGGGAACCATAGGAAGGAGAGGGCTCTTGTGCTCATATCTTGCCTGCTAGTTTCCCACAGACATCTGATCAACCACTGAGAGAATAGGATGCTGGACTAGATGGGCCACTGGCCTGTTCCATTAGGCTCTGCTGGAAGAAAAATCTGCTGGATCAAACCAATAGCCCATCCAATTTAGCATGCTGTTCTCACAGTGGCCAATCAGATGCCTGTGGGAAACTCGCAAGTAGGACCTGAGCACAACAGCACATGCCATTACCAGCAGCTGGTATCCTGAAGCCTTTTGCCTCCGACTCAGGAAGTAGAACATAGCCATCTAGTTTAGTAGACATGGATATTCTTATCCTCAGTGAGGTCTCACAACCCTGTCCCTTCACACCACTGGCATGCCAGCTTACAGCTAATAACTGTCTCCCACAATACCACTCTTTACCTTGAACGGACCTGATTAGAAATCCTGACTCAAGAGTATAAGCACTTCCAGTCTTCATAAGGCATCTTCAAACTTTTTAGACCCAAAACCCATTGCATTGGCAGACCCGTTTCTGAATCTTTTACTACATCTTCACATGATGGTAGTGCTCCTGCTGAAACCCACCTTGGGTCATGCCACAACCCACTGATGTGTCCCCACACACAAGTTGAGAACCAGTGCCAAAAGGCATATTAATGGGAAAGACTTCAAATAATTAATTCTTGGACCAGCAGCTTTATGAGACACTTCTAATTGCTGTTACACCTCATTCTCATAAATGCTTGCCTCTTATCAAAAGGCAATTACTCCACAAACTGCAGGAGATAAGCTTCCCCAACAGTTAGCAGATGCCTGCCCCATTGCCCTTCTTTGAGGCTATACAGGCAACTCTCAGCGTACACGGGGATTATATTCTGGGGATAGCAGATAAAGCCAAAATAATGTATAGTCAAAACGCATTGGGTTGCATGATGGGTGGGATTGCCAAAGTCTATTTCCACGGATGCCTCACCCTTTTGATAGAAAAAATAATTGCCAAGCACATAAAGCTGAATGTCCACAAGTTAAATGCATGCAAATTGTGAGTTACCTGTATATTGCATCTCAGAATACTGAGGGGACCGCCTTCCGTTATGCTGGCCAGCTTCCCATTGGCTGCAGGAAGCTCCTGCAGCCAATGGGAAGCTGCACATGCCTCCTCCACACTGGAAATAGCATTTGAGTGTGTGTGTGCGCATGTGCGCACTCCGGCCCACCGCGGCATCTGTGGGACCGTGAACTGGCCCAAGCCACAAAAACTTTGCTGACCCCTGAGAAAGATTATTTGTATGTGAGGGGAGCTAACTGGTTAGCAGATACTTCTTACTGGGTTAACCTTTAGTGCTGAAAGACAAGGAAAGTTTCTGGATCTGCAGCCAGTGTTAGAAACTGAGATATGAAAGCTAGGAGCTAAACGGCACCTTAAACCTAGGTTATGGGGGCAACAACGGAATGTCTAGGCACACTTTTTTAATAATAAGAATACAAAGCTGAAAATGAATGAACTGAAGCTAAAATATTATGTTCATCTTTCACATGGTCTAGTCCTTACCCTGCCCAACCCCCTAATATCCTTAGGAGGGTCTCTTCTCCAGTCTTCAGAGAGTAGCTGGAAGGGGGGAAGCAAAAAAAAAGGTCCTCCTTTCCTTCCACTCTGAGTTTTAATCAGAAATCTTAGGTGCAGGACTGCTCCCAGAGGTCAAAAACTGCTTGTGCTTATGAAATCCCGTCGCAAAATGCGCCTAAAACAATGGGAGTTTCGAACACTGCCTGCAGCTTGAAAATTTGCTACCATTTCAGCTCTGAAAATACTTTTTTTTTTACAGGTTCTGCAATCCTATTGCAGTCCATTGATATACATTAGAGAAGGGTGAGTTAATGTGATGATTCCCACACTGCACACACAGTGTTAAGGACCCACCCTACCAATGTAAGAGCCCCAATTTTGAATTTGTTCTTACTAATTTTGAAGGTACATCAGGTTTAAGGACTTGTTTGCTTTGTTCTGTTCCTTCTACTCTTTTATTAGCCACCTTGAGTCTTTCAGAGAAATCAAAGATATATAAATTGTTAAAATAAATAAATGCTAGTAGGGTTAAGAGGGAGGTCTGCAAAGGCAGAACCAAGGGAAAGCTAGGATCCAATGGGAGGCAACTGATTAAGAAGGGGGGGGGACCCTGCAAAAGGACAGAGTTCACTCCTCATTTCTCATCTAACTGCCTTCAGCTCCCACTCACTAATGCCTTAGGATTACATCCTTAAATCTCTCATTGGCTTCAGCCAGCATGGCAAACTCTCCATACCACTATACGTCAGGCAGGGGATACAAATCCATAAATGTCAGCTTGTATAGCACATGAACTTTCTTTCCAAAAGAACAAACATCTCTTTGTAATCAGAGGTTGCCTACTATACAAAGCTTTCCTTTGCACTAAGGACAGGACTGTGTATGCTAAAGAAATGAAGAGAATTAACCGAGAAAACCAAATTCTATGTCCTTGCATAGATTGTCTGAACTTGCATAATTCTCCTGCTTCTAACAGATATTGGTGAAGGAAAGTGGGGGTGTTGGAAACTAAAGCTTTAGATCCTGGGCACTGGAAATTCTACTAACAGCAAAATCCTATGTAACAAGGTCTCTAGTTTTCAGCCAAGCCCCCGGCTGACTACTGACTACTACAGTCACTGCCTAGTGTGCACACTTGTGACCTGCATCTTTGTTACATAAGTAAGGTCTGGAAACTTGCTTTTTTAAGAAGAAGGGCAAGGAGGAGGATCTCAGATGCTAAGTTCCATATACAGGTAACCAACCATGAGCTTTTGTGGATCTAGGGCTCTTAGTAGACCACTGGCTTAATATGAGTCAACAGTGTGATGCAGCAGCAAAAAAAGGTCATGCTATTCTAGGCTGCATCAACAGACATATAGATAGTGTCTAGATCAAGGGAAGTAATAATACCACTCTATTCTGCCTTGCTCAGACCATACCTGAAGTACTGTGTCCAGTTCTGGACACCACAATTTAAGAAGGATATTGTGCAGATGAATAATAATAATTTATTATTTGTACCCCGCCCATCTGACTGCGTTTCCCCAGCCACTGTGGGCGGCTTCCAACAAAGATTAAAAATACATTAAAATGTCACACATTGAAAACTTCCCTAAACAGGGCTGCCTTCAGAAGGTGACCAAGATGATAAAGGGCCTGAGAACCAAATGTTATAAGGGTTTGAGGTAACTGGGTATATTTAGCTTGGAGAAGACTAAGAGGATATATGATAGCCATCTTCAAATATCTGAAGGGCTGTCACATGGAAGGTGGAGCAAGCTTGTTTTCTCTTGCTCCAAAGTGTAGGACCTGCACCAATGGATTCAAGTTACATGAAAGGAGGAGATTCTGACTAAACACCAGAAAGAACTTCCTGAAAGTAAGAGCAGTTTGATGGTGGAACATGAGGTTATGGACTCTGCTTCCTTGGAGGCTTTTAAGCGGAGATTGGATGGCCATCTATCATGGATGCTTTAGTTGAGATTCTTGCATTGCAGGGATTTGGACTAAATGACCTTGGAGTCCCTTCCAGCTTTACAGTTCTACAATTCTATTATTCATACTGTCTTTACAACAGTTTCATTTAGTGTGCCTCTCCCTCTGACTTTCTACTGTCTATTTTTGTCCTGTTTCAGCCGTTTCAGTATTTGACTCACTACTCTGCTCACACATTTAACTTTCTCCTTCCTTCTGCTTCCTGATAAAGATCTAAATAGGACTGTGTGCCTTCCAGTGTTTGATTTAGAAGATTTATATGCCCCTGCCTTTTAAATCCAAGAGCAGCGTCTCATTGTATAATAAAATAATACTGTGATTATAAAAATGCAAACACCATAAATCATGAAAACATCTAAACCCACAGCTATCTAACAGCAGTAACAGGACTTTGCTTTATACAAGGACACAAGAAATAAATGGTTGCTAAGTTATGGGTTGAAATGGTCACACCTGCAATGCAGCCTTGACCAAGGTAAGCAACAATTCCTTACCATCTATCAGCTTACCAGAGCCATTACTCAATCTGCCCATGCAACCTCATGTAGTTGGTGGGCTAATAATTTTTTAGGCATTTGCAAAGCTACTACCAACAGAGCAGCAATGGGACAGATTACATCCTACAACTCACAAGGGTACTTTATTAGACAGTTGCAATTTCAAAGGAAGAAATGGCTGGAGGCAACTGACAAAAGCAAAAGGTAAGGGTTGAGGCCTACCTCATAGATGCTCTTTCTCAGCAGTTTAACAGCCATGCCTGCTCTTGGTGTTCCAAGGAGTTGCTCATACAAGTGTTTTTGCTGGACAAGTATATACTGGACAATCTACCACTGAGCTCCCCACCAGGTTAAGTAGTGGAGGAATGAGGTTCCTGGCTCAGACCAGATTACATATGGACTACTCCACTGCCTGCACAGGTTACAGTAGCCTGCACTGCACTGTTACTTTGTTGAGCTAATCAGTGCTCTTCGGAGTAAAATTGTGCCACTACATGCTACTATTCTCTCATTCAGGGTGAGGTCAAGTGCTGTAAGAGAGGAAAGCAAAAACTCTCTTGAAGAAAGTTTGAGTCCCTTTCCTGAACAAGTTCCTTTCCGGCCACCAACTCAAAGCCATGCTCTCCAAATTGCTTTCCTCCCTGCAGGGAGAAAGATGCTCCCCCACATAGGTTAAAAACAAGCAGCTTGGGGAGGGGGGTGATTTTGAGATGCAAAGCAAACGTGGAACCTAGAATTAAGTAGCCTCTCCCTTCCTGCTTTTCTTCCAGTTAAGATTTGTAGCCTACATAGGATCCTTTTGCTTAAAAAAAAATGCAGAGAAAAGGAGCATGGAACTCCTTCAAATGTCTAGATCAGTGCTTCAGTGGATTACAGGGAAAGGGCACTCTGAACACATGCAAGTATGCATGGTATATACGGTATGTTCCCAAGCCTGCATTTTCAGAGTGACTAGTGCACACTCAAAGCCATCTTTTCCACACCTCTGAACTCCCCAAAGACTGGCTCTTTTCTGTTCCTGAACAGACCAAGACTATAGGATGTCCCTATTTTCATTGGAGAAATGTTAGAGAGTATGCTTTCAGGGCTGCTCTGCGTAATGCTTGACAAGGAAATTGAGAATAACCACTGGATAATGCATTCCAGGCCTTGATTCCAAATTCTGCCTGGGACAACATGTAGTCTTTGCATAATGTTGAAAAAAGTTGGAGGTGTACCTTTTACTCAAGCTGTGATATACATCAACAGCTTTACATCAGCTTAGTGTATTTTCCCCTCAATGAAGGTTACAGATGTTGCCCTAAGGCTATGTATTCATAGTGCATGATGTCACAGTAAGCAAGTTAAACACTATTAACTTGAGTAGGAGTGGGAAAGCTGGTTTTTATCCCTTGTACTTCTGAAAAACTTCTTGAGCAAAAGTATGTCCAGCCTCAGTGCTATGTGTGCACTTCAGTGTTCCTAAAATGTGGACTGAGGTCTGTCCTCAAACCAAAATTTTAAAATAAAAGCTTTTAAATATAAAATTGTATAGAAAGCATGCAAAAATTATTCATTTCCCCAGAAGTATATTCCATCATTTCTCCCAGAAGTAGATTGAAGGGAAGAATAAATCTTTATTTATAAAAAGTGTATTTATAAAATTAATTTTGACAGGATATTTTTAACCTGTTGCTGTTCATAACTTAGCACCTAAAATTAGTGTTGGAAGGTATGGATAATTTTTTGCAGATTAGTTCCAAATACAGGGCTTATACCAGTGCTTAAAATTCCCCTGACACCAGGTGAATTTGCGACCATGTGGAGAACTCTGAATGCCAGGTTGGTGACTGACATCTCCATCTGGCTGGCCCCTCCAGTTTTCTTAATGAAGCAAGCAGAAGAGCTTACGGTAGTTATTGCATTTATATCTCATCTTTTTCTCCAAGGAGTACATGGTTCCCCCTCCGCGCAGTTAATCCGTACAATGACCCTGTGAGGTAGATTAAGAGGCTGTGACTGGCCCAAGGTCACCCAGTGAGCTTCCTGGCTTGAGTGGGCATTTGAACCCTGTTATCTCACAGGTCCTATGGGGCAGCTATATAAATTAAGTACCGTATTAGCTTGAATTTGTTTTATTTGATGCGTTGTAAACCACTTTGGCATTTTTTCTTTAAAATATAAAGTGGCATAGAAATCCAATAAATACTAATAATAACAACAACAGTAAATCTCACTGGGAAAAAGGTGCCTAGACATTGCATCGCAGTGACTGTAAACTAGGTTTAAGCTGCCGTTTGGCGATTAGCTTATATACCTGAGTTTGTAACACTGGTTTATACTCTCCTTCTCTAACATGGATTAGAATTGCAAATGTACGTTTAATTCCCCCTCCCCCACTTAAATTTTAGATCTTCGAAAGGAAGGAGGCATTCTGCACAACACTGCTGCAGAGATGCACTTCAACTTAATCAGTCTCCCTACAAAATCCTGGCTGAAATGTTCTAAGACAGTGATATCCAACAGGTAGATCTACGATCTGCTCAACAATGATTCCTTCATAAAAAAAGTTCAACAACCTTGGTAGATCACTGCCAGTTTTTTAATAGTGGGAGTAGATCTCAGTCTCTTGAAAGTTGGGCACGCCTGTTTTAAGAGGAAGCCCATATCCAAAAGTAAATGACAACAAATCATATGCAGAGGAGAAGTGAATATTACAAACCCCAAAACACGGCTAAGAGGTAACACATCTCCAAAGGATGTGGGTAAATTATATAAAAGCAAATCAAGTGCACTGGAGAATTACATTACAAATCAATCTGTTTTAAATGGGACTTCTAATCAAATCAGCTTTATCTTCTCTTTTCTCCCCCAATAGCCTAAAAATAAAACAGGCTGTCAGTTTTTCTAAAAACAGACATGGATCTCTAGCTGGGGATTTCCCCAAGGAATGGTCCAAGAACCACAGAATCAACCTGAGAACGACAACAAAATATTTTCCATTGCTCTATAGCCTGTGTTTCCTTGCCTTTCCAATAAATTTCCTTCATGTGCAAAACCTAAAACTAAAACCTAAAATAAAAATGGGACACATGCAGAGAGAAAAGCCTTTAGAAGCAAACTGTGATGAACATGTAAAGCATGTTTGAGCAACTTTGTTCAGTTTGCCTAGTTTGCATTGCAATCTGACAGACATTTCTTACTAGTAAGCACCATTAAAATCAGTGGGATTTGGAAGTAAAGATGTTCAGGGGTGGACTACACAGTCTATAAATAGGTCTTATGATTACCGTGCAGCAAGCAACAAAGGGAAGCCACAGCTTGAAACAGTAAGCAACAGTTTTGACAACCAAATAACCATTTCTCTCTAAACCCATGCCCATTTACAGTGTCCAAATTTCACTCTGTCCTCTACAGATTCTTAGGCACATGCACTTACAGAATTTGCTATTCCAGATTACAGAACCTTTAATTCATCCATGTTGGTCTGGTCCACTTACCTAGGCTGAATTTACACAGAAGTCTATTCCATTTTCACAATGTTCCCCTAACTGTCATTTTTGCACATTCTATTTGAACTTCCACCCTTCCGGAAACACAGCAGAATATAGCACCCATTTCTGTATTATTTGCAAATGAAGTCTAGAAGGAAATAACACGGAAATGAGAGCTAAACTTGCGCTATATTCTGCTACATTTCCAGAAATGGCTTCTATGACACCTAAAAGTTCAAATACAATGCTGAAATTAGCATTTAAGGGACAGTTGGGATAATGGAATTAACTGCTGTGTGAATACAGCCTCAAAATGATTTCCATTTAGCTTTCAAGCAAATGGACCAGAGATGAGTACATACGGATGATGTGTAATGTTTAGTGGATTTAAGCCTGATGATTTCAATGGATCTAGTCTTGAGTATACATTAGTTGGATATCACCTAAGTATATTTATGATTGATATTGGTTGTAAAACAAAGGCAATTAACATCACTAGGGCCAAAGTCTTGACCTCAATAAAATTCAGAATTTTACCTTTGGGGAAGTCTGGATTTGTGGAAAGACAAATGTTTGTAGAGAGTGGGAATGGTTTTGTTAAACCTTCCAGCCGCAAGCTGTAAAACCAACACATAACAGGCACAAGGTACTTGGGGGGAAAAGTCACAAGAGGTGAAGGCTGTTCTTGTTTAAACTTGCCTAACTTTCACCGCGGAAAAAATCAAAGGGCCCAGACATCTCTTTAAACTGTTTGCGCAGACTCACCTCACCAGAACCAAAACCGAATAAATGTTTTTAAGAGCGTAGGAAGAAAAGTGAGACGGAGAAAATTATAAGCCACAACGATTGAGGGGGCGGGCTAGTGAGGGAAGGGAAGACAGGGCCACCGCTGCCTGTCTGCATTTAACCTTTTCAAGGAGCGATGCTGCCGCCGCAGCAGCCGCTCTCTACCACGTCGGCCCTTTTCGGCTGCTTGCTAACAGCACCGAGAGGGAGGAAGTCACGCCTCTCTCAGCAGATCTCGTTTCACTCCGAGGCCTTAAACTTTTCGCCTTTTTTCCTGGAAGCACGGGAGGCAGGAGGGACAGGGAGGCATGGAAACCGGGAAAGGTTTCCCCTCCGGCTTTGAAAAAAGCACGAGGAGAGAAGCCCCGAGATCTGTGATCGCTACAGGATTCCTCCCCAGGAAAGCGCGGGCTGCCTCTGACGCCAATGCGAGGGGAAGTTTGAAAGGAAGAAAGCGCTCTCTCCGTCTGCCTCGCTCCCAAACTTCACGCCACGTTGGGAGGGGGGAGGTCGGGGAGAGACAAAGGCAGGACCTCGAAACCCGCGCGGATGCCCGGGGGGGCACTTTTCTCTCCCGTCCTAAAAAAGTTTGAAACCGCATCGCCAAGCTCCTCTCGAAAGCCGCCGCGCCTCGTGCAGCCACGCGCTGCCTCGCTCCAAGCCTGAGGTGGGAAAGGCTTCAAGGCTTGCAGGACCTACCCGCTTTCCCTTTGCTTTCGTACGCAGAGATCCCGCCCCCCCCCCCCCAGCTACATCCAGGTGGGAAAGAAATAAACCGCTTCAGGTGAGCCCAGGGATTTGCGCGGAGTGTCACCCTTGGTACCCGGCAATCTTTCCGCACAAAGCCTTGCATCCCACCCGCCCCCATTTCTGCAATAGACTGAAGCGCAGAGAGAAGAAGGGTCGCCTCGCAAGCGACCTCGTTCAACTCACCCAGGCTGGCCCCTTCCCTCCCCGCTGGCCCAAGAGGCAAGTCCTCCCTCAGAAGTGGGGAAGGCGCCAGCGTCGTAGCAGCCAGGCAGCTGCGGAGATCTTTGCAGCGTCAGGCGGCCCCTCTTCTCCACAGACGTTCGCTTTTCCTTACCGCGCCCGGCGGGCTGCTGCTCTTTCGCTAACCTCCAGCGTGGCTGGAGCCGCTTGCGCTGCAGCGCCGGGGCTTTCCCGCCTTGGGCTCCCAGCAGCCTGTGCTTCCCGGCGGCGGCTCCTTGCTGCCTCACTCTTCGGCCCTCCCGTCGCTCCGGCGGGTCTTCAGCGCGAAGGGACGGAGCCTCATCTGGGCAGGAGGCCGTGGCGGAGAGAGGGAGGAGGGAGACGGACGGACGGACGGTGGGAGGGACGGAGGGACAGAGCCTGGCGCTAAGACGGCGCTGCGCCGCCTCGGCTGCGAGCAAGAAGTCCGAGAAGGCGAGGGAGTCCGCGGCAGGAGGAGAAGCAGGCTCCGCCCGCTGCAGCCGCCAACAACGGCCTGCCCACTCGAGGAGAGGGAAGCCCTCCAGGTCGCGGGGCGAGCCCGGCCCCTCCTCCGAGCACAAGGAAAAGTTCAGAGGCAGGCGAGGAGACGGGGCAGCTGGACGAGTCCGCGGCGCTCTAGGGGACGCCACCCGAGCGAGGTCTCGGAGGGCTTTCGCCTGCCACAAGCCAGCCCCCACTATTGCTGAGTATTGGAGGGGGGCCTTGCAGGCCTGGGTGAGCCCGGCCCCCTGCTCCAGGCAGGAAAGCTAGAGCCGGGCTGAGCCTCCCCACCTTGAAGACTCCCAGGAAGGGAAACCTCCTGCGCCAACCTGGTGACTTTATTCGAAGGTTAAAAGGTTAGGGCGCTTTGGGCTGGGAGGACACATTCCCTTAAAGAGGAAGTGGACTCCTAGGGGCCGAGGTCCCTTCGCCCACCCCTACCCCAGTGAAATATTTGAGGCGTCCGCCCCCAAAGTTGCTGGCCATTGCCATTCAAATAGTGTCCGTGCATCGCGTCATGTGATTGATTATGCAGAGTAGGGCTTACCCGCCTCCCCCATTTTATTCAGGTTGGCACCCCTGATGGGTGGTGTTTTATTTTTACTCTTAGCAGACCTCTTGACATTTAATGCACCTAAGGCAGCACGTTCTTTCATTAATTTCAGTGTTTCTGCTTGGGAGTGAACACCTAAGGCCCTCTCTCCTGTGTTGGTAATGTGGTTATTACGGCCTGTTTGCTTGCAGCTCTTTCACACGTGTTTTCTGCATGGGGTGCTTCCCACAAGGCAGGAGGAGCTGTTGTTGTTGTTGTTGTTGTTGTGAGGATAGCCCAGAGTTTCCATCTCCTGTTTGGCTTCTGGGAAAGGGGGAAACCAGCACATTGGGAAGAAGTGGATTCTAGACTGGAAGCGAAACATTTCTCTCTCTTTTTACACCAGAGTCCAAACTCCAGCTTCCCTCTCTGTTTGACCTCTCTCTGAGGAAGGACAGAATGGGAGGTAAACAGCACAGTCAAATATACTCAGAAGTTCTTTTCTATAGGACTTACTCTCAGGTAAAGTCTGTCTGAGGCGGTGATGCTGTACAGGCTTACTAGGGAATAAGCCCCACTGAACACAGTCTTATTTCTGCATGAATATGTAGAAGCTTGCACTGAAAGTGTAAAGATTTCTTGAAATGGGGGGACCTGTGCCATGAATGTAGCATGAGACTGGCAATTCAGTTGCCATCTTTTGAGTTACATGTAAATTGGTGCGCCATCTGAATTAAAACCTAGGACAAACCTGTCTGAAAGACAAACAGGGTGATGCAGATGGCACTCCTAATTTCTGTCAAGCACAGGAGTCCCATAGGCATATAGCCAGGATTTTTGTTGGGGGGTGCACTACCAACATGATTGGTCAGTCAGTTAAGTATTTCTATCGTTTTAGTTGATGGGGAGGGCAGCGTATGAGAGTCCACTATTGCCTGCATAACTTAAGTTTACTGTACGTTGGGATACTGTTTGCCAAAAAGCATTATTTGCCCTGTTCTTGCAGAAGCTCTTCTGACAGAACCAGATGTCTTTCCTTCCTTCCTGCATTCTCAAAAGTGGGCTTGTGGTAAAGCAATCTGATATTCTTAGAAAACACCCAAACTGAGGGTCTGGTTCAGCCCCTCCCATAAGCCTTTTCTTTTTTATTCCCCAAGATTTTACCAGTTTGGTAGTGGTGGTATCCACTAAGATGAATAAATAAATAAAGTGGGCACAGAGTGCTTTAGAGATGCAAATTTCCCCCTCTCCAGTCATCAGATCAATGATTTGATAAGCAGGGAGGGGTGATAATTCCATCCTCAGCTGATATGCTGAGGGGAAGTTTCTGTCCTGTGACTGTGAGAATGTGTGAGAGTTATCCTGCAGGAAAATTATTATTTACTTCACTGGGTGGGAGCTAATAAATTGTAAACTGCTACAATGATTTAATGTTTCTGAGGGCCACCACTACCCATAAAAGAGGAAAGATATCTACATTTCTGACACAAGTTAACTTTGTATTTTCTGTAAAGGGCATGTGAAACAAAAGTCTCCCTGCCCACAAAGCCCCTATTAGTTGAAACTCCAATATGTTTGTTTCCCACTATGATTTTAGTTATGTAAAGGCCATTCAACACCTACAGAAAACTTATGATCAATGCATGTTGGGTAGACCGAAAAGCCAAGATTAGAATCCATTATCATACCTTCAACGCAGGAGCTGAACCATTGCAGAAAGAATCACCCCTTTCCCCAAGGTAAAGAAAAGACACTTGGGACATGCTGCCTTTTACTCTTGGATTGTGCAATTCAAAGCAAAACCGCAGAATGCTGTCCTGTGCATCATTAAACACTGGTATTGCATTACAAGATGACATATTCACCAGAGAATCTGCACTAGTTTTGCTAGGTTTGTGTCAACACACTTTGAAAAATAGTCTCGAAACTCCAAATAAGAGGAACTTGAGTGACACATCAGTATCTGAGAGAAATCTTAAGTGTGTACTTTTCCATGAATTATTTTTGGCTGCATCCTAGATCTATGTTTCACTGTACTTTGCCATTATAACGAGGAGTAGCAGGCTAGTATTACCTTTACTTTTGGTTTAGGATCAAACCTGTTTCCACTCTCAGAATTATAGAACTGTAGTGTTGGAAGGGACCTTGAGGACCATCTAGTTCATGGGTAGACAAACTAAGGCCCGGGGGCCGGATCCGGCCCAATCACCTTCTTAATCCGGCCTGCGGACAGTCCAGGAATCAGTGTGTTTTTAAACGAGTAGAATGTGTCCTTTTATTTAAAATGCATCTCTGGGTTATTTGTGGGGCACAGGAATTTGTTCATTTCCCCCCCAAAAAAAATATAGTCCAGCCCCCCACAAGGTCTGAGGGACAGTGGACTGGCCCCCTGCTGAAAAAGTTTGCTGACCCCTGTCCAACACCCTGCAAATAACTGCAATCCTTCTCATAGCGAGCAGATTAAATAAGATTGCTCATAGCTTTAATCATAATGGGCAGATTAAATGGGATTGTCAGAAATGTGACACATCCTGTTTCCAAGATTTTGATATATTGTGTATTCTCTTTTATATAACACTACCACTTCAGCCTGAAAGTCTGCCTTCTAGTGCCCTGATTTTACTTTATTGGAACTGGAAGCAAGAGAAATTGTGCCCCAAGGCAAATAAAGCAAGCCAGCCTAATGTCAACACTGCTGATTGGCTAGGCACCAGTGGCTGCCTGAATATAGGTATCTAGCCTTCAACATGCTTTGGGTGAAATTCCCATCAGTCATGGCTAGCATTTCCAGTGTTCAATTCTGTGATTTACCCTACATGATTTGCGACTGCATTATCTGAAAGAGCACATTCTCCCCTATGAGCCTGTCTAATTTTAAGGGAGAGGCCCTTCTCTCTGAGCTGCCAACATTTGAAGAACATTTGGCAGGAACTGGAGGGAGGGCCTTCTCAGTGGCTGCCCCTGTTCTGTGGAACTCCTTGCCAAAGAAGACCTGGCTAGATCCTCCTCTGATAAACTTCCACAAGAAGGCAAATATAAGTCATAAGCTGACTTATAAATATGTCATAATTGGTTTTGTATTTTTTATTGCTATTTTAGCTACCTTGGGGGGGTTAAAAATGTGTTTTCTTCCTGTTTTATCCTATTTTCTTATATTTTATTGTATTTGCATTATAGTTGTTTGCCACCTTGAGCTTCGTTTGGTAGAAATGCCAAGATGCATATAATTTTGCATACAATCTTTCTATATACATAAAAATGTAAGGTTTTCATTGTGCAGCCCACACTGGAGGATTTATAGTGCTGTATCGCAGTCTTGGATTCACCTGAAGTCAAGGCAGGGGGGCTTAAGATAAAACAGCAGCAGAGGTTTGAATAAAGCAGGGATGGAGAGATACATAGGAGCTATGAGAGAACATGGGGCTTGAAGGAGCTGGGTAGAGAGGGAGTGAGATTCCCCTTCACTTCACTGGCCATTTTATCAAAATGTTCCTTCTATTATTTCCTCTTTTTTCATACATCACCAGCTTCCTTTAAAAAAGTTTCCAAAGTATTTGAAAACCGTGATTTTTGAGAATAAATATGACCTTACGCAATTTATTCTGGTCACCCAAATCTGCATTTTCAGATATGGAATCTGATGAATTGATCTAAAAGTATCTCCAAACTATTGTTTTGTATTATGCACATGAATCCAACTGGATCCTAAAACTTACACAGTATCTCTTCCCTTGTGCATGTTGATTCCCTTCCTCCTTTTCTTCAACCAAACCAGCAAGTTATGGTTGCACTTGCCCTGCAAACCAGGTATTGATCCTGGTTTCTAATATTGGTTTCCAGGGAAAAGCACAAGTCATAGCCAATTCAGATGAAACAGTCACCTGTGTTTTGCTTCACACCGTGAAGGAGAAAAGGAATTGCAGCATGGCGGGGAAGAAGAGAGTCCAGCCAGGTTCATGCATAGAGAATCATACCACTTGACATTGCACCTGAACCATCCCTGTCTCTCAGCTTGCAAAATAGCAGAACTGGATTCAGCCACTTGATGCCACTCAATGCTGGGGAAGAGAAACCTGCCATTCTGCACTCATTGCTTAGTGTGTACTGAACTGAAACAAACTGAAATTCCAGCAGAGGGTGATGGCTTATGCCACCTAATTTGCTTATTTATGCTCTCTCCCCCTCCCCACCCCACAGCGAAGCCTGACCTTTGATCAACTGTTCTGTTTCTCATGAAAACCATAATTTACTCTTCAGTGTACTCAACAAAATGCCCATCACTACGGCACACAAAGACACAGCTTCCTTTACCTGGCTACTGTTTTTGTCCTGCTGCTGGATAATATGTTACTTTTCTCATGCTAATTTAATTATAAACATATTATCATTTATTTTAAAGGAAGAATCTCAACACAGAAAAATACATACTGTACATAACACATGTTCAAAAACTGCAGTACACAAGAACTTCCAAAGAGGTTGGAGGAAGAAATGATTGCATGACTTTCACAGGCAATGCTTTTTGCTACGCCACAGTACAAAATGCCATGAATGAAGTAGTCCTGATTTGTTGTGTCCCATTGTTGATAATACATGTTTCACACCTACATGTGGTAGTCCAATCACATATTGGAACAGCCCCCACGATGGCAACAAAGTCCTGAGCTTCGCTAGTCAAGGCTTGCTTATTAATCACAGTTATAATCCACCCTTCACTGCATGATGCCGAAGTGGGGAACATAAGTAAAATGCATTAACAGCATAAAACATAAAAATAACGAAAACCACAGTTAGAACAGACCGGTTAAACATTCTGAAGGAGGTAGCTACCTTTTATTTTATTTATTCCAATCTCCTGTGAAGGCCTGGGCAAAGATGTATGTCTTTACTTGCCTATATATATATAAATAAAAATACAGTGGTACTTCGGGTTATATACACTTCAGGTTACATACGCTTCAGGTTACAGACTCTGCTAATCCAGAAATATTACCTCAGGTTAAGAACTTTGCTTCAGGATGAGAACAGAAATCGTGCTCCAGCGGCGTGGCGGCAGCAGGAGGCCCCATTAGCTAAAGTGGTGCTTCAGGTTAAGAACAGTTTCAGGTTAAGAACAAACCTCCAGAACGAATTAAGTTCTTAACCCGAGGTACCACTGTATGGCATTCCACAGTCTAGGGGTCCCCCAGAGAAAGCTCCCTCACATGCTACCACCCCCCAAAAATTCAGTGGGAAGTAGGGTATTGCAAGTAGGGCCTCCCCTGCCAATTTAAATACCTTGACAGGTTGGCAAGAGAGAAGGCGCATCTTCAGATATTTGGGATATCTTAAACTCCACAGGGATCACCATTCTCAGGGCTTTCAATGTCTGATACTAGCTGAGGCAGGGAAGTTGGAAGGCAGCAGAATGTGGTTTCTGATCTCTTGGGGGCTGTGCTAGAGGGGGCTGATGAGCCTAATGCTAATTCACATAATGCAGAACCATCGTTTAGCACTGTGCCCAAATGCAGCCATTCTGTTTGCAGAACTGTGGGCTATTTCCTCAAACAGGTTATAATTAACTTACGTGACTCACTGCCACATAATGTGGTGATGACCATCAATTTTGACGCTGATAAGGTGGCATTAGAGAAGACTATGGAGATAAGCCTGTTGGTGGGTATTAACTTTCTGGTTCCAAGGTAGTGTTCTTCTTTGCTAGCTGAAAAGCAGGGGATGGCTCTTGCTATTTTCATCTGCTTATGGGCTTTCTGGAAGCACTTGGTTAACCCCTGTGAAAAACAGGATGGTGGAGCAGATGGACCTTTGCTTCTTTTTATGAGCAATGGTCAGGATTGTCTGCCATAAATTAAGTGCTTATGTAAGTCCATGTGTTTATAGTGTTACATGTACATGCAGATAAGAGGGTGATAAAGATAAATGTTGGTCTTGTATCTATTTAGCTTGTAAACTTTAAGGTTACACCTTGAGGGCCTTCTCTGTAGTGGCGCTCTCCCTGTGTAGCACCCTCCCTTAGAGAAGTCAAGGAAATAAAAGACTTTCTGACTTTTAGAAGACATCTGAATGCAGCTCTGTATCAGGAAGTTTTTAAATGTATGATGTTTCAGTATGTTCTGATATATGCTGTGAGCCGCCCAGAGTGGCTGGGGAATAATAATAAATTTTGTCAATCACGATCATACTCTGCCCCTTGCTTATGTGTTTGGGTTCATATTCTGTGACCATCAAACACTGTATTCTGAAATGTCAGGGGACTCCCCCAAAGCTGGACACACTGTGATTCTTAAACCCTTGTTAATCATTATGTCTCCTTTCAAATGAGTTGATGCATTATTTAATTTCCCAGAGCCTCATTTTTTCCGTTCAGCTACAACACAAATATTACGTTATTAATTGGTTGTAGCTATGATGGTTATAAGGGGTCTGGGTGGCGCTGTGGGTAAAAGCCTCAGCGCCTAGGGCTTGCCGATCGAAAGGTCGGCGGTTCAAATCCCCGCGGCGGGGTGCGCTCCCGTTGTTTGGTCCCAGCGCCTGCCAACCTAGCAGTTCGAAAGCACCCCCGGGTGCAAGTAGATAAATAGGGACCGCTTACTAGCGGGAAGGTAAAACGGCGTTTCCGTGTGCGGCTCTGGCTCGCCAGAGCAGCGATGTCACGCTGGCCACGTGACCCGGAAGTGTCTCCGGACAGCGCTGGCCCCCGGCCTCTTGAGTGAGATGGGCGCACAACCCCAGAGTCTGTCAAGACTGGCCCGTACGGGCAGGGGTACCTTTACCTTACCTTATGATGGTTATAAACCACCTCCAGAATCCAGGGTCTCATGTATGTGAGGATCTGTTGCTGGGGAGCAGCAAGAGAGAGCTATTGTTCTCCAGCTTTGCATATGGGGTTCCCATAGATAACTGGCTGGTTACTATGTGAATACAGGGCACTGGGTTAGTTGGACCTTTGGACTGATCCCTGGAGGAGTCTTCTTATCATCATGAATTCACATATTATTCGTGGGAAAATTGACCTACAAATTAAGAACTAAAGGACAACACCTGACACCACCTCAAACACAAGAAATCTTTGGAAAAGTGACTTTTGATAACAAAAGTCTATCCCCATGACTGATGACATATGTATCTCTGGAGAATAATAATATCCAATATTCCAACATTCTGCAAGGCATAAGTGTTATTGTGCTACTGTTCTGTTTAGTTGTTCACCTGTAAGATAGATAGGTAGAAGATAGATAAGTGTTTTAAAAAGGTTTTCATGGATTATTTCATTTATTCCTGCTACATATTATTTGTTTTCTGACTGAAAGATCTGGACTTCTTTATACTTGATGTGGTTAATGTTTGCAGTGCTGGAGGGTTAGACTTTAAGCCATCACAGCAGGTTTGCAAGAACTATAGTGTCCCTACAAACCCTACTCCTTTTTTCTGTGTAGTCTCTGGACTGGAGTGTTTTATATCCAGTTCCTTGCTTTTGTGAGAATATAGCTGCAGGCCATACAGCAAACAGTAATACTAAAGCATATTAAAGTAGAAGTTGGCAGGTATAAGATATCCAGAGCACATTCTGTTGCTGCAACGGCACTGACAATCTTATCGTTGATTTCTTGCAACATTATTTCAGGTGAGAAAGAGAAACTTAGCCATATACTGCTCCTGTCGTTCTCCCCCCCCCCCCCCAATTTGTCACCAGCCATACCCCGCACTACTAGACGCCATCAGCTCTGTTAATGGAAATTATATTTGCATGCACTATGTTTATTGTGCATGCTAACTGATCTCACTCTTCAAAGCTACTATTAAAATGTTTATTTAATATAATGCTAAGGGGCGGGGGCAGGCCGCAAAAGGGGATACCAGTGTGCATAAAATTTTCATACTGGAACTTTGCATTGGATTCCCTGTTTTATATGTATAGATGCAAACTTAAGGTAAAAGTACCCCTGCCCTTATGGGCCAGTCTTGACAGACTCTAGGGTTGTGCGCTCATCTCTCTCTATAGGCCGGGAGCCAGCGCTATCCGCAGACACTTCCGGGTCACGTGGCCAGCATGATGAAGCTACTCTGGCGAGCCAGAGCCGCACACGGAAACGCCGTTTACCTTCCCGCTAGTAAGCAGTCCCTATTTATCTACTTGCACCTGGGGGTGCTTTCGAACTGCTAGGTTGGCAGGCGCTGGGACCGAGCAACGGGAGCGCACCCCGCCGCGGGGATTCGAACCGCCGACCATGTGATCGGCAAGTCCTAGGCACTGAGGTTTTACCCACAGCGCCACCCGCGTCCCAGATGCAAACTTAGATAAGTGCTATTATTTAAATAGACATACAGTGCCAGAGTGAGGAAGACTATAACCAGGTGATCCATTGGTCTGCTATGCAGGTGTTATCTGTTGATGGGCAGCAGCAAGGCCCCCTCCTGCTCTCCCTCCTGATGCTTCTTTATCCACAAACTGGACTTGAAAAAGACAGCACTTCAAAAAGGACACTGTCATCTAGAAAGCAGGGCACACAACCACCCTGTGTTGATCCTGTTCTTATTCTGAGTACATTTAGGGAACATCTGTATGGTACTCCCCCATCCTCCAATAATTTATTTTTCATTTTTGTATCCTCCTAAGCTACTTCCCCCAAAATGCTTCAGGTGGTATATGCAGTTTGTTTGTTTGCTTCGTAAAATGTATACACCGCTTGATTGTAAAAAACATCTCAACGTGGTTTACAAAGAGAATAGAGTTCTCAACAGAGTTCTCAGTAAAAGCTATAAAACAACTCTTGAAACATTCAATCAGCAGTAAGCTAAAAACAGATTAAAACATCTCCATTCAACCAAAAAGTTTTTTTAACAGAAAAATTCGGTTTTTACAAATATCTTTTCCTTCAAAAAAAAACAATCAATTTTATACATATAAGGATTCTCTGAATCCTCAGATCTCCCTCTGCCCCCTCCTGGTTCCCATTATAAATCTTTTTATACTGCATCTTATAACATTTATCTGTGTTTTGTATGTGTCCAAATTTTAACCTTCAAATTCTTCCATTACAAGTGTTAAGTCAATCCTGCTAACGAGTTTAAATGTTTACAGTGTTCTTCAAGATAGTCTATGTATTTTTTCCATTCCTTATTAAATTTCTTATCTTCTTGATTTCTGATTTCCCCGGTCATTTGTGCCATTTTAGCATATTCCATCATTTTAATTGTCCGTTCCTCCCTAGTTGGAACACTGTCTTCCTTCTGTCTCTGGGCGTAGAGAAGCATTCCATCTCTGGGAGTAGAGAAGCATTCTCGCAGCTGCCGTTGCATACATTAAAAGTATTTTCTGCTCCTTTGGTATTTCTTTACCTATAATTCCTAGTAAGAAAGATTCTGGTTAAAACAAAAATGTTTTTAGCAGGCACCAAAAAGAGTACAGTGAAGGTGCCTCGTGCCAATAAGACAGGAAGTTTCAGAGTTTAGATGCTGCCACACTCAAAGATTGATTTCTTACAAATGCAGAAGGGGTATACTGCAGCACCTGTAGCAGGGCCAGTTGCACAGATCAAAGGGGTCTAGTGGGCATACATGAAATAAGGCAAACTTGCAGGTAATCTGGTCCCAAGTTGCTAAGGTCTTGACATATGAATAGTAACACTTTGAACTTGCCTCCCTAGCAAATTGGCAACCAGTGCAGATATCTGAGCACAGGTAATTCTATTCCATTTGAATTACCTCTCTGGTGTCTCCCCGTCTGACAGCCAAAAATTGTGCCCATATGAAAGTGGCAGATAAGATGGTGGAAGGACCACGAGTGAGACTTGGCTCAAATTGAAAGGGAGAAGAGACAGAAGAGTCACACACAAGGACAGCAAAACATTCCACGCTATCATTACAAACATTCTGTCTTTTGATCAAGGCGAGGCCAGTCTTGGCCACCTTCATAGTACCAGAGCACTGTTCCTTTGACTTCCTGCACAAACAGGAAGTTCAATAATATACGCTGACACATTGAGGAAGTTTTCCAACTCCCACAGCTCCAAAGAAATAGAACAAGTATGAAAGGAATGTAATGAATGAGATGAAAGCCAAACCCTCCTCCTTCCCAAGAAACTACTCATAATTTTATATTTCGACTACAACTTCCTGAATCTTTTTATATGATTCGGCATTCTTTTATGAAATATACAGTGGAACCATCGTTTTCAAGGAAACCCTCATCACTAGCCGGGCAAATCTGGAACTATACCTGATGATCTGATAACATTAATAGTCTTTACTTGGACTTCGTTATTTTAACTCATGCACAACCGCACTCATTCCACATGCCTGTTTTATCGTTTTGTTTCTCATCTGTTGTTATAATTGTTCTCCATTTTACATATATTATAAAGTGAAATAGAAAATCTTTAAAGAAAAATCAGTTAACTAGTCGACACTACAATTCTGGAAGGCACCATATACCAGAAGAGATTATGAGTAGCAACACTCTTTGGTTTTGCTTCAGAGATTTCAGAATGTTTGCAAAAGAATGGGACTTTGTTTATGCTGCGTCAGATCTACGGTTTTCTCAGTCCAATGCATGGCCGAACAGGACATACAGACCGTAAACAGGCTTCTGAAGAAATCTGATTGTACCTGCCCACCCATAAAGTAAACACATAGCAGTGTAAAGCAGCAATCCACCCAACCTTGCCATTCCTCCGGAGCCATTCCCACTCCCCTGGGGTGGCAACAGCAAACCTTAACAACTTATGGGTTGCCTTGTACATTTCACCTCTCTTTCTCCCAATGCATCACAGACAGTGCCATTGGGAAAGGCCCCAGACTGAGCAAGAAGTCAAAGAAGCAGTCAGATCAAGTGATGGGACTCCAGGGTACATCATGCATGCCCATGCCCATGCTGGCATTGCAGCATTTGTCTCAGTGGGTGGTGAGCAGCAGGCAAGAAAACCCGTGAGCAAGTGGGAGAAAGGTGTTGGAGGAGAGAGCTGCGTCTGCTCCATGGGCTACTGCGGTGTCACCCCCAAGCTAGCCTGCTTCCCCCAGTTGAGTGAAGCATGCTGTCCAATTGCAGGGTTGAAGGAAGATCCAGCAACTAGCTGTATGTGGAATTAGAAAACAAAATAGAAAGGGAAGGAAAAGAGTATCAACCTACTCAAGTTCCTGGCAGGTCACAGAAGGCATGCTGGAGGGAGATTGTAGTTGTGTGTGTGTGTGTATGTGGAAGTTACAAAGTAAAAAAAATGTCCCCAACCACACGATAAAATTAGCTTTCCAAAAGAGGATTTCAACAAGCCTTTTAGATAGACATCTTGCCCAGTCTGTCTCTGTATCGGAATTGTTTTTAGATGTTTTCATTGTTTTATCGCTTCTGTGTTTGCTGCCCTGGGCTCCTTTGGAAGGAAGAGCATGATATCAAGTTAATAAATGATAATGATGATGATGATGATACAGTACAGGGATGTTTTGAGAGAAAAGAAACTGAAATGGGTTTTCCCCCCTTCACACTCTCCAACACACACACACACACACACACACACACACCTATCAATACCTAAATATTATATATACATATATTTGTTTTATTTATTTATTGCATTTATAACCAACCTGTTTTCCCAAGGAGCTCAAGGTAGCTTAACATGGTACTCCCTCTCCTCAATCAACCCCCCCCAAAAAAAACCAACAACACAACCCTGTGAGGTAGATTAGGCTGAGCAGCCCAAGGTCACCCAAAGAGCTTCATGGCCAAGTGGGGATTTTGAACCCTGGTCTCCCAGGCACTCTGACCACTATAGCACACTGTCTTTCAATCTATCTATGTCAATTTGGGGCTGACTGAGCCACTAGGTCTATATAGAACAGCAGGGGAGGTGCGGGAAGTGTCCTCTTTCGTAACTGGCTGGGGAAACCCAGCCAGATGGGCGGGGTATAAATAATAAATTATTATTATTATCTTTACACTTGTTACAGCTCATCCTCTCCAGAGTCCTGAACATGAACATTGTATTCCCAGCTGTCTGGGGCCTTGGCCAAGAGGACTTATTGTACTGGACGATGGGATATACTGTAACATTTTGTTCCAGATCCACTTCTTTATGTATCTTTTGCAGTAACTTCCCCCTGTGAACTTGCTCTGTGTAGATCTTCCAAACAAAGACTTCTGGGGCTGCCTCCATCTTCAGAAGTAAGGCCACCCATGATAGCGTCTTTTCAGTCAAGTTTTTATTCTATTACCCCTTTAATTAGGGAAGGAGATGCAAAATATAATACAACAGCTGTGGCATTTTTTGGTTAACTTATGTGAGCAACACTTGAACAAATACTTAATTTTCCACCTTTCTTTCCATGAGAATGGCTCCAGTTTATGATTCAAGCTCAATACACACTTTATTCCTAAGGATTATGACTGTGATATATATATATATATATATATATATATATATATATATATATGCGCACACACTTAAATGCGGTGTGCCAAGCCGTGACATTTGCAAACTTTTGAAAAAGTTGAGGCCATTGTATTACTATTAACGTAAGACTATGTGAAAAGCTTTCCCCTATGGTGGATTTCAGGGCAAAGGATTAGAAACGGCTGTGTTGCCTTCTGAAAGCTTAATTGAAAAATATATCTTGAATGCCTAAATGTAGCTGAGAGAACAAAAAGGAAGCATAGGCCCTGAAGCTTATCATGATTTTCATGTCGGTCATAAATTGCAACATCTAGACGCAACTGCAATGTGCTAACAACAAACCGTACTCATGGAAAACCCTATCTCCTTTAGGCAGCTGTTCAAACAACCCCATCTGTCTTGGAGTGACATTGTATGCAATAGTTTGTGTTCCATTTGTGACAGCGTTTTTTCTAAATCTACATAATACCATCACTTGCTATTTTAAAGCCACATTCTGTGATGTCGAACAGACTGTTGTTGCTATTAAAACTGAAAAGAGTGTGGATATCATGCCCAACCCCCTTTGCCCACTGGAAAATTCCTTCTGCAGAGACTAGTGACTTCCAGGAGTAGCCCATACCAATGATCTAGCTTGGGTTCGAGGGAGAGACTACCAGAATTGCCACCTGATAGCTCCATCTTGGAGTAAGAGGTGCCCAGAAATAGTTCTCTGCCTCAAGAGGCAACCCAGGCCCCTCATACTCAGGTGGAGCGCCTATTTATTAATTTTCATTAGTAAAGGGCTGTACCTGAGTATGGCCTTTCTCCTGAGGAGGACTTCTTCTGGGAGCCTCTGAGGAACTACAGCCAAACCCTGAGTGGGGTTCTGGCAGTTCCTGCTTAAATCCCCACGCTGAGAGACCTTTAGGAATGATTTAACAGCGTTATCGTTGCTTTTATTTGCAAACTTCATCCTGCACTCTTGTAGTATCTCCGATACCTTTCCACAGGGAAAAAAGTCACAATCTGCTTACATTCCATGATATATGGATGAAAGTTCCTTTTTCTTTCTGGCATTTCCAGAAAAGTCTTACCTGGATTGAGCTTCAGTTTGTTGGCTCTCATTACTGAGGTGAGACATCGGTCCAGTACATCCAATTTTCTAAATTATTCAGAGCCAGATCCCTCATCTCATATCTTCTTGCATTATATAGTCATGCATGCCAAATATATAATATCGCTAAATGATGATATCTGGCCTAGTCTGCATTGGACTAAAATCCTTAGCAGCAAATTTAAGCCATGGGTGGAAAGTTTTGCTATGCAAAAGAATGAGCAGAGATTCTATCCAAAGCAATTTACATAAAATGCTTTAGTGGCTTTGCCCATTATAACATGATAGAAGCTTCCAGAAATTCGGTTCATTTAATATTTGTATAAGAGAGTTGATGGATGGCTAAAAAAACGTAACAACTGAATGAATGACAGTCTTCCAAAGCAATACAGTGGTACCTCGGGTTACATATGCTTCAGGTTACATATGCTTCAGGTTACATACGCTTCAGGTTACAGACTCTGCTAACCCAGAAATAGTTTACATACGCTTCAGGTTAAGAACTTTGCTTCAGGATGAGAACAGAAATCACGCAGTGATGGCGCGGCAGCAGCAGGAGGCTCCATTAGCTAAAGTGGTGCTTCAGGTTAAGAACAGTTTCAGGTTAAGAACGGACCTCCAGAACGAATTAAGTACTTAACCCGAGGTACTACTGTATAAGGGGACGCGGGTGGCGCTGTGGGTAAAACCTCAGTGCCTAGGACTTGCTGATCGTAAGGTTGGCGGTTTTGAATCCCCACGGCGGGATGAGCTCCCGTCGTTCAGTCCCAGCTCCTGCCCACCTAGCAGTTTGAAAGCACCCCTAAGTGCAAGTAGATAAATAGGTACCGCTTTATAGTGGGAAGGTAAACAGCGTTTCCGTGTGTGGCGCTGGTGCTGGCTCTCCAGCTGCAGCTTTGTCACGCTGGCCACGTGACCCGGAAGTGTCTTTGGACGGTGCCGGCTCCCGGCCTCTTGAGCAAGATGAGCGCGCAACCCTAGAGTCGGACACGACTGGCCCGTACGGGCAGGGGTACCTTTACCTTTACCTTTATCACTGTATAGGGACTCCAAACTCTTGTGTTTGGAGCTGGGCTCTTCGCCAACTGCCCTCCAAAACAGCCTGTTTCAGCCTGAGCAAAAGTGTCACTGGGAGCACAGGGGGCAACTCTGGTCAAGAAAGGAGAAGGCAGCAATCCAAAACCCTGCTGGGGGAGCATTGGGACTTAATGGAGGGGCAGGGTTGCAGATGCAACAATGGCCCTGCCACTCGCACCAGCCAGGATGTGCCGTGCCAGCCTGGAGGTGGTGCAGCAATCAGGCCCAATGCCATCATGTCACAGCGATGAGACTAGCTTGGGATCCACTGGATCCTTGGCTGGCTCAGCTGCTCCCTGCACCTGGGACACCCTGGTTCAGCATGTTCTGTAAGCTACTCCCAACAGGGATCCTGCTAGTGGCACCTCAGCCTGCCTGCACATTTGGTGGGTATAGAAGGAGACCAACAAAGGTGCGTATAGTTAAAGCCATGGTTTTCCCTGTAGTGATGTATGGAAGTGAGAGCTGGACCATAAAGAAGGCTGATCACCAAAGAATTTATGCTTTTGAATTATGGTGCTGGAGGAGACTCTTGAGAGTCCCATGGACTGCAAGAAGATCAAACCTCTCCATTCTTAAGGAAATCAGCCCGGAGTGCTCACTGGAAGGACAGATCCTGAAGCTGAGGTTCCCATACTTTGGCCACCTCATGAGAAGAGAAGACTCCCTGGAAAAGAACCTGATATTGATAAAGATGGAGGGCACAAGGAGAAGGGGACGACAGAGGACGAGATGGTTGGATAGTGTTCTCGAAGCTACCAGCATGAGTCTGACCAAACTGCGGGAGGCAGTGGAAGACAGGAGTTCCTGGCATGCTCTGGTCCATGGGGTCATGAAGAGGCGGACACAACTAAACGACTAAACAACAACAGAAGGAGACCTGGTGGTCTTATGCCACTAGATCTAAGAGCTGAACTACAGTTGTGCTTAATCCTGAAGGAGAGATTACTAACCTTATAGGGAAAATCCTAGGCTGCAATTCCTGTTGGTTGAAACCGCTAATAAGTGGGGTCATCCTTCTGTAATCCCTACTAGGGCTCTAAGTGTGTGAGCCATTCTAGGAGCTGGGATTCTGCTTCCCTCGGGATTGGCTGATGCTTCAGAAACAGTCTAGACATAGACACACAGATGCTCCTGAAACTGGTTTCAAGGGAAGAGCAGATTATGTCTATGTCTTCCCTTGCAATATAATGGAATTTGACCTTTTCAATTTTTTTGTCACAGAAATAAAAAAATATTTTTGGAGTAGGAAAGAAAGAAAGAAAGAAAGAAAGAAAGAAAGAAAGAAAGAAAGAGTCTAGACATCGAAAGCAGCTACAGGACCTTCTCTGCTGATACCTGCTGGTTGGAATACAAATTTCCTCCTGCCATCCAGATGGCAGAAGCATTTGCAGCGTACACCCAAGTTAATTGCTGCCACCTACTGGAGAATTTATGTTGCAGCATTCTCAAGTTTTTGCATTTTTGTAGAGTGCACAAGGCTCACTGACTGCATCCTTGAATTAGCTATGAGTTGCTTCAGAGGACATAGACTTACTCTAGCAAATCTAGACAATGGGAGGAGAAGGGCAGCTGTGGATTTACAGAAACTTCTGATTTTCCAGTCTCTTGTTTGTTTGTTTGTTTGTTTGCTGATAAAATGTATATTTTACCCTTTGTCAAGCTTGCGGGTACCCCTGGATATGTCACTGGAGGCCTAAGCTTTCTCTGTGACCAGGAAAGCTTATAACCACTCTGTGTGGGGTTGCCTTTGGGGCTGGTTCAGAAGCTCCAGCTGGTGTGGAACACAGAGGCCAGCCTGCTGTCGGAGTACATGTGACAGCATTATTTAAACATCTGCACTGGCTACCCATCTACTACTGGGCCAGGTTCAAGGTCCTTGTATTAGTTTACAAAGCCTTAAACAACTTCAGTCCAGCATACCTCAGGGACCACTTGAACCCTTATATGCCACCTCAGTCACTAAGATTAACTACAGGAGTTTCATTGGTTGTTCCCCGAGTTAGAGCTCATCCACACTTAGTTTTTGCACATTGCTTTCTAGGCACAGGTCTGCACTTACCTGATCTGTGTCTTTCCCCAGGAAAACCCACTCTTTAACACTGAATCAGAACTAATGGCAATTCAGGTTTCCCACAGAATTGTTTTCAAAATTATTTTTTCAGAACTGTATTTACTGGGGGGGGGGGGATTACTTGGACATGGAGCTTTAAACTGTGGACCTGTGCCTAGAAACAAGAAACAAAGGGAAGTCTGGATGAGCTTTTAGTGCAGCTCAGCAACAGCAACAAGAAACCAAGTCTTTAGTGTTGTTGGCCTAGTTCTATGAAATCCACTGCCAACAGAGATTCATCAGGCGCCTTCTGTTTCAGTCTTTAAATGGACACACACCCCTCACAAAAGGACAGATTGCTAATCCTGCTATTGTCTGTTAACTTGAATAAATACTGTGCTTAGGCATATTTCATGAGCAAGGGAATTGTTACCCAGACATCCAAACTAGGGTCCTAGGTTTTCCTGGGCAGGGGCTTGAGCAGCAGTTGAATACAAAAGGTCCCTTGATCAGGGTAGATAAACTTTTTGTTCTGGTGGGCCAGATGGTTATCTTGCCCTACCCTGCAAACCAACTTTGAAGCTGCCCACCTGTCAATCATCTGATGTCATAATGACATCAAGTATCTCTATCTTTCGAGGCCTTGATGAACTTCTTTCAGGTGGACAGCAGCAGCAGAAGGTGGAAATCAGCATCTGTGTGATCACAAAAAACTGTGTATTTCAGAAACGCAACATTTGCACGGGAGCAAATGCCTTTCTTCTGTACCATTTTTTAGTGCAGGATGTTGTAAACAAAAATCTGCCCTTTTCCCCTTATGGGGTATCCAAGAGCCCATATAGAGTCCGTACATAGGTTCCCTATTGGTAGGAGAAAATAACAGAGGCCAACCAGAAAATATTGAGAAGCAAAGCAGCTAGGAAGCCTGATCTTTATTGAACTGTTGCAACAGGGTCCTCACTCACTACACACAGGAGGGAGGAGGAACCCAGAACAATGGTGCGCATGCCTTATATAGACTTTTGAAATTGCCACCCTGTAGATCAAGACCACCCCCAGATACTTCATACCTACATCACAGAAAAGGCGGTCTAAAACAGAAATTTGAATGTTGTTTTTCTCCTGTCCTTTTTCTCCTGTCTGGCAGGTTACTTGATTGGATACGCTGCTTACTAGATTGGATTGCCTGAGGAGCCTGGCCAGTCTTTTGTAATGATAAATACTTAGTTCCTGGGCCAGGTCACAGGCTCACACCCTATTCAAACACAGACATACCCTTTAGACAGGATTTGTGAAGGAAAAGACAACAGGGCGACTTTTCCATTTTCCTTTGACCTTGCAGAGAAAACATTTGGTCAGTTTGGGACAGTTTGGGAATCAAAAATGGTTCCAGGTCGGTCTTCCTGTGCTGATCTATGTACGTGCTTGGTTGGTACACTTATGAATATTTAACATATATCTAAGACCTCAAAATTTCTATCACAAGGAAAGGAAGAGAGGCCAGTGAAGGTAACACCACAAAGCACCACCTCTTCTCCAAGACTGAGTTGGCCATTTATAATCAGTTCTGCCACCTACCGCAGTCAGTCCACCCACCAAGTGGGGCGATGAAGCACCTGCTTCAGGCAGCTAGTGCAAGACGCCCCACTGCCGAGGTGGCGCCAAGCTGATAAACACATATACCAGGACGAAGAATTCCTTCGTCTGGGTTTACTCCACGAGTGCTTAGGACTGAACCTCTTGATGCATCGTGATCCGACGCTCTCACGTTAAGAGAAATGGGACGCGGGGCTGGGGGCGCGTTTTACTATTGTTATTTACTGAACTCCTATGCCGCGCTTCCTCCGACGATCACAGGGCGGCTTAGTTCAGTTTGCTCAGCGCCCGCGTTGACAGCCCAGGCCACCAACAACGCGCCCTACGTGCTGCCCTGCCTGCCGCGTTGCGCAAAGCAAGCCCTTCCCCGCTCGGACGCCCATTCCGGAGCTTGCTTGGGAGTTGTAGTCTGGCTGCCTCCCGGCGGCGACGCGAACCACGGAGCGCCGAACTACGTTTCCCAGGAGCCTTTGCTCGGGATTGTTTGCTTGCTTCCCCCGCCTCTTTCCCGAGGCGAGGGGGCGTGTGCGCCTCTCCTTTGTAGTCCGGGCCGTGAGGAGCAGTCGGTGGCCGAGCTCCGCGCTTGCTCGCCATGTCGCTGCTGATGCGCGGGGTTTGCGCCGCGGGCGCCCGGGGCATGTCGCTGGGCGCCGGGCCGCGCTGCTGCTGCAGGAGGAGCTTCTGGGCAGGCGGCTGCGTGGCGCCGCCGGGAGCTTCCCGCTGGGCTGAGAGACTCGGCTGGGGCGCGGCGGCGGCGGCGGCGGTGCTGGCCGGGCTGGGGCTGGCCCGGCGGGCCGAGATGGAGCAGCAGCGGCGGGGGCAGCTGGCCGGTGGCGGCGGCCGGGAGGCGGAGGGCGCCGACGAGCTGGCGCTGCGCTGCGAGCGCTTCATGGCGCCGCCGGTGAGCGGGCTGGGCGAGCTGCGCGACCGCCGCGGGGCCATGCGGAGCCGCATGGAGCTGCTCATCATGGAGACGCAGAGCCAGGTGTGCAGCGCCCTGGCCCAGGTCGACCGCGGCGCCCAGTTCACCGTGGACCGCTGGGAGAGGAAGGAAGGTGACCCAAGTTCCGGAGGGGGGTGCCGAGCACACGCACGGAAGTGCACGTCCTACACGTGCACTTCGGGCTCCCGGAGTTATTGTTGTCATTGGCTTTTTTTTCCCCTCCTGGCAAGGGCTCTTAAGGTGGCTTGAACCAAAAAAGCGTAGGACGTAATAACAATGATAAAAAAAAATCGATAGAATTTATAGGATCTGTTAAAGCAAACGGATCGCTGAAATCGTAGAGTTGGAAGCATAGCTGTCAACTTTCAGATTTGAAAATAAGGGATCAGCAGCCTCACCTGTCCCGGGGACAGCCTACGAGATATCTAACAATCCGGGATAGCAGCGGGAAACGGCGCTGGAATAAGGGAAATTCCTGCAAAAAAAGGGAAGGTTGACAGCTATGGTTGGAAGGGATCCCGAGGGTCATCCAGTTCAACCCCCTGCCATGCAGGGATCTCAGTGAGATCATCTAGGATAAAAGCATCACAGCAAAGCACCCTCTATTTAAAGGCAGTCAGTTCTGACCACCTCTACACAGAAAATAAGCCCTGCTGAATTCAGTGGGGGTTTCTTCCTTAAGTAAGCAGGGTTAGGTTTGCAGCCTCATTGATGCAGAATTGCCACCACTGTACTCAAGGGACTTGGTTCTGCTGTAAGTAAGGTCAACCACAAGGTTACTCATGGGGAAGTAACCACAAGGTTACTTTCTCGTAAATGTGTACAGGATTGCAAGCACTGCTTGAGCAACACCTTTCAAAACAAAGCCAGAATAGCTAGTTTGGATTTGACTCCCTTCTTTACCCAAAGAGCTGGAGACTTGGAATGTGATTGCAATAAACTAGTGCCAAGGGTAAAGGATATGTAACCTTTGTTACCTGCACCTGAGTTATGGGCCATGTGAGTTTTAGGGGTGTGTAATTGGGGATGCTGCCACAATGTCATGTTTGGCTGTGTGTTTTGACACTGCTATAGTAAGTGTGAACTGTAGTGGGAAGTTTTCAAAGTGAGGATTAATTGCTTTTTGACACCTTTCAGTAGATGTGTTGCAATTTTGGTGATTGAAGACACACATACTCCTATCACTGTGTTTATGGGTGAACTTGAATCCATTCGTGTTTATAGCTATCAAACTAGGACATAGTAGCTTATTTTGGAGCATAAGAGAGTGTGGTCTTTGTGTACATACAGTGAAAATGCCTAACATAAGGAAGTTGCAGATTGGAAAGGGTGGGAAGCTTAGAATATCTTATATTTGGCACTTTTTTAGTCCATCTTTTGTGTATGGGATCTGGACTGTATGTTCATACAAGTCTCTTTATGAGAGGGACGTCCTTTAGGGAAGACAGATAGACATCTGGGAAGTGTGTGCCTTAGATTGATAATTGGAGTTTTAAAAAATGTAATCTTAGAATTTTTAATATGTAATTAGTATGAGTGTACCTAACCTTTGAACAGTTTCTATTTGTGACTTTGTGCCCAGGGCTTCAGGGGCTGTTAATAAATGCCTCTCAGTTTTCTCCTGTTAATCATATTTGCTTCTGGAGTGAATTGCCAGATCAGGAACAAAATGTTATCTAACAGATGCAGAAGAGTTGTAAAAGTCAAAGTTGCACAGTTAATTGAACTAGACCATTTTTAGAGGCAAAATACCCTTAAATGATTTGTGTTTAATGGGCAGTTGACTTTTGAAGATGAGCATGACTGATTGCAAGGGAGGGTTTTGTACGACTGAGGCCAGTGTGGCATGCAGGGTACGTGGAGTGAAGCAGATAAGAAAGGAGGGTCCCACTGAGGTCCTATCTGCTCTTTACAAATATCAGAGAACACTGCATCTTTAAAACCAGAAAAAACTATCACGCCTGCTTTTTGTCCTAATGCACATCGTTTTTGAGAGGAAGCTTTATAAAAATATCACTTTAATATATATATTTTTTAAAAATTAAGAAAAACTTAACTGGTTGATTTTCTTTCTGCTTAATAAAGTGGAAGGTAGTTCTGACTATAGTTCTGCTTAGTAACAGATCATAGTTTTGTTCACACATCACAATAAGCCAAGGTTACTGGCTTACATTGGGAACCAGCAGCATACTGGAAGCCACTGCCCAATTACTCCTGCTTCACTCTTCCTGCAATTAAGCTTGACTTCCTGTGATGCCCAAACCCAGGTTTGTTACTCTTTAGCAAACCAGACTTAACCCATAGTTTGTTGCCTAGGTTTGGATAACTATATGAACAGGTGTCTTTACAAATGGTGTACACTAATTTTGAACTGATTGGTAGTGAAATGAAATCCTGCTTCTTGTTTTAATAGGTGGGGGAGGCATCAGCTGCGTACTACAGAATGGAGAAGTCTTTGAGAAGGCCGGAGTTAATGTATCTGTTGTTTTTGGACACCTTTCTGAAGAAGCAGCTCAGCAGATGAGAAGCAGAGGGAAAACCCTGAAAGGCAAAAGTGGTAAGGCATGTTGCTCTGGAAATCTGGATCTGCCCAAGGCCAGGCTCTGAATGGGAGCAAAGCAAGGCAGGCTTCAGGCTGCATACAGGGCAAGCTGAGGCAGGGCTCAGGCAGGCTGCAAGGCTCAGGCTCTGCTATAGGTGCATGAGAGCTCCAGTTGTGGGTCCGTGCACATTGCTTCTGGGATGCACGATGCAGAATTGGAAGCACAATTAGAAATAATTGTTTTGTTTTCAGAGCTGGATGGTGTTTTCTTTGTTGGCACAGACTTCCTTTATTTTGCCTTATAGGAAAACTGCCTTTTTGTGCTATGGGAGTCAGCTCTGTTATTCATCCAAAGAACCCTCATGTCCCCACCATACACTTCAACTACAGATACTTTGAAATTGAGGAGGCCGATGGTAAGATCAGTAATGAACCAGGAGTGTCTGAATTATATGTGAGTGAAAAAATAATGGAGCCCACCTTTAGAAGGGAGAATTCTTATGCTGCAGTAAGAGATTGAGAATTGCCCTCCTTAACCTCTGCTTGCCTAAACAAGATGATCTGTGGCATGTATAACAGATCTCTACAGCCATGACCTATTAAAGAAGTCAGCAGGAGGGAGAAAAGAAGATTGAAAAGATGTAGGTAGAAAATTTATCTCCTTTATTCCCAGTGGGATGACTTTCTCAAGGAACATGAATTTTACCGATTAACCTAGGCGGTGTGGAATCTGCTTGTCATAACATCCTAAAAATATCTGAGCATTTCTCTTTACACTGGTCTCTTCAGTTTTCCACAACTATTTTAGGAAGCATTTCAGATGCTTTAATCCCTGGTTTTGCAGGATGTTTTGATATGTATTCTGTGACCAAAGGACAGTAGTGTCAACCTGCCTTCTGTATATAAACTTGGTTTTTATTACTTTTAAAAAGAATTTCTCTCATCCATAAGCCTGGGAGAGTGCAGAAGTTAAAATAAGTGCCTTGTATGTAATCAATTTTCTCAACTACCCTTCAAAATTTTCCTCACATGTATTGGCAAGTATAATGCAGGCAGTTGCCTTAAGTTCACGGTGTGTGTGTGTGTGTGTGTGTGTATGTATTACAGATGAGTCAGTAAGTAAATGCATGTAATTATTCATATATTACATGAGTAAGTGTAAAAAAGTGATGAGTTAGAGACTTATGCTTGCAGAACATTCCTGTCTGCTGCAGCCTCCTGTACACCCTCAAAATCAGCTCTAAGGGGTTGCAGGGCCCTCCAGAGCAGATTTTGTGGGCATGGCAGTGAGGGGAGGAAGTGGAGTTCAGGTTCTGGAGCGTTGGAAACAACTCAAATATGTCTAATAACTTTCTTATGGGTAAAATAATTATGTAGTTGTTGGGGGGGTTTTTTGCCCTTAGGTACGACACAGTGGTGGTTTGGTGGTGGAACAGACCTCACTCCAACTTACTTGGACAAAGATGACGCCGTTCATTTCCACAAAACTCTGAAGGAAGCCTGTGATCGGCATAATCCAGAGCTGTACCCCAAGTTTAAGAAATGGTATGTAGAAAGCCCTAATCAAATTTTCCTTGAGGAAGGAAGAAACTATCTTAAAACATCTTGGAGCTTTTGCCCTATAGTTTTAAAGTTGTCCTCTATCTAACAATAATAATATTAATAATAATAATAATAATAAATTTATACACCACCCATCTGGCTGGACGGCTCCCAACAGAATATTAAAAACACAATTAAACATGAGACATTAAAAACTTCCCTAAACAGGGCTGCTCAGCCAATGTCTGTACTGTTGACGTTATTAAGAACTGAATGGGATCAGAGAGAGTCGACTCTCTTCCCTTCCCTTCGCTTCCCTTCCCTCACCTCACCTCACCCTATTCTTCTGCTAAAGGTGGAGGTTATGCAGCTGTGCCCCCCACCAAGGCTCTATATATAGCAATGTATTTCAAAATCTGCCGATATAACCAATTCTTTTGTGCCTAACATTCATGGTTGTAGGTGTGATGATTATTTTTATATCAAGCACCGAGGAGAACGACGAGGGATTGGAGGCATATTTTTTGATGACCTGGACTCGCCTTCAAAAGAAGAGGTCTTTCAGTTTGTGCAGAGTTGTGCCAAAGCCATTGTGCCTTGCTATGTTCCCATTGTGAAGAAGCACTGCCATGACACCTTCTCACCAGAGGAAAAATTGTGGCAGCAGATCCGCAGAGGGAGGTGAGCTTTGGAAGGCTTCAAACCACGGGGAAGGGGTGCTCTTTTGCTCATCGGTTGATCAGCAAGATGGCTAATCCAAAACCTTTTTGCCCCTTTTTCATAAAATGTCAGTTTAATACATTTGAAGTAACCAAAAACCTTCTTCGCGTCTTTGTCCTAAGTCAGTGGTATTCTAATTTCTTCATCATCCGAAGCTCTACCAGGCTTCTAACTGCCAGCCTGTTGAGTTGTGCCCAGAACTTAATTCAAAGACACTGAATTTGTTTCCTTGTTGGCAAGATAAATACGTCCCCGCCAACTGAAACTGAACTATATCAGCATACTTGTATCCACAAACTAATGACAGTTTCTGAACAATCTTGTTGCAGCATTTGAAATTCCAAGTGCTGACTGTGTCTGATTATCTTTCGATTCTAAAGACAGCCTTGGAGCATGGTTCTGGTTTTGTGAGATCAGGGCGTTTGCTTGAAGGGAAAAAACACAGGGGCTGCTTCGTGTCTTCTGATAAACCATGTAGAGGCTGGGATTAGGGTAGCTGAGTTCTGGTTTTCCTTGCACTGAGATAAGGAGCGACAAGCTAACCATTATAACCCCTCCTTTCCCCATTCATTGTGACTGGTCTTTAAGATAGAGAGTTCTCTGCTGTGCAAATTTTGAAATTGCAGTCAACGTGACTCTGGCTGTATCCTATAACAGAGCTTTCCAAACTGTGTGTTGTGACACATTAGTGTGTCGTGCAAACGCTCCCCACACTCCTGCCGGCGCTAGAAAGGGGTTAGTTTAACCTCCGGGTTGCTAGTAAAACTCAATTATTGTGTTGCGAAATGATGTGTCACCAACACAGATGCTTCAGGTTACAGA